>NC_047041.1:54667540-55935849 GCF_011762595.2 Tursiops truncatus | reverse complement strand
ACGAGGCAGCTCTGGGCTGGCCTGGAGCCAGAGGGAGGCAGCTCCATAGGCTGGTGTCTGTTCACTTGCTGCCTCTACGAAGGGCCATAGGGCCTGGTGTCTGTGGGGCAGGGGGGCAGGTGAGGAAATCTGCTTTCACGGAAGAGGGCAGCAGTTTGGGAGGAGGATGCCTTGATGAGAGCCCGGATGGGCACAGGGCACCTGGGAGGTGGTACTGGTACTGCCGGGATTCTCTGTGCCGCTCCAGGCAGATCACTAAGTCCCCCTTAGCTCCAGCTATTCATCTTGGCAGGAGCAATAGTCTAGTCATGGTTCCTGCTCTGCCTGTCTTACTGAGGTGCTGTGAACTCAAGAGGGGTTTGTAAGTGAAAGCCATCTGCCAGGTGGACTTGGTGAGGCTGGGATCCTGCAGGAACCGCCCCGTCCCCGCCCCTGGCAAGGCTTAGAAGTGATGGGAGGGGTCGCTGTGATGACGGCCAAGCATGTGTCCTGAGGCCTGGGGGAGGGTCTGCTCTGGGGACTGTGTTCCAGGGAATGGTGTATCCTGCTTCCCCCTAAAAAGGGATTGTATATATTGCTGTATGTTAAAGGATGTGAGAGATTTGGGCACCTAAATACCTGGAACAGAGGGGCTGAGGGTTCAGGGAGGGCCCTGGCGAAGGTGGAGGCTGGGCTCGGCCTGGAGAGGCCTTACCCCCTAAGGTCCAAGGGAGGAAGCAAGGAGTGGGTCTGTGGAGATGGCAGTAAGGGAGAGGCCCTGTCTCTGGTTTCCCTGTTAAGGGCAGTCAGGCTGTCCTCAGTAGACAGGGAGAGGTCACGAGGAGGGCATTGGGAAGGTGGCCTTCTCAGTAACTCCTCAGGTCAAGGGACACGAGCCAGGGTTGACCACAGGCTGTGGGCTCAGCTGAGGGTGAAGGGCTCAGCTATCGGCCTAGCTGGGGGATGGCCTCCATCCTCCTTCCATTGTTTGGGGTGAGGGGAGATGCTGGACTGCCTCTGCACTGGGGAGTGGAGGGGTACAGTGTAGGGCCCTGGTGAGAGTGGGATGCCGACAGGCTGTTCCACTCAGAACTCCCAGCCCCTTCTCCCTGCTTCTGAAAGACCCTAGGATGACTCAAGTTGCCCAAGTGTGGCCAGCCAGGAGCCTGGGACATGCTAGCCAGTGGACCCAGGGGCACTGACTGGACAGGGAGGGGCTACCATGAAAGATTGGTTCTGTTTTCCTGGGCAGGCCTGCCAGACACTGGAGAGGAGGTTACTGGGGCATTTGGGTAGGGCAGTGTGCCCCACTGCTGGTCCGGACAGTCCAGGTTTCACGTACATTTCTTCATGCCCAGGGAGAGCCGGGAGCTGACCTCTGCCCCAGGAAGGGAGCACTTGGCAGATGTTTGAAAGGGGGAAAGGAGGGTGAGTCCCCCGATAGTTCCCAGAGGGGCAGTCCTAGAGGTTAATGTGGGGGGCCCAGTCTGGGTTCCAGCATTAGGAGGAGTTTCTTTTCCTTTCCTCCCTGAAGGCTCCAGACCCCAAGAATTCTATTCAGAAGGCCCCTGTTTGGAGAAGAGACACATCCCTTGGCTCCCAGGAAGCACCATGTTTATTTAATGTAGGATGAAACTGGGGTTCAGCCCCCTCCTTTCCCCTAGGACACACCCAAGACCATGCAGACTTTATGACAAAGATGGGATTTACAGATCCCTTCTCATGGAGGGCAGAGGGCAGAGGTCCAAGGACTGAAAGACAGGGGCATCTGTGGTCCCAGGGGCTGTATTTTGGCTTTCAGCCCAGGTGCCCCACTGTGCCAGGAATGGGAATGGGCCTCTTCAAAGCTGAACCTCCCCCATGGGGGAGAGGCAACTCCTGGCTGAGGGCCTGTCCCTCCATAGGCCAGGGATCTCAGAAAGCCTCCATGTGGCCACGAAGGGACCTGCTCGTCCCACTGCCCAGTACTACATCGGACCAGGGAGCCCTCCCCATCTGCCTTACCATTCCCAGCTGGTTACGGAAGGCACACAGCCTGAGTGGGATTCTGGCTCTGCCAGTTCTAAGCTGTGTGGCTCCGGATGGTCACTTTACCTCTGCAAGACTGTCTCCTCCACCACAACATGGGGACACTTGCCCCCAAGCCCAGTGCTGTTAAGGAAGCCCCAGTGCCCTGTGATGCAGGGGAGGGGCCCCACCACCCTGCCACTCTCCCATTCATTTCTGAGAATGCTTCTTCCTCAGTCATGGGACCCGAATCCCAAACCCAGCAAGCTCTGTCCCCACCCTCCCACTGACAATTCAGATATGACAAGTGTCAAGATGGCAGCTTTAATCATCTTGGCCGAGGCCCCTCAGGCTCCTCTGCTGAAGGCCTCCTTGGCCACATACCCACCCCTGACCATGCCATAACACTTTTCGCAGGTGGCCCCTGCCCTTGGCCACTGACGTGGGAACCTGAGGTCATGTCAGTCTGTGGATCTCCTGGGTGTGGATCCGGCAGGCCCGAGCCTGCTCTTGCCACCTCCAGCTGCTCCTAGGGGATATGGCTCGGACCCTCTCCTGGGGCAGGGCCAGCGGCAGCAGGAGGCTGGCAGGGGAGGAGTGTCTCCACCACTGTAGCAGGCGTTGCTCCTGGGCCAAGCTTCCTTGTGCTTTGAGACTGATGGAAGAGCAGACGTGCTGGGGCAGAGGCCTAGCGCAGGCCCTTGAGGCAGGAGAAACACAGAGAAGGTGGTTTCCTCACAGCACAGACAGGAGGACAGACACACGTGGGCACACGCAGGCTCCACGTCCTGCACTGCCGCAGGGGGCACGGCATGGCCCAGTGACCCTTCAAAGCTTCCCGGTCAGGATGCAAGGGAGGGCCTCAGAGAGTGGACCAGGTCCCGAGCCCCAAACTTCCCAGAAAAAGGAGCCCCAGGCCCGCAGGGTCATCTGAGAGGCTGACAAGGGGCTGGAGCCAACAAGGAGACTGTGGAGCCAGCTCCCAGAGCGTGCTTCTTCCAGCTCTGTGGGCTTCCCCTGTCTCCACATGAGGTACAGGCTGGACAGACGGGTCTTCAGCTAACGCCCACTCCGGTCTGTGAGGGTCGTGGCGCGGCTGCCGCTCCCTTGGGGGCCCGTAGGGGAGGTGGTGCTGTTGGCGTATGTGTCATAACTGTTGTCTGAACATACAGAGAGCTCATCGGAGACCTCCATGCCATCGCTGATCTCTGTTGGGCCAGAAGGAGGCAGAATGTGAGTGCAGGGAGGAGAGGAGTGGATAGATGGCTGGCAGATGCGGTGGGAAAGGGTGGCCTGGAGCCACTCCTGGTCAGCCACTAGGAGGAATGAAACCTCGGGTTTCAGGTATGCTATTGAGCTTGGCATTCAAGGCCCTTCTCAGTCTCTGCAAACACTCTGGTCGCACTTCAGTCTCCTCTCCCTGGAACTCCACCTTCCAGCCACAGAAAACTATCTGCACCCTCTTAAGCTTGGCACGCATGTGTTTACTCTCCTCAGGGCTTTGCACATGTTGGCCTGTCTCCTGGGCATGACCTCCCGATAACACTTCCTTTTCTTAAAATCTGGCTAAATTCTTCTCATTTCTGTTTTTGCCCCCAGGCTGGGATGGGGCCTCCTCATGACCACCCTGTTCCCCCCTGCCCCACCTGTAATGTCACCATCTATGGCCCCCATCGGCTGGAGTACTTCAAGGACAGGGATGAGGTCTGGGCATCAGTGTCCCCAGTGGCTGGTACAGTCCTGGACACACAGCAGAGGCTTAGAAAAGGTCTGCTGAGGGGAGCTAAGCACACCCCAAGGGGACTCAGAGCACCTTGGTGGGGCTGAGGGTTCCTGGAGAAGACCTCTCAACCAGGAGTGGGCAGCAGGTGAGGCCTGCGGCGACTCTTCAGGGCCAGTGATGAGAAGGTGCTAGGTGAATGAATGGCCTTTGTCCCTACAGAGAGGCGGGGGTCAGGGAGGTGCAGAACCTGACAGGCCGAAGTGCTGGCTTCCTGCCTGCCATTCATGCTACCCGCCCCTCCTGACTTCCCTGGGCCAGGCACAGTACAGGAGCCTGGGGACTCCTCCTTCCAGGAGCTCCCCAGTGTTGCCAGAGAGCTGTGGGAGGCCGGGGGAAGCCCTCCAACCCCGCTTTGGTGCTCAGGGAAGGCTCCCAGGAGAAGGAGGGTTTTTGAGCGAGGGTAGGAGGAATTAAGTACCCCAAAGGCAAGAATCTGTGTATCCTCGGCACCTAACACAGGGCCTGGCATGCGTCTGTTGAAGGAAGGGCTAAATAAAAGAGTGAATAAATGAGTAGATGTTCACACAGTCGCTGGAGCCAGCCCCACTAAACCCACAAGCACCCCCCACTGGGCTCTGGTTCACTCGGGCAGCATTTACCAAGCACCCGTCTGGGCCAGGCGTGGCACTAACCCTCACAGGTACTCTGTGAGGGGGAGCTAGCCCATTTTACAGAGGAGGAGTCTGATGGTGAGGGAGGTTAGGTAATATGCTCTTGTTCACACAGCTCGGGGGATAAGCTGGGATTTGAATCTAGGTCCATCTGGCTTCTAAATATCTCTCAAATCTCTCCTCTCCTGTTTCCATTCCCACAATTCCCATCTGAATTATTGGTTTCCTTGCCTCCAGCTTCCCCTTCTAACCCACCCTCCACACTCGTTAGAGACTGAATTGTGGGGAATTCCCTAGCAGTTCAGTGTTTAGGACTCTGCACTTCCACTGCAGGGGGGCACGGGTTCGATCCCCGGTCAGGGAACTAAGATCCCACAAGCCCTGTGGCGCCAACAAAAAAAGAAAAAAAGAGAGAGATTGAATTGTGTTCCCTCCAAATTCGTATAGTGAAGTCCTAAACCCCAGCACTTCAGAATGTGACCCTCTTTGGAAATAAGGTCATTGCAGATGTAATTAGTTAATATGAGGTCATTAGAGTGGGCCCTAATCCAGAATGACTGGTGTCCTTGTAAAGAGGGGAACTTCGGACACAGAGATGCATCTACAAGGCAACGGGAGAGGCCAGGACCAGATCTTTCCCTCACAGCCCTGCTGACACCTCGATGATGGACTCTTAGCTTTCAGAACTGTGAGACAATACATCTGTTTTTAAGCCACCCAGTTTGTGGTACTTTGTTACAGCCCCACTGTACCAAAGACAAATCTGTCTGTTACCCTCCTCTTCTTTCAGAACAAAGCCCAAGCTCCTGACCACACACTTGAGGCCGAAGTGCCTCCCCAGCGCCATCTTGGGGTGAGTCAGCCAGAGGCCCTGCCTTCGAGCCATGGCAAGGAGTGCTCCCTCACTACCTCTGAACACATGCTGTTCCTGCCTCGAATGCCCTTCCTTCCCTCTGCTCGCCCAGCCCTCACCTCAAACCCGTCACCCTCCTACCCTTCCTTCCCATTTCAACTACATCACCTCCTCACAGAGTGGGCCCCAAAGCCTTCCTCACTGCCCCAGGGAACTCTGAACCCCTCTCTCCTCCTTGTACCCCACTCTGGCTCAGCACCCCCATCTATTAGAGCTCAGTGACACCTACCTTTCCATGTATTTGTTTATACAGCTGCCTCCTCCATCAATCTGGGAACGTCAACAGGCAGCAAGCAGGGGTGGAATCAACGTTTGTGGGGTCTGTGTATGAACCAGCATGGCAGGATGGGCCTCCAGCCCTGCCCCCACCCCTGCATGTCACCCTTGCCCACTACCCCTGGGGCTGACACTGAGCCACAGGACCTGGAGTTGAGGGCTGCATGTGGACGGGTATGCATTTCCGTGTGTGTGTGTGTATGTGTGCCCCTGTACCAGTGTGAGCGTGAAGCTAGGTGGGTCTACTTATGTCTGTGCCGTGTCCCTACCTGTATGTGCTGTGTGTGAAATGTGTGCACACACACCCGTCTGCACATGTGGGGTGCAGAGGACAGAGCCCAGAGCCTGACTCAACCTGTCTGCGGAGCTGCACACCTGAAAAGATGAGCTTCTCCTTCATGATGCTGACGTCCCGGCTGGTCCGGTGCACCGCGGCACTCAGCATGATCTGCTCGGGGTTGTAGCTCCGTATGCCACCCAGGCGCCACCTGCAGAGATGGCCCCGTGGGCATCAGGTCCTTCCCCACCTTTCCTTGGAGAAGGGATCCTTCCCACTTCCACAGACTCTCTGGATTTGGCCTGAGAGACCAGCAGGACTCTTGTCCGACTGTACAGACGGGGAAACTGAGGCCCAGAGTAGGGCAGAGCTGGGGCCTGAATCAGTCTGCTGACTGTCAGCCAGGGCTCTCCAGCCCTCTTACCTCCAGACCCCTAGATCCGCTCCCCTTGCCCAGGAGGATGGTTAGGGGTTGGTTAGGTATGTGTCAGGTGCCCCCAGTTATACACCTGGACAAATTTGGGGGTGGGGGCTTAGCAGGCATGACTGATGACCCACCCTGGAGTGCAAACCAATCTTGGGGAGTCCCAGCTGATGTCGCCTACAGCTCCATCATCAGGACCAGGCTGAGTGAAGCCAGTGAGGAACCCCAGAGAGGAAGTGAAGGAAAGCAGGGAGGGGAGGGGAGACAGCGGGGAGCTTGTCTTCATGGCATCACAAGGCAAGGGTGCTGGAGTGACTTGGGGAGGGGCCTGCTGCTGCTCTGTTCCAACAGCCCTGGAAGAGTGGGGTGCATATTCCCTAGTGGAGAGGGACAGGCTGGAGCATTACCCCTTTAATGGCTGGGGCAAGGTGGGAGCAAAACTGAATGGGCTGAGAGGTGGGGCTGCATAGGGCGTGCAGGGACCAGGCAGAGCCGGGAGGACTTGGGTTCCTTCGTCCGGCTCAGGGCACAGTTCTTGCTGTTACAGTTCCTCTGAACTAGCCCCAAATCCCTGGCCTCTGAACTTAGATTCTTCCTGCAACCTAAACAGAAGGACTCACCGGACCCCCAACCCCACTCAGGGAAGTGGGGATCAGCTTGGAAACAAAAACCCAACCCCCCAGGGCCCGACGCCCTGCTGGAGTGGGTGGAGGGAGCCCAGACTCCACGGGAGATCAGTTTCCAGATGGGATCAGCACAGCAGAAATGGACAGACAGATGGACAGGCAGACAGGTGGATGAACAGAGCAGACAGACAAGGGGAAAGCAGGAGGCAGGGGGGAAGGCAACCTCTGGCTGGGCTGGCCGCCCTACGCATCCCTGAGAACAGCAATAGGGTCTCTTATGCATCCCTGAGAACAGCAATAGGGTCTCTTATTTATCGCTGCATGCTTGGCACCAAGCCCAATGCCTGCTGTGTGGTGGGTGCTCTAAGTATCATTGAGTGAATGAATGGAAGAATGAGGACCACAGGGAAATGAACTTCTCCCCCAGGGTCCTCTCCTCCATCAGGCCTTGCCTGACCCCCCAGGAAGACGATGATGCTGCCCTGGCTGTATCTTGAGTGGCCCAGCGTGTCGGTGGAGCACCCTGGGGAAGAAGGCCCAGCACAGCACCAGCCAGCACATGTGGACATCTGCCGACTGAGAGGACGGTGGAGGGACCAGGCAAATGGCCCTTTGCTGGGCTCAGTCCCACAGTCAGTGAGCACAGAGTTCCTCCTCCTAGAAGTTGGTCAGTGAAGATGACTGACCTAGGAGGGCCCAAGGCACCTGACCAAAGGGAACTTGCACCCCCAAGACCAAGGTCTCATCTTGGAAATTAACGTTAAAGGCAGGAGGAAAGTGTCAGGCCCGTGTCTCTGCAGTGAGGTACATCTAGGACAGGAAGCTCAACCACTGTGGGTATTTCCCAGGGGAAAGTACGGGAGGCTGTGCTCATGGGGGGAGAGCAGTGGGGTGGGAGTCAGAGACAGAAAGTGAAAGAAAGAAGAGAGGTGGAGAGAAAGATAAACAGAGTGAGCGAGGGGAAAGGCAAACTGGGAGTGGGAGGGCCACAGGTGGCAGGGAGAAACAGAACTTGGTAGGCTGTGTGCCGGGCACTGGGGAAGGCCTTGCCCAAAGTGCCAGGCTGTGGGGGGTGGCCCAAGCAGAGCCCCTCCCCAGAGGGAGACGCTCTGGTGCTGAGAGAGGCCAGGTCAGCAACCTGCAAGGAAATGCTGGTTCCCTGTCTGCGGGAGGGAGAGAGAGCAGAGGGACACACACGGCAAAGTGGGGAGAGAGAAGGGAGGACTGCAGGGGAGAGGACGAGAGCAAGGATGGGAAGGCGGCTTCAGGCAGGGGAGGTGTATGGGAGGGTGACCTGGGCCTAGGGCTCCTCAGGAGGCAGCCTTTCAGAGGGAGGTGGAGAGGGGGCGGCGAGGAGGGAGAGAGAGGAACAGGAGGAGGACCACACCAGAATTACCTGATCAAGTGATAGCTGTGAGATGCCAGAGTGCAGCAGAGAGTGGGGAGGGGGGAGAGAGAGGAGGGACATGCGCCGGATCAGAGCAGTATGGGACAGAGAGAGAACATCAGTCAAGAGTAAAACCCAGCCTGCTACTTCATGGCTGGGTTGGGGCCCCGCCTGGCCCTAAAACCTCCCCAGGACCCACCCACTCCCACTGTGACCACCACCCCCAGCTGTCGTCCTGGAGGGTGGGTGGGGAGGTCTGAGCCCGGCCCGAGTGCTGTGGAAACCTGTGCCCTGGGTGACAGGCAGGGAGACAAGCCTAGAGAGGAGCCCCCCCTGGAGCTGAAACTCACCAAAGAGTCTACACAGCACATCCTGGCCCAGCTTGGCTCTGGGCTCCCAGCTGGGTGCTCATTCCAGAAGCCACTGGGCTCTGGCTGAGGGGGACGGGCTGGGGGCCACAGGGAGGCCTCCTTCTCCCCTGAACAGGGTGGTCTGGCGAGGACATCTCCCGGCCCAGGGCTCAGGAGGGCGTTCACCTGGCTGGGGGCGGGAGCTGGCCCGTCTCAGGCAGGGAGGGCCGCGGAAGGTGGTCAGGGCCTACTCACTTCTGGAGCACGAAGATGCCAACGATCAGGATGAAGGAGATCAGGTCGGCGGTGACCCACATGAGACAGTACTCGTCCGGGGGCTGTGGACAGATGGCCCACAACCAGCTTCCAGTCACGGCTGGTCCAGACCAGGGCTCCAGACCAAGGGCCCATGGGCAGGAGAATCGCACGTCACCATCAGGGAGGGGCAGAGGAGGACCTGGAGGGGGCTTGGGGGCTTGAGATTATATTTTGTAGGAGTGGGCCTGGGGTTTGGGGTGGGGTGTGTGTGTAGGATAAAAGAGATCTGTGCAGTGTTCACTGTAGAGGTGGTGTGTTTTAAACCTAGAGGATTTATGTGCTTAAAGGGGCTTAATGCAAGAACCAAAATATGAAAGACAGATAGATGAATGAGAGGGTGTGACGTGACAAGCAGGTGCGCAGGTGGGTATGTGAAGAGGTATGTGGCATCCATGTGCATGTAAGAGTACATGTCATTGTAGGGTGCAGAGTGTGGGAGCTTCCCCTCCAGGGGGCCATAGAGAGGGGCCCAGCAGGGTGAAGCCTGCAGAGCAGCCAGGCCTCACACCCCCTTGATCTCAGGTAAACTGTGGAGGTGGGCTAGGGCACTTTTTGCTGTTGGTCAGTTCCTGTGGCCTGAATCAGAGTGTGCTCATAGCTACTGCTGCCAGTCAGTTATTTCATCTCAGTCCGAGCTGAGCCCTCAGAGGTTTTAAAAGACAATGGGCGGGGATGGAGCTAACCACCCAAAACCTAGATCTGATTCACTGACACGGCATCATCTTAGCCATAATGAGACCCTCCATCTGCCTTTCATGACCTCAGGGAAGTGGCAGTGGGAGCACAGGAGGGAGGTCAAGGGCTCCCCAAGCCCCCTGGTTGGCAGAGCTGGGACTGGAACACAGGCCTGTCTACAGGTGCTCAGTCGGTCAACCAACTGAAAGCTGGTTTTATTGGCTGTAATCTCAGAAGATTTTAATGTTCCCTATTTTTGCCTCGTTGCCCTCTTTTCCCAATGACTTCCCTTCCTTTAAAACAAAACAATAATCTCCAAACCCCCCCAAAACCCAAGTAGTTGTTTATTTGTCTAGAGCCTTTGGTGTTTTTCCCCATGTGGCTCAGGCCAAGGTTCCTCCTACCCCCCAGACCTTGGTGCAGGCCCAGAGGTCAGGAGAATCTTCTTCATGCCTCAAGCCTGTCCCCTCAGGTGCTCCCCCCACCCCTGAGACCTCACTAGAGGGAGCCCGGGTGTGGAGCCTGCCCCCCAGCCCTGGAAGCCATAGGCAGCTCCCTGGACCCCCAACAATCCCCAACTCACCATGATCCAGAGGGGGGAGGGCACCTGGGATAAGGTGTGGGAGTTGTCAGAGGTGACAGACGGGACCCCTGCGCACCACAGCAGGGAGAAGAGCCACGGGGCATTGACTGTGTAGAGGTTCACGCTCAGGTTCCAGGATGCATAGTCCCTGTGGGGCAGGGACAGAGGCTGGTCGGCCCTTTGGCCAGTGTGGGAAGCCTGTAAAGCATGGCCCTTCACAACCTCATGCCGTCCTCAAAACTGTCCCTGGAGGAAGGAAACTCCGCTCTCAGAGGGCCAAGCTCACATACAAACCCAGGTCTGCCTGATGTTCTCAACCTCTCCTCTTTGAACCCTGAGCCTGTGTGTCCAGTCCTCTGGGTGAGCCTGGGCAGGATGGGGTGGGCACCTGAGCTCCTGGCGGGACACCTGAGTGTAGCGCAGGTTCAGCCGCTGGATGTGGCCTCTCCGCAGGCTGGCAGCTGCCTCCTTGGAGCCCGATGTCTGCTGGAAGCCAGGAGCCACCTTCTGCACGAAGGGCCTCTGCCTGTTAGGCAGCCACAGGACCTGCAAGCAGGAGAGGAGCTGCCTCTGATTTCCCTTCTATACAATGGGGTTAGGGTGTCTGTCCCTCGTGGAGCACCTGGAGGGGTTAAAAGAGGCGGGACCTGGCACGCAGTGAAAGCTTTCAGGTAGTAACCACCTCCGGGGGATGACTTGGTCCCAGCCATGGCTGGGAATTGCTTTGGCAACACCTCAGGAAGATCCCCCTCCAGACCCTAGTCAGGACAAGACGGATAAGGCCCCAAATGTCAGCTACTGTGCATGTGGCCACCAGCATCTTGTGTGCTCTCATAGTTGGAATCGTATTTTTCTGATCCCCAGGTATCACGTAGGTAACACTTCATGGAAGTACCATGTTCCGAAGAATCTGGCCCTGCTCCTGCCCTTTGTACATTTTTTTTTTCTTTGTACATTTTAAACGCTTTTCTTATTTCCCTCTTGGCCCCATGATGACCCTGTCAGGGTGGTGTGGGGCATGCTACCCTCATTTCACAAATGTGGAACCCTAAGGTCTGGAGAGGGGACACGGTGAGTTTACTGCGTGAGCGGGACTCCAGGCAGGCCTGGTCTCCCTGCGGGTGGGGCAGGGCTGGGCGGAGCTCAGCTCCTTGGGGACAGAGCTGGGTGGGGCTGGGCTGCAGGGCCTCACCTGGTGCTGGGGGAAGCCGGAGTGCAGCACGGCCTCCAGCGTGACGTTGAGGAAGCTGCCGCGGTAGGGGTGCTCCCGCGGCGGGTCACGCAGGTTGAGCAGCAACGTGGCATTGCCCTTGGCCAGCTCCAAGAGTTCCATTAGGCTGCAGATGGACTGGTTTTGGGCCTCCCTGTGGTCGGACGGTGACAGGGAACTGGCCGTCCAGAAGGGGTCCGTCTGGCAGAGACAGGGACACACATGTTTGTCTCACCAGTCCTATGGGGCCTCCACATGCCTTCCTGGCTATGGAACTTGGAGACGACCGAACTGCCAGTGTCGGCTGGTGTGTGCAAGTCAGGCACATTGAAGGCTGGGGCCCTTTGGGACCTCTAGGAGAACCCAACCATAACCTCTCTATCCCAGTCTGCTTGCCAAAAGAATGATTTGCTTGGAACATATCCCAGACACCAGTCCGTTTTTCTCTCAGTAGCACTTCAGACCAGAGAACCAACTTCCTCTAGAGTTTTACAGTGTTAACAATTTTAGCTATTAACTATTATAATCAAAATCAACTTTTTCTGGTAGGGGAGGCAGAACCAGAACAAGTAGTGACAACCATGACAGCTGGGCTGCAGTGGCAGGAGCCCAAGGAGGCCGCCAACCAGCCTGGCTGTGAGTCAAGGAAGCTCGGCATGTGAAGGTCACCTGAGCTGAGGGCTGCCCCTGGCCCTCACCATGGAGTCCCTGACCATGCTTTCCATGCCTAGGACTGGGACGGGTGCTGCCAGACCTTCAGGAACCACTGGCCAGCGTTGAGCCTCTGCAGCAGGGTCCAGTTGAGCATGGAGGCGGGCCTGTGGGCGAGCTCCGGGAATTCCTCCTCCACGTTGGTGGTGCGGCGCAGGGTGGCGTCGTGCATGAGGAAGGGCACGCCGTCCAGGCTGTGGGAGGGTGGGGCTGCGGAGTCACTGCCCACCCAGGTCCCTCGCCCGCTCCTCCCCACCCACTTACACCAGCCTACCTAGGGACCCAGGCCCGCTCTGCCCCTCTTTGGGCCTCAGGTTCCCCGTCTGCACAGGGAAGTCAGTGGGCAGTAAGTGAATCCCTCGGCTCTCTCTGAGGGTCAGATGGGGGTGGGCACTGCTGAGGAGGGAGGGCTGAGCGTATTCTCTCAGCAGCCCTGGGAGGTAGAGGCTATCTCATTTAATAATAGGGAAACTGAGGCTGGAGACAGAAGTATCAAACTCAAGGCCTACCAGCCAGTAAGTGGTGGAACCTGGCTTAGAACCCAGTCCACGTGATGCCATAATGAGAAGAGTGCAAATGCAGGCCCCTTTGACAAGTTCCACCCTGGTATCATCCCGGTCTACCCCACTCTGCTGGGGCTGCCAGTAGCCCCATAAGGTGCCTTAGCGTGGAACAGTAAAAGGCACCTGTGCTACCCCTCCTCAAGGCATTTTTCTACCACCTGCTAGAAAGCTTTGATAAACACACAATTCTATAATGTCTACAATGGGAATGGTATCCTCACACCGTGGTACCCCTGTTCAGTACCCTGCCCCCCCTTCCGCTTCTCAGACATGATGTTATCAGATCAGTATGGACACTTCTTGCCCTTTTTACAAACGCATACTTACAATCTACATGTAGAAATTGTACAGATCACTTTTATGTGGTCTTTAAAAGTATAATTGACATCACCGTGAACGTATCACTCTGCACCTTGCTGATTCCACTCATCAGAGTGTTTGCGCTCCATTTTGCTGAGCCGTACAGAGCTAGTCTTTCCATTAAGTGGATCTGTGGCAGGACTCCAGGTCCCTACCTCCACCCTGCTTGAATCAGGTGTCTGTTTTTTTCTCTATTTTATATCCTGGAGTATGGCACAAAATCTATTTGCATAAACATGGTGCCTGCCCTGCAGTGGATAATCCACGCCTCCGCTCTCCCATCTCTAAGACTCCGGGACCAGACGTGTCTCCAGCAGAAACCCGGGTGTGGTTGCATCGAGGAGGAAAAGAGGTGCTGTCCTCCCAAGCCCCACGCTTACCTGATGGTGACGTCAGCCTGGAGTCCGTACAGCTTCTGCTCTAGGGCCTTCCTGAAGGACATCAGCGTGTGCTCTGGGGCCAGCTGGGGAGGAAGGTGGCGGTGAGGGAGAGCCAAGCTTTAGCTCAAGCACCGCTCCCCGACCCACAGAAACTCTTCCACGTTGGGAGGCTGGGGTAGACCTGGTTCTAATTCCACTCCTCTAAGCAGTAGCTGTGGAGCCCTGGGCATCCACACAGCTTCTCTGAAGCTCCGTTTCCTCATCTGTTAAATCATGCCTACCTCATAGATTTTTTTGGTGGTGGGGAGAGAGAAGCAGGGATGGTTAGTGTTGATGTATATAAATGTCGGGGGTGGAGGGCTTTTTTACAGTCTTCTGCCTCTATGCAGTCTTGGGCTGGGCTGAATGCCAAGTTTCCTCCTGGTTATACCTTGAGTCCAGGCGGAGATCCCCAAGGGAGAGGACAGGGTAGACAGCATGGCAGAGTTTCAGTGGGGTGACTGGTTTCTTCATCTATACAGACATGACAAGACCATCTCCTAGACTGTTATAAGGATTAAAAGCCCCTAGCACGTTGCCTGATATAGAGTAAGTGCTTAACAAATGACAACTGTTACCCTATAGCATACACATCAGAAAATCCTAGTTCTAGGCCTGACTCTGCCATTAACTAGGTTTGTGACCTTTGGTGCATCTCTTTATCCTATGGGCCTCAGTTTCCCCATCTGGTCTTTGGCGGTGTATGTACACTGTTCTCTGAGTATCCTTCCAGTTGGGGGAGTTGGGGTTCCGAGTCTCCCTAGTTGTTTGGTCTGGTGATCCTGTCATGCCCTTTGCTGCCACTAGGGGTCAGCACCATACCAAGGATTGGGCTAGGACCATGTGCAGTGCGGGATGCAAGACAGGGAAGACTTCTGGCAGTGAGGGATGGGTGGAAAGGGCTCCCATGGCTCATCCCATTCTCACCAAGACATGCTCATTCCCATCTTCTCTTCCTCCGGCCATGCTGTTCCCCAGCATGTAACACACTCCCCTCGTCTGGGAAGCGGCCTGGCATGGCAAGGGCTTTGAAGCTGAGAAGGAGCAATTCCCCTTCCCAGTCACCAACCTGGGCCCATCACACCTCACCCTCTGGACCTCGGTTTCTTTAGCTATAAAATGGACTAATATTACCAAGCTCATAGCTGAGGTAACAGACGTCAGCAGTCTCTGAAATGTGAGTTCCTTTCTTCCCCTTTCTGCAGGGCAGAGCAGCCTTGGGGGATATGCTGCCTTGTCTCCCGGTCAAGTGGGCTGGGTGAGACCCCACAGAGGCGTCCAGGTGTGGACTCGGTGGGGTTCCTGCTCAGTCACCTCTAAATGCCCTGTGGCCAGGCATCCCACAAGTGACCACCAGAGAGGTACCAACGCCCCCCTCCCACGTGGCAGAAGGTAGACTGGGGGTAGACACAAAGAGCGTAGCAGGGGCCATGAAGACCCTTGGGGGAAGGAGGAAGTGTTTGGGAGGGGCAAAATCTCTTTTCTGGAGGCTTTTTAAACTCAGATCTCCCTGTGTTAGGTGCTGGCCTCCTTAAGAAAGAGGGTTGCTACTGCCTCAGGCCTAAAGGCAGATAGGGCTGTATTGTCAGAAGTGTGCATGTGTGGGCGTGGTTGTCACAGACTCATGGTGGTAGACCACTGTGGTTAAGAGGCCCAACTTTGGAGTCAGTCTGACCAAATATTAAAGTATGCACACAGGCTACCCACATAGGAAGGACACCCCCGTCCAGGGCACACAGATACCATCTCCAAGACAGGGATGAGCACCTGGGCTTACCACACACAGATGTGTGGACCCAGAGTCAAAACCTCCCACAGGCAGACATACAGGTGTAGACACTGGTACTCATGCATTCACAGTGACACAGGGAGGACTTGTGTCCGACACCCACACCAGCCCCTCAAGGGCCACCACCAGGATGCAATCAGCCAGATGCACAATGGGAGAAATTCTACAGGACAAATGACTCAGTTTCTTCAACAAATAAACAGCATATGGGGAAAAAAAGGGAGGGAGATTATTATAGACTAAAAGATACTTAGAAGACATCCCAGCCAGCTGTACCACACGGACTCTGTTTGGATTCTGATTTTTCACAACTCAATTATAAAGAGATATTTTTGAGACAAAGTAAAGCTGAACACTGATTCAGTATTAGATAGTATTAAGGAATGATTATTAATTTGGTTAGGTGTAATAGTGGCAGTGTGGCATAGTTCTGTTTTTAAGGTCTTTATGCATTAGAGATACATCCTGAAGTAAGCATGGATAAAATGACACAATACCTGGGATTTGCTTTCAAAAAAGACAAAGCAGGGCGATAGATGAAACAAGAATGGCAAAATGTTGATAAATGGTGAAGGTGGTGTTGGATTCATTATACTATTCATTCCTCTTCTGTGAATGTTTGAAATCTTTCTGCTAAAACAACAATCCACATGGGGCCACCCCACTCCTTCCCTTTGCCCCCGCTTCCTGCCTCAGCACACCCCACCCTCTTGTCCTGTGGCCTCCAGAGCAGGTGGGGTGGGTAATACGGGTCATGGAAAGAAAAGCAGCTATAATATGGGGCCCTGCCTCCTGGAAGGCTGTCCTCCTAATTTATCCTTACAAAAACCAGCAGCAGGGAGGCCTTGAGGGCACCAGCAACCCGCCAGACACACGGGCAGCATGTGGCAAAATTGGACCCCAAATCCAGATCCTCTGACTCCAAAAACCATGGCCTTTCTAGCTGGTTGCCTCCAGGAGGTGCCAGGAGCAGCATGGGGTGTGATGGGAGGGCACCAGGGTCCAGCTCAGGGGCACAGGTCTCTGAGCCTTATCTAGGAAATGGGCACAATAATGGTGATTTGCAGCCCTGTCCGACGTGACGCCTCCTTTAAATGCTTACTTCGTGAGGCCCCCTAGACTACCCTGAAATTCAAGGATACCATGGAACTCCCAACTACTGCCACAACCAAGAAAAGCTCTCATAGAGCCCTCAAGTGCCCCTTGGTGGTGATGAGTGGTACTGCATCTGTTGAGAACCAAAGTTCAAGGCTTTCGTAGGTCAGGAAACCCAGTCTAGAGAAGCAGGAGGGCTTGCCCGAGGTAACAGGAAAGCATAACTCTTACTTTCTGTGAGCCAGACTCATATCTGGGCACATCACACATGCTAACTCTTGCTTCCTGTGGCCATACGGTGCAGACACTCCCATCATCCCAGGGGACAAGATGAGCAAACTAGGCACAGAGGAGATAGAATAGGCCCTGCCTCCCACAGCTGCCACGGGGCCTGGAAGCCTGGCTCTGGTGCATACTCCCTCGAGGGGAAGGCCTACTGCGGGGTCACAGGGGTGGAGAGAAGGAGCAGGTGCTGACTCTGACTCCTTCCACTCTCCGTCCCACCCGGTGCAAATGTTTTCCTTTAGCAGTGGGCTTGCAGCTGCACCCAGCTCTCTTGCCTGCACAGCCTGGAGGGTTTTTCTGCTGCTTTGTTCCAGCCCCTGGGCCCTGCTCCCCTCCCCACACCCAGCAACTCTCTCTCTGCTGGGCCTTCCTAACCTACAACCTGGCAGTATCTGGGCCTGGCCTAAAACCCTCCTGCATCTCTCCAGGGCCCTCAGGATGAAAGTGAAATCTTTCAAACCAGATGCCTTCGGGCTCTTCAGGACTTGATGCCATTGAAACTCTCCAGCCTTTTCACCAACCCTTTCCATTAAACCCCTCCCACGCCCACCCCCCAACACCACCACCACCAAAAAGGGCTAAAACTTGTGGCTATTATTACATTACGTGTATTATATACATTTCCCTGCAAGCTCCTCCCTACAAGGAGATAGGTTTTAGGTTTTTTGCCTGTCTCCCCTCTGCAATGGCAGCTCCACCCACCCCTCACCCCAGTCTTTAGGGCCCACAAGTGGCACTCACCATGGGGGCCCCGCGGTGGCCGATGAGGGCAGGTTTGGGGCCCAGGTCCTTTTTCTCCATGATGCAGGGAGAGGAGATGGTGAGAGGGGCCAGGTAGAGGGCAAACACCACGGTGAAGAAGGTACCGAGAATGGCCATCTGGGAGGCTGCAGACATGGGCCCAACCATGAGCCCCGGGCAGCTTGGCAGGGTGTGCTGGACCCCTCCTCCCTCTACTTGTCAGGACCCAGATGCTTTGAGGGGACCCTGCACCAAGAGGACCCCCCATTCTTGCTAGGAAGGTGAACCTGGCCTCTAAGTCACACACACATGTAGAGACACAGAGGAAGAAACACGCAAGGCCGAGGCTGCAACCTCTGTGGAACCTGCAGGCCGGGACTGTGAGCCGGGACTCCCCACACTGAGAGCAAGGGCCGCGCCACATCCCCAGGCTACCTAGGTAACGTCCAGGCGGGGGCAGGACAAGCTGGCCTTGGTACGTGGAGCACACGGAGGGTAGGTCCTGCCCAGTCATACTTACAGGATCGCTCTGCGCGGGCAAACTGTCCTGCCACGATCCAGGAGAGCGCAGTGATGGCGACCAGGGCCCCCATGTGCAGGAATGGCGCTGTGCCCTTGTGTGCAGGAAGGGACAAGAGAGACTGCTGGCTCCCAGCTGTGCCCAGACCCTCTGGTTATCAACGTCCTTACGGCCTGTCTCTATCCACGGGGCAGGAAAGTGTCTCCATTTTTCAGTGGAGGAAACTGGGAGTCCAGGTACCCCGGATTGTAGCACCCTCCCCGCCTCTGAGTTGCTATGTGGTGTCTACCCCTCCCTACTTCCTCTGGACCTTGATCTAGAGAAACGGGAGTGACCATAAAGGCACTGTCTTGTTTTGAGGGTCCTGGGGAAGCAGCCACCCCGTCCCCACCCCCACTCACCTGCAGGGAGATAAGCAGCACCTCCCACTCGTCCTCCCACAGCTGGGCCACAGCTGACATGGCCACCACCGTAGCCACCAGGATGGCCACCAGCCCCATCTGGAAGGGGAAGAGCCACCAGAGGGTCAAGGCAGTGTCAGAGCCCCATCGGCCCAAGGGTCCCCAGTGTGTCTGAGAGGGAGAGCAAAGGTAGAGAGACGGAGCGAGAGGCTGAGAGGCGGAAAGGGGAGAGTAGAGAGTACAAGAGAGACGGACAAAGCAGGGCAGAGGCAGGCACTGGAAGAAAGCCAGAGGCAGCCGTGCAGAGGACAGTGAGAGGAGCAGAGGCAGGAGAAGGCAGGCGGACCCAGTGAAGAAGGGACCGCAGGAGAAATAGAAGGGAGGGTGGAGAGAAGACAGGTGGGCTGGAGCTGGGCTAAGGTGGGGCATGGCCCCAGGGCTCAGGGTGTGAGGAGGGAATACACTCGGCAAATGGGGGGCCTCCCTGAGCCCAGCAGGTCCCGTCCCAGGCCTTGCCCAGCCACCTTTCATCCAGCGTGACAGGTGAGGAGACCAAGGCTCCCCAGGAGATGGGGCACAGGGGGACCTGCCCAGGTTGCAGGGCAGCAGGCTGAGGAGCCAGGCCCCCCGCAGGAGGCTGACACCCAGCCTGGCCTTCAGGCTACAGCGAGCAGAGGTGAGGCAGGGGTCTGCCCCACACGCCCCGTTGCCAAGGCCTGCTCTCAGCCTCAGCCTCCTAGCTTCCAGCCTCTAATGTGTTATGGGAGCTGCCCTCCCAGAGGAAGTGAGGAGTACAGCTCTGACGGAACACCAGATGGAACCTTCCTGGGACGGAAAGCTCTGGGGACAGATGGGATCTGAAGTGTGTCATGTAACATAAGACGCTCCCCCAAACTAAGTAATGCCTGGTTTCTGGTTACTCAGCCCCCCAGGGTCCCTGCCTTGGGCCCTGGATCTCACTCTGCCCAAGCTCTCCACACCGCCAGGCCTGCCTCGTAAAACTCAGCTCACACCTCTACCCCGAAGCCTTCCGCAGCCCCTCTCCATAGGCGCCTGCCAAGACCGCCACATCCGGCCCTCCTGACTTCCTACTGCCTGCTCCCAGCTGCTCTCTTTGCCAGCAGGGCTCTCGCCTTCTTTTTCTTCTGACAGTGTCTCTCCTGGAGGCAGCAGCATTGTGAGAGCCCTCTAACGACCAAACAAGCTCTAAATTGAGTTTCTAGCTCGTCAGGCCAGAGACAGAGGCTGATCCATCTTCGTTCCCTGCCAGGCAGGGAAGATTCATCCCCGTCTGGGATTAAGTTTGCCTTTGGAGGTTTGTCGTTCCAGCCCATCAGCCTGGAAACAAATGTTCCAATAAGAAGCAGTAATAAGGCTGAGACGGATAGGAGCTCTTACGGACTGTGACGTGCCGGTCCAGAGGACACGGGAATGAGAGACACGAAGGTGCATAGAGGGCCCAAGTGTGCCTGGCTCTGCAGGAGGCACTCCGCTTGCTCATGTTTATCCTCGTAAAATCCCAGCTGAGATGCTACCGTCTTCATTTTACACATAGGAAAATGGGGCTCAGAGAGCCTCAGGGTTTGCTTGGTCACGTAGCTTTGAAGGGGGGCAGATTCAGAAGCAAACCCCATTCTGCCCGTCTCGGAGGTCGTGCTCTTTCTGGGATGTCACACCGCAGTGGAGGGAGCCCACGAGTGTCCTAACCATCCCTGAGCATCCTCCCAACCCCCCCACCCCAACACACAGGCTCCCTGCCCCCTGCTGCCCTCCAGGCCATAGCAAGCATCTCTGAAGGGTCACCTCTGAGCATTTTATCACAGTATTTAACTGCTAGTGGAAATACTTGTAATAAAACTGATTTCCAAGGATCCTAATGCAATGAAAAATTTTATCCTCTCTGAATCCTGCAGTGGCTGTAGTGGCAACCTTATGCTCCACAGCATTACTGCAGTGGTCAAGTTCTGTGGGATTTCCCCACACACGCCGTCCTTAAGCCACGATAACAGCGCTGGCTCCCAACAGCTCTACCACCCTTCCTCAACTCTGACTGGAAAGGATACATCCCACCCAGAAGGCCCAGGGGAAGCCTCTGAGAAAGCGGTCTCGGGTTTTCTGTGCTGGAGGCACTGTGGTTTGTGACGACAGCAGGAGGGGTGGAGGATACGGGAGCTACGTCCGTTCATTCAGTGAGCCTTGCCCGGGTGCTGGGACCCGGAGGAGTTGGAAACCAGCTCTGCCGACAGGTCGGCGGGGGTAGCTGGAATCTGGGTTCTGTGGTCTAAGTGGCAGATTGGCCCAGGGTTCAGGGACCCACTTATGTCACATCCCTCGGTGACTGTGCCTAATGGGGGTGGTTAACTTCTCAAAGCATGTTTCCTGAGCTGTGAAATTGGGAGACTGAGCGCCTACCTGAAAGGGATTTGGAAAGATAAATGAGAAAATGCAAGAGAAATGCTCAGCACCATGGCTGGCACCAAAATAATGAGTGCTTACTAAATGTTAGTGGAATAATTTTTTAAAGTGGACATAATATCAAATAAACAGGATTATTTCAAGCAGTAAATGAAATACAGTGTGGAAAGCCCCTCACATGTAACCCAATAAATGATGGTTGTGGCACCGTACCTGACACGCAGGATGAATGTGCCTTCCTAAACCGCAACTAGAGGGATAGAGGCTAGACACCAGGAAGAACTGTGGAGCCTGGGCCGGTTGTTTGGAAGGAAGTCTGGATTCACTGGGGGTGCTGATGGGGACGGCCTAGGGAGGTGGGAGCTGTGATCAAAGCCCCTCACAGCGGTGGCACCTGAACTGATGCTGGGGTGGTAGGTGGGGTAGGAGGGGGGTATCTCAGGGATACCACCTCCTATTTACTTCAAAGCCCCCAAGTACCCTTCCACCTTCTTCTTCACGTCCTGGATCCCTGGACTTTTCCTGGAGGCTCACCTGGGAGGGGTTTCTGGGAAATAGGAGCTTTGGGAGGACCGGGGAGGAGGGGGAAGGGCCCCAAGTGGACATCTAGATCCACTCACAGTACCCAGCCTGCCGCAAGCAGCTCCCTCCCCGCACTGCCCAGAGGCCCTCTGTCCTCCAGCCCTCCCCTCCTCAGGATTCAGGGGGAACTGGAGACTCTCAGAATAAAGATTGTGATGAAAACATAGCATAAAACTATATAGCATTGGGGCTTCCCTGGTGGCGCAGTGGTTGAGAGTCCGCCTGCCGATGCAGGGGACACGGGTTCGTGCTCCGGCCCGGGAGGATCCCACATGCTGCGGAGCGGCTGGGCCCGTGAGCCATGGCTGCTGAGCCTGTGCATCCAGACCCTGTGCTCCGCAACGGGAGAGGCCACAACAGTGAGAGGCCCGCGTACCGCAAAAAAAACCAAAAACAAAAACAAAAAAACTATATAGCATTAAGTATGGTACTGGTATAGGACCAGAGAGATAAATGAAAGTAAATAAAAAGCTTAGAAACAGATCTAAATACATAAAAATATTTAGTATATGATAAAAATGGCATCTCAAATTAGAGTGGAAAGGACAGATTACTCAACAGAGAGCTGGGACTGAGAAGCCATCTGAAAAGCACAAAGTAAGATCACATTGTACCCTAAAATAACTTCCAAAAGGACAACAAAGTTAAATGTTAAAAAAAGTAGGAACATAATTACCAAATGATACCACAGGGAAATTTTTTATAATCTTGGAGTGGGAAAGACTTTTCTGACACGAAACCCAGGAGCCATAAGAGATGACAGAATCCCTAAGCATAAAAAATCCTTAAGGATAAAAAAATTCCTGTGGCAAAAATACAGCAAGCAAAGTCAAAAGATGAATGACAACTAGGAAGGATGATTTGCAGTTCATCAGCCAAAGGCCTCATTTTCCAAATCTATAAAGAGCTCCTGCAAGTTAATAAGCAAAAGGCAAACCTCACAGCAAAAAGGGCAAATGATATGAGGAGACAGTTTATAGAAAAGGAAATGTCAATTTAAGCAGATGAAAGATGCTGAACCTAACTCATCATAAGGGAAATGCAAATTAAAACTACACAGTATGGGCTTCCCTGGTGGCGCAGTGGTTGAGAGTCCGCCTGCCGATGCAGGGGATGTGGGTTCATGCCCCGGTCCAGGAGGATCCCACGTGCCGCGGAGCGGCTGGGCCCGTGAGCCATGGCCGCTGAGCCTGCGCGTCCAGAGCCTGTGCTCCGCAACGGGAGAGGCCACAGCAGTGAGAGGCCCGCATACCACAAAAACAAAAAAAAAACTACACAGTATGGAGGGACTTCCCTGGTGGTCCAGTGGTTAAGACTCTGCGCTCCCAATGCAGGGGGCCCAGATTTGATCCCTGGTCAGGGGACTAGATCCTGCATGCTGCAACTAAGACCCGGCGCAGCCAGATGAATGGATGAATGAATGTTTGGGACTTCCCTGGTGGCGCAATGGTTAGGAATCCGCCTGCCGGTGCAGGGGACACGGGTTCGATCCCTGGTCCGGGAAGATCCCACATGCCACAGAGCAACTAAGCCCGTGCACCACAACTACTGAGCCTGCACTCTAGAGCCCGTGAGCTACAACTACTGAGCCCGCATGCTGCAACTACTGTAGCCCGTGTGCCTAGAGCCCGTGTTCTGCAACAAGAGAAGCCACCGCAATGAGAAGCCCGCACACCGCAACGAAGAGTAGCCCCTGCTCGCCACAAGTAGAGAAAGCCTGTGTGCAGCAACGGAGACCCAACACAGCCAAAAAAAAAAAAAAAAAATACACAGTATGGACATCTCTTAAAAAACTAAAAATAGTCACCATATGATCCAGCAATCCCACTCCTGGGTGTATATCCAGAGAAAACCATAATTTGAAAAGATACATGCAACCCAACGTTCATTGCAGCACTATTTACAATAGCCAAGACATGGAAGCAACCTAAACGCCCACTGACGGATGAATGGATAAAGAAGATGTGGTACATATATACAATGGATTATTACTCAGCCATTAAAAAGAATGAAATAATGCCATTTGCAGTGACATGGATGGACCTGGAGATTGTCACTCTGAGTGAAGTAAGTCAGAAAGAGAAAGCCAGACATATGATACCGCTTATGTGTGGAATCTAAAAAAATGGTACACATGAACTTATTTACAAAACAAAAATAGCATCACAGATGTAGAAAACAAACTTATGGTTACCAAGGGGGGAAGGTAGGGAGGGATAAATTGGGAGATTGGGATTGGCATATACACACTACCATACATGAAATAGATAACTAATAACATACTGTACAGTACAGGGAACTCTACTCAATACTCTGTAATGACCTATATGGGAAAAGAATCTAAGAGTGGATATATGTATATGTATGACTGATTCACTCTGCTGTACGGCAGAAACTAACACAACACCGTAAATCAACTATGCTCCAATAAAAATTAATGAAAAGAAAACACTAGGGCTTCCCTGGTGGTGCAGTGGTTGGGAATCCACCTGCCAATGCAGGGGACTCGGGTTCGCGCCCTGGTCCGGGAAGATCCCACATGCCACGGAGCAACTAAGCCCGTGGGCCACAACTACTGAGCCTGCGCTCTGGAGCCCACGAGCCACAACTACTGAGCCTGCGCTCTAGAGTCTGCAAGCCACAACTACTAAAGCCCACGCGCCTAGAGCCCGTGCTCCGCAACAAGAGAAGGCACAGCAGTGAGGGGCCTGCGCACCGCAACGAAGAGTGGCCCCCACTCGCCGCAACTCGAGAAAGCCCGTGCGCAGCAACAAAGACCCAACGCAGCCAAAAATAAAAAATACATAAAATAAATTTATAAAAAAAAAAAAAGAAAACACTACACTGAGGTACCATTTTCACCCACTGGGACTGGCAAAGCCAGGAAATCCCTGAACACTTTATAGGCACAATCATACATTACTGAGGGAGCATGAATTGGTGGCACCTGGCAAGGAGGCAGTTTGGCAGGAACTATCCGAATTACAAAAGTACACACTCGTTACCCAGCAATTCCCCACACAGGTCACTGCCACACTGTGCTGCCAGGGAACTGAAAGTTAAATGGGATGTTGATCAGGCCCAGCAACAGGGGACTGGCTAGATTAGGGAACTAGGGATTAGATGGTGGGACAGGAGCAAGGGATGGACACCGATGGGAAGGCTCCTATTGTACTGAAGGGGAGGGAGCTCCAAGAATTTTCTGTGGGGAGAGAGAACAGGGAGGGGCATGATGGGAGTAGGGGATTAACTGTTATTCATAAAACTGTTATGTATAAAATAAGCTATGATGATACATTGTACAACACAGGGAATGTAGCCAATATTTTATAGTAACTATAAATGGAGCATAACCTTCACAAATTGTGAATCAGGGGCTTCCCTGGTGGCGCGGTGGTGAAGAATCCGCCTGCCAATGCAGGGAACACACGTTCGAGCCCTGGTCCGGGAAGATCCCACATGCCGCGGGGCAACTAAGCCCATGCATGCGCCACAACTACTGAGCCTGCGCTCTACAGCCCGTGCTCCGCAACAAGAGAAGACACTGCATGAGAAGCCCGCGCACCGCAACGAAGAGTAGCCCCCGCTCCCGGCAACTAGAGAAAGCCTGCACACAGCAACGAAGACCCAATGCAGCCAAAAATAAATATAAAAATAAAATAAATTTTAAAAAATTGTGAATCACCATATTGTATACCTGTAACTTCTATAGTATTGTACCTCAACTATACTTCAATAAAAAAAAAATACTACCCCAACTTTATTTTCTTAAGGTGCAAAATAGAGGGTATAATAGGCTACTACTTGTGTTTAAAGAAAAAGGAAATGTGTGCATATATATACACACACACACACACACACACACACACACACACATTTGTATGTACTTAAAATATTTCTGGAAAGATAATAGGGAGATTTACATTTTTTACTTCTTTGTACCTTTGTAATTTTGAACCATGTCAATGTATTAATGGTCAAAAGTCGGTTAAAACAAAACCAAAAAGAATAAGAATTTCTTAAAATCTTAAAATCGGGCTTCCCTGGTGGCGCAGTGGTTGGGAGTCTGCCTGCCGATGCAGGGGACGCAGGTTCGTGCCCTGGTCTGGGAAGATCCCACATGCCGCGGAGCGGCTGGGCCCGTGAGCCATGGCCGCTGAGCCTGCGCGTCTGGAGCCTGTGCTCCGCGGCGGGAGAGGCCACAACAGTGAGAGGCCCGCATACTGCAAAAAAAATAATAAAAATCTTAGAATCAAATGATAGAATCTTGGAAACAGAAGGGTAGAATTTCCAGCCCCTGTTTGAATACTGAGCCCCAGGGAACTCCTTCCCTCCAGGTGCAGTGGGTCCATCTCCGCCAGGAAGGACCTTCCTCGTGCTGACATCTCTTGGGAGGGATCAGAGGGGAGAGGGAGACAGGACTGGCACCCTGGGAGCTGGCACCAGTGCAGATGAAGCAACCTGAGCCCCCTTCCCCCAGGAGAAGACTCCGTGCACTGATCTGCTGCCCTGGCTAGCTCGGGCCTCCGGACGCCTCTCCACTGGGATCAAGCAGGTGCGCCCTGGCCTGCTGAGAGCCAGGCGTGCCCTGGTGGAGGTGGCTGCGGTGTGCGCCGGCCCCACCTGGGGTGCCAGCGGGTGCAGTTCTTTCAAAGTGTCAGCTTTGTAGCTGGGAGAAGAAAGTCCCTCACAGAGGGGACTTCAGAAGCCCAGAGGAGATCTTAGGAAAGAGTGAGAAGCAGGAGGAAGGTGGGAGGGGACCAGAGGCAGCTCACTGCATTTTTTTTTGGCTGCGTTGGGTCTTTGTTGCTGTGTGCGGGCTTTCTCTGGCGAGTGGGGGCTACTCTTCATTGCGGTGCATGGGCTCTAGGCACGTGGGCTTCAGTAGTTGTGGCTCGCGGGCTCAGTAGTTGTGGCTCGCGGGCTCTAGAGCGCAAGCTCAGTGGTTGTGGTGCACGGGCTTAGTTGCTCCGTGGCATGTGGGATCTTCCCGGACCAGGGATCGAACCTGTGTCGCATGCATTGGCAGGCGGATTCTTACCCACTGAACCACCAGGGAAGTCCCGTGGCTCACTCTTCTTCATCCCTCCAAGATTTCAGTTCCCCGGATCTAACTCCTCAGTTCCAGATCTCAGAGGCCCCCCTGGAGGCCCACAGGCACCTCCCGCTCCACAAAGCCCAACTGGAGCTCACCACGTCCTTCTTCCGGTTCCTGCTTCGTATCTTTCTAGCTGGAAGTGAGCGCCTCCCCTCAGAGTCACTCTGGACCCATCTCATGGGCTCGTGGTTATTTCTGGACATTTCTGCCCCTTCCTAAATGGCATGCTCACTCTGAGTCAGGATCTAGGAAAAGAGGTAGCCCGTCCTTTCCTCCAAGGCCCAGGTGTTCCTGGGAGGGAGAGGCTCTCTCTTGGTCAGCTCTGTGCCACCCCTGCGCCCGCTAGGCCCTCAGAAAGAGCAGGCATCAGCCACATGTATTCAGCGCCATGCGTGCCACCGACAGTAAGCAAGAGAGCCAAGGCTCTGGAACGTATGAAGCCTCTTTGCTTTGGGCCCAGTCCTGCGTGGGGCACCAGGGACATGGAGATGGAAAGTCAGTTCTGGCCTGCACGGAGCTCCCAGACCAGGCAGGGCTGGGGTCAGGGAGCCAGATGGAAATGGACAATGAGATGTTAGGACTGTGGCAGGGGAGCCTGAGGGTGCTGGGGGAGCCTGAGAAGTCTTGTGTAGGTGGGGAGGAGAACCAAGGAAGGGTCCAAAAGAGAGAGAAAGGGAGGAGTGAAGGGGTAAAGCAGAGAAGAGGCAGACATGCCGGGAGGGCCTGAGATGTGTCACGTGGCAGAAGCTGAGGGTGACAGTCCCATGAGAGCAGCTGGGAGACCTCAGCTGGGGCCAAGTCACGCAGAGCCTTAATGCCGGGTGGGGGAGTTTGGATCACCCTGGGAGCGATGGAAGTGGTGGGAAGGGCTTTAAATTGGGAGAAATATCACTGGATCAGAGTTTTAAAATGAGCTCACTGAAGAGGAGGAGAGGGTGAGACCGAAGGCAGAGCCAGCCAGAGGGCCGGAGCTGTGGCCTGTGCTGGTTGAGTGCACGTCTGCAGAGCTAAGATCCTGGACCCTCCACCTATTAAGTGGGAGACCTTGGGTGAGTTACTTAACCTCTTCGTACCTCAGTTTTCCCAACTGCAAAATGGGATCATAACAGTACCTAACGTCACAGGGCTGCTGTGAGGGTTAAATGAGTTAATACAGTCTAGACCGCGAGAACAGTGCTGGGCACACAGCGAGTTCTCAGTGTTAGCTACTAGAACAATTATAATCACGATGCAGGAGAGGGAAGATGTGTTCGGGTTCTTCCTCTGCTGCTGCGGCCTCCAGCCTCCCCGCTCCTCCCTAGGCCCCCAAGGAGGCAGCCCTTACCTTGTGCAGCCAGTGCAGGTTCATCTGCTGCCCCACGGCAATGTGACATAGTGCCAGGACCTGAACAGGGGGCCCACAGGGCTAGAGTCAGGCACCAGGTGTGACCTGAAGGTTTCTGCCCGTTCCCCAGACACCCTGCTCCCCACTGCTCTCTGGGCCCAGCTCAGCCAGTCAGCAAACCTCCCTGAAGGCGATGGGAATGCCCAGCCCTGCCCAACCCAGCCCAAGCCTGGCCTCCTCCCAGATTATTCCAGGCCTCCAGGCTCCTTCTCCTCTAGGATTTTTCCCTCAAGAGGTCACTGGGCCCTGCTTCACTTGGACTGCCTAATTAATGTTTTGGGAGTTCCAGGCTCCGGGATTCTGAAGCAGACTTCAGCCTTGTCCCCCAGGATGCCCCAGTCCAGCCTGGGGACTAACCTGAGTCTGAGGGAGTTCCTGGAAGAGGAAGTCTGCAGTGGGGCCTACCAGCGGGATGCTCCACGGGGGCGGGGGAGAACATGCCAGGAGGGGGCAAAGCGAGAGGACCTCCCCGCTTGAAGGAACCAAGCCCCAGCAGCCAGGAGAAAAGCCAGCTGCCCTCCTCAGACCAGGGCGGGCCCCTCCGTCAGCCCAGCGCAGGCCAGGTCTCCCTTCCCCTGGGCTCAGGGCCACCTGCCCTCTGAGACAGCCCCACGTACCTGGAGGCCTGCGACGTAAGTGAAGGCGGCTGCTGTGGTCATGAGGATGGGCACGGACCAGTCGCTCCAGTAGCCCGTGCGGTTGTAGAGGTACCTGCCAGGAGGAGAAGGGGCAAGGGTCACACCTCCACCAGGGAGCCAGGACGCTCCCTCGGGCCGGCCAGCTCTCAGCTCTCATGAGCCTGCCCACTCAGTGAGGAGGTCATTGTCTCCCTGGTCATAGGTCAGCCTCTGGATGGCTCATGGGGGACACCTGGGCATGCCAAGAAGCATAAACAAGAAGACAGTTCCCCTTGATTCTACTGCACAGAAGTAACCATCACTGAAACTTTGCTGACTCCCTCCAGCGGGTTCCCCCCTCTGCTTATATATATATATATTTTTTTTAAGAAGGCTGCTATTTTATAAATGTTTGTTTATTTATTTATTTATTTATGGCTGCATTGTGTCTTCGTTGCTGCACGCAGGCTTTCTCTAGTTGCGGCGAGCAGGGGCTACTCTTCATTGTGGTGCGCAGCTTCTCATTGCGGTGGCTTCTCTTGTTGCGGAGCACGGGCTCTAGACACACGGGCTTCAGTAGCTGTGTCACGCAGGCTCGGTAGTTGTGGCTCGCGTGCTCTAGAGCGCAGGCTCAGTGGTTGTGGCGCACGGGCTTAGTTGCTCCGCGGCATGTGGGATCTTCCCGGACCAGGGCTCGAACGCGTGTCCCCTGCATTGGCAGGCGGATGCTTCACCACTGCGCCACCAGGGAAGCCCCGCCCCCCAACCCCGCTTATATATTTGTGTAAACAGCAAAGCCGGGACCCCGCTGCGTACAGCACAGCAGTCAGAGTTCAGGCGTTGGAGGGAGGCACACGCAGATTCAAATCCCCTGGCTTGCAGGACTCTGTGGAGGTGACAGGCTCCCCTGAATCTAAGATGCCATTGATTGTGACATTCATCTCAATTTCAACGTTAACATGTGAAAAGATGAGGTCTTAGGATTGATAAAATGTAATACCTGACTTCCCTGAGCCTTAGTTTCCTCACCTACAGGATGGGGATAACAAAGTGCCCTTCATAGTGTTTCCTGAGGATGAAGTGAGGTGAGGAACATGGTAAGTACTCAATTCTCTGCTTCTAATTAACACAAGCATTTACTGAAGTCACTAAAATCCTGAGGAAATGTGAGGTTTTTAATAGTCACGTGGTCTCCTATGGAATTAATGTACCATATGAAGCCAACTTCCTACTAACGACAATTAATAGTTTCCAATTATTCACTATCATAAATTAAGTTTTTTTTTTTTGCACATACCTTTCTGTATTATTAATTATTTCCTCAGGATAGACTCCTACAAATAGGATTACAGGGCCAAAGGGAATGAACTTTTTAAGGTTCCTGATAGATGCTGCTTAGTTGCTCTCCAGAAAGACTGAACCACCCATATCCTCCCTGTACAATTGGGGAAACTGAGGCTCAGAGAAGGCAGCAACTGGCACACGTCATCAGAGAAACTGAGCCGGCGCCAGGCAGCTTCAGGCTTGCTGCCATCTTGGGCCTGGGCAGGGGGCTGGGAGGGGACACCAGGAGGACACTATGGGGCATCTGCCCTCCCCTGGCCCTCACCCTCAGATCCCAGTGGAAAATCTGTTGGGGAAACTGAGGGCCAAAGAAGGGCAGGCCCCGGCCCTGGCGACTACTCCTGCAAAGTGTTCTGGCTCCACTTGTCTCTCCCTTTTGGCAGGGAGCCCCCACTGGACGGCAACAGCCCAGATGGTCCCTTCCTGGCTTTCCCTGTCTAGCCCTGACCACCTCGGTCTCAGTCACCTTCTCTTCTTCATGAGCTATCCCCGGAGACTCTCTAGACCCTGAGGACCAGGCCAGGGGCTCCTGAATCCCAGCACCGACTCCAAGAAACTGAGGTGACAGGGTGAGGGAGCTGCAGGTCCTCAGGCCATCCCTAAGCCCCAGGCAGCCCTTCCCTCTGCAGCCTCTTCGACAGGGCAGGCATCCGTCCTCTGCTTGAGCTGCCCAGTGACAGGGAGCTCACTCTCTGCAGAGTGGGGTATCTCCGTGGACAGCATGATACAGTCAGGAAGGTTCAAGTCCCTGTCCCAGATCTGACTGCATCTTGCTGTGTGACGTTGGAAAGGCTGTTTAACCTCTCTGAGCCTCAGTCTCCTCGACTGTCCCCAGTATGTGTATTTGGCACCAAATGGTTGTGTGGCCCTGGGTGAGTCCTACCCCTCTCTGGGCCTTAGCTTCTCCTTCTGTACATGCTGGGGGTAGACCATCACCTGGGCAGCACACCTGCAGTTCAGCAGAAGTGTCCAGGGTCTACAGTCGAGGGCCAACAGAGAATGTTCCCTTTTGCCCACAGCAGTGCCTGTGCTTTGGATACCTGAAGGATGAGTAATTGATTTATGGCATTTAATAAAGGCCAGGGGTCACCTCTGGGACTCGGCTGGGGCTCCGGCTCATCTTGCTGGGCTGCAGCGGGACGGCAGCCGGTCCTTTATTGAGCTCATTAGTGGCAGAAGCACAGCCTAGTGCCATGCAGAGGGGAGTGGATGCTCAGGCTCCGTGAACCGCATCTTAGGACCATCACAAAATCCTAGAACCACAGCCCTTCAGAAACCCAGAGTCCAGAAATCCTAAATGCTAACACAATGGCCACCAGCTGGAGATGCGGCCTCCCAGGAAGCAGCCCTCAGGTTTAGGTGAGCTTGGAGCCCTCCCATTTCCATCATCTTATTTCATCCTCAAGAAGACCTGATGAGGTCAGTTACTGAGGACTCACACTTATGTGCCCATGGTCACACTGAGCTGAACTTCTTTCTTTTTGATTGATTTATTTTAAATTTATTTATTTATTTATTTTTGGCTGCGTTGGGTCTTCGTTGCTGCACGCGGGCTTTCTCTGGTTGTAGCGAGCGGGGGCTATTGCTTCATTGTGGTGCGTGGGCTTCTCACTGTGGTGGCTTCTCTTGTTGCGGAGCACGGGCTGTAGGCGTGCGGGCTTCAGTAGTTGTGGGACGCAGGCTCAGTAGTCACGGCTCGCAGGTTCGAGAGCGCAGGCTCAGTAGTGGTGGCGCACGGGCTTAGTTGCTCCGTGGCATGTGGGATCTTCCCGGACCAGGGCTCGAACCCGTGTCCCCTGCATTGGCAGGCGGACTCTCAACCACTGCGCCACCAGGGAAGCCCCTGAACTTCTAACCAAAAGGAAAAGGCAGCACTGGATGGACAGGGAGCATTGGCTGCCAAGCCCCAACTCTGCCCCCAACTGGTTGTGTGAACTTGGGCCTCAGTTTCCACACCTGTCAATGGGGGAGTTCCCACTAGAACCGAGGGAACGTCCCCTCCTCTGTGCCTTTCACTGTTTAACAAAGGCAGACAATGGGGGAGCGGGGGTGGGGGTGAGGAAGAAACAGGTGCCCTCGTGCACCCGGGTACCAGCCTCAGCTCTGCCCTTGGACCCGAGGCTGCTGTCCACAAAGGACCCTGATCTTCCCTAGAACTACCTACCAGCCCTGCCCAAGGCCCTGCTCAGGGAGTTAGGAGGCCTGGGGTCTGGGGCCACCTTCTCTGCTGAGGCCTTGGTCTCTTTGGGCCTTGGAGTCCTTGTCTACAAAGGGGTCAGAGGTCCCAGCCCCCAGCTGAGCTCTGCCCCCATGTTACATTCGGATTTTCATGACAGCAGCGCTGAGGGAGGAGGTCTCAGCTCCTCGCTAAGCCTCTGTTCTCTCCAGAGGACTGTGTCCCCCAAGGCTATACAGAGATTTGGTGGCCAGTGGTGGCAGAGCCCTGAGGACCAGCCCGGGAGAGAGACTCAAACCCAAGCCCCGTCCCGTCTCAGCCGCCGGATGACCAGGCCCCGGGCCCCCGCCCCCTGATACCCACTCACCAGTTGAATTCATCGTAGTCGTTGTGGACTTCCCACCAGAAGTACAGCCAGGTGAGCGTGAGGCCGAAGGTCAAGGTGAGAAGCAGAAACCACAGGCGCTCCCACTGGAGGGGCCAAACGAGGAAAGGGGTCAAGTGGGGCAGGGATGGCCCCAGGCCACATCCACCCAGCATGCTCCCACCCCTCCCCCATTGTAGCCCCGCTGCCAGGCAGGGATCACTGCCCTCTTCACACGGGTGGGGACCTGAGGCTCAGAGAGGGATGTGACCTATCCAACATCACTGAGCCCCAAGTCACAAAACAGTGGGGAGCCAGAGCTGGGCCCCTTGTGCTGCAGCCTGAGGCCCTTCCAGTGTGCACCAGTCTCCAGGAGCAAAGGCCATATCTGCCTAGGCCTTCACACTGGGAGGGTGATCCGCAGTCTGAGGGTCACATTCCTCACCTCCTTCCCTCCTCACACACGCCTGCAAAGTAGGTGTTCTTCCTCACCTCTGCCCCCTGCTACACTGAGGCCCAGAGAGGTGAAGTGACTTGCCCAAGTCACACAGCAAGTTAGAAGAGGATTAAAGAGCAGTGCCCCAGCCTCTAGAGTTGAAGGAATGCGGTGTTCTACAACCCCCAGCAGGGGTGGCCCCTCTCTCCTGGCGGGGGGCGGGGGGCTGCTGCCGCCAGCCACCTCTGCTGCTTCCCGAGAGGCCTGCAGGCACTTCCGCTGGGCCCTTGGGCTCATCCCTGCTTTCATCCGTCCCCTTATCTCAGAAGCACAACAAGCTTGGAACATCCTGCTCTCTGGGAAACTGCTGAGATCATCAGTACAAACAACAGCCCTTGAGGGGAAGTCAGTGCAGGAGACAACCAAGACCACCCTCCACCTTGAGGGGCTGGAGGGCTGCAGGGCTTGGAGCAGCTCAGCATCTCTCACCCAGCCACTTCCCGGGCCCCTTGCCGGGCTCCCCGCAGCTGTCCGGGCTTCTTTGATCCTTCCTGCACCGGACAGCCAGCTTGGAGCTGCGGTTCTAATCCCGATGGCTCCATCTAGAAAGCAGCCCCACTCTGGTCCACAGGGCAACCCTCCTGCTCCCTGAGGCCTGCCCCTCCCAGCAGGGTGGACCCCATCTCCTCAGAGCTTCCATAACTGTTGCCCCCGTGTCGGTTAAGGCACAGACCCTGCCGTTCTAGAACTGTCCTTCTACATGTCGGCCCCCCCCTGCTACACTGTAAGCACCTTGAAGATCTGGGTGGCCTTCATATTCCCAGGGTAGGTGGCAACTTAGGGAAGATTCGATAGTGAGATGGCAGGTGAGCAAAGATCCTCTCTCCTACTCTGGCATGAGTATGCCCACCCAGGAGAGACTTCACCGGGGCTTACCACCCTACCTCCACAGAGGAGCCCTTGGTCTTCTGTGAACCCCGAGCCAGCAGCGGTGAGTGGCCATCTGTCCACAGAGATCACTCTGCCTCAGCAGGTGCAAGGCCTCTGGCCAGAGGACAAGGTTCTGAGAAGGGCCCGGGTGAGGGGTAAGCCTCTGCCTATGATGGGTCCTGTCCCAGGCCAGCAGCATGGAGTCCCATGGGACCAGGGAAATAGCTGCAGGGACAGTGGCAGGTAGAGAACCCGCCACAGGTGCCGGAGGGTGGGGAATGTCCTAGGGTGATGTGTGATGCAGGACCCAGGGGCAATTCTGACAGGTGGCCAGAAAGACCGCAGGTGTCGGGAGGGCCCACAGCACACAGGGGTCCTGTGAACTAAGGGCCATGGTCCTCACTTGGCTGGATCCTAAGAGTGGGGCAGGGAGGACGGGGCAAGAATGAGGGGCTGCCGCCCCTCCCTACCCCTGGGAACCGCAACAAAGAACTAGGGACCCCATTATTGGAGCCAGGCATGAGCCGGGGCTGGGGGCCACCCAGGGATGAAAGTCCTGGGAGCTGAAAGCCAGAGGTCCCACGGCCACAGGGAGCCTGTACATGGGGATAAAGAGGCCCCATCCACAGTAGGGATGGAGGGGGCAGGTCACTCTAAGAACAATCAGAGGAAAAAACTGAATGGCAGGGGCTGGAAGAAAGGGGAGGGAAGGCCAGGAACTGGGGGAGGAAGTGGCCTGGGGAGCAGCTCCACTGACAAAGAGGCTCCAAATGGCACTAATGGTCCTTGTCAGGGCGTGTTACAGGAGAGGGGCCTGAGCCAGCTCCGCCCCCCAACAAGCCTGCCTGGCCCTGCTCCAGAGATGCAGGCTGTGAGGCCACGGCCATGCTGGCAGGGATGGGGGAGCCACTGGCCCTCCATCACCTCCCACAGTCTGTACAATGCCTGGGTATTTATCCCCAACTCAGAGCAAACAAAGACACCAAGACTCAGAGAAGGCCCACCACATATGGCTGAGCAACGAGTGCCGCTCACATCACGGTCACCAGCGATGTCCTTATTCGTCATGACAGTTTTCGAGCAGATAACAGTCGAGATCCCTGGGGAAGGGGCGCTCTTTGCTAATTTGTCAGAGGCTCAATATGGATGAGTGGAGGTGAGCCAGAGATTGAGCAACGTATACAAGGTGACCAAGTCGGGGAGAAGTGGAGGGGGGCGTTGAGCACAGGTGCCCCGGCAGGAGGCGATCCTCTGCTGCCCCCTTGGGAACCAGCCCCGCACAGCTCTCGCAAAACCCGCCCTTGCCCTCTGGGACCCAGGCGTGTTAATCCCAGACCCAGTTCGGCCTCCTGAGAGTCCTTTATCCTCTCTTGCTGGAGTCCACACCCTAGGCCAAGCCTTCTTCTCCTTCAGGAAGCTCTCCCATCCCTCCAGCTCCCAAGACGTCCTTTTCTTTTTTCTTTTCTTTCTTTTTTTTTTTTTTTGGCCATGCCACGTGGCATGTGGGATCTTAGTTCCCCTACCAGGGATCGAACCCATGCCCGCTGCAGTGGAAGTATGGCGGGGAAGTAGAAGTCTTAACCACTGGACCACCAGGGAAGTCCCAGGACCTCCCTCTCTTAACTGCTTCTGCACAGACTCTTGGTACCCATCAACTTGACTGTCAATCACATTCTGAATTGTGGAGGTGGAAAGAGCCCAGGCTCAAGAGGGAGACAGACCTGGCTCTGCCACTGGGTGAGTTACTTAACCCCTCTGAGCCTCAGTTTCCTCACCTATAAAATGGGAATAACACCCCCTACTGTGGAGGGCTGATGTTCAATGAGGTGATATACATCAAGCGGCACACAGTAGGTGCACACTGACGGACAGTTCACTGGGCTGTGGACTCCTTCAGGGCAGGGATGGCTGAGGTATCTCTGTGCACCCTGGGCCCACATCCCTCGGATCACAAGGAGGTGCTCAGACATGGTGTGAGGAACAGAAGGTGTGGACATGGTGGGGATGCAGGGAGGTCTCGGGGCCACCAGTGGACAAGGACATCACCCAACCCCAGATTTATCCTCAGGCGAAGCCTGGGGTCCCCAGGGAACCAAGGGAAGGAGCTCCCATTGTGACACCACAGCCCCTTCCTTCCAGTCTTGCAGCTGCCTGGGAGCAGGATGATGGTCAAGGCGCAAGGAAGAAGGGCTGAGAGCAGCTGGGGAAGGGGACGGGCCCTGGCTGCGGGTGGGGCAGGGGGCTCCATCCCTGTTACAGGGGTGACTGTGGCGGAGAATCCCAGGGCCCGGCCCCATCCCGTCTCCTCCCACTCTTGCCCCCATCCTCCAGGAAGACGAGACCCTCCACCCCACACAGGCAACCGTATGCCAGTTTCTCCTGCCCACCGTCTCCCGTTGGCTGTCACGTCTTCTCCTCACCCCTCTTGTCTCTGTCCCACCCCCAGCCTTCTGCATTTAGAGGAGAATGTGTGTGTGGAGAGAGAGCCTATTAGCAGCTGGGGCTCACGGGGTCACAGAGCGCTGCAGCCACAAAGCCCAGCCCCGCACAGGACGTGTGCTGCCTGCTGTGGGCCCCTGCCCACCCCAGACCGCGGCCCTGGGCCAGAACGCACACAGACACTGCTCACACTGCTGGGGTCCCCCCGGGGCCTGGAGCACCTCCCCTGGGTCCCCCGAATTGACCCTGGAGACTGAAATCCGCGTCAGGACGGCCCCTGAGCGCGAGCCGCCTCCCTGCCCTTGGTGCCCCCATGACCTCAGGTTCACTGGCGGAGGCAGAGCTGTCTCGCTGGACTCCTGTTCCCTGCCTGTCCTCCGGGGCAGAGACCGCCTCTGCGTCCTCCAGGACAGGAGCTTGCCCTGCTTCTGCTCCCACAGCTCCAGAGATGGGCACTCCCCCTGTGGGTGCTGCCGGGCCCTCCTCTGGGCTGAAAATGCTTCCCTCTGAGACAGCAGCCGGATAGAGGCAGGCTGCGTTTGGGAGTCCAGGAATGCTGGGTGTGACTGGCCACCTACTAAACGGGTGACCTTGGAGAAGACATTGCTTTATCCTCCCTGAGTGCCGGCTTCCTGCTCTGTAAAATGGGGACGGCAGTGTTGGACAGAAGTATCTGGCAACGGCAGGGTGTCAGAAGTTGTCCTTGCCTCCATCCCCGCCTGAGGTGCAGCTGATTTCTGCCTCCTCGGCTGCCACCCTGCAGCTGGTTCTCTGACACCACAGAGAACAAGTCCGGCAAAAGGGCAAGAACACGGGTCAAATGACCAGGGCGTGGGGGGAATACAATCAAGGGCTGGATTTTCATTCCCCGCCCTCTACCACTAGCCGCATGGCTGCGGGCCAATCACTCGGGACCTCAAGCCTCAGCTTCCTCCTCTGTTCCTGCGGATGACATCACCTCTACCTCACAGGAGGACTGCCAGGCTCAAATGGGATTACAGATGTAAGCCGTAGTTGCCAAATCCATGATCGTTCCTATAATTATCATTTCGTGTCTGACAGTCCTTTAATTATGTGAAGACATTTATCAAGTCTTCCCCGCCCCCTGCTCTACATCACATATCCCCAGCTGATGAAGACAGCCAAGTGGATCGCCCCCTCCCAGCCCAGCGTCGGTGCCATGGTCAGGGGGGATGCAGAGGTCAGGCCCAGCTCTGCAGGCTGCAGTCCTAGGAGCCGGCAAGGTTGAAGGAAGAAGATCCCACATCGCTGGCCACGGAGGACAGAGCCCTGTGTGAGCACTTCGCAGAGTTGGGGGTGGGGCAGTCCTAAGAGCCCTCTACCTGCTGCTTCACATCTTGCCCTCTCCACAGCTCTGCAAAGCAGACGGAATAGTCGGAGGAAACTAGGGCTCAGAGAGGGGAAGTGAGCTGCCCAGGGTCACAAAGGGCAAACGTAATGATGGAGCCAGAATTCACACCCAGCTCTGGGTGCCTCCAGCTTCAACCATCCCAAAGCAACAAGAAGCAAGACATGTAATTATCCTTGTCTGACAGAGGAGGAAACTGGCTCAGAGAGGCAAGGCCTTGCCCAAGGTCACACAGCAAGTCACAGGCAGAGCCAGGGCGGGAACCTTGGAGTTTCAGAGTTAGAAAAGATTTCAGAGATCATCTTGCCTCATCCTCTAAAGGTCCAATTAAGAACTGGAGAAACTGAGACCCAAAGACAGGGAATGGCCTGGAAGGATGGACACAGGATTAATACCAGGTAAATTAGTACAGAAAGGATGGAGAATTCAACAGATGGTACTGGGACATCTGGACATCCATTTGGTAAAAAAATATATAATTAGACCCCTACTTCATACCCCACACCAAACTCAATTCCAGCATCTCCCCTCCACACCCGCGCCACCACTCTCTTCCAGTCATTCCACACACGTGCTGAGCCCTGGACACTGGGAGACGGATCAGGCTTGGACTCTCCTCTGAGCAACCTGCACAGAAGACTGACCAGCCAGCAGGCAACGCCAGTCGTAGAAACGAGTGTGGCGAATGGGGCACGCAAGGGCTGTCGAGGAGCACACTGCCAGTTACGGGGGAAGGGATGGTCTGCAGGGCTCTCTGGAGGCAGCAAAGCTGAAAGGAATGGGCTTGCTGGAATGGGCTTACCTGACAAGGTAAGGGCAGAGGGAGGGAGTGGAAGGTGGTGCAAAGGCACAGAGCCTGGCAGCTTTCGTTTGGGCCACTGGCTTCTTAGGGGTTTATAAACGCTTTCTCTAGGTAAGAGTAGTAACTTTCATATAGATTGTCTACTTTTTCTTATTTTATCAGTTGACTTTAATTTTGTTTTTCATGCTTTTTGTTTAAAACATTTACATTTTTACGCGGTCAGATCTACCCCTTTTTCCTTTATGGGTCTTTGCCTTTGGTATCGTGTTTAGGGCAGGTGGCCCACGATTATAGATTTAATTCATATTTACACTGATAATTTCTCTTTGTTTACACTCGAATCTGTAATCCACCTACCTATCTATAGCTCCATATGTGTGTATACGTGTATGGAGAGAGGTTTCAAAGCCTTTCCTCTAAAGCATGAAGATTAGAATTTCTTTGCCTTTACATCTTTCCGAGTTATTTGAATTTTCTCAACAAATGTGTGCTTCCTAAACAGAAAAAAAAGCTTAAAAAAAGAAAAAAATACATTTCGTCCATCTGGAATTTCTTTTGATTTGAGGTAAGAGACAGGGATCTAATTTTACTTGCACCAGATGGATACTTCAGCTGTCCCTGTACGGTCTGTGATATTTGCAATGATTTCCGTGATTGTCTACCACATAGCACGCTCTCAGATGTGTGTGGGCTGTTTCTAGGTTTTCTAGTCTGTCCCAAGGCAGCCCTTCCCCGCGTGCCGGCTCCGCCTGGCACGGCTCCTTCCACGTGGCTGAGCTCAGCTCCCTGTGCCACTCCTGGGGTCCCGGCTCTGCTTTGAGGCCCCAGAGTCCAGCTGTGCCCCCAGCACCACACAGCCTTGCAGAGACTGGAGAGCGATCGAGGGGTGCCTCCCCGCCTAGTCTGTCCACCTGCAGGCTGCACCTCGGGCACACCGGCTCCTCTAATCGTCCTCCTGTTTCATCCTCGCCAAGTTCCTAACGGGGAGACTGGTGAATGTCAGCTGGGAACGGTGTGTGGAGCTCCCTGAAGAGAGAGCTGGGCAGCCCTGGCGGGATTACTCTGGCTCTGACCCAGGAGATTTGGGGGAGGAGGCAGCCTAGGGAGGTTTGAGATGGATCTCAGCATTAGGGCCGAGTAGGGAAAAGGATTAAAATCCCCAGCCCCCAGCCAGCTCCTGACAGCCTAAGAGGCTGGATTTATTTTTCTGGGCTACAGGGAGCTGGGCAATTAGGCCTCTGTCTGCCCTTGCTTCTGCCAGGGTGCACTCAGAGTGGCTCATTAGGCAGGAGAATGAAGCCAGGCTCAGCCTGGAGCACCCCGTCCTTCCCCGAGCATCCTGTGGCTTGCGTCAGCCCTTGGGGAGACGTGAGCAGAAGAGCTGGGGGCCCTTAGGAGGGATTATCCCAGCGCCCTGCAGGGGGCCCGGCCAAGGCCACAGGGTGGTGAGTGGCCACAGCCTCTTGCTGACGCCCATCACCTCCTGCCCCATACATGCTCCCTAAGCAGACACGCAAGGTGGTCACAGAGGGCATGAACAAGTGCTTATTCGTCTTCCCGGGAGCGTGGCCTGACCACGCCCGGCCCCCTCAGTGCCGTTCAGAGAGGAGGAGGTGGGGTGCGGGGGTTCCCGAAAGCCAGCGACGGCCTGGCTTTATTACAGCAATAAATCCTTAGCTCCCTGTGCTGCAACAACTTCTGCCAGCCTCTCCTCTCTCGCATGGATGCAATAATATCATCTCCCATTTTCTTATCCTCATGGCAAACCTGCAAGGTTTATAGGATAAAATGGCTCTTATCATCGCCAGTTTAGAAGTGGGAGAATTGAAGCTCAGAGGGCTCCTCTCTGACCTGCTGGGTCCCTCTCCCGCAAAGCACCAGAGAAGGGAACAGCCATCCCTTTGAAAGTGTGTAGGGAGGACACGTTTTCCCCAAGTTGGAACAGTGGTCTGTCCTGTTCAGGACGTGAGACACGTTGGTATCTGTTATCTAACTGGACCCTTGGGGCGTGGGTTTGTACCTCCACCTCACCCACAGCAAGCTGAGGCCCAGAAAGGGTCTGGCCTTGTCTAAGGCCACACACTAAGTCACTGGAGGAGGCAGGGTAGAGTTCAGGCCGCAGCTCCCTTAGCCAGGAATGGCCAGGTGCGTCTGGCTGACTCCAGTCACACCCTGGAGCCCATTCCAAAGGCTGCTTCCTCCAGGGAGCCCACCTTGGTTCCTGAGTGAGATCCACTCTTCCCTGCCCCATAGCCCTGCCACAGGCCCACGTGCTATCGATAGGACAAGAACGTGGGGAGCCAGCTGGGAAACTCACCCCCTCCTCCTCCCACTGGCAGAGCCTGACCCCACCTCCAAGGGTGGCCTGGGAGGTCCCTCGGCTGAGTCAGCACCCCTCCCTGTCAGCCACAGCCAGGGGCACTGGAATGCACATGCGCCCCTACTCTCCGGACCACCCAATGTTCCTTGGGGTGCTCACCCGGGAGCTCATCGCGGGTCCAGCCTCCCCACCCTCACTGGCTTCCTCACTTGCTCTTCAAGTCACCCGCTCGGTCCTCCTCCCACTCCTTGCCTGAGGTCCTCCTCTGAGCCAGGCCCTGGCTTCAGCACACTCACGGTCCAGCGGGAGAAACAGGAAGTCAGGACCCACATGGGCAGCCCAGGCCTGAGATGCTGCGGGAGCCCAGGGGAAGGGGAGAGGCAGGGAAGGAGGCCTGACTCTTTTGTCTGAAGGGGACACTTCTTAGAGGAATAGAGATCTGCGATGAGCCTTGAGAGGCAGAGACAAGAGAGAAGGCATTCCAGGCGGAAGGGACAGCGGAGCGAAGGGCAGTGCTGTGAACGGGTGAGGCAGGTTATCCCGGGATGGCTGTGTGGAGGGTGAAGGGTGACGGATTGAGGGTGAAGTGCTGATGGATTTCCCAGCAGCAGGTGTCTTCCTGCCGTGGTGGGAGGTGCTCCCATCGAAAGAGGTAGGCAATGGTGGGGTGGGGGGGTGTATTTTGTCTGTGTTGCACCCGCCCCCACTGCGCTATTCCTGGACACTCCTGAGACCGCGCGGCCTCTCACACACCCCCTGGGCACAGCATGGTTTCCCGACTCCAGGAATGGCCTCATCCAGCCAGGTGGAAATCTTGGGATGACGGGAGGCATCATCAAAATTCTCTTCTGCAGCCAGTCTGCTGAATGCACCGTCTAGGCGTCTCTAGAATCCCTCCCTTTGCTACTTCTTTGCAGACCCCTCCCCCTAGTTGAGGCCTCAGCCTTTCTTGTCTAGCTCCCTGCCATCCCCGCCTCCACTCAAGGCCCCTCAGCGCATTCTCCGTGATTGAACCAGAGTGGTCCTTGCACAGACCGAGTCCGACTGGGCTCCCACCTCCCAGGATGGAGTGCAGGCTCCCCAGCACAGCCTCTGGCTCAGGTCCCCTTGGCCACACGCTCTCCCTCCTAACACCTGAGCTGCACTGGGCCAAATTGCTTTCAGTTCCCAAACACAAGACACTCTTGTAACATGCAGCTCCCCGACCTTCCCCACTCTGGCATGACATGATGCGCTAACTCTCTCTGACACCAGCTCAGGCAAGCTTTGCTGCCTGCGGTGTCCCTGGGCCCCGGCAGTGATCACCCTGGGTGGTCTGGAGGTCTGTTCTGATCTGCTCCCCACCCACTTAGGAGCCCTTCAAGGGAGGGAGGAACCAGGTTTGATATACCTTTGACCGCTGGACTCAGGGCAGGTATCAGGACAGGTTTGTTGATTGAGTAAGTAACCAACACATCCCAGGCAAGACTGTTTGGTGTGGAACGGGGGAGAGGGCACGGGACTGGGGGTGCAAGCAGACGCAGTGCAAGCCGTGCCTTCAACTCCTAGGCTTGAATAAATCACTTCCTCTTCCTGGAGCCCCGTCCATAAGACAGAGGGGGTCAAAGGAAGCTTAAAACACCCTTCAAAAGGCAAACATACCATAGAAGTGCGAGAGAGTTGACTGTCTCCTTCAACGTCTCGGGCTGGAAGTTCCTCCAGGCATCTGACCTATATCCCTCCTGCTACAAAGAAGCTGGTTTTGACACTGTGCTGCCTCCCACAAATGCAGAGTCTTCAGGGCCCCCTGTGGGGATGGCCTGAGAGCCGCCTTCTGTCCTGCCCCATCCTTAATTGGCAATATTAGAGTAATGAGTCACAGACAACAACCAATTAATTATCCCCAGTTATAAAAAGCTTTTGCTTCCGCTTCCTAGCTGTGGAGCGAGCCAGCCTTCTGCTGCCAGGCTCCTCCACTTCCTCGGTGTTGGGGGGCAGGAGAGGACGTCATTTCATCCCTCTGGTCCTCAGTTTCCTGTTTCCTTATTTGTCAAGTGTGTGTCCTGGGGGGAGGGGACAGTGTGAGCAGAGGGTTGGAGGAGATGGGAATGTGAGGGGCGGGGAGGGGCAGGAAGGAAGGAGGCCAACCTGGATGGAGAGCAGCGGGGCGGGGGCTCCTTCCCAGGCTCCCTGCACCCCTCTTCCCTCCCCAGGATCCCCGTCCAGTACCTCGGGGCCAGCTCTTAACCAGTGAAGCACTGAGGGTGCCTAGCCTGGCATTCAAGCCATTCCCCAACTTGTCCCAAATGCTCCCGGTCCCTGCTCTTCTCTCTGTCAGGCAACTTCCCAAGTCCTCCTCCCCATCCTGCCTTTCTTCTTTAAACACACCCAGACTTGGGGCTTCCCTGGTGGCTCAGCGGTTAAGAATCTGCCTGCCAATGATGGGGACACAGGTTCGATACCTGGTCCAGGAAGACCTCACATGCCGCGGAGCAACTAAGCCCGTGCGCCACAACTACTGAGCCCACGTGCCACAACTACTGAAGCCCGCACACCTAGAGCCCATGTTCCGCAACAAGAGAAGCCACCACAACGAGAAGCCCGTGCACCACAACGAAGAGTAGCCCCAGCTCGCCGCAACGAGAGAAAGCCCGCGCGCAGCAACGAAGACCCAATGCCACCCCCAAAATTAATTAATTTAAATAAATAAATAAATAAACACACCCAGACTTAAAACCCGCCTGTCTTCCTGGCAGCCTCCAACTTCCTGACGCTCTTGCTGCAAATCTATCACGGATGGGGCTTCAAGCCTTGATTTCCCCATCCATAAACAGGGCATAACAATTAAATATGCCCCAACAGGGTGTTAGAACAATCAACAGGGCAATGCCTGTAAGCCATAAGCTCCCCGCATACAATAGGTGCTCAATAAACATTAACTGTTACTCTCACACTTTGTTCCCAGCCTGAGGATGAGTGCTTCTGTGACTCACCACCTGTGTGTCACCTCACTGCACAGAAGAGGCCCAGAGGGGTTCAGCTTCACTGAAGAACTTGACCCTAGGCTTCCCTGACTTGGGAGACACAAGAGGCTCCCCCAAGAGGTCCTGAGCGGAGGCAGTGCCTGGTGGGGGCATGGGGGGTGGAGGGGTAAGGGGATGCCCAAAGGAGGAGGGGAAGGTGGGGATGAGGAAAGGCACAGGCCCAAAGCTGGGCCCGCTCCCCCTGGCCGAGGCCTCTCCAGGCCCGAGGGGCTCTCCTTTCACTCCCCAACCTGCGCTCCCAGAGCTCACTCTGGGCCTCTATTTGTTCAGCAAAATTTACAGAGCAGCTTCTCTGCACCAGCCCTGACTTTGAGACACCAGATTGCTGTTGCTTTCACTGTGTCAGGCCAGGAGCCCAGCCCCCATCACGGTTCTGGCCCAGCTGTCTGGGGAGGGACTGGGGAGAGAAAAGAGAAGAGAGGAGAGCCAGGGAGAGAAGGGTGAGCCCGCGGAGGCTGGAACCCAGGAAGTGGGAGAGGAAGCGGGAGTGGAGCTGAGTTAAGGGCCGGGGTGGGCCGCCCGCTCACCCTCAGCTGCGAGGTGCGGGTTGCCTGAGGTGAGCTCAGCCCTTTCTGCAGAGGCCCTGCCACCCAGAGTTGCTGCAAAACCCTCTCTCCTCTCCCAGCCTCTCCCAGGCTGTGGCCTGCAGCCTCCGGCCATTGCCCCATACCTGGCACCTCAGGCCTTGGCATTTGCAGAGCCTATGCCGCTTGGGCCCCCAGTCAACTCAAAACTGGCCTCAACCCACCACTTCCTCTAGCCTGGGCCCTGGGCGGGCCACAGCCAAGACCCATCACTTCCTGACTCCACAGCCTGGAACTGGCTGGCCCTGGGCCCACCAAGAGGTGTGAGGTGCCCTGGGAGAGAGCCGCCTTCCTCCAGTGTCTCTTCCGACGGCTAAGGGCTTCCTGCTTGGGAGCTCAGCCATCCTTCTCCTCCCTTCCTCAGCCTCAGCAGTCTTCCCATCCCACCCCCACCGAGAGCGCTGGACACCGTGCAGGGCCAGATCCGAGCTCTGCCCCTCTCTAGCTGCGTGACCTTGTCCTGGTCACGGACGTCCTTGGCTTCTGTTTCCGCATGTGAAGCGGTGGCGATGACATCTAGCTCACGGGCTTGGGAGCAACAGGGGTGGCCACGTGTCAGTGCTCAGCTCAGCGCCCGGCACACAGACAGACACCTGGGTGTCAGCAGACCGCGAGCTCCTGCCCTCCCGACACGTGGAGGCCCTGCTGACTTCCTTCCGCTGCCTCAGGGGAGAATGGAGCTCGGAGCACAGCACATGGGACGGACAGGCTGCCCTGGGCAGGTCCCTCCTCTCCCTTGCCTCAGTTGGGCATGTTGCCTCCTGTGTGCTAGAGTGGGTACACGGCAATGACTCAGGCCAGGTACCCACAGGTGGTACCTGCTGCTTACCATTTGGGGGTCATGAGAACAGGCTCCCGACTCAGTCGAGTGCTCTGTCCCTCTGTCCCTACCAGCACAGGCAGAGAGGGAGGGCAGGGAGGTGGACAAGCTCCCCCAACCTCCACATCCAGATGTAGTCTGGTGATGCTTGGCCTCTGACCTCCGCCCCGGCCACTCCAGCCCGTGTTGGGGCTGGCTGAATTTGGAGGCTGGCCTCTTTGTTCAGACAAGCAGGAGGGAGGAGAAAGTTGTTTTCCAGGCAGCAAAGCTTTTAGATAAACACCATTTATCTCTCTCTCTGTTCCCTCCTGAAGGAATTGGGTTCCTTCAGAGAAGAAACTAGATCCAATGGCTGATGGTGCCCCAGGGACGGAAGTGTGGCCTGGGGTTTGGCTTGGGGAGCCGGACACTAAGGGAGGCTTTCTTTATCCAGCTGAGCACCTGCTGACAGCCCTGGCAGGCTTGTGGCTCAGGTGATTGGGCCCTGGTGCCAGGCCATGGCCCTGCCAGCTCCCAGGCTCCAGGATGGCCTGGCCCAGCTCTTCACCCTCCCCTTGAAGAGCCACCCGTCTGCTTACCTGCCCATCAGGATCTGCCAGGAAGCTGAGAACTTCTACTCACCTTGGGGGACCCCACCCTCTTGGAGCAGCCCACACCCCACACTGTCAGAGGGGAGTCAACAACTGGCTACACCCATGTTCCTTGCCCACCTAGTCAGGTAGATTTGGGAATTTCCATAGGCCCATTTTACAGAAGGAGAAACTGAAACCCAGAAAGGGCATTGGCCTGTCCAGAGCCACACAGCAGGGTGTCAAAGCTGAGACCCCTCCCCCAGGCCCTGGGGCTCCCTGGGTCCTTTGGCCGCATCCCAGCACAGCTCACCGGTGTGGTGTCATCGTGAGAGCGCTGGTAGCGCTTCCAGCGGCAGCCGTAGATGCCGGTGAGGCAGGAGAGGCAGAGCTGCGGCTCATAGTACTGCAGGGGCTGGTGTCTCACCATGCTCGCGCCCGCGGCCCTGGCGCCCGGCCCTCAGGAGCCCATGGAGGCCCCCGGCTGGTCCTGGGGGAGGAAACAAAGTACTGTGAGGCAGGGGAGGGGTGGGGACCTGGCCCCAGCACAGCAGGTGTCCCTGTAGTCTAGGTCAGGGAGGGTCAGCCTCTGCTCAGAGCCCTGCCGTGGGTCCTTGTCTCTCTCGGAGTCAGAGGCCCATCCTTGCAAGTCCCCTAGGACAGTCCCCTGCCACCCACCCATGACCTAATCATCCAACAAAAATCCCCATACCTATTAGCAGTCACTCCCCCACTCCCACCCCCCAGCCCCAAGCAACCTAACCTACTTTCTGTCTCCACGGATTTGCCCATTCTGGACACTTCACATAAATGGAATCATATGATATATGGTCTTGTGCGTCTTGCTTTTTTCACTTAATGTTTTCAAGGTTCATCCATGTTATAGCGTGAATCAGTACTGCATTTCTTTTTTTTTTTTTTTTTTTTTTTTTTTTTTATAAATTTATTTATTTATTTATTTTTGGCTGTCTTGGGTCTTCGTTTCTGTGTGAGGGCTTTCTCTACTTGTGGCGAGCGGGGGCCACTCTTCATCACGGTGCACGGGCCTCTCACTGTTGCGGCCTTGTCTTGTTGTGGAGCACAGGCTCCAGTCGCGCAGGCTCAGTAGCTGTGGCGCACGGGCTTAGTTGCTCCACGGCATGTGGGATCTTCCCAGACCACGGCTCAAACCCGTGTCCCCTGCATTGGCAGGCAGATTCTCAACCACTGCGCCACCAGGGAAGCCCTGCATTTCTTATTATGACTGAAAATTATCTGATTGTATAGCTATACCATTTTATCCACTCACCAGTTGGTAGACACTTGGGTTGTTACCCCTTTTTGGTTGTTATGAATAACTCTGCTGTGAACAAGTTTTTGTGGGAATCTATATTTTCATTTCTCTTGAGTAATACTTTGGGATGGGATTGCTGGGTCATACGGTAACTCTATGTTTAACTTTTTGAAGAACTGCCAAAAGCTGTCTTCCAAAGCTGTTGTACAATCTTACTTTCTCCAAGTGTTATCATTATCATCCCCATTTTACAGATGAGAATTCTGAAGCATAGAAATGTTTAGCCATTTGTCAAAGGTCACACAGCAGAGCCTGGCAGTCTGGCTCCTTGTTCTAACCCAGGGGTTGGCAAACTACAACTCACAGCCAAATCCAACCAGCCACATATTGTGTGTGTGTGTGTGTGTGTGTGTGTGTGTGTGTGTGTGCGCGTGCACACATTTAGTTTTATTGTGACAAAGCAACTTGTATAATTTTCAGGTTTAAAACTGAGCATCATCGTCCCTTAGCAGTGAAACAAAAATTGAAAAATAAACAGGAACAAAATTACAATAGTGAATGTCAATTGCAAATAAGATCCTACAGGTTCTGCTGCTTCTCCCATCGAGTGGCAGGGCTCAAGTCATCATTAGGAGAGAATTTTATTTTAAAAGTGTCCTCTTAAACTGCAAGGATGTCCGTTAAACATCACAATTAAACATGCCAAAGGAGAAGCCATGTTGTCAAAATGCCCACTTAACCCACCCAAACGTCTCAAACCCACCTTTGCTGACCTTCTATAACCTCATTTTTTTAAGTTTTTTTTTCTTTTTTTAAACAAGAGAAAGTAGACAGATGCATGTTGGTAAATGCTAACTGTCCACATTCACATAGAGACACAGTGTAATCTCTGAGCCCAATATACAGAGACAGGAGGGAAAAAGCTAGAATTCTATGCACTAATACACAGGGGCCTAGCACCCTCCAGCTTCCAGCAGAGCTAAGGGAGCAGAAGGTTTTTTTTTTTTTTCCCACAGAGCATGGTGGTGTTGATTCCATAAAGGTTTTTTGAGACAGGAAGGGATAAAAATGAATTTGGAACAGAAAGGGGTAGAGATTCTTTTCCCACTGAATTCTGCTCAAGGTATTTCTCCCCAAAATAAGTTGTGAGCCATGGTATAAAGGAGAAATGAGACCTCAAACACAGGGCGACTGAGCACAAGAGGAGGAGAAAAAAGAGAAAAAAAGACTGTAACTTGCTCCCAGGGACTGGAGAAAATTTAAAAAGGAAGGTTGGAATCCATCAGTGTTCCATTAGTCATCTTCCCCTTCATCTTCCTCTCCTCCCTCCCCATCATCATCTTCATCACCTTCATCCTCATCCCCTTCTTCATCAATATCTTCTAATCCTTCTTCCTCTTCATCATCACCATCATCTTCTTCTCCTTCCGCTTCCTCATCATCCATGTCCGGAATCAAGTAGTACTATAATGGATTTGGCCAAAATATCATTTTTTTTTTTTTTTTTTTTTTGCGGTACGCGGGCCTCTCACTGTTGTGGCCTCTCCCGTTGCGGAGCACAGGCTCCGGATGCGCAGGCTCAGCGGCCATGGCTCACGGGCCCAGCCGCTCCGCGGCATGTGGGATCTTCCCGGACCAGGGCACGAACCCATGTCCCCTGCATCGGCAGGCGGACTCTCAACCACTGCGCCACCAGGGAAGCCCCAAATATCATCTTTTTTTTTTTTTTTTTTTTACGGTACGCGGGCCTCTCACTGCCGTGGCCTCTCCCGTTGCGGAGCACAGGCTCCGGACGCGCAGGCTCAGCGGCCATGGCCCACAGGCCCAGCCGCTCCGCGGCATGTGGGATCTTCCCGGACCGGGGCACGAACCCGTGTCCCCTGCATCGGCAGGCGGACTCTCAACCACTGCGCAACCAGGGAAGCCCCAAATATCATCTTTGATGACCTCTCCTAACTCATCTGCACCAGCATCAGAATGGTCAGTAAACCAGGTGAAGAAGCTTTCTGGTTCCTCATGCCGTCTCTTCCTGCTGGCTTTATTCTACGTTTGACTTGAACATTTTGTCAAATCCTTTCCGGATTTCCTTTTGATTTCAGTGGACTTTGAAGGTGGATCACCACTCTCATTCAGATGAAATTCTTTGGAGAGAACTTTATTTTCGAAGGGTTTTCATCCAAATAAAAATCTATTCTGTAACCTGATTTAAGATCTTCAAATTCTGTCACTTCGACTCTCGTCAAATAATGCAGCACCTCTGCAAATAACGCAGTACTCCCCAAGGAGTACAGACACTTGTGGACGGTTAACAAATGCTGTTACCCCAAAATCTGGGATTTTGGCAATCAGTGCCGACCTCTACTGAAAAAATGGTGGGCGGAGTTTGTTATATTTCTGTTCTACTTTCACAATCTCCTCCCTGGCTTGTTCGTTAAGTCCGTCTGTTTCATTCTGCGCTTCATCAATATATTCAATTGCTTCTTGCTGTTCTTTTTCTTCCTTCGGCAAGTTCAGAGAAGCAGACGTTTCCTCTGGCCTGGAGGCAGGAGTCAGTCTCGGTTTCTTCGGTTTCTTTGCTTGGGGTGGAAGTGAAGACTTGTGTTTGGGGGCCATGCTGGGAGAAAAGCCAAGAATCCACCCAAGGGAAGAAGCTCGTACCAGGAGCTCTGAGAACTCCAGCCACGTGTTTTTATACAGCCCACAAGAGGAGAATGGTTTTTACATTTTTTAAGTAGTTGGGGGGAAAAACCAAAACAAAAATATGTTTTGATCCGTGAAAATTATACGTGAGTCAAATTTCAGAGTCTGTAAATAAAGGTTTACTGGACGCAGGCCCACTCACTCATTTATGTATTGTCTATGGCTGCTTTAAGGATAACTGCAGAGTTACGACAGAGACCATATGGCTCAGAAAGCCTAAAATACTTACTGCCCAGCCCTTTATAGGGAAAGTCTACTGACCCTGCAACCACGGGGCCACCATGGCCCCTGAACCGGTATTGTAAGTGCAGCATATGGGTGAGAAGGGAAAGGGTGCTGTGGGCGCTTAACAGGTGCAGGGAGGGTCTGGGCATGCTTCCCAGAGGCAGTGCTGAGCTGAGGCCTGTAGGATGAGCTCCCGTCTCTAACGCCCCAGAGGCCACACCATAGGGGCACCGGGCTTCAGGCCCACCAGCTACTTCCACGTCTGGGCCTTGCTCAGGGCCTCTGCCTAACACCCCCTATCTCCCCCCGCTCTCCAAGCGCTAACCTCAGCACAGGGATGACAGCCTCCTGTCCGAGTGCGGAGGCGCGTTAGGAGCTTGCTGGGCACACTGACCGACCTGGAGCCTCCTAGTTGCTGGGAAGCGTCTGGTGCAGCCTCTGTGCCCGTGGCTCCCTGCGGAGACATGTGGACATGGTGCCGCTGCTGGGGGCTCTCGGAGCCGTGTGGAGCCCAGGGCTTGGGGGACGGTATAGGATGGCGATGCTGCTGCAGTCAGCTTAGCACCCATGGGGTTGGGGAGGTCAGGAGTGGGGTCAGCAGGTAGGGGATCCTCTCAGCTTTACTCCTCTCTAGGAGGAGTGTGTGGGGAATTCCCTGGTGGTCCAGTGGTTAGGACTTGGCGCTTTCACGGCCAAGGGCCTGGGTTCGATCGCTAAGCTGGGAACTAAGATCCCACAAGCTGAACAGTGTGGCCAAAAAAAAAAAAAAAATGGAAGGAGTGTGTGCTCACATATGTACTCCCACATTCACAGCCTTCCAGAGGAGGTAGAAGGCCAGAGTCCACAGCCAGGGACCACGTCTCACCCTGTGAACCCCCAGATGAGGGTCTCTGCTGTCAGGTGGGCCACAACACCTGCCCCTACTTCCCCCAGAAGGGAGGAAGCAGCTAATATGTAGAAAGGGCCCTCGATTCACCCTCCCTTGGCCAATGACTTGCCCTGTAGCCAGAGCCACTCAGGGCTCTTCCCTGAGCCTTGGTTTCAGCTTTTGTCTTGACTTCCAAAAAAGGTCAGATGACTGGGGGCTGGGGGAGGGGCAGCGGTGCCAGGAGGGCACATGGCTGCAGTGACTGAGGCACGGCAGGTGGGCATTCTGCAGGCAGGGGCCCTGCCCTCCCATTCCTTTCCCAGGACCCCCACCCCCACCCCGACTCTGGGACTGATTCCCATGTGTCCTCTGCTCCCCCACCCCCATGAATGAGCACTACAACCCACCCAGGAATGGAATTTCCATTTCAAATCTGGAAAAGAGGGAAGTAGAGCTGCCTGCACCAGGCCTCCAGCCGGGGACTCAGCTGACTGTGGCTCTTGGAACTATTTCCCTCCCCCCACATCCCCACCATGAATTTTCACACTATTCAGAACTGCAGGGGCATCTTTGAGAGGCAAACCTCTTTTCTTTCCTCTGCATGTTCTCCTGGGGCCATCAAGATAGCCAGCGGCTCCTTGCTGTCTCCAGGGGGGTCACCCAGACCCATCATGGGCACAGTGACCGCCTCATCACCCCCAGCCTGCCTCTAACATCCCTCAAGACCCTTTTCTCAGCACACCCTTGGCCACTGCCAGGGCAGTGGCCCAGTCTCACCTCTCCCCTGGATGGGGAATCCCTGCGGTGGGCCTTGCCCTGCCAATCCAAGGTCTCACCTGCAGTCAGAGGGAGTTTTTAGCAGACAAATGACCAGGATCTGGCTCCTCTAGCCTCAGCACTCCAGAACCTGCTGTCCCTTCATCTGGCTAACACCTCCTGACCCTTCGAGTCTCCGCTCAGATGTTACCTCCTCTGGGGAGCCTCCCCTGAGCCCCAGGTTTGGTTAGAGGGCTCCCGGCATCCCTCCTTCTTCCTGGGCAGCCTGTGGGAGCACCACTGACATGCCTGCTCCCCCAGGGGATAGCCTGAGTTACTCCGACTTCCCCAGTGGCCAGCACGGGGTAGCAAGGAGGGGCAGCCCTGGGGGTGTCCTGGACCACACTTCCGAGAAGGCTCGGATGTTCCCGCTGCCCAGACCCTGAGCGGTCAGGACAAGCCCCCAGAGACCAGATTCTCCCCAGCTGCCCCCTCCTGCCAGGGCTAATGGCATCACTTGCATCAGTTAACTTCTCCAAGCCACCTCCCAGAGCTGCTGATATCAGCCAGGTTCCAAAGAAATCCTCAGCCTGGACCCCCCGCTGGCTCTGGGACAAGAGAAAGCCTTCACCTCTTAGCCTGATGCTTGAGGGCCCTCCTCAGCCCAAAGTCTCATTTTCTGTCTGAATTCCTGGTCCCTGCCCCGAACTTCCACAGCCTCCTGTTTGCACAGGGAAGGGGCTTCAGGAGGGAGTCAGGAGGGAGACGGAGTGCAGGTCCGCTGTGGAGTGGGCGAAGGATGCAGGGGGTGGGCATACACCTCCAGGGGCCTCGCCCATCCTTACACCCTGGGAACGCACCTCACCCACTTCCCGGCTCCTCATCCCTCCCCTGACTGGCAGGGTGCCCGGCCCTCACTGCCCCCAGACCCCGCTGCCTCAGGCCCCAGGCCTGCTCTCTTTCTTGAGAGTGGAAAGAGTCTCAGGCCAGGTGTCAGTGCCTGGATCGCAGCCTGGTCTCCTTCAACTGACTTGCTGTGTGTGACCTTGGAGACTTGTTTTACCTCTCTGAGGAATGGGCACGAGATGGAAAGACACAAAAAGGACCCAAGGCTGCAAAAAATACTGACACGTGCTACACCGTGAATGACTCCCGAAAACATCATGCTAAGTGAAGGAAGCTAGTGACAGAAGGTGGTGTGGGAGCTTGTGGGGCAGCATGCCGAGCGCCGCACCTGTGTCAGCTCCCGATGAGAGCTGTCCAAAGTAGAGTTTGACAGTCTTCTTTTACAGGTTAGAAATATGGGCCCCAGGTGGATGGAGGAACAAACTGGGGTCCATCCAGACAATGGAATATTACTCAGCCGTAAAAACAAATGAGCTATCAAGCCATAAAAATACACGAAGGGACCCCAAAAGCACATTGCTAAGTGACAGAAGCCAATGGGAAGAGGCTGCACACTGTATGATTCCACCATATGACATTCTGGAAAAGGTAAAACCAAGAAGTGGTAAAAAGATCAGCGGTGGCCAGGGGTTGGAGGTGGGGAGCACAGGGGATTTTTCGGGCAGTGAAACTATTCTGTATGATACTGTAATGATGGATACGTGTCATTATACATTTGTCAAGCCCCACAGAATATATAACACAAAGACTGAACCCTAATGTAGACTATGGACTTCAGTTAATAGTATTGTAGCAACACTGGCTCATCAATTATAGCAAGCGTACCCCCCTAAGATAAGACGTTAATAATAGGCAAAACCATGGGGTAGGGGAAGGAGAGTATGTAGGAACTCTGTATTTTCCGATCAATTTTTCTAAAACTGTCACCAAAAAAATCATCTATTAATTAAATACATAGGTGTTTAATTTAAATATCTATATCAATTGATCAATAGATAGCTGGATCAATAGATCTAGGCCTGAGAGATGACACGATTCACCCGAGGCCAGACAGCTAACCATGGAGAAGAGAGGATTTGAAACCAGGGCTGCCTTAAAGCCTAGTCTTTCCATGGCACCAGCCCTAGACGGAGGGTCTGTCTGCTGCCCACGTTTCTACCACCTTCCGTGTCCATGACAGCTGTAGCATGTGTCACTGAAAACTGCACCGCAAAGGGCCAAGTTCAATATTTTGGTTGGCAGCAGGGGCATGGAGTGTGACCAAGAACTCTGGGCAGGAAAAAGGACCCCCCCACATACAGTGGGTGCAGGGCTGGGGGAGACGGAGACCTGACCTCCTCCGGCAGCCTTCCCGGGGCCCAGGGAACAGGGCAGGGTGCACATGTGGAGGTGGAACCACGCCCTCTCCCTTCCCCCCCCGCCGCCCCCCCCCGGGCCCGTCTCCTTGGCCATGGCCGCCCTCACTGGGACTCAACCCTAGCCCAGACTCGGGGCTGGTGGGCTGAGGCTGAGCTCAGTCACCAGCAGGCTGGGTGACCTCCACAAGCCTCTGGTCTCAGCTTTCCCGTCTGTATCATGGGATGGTGTGAACAACATCGGATGACCTCCAAGGGCCTTTTCGGCGCTCAGCTTCTAAAAACCCTTTATCCACCTGCTCTCTCCCCATCCTCAGGAGATAAGCAGAGGTGGGGTTGCTCAAGGAGGATGGAAGGACAAATCCCACAGTCGTTGCCTGGTCTGGCGGGGAAGAGCCCCCTCCATTCCCAGGACCAATGGCTGGAAGTCAGGAGCCCGCCGCCCACTGGAGCAGTCAAGACGAGGTTGAAAGCTGCAGGAAGGCCTGCGACGAGGTTAGAGGCCTGGTCATCCTGAACCCCAGGCCAGGGCTCTGCCCCTGTCCAGGTATCTCTACCATCTTTGACAGGGACCAAGGTATAGGTAGTCACAGCCTGGATAACTCACAATGACCCCAAACTTGACTTAGAGTGAAACCCAAGGAGTAAAAGGCACAGGGCTGTGGGGACTCCTTCCCACAGTGCTCAGGAAACATGGCCCTGGAGCCAGACCAGGGCCTCCCGGTGGTCCTTCCTCACTGCATGCCCATCCCCTGTTCCCAATGCAGGTGTGCCTGTGAAACCACCTTAGCTCTGGGATCCTCTGACCGCCTTGAGGCCTGGAAAACTCCTGCTCATCTCAGCGCAGCAGCTCCTCCTCTAGGAACTCAGCCCTGCCTGGGTCAGGGTCTCTTCTGGACCCAAAACTCCTGTGCTTCCTCTAGCCGCACTGCAGGGCGGCTTCCTGGAGAGGGTGGATGTCAACAGAACTCAGAAATAAGGGAGGATTTGTAACACAAGGGGGGAAAGAAGGGGGCTCTAGGTAAGGGGACAGCACAGGGAAAGCGTGGTGCAGGGAGGGTGAGCAGGGCCTCTCCCAGGGCTGAGGGCTCCAGCAGCAAGTTAAGTCCCGGGTGGGTTCCATCTGGGTGTGATGGGGGTGTCTACTCCAACAGTAGCCTCCCAGCCCTCTGGGGACCTTCCAGCAGGGCACCCCCGGGGCAGCTTGCCAGCTGGGCTGTTTCTCCAAATAATCGACCAAACCCAAATCCACAAAACAAATCCCTGGCCCCAGAGCTGGGGCTGGAGATGCGGGGACAGAGCTGATTCTGGGACCTCCCACTCCCAGACCATCCGATCCCACGTCCCACCCTACTGCTCTCCAGCACAGCCTCCTATGCTTAGCTTTTGAGGAACGCTCAAAGAGTCACTACATTTCCCGCTCATCAGATGGCTTAAGCTGAGAGATGTGGGCTGCTACATCTCACCGTGTGGCCCTGAGCGAGGCACTCCGCTTCTCTGGGCCTCAGAGAAAGCCCTAGATTCTAATGAAATCAGCAGAGAAGACAGGCAGATGTAGGGAGGAAGGAAGTCTGTCACTGAGGCAGCTGCCGGTGGGGAGAGGCTGGGGGAGGAGGTGCCGGGAAGGAGGCCTGGTGGGCCGGTGGCCCCGTCATGGCCGCTCATTCTTTGGGGGAAAAGCTACTCAGTGGCTTGGGCTGGGGCTCTACAGGAGCTGTCAAAGAATCAATCATGCCATAATCAGGGTCATTGTTAATCTCTTTCCACCGTGGTGCCAGGGCCTCCTGTTTACCCAACACTTCTGTCCCAGAAGACTTCTCATTGCTCTTCCTCTGGGGAAACTCCCAGCAGGCTTGCTTCACCCCGGTCGCGGGTCCCCTTCTGTCCCTCCGGGCTGCCCTCCTGTAGGAAGGGCCACAGGATTGATTGTAGCCCTTGATTGTAGCCTCCTGTAGGAAGGGCTACAGGATTGATTCTTCCTGCTTCTCCTTCGGGAAGGGCTGGCTTCCTCGGAACCGTGGCCTCTGGTATGATCTGTTCCATACCCGATCTACTCATTCAGTGTATGTTTATGACGCCTCTGCTGTGTGCCAGGCACTGCTGGGACCTGAGAGAGATTCACCGAGAATCCGACGTGGCCCTTCCTTTCAAGGAGACAGTCTCGTCGCAGCAACAGCAGCTACAATTACAGCCACACTCACAGCGCTCTGCAGTGTACAAGGAGCCTCCACACACATCGTCTCACTGAAGCATGGCCCCGACTCCACGGGTAAGTACCGGATCCCCATTTTATGGACGAGGAGGTTGAGGCTGGTGGAGGGCAGGACACGTTTGCTGAGCTGCACCCTTCGTTAAGGCCCTTGGGGGACAGACCTGCATGTTTGGGGCCATAGGCTGAACGGGGATCAGGCTCAGGACCCTGCCCAGGGCCCTTGGGTTCTCTTGGCACAGAGAGGACCTCTCTTTGGATCTCTCTTTCCCCAGGTCAGGGCTATGAGCTTGGGCTCAGCGTTCACCGGGAACAGCCTTCACACTCTCTAAACCAGAGTCTTAGAATCCCCTCCCCCAGGGCTCTCATAATCATGGAATCCTGGCACAATCCGACAGGGATCTTAGAACTAACCCTGGATTCCAGAATATGAAAGTCATCAAGTGTCAGCACCAGGAAAGACCTGGAGCTATTCCATCCAGCCTCCCCTCCCTGCAGAAATCCTCTGCACAGCCTCTAGTGCTGGGTCCCCGGCACAGTGGCCCCTCCCTCCCTGGAGGGCCGAGTGGTTCCCTCTTTAAATGGGTACAGAAGGAAGGCCCTCCTAAGAGGAGGGGCCTGCCCCCAGCCCCCCCTCCGCCCACCAGCACTGACAGGTCCTCCCTGCAGTGAGCAAAGGGCCAGGCCAGGGGCCTGGTCAGGGGAGAGACTTTCACCATCCTCTCACCCTTGGTGGACGCCCCAGCCCCTCCCAGGCACAGGAACCAGGCTGGCTTTTTCCGCTGCCTCTCCCTGGGTCTCTGGAAGGAGGGGGCCCTGAAGAGGAGGAGGAGAGGAGGAAGCTGAGTCCGGCAGAGACATGCACTGAGCAGACTCCTCTCCGCCCAGTTTTTAGCCCCTGAGGGAACGGAGAGCAATGATTTACGTTATTTATTTATGTAAAACAGCAGTTATTAGACAAACAGGCTTCCCAGGCAGGCCCTGGGGATGGGAGGAGAAGCAGGTCTTGCCATTTTAGGAATCTCTCTCTGCTTCCTTCTCCTCACACCTACCTGTCTAGCCTCACCTGCCCCTGGCCCTCCTCACGTGGCTGTGCTCCGAGCACACGGCACCTCCCAACCTCCCCCCTCCCCCGTACCTTCGCTCATGCTGGGCCCTCTGCCACGACAGCCCTCACCCTACCCCCCCAATCCAAATCCCAACCATCTTAACAAATGCACCCTGGACAAAGCTTGGTCTGATCCCCCCGCAGAAGCCCACTGCTTCTTCCCTTTGTTCTCGAATCACCAGGCAGAGCTCTTGAGACATGATCATAGGCTTCTGTGCACAGTAATTATCTGCTTCCGTGGCTGCCTTGCCCACCAGGCTGAGAGCTTCCCCAGGCGGAGACTTCTGATCCATTTGGCCCAGCTTTTCTGAAGAGCCACAGTATCTGCGACCCTGCAGGTGATAGGGACACGCGATACCCCAGGCCCCGTCCCTGCTAGAGGAATCACTGGACGGGGGACCTGTGTTCCTGCACTGGGCCAGCACCAAGGAGGCACGCGTTTATATGTCAGTCAGAAAAGCTGGTTAAATGTGCAAAGGAAGGAAAGAAAGAACCCATCAGAGCCTCTTAAACCACCCAATTGCAGGGCCACTTCGGAGCCTGTTCCCAATTCTGCCTCTGAATAATTATTAGCCTTTTCTCTATTTACAGGAAAAATTAAATTACTAAAAAAGCTCTCAAGTATTTTCTCCCACGATTTTTTGAAACCTCTGCTATCTGTTCCAGGTCTAGTACAAGATGACCTCAGATGTAGCACAGAATACTGACTTTCTCACTGCCACTTGCATCTCTCTTCATCACAGTGCTCTGTGACGAGCAGCAGCCCTGCCACTCGGGCAAGTCTGAGAACCTGGGGCCTCAGCTTCTCTTCCCCTCTTTCAGATTTCCAGGTTTCCTTTCTAAAAACCAACCTTGCCTGAATGCTGAGGAAGAAAGTCCCAGGGGCTGGCTGGTCCAGTAAACCTTGAAGGTTCATGCTCAGTCCATGATTCAAGGCCTCTAATTCCACCATTTACCATTCATTCCTTTGGCTGAAGCATCACTCACTCTGGGATTCTCTCTTAAAATACAAATCTCCCCTGGAAATGGGAGCCCATTAAACCTCCAAACTGAAGTTCAAGGAAACTTAGTTTAACGCCTGGCTCTAGAGAGGCAGTAAATCATAGGGGTTAGGAATGTGAACCCAGAGCCGGCCTGCCAAGTTTGAAACCTAGTTCTCCCACTTACTAACCGAGCAGGTTCCTTAATGCCTCTAGACCTCAGTCTCCTTATCTATAAAGTGGGGATAATAATAGCACCAACCTCATGGGCTGTTGTGAGGATTGAATGATCTAATATGTGTGAGGTGCTTTAGATAAGTACCTAGTCCACTAGAGAAAGCAAGAGACAACTCTACTCAGAGTTTCTGTTTTTGTTTTTTCTTGCTTGTAAAATGGAAAAATAATCCTTGTTTCCTCTGCCTCCTCCCATGAACTGTAGAGTACGGCTCCCGTGAGAGAGCGAACATCTTTCTAGAACCCAGTGGGCTGCTCTCTGCAGCTTCCCTCTAACTCCTTTCCCCCCACCTCCTTCCTTGCTTTTTCCTTTACCTGGAAGAAGGCACCAGTGGCTGTGAGCTGGGCTCCTGGGGGGTCCTGTCCACAGAGGTGGTGATGTCACTTCAGTGGGAGAGCTGAGGGGACAAACCCAGTCAGATTACACATCAGTCCATCCTGCCTTCTCCCCTCCCACCCGGCCCTTAGTGAGCCCCCGCCCTGTGCCCACCCCACGCTTGGTATGGGGACCAGGGATGGGTCACATCTAGTCCCTGCCCTCGGGAAGCCGCCAGGCCGGTGGGAGAGCCAAGGAGACGTATGTGACCCAGTCGTGTGCTATGAGACCCCACACAAGCACCTCCACATATGCCGCCCCCAAACCAGCCCCAAACCCAAACCCAGTACAACCCGCGGTCTGAACCACTCCTGCCCCACCAGGGCCCACAGAAACATGATCCAAGGCCCAGCCACCCTGGGGTGAAACCTGGGGCTATGCCTGCCTCCTGGGAGGCAGAGGCCCGTTCCTGCTGCCCAGGGACCTGCTTCTTTGGAGGCAGACAGCAGACCAGCTGTTCTGAAGCAGCCGCTGAGGGAGGGCCGGGTGGGCTGGAGGAGGGACCTGGGGCACCGCAATTATGTGGCTGACTTCTGACTCATGCCCCGCCTCCCCCATCACCAGCTCCTACAGCTGGCAGGGCAGCCCTCCTGCCCAGGAACTGGGAGGAGAGATGGTCCTGACAGGCCTTGGGGAGAGGGGAGAGGGGGAGAGGGAAGGGGGTGCTGGGTCAGCACTGCAGGCTGCGGAGGATGTCGCCACATTGCCTACTAGGGGACACTGAGGCTGGCAGGGCCTATGTCACCCAGAGAGTCAGAGTCAGAGCCAGGGTGGGACCCAGGGCAGGGGTGGCTCAGGCCTGGTGTCCAGCCCAATCCCATTCCGACATAAGAACCTTCTCCAATCTGATCGGGCCCTGGAGCCTCATACCAGCAAGAAATACAAACAAGACTCAGCCTTGGATGGGAGGGGGATAGAGGTGGACTCACAGAAGCTTGGAAATGACATCCAGCTACTGAGAGATGGACTCCTGGGGCACCCCCAGCCCTGCCTCCCTCCACTTGCAGTCCCCAGGTTTCTCACAGAGCCCTGAATGCACTGCACTTTACAGTTTATGAAACACTTATTTTCTTCATCTCCCACAACGATCCTAAGGCCTAAGTGACAGAGGGAATAGAAATAGAGCAGGGCTAAGTGTCCATCATCGGATGAATGGATAAAGAAGATGTGGCACATGTATACAATGGAATGTTACTCAGCCATAAAAGGAAACGAAATTGAGCTATTTGTAATGAGGTGGATAGACCTAGAGTCTGTCATACAGAGTGAGGTAAGTCAGAAAGAGAAAGACAAATACCGTATGCTAACACATATATATGGAATATAAGAAAAAAAAAGTCATGAAGAACCTAGGGGTAAGACAGGAATAAAGACACAGACCTACTAGAGAATGGACTTGAGGATATGGGGAGGGGGAAGGGTAAGCTGTGACAAAGCGAGAGAGAGGCATGGACATATATACACTACCAAACGTAAGGTAGATAGCTAGTGGGAAGCAGCCGCATAGCACAGGGAGATCAGCTGGTGCTTTGTGACTGCCTGGAGGGGTGGGATAGGGAAGGTGGGAGGGAGGGAGACGCAAGAGGGAAGAGATATAGGAACATATGTGTATGTATGACTGATTCACGTTGTTGTAAAGCAGAAACTAACACACCACTGTAAAACAATTATACTCCAATAAAGATGTAAAAAAAAAATAAATAGAGCAGGGCTTCTCAAACAAATCACCTAGAGATCTTGTTAAAAGGCAGTCCAACTCAGTAGGTCTAGGCTGGGGTCTGAGATTCTACATTTTTTTACAAGCTCCTGGGTGATACCTTGCTGCAGGTCCAGGGACCACAGTTTGAGTAGCAAGAACATAGTTGTTAATGGCATGGACACTGGGGTCAAACTGCCTAAGTTAGGATCTTGGCTCTTACTGTGTGACCTTGGGCAAGTTACTTAACCTCTCTGTGCCCCAATCTCCTTATGTATAAAACAATAATCATAATAATAAAACCTACCCCATAGGGTTGATGTGAGAATTAAATTATGTAAAATGCTTAAAGTGATGATGATTATTTCAAATTTTTTAATGGAGTCTCTGAGAGATGGACACATTCAGCAAGGTGGCAGAGCCAGAATTCAAACACAAATCTCTTAATGGAAATCCTGTAATAATAACTTGCCACATGTCACAGCCAGCAAGCCCTCCGCCATTAGACAGACATGGATACCGAAGCCCGGAGAGCGGCTGGGAACTGACAAGGTCACCAGAAAGTTGGTGTCGGAAATTCAAGTCCATGACCCCCAGCCTACTGCTCTTTCCATCACACCTCACTGCCCTGCAAGGAAGAAAAAGCATCACAAGTTCCCCCTGAGGGGGACCCAGCTCTGCTGTCGGCCCCCACCTGGGCAGCAGCTACCCTGGAAACCAGATGTGTGTGGGAGTGGCTGGATGTGGACGCTGCCCTCATGCCCACCGTGGCCCCAATTCCCCTGCACTCTCAGAGCCCTGCCTGCCAGGCTGGGCGAGAACAGTCTAGCATCCTCCTTCCATTGCCCAGCTCTTACATCCAGTCTGTGGCACTGTTCCGTCTCAGGATCACCCAGCCTGGGTACCAGGCAGGGCGGGATACGGCCGGGTCCCATCTCTATCCCCACCTTGGCTTCCCAGGATGGGGCCAGTGGGAGCTTATGAGTCACTTGAAGGAAGTGCTTGGCCCCAAACAGGAAGTGGCTCTTCAGGCAGAACCCCTGACCCCCACCCCCAGGAGCTCCCCAGGGCAGGTGCCTCGGTGACAGAGTCTGGTGAAGGAAGGGAAGCTGATTGGGACCTAGCGACACATATTCAGATTCTACCTGAAACTCAAAAGCCACACCCATCGTCTGCATTGTGAAACCCAGCCAGAGGGCTTCTCTGCTGTGTGATCTTACGTACATCAGTGCCCCTCTCTGAGCCTCAATTCCCTCGTCTGTAGGATCACGGGGCCGCACTACAAGACTGCTATAGCCTGGCATTCCACGATGAAATAAAGGATTGGAGGACGTGAATATAGGTTTTAAATAAATGAACAAAAGCATATGTGAAAGAGATGAATGAGTGTATGCCGATACCTAGATTTAAGCTCCAGCTCTAGCGTAAGCACCGTCGTTTATCTCTCGTTAGCCGCAGGATAGACATCTATCTCATGGGCAAGAAGACATCCCCTGAAACACCCTTAGGTGCAGGGAAGAAGGGCTACTGCCCTGAGCCCCACACATCACAAACACACACTCACAAATAAATACATTACAGAACATACAGGAGCTTCTGTCACACAACATCCGTGGGACCCACAAGCCTAATCCGCTCCCCTAACACTGCTCAGGCCTCTAAGAAACTCTTCATTTCTTGGGTTTGAAGAACAAAAGGTGATTGTGCCCAGATGAAGGTCTGAGGGTTGCACAGTGGCTGACAGGGGTAAGGGTGGGAAAGGGAGGGAAACAGGATGCTACTGGGGGGGGACGGGAGGGATGGAGGAAGGGCACTAAGTGGCAAGAATGTTCTGCGGGGCAGACAAATTAAACTTGTCAAATCCTTTCAGAGAGCAACAACTTCTTACATAACAAAGTATCCGCTTCCCAGTAATGCTGAGCATCTTTTTTTTTTTTTTTTTTTTTGGCTTTTCTCCCTGTTCCAATCTGTGGTTCTAAAAGTACTCATGAATTAGTGTGGTATTCACAATAAATGCACACGGCAGCTGAGGAACATCTTACAGTATTTAACAATTCATATTACTTGGATTAATGTAACATGAAATGAGATACTAATTCTTTTTTTTTTTTTTTTTTTTTTTTTACTGCGGTACGCGGGCCTCTCACTGTTGTGGCCTCTCCCATTGCGGAGCACAGGCTCCGGACACGCAGGCTCAGCAGCCATGGCTCACGGGCCCAGCCGCTCCGCGGCATGTGGGATCTTCCCAGACCGGGGCACGAACCCGTGTCCCCTGCAATGGCAGGCGGACTCTCAACCACTGCGCCACCAGGGAAGCCCTTTTTTTTAAAAAATTTTATTTATTTTTTGGCTACATTGGGTCTTAGTTGCTGTGCATGGGCTTTCTCTAGTTGTGGCGACCGGGTCTACTCTTTGTTGCGGTGCCTGGGCTTCTCATTGCGGTGGCTTCTCTTGTTGTGGAGCATGGGCTCTAGGCATGCGGGCTTCAGTAGTTGTGGCACGCAGGCTCAGTAGCTGTGGTTCGTGGGCTCTAGAGCACAGGCTCAGTAGTTGCGGTGCACAGGCTTAGTTGCTCTGTGGCATGTGGGATCTTCCCAGACCAGGGCTCAAACCCATGTCCCCTGCATTGGCAGGCGGATTCTTAACCACTGCACCACCAGGGAAGTCCCATGAAATGTGGTACTAATTCTTTACACTGGCAACTAGATGGACATTAATCACAACTATGAATAGTTTAATTTTTATAAAATCTTTAAAAATTTGAATTACTATATCATGTCTATTTAAATAATTGTATTTTAAAATTGGATATTCATTAATTATGATGTCTATAGTTTTAATTTCCTAGATAATTTCAAGGAATAAAAACAACTTTTGAAAATATAAATTTTCCTTCTTTACATTCAATTTATATTTTTGATGGAAATATATTCAAATTCTATACACTCTAAATACAACTGCATTTTATTTTTGATCCCTTAGATTATAACCATCCATACACAATTTCCAAATGATGTGAAAAATCTTGATTATAACAATTATAGTCATCTTGCTAAAATGAAGACAATAAAATATATTTTATGAAATATGTCTTATTACTCATCCAAATGCCACCAGCCCACCAACAAAACACCCAGATGTGTAATAATAATTAAATTGTCTTCCTTGATATTTTGTCCCTTTCAGTTACATAAAACCATAACTTTACAAGGTGGGAAAATGAAACTATCTTATTTAGTAGTTTCTTGGTTTGTTTTGTAACCTTCCAATATCTGACAAACATATACTGCATGCCTCTGTTTGTATTTTTGTCCTGGGCCCTGAAAATTTTGGGCCATGCCTGCCTGCCGACTCCCTGCCCACCAGCTCCCTTTGGTGGGGCCCAGGCCACCCGTGCAGGTCGCCTCTCCTCGCTGAGGATCAGCTGGGTGTCGAGCCAGCCCTGTCCTCCTGAGTCTGCCTTTTAGAAAATGCTCCTCACGTGAAAAGTCCTCATGCTTAGATGAGGGACTTATTTCCAGAGCTGATGCGAATACCCTTCAAGGGCAGTGGCCATGACTTGACTGCCAGATTCTCCCACAGACCTGGTGTTCCTTGAAGTCCCTTACATTCCAGCACCATCCGCAAAGGGACCCGGATGGGAGGGCCCAGCAGCCTCTGGTCCACCGGGCTGGTAGCCCCCATTGGCTCAGACTGAGCGAATGGTCCATGGCCCCCACAACTGGTTTTCTCCTCCTCTGCACCCTCACTCTGTCCACCTCTACCCATGACCCCCTCCTGCCCCCTTACCCTGGGCCTACCGGTCACAGTGACCCCCTTTGGGCTAAAGCCACCAGAATGCACCCTCAGCCCCGTGACATCTGGGCTGACAAATCTCCACATTCTGGGCTTCCCTGGTGGCACAGTGGTTAAGAATCTGCCTGCCAGTGCAGGGCACACGGGTTCAAGCCCTGGTCCGGGAAGATCCCACGTGCCGCGGAGCAACTAAGCCCGTGCGCCACTACCACAGAGCCTGCACTCTAGAGCCCACGAGCCACAACTGCTGAGCCCATGTGACGTAACCGTTGAGTCCACGCGCTGCAACTACTGAAGCCCACACACAACGAAGAGTAGCCCCCACTCACCGCAACTAGAGGAAGCCCGCGCACAGCAACAAAGACCCAAAGCAACCAATAATAAACAAATAAATTTATATATAAAAAAAAAAACCTCCACATTCCCTGCCTGCCACCTTCCCAGCCTCTTTCACAAAGAGCTTCCAGAACCTGGGTTCTGGAAAGGGGCAGGGTAGTGGTGTTGGAGACTGAGAGCCGGGAGACCTGGGTTCTGGGTGTGGCCTGGCCACTGAAAGGCAGGTCGGTGTCACCTCTAGGGTCAGGGTCTTTACTTGTCAGACGGGGATACTGCAACCAGCCCAGAATGCCTCATGGGATGAACAGGATAACCCAGTGAGCAGGACCTGATGGGGCTTTGGAAACTGTAAAGTACTGAACCATGTGATGGCGGCTCACCTCATCTCCTGTGTTTCCTACTCGGCCTGGCCCACGTGGAGTCCATCTACTAAGACACTGTCCACCATTTAAGGAGGGCTGGCCACAGCCTTGTACGAGGCTGACATTCCCTGTCTGTCTTCTCACTTACTCCTCTTAGCCTCCCACTACAGTACATTCTACGGATGCCAAAGCGGAGGCTCCAGGGAGTTTGGGTCCCATGCTCAAGGGCACAGCTAAGCAAGTGGCAAAGCCAGGATTCATACTTTGTCTGACTCCCAAGCCAGGCTAGACAACATAAATCCAATCACCAACACACATTTCCTGAGCTCTCCGGTGTGCCAGGGGAGGCCTGAGGCTGGGTGGACAGACCTGCTGGAGGAGCCCACAGTCTACGGTACAGACAGACACACGCAGAGAGGGCATGTGAGCAAAGGAGGCATCCTGCTTGGGGAAGGGTGCAGGAGGGCCTTGGTGGTAGATCAAAGCCTAGCCCAGGCAGCAACAGATACCCAGGAGTGAGCAAACTTGTTTCCCCTGCACCCACCACCTGGCCAGCCCCTCATGCCTGCTCCTGGGTGGAGCGGGGCCCTAGATATTTCAGACCACCTCCTCCTCTGGGGCCCCTACCTCATGTCCACCTTCACCCCTAGGGTCTGCTGATTCCCCAGGCTTCAGGACAGGGTTCAGCCTTGCAACAGACTAGACATTAAGACTAGTGAAAGAAGGATCCTGCCCATCTGAGCATGCAACCCCTTACCCAGTAGGTGATCAGAGGAGCTAATGACTAAACAGCAGTGACTGACCACTCTGGTACCTGGCTCAGTTCATCCTGACTGCAGGGAGGTTAGCTCAGGTTCTGAATCAGACTAAGGCTGGTGGGGACCAGAGCAGAGCTGGTAAAGAGTAAGGCGCTCAGATAAGCAGTCACAGGGGGGTGGGGGTAATGGGTCCTGGCCCTCTCACCTCCACCCTTTCACTATGTGAACAGAAGCAAATCACTCTACCTCTCGGGGTATGAGTCAAGCTGGGATTAACACCACATTGAAATCATCTGATTTTAGCAGGGCGCACATAAAACTTCGGTCAGAAACATGGGTCGCAGAGGCTCAGAGAGGCCAGGTGACTTGACCAAGGTTACACAACAGGTGACAGAGTCTGGACTAGAACCCAGGCCTGTCATGCTCTGCGGGGCTAGACTCCCAGAGGTCAGGGTGGAGAGGCCAGATTAGGGTGACATCCCTTGTGATAACAAAGGTGCAGGAGAGGGGTTGGGACAAGTTCCATCAGGGCCAACCCAGGCTGACATCACCAGTTAAAGTCATCATAGTCAGAGTCGTGGAAGCACAACTTCTGTTTATTTGTTCCTGGGACATGCTGACCAGCACGAGCTCCGTGAGCACTTTCTATGGAGGAAGCCCCATAGAGCTGAGCCCACGCTCCACAACTACTGAAGCGCGCGCGCCTAGAGCCCGTGCTCCGCAACAAGAGAAGCCACCGCAATGAGCCTGCGCACCGCAAGGAAGAGCAGCCTCCCGCTCGCCGCAACTAGAGAAAGCCCATGTGCAGCAACGAAGAGCCAACGCAGCCAAAAATAAATAAGTTCAGGTGGGGGATAGGTCCCTGGGCCTCAGTTTCCTCCGTGGCGCTCGGTGCTTCCATGGGCCTGTGCCACCTCCCGACCGTCACTAATCCCCACGAGGCGGTGCAGGCAGGGCTGGAGGTGGGGTGGCACAGAGGCAGACTTCTCTGGAAGGGGCTATATCAGGGCATCAGACCAGCTCTGGCACGGCTGGATCGACTGCCTGACGTCAAGTAGTCAGGAAGAACCCTGAGGGCTGGGGCCAGGTCCGCTGGCTGGGGAGCTCTGAGGGATTCTGCCTCTGGGAGCTGAGAGACAGTGCCAGAGCCTGGGGCTGGGGGAACAATAGGGGCTCAGGGCAGCTCTCAGAAGGTCCTGTCTGCTGCTGACTACATACACGATCCTGGGGCACCCATTCTGCACCCCCTTTCTAACAGGTGGGCAGAGCTGACACTTAATCGGTGCTTCCTCTGAGCCAGGTTCCGCCTGGAGAACTCTGCCTCTGTTGGCTCCACCCACGTCCCCTGGGACCCCTTCTCCATTCTGAGTCATTCCAGGTTGCACCGTCCCTTCCAAAAGCTGAGAACTGCAGGGGCGTGTGGGTGAGCTGCCGTCAGGCTGCCTGAATCCCTTTGCCTGTGGGCATGGCTGTTGCCCAGGGCCCCTTTACCAGGGACCCCCTGGGCAAGGTCTAAGTGCTGCAGCACCCTTGCCCCTGGCAGCCAGCTCTGGGGACTAAGCCAAGTACCCCCTCCGAGGGGCTTGGCTTGAAGTCACACTCTTGCTTCTCCTCTTTCTGGTTCTACTTTCCCTACCCCCTTAGCAGTTTTCTTCCCCCTGGAAAACTTCTTAGTAAGTCACTCTCACACGAATCCTTATTTCAGTGTCTGCTTCTAGATCCCCCAACCTCAGACAATTATGAGGTTAAGTGCCATTAGTTTTCCCATTTCAGAGATGAGGAAATTGAGGCTCAGAGACTCAAAGTTGTCAAAGACCCCCACGCGGCAGGCATCGGAACACAGACTTGAATCGAGGTCAGCCCCATACAAAGCCTGAGCACTGACCCCTCTTGCCCACCGCCAGTATCATCGGAGCCTGTTTACATCTCAAATACCATCCCCTCCTGGCCATCTGAGCTAATCTTTCTTTTTCTTTCTTTCTTTTTTTTTTTTTTAATTGGAAGGAAAGCAGGAGACTCTGTAGATGATCCAAGGGGGATGACTAAGTCCTTAGATTCCTCTCGTTGGCTCAGATCCTGTTTTGGTCAATCCTTGTGAATCAGGGTGGGTCTGACATTCTGGGAATGCAGGGAGACTTCAAACCAACTTCACGAAAACAAGTTGTAAAAACACTGGCCGCCACTCAAAGCGGCCTGCTGATGAGCTTGGCTCCACGGAGCAGGGTTGAACAAGTTCACCAGAAGGGAACACACAGCAGGAAAGACTCAGGCTAGACCCAGAGGAAGAACTTCCCAGTAACTGGGAGCTGGCCCAGGCATGGTCATGGCCTCTTCGGGAGCAGGTGAATTGATGTCCTGACCTTCCCAGGCCTTACTGGTCTGAAGCATCTATGAAGTCCCCTTGGTGAGCGCTGAAGACAAAACCACGGGAGGCCAACTCCGCCAGCCCCGAGCTTCAACCACTGACCTGGAACCTGGTTTATGAGGGTGCTCTGAGTTTGTGGGGTTTCTGCCTCCTAGGAGGTCAAAAGTGGGGGCCCCCGATCCTCACACCCACACCCAGTGTGGATGGAGGCCCTGCAGCTGGCAGAACTCAGGGCGGCACCTCCCCTGCCCCTGCTCTCTGCAGCCAACCCTCCGGGGTGCAGAGGACCATAGCAGGTGTTTATAGGTGCGCATCTCCCAGTTCATTCCCCTCCACCCCTTTCCAGCTAGCACTCCCTTCACCCCTTCCTTCTCATCCAAATTTCTGAAAGACTTATCGACACCCACGTCCCCACTTCCTCCCTCCCACCTGTTTCTAAATCCACTGCCCTCTGCTCCCACCAAGATCAACGATGCCCTCCACGTGAGAAAGCCGCCTGGACGGTTCACTCCTCCCTGACACATTGGCCCTCGCCCTCCTGGAAACGTCCTCCTTCCCTGGCTTCCAGGACACCAGTTGCCTCCTCCTCCGGCTACCCCCCTGCGCCTTAGCTGGCTTCCCTCTCTGCCCAGTCCAGCCCCTCCCTCCTGCCCCGCCCTGCACATTCTTCTAGGGCGATACCACCACTCCTGTGGCTTCAGATACCCCGTCCCTGCCCGGACCAAGCGCAAGGCCCAAGTATCCAATGACCCTCTGATCATCCCCGCAACAGGGACCTCACACCCACAGTGGCCAGGTGGGAACTCATCACATTCCCCTGAACCTGTTCCTCCCCCTTTCTCCCAACTCAAGGCGCCTCCATCCTCGCAGTCTTCCAGGCCTGGAAGACCAGACTTACCCTCCATACCTCCCCCCTCCTCACACTCCCAAATCCCACCCGACACAAGCCCTGCTCTGCTCTCCCCGCCCCCCGTCCCCTCATCTCCCACCAAACGTCCCTCACGTCCCTCTGCTCAGGCTCCTCTTGCAGGAAGCCCTCCTTGACTCTCCTGGCACTCAAGCCGGCCTTCTTCTGTTTCCGTGTGCCCTGTACAGCCCTAGTTCAGCAGCCACGCTGGTGTTTGGCTGCACATGTGATGGCCAAAGCCTGGCTCCAGAAGTGCATGGCCAGGGCCTGGTCTGACTCTGGGTCCCGGCACCCAGGCCGAGCTCAGCGCAGAGCGGCCCCAGGAGAGGTTTCCCAAATCTGGGAATTGTCTTTCTGCTGAACTTGCCCCATCAGTGAGGTCTGGATCTCCCCACAGCCCACAGGCCCCTGGGGCAAGGGCTATCTCTTTGTTCTGCTAAAACACATGACCACTTAGTCCCCTTTTAGAGGCATTCTAACCTGTCTGCCTTTACAAGATGTCGCACAGGGCCTGCAATGTGTATTCGTAGACATACAAAAATACACCAAGCGCACACTCCCAGACAGACCCAGGCAAATACTCATGCTTACTCGGTGCAAGCACACGGGCTCATGGAATACGTGCAGATGTGCAGACAGGCCCGCACAGACACAGCTTCCCGGAAGTAGCATGCCTCCTTCGGGGCACCAGCCTCCCCGGGCATCATGGGCTCCAGGAGTCAAGGTTGGTTTGGCCGGGGCTGATCTCATGGATGCAGTGCAAGGGTCTGGGGAATGCCGGACCCCGGAGGACCTCTATCTGCCTCAGCCCTTCCTTCCCTCTGTTTCCACAAACTCTTCCTCTAGGAAGCCCTCCTTCATCACGCCCTTCCTCTCAGCGCTAGGGGAGGAGGCTGCCCGCATGGGGGATGCTCCCTGGATCCCACCCCAATCTTTCCCTTGGACCCCTTCTCATACATTATACAAGGGAAGGGCTGCACCAGCCCAGTCACAGCTCAGAGCTTTTAGGATCAAGATCCCCTCTTTTCCCAGCCCTAGTCCTGCCCTGCCTCCAAATCACGGCTCAAATGTCCGTCCCGAGTAACCCTTGGCAATTCCCTTTCCAGGTGCGGCACCGGCATCAGAGAGCTAACGACTCAGCACTCGTGGGTTCATCTGATCCTCAGGACAGCCCTGCTGGGGTCGGCGTTCTCACGCTCCTCTTACAGACGAGAAAACTGTGGCTCGGAGAGGCGAAGTGACTTGCCTCGAGGTGACGAGGTGGCTACACAACTGCTAAGACTTTCTTTTCTTTCCTTGAAACCATATTCCCAGCCATGACCTCTCTCAGGAGGGAGCAGTGGCCTTAGAGGGGGGCTGGGAGCGGTGGGCGGAGGGCCTGGCGGGGAGGAGTCCCGTGCGCCACCACACGTGGCTGCAGCCACACGAAAGGCCCGAGGAGGGCTCCTTAATTAACTTGCTGCGGGATGTGGAGCGAGTCACTGGGCCTCAGTTTCCCCACCTGTGATGTGACAGGGGGCTGGATACCACAACCCCTGGCGTCAGTTCCATCTGGACCTTGCAAGGTTGCAGAGGAGGAGGGCTGTTGGAAGGGGAGACCACGAGGGGTGCAGGGGCTGTTCTCCACAATGGGGTGGGGACAGAGGAGGCGGCCACTGGGTGTTCTCTGGCCCTGCCGGCTGCCCCAGGGTTGGCTGCCAAGGCAGTCACCCCGCCCCCCAGAGGGTGGTAACCTTCTACCTCCCTCTGCAGGAGAGCTAATCAAAGCAGAGAAAAAATGGCAAAGTATCCCATATACTGGAAGGGGTGGGAAAGCAAGCCAGGGGGATGCGCACAGCACATGCAAAGCTGAGGCAAACGCCCCAGACGAACACCTGGTATGAGCCCCATCATTCCTGTCCTCTCTCCCTACACCCCTCACTCCTGCCCCAGTCCTGCTGATTCCACCTCAGAAGTGGCTCCTCCAGTGGAGCACTCCAGCCCCTCACACTTCAGCCGAGGGCTCCCTGGGACCTATAGGAGCAAACACACCCCATATACAAAGCTTTTCCCAACTAGGCCTCCATTCACCTTCCTGGCCTCCCACACAGGGGAGCCCCAGCCAACCGGAGCTAAGTCCCTGCCCCAGGGACTCCACTCTCCAGCTCCAAACCTTTACACAGCTGGTTCCCTCTGTGTGGAATGTCGACCTCCTATAGATCCCTCAGTACCCAAATGGGAAATGCTGCTGGTTAATGAACTGACATCTATAGTGGGAATCAGGTCCTAAAGTCAGCACACCACAAGTAAATTGCATACGGTCAAAATCACCCTTGACTATATATAGCTATCATTTATTTACAATGCCTAGGCATTGTTCTAGATATTTCCTGTGTTTTGATTCATCTAACTCTTACAACTCCAGCAGATTATATTTCCAAAGACATCTGCAGCAATATCTCCCATCCCACATGCTCTCCTTATAACTCTGTCCCTCTTGCCATGGAGAGGTGGGGTCTATGTTATCACCCCCCCCCACCCCCGCACTTGAATCTGGGAGGGCTTGGGACTAATGGCTAAAGTGACACTACGAGACTTCCAAGGCCAGGTCATCAAATGTGATGTATACTGTGGGGAAGCGCAGATGAGCTCGCAGAGAGAAACAAAGCCCTGAGACCACTTGAGTAACCATGAGTCAGAACTGCTCAGCTGAGCCCATCTTAAATCCCGACCTATAGAAACCGTGGGGTTAAAGTGACTGTTCTTGCATAAAGTCACTAAGTTTCCAGGTGATTTGTTATGTAACAGCAGTAACCGGAACATCACTATCCCATCTTTAAAGAAGAAGAATCTGAGGCACAGAGAGGTTAAGCAACTTGCCCAAGGTCACAGAGCTGGTAACCAGCAGAACCAGGATTTGAGTCAAGGCAGTTTAGCCCCAGAGTCCACACTATTCACTGCCATGCCATACTAAATGCCTCCAAGGTCTGATTGGTCTCCAGGACCACAGCAGGCCTCAGGGAGCGGTTGCTGAATAAATGACCAGGGAAGGGATAAACAAAGGAACAGCTGAATGAGTGTGAAAAAAAAGCAGAGTGAGCTCCCAGGTGCAAGGCAAGGACCTTAGATGAGCCCGAACCATGTAAATGAGTCTGACACGAGCCCCTTGTCACCTGGAGAAGGCAGTGATCAGAGGAGCCTGGCAGATGCCACCCACCTCTGCCTTTCACAGATAAGCCTGAGATGCTCATCTCCCTGTTCCCTGCCTCCCTCAGCCCTGCATGCTGCAGAATTATCCCCTGGAGAGCCAGTCCCTCCTAAGAACAAGGCCTGCGGATCCTGGAGCCTGCAGCGGGAAGGTTCCCAGGCTGGGAGGCTGGAGACCTTGGTCTCATCCCAGCATGGCCAAGGACTGGCTGTGTGAACTTGGGTGAGTCCCTGACCCTCTCTGGTCCCAGGTGATCTCCAGTGACACTGTTCTAAGACTCATCAGATGCTGAGCTGCCCTGGTGGATGAGGGTCAAGGTGAGCTTCAGTACGTGGGTCCTATAAACCCCAAAAGGGATCTGACCCTAGGAGGAAAGTGGTAACAAGAATGAATCCCCCTACCACTCACCGGGAGCTCGCCGTGTGCGGGCACCTTTCCGTGCATCCTAGCAGCAACCTCATTAGGCACAATAGCAAGTGACGAAGGACCCAGACCTGCCACTCAAGTGATGCTGGAAGCCAGGATCTGACCCAGGCCCATTAAACTTCAAAACTTCCGCTCTTTCCACAATAGCAAGAGACAGAAGCAACCCAAGTATCTATTGATGAACAAATGGATAAACAAAATGTGGTATATACGTAGGATGGAATGTTATTCGGCCTTGAAAACGAAGGAAATCTTATCAGGTGCCACAACACGATGAACCATAAGGACATGATGCCAAGTGAAATAAGCCAATCACAAAGAGACAGACACCGCATGATTCCACTTATATGAAGTATTTAGAGGAGTCAAATTCATAGAAACGGAAAGTAGAGTGGCGGTTGCCAAGGTCTGGTGGGAGGATGGGGAGTTGTTGTTTAGCGGGCACAGAGCTTCAGGTGTTTGAGATGAAAATGTTCTCGAGACCTGTGGTGCAACAATGTGAATATAATCAAGACTACCAACTATACTCTTAAAAATGATTAAGGTGATAAATTTTATGTTATGTGGCTTTAAAAAAAAAATACCACAGTTATAGAAAGATTCCCACTCTTGGAGTAGAGAGGGAGATTAGGAGACGTTTTATGGGGGACAGTCCGGGCTGGCTTCACAGAAGAGGGGACATTTAAGTTGGGCAGGGTCGGCGCAAGCATAGATGAGTCTGGGGCACTACAGACAGAGGCTCGGGCCTTTGGCCCTTGCCTCCCTGCCTGCCAGGATCCAGCTGGCTCCATCCCCCGGCCAACCCCAGGCCCCCCAGATCTCCACACAGAGGCAGCACCCCACAGGGGAGCAAGCATCGGCCTGGATTGAAGAAGGGATTTCTTGAACACCTACTATGTGCTCTCAGGCCCACTTACTTCATGACCCTGTCCTTCTGGGGCCTCAGTCCTCCCGCTTGTACAATCAGAAGGTGACCTGGAATTCCTTCCAATTCGCACACTGGGAATCATCTCTGAGGGGGAGGGGAGGTGGGAGGCACCAGTGACCTGCTGACAGGGGGACCAGGACACTCCTGGTCAAAAGCCCAGGAATCAGAAGCTGCAGCCTCATGATCCCACCCCAGGCAGCCTCTGCTCACTTCAGAGTAGAAATCTGAGACCCAAGGGATTTGGGTTCATTCCAACTCTACAAACAGGGGCCTGTACCTACTATGTTTGTGACAGGATCACAATCTAACCTCCCAATCCAGTACTGGAGCAACACAACTGCACTGAGGGACAGCGTCCTCCGTGCCCAGGGCTCTCTCCAAGAATCCCACTCTCACCTCTCCCCTGACTCAGGAACCCTTTGTCCCCAGAAAGAGCAAGGTAGGACAGTCCTTGGTTTCGATCCCAGCTGTGCCAAGCACAAGCTGGGCCTCAGTGTCTTCGTCTGCATTGTGGGGATAAGGACACCTCCCCTGTGAGGGTTAGAGGAGGCAAGGGCACAAAATTCTGAGCCCAAGGTCTGGCATGCAGTAGGTGCTTAATAAATGGCCCCCATCATTGGCTCTCTCTTTGAAGACGAAGCCACTTTCATTGATCTGTTTGTTCCTCTCAGAGGCTGGTTTGTTTGTTTGAATTCTTCCCAGAAGAGATTTTCCCTGGCACTCCTGGGGAACGCTGAGTGATGTTCCCAGCCAGCCCCAGGAAGGAGAAGGGAGGAGCAATGAGCTTTACTTGATGGAAAAAGTCAAATCATCATCATGTGGAAATGGGAGACAAGTCCTAGGGAAGCCCGGCGGCTGTCCCAGCACCCTTCACCCACCCTCTCCCTCCACCACCCAGGAGGACCCACGGTGACCCCAGATCCTGCTTCATAAGCTCCCTGAGGCCTGGCTGGGAGGCCTGATATGATCAGGTTGCTACTTAAATGGCACAAAGCCTTCTATTCTTAGCTGAGCAGAGCCCTAGCTCCCTCCCAGCTGCCTGTCAGAGCTACCAGCCGCGGGGGTGTGGGCCTGGGGCTCAATCATGACCACAAAGAGGCGGAGGGCGGCCTTGTGACCTGACTGAAGCCCGAGGCCAGCACGAGGGGGCTGCAGAGTAAGCTCCCGACCCTGGGGTGTCCAAGGGGTCTGCAGAGGGACTACATAAGGCTGGTTGGAGATCTGGATCAGAGGACTCCTAAGGTCACTTCTGACTCTCAAAGTCCTGGTTTCAAAGGGCCAAGATTCTGAGGTTCCATAATCCAATGCTTCCAAGATCTGGGAAAGATTCTGTGGTTCTAAAGGATCAAGTTTCCAAGACACCGAAGAAGACCGGAGGCTGGCTCTGGTGTGTGCACGTCCCCGTCCGTTTAAGAGGCAGAGGATCCTCAGCTCCATCCTTACCCTGGGGCGCCTGGCACGAGCGACACATACAGCCCTGGTGGACTCAGCACTGAGGTCAGCAATGCTCCCTGGCCACCCAGATCTGCTGCGGGCAAGAGTTCTTGGGGAATTTCTGGGTGCTGCTGGAGACACTGGGAAAGGAGGAGGGGACAGGCTGAAGCTGCCCTGAGGCCCATCTCACCAGACAGTGCTGGGCAGGGCGTCCACTATCAGTGTCTGCCCTGTGCTAGCAGGGCCAGCATACCCCCGTCACACAGGCTTGGAGAGGCTGGGGGACCTGTCCAAGGTCAAGGCTGGGACATGGAGGGTGAGAACTCCAGGCCTGGCTGGCTTCAGAGATCATTCCTCGCCTCACACTGCTTCGTGTTAGCCCACAGCTTCCTGGGATCACCTCTCCCAACATCCTCTTTTAGATGCAAAACTGAGGTCCAGAGAGAGAAAGGTCAGGTGCTCAAGGTCACAGGGAATTGGTAGCAAGCCAGGCAGAACTGTTCCCACTGACTGTCTCCCATCCCCTGACCAGGTGCCTGTCACTGATCCTTCTCTGGATCCTCCCTTTCTGCCCACCCAGATCCGGGCTCCTGGGGCAGAGCTGTCTCCTGCTCCTTCGGTCCCCAGCACAGCAACTGCTCCACAGGGTCATCTGAGGGATGAGCTGAGAATCAGGGGATGGGATGGTGGGCCACAGCCTCATGCCCAAGGCTGGCCAGCTGAGCACAAGGGTGACAAGGTCTGGAGAGGGCTGACCCTGACACATGTCAGGAAGTTCACAGGGTCACTTGTCAGGAAAACTCAGAGGTTAATTAACCAGCTGTCCCATTAAGCAAAGCAAATGAGGCGCCACTGAGCTGGCTGTCGCAGAGCCTGCTGGTCACCAGAACGGGGAACAAACAGTCTCGGCTTCCTGAGCCACTGGCCCGCACCCCAGGCCACCCTCCCCCAAGCACCCACTATGCATCAGTAGTGCTTTTTGTTTTCCCATAGAGTTTACAGGTAATTTCTCATCCGAATCTCACAACCCTGAGGGTTAGGTGTCCTTTTATAGGAACAAGGAGACCAGGGACTCGCCCTAGGCCACTGGCGAGCACGCAGAATCCGGACTCACACCCAGGGTTGCTGGGCTGCCTGGTCCCAGAGACGAGTTCCTGAATGCCCCGGCGAACTAGAGCCTCCTGTGCTGGGCTCATGAGCGTGAGAATGTATCTAAGCTGCGCTGACCATTTCATGGAGCCTTGAGTGAAATTTCCTCTTTCCTGCTTACAGAAATCACAGGCCAGGTATCTAAAAACCCAACTGCTTTGCTCTGGGCTGGAATTAAATCCTTTCTGCCAATAGGTGGCCTACTACATGCCCAGCACCCTAGTAGGTGTCCTACCCACTGGGTGGTTTGATTTGACCTTGCACCAACCTTGTGAATTTCAGCCTAGGCTGAATCTCAGACTGGTCATGTTACAAATCCAAGGTTGCACGGGCACAGGGTGGAGCTGGGACCGGAATCCAGGTGTGTCAGGGCTTTTTTTTTTTGCGGTACATGGGCCTCTCACTGTTGTGGCCTCTCCCGCTGCGGAGCACAGGCTCCGGACGCACAGGCTCAGTGGCCATGGCTCACGGGTCCAGCCGCTCCATGGCATGTGGGATCTTCCCGGACCAGGGCACGAACCCGTGTCCCCTGCATCGGCAGGCGGACTCTCAACCACTGCGCCACCAGGGAAGCCCCGTGTCAGGGCTTTTTAAGGTCGGAGAGGGGGACAGATGTTTATGTTCACTGGGCTCTTCAATAAACCGTTTAAGTTTATGCTGCTACTCTACTAGTATCCTGCTCCTTGCCTGCCCCCCCTGCCCCCAACTCCATGCCAGCGGAGGCCAAGGGAGCATCCGTGATACCTCCGGGGCCAGCCGATCCCAGTCTGCCTCCAACCCCCAGCCCTGGTGGGGCCAGACACCATCTGGGAGACCCTTAGGGACAAGGGCATTGAGAGGGACCCTCAGAACTCTTGGGGAAAGGAGGCTGGGTACAGCCCAGCCCTGCACCCGATCCTGGGCAGGGTGGCTTTGACTAAACACTCTGTGTGACAGGCTGTGGGCCTCCCAGAGGGGGTACCCTAGGCCCTGCTGAAATAAAGCAGCATCCACACCAGAGACCTGAGTCGCTCCCACTGATGCCTCCTGGGAAGTGGAGGGACGGAGGGTGACAGTCTTGTTCTGCCCCCAGGGACATAGGTCAGAGTCCCCTGTATAAGACAAGCCCTGTTGGACCCAGCCTGTGAGCAGAACAGACAAGGTGGGGAGGGAGAGTTCCTGACATATGCCCCTCACCCTTCCCCAGAAGCCAGACCCAACACTCTGCAGGCCTCCGGGGTACAGCTGGGGAGGGGTGGTGTCTGGTCCCAGGGCTCAGGAGACCGGAGGGGCAGCGCCATTTCTCCTCCAGTTGGAAGGCACACAGACACAGGAGTGCAAACACGCACATGGCCTGCATGTGCAGCATGTACATAATTCATGGGCTCCTATCGCTTTGGCCTGGATAAAGTGTACCCAACAGAAGCCCGCGCGGAGATGAGTGAGTGGCCACCCGGGAGCACTTCCGGGAAAGGAGTGAGTGGGCCAGAGGGCTAGAGGATTGTGGGGGGGGGTTGGTTTACTATATGCCTTCACAAATTTTATCTCATTGAATTGGCACAAAAGCCCAGTGTGGGAGTTAATATTGTTCCCATTTTACAGATGAGGAAACTGAGGCTCAGAGTTCAAGTAACTTACCCATTTTCACACAGAAGGAAGCGGCAGAACTTCCTGCCCTACGGCAAGCTGCTTCATGCACCCAACACTCAACCCCAGCCTGGCTCAACGCCCCTCCCCTACCCAGTCTGGGGCCTTCGAAGAGCCATCAGTGAGGACATCCTGAGCTCAGCAGGCTAATTGCTGAAAGAAAGAGAGAATGAGGAGCAGATTCCTCCAGCAGAGCTAGCCTGACCTCCGCCCCAGCAAACGTCTGACCCCCCAACCAGGGAGCCTCTGCCCCTGCCCAGCTAGGGCAGCCCAGGAGACCTCGAGGCTGGGGAAGAAACAGTCTGGTCCTCCCATGCGTACATGCCAAGAATTCCTGAGAGCCCTTCAGAGCTGGAGGGGACACGCTAGGTGACCTTGCCTGACTATGAGCATGAGGAACTCAAGGTCCAGAGCAGCGAAGGACTTGTCCAAGGTCCCAGAGCGGAAGAGTCCAGTCAGTCCATAAACCTACCAGGCAGCAGCCAGGTGCTGGGGACACTGGGATGAATGGCCTGGCCCTCAAGGTGCTCCCAGTCACGCAGGCACCCACTCAGCTGGTGTTCGGACCCTCGTGAGCTGCCCCAGCCAGCTTCTCCAGCCCCATCTCCAATGTCCCCCCTTTCCTCCCTCTTGCCCCCATCACCCCGGGTTCCTCACAGTGCCCTGAAGGTGTAACCCACCTGTTGACACCTTTGTACCTTTGTACCTTTTCCAAGAGTGTCCTCCCCAGCTGGCCAGAGCCTGCCCACCCCCTCCAACTCCCAGGTAAACTTCTGTTCTTCTGTGTAGAGCCTCACCCCAGCTCCCTCACCCCCCAGCTCAGGCTGATGGAACCGGAAGTGCTCCGTCCCCCCGCTTCCCTCCCTCCCTCTTCTGAGCTTCCCCACACTCCTGACAATAGCTGCACTCCCTGCCCGGGGTAACTGCTCCTGGTACGATCTCCCTTACACCCCTCAGGACCCCGGACTAAAGAGCCACTGAAGCAAGTAACTGCGTCACCCACTCACCTGCCACGAAGACCCAGAACAATGAAAAAAAATCACTTCTTCCTTTTAAGACTAGTATTTGTCTTTCTTTAAAAACCCTTAGTGTGCCCGGGGAAATGAAATGGAAGGTTCTTAGTCAGACGCGTCTTGGCATTTCCAAACGCTGGCTCTGTGCCTGGCACACAGTAGATGTCTGAGATATGCGCGTTTGGTGGCTGAAAGAATCAAAATATCTCCGCTTTCCACTTCCCCTTGCTGCCTGAAACTCCGCCATTATTACCAATTCTTTCCTGGGGCAAAATGGTGCTCCCTGGGATCCTCTCTCAAAAGGCGAGCTGCCCTGGGCAAGAAACAAGCTCTAGCTGGAGGCTTCTGTGCAAAATGGGAAAGTGAGGGTTCGCTGATCAGCTCTGCCCAGCGTCTTCTCTAGGCTATCTGCCCTAGACCCTGCTCTGTGACAAAGGAGCTGCATGTTCAGACAAGCTTGGGAAAGGCTGGTGGCACCCGTGCCACCCGCCGGGGATCCCTCATTCATATCAACACATTAAAGGGAGAAGTCCCATTCTGACTTATGTGACCTCGCATTTCCCAAATCTGTATGCGTCCTGGGACCCCTAACCATCCCAGAGAACTAGGGCTCCCCAGAGCCCTAGTCCGGGCAGTGTGGACTAGATGGTGTGCCCATGACCACTGCAGGACAAGTATGTGCACTAAAGGGTGTTTGAGGCAAGCCCATATTCCCCCGCGATGACCATTCCAGAGGCAGAAGATCCCACCCAAGCCACTAACAACACACCTTTGTGACAGAAGCAGTAAATGAACGGGGCATCACGTGGCTTGCAAACGGAGCCCAGAGGAGGGAAGAGGTAACAGGCCAGCCTGGAGACCTGAGTTCCCATTGCAATTCTGTGTTCACTGCTGGCCACTAGGCAAGGGACCTTCTCCTGCTGAGCTCTGCTTTCATTGTCTGCAAAACAGGGATAATGCCGTTCTCAGGGCTGTTGTGAAAATGCAGTGTGGTACTGCAGGCAGAGGCAGATTATAAACTGTAAAGTCCTGTACTGGCATTTGCTATGTACATCATGATTTCCCTGCATGTGCTGCCAGGAGGGTGTGGTCATGTCTTGATTGATCACAAGCCACTGCAGAGGTCCTCAATCAGGATGGATGGATGGATGGATGGATGGATGGATGGAATCCCTAGCAAGACCCAGGGTCAACAATGGCTGGATGAATAGTTATGAATGAATGAATCAATGAACCAATTCTAATAAGCTCAATTGTCCCATTTCTCAGTCCCCAGCTGGTAGAAGCAGCAAATTAGGAAACACACACAAGAGCAAGAGGGGAAGAAAAAGAGATGCCGGGCTGCTGGAGGCAGGTCTGTGGGCAGCAGAATGAAGGTGCAGGGGGAGAAGAGTCAGGAACCTACAAAGGCAGAAGCTGCTGCTGAACAGGCGAGCAGCCCAGGGCCACGGGGTGCAGGGACCAGCTGGTCTCGGCTCTCCCAGCAGCTCAGTCAGTGTTCACAGGGCCCATCCCGGGACTTTAACCACGTGGGCCTCGTGCAGGGAAAGGAAGCAATCACTCCTTTTCACAAAGATTTCCAACCCAAACTATTAAAGGGTTGTTTTTAAAGGGAACAGGGAGCAAGAGGAAGCCTCAGGGACACAAGCCGTAGCTGCCTGAAAAAATACTTCTTACATTTTTATACCATCTCATCAACATATTCAGGCACAGGATAAACATTTTTAAAGTGCCTACTGTGTGCCAGGCAAGTGCTGTTAGGCACTGGGCGGAGGGGACACAAGGCCTCTTCAGTGTCACACATTAAAGACCTGGATAGATCCATGAGGTGTTGGGTCACTTGAGGACAGAGAAGGAGGTGTTGGAGAAAAAAGGCCACAGGCAGGAAGTCTGGAGGATGAAGCTAAATCACCACGTGACCTCAGGCAAGTCACCTTCCTCCTCTGAGCTTCTACCTTCCCATCCAGAAAGTGGGGTGGATGATAAAAAATCACAAAAACTACATTGCACCAGGCACTGGACCAGTGCTTACAGACCTTATCTAATGTGCACAACCAGCGAGACAGCTGTCGCTATTTGTTGCGGCGGGGGGGGGGGGGGGGGGGGGGGGGGGCGCGGGGGGGTACGATTGTCCCTTTCACAGATAAACACACTGAGGCTCGGCTGGGTACTCACCTGCCTGAAGGCAGAGAGGCGGTGGGAGCTGGAATTTAAACCCAGGTTGGTCTGACTCCAAAGCTCACCCTCTCCGGCCCTCCCAAACAAGTCTCACAGATTGCCCGGAGGATTCGGTGACATCATGAATATCAAAGAGCTTTATAAAAGGTAAACTATCATGGGTCCAGAACCAACAAGAAATCAGTCTTGATCCTCCACAAAAGCACACACTATAGTTCACAGGGGCATTCAGAACTGGCCACAGCCCAGAACGCCTGGGCTCCTGAGCCCTGCACCTCCTTGGCCAACTTCTTCCCAAGGAAAGGGCAGTCCCAGGAGCCCCAGCTAACCCCCCACAGCCCATGGGGCCCCCTCCTAGACCAGAAACGGCCTCACTCCTGACCACCTTGTGTTCCACCCTGCTGAGGACCCGGAGGGCATGGCTGGGCCCGGGGGCACTGGGGGCTGTGCAGAATCAAGAGCCCCAGGCTCCTTCGCCCTACTGACATGCTGGTCGCCTAATCTCTCCGAGCCTTGGGTTTCCCACCCACAGAGTGGGGGATTAAAGGAGACTTCACCTGGGAAAGACTACTCCAAGGAGGGACTCAACAAACATCACTGACCTTTGGTTGGATGAGTTTAACTGGGTGAGCCGCAGGAAATCCAGGCTCTCAAAATCCCTGGCTGAGGCGGCAGGCGCTACCTCACCCACCAGGAATCCCCCCTCGCTCACTGCAGGTACTGATGGGGCACATTTGTATAGAGAAAGGGCTCAGTCTGCTTCTGCAGAGTCCTCAGCAAGAGGAAGGAGGTTCCAATTGCAGCATAGTGGATTTAAATTAGACACAAGAAAGAACTTCCTTAGGCAGCATTAGAAATGAACGGTGCACAGAGAAAGGGAGCAGGATGAAGGTGGTTATGGAGTCGCTTGTAGAATACAAGATGCTATCTCATCCATCATGTCCTTTTAGCTTCAAAACACCTGGAAGGTAAGTGTGGCTGTCCTTATTTTCTAGGTGGGCAACTGAGGCTCAGAAAGTTTAAGTGACTCGTGCAGTGTCTTCAAAGCTCTGCTCTAAAGAGGTAGAGCTGGGCTTTAAAGCCAGGACTGACTCGGAAGCCCACACTCCTCCCTTCTCAGGAAGGCCTCTGAGATCAAGGCACTACCACACCCACCACGGGCATCTCAGCGCTCCTCCTCAGACACCCAGGGCTGAGCTGTCAGAGATGCCACGAGCATTCCCGCCAGGGAGAAGAGGGAGTGCTCAGTGGTGGCCAGCTATAAGGAAAGGGCTCTGCGTCCCAGGCCTGCCCTGCTGCCCCCAAGACGCCACGCCCCAGGGGCCTCGCCGATGCTTTCCATGCGATGTGGCCTGACATCTTCTGTCTGATTGTGCACCTGAGCTCACCTGACACCAACCTCCCCGTACACAGCCTTTGCCCCACTCCGGAGGTAAGGCTGTCTCCAGCAAGGCCACCCTGGAAGCTACCTGCACCTGATTTGGGGGAGGAGGCATGGACCAACGAGGGCCCCTGGGGTCCCTGCCTGCTCTGCAGCAACAGGGTGGAGGGGAGGCCTGGCTCCTCCAGCCACGCTCAGCACTTTGTGAGTCACTGTCCCAGCCCTGGAGGGCTTGGTCCTGTTCTACTGCTGGGGAAACGGAGGGTCAGAGCAGCCAAGCCACTTGCCCACAGTCAAAGAATAAGAAATAATTCAATCAGAAACCGAGCCATGATTCAAACCCACAACTGCCTGATTCCAGAATCCAAGTGTTTCGCCAGCACATCACTCTGCCTTTGAGTGCAGCTGCTGCTCGCTTGCCACGGCCCCTAGGGCCACACCTCCATGCTTTATACTCACCCTTCCCCCATCCTAGGATGCCTTTCCCATCCAATCTGAGCCAGCAGAGTTCCTAGCCTACCTTCAAGACTCATTTCAAATGCCCCCTTCTCCATGAAGCCCCCCCCGATTTCTCTCATTCTCATCTGACCTCCTCTCTTTTCATTTGTCTCCTGCTCGGAGCTGCCTGGCCTGCCCGGTGAGGAAGAGACCTGGCCTGTGCCCCAACCACTCCCTGCCCCTCTGGCCTCAGGGCTCCTCCGGAGCAGCGACACCAGTGTCCTCTTCCTCCCAGCTCCCGGCACAGACTGGGCAGCAGAACTTGGGGACATCTTGTCCAGCTGCTTTCTTTCACAGACGGGGACACTGAGGCTTGACAGAATGAGAAGCCACTTCTCACAGGACATGGTTTGCGGGAGAGGACTGGGGGGAGGGGTGGATAGCTGACAGGTGAGTGTCCATAATGGGGCCAGGCTGTGGGGAACTGTCACAGCCTCATCACTGGGGCAGAGTCTAGACTGAAGGCGGTGACGGTCCCCATCCTCGCATTAAAGGTCTGGCCACACCGTGGGTTCTGGGCTCCCACTGTATGATTTGTGATCATGGTAAAAGCTGTCATTTACCAGGCACTTCCTGCTCGCCAGGCACCATCCTAAGCACTTTCCGCTCATTCATTCATCAGTCCTCACAACAACCCTGTGAGGTACTCTCTGTTATTCCCATTCCAAAGATGAGGAAACCCAGGCACAGAGAGATTAAGGGCCACATCGTTGAGTTCCCCAGCCATATTATGGCAGAATCAGGATTTCAGGAAAAATGTCTGGTTTCAGAGCCTGCGTTCTAACTGCTACTCCATGCTTCCAGACAAAGAGGGACAGAGACACAGGCTGGAAAAAACTCACAGCCAGGTCCTCTGAGGACCAGTGGCGGCAGAGCTGGGCCAAGTGGTGGGCGTGGTGGCCAGGGGCCAGGGCACCAATCTCAAAGGGGTGCTAAGGCACCTCTGGAAAGATGGGTGCCCCCAGAACTCCTCTCCCCAAGAGGATGTGACAGTTGGGATGCTTTGGTTCATCTCTGGGGTGGGGGCTGAGACCCCCTTTGCAAGGGATAAGCTCAAGTACCAACAGATGAGCTTTAAACTGCATCCCAAGGAGGTTGAGTCCAGTGGACCTCATGGCTTTTGACTGACAGAGTGAGGAATGCCTTCCGTTTGCCTCTCTGGGCCCAGTCCCCTCTACGTGGGGCCCCAGAGGCTGATCTCAACGGACTGCCTTGGGTTAATGTGTCGTTGGCTTCCAGAAGGTTCACCCAGAGGGAAGCCCCAGTGGGAGACTGCAGGAAGGAGGAAAGAGAGTGGAGGTTTTATTCCCCTGCCAGGTCTCCTGGGTTAACAGGGTCCCTTGGCCACAGCCTCTGTCCATACAGCTGACACCTTCCTCCAGGGCAACTGCAGCTCTGGGAGGTAACTGCCCCCAGGTACTGCACTCCCTTTGTTGGTTTGCTCCACCCCACTGTCGGAGCAGCTCACCCGGGGCTGATATACCCTCTCTGGTGGGGCCAGAGCAGAGGAGACCAGGTACTATCGCCAGTGGCCCCTTTCTGCAGTCTTCTTCTCGCCCTCAGAGCCTCCTCTGAATGTGCATGGAACAAATGATTACACAATCGCGGTTTGCAGGGGTGCCCCACACTAAGCCTGCAGGCCTCCACTGTCTCAGCCCGGCCTGGCCCAGCAGGCCATGAAGGGAGGGGCAGGAGGCAGAGTTCGGTGAGGACAGCCACGGCCAGCGTGAGCGCTCACTGTACGGTAGGCACTGTGCACTACACACCAAGTACTTCATTCTCTTCTTAAAACCCCCCCAAGGAGGCCAAGGAGGTATGCCCTATTTGTGCATTTTACAGAAGAGGAAACGGGCGCTCAGAAAGCTGAAATGACTCTCCCAGGGTCATATTTCCAGCAAGTGACAAAGCCAGGACTCAAATTCAACTTTCTCTGCCTCCAAAACCCATCCTGGTAGCTACCTTGAAATAATTTTATTGGATTGGCTTTCAACAGAGACAGCTGACTTAAACGGGGTCAATTATTGGTGAGGGCCACACAGAGGCCTCCAGTGTCTCCCCAGTACCCTCCCCCGAGATGAAAAAAACCCTCTGGCGTTCTTCAGTTCTCCCAGGTGGGATGGGGGCCCCAAGTGGGTGGCGCAATTGGGTGTCCGAGTTGGACAAACAAGCAGATCCAGACAAGGCTTCATTGTTAAGGGGAGCCTGACTCTTTGGCCATTTAAACAAAACCAAGCAAGACAAAATGCTTACTGCCTTATCTCTTAGAGAGAAGGGGGATGGGAAGGGCCCCAAGACTGGGTGTTGATCCTTCCCCCGCCAGCCTCAGGTGGTTGGGGCACTAGAGAGAGCACTGCAGGGGGGTCCAGGGTCTGAGTCCAGCAGACTCTGCCACTGTCCGTGACCTCCTACTGCACACTGCCGACGTGTCCGGTACTGCACCACCGGTGCCTTCTGCGCACGGCCTCATTTGGTCTCTATGAGAGATTATTGTTATTCCTGTTTTCAGACAAGGACACTGAGGCTCAGAGAAGACACCCAAGCAGAGAGCAGAGGGGTGTTGGAACCCAGGTTTATCGGATTGCAAAGTCTTTCCACTTCCCTGTTTCTCCAGGGAGAGCAATACCGCAGAGGAGGGAGCAGCCTGGAAGCAATGAGCTCCCTGTCCTGGGGATGTGCAAGTACAGTCTGGGGATGCCGTAGGAGGTGGCCAGGTGGCTCTGAATCTTGGCTGTGCTTTGACATCACCTGCAAAGCTTTAAAAACTATTGATGCCTGGGTCTTGCCCCAATTTTTTCTTTTAATAAATTTATTTATTTACTTTTGGCTGCATTGGGTCTTCCTTGCTGCACGCGGGTTTCTCATTGTGGTGGCTTCTCTTGTTGTGGAGCACAGGCTCTAGGCACGCGGGCTTGCCCGAATTTTTAAAAGTTCCCTAGATGATTCTAACGTGTGCAGCAAATTTGAGAGCCGTGAGCCCAGATGCCCACTACAACCTCTCCCACCCCACACCTCTTGAAGGAAAGAAGGGCTTTGTTACTCTGACCCATTTACGAGAGGGGCAAAAAACAGGCAAAACGTAAGGGCCGAGGTCGTGTCCTCGGGGCCCCACCACCAACCACCGAGTGTAGGCAACATGAGGGGACCCTGACTTCAGAGGTGAACTCCTTTAAGATACTTGGGGGGTCCTGGCTCCCTTGTCAGTGGAAGAAAACTTTCCCTTTGAGCCTCCTGGGTGGGAGGGTGAGGCGAATTCTTCATGGCCTTTTTTTCCCTCTTTAGTAGAGTTCACTCATTCAAAAGCTAAACAGCTGTAGGATTAATGCTGGAAGACCACCTCCGCCGGTGGGCGTGTTTGGGAGCAAGAAGATAAAAGAACTCCGAGTGAGGCCTGTTTATTCTTTTCTGTAGGAGATTTGGTTCCAGGCCTGGGAAGAGCTAGGACTCTCAGACCTCGGCCCACACTTCCTCCCACCTGCCTTCCTTGTGCCCTCCAGCAGAATATCACAGATGGCAAGACAGCGTGGGGTGGTGGGAAGAGGGAGGCCTGTGGAGTCCAGCAGACGTGGGGTCTGCCCAGACGCTCCTCCTAGCTGGCCACCCTGGACAGGAACCACTTCTCTCTGACCTCATGCCTCGTGCTGACCTCACAGTGGTGCCCGGGTGCGTGTGCGCACATGCGTGTTAAATGATACTTTCCAACTTAGCGCCAGGAGCACCACCTCCAGGAAGCCTTTCCTGACTCCCTCCCTGCCCAGCACTGGACAAACCCAGCCCCTGGCCTTCTCTGCCACATTCTGTCACATTCAGTGTCGTCACTGCTTCTGCATTCTCCCCTCCTGATGAGGTCGTTCATTCATTCATTACACAGAGCAGCTGCCCTGTGCCTGGGATTCATTCCATATGCACTTCCTGAGCACCTGTTCTTTCAGACTCTGCTAGGAGATACAGGCAACACCAGCTAATATGCATTGAGTGCTTATTATGCACTGGGTATTTTTCTGAGTGTTTTACATGTATAATGCATTTAATCCTCACCACAACTAAAACTGTCCCCATTTTACAGATGGGGAAACTGAGGCCCAGAGAGGTTAAATCACTTGCCCAAGTCACACGGCTTGTAAGTGTGCACTCGGGCTGTGATCTGAGCATTGCCCTCTACCACCATCTACAGATGTCGATGGGACCGGCCCCCGCCTTGGGAGCTCGCTCTTCACAATTTGGAAGTTTTGTATCTGTGTTTACTTGTTGAATGTCTATTTCCCCCACAGACCAAAACCTCCCATCATGTTACGTTTTGTAATACATAATCATGTGTGTATGCAGGGGGAGAGGGAGACCAAATGAACACTGCTTCCCTTGAAGGAATCTTCAAGCACATTGCAGCATCTGCTACCTGGACCCCAGATGGCTCCTCCCAACTGCGTCATTCCTGCCGCTAAGGCCTGAGAAGAACCAGGTCCCTGGACATCCCAGTCCTGCTCCCTGCCTTGAACTTAGCTTGGGGCCTGCTCACTGGGAAGGCGGTGGGAATGGCAGCTCTCCCAATCCCGTCTGACAGAGTCCTCCCCAGGCGGCAAAGTGTCCTCCTCTGGGAAGCCCTCCTTGCTGCCTGGCACATCCTCCCTCCCAGCCTCACTGGATGGGCTCTTCCATCAGCTTCTTACTGAGTCACTTGATCACGAAGCTACTGAAGGGATGGGCAAGGGGACTCACGCTGACAGAGTACCCACCTCTGTGTCAGGCCTGGCACCTGCCGCCCATTGTCTCATTTAACCCTCACAACACTGTGGTTGCCAGTGCCACTTTACAGAGAAGGCGGCAGAGGTACAAAGGTTGAGCGACTTGCCCAAGGGGCAGATCGCATTGCCTCTCCTGGATAGGGGTGGGGGCAGCCACTTTGCGCCAGGCACCCTGCTAGGCACTCTGAGGGGCGAAGGGGAGAACTGGGGTGGCAGAGAATCTATTTCTGACTGGCTGGCAAAGGAAGCAGATCTACACAAGTCCAACCCACAGACCACAGTAGGCGAGTGACGGCTGTGGATCTGTAGCGGAGGAGTCCTGGAAGCTTCTGGAAGGAGGGCATCTTCAGGCCTGGCTAGATTCCTCACTGCTGCACTCCCATGACCGCCACAGGAAGAAGGGCAAGCCTTGGCCTACAAAGCTCTGGTGCCCCGCGGGTACTGCCCTGGAGGCTGCAAAGGGAGGAGAAGCAGCTGTCCAGCCAGCTGTCCTGCCAATGACCCCACCGTGGCCAGGGCCGGCCTGCCTCCAGCCCTGCCAACCTGGCCTGGCCCAGGCGGCTCCCAATCACAGGGTCTTCTCTGCCCAGCTAATGACCATGCTGCCAGCAGCCCTGGCCGCCACCCTCCTTCGGGGGAGGCAGCAGCTAACTTCAGAGCCTGCTGGCCCAGACAGTGGCCGGGCCAAAAATCACAGCCACCCATCACACCACATCCTCTGGCCCTGAGGCTGTGGTCTCCTCTCCTACCTTCCAGGGTCACGAAGGACACTGCAGAAGGCTGGACCTCTGGAAGCTCAGACACCATCCCCCTCACCACAGACCCGGGGAAACAGGACCACAGCATGGGTCTGATTCACCCCAAGTCACACAGTTAGCCAGTGCAGAGCCCAAGGCCCTCTGCTCAACCCAGCACTGTCCTTCCCTAGCCCTGAGAAGAAGGCTCATTTCCAGGCTTTTTACCTGTGTAGTACGCTCTTTTTACCTGCGTAGTACGCTCTTTTTACCTGCGTAGTATGCTCTAGACACTCCCCACTGTCTAGCTGTGTGACGTTGGGCAAGACAATGTACCTTTCTGAGCCCTGTCTTCCAGGGTGTAGCAGCAGCTACCACCCAGAGTTGTGAATGAGAGGATCTGTAAAACACTTAACACGGTGTCTGGCTCAGAATAAGTTCTCAAGAGCATTAACAATTGCTCGTATCATCATCACAATATTATTAAATGAGTATGTAGATGCATTTTACAAACTGTAACGTGTGATGCAATGGTAGGTATTGTTTATTACTAGTACTGTGAAGTTAAAGGTTCAGAGAGGGTGTGACCAGAGGGTTGGGTAATCCAGGAATGTTTCTGGGGGGATTTATGACCTGAATTAGGCCCTGACTGATGTGGAAGTGAGCAGAGCGGAGAAGCCCCATAAACAAAGGGACCACACATGATGTGTTTAGGAGACAGTGGTGAGCAATGCCCAGGGGTCCACGCAGTGGCTGCAGTGGGCAAGGCCTTGAATGCACAACAAAGAGGCCTGGTCTCCATCTTACTGCTAAGAAGGAGTCACAGAGGGTTCTCAATGGGGGCCCCGTGGTGCTTTCTGCAATATGAATTCTGTCTGGCATTCAAGGCCCTCCACCGTCTGGTCACTCACCCACCCCTCTTCTCCACACCCCTCTCTGACCCCACAGATCCACCATCATCGTCCCAGAGTTCTCCCCACCTCCCTGCTTATTACACCATCCCACCTTCTCCACCATTAGCCCACCTCACGGTTCTCGTTCACAGTGAAACACCCTTTCATTAAGTACCTTTCGTGCCATCTGCTTTACATATATGACCTCACAGTCACCCGTAACTACCCTCATTTTACAGAGGAGCGAGCAGAGGCCTGGCTGGGTCAGGTGTCTTGCTCACAGTCTCACAGTGAGTGAGTGGCACAGCCAGAATTCAACCTTGAACTGATGTCGGGACCCCTACTCTCTAAGGCAAGTTGCCTCTAGCCTTAGCCCAGACCCCTTTCTCCTTGATAAAGCCTTCTGGGTTACTCCAGTCCCCAAGAGCCTCTCTGGGCCACCCCTCCTGACCCATTTGGAATCGGAGGCCCACAGCTTGAGCCTGGTTCATCTATAGCTTGGTTTCCACTGTTTCCTGCGGGTCCACCTTGCCCCCCAGTAAGAGAGCTGGGGTTGATATTAGGTCACTTTCTTCCTGTCGCCCCTTTCCCCCGTATCTGAGACTTTGTCTAGCACTGACGGGAACCACCTGCCTCCTCTGGCGGGGCTCAGAAGCTCAGCTGAGCACACAGCAAACAATTTCCCTAAGCCCGCCTCGCAGCGAGGCGAGCCATAAATTATTCACCGCACCTTTGTGCCTAGGGAGGCCAGAGGGAATGAACACCCGCTCCCCACAATCCCAAAGAAAGCCAGCAGCCCTGGGATGAGGGGTCGGAACCCAGAGCCCCTTGCCAGGGTCCCCAAGCAGATTTCTGAGGGCTGTGGGCCCAGGGAGGTAGCATAGGGTAGCCTGACCCATACAGCTGAGCAAACCCATGTCTGCGAATCTGCAACAGTAGCCTCCATTCCAAACCAAGGCAAGTCTGAGAATTTCTCTGGATTTCCTGGTCAAAATCCAAGCTTCCTTTTCTTACAGGGAAGGAAATAAATTATCTGGCCACGTGCTGTATATTTATATCTCATTTAAAGCTCACAACAACCTTGTAAGGGAGGAATTCTAATTTACAGAGAAGCAGCTGGGGCTCAAAGGAGTGAAGTGACTTGCCCAACACCACATGGCCAGTGGGAGGAATCAGAGCAGATTCACGCCGCCTGGTCTGTCTGACTCACTGCCGTCTGCCCGTGCCGCTTAGCCCTCCCCATTGGGAGCTAGTCACCACAACGCCTTTTCCATCTGGGTAGCTTCCAGGGCACCTGGGACGCAGTCAGCACTCAGTTCCTGAAGCAATCTCCAAGGCCCTGTGCAGGAGGTCTCACCTCTCTGCCCCCCAGCTTCCCGCACAAGGCAGCCATTAGGAACAAGCCCAGTCTTGGCAAACAGCAAAAATTCTTCAGCAATTGACAGTGTGCCGGATGTGATGGCTCCATTATCTGAGCAGGTAACAAACAGCCTGCCTTGACCCCATTTTACAGGTGAGGCTTGGAGCCCTGGATGCATGCAAAAGGTCCCAGGTGGCTCCCCAGCCCCGTTCTGCCTCACTCCAAGTTCCAGCTCCTTTCCACCCCACCGTGAAATGAGATCACAGGTGTGAAATTATCTCATCAAAGAGCAGCTTTGTTTAGATGCAGGGATTATTATGAGAATCTGAATCCCCACGGATGGTGGGGGTGAGGCTGGAGAATCCCAAGCCCCTCAGTCACTTTCCCTTCCAGTTCCTCCAAACACTCCACCCCCAGGGACAGAGCTTCCAGCCTCCAGCCAATCTCTCCACCCTCCCCCACCTCCCAGGGGCTTTCCAAGGTGGATTCCCCCCGACTCCAGGAAGCTGGGCACAGCAGGGGTTAACCAGTCCCGGCCAAGGCCACCGGGGTTCTTACCTAGGCCACTTCCCCTCCCCCTCCCCCTCCCCACCCAGAACAAGAGCCCACAGGGTCCATACCAAGCACTCTTTCACAACGTGCCTCTCCCTGCACAGCGCCAGGGGGGCAGCAGAAGAAGCCCCTGCCTGGGAATCCAGACCCTCAGACTGTTCCCCCAGCCCTAGCAGCCCCAGCTCTGAGACCCTGTGCAACCCGCTCCCCGCCTGGACCAGAGGTGTCTTGTAGGTTCCCTTGTCCAGGAGAGGCTGAGGTCAGACCTGAGGTTGGGGCCAAAGGCTATGGGGCTGCTGGTCTGTCTCAGGCCCCAGCACCTTGCACACAGATTCTCACAACAGCCTGATACAGGGTCACCCAGACCTCACATCAGGGGTGGGAAAACCCCAGCCAGCCACCCAGAAGATGCTAACTTGGGAGGGGGAGGGGACACCTTGAAGGATGTTTGGGAAGGTTTTCTCAAGTGTACTTCTGGCTCAACTACTCACTTGCTTTAGGACCTCAGCAATTGGCACCCCCTGTCCTCAGGCCTCAGTGTCCCCCTTACTAATGTGAAGGATGTGAGCTGGGTGAGTGCTGAGGGGCCGTATCTCCTGCAGTTCTGATGGGCTGTGACCTAGGGACCTCTACAGTGTGTTCTCCCATCAGATAAGCAGCGTGTCAGGACCTCCGGAGCGTCTTAGAGACACTGGAGTCTGGCACACAGGGTACAGGGGCAGCTGCTCTGTCAGAGAGGGAAGCTGTGGAACTGGGAAGCTTCCCACTTCTGCCCTCAACTCTGGGTCACCCTTCCTGGGAGGTGACATGACAATGGAGTGGGAGGGAAAGAGGCCAGGAGAAGCCACGTCCCAGCCTCAGGATCAGCTCTCCGATGCCCCAGTGGCCCCCACCTCGACCCCCCCCCCCCGCCCCACCTCCTGCCATGCGGCTCTGCACTTCCTTTCTTTCTCTCTCCATTCTCTGCTCCTTTCCCTCTCCAGCATAACACTCCTCCCCAGTCTCAGCACCAGAGTAAAAAGAGCAGGGTCAATCAACCCCGTTGAACCTCAGTTTCCCCATCTGTAAGCGCTCCTAACAGCACACAACACCTTCTATCACACGGAGTAGTGAGCCATTTGCGCAAGGGTGGGGCGCGGAACGGCACACAATGGGCGCTCAATAAGTGCCCGTTTTCTCCCTTTTCCTCCTCCCTTTCCCGCGCCCCCTCCTAGCCAGTTCCAGCCGCAGCTAGTACCCAGTGCACACCCGCAGGTGGCCCCAGCGCTGCCGGGATGGGGTCGGAGGCCGCCCGGCATCCGGGGCTCTCACCTGCACTTCTCGGCTCTCTCTCGTGCTCTCTTGGGGGCAAGCGCTCAGCTTCTCGCCTGGGGCGGCAGGAAGGTGGCAGCTTCGACTCGAAGCACCAGCCCAGTCTGGTTCAGTCCGACTATCCAGCCCGCCTTGGACCCCTCACGGGGCGCTGAACCCGGGCCGGGGTTTCCTGGATGTTCGCACGGTCCCAGGTCCGAAGCACCGGATTGGAGGCAGCTGAAGGTTCGGGTTTCGGGCAACCAGAGTCTGGAGGCGTCCGGGCTGCTTTGCACTCAGTCACGGGGCTGGGGGCACCCCGCCTTAACCGCGGTCGGAGGGCTGGGGGCTCCAACACACACTATAGAAAGGCTGGGAATGAGCCCTTAACCCTAGAGCCGTATGGTGGGCCAGGAGCGTCCCTCGCCGGTGCACTGGATCAGGGTCTGGGGCTCGGGGCGCCCCGGCCACACGCCCCGGACCGCAGGGCAGGGAGCGTCCCGGCGGAACCCGGGTCTGGGACAGGCGGGGCAGGGCAGGGCGCCGGCGAGGAGGCGCGGAGCCCGGCGGGGAAGTCTTCTTAGGTTCGGATTCGGCTCGCTCTGCAAAATGGGGCGGTCCTCGGCGCGGCAGCTGACTCCAGAGCTCCGGGCCGCGGCTATACTTCCTCCTCTTTCCCCGGCTCGCTAGCCGCTCGCTCAGTCCCGCGCCGCAGCCGCTGCCACCCCCGCCGCTGTCATCCCCGCCGCCCACCCCCACAGGAGCTGCAGTCGAGCCGGAGCCGAGCAGAGACTAGGTACCGCCGCTCAGCGCCGGAGCGCCTGCCAGCGCGGCCCCGCCCGAGTGAGGGCGGGGTCATCCTGAGGCCCCGCCCCACCCCGGCCACCGGCAAGGGGCGGGGCGAGCTCCAGATCCCCTCCCCACGGTCCCGCGCCGTTGGTCAGCGGGAGCCAATCAGAGAGTGGGAAAAGAGCGGAGGTCTGCGGAACGTGGGCTCTACCTCGGAGAGGGCGGGGCAGAAGTGGAGAGGTGCCGCCCGAGAGAGGACAATGGAGGGGGAGGTTGGTTTAAAGAGCTGAGCGAGAGGAGAGGGTAACCTGGGGACCCGGATGGAGGGAGAGGTGGGGAGGGCTGGTTTGTCTGGGACCTGGGGTGGGGGAGTCATGGGGTAGGAACAGGGGTCGGGGTGGGAAAAGGATTAGGATGTAGGCTAGGTGAGTTATCCGGGGTAGTGGAGTCCCCAGGGATAGTGGAGCCCTCGGGACTGGTGGGACACACCCTCACAGTACCCTTCTCCTTCCCAGCTAATAGGGCTCAGCGCGAGGAGGCGAGCTTGGATGCAGTGAAATATTCAGGTTTCAGGAAGCGGTGAAAAACAAGTTTCTGAAGATAAAGCGCGGATCTTCCTTCAACATTTCGCCTTTTCCAGCGCCCATCCGCTGGGAGGTGCGTCGTTGTCAGTTTTAAAAAATAAGTTAAGAGCAGAGATGTGTGAGGACCACACACACAGACACACACACACACACACACCCTCAAGAGTACTGAGTTCTGCCCTGAACTTCTGTCCCTCGCCCCCCACCCCCCCAGCCTTGGGGCTGGAGCTGTGTCTGATTTATCTCTGAGTCCCAAGCACCTAGCACAGGGCGGGACACAGAGCTGGTCTTGGAGGGTTTTGATGTATGAATGAATGAGTGTTGAATGTCCTGCAGGGGCCAAGTGAAAGCCACTAATTGGTCTGGGGAGCGAAAGAATGGAGGCCGCAGAGGACAGGTTACCTGTAAGCCTCACCACCAACCTTATGCAGTAGGTACTCCATTTCACTGATGAGGCCACCAAAGCAGAGAGAGGCCAAATGATGTTCCCAAGACCATACAGCTGGCAGAGGATGCCATCTACTCATCACTATCACTATCTATAGGTCAGGGGACTTCCCTGGCGGTCCAATGTTTAAGACTCCATGCTTCCAGGGGCTTCCCTGGTGGCGCAGTGGTTAAGAATCTGCCTGCCAATGCAGGGGACACAGGTTCGAGCCCTAGCCGGGAAGACCTCACATGCCGCAGAGCAACTAGGCCCGTGCGCCACAACTGAGCCTGCACTCTAGAGCCCGCGAGCCACAACTACTGAGCCCGTGTGCCACATCTACTGAAGCCCACGCGCCTAGAGCCCGTGCTCCACAACAAGAGAAGCCACCGCCATGAGAAACCAGCGCACCACAACAAGGAGTAGCCCCCGCTCCCCGCAACTAGAGAAAGCCCGCACGCAGCAACGAAGACCCAACACAGCCAAAAACAAAATAATTAATTAATTAATTAATTTAAAAAGACTCCATGTTTCCACTGCAGGGGGTGCAGGTTCCATCCCTGGTCGGGGAACTAAGATCCTACATGCCGCGCAGCGTGGCCAACAAAACAACCACTAACATTCTAGGGCAAAGCTATGTGGCTTTGAACAGGTTACTCAACCCCTCTGAGCCTCTGGGGCGAAATAAAGATGTTGCTACTTGGCAAGAACTGGGCAGGCACCAGGCTTCAGAGGATGGAGGGAAGGGTCTTCCTGGCAGAGGAAATAGCATGTGTGAAAGCATGGAGTCTGAAAACACCTCTGGGGACCCCTGGCCTATTCTGGGGGGATTAGGAGAGTCTTCCCTCAGGGCAGACTCGGGCCAGAAGTAGGGGTTCGTTAGCTTAGGAGGGAACCTCAGGGAATGGACAGTGCTCTGTCTGGGCATCTCTCGGCTTGAAGTCTCTGTAATCAGGTATTTCGTGTTTAGTTGGACCCACTGGGCCAGGAGCACCTCCGTGGTTATGCGCCCCCCACCCATCACCAGCAGAGAGCCTGGCGCCCTTGTGAGACCTCAGCACTGGGAGATGAATGAGGCTCTCACAGAGCCCCCAAAGCGGGTCAGATGAGCAGAATGCCTGCATGAAAAGGAGGCTTTCAGAACAGACCCTCCGTGACCCTTGAGGCCCTGGAGAGAGGTGCCCAAGGTCACCAGGAGGTGACCAGCACACAGTTCTCATATGCCCACATTTGCCCTCTGACTACCCTTCCGGGGGAGAAAGTCTCCTGACGCGGGAGAATCAGGCCTTTTTGTGGCCAGAGAGGCTCATGAAGTGTGACAGAGGCACGGTCACGGTAGCTTGTCTGAGGGTGATTGAGGGCTCAGAGGCCGGCTCTGAACCTGCGCCTCGGGGCTGACAGGAAATGCTAGCCTTGTCAGCCTGGTGCTGGGCTCCAAGAACCTTCACCCTCCTGACATTCTTCTGACCTTACTTTCTTCTGCAGCTTCAGCTCTGTTGCAGGTTCCTTCTCAATCTCAGTACAAATGAACATTCACTTTCATGCCTACATTTACATTAAAAATTTCACGTTTCTTTTTCTTGAATAGGGCCACCGAATTGCGTAAGGCTTCACACCCTGTGAGATCTGCTTCCAACAAATCATTACAGTGCACCCACCACGTGCAGGCTCTGCGCTTGGTGCAGGCAGACGCGGCCCTCCTGCAGCTCACTGACTGGTGTGGGGCTGATAGGCTCAACTCAACTTGTTGGCCCTCACAATACATCCTGCTTTCCTGCCTCTGCCTCTGCCGGCCCGGATTCCTTTCCCCAGCTCTTGTTTCTCTCTGTCCCCATCCCACGACCCTGCCCCACTCATCCCACATTTACCAAGAATTCTTAGGCTGGATGAAGTCCCAGACCAAATATTGGGCATCCAGGGATGGGACAATCAGGGAGGAGCTGCCCTTGACATCAAGGAGCCCTGGTCCCAGGGCTCTCTGCAGTGGCGGTGTACACAGAAGGCGCCACGAACACAGAGGAGGCTGCCTGATTCGGCAGGGGGAGGGTGGGGCAGGGTCCAGCCGGCTTCACTGGGAAGGTGGCACCTGAGGCAGAGGGAACGCTGAGCACAAAGGCATGAAAGTGGGAACTGGCAGGTGGTGGGTGAGAAGTTCGGTGTGTTTGGGGGAATGGGAATGACACAGGAAGGAAGAAATGGAGGTCGCACTGGGAGCAGTTAGAGCGCAGACTCCGGACCCACATGGCCTGGGCTTGAATCCCGGCTCTGCCATCACTAACTCTGTCCTTGCTCTGTGCCTCGGTCTCCCCACCTGTAAAGTGAGAATAATACTAGTACCTACTTTGTAGTCTATTTATAAGGATAAAATGAGTCAATTTCTATAAAAGCTTAGGGCAGTGCTGGTACATGATAAGCCTCGCTGCGAGTGTCTGATAAACAGGATGGAGCTGGAGGGGACTGCACAGGCCACGTTAGGTGGGGCTTTGAGTTTGGCCTTTATATCCAGAGGGTACCAGAGCGTTAACAAAGGGGGAGGGGTGAAGGGGTGGAGGCGGCTTGGCTTAGATCCAGCCTTGCGCCTCCCAGCCCGTGGACACCCAGAGGGCCTCCTGCCTCCCCAGCCCTGCCCACCTCTCCCCTTCCCTGGCCTTCCGGTGCCCCTGGTAGCCCTGTGGCATTAATTGATGTATAGCGGGACTGTAGGGGCTGGGGCCACCCCTACCCCGGAACACCCAGGAAAACTTTATGGCCCGATTAATTGCCAAAGGAGGTCAAAGAGGGGCCCCGAGGAGGACCAAGGTACATGGGCGGGGCCTAGCATCCAGGCCCCGGCTGGGCTGAAAGGATGGTGGGATTGGATCCAAGTGTGTGTTCAGTGGGGAATGGATGGGGGGTGGGGGGAGAAAGTCAACTGCCAGGACTGAAGGTGAAGTTGGATATCGGACACTTGGGGCCTGATGCAGAGGGCTCGGGAGCCAGACGGGCATCCTGGCCCAGGCACCTCCCCTCTCTGCCTCGGCTTCTCCGTGAGTAAAATGGAGATGAGAAGTGTGGCCCCTTGAAGGTGGTGGGGACAGAAGGAGAGGCAGTGCTCCGTCACCAGGCCTGAGGTGGCATGGTGCGTGTGCCGACACCAAACTCAATTCCGTGGCACCGAGGCAGAAAGGCCAGGAGCAGCCGTGGCTGGAGAGGCGGCGGGGGGGCGTGTCACGTGTCTTTGTCATTGAGTTTGGCTTCTTTGCTGAGGGCAGAGGGGACCCCTGGGAGGGTCGAAGCGGCAGTAACAAGGTCAGATTTGCCCTTCAGAGTTCAGCCTGATCACTGCCTGGAGAAGAGACTGAGGCAGGGAGGCCGGCTGCCACCTGTTTTAAGAGTCCAGGTGACAAGGAGAGATGAGGGTCTGAGCTGGGCCCTGGCCGTGGGGCAGGGGTGGGAGGTCAGGAACATTTCGGAGTAGGGGGAGAGGCAGGCCGCTGATGGTGTCTCTGTGGGGTGAGGGGGAGAGAGAGTGAGTTGGGTCTGGAGCTCAGGAGAGGGACCAGGCCCGAGGCCACGGCCTGAGACAGGCTTTGGGATGAGAGGGTCAGCGGCCCCAGGGAGGGAGTGGGAAATCCACAGGGAGAGGGGTGGGCAGGGGAAGGGGCCCAGAAAGAGCCAGAGAGGGACTGGTCAGAGAAGGCGGAGAGAGGTGGGAATCAGACACTGAGTGAAGAGTGAGCGGCAAGGAGAGGTGAGCAGGGCCAGGACGGAAGCGTCCTGGGGTCAGTGGCTGGGACTGAGGGTGGCCCGGGGGAGGTGGAGGCAGGAGGAGGGGTGCACTTGGAGCTGGTGTGGGTGCCCTCCCCAGGGTAGCTGCAAAGGGTGCATGCTTGGGTGGCAGCTGGAGGAGGAGGCAGAGGTGGAGGCTTTTAGAGAGGACTTAAAACCGTGAGCAAGGATGAGATAATGGGTAAGTCTAGAGAGGCAGCGCCTCCACCTCAGGGGCTGGGGGGGACCCTAGTGGGGGTGGGGCAGGTGAGGAAGATCAGACCTGGGGTCTCAGCGAAGCAGGAGGCCAGGGGAGGGCCAGGTGGAGCCGCCGTGGCAGAGGCCTGAAGCTGGGAGGCTTGCTGTGGAAAGTGAGAGGGGAGAGGGAAAGTCTGACTGAGATGGGAACCTGTGGCAGCTCCTTTCCCCTGGTGGGGGGGTTGGGGGCGGCTGGCTTCGGGGAATGCCTGTCAATGATACCGGGCGCCCCTTCCCATTCTCCTGGATCCCTGCTCAGGCTCCAGTCTTGAAAGGGCGGGGAGCTTCAGGGCTTCTCGGACCCCAAAGTCTGTGGGCTTCCTCCCTCCCACCAGGCCTTGCCACCAGCAGATGGGAATTTTCGTGATCCCAGTAACGCCAAGTTTACCTTTACCAGCACCTCCTGATGCTCACGAGAGGGTACTGTGTCGCCAGTACAGGGTATGAGGGATACTCAACAGGCAGGCGCCCAGTACCTTTCCCTAAAGAAAGGCAAAGGGGATGCCTCTGCTGCCTCTGGCCGCCTCTGCTGCCCCCTGCTGTATGATCCTGATTGGTGCAGAATAATAATCCTAATAGCTAACACTGGAGCACTGGTTCTCAAACTTTTTGGTCTCAGGATTGTTTTTCACACCCTAAAAGTTATTAAGGACCCCAGAGAACTTCTATTTATATGTCTTGTATCGGTATTTACAGTATTATAAATTTAAACTGAGACATTTAAAATATTTAAGTAATTAATTTAAAATAGTTATAACAATCTTAGTAAATGTTAACATATCTTAATGAAAAACACCTACATTTTCCAAAACAAAAAATTAGAGGTGGGCTTCCCTGGTGGCGCAGTGGTTAAGAATCCACCTGCCAATGCAGGGGACATGGGTTTGAGCCCTGGTCCGGGAAGATCCCACATGGTGCGGAGCAACTAAGCCCATGCGCCACAACTACTGAGCCTGCGCTCTGGAACCCGCGAGCCACAACTACTGAGCCTGTGTGCCATAACTACTGAAGCCTCTGAGCCTAGAGCCCATGCTCTGCAACAAGAGAAGCCACTGCAATGAGAAGCCCGCACACCACAACGAAGAGTAGCCCCCGCTCACTGCAAGTAGAGAAAGCCCGCGTGCAGCAACGAAGACCCAAGCAGCCAAAATTAATTAATTAAGAAAAAAATAAAGCATTTTTTAAAAAAAAATTAGAGGCATTTTTTTATATGTTTACAAAAAATGTTAATGGCTGGCCTAATAAAAGTCAGTTGGATTCTCATACCTGCTTCTGAATTCAGTCAGATGCAATATATTGTTTTGGTTAAAGTTTACAAAGAAATACAGGCTTATACTGATATGAGTTAGAAAAGGGAGGAGTATTTTATTGGCCTTTTCAAATAATTGTGGCTATTATTTGATACTAACTTAATCTTGAAATCTTTCTTGAAGTTTAGTTACTATTAAAATCCGAAACCATGGGACTTCCCCGGTGGTGCAGTGGATAAGACTCTGTGCTCCCAATGCAGGGGGCATGGGTTCCATCCCTGGTCAGGAAACTAGATCCCACGTCAGGAAACTAGATCCCACAGGCATGCCGCAACTAAGAGTTAGCATGCCACAACTAAGAAGCCCCGGAGCTACAACTAAGGAGCCCGCCTGCCACAACTAAGGAGCCCACGTGCTGCAACTAAGGAGTCCACCTGCCGCAAATAAGACCCAGTGCAACCAAATAAAAAAAATAATCAAACCATATCAATGAGATTTTCTTACTCAGTTACATTAAAATCCATTGGTCTCTTTTGCACTTTGTATCTTTTACCATGGATGATTTTGTAGAAGCATACATTGGCCATTTGGGAGAAAAAGTGGTTCACCGAGTCATGCAGATCTTTCAAATATTGATAAATTTCAGTATATAATATTAAAAATCAAATTTTTTTGATTGGCAAGGTGTGGCTTCAGACAGGGCTCAGGTGTCACCACCTCATGGAAGCGCCTCTGGGCTCCCACAGGCCCCTGGGCTTCCCTCCGTCCTCTCATTTACCAGCCGCTTCTGTGAATGTCAGCTTAGGTGTCTGCTTCCACCAGGCCACACCTGGCAGCTGGCACAGGGCCGATTACATCGCGACACAATGGTGGTCATCATCGTCCCTGTTTTACTGCCCTCTCTGGGCAGCCCAACCGTCCTGGGCAGGGAGAGCAATTCCTTCACTTATTCATTGCTCCATCCCTTTCCTCACTCTTTAAATACATTTATATTGAGTGTTTACTTTGTGCTCAGCATGGTTGTAACATTCTAACACAGCAGCAAAAATCTCTGCCTTTGTGAAACTTACTTTCCGGTAGAGGAAGGTAGACAATAAGAAAAAAAAGAGAGAGAGAATGGTATATATTAGATGGGACACGCACTTTGGACAAGAGAAAGAACAGCATAGACAGAGGAAAGTAGGGAATATCGGTGAGGGGGTTACCATTTTAAACAGAGTAGTCAGGGAAGGTGACATTTAAGTAAAAACCTGAAGCAGACGGCAGGTGCGAAGGCCCTGAGGTGGGACGTGCCTGGTCTGTTCATGCCAGGAGGCCAACATGGCTGGAGTGGAGGGAGTGACTGGGTGGAAGGACGTAAAGGATGGTGTACAAGGTCACTGAGATCAGATCACGAAGGGCCTAGAGCCCACGGTGAGGAATATGACTTTTACTCCAATTGAAATAGAAAGGCACTGCAGACTTCTAAGTCATTTGCCTTATGAGTCAACCAAGGGGGAGAGGGTAGAAGCAGGGAGAGCAGAATGAGGCATCAGGTGAGAGGTGACGGTGGCTCAGATCAGGGCAACAGCAGGCATGGTGAAGTAATCAGATGCTGGGGTGTCCTTGGGAGGTAGAACCACACGATTTTCTGATGAACTGAACGTATGTTGTGAGAGAAAGAAAGGAGTCAAGTATGGCCCCGAGTTTTTGGCCTGAATACTTAGAAGGATGGTGCTGCCGTGATCTGCCATTGAGGAAGGTGATAGCAGGAGCAGATTTGGGAAACAGAGCAGAATTTGAGTTTGAACATGCTAATTCTCAGGTGTCTCTTAGACATCCAAGTGGAGACGTTAGGCATACAGTTGGGTTTAGAAGTCTGGAGGCTGGGAGAAGTCCAGAAACTCAGGAGCTGTTGCTTGTTCCTTCTCTTCTGCTGTTGTGGGAGCCCTGGAGCTCAGTCTTAGGGCTTCTCTTCTCCAGCAGAACCATTTGCTTGTCAGGCTCATCAATTGCAAAGCTTTAAGTACCTTCTCTGGACCTACAGCTCCCATAGATATAACGGTTGGCGCTCTAGCCGCCATCTTGGTCTTTGAAGACATAGGTCACGCCCTAGGGTTGGAGGAGCCATGAGCTGGAAGGAGCCTGAACACCCGAGGACTTAAAAAGCAGAGCCTCCATACCACCCTTGAACCATCTATTTCCAGACTTTTATGTGAGACAGAAACAAACTCTCTTGTTGAAGCCAGAATGATTCTGTTATTTGCAGTTGAGCTTAATCCTGCAATGATACCTCCTGTTCACTGCATTATCTCATGCTCATCCTGACAATGGCCCTGTCGAGTGGACGTTACCCGCCTCATTTTAGAGAAGAGGAAAGGGGGCTCAGGGATTTTCGGCAAGAGGCCAGTGCAAGGCTGAAGTGGGCTCAAGCCCTGGGCACTCTAACTCCCGGCCCTGCTCTCTCCGCCAGCCCCTGGGCCCACACCCAGGCTGACCTCCCTGTGTGCACTAATGCCTTCTGGGTTTCCCAGGGTTCTTTATCCAGGGCCCAGAATCATCTAATGAGAAGGAGGAACTGTCTTGGGGTCAGAGATGTTGCAGGGTGACAACTGCCCCGGTCTGCCCTGGACTGTCCCTCCTTTAGCACGAGGAGTCCTGCATCCCTCGGTCATGGGCAAACCCGGACAGGTGGTCACCCTAGAGCTCTGGTCCAGCCTGGACCCATTGCTGGCCCTGTGGACACCCAGACCCTGAGCCATTACAACCTACCCACTTCCAAGCATTTATTCCCTCCCCATCCCTGAGCCCTGGGAGCTTGCTGAGCTGGGGCCTTAGGTGGGAGGCCCTGAGGTCTGGTGAGGGGCTGGGGCCGGGGTTAAGGCAGCAGTCCCCAACATTTTTGGTACCAGGGACCGGTTTCACGGAAGACAATTTTTTCCAAGGAAGAGGGGAAGGTTTCAGGATGATCAGGCATTAGATTCTCATAAGGAACGTGCAACCTAGGTCCCTCGCATGCGCAGCTCACAGTCGGGTTCCTGCTCCTATGAGAATCTAATGCCGCTGCTGATCTGACGGGAGGCGGGGCTCAGGCGGTAATGCGAGCGATGGGGAGCGGCTGTAAATACAGATGAAGCTTCGCTCCCTTGCCTGCCGCTCACCTTCTGCTCATAGACCGGTACCTACCGGTCCATGGCCCGGGGGTTGCGGACCCCTTGGTTAAGGGATTAAGGAGATGGGGCTCATCCGTACTGGCAGGAAGTAACAGTCCAAATTCCATCTTGATTTCACCTTGCACTGGTCTCAGAAGTCAGCAGCCCCCATACCTGTCTTGACCTTTTTTTTAATCCCCTGACTCTCTGCATATCCTGTAAACCACCGCCCCTCCCGCCCACCTCCCACCAAGAAAGCACACAGAGTCCCAGCCTGCTGTGGTCTGAGGCAATCAGGCTGACCCGAGGGTGCCCACCCACTCCTGTCTCCCCCCAGGCACCCATCAAGCATGGCTGGGCCCTGACTCAGAATAGCACAAGGGGCTCTACACTCAGAAGGACTCCTGTCAAATTCTGGCTCTCCTACCTTCTCCCCAAGTGAACTTGGCCAGTGATTTCACCTGTTGAGCCTCGGTTTTCTCATCTGTAAAATAGGGATAATAGTACTTACCACATTAGGCTGGGGCAGGGGTTCATGAGATAATGCCCCACGAAGCTTGACACAGGGCTTGGCACACGGGTAACACCCATAAAGCTCGTCATCATCACTGTCGTTGCGTTACCACTCCTCTGTGCCAGGGAGCCCTTGTGCTGGTTGCCAGGGCCCCAGTGATAAGCCCGAAGACATCCAGGGACTCCCCAGGGAAATCACAATCTGATAAGGACACAGGACACAAGACAGTTATCAAAGATAAAATAACTGTTCTAATGGAGGCGTGAACAAGGTGTGGTGGGAGCATCAGGGAGGAGGAGAGTCTCAACGGGGCCCATGGGGCACTGAGGAAACCCCTCCTGGAGGGGGCGGAGCATGAGTGGAGCCTTGCAGAGAAGCAGATTTTTGCCAGGCAGATCCAGGCGATGAAGGAGCCTCTTGCGACTCACTGTGTCTAGGGCTCTCTTGTCCTGTACTAAGGGTGGGGTGGGAACCAGGCTCGTGCTGCTGGCTGGCGTCTCTGCAGAGGCTCCAGAAACTTCAGACAAGAGGGCCCCAGCACCCCTCCCCCACCCCATCCTAAATGGAGGGTCAGACCCTCCTGTAGGACCAGACCATCCTGTAGGACCAGCAGGAGGTGTGTTCCCAGACCTGTCCTGCCGCCTCCGCCCATCACCCATCCTTGTTAAATCAGTTTTTTTAAGAGAGAACTGTCACTCTGCTCTGCTTCCCCTCCCTCCTGTAAGTGAAGAGGACTTCCAGAGAACTGTTGGGAGAGCATGATATGCGCACCTAGAATCTGGGGGACACGGGGACCGGAACTCCTCTCACACACTGCAGAGTCTAACAGCACGGTTTGTGTGGGGAGGCGGAATGGGGTGGGGGAGGCCAGGGCTACCCCGGGAAGGGCTCGCTGCCAGCTAGACCACACAAAGGATGCCGGACTTGCCTGTTGGCCAGATGAGGGCCTGCCTGCCTGCCTAAGGCCGTGTCCAGCTGCCTGAGGACCCCTTTGGGGGAGGTGAGGAGATCTCCTGAGTTAAAGATCAACTTTGGACATCAACCATGTCCAGAGGGTCCCCGGCCAGATTACAACTGTGTCAGGCAAGGAGGGCTCTTTCTGCCCTTTCTCCCACTCTGCACTCCACCCTGAAGCGGCCGCAAGTAGTAGCCAGAGATGCTCATAGAGGGAGAGAAGGAACTTGTCGGCACGCTCCCCGGGTTTCTGGTTTCTGAGGTAAGCCCAGCCTGAAAGAAGGGTCTCATTCTAGACTGGAGAGATTTTGGAAATTTGATATTACTTTGAACTGTATTTTTAAAAGAGAAATGTGTGGATGATTTCAAACATATATGAAATTAGAGAGATTAGTACAATGAATCTCCTAGGTACCCATCCTTCAGCTTCAACAATAGTCAGGTCAGGTCAAACTTGTTCAACCTGTGTCCTCAGCCCACTCCCTCTGATGGAATTTTGAATCAAATCTGTGAGAAAGAATAAAACAACTTCCTGCTTGCCTTTGAAAAATTAAAAATAAAAAAAGTCAGCATCCTCCCCTGTTTGATTAGGGCACTAGTCTAGGGCATAAACCTGAGATCAATGTGGGCAGGACCCACTAAGTCATTCCACTGAAGGCAGGGTTTATACCTGCTTCTTGCATCATGTGTTCCCACCACTCAGAACAGTGCCGGGCACATAGTAGGTGCTTAATAAATCATTCTGGAGCCTCTCCTCCTCCTTCTCCTCTGTTGCATCCCAGACAGCAGCTCTTCTTTGGGCATCAGCTGGAGCTGATACTTAGCCCTCCATCCAAGGCTGCGGGCAGGTCCTGCTCATAGCACCCCACCCTGGGGCATATGCCAGAGGCAGGATTACTGCGCAGAACACAGGAGCTGATGAAATCAAGAGCCTAACTCAGTGCTCCAGATGGCAGATGGCTGTTATCACAAAAGCAGTGGTAAGGAGACACCCAGAAGAAAGTTTTGAGTGGAGGGTGACAAGGGAAGACATTTTGGGGACTTCATTTCACTCTGCGGAAGGTGGGACAGAAGGGGTGAGAATGAAGCAGTGAGACAGTGAGGAGACAGGTAATGGAATCTGGGGAGAAGGGATGAAGGTTTGACTCCTTCTGGGAAGGAAGCAATGGGGGATGTGAAAGATGGGGGAGCTGGAAAACTTAGAGGCACAGTTCAGCTGCTGTGCCCTGACCCCTCCCACCTTTAAGCTCTGAGTCCTTCCTAGGACTAACTACCTGTGCAAAGTGAAAACTACTGTGCTGCCTGTCCAAAAATTATTAAGAATTTCAAGGTAAAAATTGCAAATATTGCACCAGATTTATTTATACTAAAAAATTATTCGTTGTTCATCCGAAATTCAGCTTTAACTGGGAATCCTGTACGTTAGCTGGCAACTCTACTAGGGGCATCCTGGTGTCTCCTCCATTACCTGGGGCTTCTAGGAGGAGAACCCTCGAACTTCAGCCTGCATCAGAATCACCTGGAGGGCTTGTTAAAACAGATTGCTGGGCTCCATCCCCAGAGTTTCTGACTCATAGGTCTGGGTGGAGTCCAAGAATTTCACTTCTAACAAGTTCCAAAGTGATGCTGATGCTTTTGGTCCTGGGGCCACATTCTGAGAACCAAGGTTCAAGGGTCCATTACCACAGTGAAGCCCATGAATAGGATCCAGAAATGTGCAGTGACCCAAAATAACCACCAGAGGGCAGAGGCGCCCACTAGTCAGGCCTCACGGGGAGCCCACTGTCTTGGGGCTGGGCTTACACCTAGGCTGAGCAATTGCTCTGTGCCTGACCAAGTCCAGGGCCCTGGCTGTGATGAAAACATGGGTCAGACTCAGTGCCTGCTCTTGAGAAGCTCAGGGTCTGGTTAGGGAGACACAGGTGTTAACTGGCAATTATAATTGGCGCTGAGGTGCTGGGAAGCACAGAGTAGAGTTGGGTGGGGATTCTGTGGGAACCCAGAGAAGGCTGGGGGTAGTCAGGCAGTTTTCCTGCAGGAGCTTGTGGCCTGAACCATGAGTAGGAGTCACCCAGGTGGGGAGAAGAGGTGGAAGGGCATTCTGCACAAGTACAAGGGCATGCAGGCTGGGAAATGTCAGGTGTTACCAAGGGCTAGCACAGAGGCAGGGGGGAGAATTGGTGGGTGAATACCTGGCGAGGCTGGTGGGGGCTTGATTGGATCCTAAAGGTCTCAGGGAGCCCCAGGAGGGTTTTAACTGATGGTATGTTAGAATGATCCCCAGGCAATGGTGTGGAGGAGGAAAGACCAGAGGCAGGGAAGCTAGAGAGTTGGCCGGTACAGTGGTCCAGGGAAGGGGTGACCAGACAAAGCAAGAATGGCAACAGTCTCATTCATTCATTCATTCATTCGTCCACTCATTACACACATTTATGGAGCAACTTCTCTGATCTAAGCCCTGGGCTGGATGCTGGGATTTGGTGGCCTTCTCAGAGAGCTTACAATCTAACAGGAAAGGCCACCAACCAACAGCTCATGGCACAGTTAGCCAGCCAGTGATATCTGTGGTCCCTGAGGGATCAATACAAGGGATGCCAAGGAAGCCAAATGGCAGGGTCTGGGCAGAGGTGGGGGGTGGGAGGCATCTCCCAGGAGGGCCCCTGACCTGGGCATCCTGACCTAGCAAGCACAGATGCCTCATTCAGCCAGACCTTGGCGCCCTCCCCACTGCAGCCCAGAGCTAACAATATGGCCATTGAAGTTTGCTGCCACTGCTCGAGGTCCAGCCTTTCCTGCTCCCATTCTCCCTCAGCCACACAGTCCTGGCCTTCAGCAGGGAAGAGAGAGCAGGATTATATGCAGGTACGAGGGGCTGGGCCCACTCCTCGACCACAGTCAGTCTGGCCCCCAGCTCCAGGTGGGCACCCGGGCTGGCACCTTCCTCAAACATGCAGGGCTCTCATTCTAAGCATGTGAAGGGTTGGTCAGCTAGAAGCAGGGGGAGAGAGGAGATGACCTTATGTGCCAAGAGAATGCTCTCTAAGGGCTGTCCTGGCTGCTCAGGGTTCCTGGAACACACCACATTCATCTGCAGGGGTGAGATTGGCCCCATGGATGAAGTGAATTACAATCAAATTAACTGGAGCACTGCTCTCTAGAAGGGTGGCCTTTTGCTATTCTGAGAACATGCCTAGTTTTTTCTACCCTTGGGGCCCTTGCATATATAGTCCCCTCTGTTTGGGTTGCTCTCCTCCACTCTAAAGTTTTCAGGGGGTTGGCTTCGTTGGCAGGCAGAAGAGTGGCTCCCAAAGGCATCCAGGTGCTAATCCCTGCATATGTTAACTTACATGGTGAAGGGGACTTTGCAGATGCGATTTAATATTTATTTGGCTGTGCCGGGTCTTAGTCACAGCACACGGGATCTTCATTGCCGTGTGCAGGATCTTTACCTGTGGTGTGTGGGATCTTTTTTTTTTTTTTTCAGTTGCGGCATGAGGGATCTTTAGTTGCGGCATGTGAACTCTTAGTCATAGCATGTGGGATCTAGTGCCCTGACGAGGGATCGAACCTGGGCCCCCTGCATTGGGAGTGCAAAGTCTTAGCCACTGGACCACCAGGGAAGTCTCCTACAGATGTGATTAAATTATGGATCTTGAGATAGAGATATTACCTGGTGGCCCTATGTAACCACAAGGTTCCTTATATGAGGGAGGAGGGGAGGGGGGTCAGAGAAAGATAGGTGATGACAGAAGCAGAGGTCAGAGAGAGGGGCAGCTATGAAGATGCTACACTGCTGGCACTGAGGATGGAGGAAGGGGTCATGAGTCAAGGAGTGCAGGCAGCCCCCTAGAACCCGGAAAGGGTGAGGAAACAGACTTGCCCCAGAGCTTCCAGAAGGAACGCAGCCCTGCTGACCCATTCTAGTCTTCTGACATCCAGAACTATAAGAGGAATAAATTTTATTGTTTTAAGCCACTAAGTTTATGGTAAGTTGTTGTAGCAGCAATAGGAAAACAATACAGCCTCTCATCATTCAGTTCTCAGGTTACACCCCCTGTAAAGTACTCATCCCCGCACCTCCAACCACCGGCTTTTGTTTCTTCGTAGCGCTTACCATTACCTGGAATTATCAGATCTGTTTCATAGCGTATAGCCTGTCTCCTCCAGACGCATGTGAGGCTCCTTGAGAGCGAAGGACCTGTTTGTTCCCTCCTGTGCTCTTTGCACCTAGAAGAGCGCCTGGTGCGTCGTGAGTCCTTGATGAATGTTGGTTACATGAAAGAAGGAATAAGTAAAATAAATAAAGGCCTTAGGGCTTCCCTGGTGGTGCAGTGGTTGAGAGTCCGCCTGCCGACGCAGGGGACACAGGTTCGTGCCCCGGTCCGGGAAGATCCCACATGCCGCAGAGTGGATGGGCCCGTGAGTCATGGCCGCTGAGCCTGCGCGTCCGGAGCCTGTGCTCCACAACGGGAGAGGCCACAACAGTGGGAGGCTTGTGTACCGCAAAAAAAAAAACAACAAAAAAAGGGCGTAGTATGATCTCTCTCCCCTGTGTGCACTGAAGGCAAGGGAAGGGAGAAGCTGTGGCTGGCTGGGGGAGTCTCCCAGGCTATGAGAAGGCAGAAGGGGTCTTCGAAGCTTGGAGGTCGGAAGGAGAGAGGCATGGAGGGTGGAGGAGCTGATCTCTGCGTGCCTGTGGGAGTTACAGTGGCACCTAACACAGAACTGGTGCACAGACTTCCTAGCGTACAGCCCTCTCTGGTTTCAAACTCAGCACCTTTTATTTTTCTTTTGTCTCTCAACCTGGAAGACAGGCTGTTGAAAGGAACCATTGTTCTCACTTTGCAGATGGGGCACTGAGGCACTCAGTGACTTGAGAGTGGGAAGATATCCAGGTGCATCTCTGGCAAGGGCTCATGGGATCTGGGAAGTGCCTGAGGCTGCCCTGTCCCCCGAGCCTTCCCCAGGCCCTGCAGGCTTCCAGCTGCTGGACAGCCCTTCTGTCCATCTGCCTGGGATGCCCTTCCACACCTCGCCTTCTCTCCAGGCTGGGACTAGGGTGAGGAGAGTGATTTGCACCTCGGTGCAAATTACAAGGGGCACCCCGAACCTCAGGAATCAGAAGAAATAAGCTTTCCATGCAATATTTTTTAAAAATCAAAGTTAATGCCAAAAAACCCACGATGAACAAAATATCAAAATTTTAAATAAACCCTTTTTTTTCCCATTTGGCTCAGCTCCAAAATGGCTCGACACAGTACTATTTTATTGTCCTTGTCCAGGACTGGCTATGTGATGTGTGAGGCCCCTCCTTCAAAAATTATTCCAAATTTCAAGATGGCAACAGCAGAATATGCAACGAAGTGTGGCACCATGTCAGACTACACAGGTTGCATGCCCAAGAAGTTGGCCCTGATCCTGTCTTTATTTAAAACGTTGATATTTTGTTCATCATCTATTTTTTTTAGCATGGATTTTCATTTTTTTAAATATTGCATGAAAATATTACTTATCTTCATTACTGTGGGTTTTGGTGTTCCCATTGATTGTGCACCCGAGGAGGCCACCTCCCTTTTCTCACGCTCCCCGAGCCTTCTCTGCTTGAGGTGAGCTCCTTCTCCACCCCAGGCAGCCTCCTCCAGGAAGTCTTCCCTGCTCCCATCCCTGCATGGGCTCTGGCAGCCCTCTGCCTTCTCCCCTCTGTCACAGCCTTGAGCAGCCTGTGTGAGCTCCGTTGCTTATGGACAGGGGGCGGATCTGGTTTGTTTCTGTGTTCCCAGGACAGGGCCTGGCTCAAAACAGTTGCTCAGGAAAAGTTGGTTTCGAGTGAAAATGAGTGGCCTGCCAGCGTCTGGAATTCTGTGTCAACATGATGCCTTTGTCAAGTCCTTCTGTCTCGAGAAGGACCTTGGTAAAACCCCCTGGAAATGCCCAGTGGTGGCAGAGCCAGCTCTGTGGGCACTGGGCCTGCTTGTCCCCCACACCCCTCCCCCAGGACACTGCGGGAGACCCAGTCCCACTCCAAAGGGCAGGACAGACCTCCAGCAGGACGCGGGGACGGGCCAGTGCTGTGGGTGTGGATGAAGGCGGAGAGGGCCCCCTGTCAGGACTTTGGTATCAAGGCAGACTCATCTCTGTGCTGTGCTATCCCTGCCTGTGGCCTGTCACTGGCCCATCGCTCACTGTACAAGCCACACTGAGCTGCTGCGTGGCTCCTAGCCTCAGGGACTCAGTCTTGCTCCCATGACTGGGCTTCCTGTCTTGGTCCTGGGACCAGGCTTGTTTAGATCTGCAGCTGAGACCCTTTCTGACACTCAGCCCCACTCCTGCCAGTCTTCCAGGGCTGGGTCCCTTGAGATCGCCCCCTTTAGATCCTGGGACTCTGTCAGACCTGGCCACCACTTGTCCAGATCCCCCTTCTTTGTGGCCCTGACACTGGGGCCTGGGCAGGGTTAATGAAGAAGAGACTTGTAGGCAGTGCCCAAGATTTGGACAACTCTGAGTCCTGGGCATCAGCGATGCTAGTGTGACACTCCCCAGTTGGCTGCAGCGGACAGAACCCCGGACCCCAAGCAGGGAAACCTGGCTTCAAATCTAGGCTCTATCATTCCTGGGCTTTCTGAGGGCTCAGTTTCTTGATCTGCAAATTGGGAATGAAAATGCCTGCCTCACATCAGGGATATGGGAGTTAACAGAGAATGAAAGCGCTCCCTGTACAAAGCAGGCATCAATAAATGCTCGTTCCCTTCCTCCTGTGTCTACTTTGGGCGCCCAGACTGGTCAGCTGTGCCCCTGGTAACCCCCTTCCCCCTCCAGCTCCCACGCCTTGAGTTCTTTTTCACAACTCTCTGTCCTAGCGAAAGAGATGGGGAAACTGAGGCTCAGAGACATCAGGGACTTGCCCGAAGTCACACACAGAGTCAGAGGCTGAGCACAGGCTGGCACCCAGGACCTGACTCTCACCCTGGGCTCTGCAGGTACCAGGTTCCTCCGCTCCCGTCTCCCCATCTGGCCTTGAGAATGCCGAGCCTGAGCTGTGCAGCAGCAGCCGCTGGGGCCCCTCCCCCGCCTCACGCACATGCACACAGCCGAGGGCTCTGGGTGCTTCCATGAAAGGAGTGTTTCCCTCCTGAGTCAGAGCACACCCAGAGCAGACAGCTCCAGCCTGCCCTAAGAGCTGGTCCCCCCTCCCCACTGGAACCTCTGGGCAGCGGCCAGCACAGCTGCATCCCCTCAGCAGGGCCTGCAACGATAGGCCCATGTTGCATCAGCTTGGCCTGTCCCTGCGCCGGCTCCTGCCCGCCAGCCAATGGGGCCCGGCCGAGTGTACAGATCCTGGCTCTGACCCACCCCACCAGCCACGGAATCACCACGCGGCAGCCTGGTCCTCCCTCGGCATTCTCAGAGAGGGAGGAGGGGACAGAGGGCATCGTGGCTCCGTCTCCTCCAGCATGGCCTTCCTCCCTCTGCCCGCCCCCCCACCCCACTAGCGGCCCGGCCAGCTCCTCCTTGATTCTCCCTCCTGGAGGTGGCAGAGGTATTCCCCCCTCTGCCTGGCATGGGCCTGTTCCTCCCCAGCCTCTGTTCTTCTCAGCCTTTGCGCCTGCTCTCACCCACACCGACCATCCCATGGCATCCATTAGTCTCCTGTGCCACAATCCCAAATCCCAGCCTGGCCTCTCCTGAGTGCCAGACTCACGGATGCTACAGCTTCTTGGATGCCTCCTATCTACAGACAACAGAGCTCACTACCTTCCCCCTAGAGCCTCCATCTCAGAGAGGGGACAGTTTGCCACCTGTTTACCCAGGCCACACCCCTGAGAGTCCGCTTCCCTCCTTCTCCCTGGCCCTCCAAGCCCCAGTCCACTGCTGGACCCTCTTAGCCCCATGGCCCCTGCCCGGGTCCAGGCACCAGAATCCTGCTCTGGGTTATTGTGACATTCTCCTCTCTGGCCTCCCTCTGTCACTCTCCACTCAGCAGACGCAGAACTCCTTTAAAAACTCCAACGAGACCTTGTCATTTCCCTGCTAAACTGCCTTCGGGAGGGGCGCCCAAGTTCTTGCTAGACCAGGACTGGCCTGGCCACCTTCTGCAGCTCTGCCCACACATACTCCTGTCCCTTCACATGGTGACCTTTGGCATGACTCTTCTGTCCCCGCTGGCTGCTGCCCATGAAATCCTGCCACAATCAAGCTCATTTTAGCCTGGCCTGAGGCCATGGGGGTGGAAAATGCCGGCCCTGGCCAGACGGGCTCCACCTCCAGCCTCCCAGGCTCCCCAGAGCTGCAGTGAGGGGCCCCGAGCCCCAGGCCCCATCACGGCCCGTGCTTCCCCAGCACCTACTCAGACATGGCCTTCAAGCCTGGCTTGATCTCCCACTGGATGTTGCTTTTCTATTTACTTTATTGATTGTCAAAAAGTGATTATAAAAGTAATATGTGCTATTGAAAAAATTCAGAGAAGCAGAGAGTTGAAAATAGACATAATGTGTATGTCCATCTCCAAAGATAGGATTAAACCATTTAAGAGTATTTCCTTCTGGCCTTTTTCTACGAATATTATGCAGATCTCTCTATATTTTTGAATACACATTCATTGAGGAAAAAAAGCTCGAAATAGTAGAAATGGTTTAAAAATTAGGTGGAGGGACTTCCCTGGAGGTGCAGTGGTTGAGAATCCGCCTGCCAGTGCAGGGGACACGGGTTTGATCCCTGGTCGAGGAGTGGGATAAGGAGGGTGGGAGGGAGACGCAAGAGGGAGGAGATATGGGGATATACGTATGCATATAGCTGATTCACTTTGTTATACAGCAGAAACTAACACAACATTCTAAAGCAATTATACTCCAATAAGGATGTTAAAAAAATTACAAAATAAAAATATGAACATAGATACACGTACAAGGATGTTCATTATAGCCTCATTTGTAAGAGCCAAAAATTAGAGACAATGTCAGTAAGGCAAGGACTATTGGCAGCCACCATAAATGTGGAAAAGCCACTTTAATCCTCGGCGAGCTTAATGGATTGGTGGATAAAAAATGCAGCAGCTTATAAAACAGCATGTTTACGAAAATTCCACGTGCAGAGGCACAGATGTGTGGAAGGATGTTTACATTTCACCAAAAAGTCAATTCTTGTTACTAGGTGATCTCCACCTAATTTTTTTTTTAATAAATTTATTTATTTATGGCTGCGTTGGGTCTTCATTGCTGCACGCGGGCTTTCTCTAGTTGCGGTGAGTGGGATTTACTCTTCATTGCAGTGTGCGGACTTCTCATTGCGGTGGCTTCTCTTGTTGTGGAGCACGGGCTCTGGGCGCGCAAGCTTCAGTAGTTGTGGCGCACGGGCTTAGTTGCTCCGCGGCATGTGGGATCTTCCCAGAACAGGGCTTGATCCCGTGTCCCCTGCATTGGCAGGTGGATTCTTAACCACTGCGCCACCAAGGAAGCCCAATGCTCATACTTTTAAATAATGATTTCCTTACGTTAAATTTCTAAAAACTGATTTTTTTCCCCAAAAAGAACAAATTAAAGAAAAAGATACAAATGAACTTATTAACAAGACAGAAATAGACCCACACACATGGAAAACAAATTTATGGTTACCAAAGGGGAAAGGGCATGGGATAAATTAGGAGGTTGGGATTAACACATACACACTGCTTTATATAAAAAAGATAACCACCAAGGACCTACTGTATAGCATAGGGAACTGTACCCAATATTTTGTAATAACCTGTAAGGAAAAAGAACCCGAAAAAGAATTTATAAATATATATATGTATCTATCCATCTATATATCACTGAACCACTGTGCTGTACACCTGAAACTAACATGACACGGTAAATCAACTATACTTCAATAAAATTTTAAAAAAATATTTGGGGGGCTTCCCTGGTGGCGCAGTGGTTAAGAATCCACCCGCCAATGCAGGAGACACGGGTTCGAGCCCTGGTCTGAGAAGATCCCACATGCCGTAGAGCAGCTAAGCCCGTGCACCACAGCTACAGAAGCCCGCATGCCTAGAGCCCGTGCTCCGCAACAAGAGAAGCCATTGCAATGAGAAGCCTGTGCACCGCAATGAAGAGTAGTCTCCGCTCACTGCAACTAGAGAAAACCCGTGTGCACAGCAACGAAGACCCAACACAGCCAAAAATAAATTTAAAAAATTGTTTTTAATTTTATTATTATTTTTTTCAACATCTTTATTGGAGTATAATTGCTTTACAATGGTGTGTTAGTTTCTGCTGTATAACAAAGTGAATCAGCTATACATATACATATGTCCCCATATCCCCTCCCTCTTGCGTCTCCCTCCCACCCTCCCTCTCCCACCCCTCTAGGTGGTCACAAAGCATCGAGCTGATCTCCCTGTGCTATGGGGCTGCTTCCCACCAGCTATCTATTTTACATTTGGTAATATATATAAGTCCATGTCACTCTCTCACTTCATGCCAGCTTACCCTTCCCCCTCCCCGTGTCCTCAAGTCCATTCTCTATGTCTGTGTCTTTATTCCTGTCCTGCCTCTAGTTTCTTCAGAACCATTAAAAAAAATTTTTTTAAAGAACTAATAACTTAAAAATTTAAAAATGTGTGAATAGGTAATGCATTCATATAGCCTCCAAATTCATAGGGGATGAAAGATAAGTCTCACTCCTCCCCCTCTCCCTCTCACATCCAGTCCTTCCCCTGCCAGCAAGGAATGTTACCAGTTTCTACCCACCTGCTGGGACAGTCTGTGCAGATCTAAGTAACACCCTCCTTCACTTCAGCTCTGAGATCGAATCAATATCAAGACATAAAGAACTTCCTTGCTTTTTGCTTTTCCCAACTTCCTGGTATTCCCACCTCCCCTACTGATGGACAGTTAGGTTGTTTCCAAGTTTTGCAATTACAAACAATGTTGCAGGGAAATATTCAGTACAATCTTTAAAGCTCCCAGTGCGAACTGCCTTCTAGAAAGGCTGTGTCCATTTCTTCTCTTGCCAACAGTGGGACGAAACTAAACTTTCCCATTTAAAATGAAATCCCTCAGATCCTTCCAGATCCTCCTCATTTCTCCACGTTACAGATGAGGAAACGGAGGCCCAGAGAGGTGCAGTGACTTTCCAAGGTCACTCGCTGAATGGTGGCACCCAGCCTTCCTGGCTCCTGGGCTGGATTCTCTTCGCTTTGCCAGGATGCCACCCTTGGCCTGTGCCTCTTCTGAAGGGCCCCACTCCAGCCCTTTGCTACCCTCATGTGTATGTGCAAGGCCAGGTGTGAGTGGAACTGACAGGATGGTGATCAGAGGACAGAGCAGGAATGGTCAGAAGTGGCGTCTTAAGGTTAGGAAGGATTTGACCAGGTGATGGAGAGGTGAGCAGTGTGCATGCAGAGTTCTCAAAGTGCTCTCCAATCCATTGTTTCATCTGTGCTTCTCATCATCCTCTAGATCATCATTCCTATTTGACAGAGGTGGGGAGCTAGACCAGCGAAAACACAGCAGAGCTGGGCCAGGATCCCAGGTCTCCTGACCCCCATGCCAGGGCTTACTGTATCCCGTAACACTGGGGTGGCTGCACTGGGCTGAAGCGGATTAGGGCTGGGAGTGGGGCGGTCAGAGCCCAGGGGCCCTTTTCTGAGTGTCAGAGACCCTAAGATAAGGAGGGCAGCCGTGCGGCTAACCTGGCCATCACTATTATTACAGCTGTCAGCGTCCCCTGGGGGAGAAAAGGAGAGCTGGGTGCTGGGTAAGGGGGTGGGTAGAGAGGCAACAGGGGAAGGGAAAAGGCAAGTGGTACTTAAAAGCCATCTGACCACCCCAGGGCTCTCCAGGCAGCTGGAGCTATTTCCATAAGTTGCCAAAGGAGGCCTGGGAGAGGGAAACTGGCAGAAGGAAGGGAGCTCCCAGTCCCAAAGCTGAGCTTTCTTGAGAGCATCCTCCCTTGCTCTGGCCCTAAGAAGGCAGAGAGTCTCTACCGAGGACGTGCACTTGCAAACTGGCTTGCTGCAAAGGGCCACCAAGGGGCTTGGACTTTCTCGAGGGGCTGTTGGGAGCCATAGAAGGGTTTGGAGCTGGTGCCATGGACTGAGCCCTGGGCTAGGGTCAGGAGCCCTGTCCCTGTGTTCTGCACCTGGCTCATTCCCCACACATGGTAGATGCTCAAGAAATGTCTGCAGGTTTTGCGGGTGAAGGCAGGGGAGAATGTCAACTGGCAGGGAGGCGGGTGGCAAGGAGGAGTCACACCCTCTCATTTTACAACTGGAAACTGAAGGCCAGAGAGGGGAAGTGACTTCCCCAAGGCTTCACAGCTAATAAGGGGTGAAGAGAGTGGAATCCCGACTGCGGGCTGTCCTCCCCGCCTCCCCTTGAGCCTGAGCCTGTGTACAGGTACCTATTAGGCATGTGTGCCACATGTGGTGCATTTGTATTGCTAGAGAGTTATGCAGACATGTGTGTATGTGGATTGCATGAAGCGGCCGCAGTGGGTGGGTGGACATGTGTGTCTGCAGTGTCATGTGTCAGTGGACGTGTGTCTCTGGGGTGTCCTGTCAGGGTGTCAGGCGTGTGGGTGAAGGCCCTGGAGTTGCCTCAGCACCAGGAGGATGGTAGGAAGGTGGGGCTTGCTCTGGGAGGAGAAGGGAGGAGTCATGCGTCTGCCCACCCCTCACCAGCCTCCCACCCTCCAACGTGGCAGCTCACAGGACAGCCCTTTGGGTCAGAAGGCCCCAAACTCCACGAGAGAGAATCAGCGATTGCAGAAGTTGCATTTCCCTGACTCATGCTTGGGGCTGCAAGCACATTCTTGGCTCCTGGACAGCATCTCAGAGAAAAACTGCCAGTGGCAGCCCTGGTTTCCCAGGGAGAAGGCCCACCATGGGCTGGCTATCCAAGCCTTTCTTGGCCACAGTTTTATCCTCTGTTAAAAGAAGAAAGGGGGGCTTCCCTGGTGGCGCAGTGGTTGGGAGTCCGCCTGCCGGTGCAGGGGATGCGGGTTCGTGCCCCGGTCTGGGAGGATCCCACGTGCCGTGGGGGCAGCTGGGCCCGTGGGCCGTGGCCGCTGAGCCTGTGCTCCGCAATGGGAGAGGCCACAACAGTGAGAGGTCCGCGTACCGCAAAAAAAAAAAAAAGAAGAAAGGGATGACGCTTCCTTCCAATTAACGTCCAATAATTAAAAGTGAGATATTGTTTAGGGTACCTGGCCACAGCAAAGGGCCCCATGAAGGTCATTTCCTTGTCCTCTCCCTGTCCCAACTCCCCATCTTCCACAGACAAACAGTTCAAATCCCAGTTCTGACTGCAATTTGCTGTAAGGTCTTGAACTTAGCCTCCCTGAACCTCAGTTTCCTTGTGTTTAAAATGGAGACATTCTTACTTAACCTGAGAGTATTAAATATGGTAATATGAACATGCTGGGCACTTAACATGTTAGTTTTTGTCCTAGGATTCTGTAGGGTGAGGACTGCCTCAATCTAGCCACTGGGGCTAGAGAGCCGTTTCTGCAATATCTGGCAGAACTGGGCCTGTGTACCTGGAAGGCCCAGTTAGAAGATGGTGTGGGAGAAAGAGGGCTGGGGCCCAGGGCATGGGCTCTGGCCCAGCTCCACCTCTGACTTGCTGTGTGACCTTGGGCAAGTTTCTGCCCCTCTCTGGGCCTCAGTTTTCCTCTCTGTACGATGTGATGCAGTTGGATTCCATGGTTTTCTATTTCCTGCTGCCCACACCTCTTGGGACATGGGATTTCCAGCTGAGCCTCTGTCGGGGGAGGGGGTGGGCAGGAACTGCTCCTGCTGGGAGCAGAAGCATTGGACGAATCCAGACCTGAAATGCTGGAGAGTTTCTCTGCATTTCAGACTCTTTCCTCCCTCCAAAAACAGTGCTTTTTCCAAAAAATGCAGCCTGGGAGTGTGGGGGAAGGGCTGCAGTCAGCAGGGCCTGGGCTGGGCTCAGAGCTAAGAATAATGTGGCAAAGGCTCTCCAAACTTTTTTTTGCTGATCTTGGAAATTTAAAGGAGCCGTTGCCTTTCTTTCTTCAGGGAGGTTGCAGGGAGGCTGTGCCTGGAGTCCAGTAGACTCAGGAAGACACTTCCCATCACTCACTCACTGGCCACGCTCACCGTATGCCTTTTCTGGGCACGCCATGTGCTGGGTACTGGGGACTCAGAGTGAGAAGAAATCTCTGCCCATCCAAAATCTCCAATGACATTCAGTGACCATACAGGGTGATGACACGGAGAGAAGGCAGCACAATGCCATAGAGGAGGCTTCTGACCCAGTCTGAGCTACAGTATCGGTCTAGTGAGTCTGGTAGAGAGTGTCCAGACCCAGCCCCCTCCCTAGGCCTCAGCTTCCCTATCGGTATATGGTGGGCATTGGTCCTTTCTACTCTGACCTTCTAGGATTCTGGGTTTATCTAACAGAGTGAGCCTCAGTTTACCCTTCCCCCTCAGGGCCGTCACTGAGGGTCGTAGCACTCAGCTTTCCCCTAAACTTCTGGTGAGGCTTCAGAGAGCTAAGAGATGAAAGGGTGTGGAGGAAAGGAAATCTCTGCGGGATTCTGACATCTGGACCTGCTGAAAATCAAGGCAAACCTCTCTTTCATTACACCAGCTTTGATGGACCCTTAGCTGACCGGCCAATTACCACCTGAGGGCCAAGCTGGGGGTGGGGTAGAGGGTGGAGTGGGGCCTGGGACCCAGGCGATTTTCTCAGTTTCCTTGAATAGCAAGGACTTATTCTTAAAAACAATACACAGATGAGGCAGAGGGAAGTACATGAAAACCAGGACAGCTGCACCAAAGAGATGGACACTGCCCTGAGGCTAAGAGATTTTGTCAACAATCAGACCTGTCCTAAGAAAAGGATACTGGTCTGCCTCCGAGGGAGGTGAGCTCCCTGTTCTTGGAGGAACCTGGGTGCTTGCCTTTTTGGGGTACTGCAGAGAGGACTTCCGCTAGGGGCTACAGACAGGAATCCATGACCTCTGAGATGCCTTGCAGCCCAGAGTCCTCAATACTTTTATTCTAAGATTCTTTGACTCTGAGAGTAAACATTCTAAGATTCCTTGTATGAATTCGAAGATTTCATGGGGATATCATATTCTGTGATGACTACCTTAAGGTTCAAGTGATCTCTGATTCTTTGACCCTGATTCGAAGAGTCTGAAGCTCTTGGGATCTAAGGGTTCCCACAATCCTTGTAATTAGACTTTGAACCTAAGCCAGACTGAGAAGTTAGTCACTCCCACCACTGGGGTAGCCAGAAATTGCCCTCCCCTCACCTCTGCTGCCAGGGACCTGGATGAGTCATCTTTTGGGTGCTGGGCTTCCTTTGCTCCCCAAGATCCAGAGATGCACCTGGAAGCAAGAAGATATTCAGCACAGTTTGTTGATTGAATGAATGAGTGCGTGAGTGAAGTGTCTGTCCCTTCCTCTCCATACTGGGGTCCATGGGTTATCTATGATTTCCCTATTAAAGATTTGGGGGAGGGAGGGGGATGTCCTAAATCATCCTCTACCTTCTCAAGTTCCCTACTAAGATGTACATACCCCCCTCAGAATGTTCATCCTAAGGGCAGGGACTTTGTCCTGTTCTTGGTGGTGTCTTCTGCACCTGGAACGGAAATGAATACCCCAGCTTAGCTCAGAGCTCAAGAGGCTATCAACTGGGGAAGGGTGGGGCAAGAGGAGTTGATAGTGAGACCTGCGGGAGAGGACCCAGACAGGGAGGGGGCAGGGACGACCAACGACAGAGAGACAGAGACAGACAGAGACAGACAAGGAAAGGAAGCAAGGAATGACATTTCACAAAGGAACTGAGGCCCAGAAAGGAAAGTAACTTCTTCAGAGGCACACAGCATATTACTTAGTGGACAGCCAGGGTTTTCTTCCTGTGCACCCCTCCAGGCCCAGGCAGACCATGTGGTGTTTCCCAGGTGTCTCCAATACTTTCCTAGGTGAGGGTCAGGTACTGGGATTGGCCCGACCACTCTTCCTGTTGGGTTGGCCACTGAGGTTGAGCTCCAAGGTGTTCAGGATAAACTGCACATGGAGAAGGGTGCTGCCTCCCAACCTCTGACCACCTCCCCTGAGAGGAAGGAGAGGGGCCCTGACTGAGGACGGGTTGTGTAGGAGAACCCAATTAAGTTTCAGCTCAAAAATGAAGGAATGGATCCACTTGGAGGCAGAGCTGCTGCAGGGAAAGGGGTGCTGGAAGGAATGTGCAATCAGGGGTAGCTGGCTTGTGCAAAGAGCCTTGGGGTGTTAGGGGGCTCCTCTCCGGGGAGTTGGACCCTGGAGACCCATGTCCCCTCCAGCTAAGTGTTCCGAGCTCCCACTAGGGTGCAGAGTCTCAGCTGAATCAAAGGATGCCTGCTCGCTCTGCAGTCGTGCGGGCCCCAGGCGCCCAGCCTCAAGGCAGGGGCTCCCCGGGTGCCGCGACCCCGTCCGATGAGGGGGGCAGTAGGACCCAGGGGCCGGGTGACTGCCCGCAGAGGGAGAGGCGGGAGCCGGGGCGGTTTGGGGGAGGTCTTTGGCTTTTTTTGGCGGAGCCGGGGCGCCCTCCGGAAGCTTTCCTAACTTTCCAGAAGTTTCTCGGGACGGGAGGGAGGTGGGGTGGGGGAACGCCATATATAGATCTGGAGAGCGGGGGCGCGGCGGAGAGTGGAATCCGTTCGCGGCTCGAGTGCGGCACTGTGACTGCGGTCCCGGCGCCAGCACAGCCCGGCCAGGTGAGGGGCGGGGGCGGCCCGGGTGGGGCGGGAGCGGCCGGGGAGAGCGGCGGGAGCTTTGGGGGTGCTCAAGAAAATGAGAGGGGAGAGCGGCCCGCGGGAGGGTTTAGGGGCCACTCCAGAGCCCGCAAACTGGAGTCCCTGGCACTTTGGGGACAGCTGGAGGGTTCGGCATGGAGAACCCGGGGCTGGGGGGTGATGGCGGAGCGAGCCCGAGGGCCAGAGCAGAGATCAGAGCCGGGATGGGGAGTCGGGGCACTCAGAGGGCCCGGAAAAAGTGCAGGGTTCCGCAGAAGTGTGGGGCAGGGGTGCTGGTGGCAGAGAGAAAACAGTGGGGCTGGGAGCCGGGATGCTGAGGCTCGTCCCTCTGCAGGATCAAGGAGGGAGAAGATGGGTCTGGAATGCCTTCCAGCAGGGACAGGGAGGCCAGGCTGGCTTTGCATGTCTGGGTGCCTCCAGTTGTGGGGTTGAGGCCCAAGGGCCAGTGGGCCACCCTCCTCACAGGCTTGCTGGGGGGGCATCTGAGCCTCCTGAGGTAGGGTGGTAGGAAAAGGAGGTGAAATAGCCTTGACTTTTACTGGGCTCTTGGGGTCCCCATGGTTTGGGAGGAGTCCCCCACCGCGGCTCCATTTCTGATCGGCAGCCAGCACCAGTCTCCCCCACTTCCCTCCAAAAGAGGGGTGCGTCCTCCCACAGAAGGGACAAGGGGGCGCTCCCTAGAAGGCTTTGAGTCACCCACTCTAATTCTGTCCACCGCCACCTGGTTCCTGGAGTAACTGCAGGGTTAAGGCTACTTAAGAGGCCGGGGTTCCCTGCCCCCAGCTTAGGGACATTCCTGAGACGGCTGGAGTGGTGGAAGAAGAATGAAACCGCTTCCAGCATGACCAGAAAGGCCTGGCCCCTCCTCTTCCCGGGCTTCCGGCTGGTCCCGCTGGTCTGCAGGGCCCGGATGGAGGCCGGATGGAGGCCGAAGGAAAATCAGGGGGCTTTGGTTCCCTGGAAGTCTCTGGCTGGGACCACACCCTACTGTCCTCTGGCAGTTCATCTGCCCATCCCCCCTTCCTGAGGCCTCCGTGTCTCCTCCTTTTGTCTCTGGTCACCGGGATTCCCAGCAGAAATGTTTTTCCACGGGCTGTGTAACAGGACACCACATCCAGCCCTCCAGAGGGGCTCTGTGGGTGCTTCTGGGAGGAAGGAGCCCTGTGCTAGGAAGCCTGACCCCCACTGATCCTTGGTGGACTGGAGGTGGCTCCCTGCCCGCTCTCTGGCCTCAGTTTCTCCCACTGTTTGGTGAAGTGAATGACCTCCAAGGTCATTGTAGATCTGGGACTGGTTATGTGTTCCTTCTGCCAGGGGCAGTGCAGACAGGGTTCCATATGGGGGCTGGGCCTACCAGGCCCCCTCCTCACCACCACGCCAGCTCTGCCCTATCCCATCCTCCTCACTCTTCTGTTTTCTTTCAGAATGAAAAAGGCAGGCATTGACCTCCCCCTGAGGCAGTTTCAAGGTACTTTAGCCCTCCTCAAGTGTTCGAGAGCCCTTCTGGTGGTCCCCCCCCAGCATCTGCTTCCCTTCCCTCTACTTACAAAAATCTGGAACCCAGTCTCAACTTGGCCTGGCTAGCTGTGGGCACAGCCCTTGGTTCTGGGCTCGTGTATTTTTCTTTATGGGAGTATAAATCTTCTAACCTTAGCCTAAGGGCTAGGATTTCTCTGTAGCAACAGGGGCTGGGCTGTGGGAGGCTGGCTTGCTTGCAGTGACTTGCCTTCCTCCGTTCCTACTGCTGGGTTAACAGGGCAGCCCTTCTCCATAGCTGCACATCTCCCTGCAGAGAGTGACGTTGCGGGCTGGAAGCTAGGGCCAGGGAGGCTCTGTGGCACCCCCTGGGACCTGAACCCAGGCCTCCCGCTTCCCGAATAGGAAGCCCTCCTCTGCAGGCGGGTGCAGATAATTCAGTTTCCAGCCTGCCACGTCACCCGGCGCAGGAGCGCAGCTGTGTGGCTGCCTGAGGAATCCCAAACTAGTCATTTGGAGCTTTCTTAAAAAGCCCCTCCCAGCCCTTTAAGGTTCTGGTTGGCTGGGGGTGGGGCTGTCAAGACAGTGCCTGCCACGTGGCAAGGCTGTGAACTAGACTCCGAGACTGTCTCTCAAGGGGATGCTGGTGGCCTCTGCAGAGCTCCCAGCTCTGGCATTAGCTGTCTGGACTAAAGGCGGCCTTTGAATAGGATGACCATATATATGCCTGTTGTCCTGGCCTAATAATTAGTAGTGTCCCATTTTACACTCCTAAGTGTCTTTTTTTGTACAATAATTATATGGCCGCTCTGCCTTTGAGGCTCCAGGCCTGGTGGGGAAGTAGCTAGGGCTGGGAGGAAGGCAGGCTGGGCCCTGAGATATTCCCTTCCCAATCCGTTCTTTAGGGTGAAATTCTGTCTTACCTCTGCAATCCATACTCTAGGCTACAGATCTCTTTGATACCTCCCCCCAGGCAGCTGTGGGGCTCAGTGGCCTTCCCTCCTCCCACCACCTCTCCCCATGTACCTTTTGCTTCTCCTCTGCACCACACCTCCAAGGAGGTGGCAGCCCAGGGAGGGGGGCCTTGGCTTGGTTCACAGGATGGCTGCAGCAGTAGAGTCTTCGCAGAAAGCCAGTGCTCCCCAGGCAGGTTCAAGGCCTGAGGGTCGTCCACCAGGATTCTGAGTTTTCCGTCTTCTTGAGGACCATGAGATGGAATCTGCCAGAGCCATGGGATCACCGCGGCTCCTTCCAAACCTTCCCTTTGCCATGTCACCTCCTCTTCCCTTGTGCTGCCTGGAGAAGCGGAAATGACCTCAGATTGGAGGAGTGTGGAAATAAGTCCATGTGGAGAGACTGTCCTGATGGGAGGCCCCAGAGAGGGGAGAGGGGCTTGTCCTAGGGGCCACTGCTACTGCTGTGGTTTGAGGAGGGGACCTGAGGGCAATCTTGAAGCCACAGAGTAGATAGGCACGTGTGGTGATGACTGTCAGATGGGAGGGAAGAATGGAATCTGAGGTGGCCCAGCTTCCTGGGAGAATGAACACACATCTGGCCACCAGCCTCTGGTGAAGGGGTGTTGGTGTCATTGTTCCTTTGAGCTGTGACTTACCCTCTCCCTTAGTATCCTTCCTCTCAGGAAACCTTCCCCCCCCCCACACCCGCCGGCTCCCCCCGCTTTTGTCCTGGGGATTTCACATCCGCTCCAGGGGCTGTGGGCAGACGGGCAGGCAAGTCCCTGCCGAGACAGAAGCCTGGGCATGGAGACCTAGACCCATACAACTTGGAAAATGGCGCCTGAGGCTCAGAGAGGGGAGCACACACACATGCACACAGGCGAACTCAAGGTCACCCTTGGGGCAGCAGAGCAGAGCATCTGGACTCTCTCATTTAATGAGTGAACCAACTGGCGACTCATTAACATCCCAGGGCAGGAGGAAAGGCATTCGGGGAGGAGCAGGCCTGTACCTCCACCCCACATGACATCCTTTGTCCAGGCCCCTGAGTTTCATGCAGACCCCGAGCCCATCTACCACTTTTTTTTTTTCCCACTGGAAAAGGGCCCCAGGGTTGTATGAGATCAGAGCTAATAACTAAAGGCCCCAGGTTTGGGCAAGTGGCCCTGGTTTTTGTTCATTAAGGAACAGCTGAGGCCTCTTGTGTGCCAGGCACTGGGGATATAGACAGAAGCCAGACTAGCTAGGTTTCCTACCCTCCTGGAGGTCACAGACTAATTAGGGATGGAAACAGTACATAACAAACATAAGTCTAAATGTTAAGTTCAGTGCAAGAAATCAATAGAGCTGAGGTGGGGATTTGCCTGCTTTGGCTAGGGAGTCAAAGAAGGCCTCTGAGAGAGTGGGCAGACGGAGACCCCCAATCTGGGCAACCCGGAGTTAGGTCCGGGCTCCCTAGAGCTCTGGGCCATCTTGCTCCCATCTCCAGGGGACTTGGTGACAGCCAGAGGCTAGGGATGGTTGTTGGCGAGGAACGACTAGGGCTTCAGGGCCACCCTCTCTCTGCCACCCTCACAGGTCCTCCGTGGTGCTCACACCCCGCCTCCCAGCCATGCGTGCCCTTCTGCTCGTCAGCACCTTCTGCCTACTGGCCAGGGCCCTGGCCGCCGAGGTGAAGAAACCCGCGGCTACAGCAGCTCCCGGACCGGCTGAGAAGCTGAGCCCCAAGGCGGCCACGTTTGCTGAGCGCAGCGCCGGCCTGGCCTTCAGCCTGTACCAGGCCATGGCCAAGGACCAGGCGGTGGAGAACATCCTGCTGTCGCCTGTGGTGGTGGCCTCGTCCCTGGGGCTAGTGTCGCTGGGCGGCAAGGCGGCCACGGCGTCACAGGCCAAGGCGGTGCTGAGCGCCGAGCAGCTGCGCGACGAGGAGGTGCACGCGGGCCTGGGCGAGCTGCTGCGCTCGCTCAGCAACAGCACGGCGCGCAATGTGACGTGGAAGCTGGGCAGCCGCCTGTATGGGCCCAGCTCGGTGAGCTTCGCAGAGGACTTCGTGCGCAGCAGCAAGCAGCACTACAATTGCGAGCACTCCAAGATCAACTTCCGCGACAAGCGCAGCGCCCTGCAGTCCATCAACGAGTGGGCGGCGCAGACCACCGACGGCAAGCTGCCCGAGGTCACCAAGGACGTGGAGCGCACCGACGGCGCGCTGCTGGTCAATGCTATGTTCTTCAAGCGTGAGTCCGGAGGGGCGGGGCAGGGCGCGGTGGGGCGGGGCCTCCTCTCCCCGGAGCCCCGCCCCTGGCAAATCAGGTCAGTGTTCCCGTGCCGAGCACCACAGCTGGGGCTCCTTCAGTCCTCATTAACAACCTGTGGACCCAGAGGGAGGCACTGTTACTGAACTCTTGTTACATACGAGACACTAGATTCAGAGAGGTGTAGTGTTGTGTCTAAAGGAACGGGACAGAGATGCAAGCCCCACTGAAGGACTCCATAAGATGTGCTCCTGCCGTGTTTCATCACATCAGAGTGTTGTTGCTTGTCTTGGAATCAAATTTAGTAATCAGTTCTATCTCAGTAATGAGCTGGAGAAAGGCTCCACATCTGTGACCATTACTAACCCTCAAAGCAACTTTGGGGGCAGGTGGTGTTACCTACATTTCACAGGTAAGGAAACTGAGGCTCAGCTAGGAGGAGAGAGCCCGGACTCAGGTCCAGGTGCATCTTGAATTGAAGATTCGATTTGGGCTTAATGTGTATTTTTGAGTACCTATATGGATAGCACTGTCCCTCTCACGGCATGCTGTGAGGATGAGGTGACCCCTCTTTTACAAATGAAGGGACCAAGATAGGGGTGAAAGGTCTTGCAGCCAGTTGGTGACTGAGACTGAATTTGAATACACGTCTGTATGTGACATAGGGCAGGGCTCATGCCACTGTCACGTATTCATGGTTTTTTGGGTCATTTTGGGGGGCACAGAGACAGGGCTTGCAGACAAGAATGAAGGGTGGTCTTGGGGCATCCCCTGCCCGGGGCACAGACCTCAGTTAGCAGGTGGGGGGGGAAGTCTAGCTGAGCGCATGCTGCGCAAATGCCTGACAGCTGTCAGGGCGGAGGTGGACATGGTGGTAGCGAAGCTGAGGGTCCTCCTTCTGAAGGCACCCCCTGTCATGTGGAAACGGGTAGGCCCTAAATGTAGAGAACCGTATCTTCAGGCAGCATGTCCTGGGGCCAAGACCCACACCCCCAGGGAACATGTACTCTGTGGGCTGGGTGCTCGGGGGGAGGTGGGCCGCAGTTGACCCCAGAAGACTTTAACAAAGGCCTTGAGCAGGGAGAAATCCAGGGTATGCAGTTGAGGGGAGTGTCTTGACAAGATGGGGGCATCTATTTCTGACCTTGTGTTCTACTTCCCACTACAGCACACTGGGATGAGAGATTCCACCACAAGATGGTGGACAACCGAGGCTTCATGGTGACCCGTTCCTATACCGTGGGCGTCACCATGATGCACCGAACAGGTAGGTGCCTTGCAGGGCGGGGTGGGGGGGCCAAGTGGGGGCTTGAGGGTGCTTGGGGCCTGGCCCGCCCCCGCCCCACAGTGTTCCCAGCGCCGTTTCTGCTCTTCTCCCAGGTCTCTACAACTACTATGATGACGAGAAGGAGAAGCTGCAAATTGTGGAGATGCCCCTGGCGCACAAGCTCTCCAGCCTCATCATCATCATGCCCCACCACGTGGAGCCCCTTGAGCGCCTTGAGAAGCTGCTGACCGAAGAGCAGCTGAAGACCTGGATGGGGAAGATTCAGAAGAAGGCTGTTGCCATCTCCCTGCCCAAGGGTGTGGTAGAGGTGACCCACGACCTGCAGGTGAGGGATGGCCCAACTCAAGGGCCTGCAGGGCTTGGAGGGGGGCATGGCGCACGGGGCAACCATTCACCAGCTCAGCAGGTCTGTCCTGAGCCCCTCTGGCTGTCCAGGCAGTACTGGGCTGTGTTGGGGGAGGAGGCATGGTCCCTGCCCTTGGGAAGATGGTGATAACATCAACAGCTAAATATTGGGTTGGCCAAAAAGTTCGTTCAGGATTTTCTGTAACACCGTACGGAAAACCCAAACGAACTTTTTGGCCAACCCAATATAATTGAGCACGTGCTGTATGCTAGACACTCTTCCTAAGCACTTTGCATGTATTAAACTCTTAATTCTCAAAACAACTTTATTAGGTAGGACTATCAACCTTATCTTACAGATGAGGAAAGTGAGGCTCAGGAAAGTGAAATAACGTATCCAAATTCACACAGTCAATAACTCAGACGTTTTTGCAGGCATGCCTCATTTTATTGTGCTTCGCTTTACTGCGTTCTTTTACAAACTGAAAACCTATGGCAATCCTGCGTCAGACAAGTCTATTGGCTCCACTTTTCCAACAGCATTTGCTCGCTTCGTGTCTCTGTGTCACATTTCAGTAATTCTCGCAATATTTCAAACCCTCCACCAGCAAAAAGATCGACTCCCTGAAGGCTCAGATGATGGTTAGCATTTTTTAGCAATAAAGTATTTTTAATTAAGGTATGTACATTGATTTTTTAAGACATAATACTATTGCAGAGTTAATAGACTATAGTATAGTGTAAACATAACTTTTATATGCACCGGGAAACCAAAAAATTCGTGTGACTCACTTTATTGCAATATTCACTTTATTGTGGTGGTCTGGAGCCGAACCCGCAATATCTCTGGGGTATGCGTGTATAGACTGTTCAAGCTGGAGGACTGTCCCCCATGCAGTAATAAGACTAATAATGGCTTTCAGCTCTGAGTCACTTGGCTGGAAACTTAACCAAACCCGCTCAACATCATTTCTCCCTCATGACCACCCTGGGTGGTGGGCAGCGGCTCAGAGAGAAGCAGTGACTCGCTAAGGTCACCCTGGCTAGTAAGCAGTGGAGCTGCAGCTAGTTCTCAAGGTGAAAACTCAGGGTGGCCTTTTTGTCAATCAGGAGAGAAAGATTTTTTCCTCTACTCGAAAGGGAAAACGTTCATCTCATTCCTTCCTTGGATTCCAGAAATGATTCCTTGGCAGGTCTCTCACCTACAGAATTGTTTCAGACTTGTTGCTGAGAGAGCGTGGAGAGAGAAAGCTTGAGATGAGATGGGGCTTAGGCTCCAAACTGGAGACTAGTGGAACTTGTGTGGTCTGTACTGTAGACGGCACTGAGGGTTTCCAGAGGAACCACCTGTCTCCCTCTTGCGCTTGTCCCGACTCTACCCCAGCCCTTTCTCCTGCAGTTGCTGTCATCTGACTCCCCTTCTTTCTCCCGTGTTTTCCTGGCACCCTGGTTGGACACACTACCCGCTATCCTGCAATAGATTGAGTTGGGAAATTCCAAGAGGGTGATTTGTGCAAAGTCAAGGGGACTGGAATAGCTGGGCCTAGAATGCCTGTCTCAGGACACCCTGACTCTCAGATCCCTAGGTCTCGTGCCCGTTTGGCCATGCTGGGGAAGTGCACTGTCCCGCAGAAGCCTGGGCCCTGAAGGCTGCTGTTCACTCAGCCGACAGTCCTTTACTGCCACCTCTTCTGCACTGAGAGCCAGGGAGAGCCCTGAATATGGGCCCTGCATTGAGGGAGCTCTGAGCCAGGTGGGAGAGACAGACAGGACCACACACTGATAGCCAGAGGGAGGCCAGGGGTGCTGAGGCCCAGAGAGGCGCGGCTCCAGTCTTGTGGGATAGGGAAGCCTTCCCGGAAGACGTGGAGTCTAAAGGGACCTACAGAGACAGGGTAGCCACTGAGATGCCATCGAGGATGCAGTTTCAGGGAGGCTGTTGAGTGGAGAGCGGAGTGGGACATACTGAGGGTTAAGGCTGCAGTGCAAGCACAGGTCACAGGAAAGAGCTTGTCCTTGGCTTCCAGGGTGCGGAGCCTTAGAAGAGTGTGTGTGTGTGTGTGTGTGTGTGTGCTTTTTGACTTTTTACTATGGAAATGTATAAAGATATATTAAAGAGAGATTAGTATCAGGAACCCTCATGTATCCGTCACCCAACATCAACCATCATCAGCTCATGACCAATAAGGATTCATTTATACACACCCATTCCTCACCCATCAGATTATTTTGAAGCAAATCCCAGATATCATATCACTCTGGAAAGGTTTTAAGCCCCAGAGTGATGTGGTCATAGCTGTCCTTAGGATAAGTCTTTCTCAAACGAGTGTGTCAAGAATTACCTGGAGAGTTGGTTCAAAAGGTTCCCAGCCCACCCCCAGAGATTGTGATTCCGTGGCTCTGGGCTGGAGCCAGGGAATGTGCGCTTCGTGTAAGCCCCTGGGTCACGCTGATGCTGGCGACCCACCACCCACAGTCTGAGAAGCACAGGTCAAGGTGGCTCGGCGGGGCCAGGCATAGATTCTGCCTTTTCCCCCTGGGCCTTAGTTTCCTCATCTGTGACGTGGTGATTGGAAGCTGTTGCAGGGTTTTCATGAGAATTAGGAAAGCAGTGCTTGGCAGTGCCCACGCCATGTCTGGCACACAGAAGGTGGCAGGGAGTGGTCATCTCTGCTCTGAGGGAAGAGACGGGAGGAGACGGCAGGCGGTGTGGGTGGAGGGTGAGGGTCTAGGAGCCTTACCCACCGTGGCCTCACCGGCACTCACCTGGTCCTGCAGAAACACCTGGCTGGGCTGGGTCTGACTGAGGCCATCGACAAGAACAAGGCAGACCTGTCTCGCATGTCCGGCAAGAAGGACCTGTACCTGGCCAGTGTGTTCCACGCCACCGCCTTCGAGTGGGACACAGACGGCAACCCCTTCGACCAGGACATCTATGGGCGTGAGGAGCTGCGCAGCCCCAAGCTCTTCTACGCCGACCACCCCTTCATCTTCCTGGTTCGAGACACCCAGAGCGGCTCCCTGCTGTTCATCGGGCGCCTGGTCCGGCCCAAGGGTGACAAGATGCGAGACGAGTTGTAGGGCCCCAGGGTGGGTGTGGGATGGCACGGGGCAGCGGGAGGCTCCTGAGACACATGGGTGCTATGGGGGTGGGGAGCTGAGGTACTGACCTTGGATGGTCCATGGGGTGGGGGTGGGAAAACAGGGGGGCTGGCTGTGTCTGAGCAGACCTTCCTAGCCAGGATTCACTCTGCCTGGACACAGGCCCCCAGATGTCAGGATGCTGAGCCCAGAGACCCCACATCCTGTGGGAGCTGGGCAGCAGTCGTGGAGCCCTGCTCTCGGCCCTGGGATCCAGGCTGCCTCGGTCAGTGTTCATATTTATAGCTGTGTGCTTTCTCATCTGTGAGACAGAATCGAGTTGGGGATTTAGCCAAGCCCTCATGGAAAGGGGGCCCTCTTCCTGATACCACCACCACCTCAGCCCCTCCCCGGCTCCCTCCCAATCTTCTGACTTCCCTCAACTATAAAACTAGGTGCTGCAGCCCCTGGGACATGTACCTGCCCCCTGCCCCTGCCCCCCCATGGGTCTGACCCCAGTGAGGGGGTCGGGTATAGCTTATGGGGGGGCAGGGGGAGCTCTTGGGCAGACTCCAGTCAGGCATCATGGGGATGAACATTTTTTTTTCCCTTTTATAGATTTTCAAAGATGGGGAGGAAAGGGGGGAAATGAGCCTTTGTTGCTGTCAAACAAAGATCTTATTTGTACAATTGTTTTTTTTTTCAATAAAATTTTCCAGTGAAATTTTGTCAGAGCATGGAAGGAGATTGGATCAGAGATTCCCATCTCATTCTTCCCCGGGGAAAAGGGCTCCTTCTGTTAAGCCACGTTTGCTACTAATAGCCCTTGTCAGGCCCTGAAATCCTGGCAGATGATACCATGTGGCAGGCCCACTATGTGCTGAATTGGAAATTGTTTTGGCTTGGGCTACCCTGGAGAGATGGTGGCTGCAGGGCCGGAGTGACAGTGCTGGACCTGGAGCCCAGACTCTGCTGTCCTGCTGTGCAGGGCCCCAGGGTCCCAGTCTTCAGCCCCCTAGGCTTTCACTTAAAGCTGACCTCATCCACATCCAGGGCCAGAGGGCACAAGCTCAGGCTGCCCAGCTGGGCAGGACTTTGTGAAGAAGGGGCTTGTGGGAACCTTGCTCTGTGTCTGGGTTTGCAGCAGGAGATGAGGGACCTGATAACAGTCCTCACACTGGTTACTTTTCATGGTCCTTGGGGCTCCTGACATCACAGCTCAGGGAGGGAGAGGGCAAGTGGGATGCACAGGACAGAAGACCAGTGGCCAGGGAGGCAGAGGAACAGAGGAAACTGGATTCATGTCCCATCTCTGCTGTTTGCTGGCTGTGTGACTTTGGGAAGGTCACTACCTCTCTCTGGGCACCTCTCCAGCTTCTGTTTGCCAACAACTCTGCCCTGGGGGTTGTTGGTCCGAGGAGGGAATCCCTGCCTGGCTGGGCAACCTAGTTGGAGTCCTCCAAGATGTGAATGGGGCTGCAGAAGGGCCAGCTGATTCACTCCCATTATTACCATAATGCAACACAACTGTTTAGAACTCCAGGTCTGTTCTGTGCTGTGAACCCAATAAATTAGATCTCTGCCCTCAGGAGGCTTCATCTAGAAGTGGAGACGTAGGGACAGTGACAAGTATGCTCGGTACACACCGTGTTCCAGTCCCCTGGATCATTCTGTTCCCAGACATGCCACACTTACTCTCCTGCCTCAGGGCCTTTGCACTAGCTGTTCTTTCTGGCAAGTGGTTCTTCTAGATCTTTGCAAGCCTGCTTTTTTGTCGTCCAGGACTCGGCCTAAATGTCATCTACTCCACAAGGGCCTTCCCTAACCACCCAGTATAAGCAGCTCCTCCACAACATCAGTTTCTTTACTATGTTTTCTTGTTTTACTGACTCAGTGCTCCTAAATTATCCACCTATTGACACATTTGGTCTGTCCCCACTACTAGAATGGAAGCTCCACGAGAATAGGGACGATGACTTTTTAAAAAAAATTTTTATTTATTTATTTTTGGCTGCATGCGGGCTTTCTCTAGTTGCGACGAGCGGGGTCTACTCTTCGTTGCAGTGCACGGGCTTCTCATGCGGTGGCTTCTCTTGTTGCGGAGCACGGGCTCTAGGTGCGCGGGCTTCAGTAGTTGTGGCATGTGGGCTCAGTAGTTGTAGGTCACAGGCTCTAGAGCGCAGGCTCAGTAATTGTGGCACATGGGCTTAGTTGCCCCGCGGCATGTGGGATCTTCCCGGACCAGGGATCGAACCCACGTCCCCTGAATTGGCAGGCAGATTCTTAACCACTGCGCCCATGTCTTGTTCATCACTGTATGTCCTGCACTCAAATTCAGTGTCATACACACATAAGGCACTCAAAACATTTTAGTAAGTGAAAGAGCTGTGTTAGAAGGGCACCAGGGCTTCGGGAATCCAGAAGGGTGCTATGGGTGGGCGCCATGACTGCCATGGGGAGATCAAGGAAGACTCCCAGGAGGAAGTGCCATGTAGGCTGCCTTGAAGGGTAAGTAGGCATTTCTTGATCAGAAAAATGATTTTAATAATACCAGCTGGTCCTTCCTTTGTATTTTGCTTCTACTATGTGCCGAACACCATGTTGGTCACTTGATATATATAAATTTTATCCCAGCCTCCTAACGGCTTGGCTAGGTAGGGATTATTCCCATTTTACAGGTGAGATAACCGAGGCTGCGAGAGGTTAAGTGACCTGCCTGAGGCTCCACAGCCAGTAGGGCTGAGCTGGGAAATGCTCCTAGCCAGCTGGAGAGTTGTTCTTCCTCCATGACACACAGAAAGGGCAGGAGAGGAACTGGCCAGATTTTAACAGGAAAGGTGCATAACCTCAGTCTGTATACGTTGTCCAACTTAGTCCCCACAATAGCCCAGTTAGGTGGGAAGTCTTCCTACTCACACAGGTATAGTTCAGAGATGGGGAGACTGGACTAGAAGCTGGGACTCCTGGACCCAACGCTCAGCCTGCAACAGCTTCCCCACCAGGTGGGCATGGGCAGTGAAGGAAGGCAGGGCTGAGTGTGGGGCTGCCCAGATGACACAAAGGGGGCCCTGAGGCCACCTGCCTCCATCCGGGCACAGGCGGGAGGGTGGTGGGAGGTCTGTGCTCCCACCTCACAGTGAGGGGTGGGGTTGCTGGTGTGAAGGGTGGCAGGGCAGGTGGTGGAGGTGGATAGGTCAAGGTTGGGCTGGGGCTGGACCAGCCACGTCGGCGCCCTTGATGGCCCATCACAGCTCTGTGTGGAGCTTTCTTGCCACCTGGAGGCCACTGAAGGGACCTCCTTGTTAAAAGTCTCAGAAAGATGATGACCCTGCTGCACTGTGTGGGTCTTGGATGTGAGCGCAAGTGTGGGGAGATGGGGATTAACTTTTACTGAGCACCGACTATGTGCCCTGCACTGCCAGGTACACATGAGGGAAGCTCTTAATTCTTAGAGCTTCCCTCAGGGGTAGCTATTACCATCCCAAGTTATAGAAGAGAAAACTGGGGTTTAGAGAATAACGTGACCAGCCCAAGGCCACCTAGCAGGTCAGTGACAGAGCCTGGCACGTATGGGAGCGCAGGTCAGCTGGCTGTGGAGGAGAGAGGTGGTCGATACGCGTGAGCTCCGTGCTCCACGGTTTACAGGAGGCGGTCAGTAACCAATGGGATTCTATATAATCTTTACTCCAGTCCCCGCAGCTAAAGCCGCCTTGAGAGTAGCCCTTGTCTGCCCACGCCCTGGCCACATCCCCAAACCCAGCACAACGCCTGGCACACAGGAGGTGCCTAATAAATGCTCATTCAAAGGAAGTGGTCCAGTGGGTGCTCTGGTGCTTAGCAACAGAGGCATTGGAGCCTGGCAGACCAGACTGGAAGCCCAGTTCTGCCACTCCTAGCTGTGTGGCCTTGGGCCAGATACTTAACCTCCCTGAGCTTCAGTTTCCTCACTAGTAAGATGGGAATGATAATAGCAAGTACCTCATAGAGCTGTGGTGAGAACGAAATGAGGTAACCCATGGTACCTGGCAAATAATATGTGGCCGAGAAATATTAACTATTAATAAGAGAAGGTAAATCAAGATCATACTGCAGAGCTGGGATTTGAACCCAGATCTCCACAACTTTAAAGCCTGATTCTTTCCATCATGCCATACAACCTGGGGGTCAGGCAGAGCTGAAGTGGTCAGGGAAGACTTCTTGGAAGAAGAGGTGCTAGAGGTTGGTAGGAAAGAGGGGAAGAGGCATTCTGGAAGAGAGGCCCAGCGTGAACAGAGGTGCGGCCGCTGGAAGGGCCATGGGAGCTTGGGACACAGCGAGGGGCCCAGGGGAGGGTGGGGGTGAGATAGAGGGAGGCCTGGCTGCCAGGTGCTGGGCTGAACTGCTCTGAGAGGGGCTGGGAGGAGGCGGCTGACGGGGAGGCCCCGAGGTCAGTGAACGCTTCTGCAGGAGCAGAGCAGTTGGTTTTGCCACTCCCACCCCTCCAATTTCCCTCCTTTTCCCACAGCCCCCGCTTGACTTATCCCCTCCCCTGGACTTTCCTCCCTCTACTTTTGCTCATGTGGCCTCTTCTGCTGGTATCATGCCTCCCCCTACCTCTGCCAGTGGAGCCCTCCTCATCCTTCAAAGCCTATCTCAAAGGTTACCGACTCTCCAGAGACCCTTCCTGGGCCCCTGTCAGAAGCGCAGCTGCCTCTGTGCTCCCAGAGCTCTGGGGAAGCATCTCTGGGCAGCACACACCACATTTTCCCTCCAGGTGCTCTCTGGGGGACTTGGTCCTTCAATACCTCTTGCTGTCACCTTTCTTCCTCTCTCTCTGTGACATGGACATGTCTGCTCAGCTCCCCTACGTGCCTACCACCAGGGTTTCATTTGTGGGGGGGAGCACGGAGTCCACATGTCCGGGCATGAGCTGATCCACCTGGCTGTCCCAGCAAGAATTAGAAAGTGTTCTGACACTTCAAACACACCTACTGAGAAGCGGTCAGCTCTCAGACTTCCTTTTGTTTTTCATGTCATTCCTCTGTCTTGGTGTAAACCAGAGATGACAAACTCAACAGGGGAGCCGAGAGGAGGCCCAACAGGAGGGGAGAGCTAAGCTGTGTTATATAACTTACCAAGACAGGAGTTTGATGCTGCCGTCAACAAATTACATTGTCAGTTTGTCAGCTGAATTCACAGTGCTGCTAGATCTCAGGTGAAATTTAGGGCACTGATCTCAGGGAGGGAATTAGAGGCCATATGGCAGGATTTGGACGATTTAGAGCACCCCTAGCTCCAGTAAATCCCCGTGCAGCCCAAGCTGCCTTGCCTGAAGACCTTGAAGTGACCTTGTCTTGGAAGTTACCCTGCAAAGTGTTCTAGTTGTTTATTGCAGAGAAACAAGCCATTCCACACTTAGTGGCTTAAAATGACAATTCACTCTTTTTCCCAGTTCTGCGGGGTGGCTGAGCAGTCCTTCTACTGGTCTTGTCTGGGTTCGCTCGGGTGACTGTATCCACTGGACGCTGGGCTCAGCTGGGATGGCTGGGCGCTGAGCCTCTCTCTTATGTGTGCCTGCATCCCCGTCTTCTTCCTGGCACCGTGGTGGCCTCAGGATTCTGAGAGGATGAAGGCGGGAGCTAAGCCTCTGAGGCCTGGGCTCTGCAGCTTATAACATGTCGCTTCCATCACATCCTGTTGGTCAAAGCAAGTCACGAGGCCAGCCTGGATTCGAGGGCTGAAAAAGAGACTTCACGTCTGGATGGAAAGAGCAGCGAAATATCATGGGCATGATTTCAATCTACCCCACAGGGGGAGGCCAAGTCTCTTCACGCACCAATCCCATTGTCTCCAGTCCTATAACTGGGATTAGACACTTTCCTGTCTCAGAAGACTAGTTCCAGAGTCAGATGGGGGAGGAGGAAGCAGCCACATCAGAAGAATTGCAAGATTTTGCTAATTTATGTCACCAAGGAGTCTGGATGATATATGTGGGAACGTTTTCTGCGGGTGCTAGTGCATGGAGGCAGGAACACAGTTTTCACTGGGCTGGATTTATTAATACGGGTACATTTACCTCAGATTGCAGAGTCAGTGTGCCAGTTTGAGCACCTAGGAGTGGTTTTCATTGTTTGCTTAGCTGGTTGACTGAAACCTGGATTCAACTGAGGCCTATGCTTAGTTGATATTGAAATGCCAGAATTCCTTGCTTTAACATAGAGGAAGGAATCCAGTGCTAAAGCAGGGAGCAATGTTGGTGTGGATTTACCCTGTGTGACCCACTCACATACTCCCAAGCCAAGTTCCACACTCCCGACTTCCTCTTATAGAGCCTGGAGGAAATTCCCTTCGCCAAGGCATGAAGAAACATGTTAGTGAGGGGAGCATCTCTGAAACATGATGCAGTACTTGTTCTCTGCAGGCTAGGGATACTAGTGAAGGACACTGCCACAGAAATGGGCTCCATGATTTCAGTGGAAATGATGGGATCCCAGGGGAGCAGAGCACAGACAGCAGCACTTGGCCATCTGGGACGTCAGATGCCAAGTGGTACTCAGAATGGTCTAACCCACAGATGTCTTTAGCAAAGACTAATTGTTTAAGGGCCAAATAGGACCAAAGGGACCAAATGGATAGGCAGCCTCTAAGTCCTCCTTAATGTATAACAGAAACAACAAAGCAAAACAACGACCAAAACCCTCCAGGCCTGGTAGCAGAAGCCTGATTTGACCCACTATGAAAGAGAACTTTGGTCTCTCACCCAAAGCCCCTTGAATGGAAGAGAGGTCAGTACCCTTCAGAGCGGCCCCTTCAATAGCACCCCAGATACATACTGTAAATCTTCCTTTTAGCAGCCTACCTTCCACAAAGGGCCCTAGGGCATTTGCCAGAGAACTGTGCCCTGTGAAAGGAAAATACACAGGCTTTTCAGGGATTAGCAGACCTTGAGCTTATCTAATGCTAATTCCTGAGGACATAGAAAGCCACTGTGTAGAGGCGCAGGTGCATCAGGTGACAACTGGAGCTTTGACTCAAGTCCAGGCATCACCCTGCAATTGTATTTTTAGTTTCAGGGTGTATAATTGAAATTTACAGCACACATGAGCCTCTAGACCTGTGGAATAAGGGCCATTATGGTAGAAAGGGCCAAGTGGAAGCTTCTGGAACTTTTTCTTCTTACCAATCAATAAACTGGTACAGATCTGGGAGAATCACAGAAATTTGTGCCCTCATCAAAACTTGAGAGATGCAGGCTGGTTTCTATTACATCCCACTTAATTTACTTCTTTGGTCTGTGCAGAAGGCACAGGTCTTGGAGAATGACAGCGAATTATCATAAGCTTACTCAGATGATTCCAGCAGCTACTATTCTAGGTATGGTCTTTTTATGGGAGCAAATACACATATATTTTGTTACTTAATGTGAAACTATTTATCTGAGAAAGAATTTTTTTTTAAACTTCCTCTGCGGAAAATGCCAGAAGCAGCTTTCTTTTTCTTGGCAGGGACAGCAATACAGCTTTCTCATCTTGTCTTGAAACTCCCCAAGTCTCTGATTCTCTGTTACAATGTAACCTGTGGGGATTTTGACCATCCTCCCATAACACACAACATCATACTTGTCTGCTACACTGATTACATCATGTTCCTAGGATTCAGAGAGTGGAAAGTAGCAGGTACTTTAGATGCATTGATAAGATACAAATGTGCTGAGAATGGGAGATGAATCCCATAAGAACACAGGGCCCTGCCCCCTGAGTGAAGTTTCTGGGTGTTCAGTGGTCTGGATCGTGCCAGGAAACATATATTAGTCAGGGTTCTCCAGAGAAACAGAATCAATAGAAGATACAGCTATAGATATGTGTATATAGAGATAGATACAAAGAGATGTATTATAAGGAATTGACTCACAGGATTATGGAGGCTGAGAAGTCTTGTGATCTTCTGTTTGTAAGCTGGAGACCTAGGAGAGCCAGTGGTATAGTTCCAGTCCAAGTTTGAAGGTCTGAAAAGCAGGAGAGCTGATGGTGTTTAGTTCCAGCCTGAAGGCAGGGGAAGACCAATGTCCTAGCTTGAAGACAGCCAGGCAGAGAGCAAATTCTCCCTTACTCAGCCTTTTATTCTGTTTCAACAAATTAGATGAGGCCCACCCACACTGGGGAGGCCAATCTGCTTTACTCAGTCTACAGATCCAATGTTAATCTCATTCCTTACAAACACACCCAGAAAAATGTTTGACCAAATATCTTGGCACCCAATGGCCCAGTCAAGTTGATACATAAAACTGTCACATCCTGAAAAGTGAAAGGAATTTGCTGTTTTCTGTCCCTAGTAGTAAGAAAGAAGCACACTCGTTGGGCTTCTGTGTATTTTGGTGGCAATGTATGTCACATTTTGGTGTTCCGCTCTGATTTATGGAGTAACTAGTAAGAACCAAACTGAGTTCATCCTCCTGCCCAAACCTTCCGTTTCCTGTTTTCCTATTCATCCACCCAACACATAGTTATTACATATCTATTGGGTGTGTAGGCAAGAATGGAAGATTCTGTAATAGACAAAGAAATCACTGCTATAATAAAAATGATGGACAAGACCAAGTGTTGACAAGAATGTGGAGAAACTAGAACGTTTCATGTGTTGCTGGTGAGAATATAAGATGGTGCAGCCCTTGCCCCCCCAAGAATCAGGTCTAAGCTCACAGAGGATGTTAAACTGGATGGGCTGAGATGGAGAGGGGGGAAAAGTGTAGGTGCTTTGATGGATGAGGGGGTAGACTGGCCTGACTTGGGAATGGGGGTGTGTAGAAAGGGCAGGGAGCTGGGGAGTCTGGATTACGGGGCCTCTGAGGGATGGGCTCAGATGTGGATGGCTACAGGAGTATCTGGGGAACGGCATTAACACCACACAACCTGGGCAGGCTTTGGGAGCTCCGCAGCCAGACATGGTGCAGGGGGTGTGGGGCTGCCAGTGCCCCTCTGGCTGGGCTGGGGCAGCCATAGTGACAACCTATGTGTCTTCTCAGGATGGCCTAAGCCTCCTGGACCTAGGGACAGGGTGAGGCTCTAGGAAAATGACTAATATTAGAGTTCCTGCCCACCCTGGCAGTGAGAGGAGGGGCTCCAACTTGATTTAATTTGATTTATCAGAATAAAGAAATGCCTCATTTCTTACACCCTGAGTGCCATCATGTAATTCACATACAGAATTACAAACTGTGATATATGTGACGTAAGAGGGGGTGGCCATAGAGATAGAGAAAAGAAGGCAGATTCACCATTTATTTAGCTGGTAGAGGGCGCAGGTCTTAGTGACGGATTGGAAGTGGAGGGCTGGTAATTGGTGCAAAAAAATATTTCCAGGTTTCGGACTGAGAATGGCGTGCATTCCCCATCCCCTTCCTCTAGGTGATCCATCCTCGCCGCGACAAAGACAAAGACTACGGAAGGTGCCGCTGCAGTACGATTTGGCCCCATGGTCTGCCCTGAATCCGCACGCACCGCCTCCTCATTACACAAAAATGCCAAAAGGTGTCCAGGCAGTGAGGGGGTGTCCCCGGCAGGTGTTCAGGGCGGGATCACTGTGCGAGGAGTAAAATCGCAGTCTTTCCTTGGATCCGCCACAAGGGGCTCCAGCGAGGCCTCAGCCCAGCTCCAAGAGGGCCCCCCAGACCCGCCTTCGGGGGGCGCTCGCCCGCGGGTCCCCAGGCTTCTCTAGACAGCCCGCTCCCAGGCCCTGGCCCGACCCCGCGCCGAGAAGCTCCGGCAACTGGGCCCGGAGCCCAGACGGGGAAACTGACCTGGCCGCATGGGCAAGACGGCGTGCGCGTGCGAGGACGGCCGCGGCTGGGGACTGGGGCTCAGCGCCGCCCGCCCGGGGGGTATGTCGGATCCCCAGCTGTCAGATTCAGAGCCGGGAGCCCGGTTAAGGGCTCTTGGGCGGAGCCTGGGCATCTTCGGGATCCGAGTTTCGGATGCCGGCGCGCTTCCGAGGCCGCTCCGCGGGGAAGGGGCGCCGCCCTCTCCTCCTTCCCCCAGGCAGCCGCGTCTGGGTGGGGTTACTGGCCGCGGCCCGCCGGGTTCCTTTATCTGGATTCGCCAGGCCGCCGAGGGGCGGGATTGAGAGGGGTGGAGACGGCGCGTGCTGGGGAGGGGCTGGGAAATGGCTGCAGCTGGGAAGAACCAGGCTTAGGATGAAGTCTGCATCTGAGAAGGGCCAAGAGCATCTAGTTCATTTCCCGCCTTTCGCCGCCCCAGCACAGGGCGGGGGCCTGAGCCAACCACCTCCGTCACTGGGCCTTCTTCCAATACAGTAGAGAGCTGGGCGTGATGCAGGTGAGGCGGTGGCCTGCAGCTCAAGCCTGAGCTGGAGGTTTTCTGCCTCAGTATCACCTCTTATCATCAGAGCCACTTTATCATCAGGAGGAAATTGAGGTGGCTGGCGCTGGGCTGGAGGCCGACCTGCTTCCGCCACTGCCGCCTCTCGGTCATCTGCACTCTCTCCCTCAGCTTTGGACCCTGAGCATCGCTCTCCTTATTGAATCACTCCTGGCACCGCAGGCCCTGGTCTCTCCTTACAGCTTTGGACGAGACCTTCCTCAGCTTCCTTTGTGCCCTTCTCTTCCTACCTTTAAAAAGTCATCAGAGCCTTGGTCTGGGCCCACTTCTCTTTCCATTCTGACAGTGTCCCTGAGGGAGCTCAGCCTCCCCATGTGGGGCTGACCCCCACACATTGTTTCCAGGCAGCTGTCTCTTCAGAGGCGGAGCCCTGGTAGCCAGTGGCTTTCTGGACATTTGCCCCGGGATGTTGCCCATCACAGAGAGAGCACCATCTATGTGGCCCGTGGGAATGTGTGTGCCACGGGACCAGGTGTGTGGGTCAGAGGGAGAACTGAAAGGAGGGGCGTGGTGTCCGTACACAATACTTCTTTAGCCTCAGCGTGGTCTTTTCTTATCTGCAGGGCCCTATTAGAATTCACATGGCAGCAAACTCTGTGTTGGGTGAGCCAGGAAGAATCCTCATGGGTGTGTGTGTGTGTGTGTGTGTGTGTGTGTGTGTGTGTGTGTGTGTGTGTGTGTGTGTGTGTGTGTGTGTGTTTATAGAGGTGGCTTGTGGGGCAGAAAACACTGGTGCTGTTGGGAGTGGGGTGAGGAGGCAGGACTGGGGCCTGTTGCTCAGAAAACTTCACCATTTGGAAGTCATCAGTACTTCCTGTGATTTCTCTGTTAGAACCAAGCTGAGCTTCTTAAAAAAGAGACCTTTAAAAGGGGTTAGTGTTCATAATGGGTCTCAAAGGTCTTAAAGGGGTAGGAGTGTTCCTTGGGAGCCGGCTTTGGTGGGGTCAACAGGTGGAGCTCTCCCCACACCCCCAGGCCCCTGAGGGCTCTGGGTTTTAAAGGGGAGGCTACTGTGACCCACACCAGTGGGATCCTAGCAGGGCCCATCTCTGAGCAAGCCTGAGCCTTAGCCCCCAGCTTCTTCCCAGTAACACGCTCACAGCCTACAGGACTGACTCCCTGACTCCCTCCCTGAGGTCCTGGGGTTCAGAAAATTGGTCACCCCTCCCTGGTCTCCGTTGTCTGCCCCAGAGGCCTGCTACACCCTTTGGTCAGGCCCTCATGAAAATCAGGTTTCTTTGATTCAAGGACTTCCAGAGGGGGCTTACCCTGGCCCTCCCAGCCACATCCATGATACCCCTTCCAACCCCTGCTGCCTGGGCTGTCTCTACTTCATAGCCACTTTCTCTGAGAAGGCTTCCTGGATGCCCCTACTAGATTTTCTTTCTTCACTGTCCTCTCAAAGCCAGGTCTTTAGTTGTCCTAGGGCCTCATGCCACGCCACCTTTATTGTCATAAGACTGGAACTTCTGTACCACAGTGACCTCATGCCCAGCACTGAGCGAGGCACAAAGTGAGTGCTGAGGACAAGTCAACTGCAGGCACGAATGAGTGGGGGACTTCAGGCGTTGTTTTAAAAGCCCCGGCTGAGCTGTCCTGGATACTGAATGAGGACCAGCAAATGTTAGGTTCTGCCCTCATGAGTGTCCCGGGACCCTTCTGATCAGAGGCCTGGTTTACTCAAGAAGCATGGCCCCTGGAGGACCTTTAGGACTGAGCCCTTGGCAAACAACTGTCATCCAGGGTTATCCTGGGCACCTGGGTCCCTGCTCCTGTCTCCTCTGCAGGTTTCAACTCTGAACAGTCAGCTGCTGCAGTTTGGTCCCTGTTGGGTACCTAGGCTTTCATGGAAACTGACCTGTGAAATACTAGAGCTCTTAAAACCCTCAAAGTTTCCTGGGTTCTAGCAGTGTCTTTTGTTTTAATGAGGGGACTCTTGGTGGCTTCTGGATCACTTCAGGATGGGGGCTGGTCACCAGAAAGACCAAGTCACGATTAGAAGCTTGGAATTTTCAGCCCCACCTTCCATCCTCTGGGAAGGGGAGAGGGGCTGGAGATTGAGTTAATCATTGATTATGCCAGCATGATGAAACCTTCATAAAAATCCCCAGAGTCTGAGGTTCGGAGAGCTTCTGGGTTGCTGGGGGCACTGGCAGGGTGGTGTGCTTGGCAAGGGCAGGGAGGCTCCGTGCCCCTTCCCCTATACCTTACCCTATGCATCTCTTCCATCTGGATGTATGCTTTATCCTTTGAGGATAAATCAGTAAACATCTAAGTACGTGTTTCCCAGAGTTCTGTGAGCCATTCTGGCAAATTATTGAACCCAAGCAGGGGGTTGTGGGAAGGCTGATTTATAGCAAGTCAGTCAGAAGTACAAGCGATAGCCTGGGACTTGCAATTGGCATCTGAAGTTGGGGGGGGGTGTGGGGGGACAGTCCTGTGGGACTGAGCCCTTCACCTGTGGGAGCTGATGCTGTCTCTAGGTAGATAGCGTCAGAATTGATTTCAATGTAGGGCCCCCCAGTTGGTGTTAGATAATTGCTTGATGTGAGGGACCTCCTCCACCCCCACCCCCCCCAACCACCTCTGGTGTCAGAAGTGAAGTGTGGTCACAGTGTGAGAGTAAAAGGGAAACACATGTGTGTCCCGCCCACACCCTCACGATGGGGTCCTGTCCTCAGTCTCAAGCAACTCCCACCCACTCCCATCTCATAGCGACAGCTCACAGGAGCTGGGAATTTCTCAGATGGCCCGGTTGGATGAATGCAGAGCCCTGAATGCCCACCCTCAAATGTGCATGGCGCGCACACACACACACACACACACACACACACACTCAAATGAAGCCAGACAGGGAGAGGGACACTGCTGAGCCAGAGGGACAAGTTTTATTAGATTCCAGCAAGACTATACAATACGTGTTTCATGCAGATTAAATAAGTGTCTTTGCCGCCCCTGAGAGGGAGCATTTTCATTGCTAGCTCCTTCTTTGGCATGTCGAGGGGTGAGTGTCAAGGAGAACTCTCAACATATTCTGCATAGGGGACAGTTGGGATCATGACTGGGGGTGGAGGTTGTACAGTGGGCAGCTGAGGGCTCCTGAGACCTTGAATCTTCAGAGGCTCAGGGACCACAGGACCTTGGTCCTTTGCTGGTGGTGGCACCAGAGGACCTTGATCTTTCAGAGGCACTGGGGGTATAGGAACTTGATTCTTCACAGGCTCTGGGACCACGGGGCCTTGATCCTTGACTAGTTCTGGACCTTGATTCTTCACAGGTTCTGCAATTACAGCATCGTGATCCTTTAGGAGCTCTGGGGCCCCTCCACCTTGATCTGTGACTGGCTCTGGGACCACTGAACCTTGATTCTTTCCAGACTCAGAGAGCACAGAAACTTCATTCTTCACAGGTGCTGTGACCATGGCACTTTGATCCTGCGGTTGCTCTGGGACCATAGGACCTTGATCCTTGACAAGTGCTGGGCCCATGGGGCCTTTACCCACAGGTTCAGGGGCCATGGGGCCTTGATTCTTGACAGGTGCTTGGACCCCAGGGCCTTGATCCTTGACAGGTGCTGGGGCCACGGGGCCTTGATCCTTCAGAAGCTCTGGTACCACGGAACCTTGATCTTTAACTCTTGCTGGAACCATAGGACTTTGATTCTCTAGAGGCACTGGGGCCGAGGAATCTTGGTCCTTGACTGGTGCTGAGATCACAGAACCTTCCTTCTTTAAAGGCTCAGGGACCACGTGATCTTGATCCTTAACTGAGGCAGGGACTATGGGACCTAGATCCTTCAGAGACCCCGGGACCACAGGAGGTTGATCCTTCAGAGGCTCTGGGACTGTGGGGTCTTGACCCTTTGAAGGCTTTTGGATCACAGGACCTTGATCTTTCAGAGGCCCAGGGCCCACGGGACCTTGATCTTTGTCTGGTTCTGTGGTTACAGGACCTTGACTCTTACGTGAATCACTGGTGGGTTCGACCTGGTTCCTGCAGAGGAGAGAGAGGTGGTCACTGTGAGGGCCACTGCTCAGGCCAGGGACAGGGCAGAGCACAGATTGCCTGATAAGTCTTGGCCTAGTGGAGCCTGGGCAGGGCAGCTCTTGCTGGAGAGTCAGGAGGAGAACCTGATCTCCACATCCTTAGTACAGAATGTGGGGCTGGGTGGGGAGCAGGCTTGGGAATTGGTCATTCAATGTGCTTGCCAATTGATTATAACCTGCGCGTGGCACGGAGGGCAGCCCCTGGGTGACAGCGGCAGCACCATAGCGGGACTCAGAGTCCTCCAGTGAGCGTCCTAGCAGCCTGTCCACCCCACACTCCACAGGACACGCTTCCTTCCTCCAGAATATCTGGGCCCATCCTGGGGGCCCATCTTAGCTATCCTCTCAGAGGACTCTACAGGCTAGGGTGCTCCTGTTCTCAGGGCCTTCCCAGACTCCTTCCCTCCCCAACCCCCTAGTTAAGTGCTGAGTGGGGAGGGGCAAAGGGTCCAAGGCATGCATGAAAGAAAGAGGGAATATTCCTCTTCCCCACCTCCCTGAAAAGGGAAAACGTAAAAACGTATTTTATCACCGACATTGCTTACAACAGCCAGCAGGCCGGGGTGACAATAAAAAGCAGACCAGCTTTTAATTGGTTTTATTATTGCTTTTAAATTCTCTATAAACAATGCTCCCCATTGTCGCCTGTATCACATTTGGTAGGTGACTGGCTGGGACTCCCCGTTCAGGCAGTGAAGAGGCCCTGCTCCCCTCGCTCCGTCCCCACTCTGGCTCCCTCTACTCTCCCTGGGCCCTTGCCCTCACTTACTCCAAGGCTCTGGGGCTGATTTCCCGGCAACCAAGAGTCCAGGCCTCTCATCAGAACCCTCACAGGCTGCTCCACCTGCCTCACCGTGGACCCCCGCCCCACCTCTCGGCCCACCCACATCATGGAGAGCAGGTGACATCACTGACACCAAGGGCAAACGTTGCCACACTCAGACCACCCCAGTCAAGATGAGAGTGCACCCTCCTGCCCTGCAGGCTGGGCTCAGCCAGTGTCACAAGCCTATGCACACTTACAGCACATTCTACTTTCCAAATCACTTCTTTCCAAAGCTCATTTCAGCAACCCAGCAATCCTGTGAAGCTCGAAGGGAGGATTAATTACCCTTACTTGTATGATATACAGATGAAGAAACTGAGGTCGAGTGGGCAAGTGATATGGGAAGTGAGGGGACCTGCATGGACTGTAAAGTCTGGGTCTTTCCACTCCCGGGGCCTGTGCTCCTTCCCTTATAGCACCTGCCACATAGTAGGTGCTCAATCTTGGTTGTTATTATTACTCTTTTACACATTGCAGTCACGTCTTTATGCTTAAAATCATTTCAGTATTTTAACAGTTCCTATAGTTTAAAGCTGGTCCAGTAAGACTTCTACTTGGTAACACTTTCTTAGCTCATTATGGTTTCGTCTCTCTGGGCCCCAAGTGTGTCATCTATTTCATTGGGTAAAATGATATTCACTCAGAAATTTATGATGCTGAGAAATTATGTACATAGAGCACCTTGTACCATATTACTATGTAATATTATAATTATTTTTCTATTTACTTACACACATCTGGACTATTTTTATTCTGACATGTCATCCTGATCCAGAAGCTTTTTACTATATTTAGCACCGTGAGCCCTTAGGAACTGACATCTCTCAGAAGAGTACACAGTGCCCCGGGCAGCCTGTCCATCCAGTCCCTCTTGATGTCTCTGAGCATCACAGTGGACAGAGAGGGGCCGGGGTGGCTTGCTGGTTCAGCACATCACAGAGCACAGCTGTCCCAGCCACGTGAACCCAGCTGGCTGCCATCAGTAGGACCTTAGTGTCTGCGGAGGGAGCCAGGCAAGGCCACGAAAAACATGCAGAATCCAAGGATGGCATTAAAATACCTCTAATACCTGGTGGTTGGCCAGAAAGGAAAAATAAAAACCTAATTCAGAATAGAATCCAGCAGGACACTGATTAGATGAATCCTATCTGCGAGTGAACAACTTGGGTAGAGTCATCCTGAAAGGGGTGATGAAGCTGAGACAGGAGACAAAAGAGGTGACCAGGGCTTAACTTGATCTCAGGAGCTTGGGTTGCAAAACCTATCCCATTGGCAGGACATGGACTCAGTGTCCCCTGCTGGCATGGAGATTTAAAAGAGGGCCAGACCCACAGCATGGGGTGCAAAGTATAGTTTCCTGATGTTTGGGGCACTGGCTCCCATGCCCTGCCTCATTTTTCTGAATGAGCATTCTCAGCCAGCTGTGAACTAACCTTAAATTTGCTCAGATATACACCCCTATGTTGCTCTGGTTAGTAAACTTGTTTCCTTAGTAAGTAAGTGTCTTTAATCATGGAAATTTTAGAAAAAAGATTAGAAATGATAAATTAAATCAAATCTATATATTACCTTTTTTGGGTAATAAATTTAGGAAAAATCTGTGTAGATTTAGTTTGAAAGTATTTGTAATGTTTAAAATAATTTGGCATATTATATCTAACAGATTAGCTTTGTGATTCCTATAAAAAAGGTGTAATTTAATAATTAATTTAGACTTGATTTTAAGTTGAAAGATATAAGTTACCTGTCCTGAAGCTCTCATACTGTAAAGAAGCCAAGTCTGGACTTTTGGAAAAGCCACTTGGAAAGGCCATATGGAGAAAGCAAGAGGTACCCAGCCAGCTCCCAGCTGCTCTAACCCCCAGCTGTTCAACTCACCCCAGTTGATACACTGGAAATTTTAGGCAAGGCCGTGTGGCTGACAGGGTCTTGGTGCTCTGGCCGGGTGTCAGGCCTGTGCCTCTGAGGTGGGGGAGCCGAGTTCAGGACATTGGTCTACCACAGACCTCCCAGCTCCATGTAACATCAAACGGCAAAAGCTCTCCCAGAGATTTCCATCTCAATGCTGAGACCCAGCTCCACTCAATGACCAGCAAGCTACAGTGCTGGACACCCCATGCCAAACAACTAGCAAGACAGGAACACAAACCCACCCATTAGCAGAGAGGCTGCCTAAAATCAGAATAGGGTCACAGACACCCCAAAACACACCACCGGACATGGTCCTGCTCACCAGAAAGATCCAGCATCATCCACCAGAACACAGGCACCAGACCCTCCAGCACGAAGCCTATACAACCCACTGAACCAACCTTAGCCGCTGGGGGCAGACACCAAAAACAACGGGAGCTACGAACCTTCAGACTGCGAAAAGGAGACTCCAAACACAGTAAGTTAAGCAAAATGAAAAGACAGAGAAACACACAGCAGATGAAGGAGCAAGGTAAAAACCCATCAGACCAAACAAATGAAGAGGAAATAGGCAGTCTACCTGAAAAAGAATTCAGAGTAATGAGAGTAAAGATGATCCAAAATCTTGGAAATAGAATGGAGAAAATATAAGAAACATTTAACAAGGACCAAGAAGAACCAAAGAGCAAACAAACGATGATGAACAACACAATAAATGAAATTAAACATTTTCTAGAAGGAATCAATAGCACAATAACCAAGGCAGAAAAACGGATAAGTGACCTGGAAGATAAAATAGTGGAAATAACTACTGCAGAGCAGAATAAAGAAAAAAGAATGAAAAGAATTGAGGACAGTCTTAGTGATTCCTGGGACAACATTAAACTCACTGATATTCGAATTATATGGGTCCCAGAAGAAGAAGAGAAAATAAAAGGACTGAGAAAATATTTGAAGAGATTATAATTGAAAACTTCCCTAATATGGAAAAGAAATTGTCAATCAAGTCCAAGAAGCACAGAGAGTCCCATACAGGATAAATCCTGTATAATCCTGTATAATCAAACTATAAACAATTAAATACAAAGAAAATATATTAAAAGCAGCAAGGGAAAAACAACAAATAACATACAACGGAATCCCCATAAGGTTAACAGCTGATCTTTCAGCAGAAACTCTGCAAGCCAGAAGGGACTGGCAGGACATATTTAAAGTGATGAAAGGGAAAAACATATAACCAAGATTACTCTTCCCAGCAAGGATCTCATTCAGATTAAACAGAGAAATTAAAATCTTTACAGACAAGCAAAAGCTAAGAGAATTCAGCACCACCAAACCAGCTTTACAACAAATGCTAAAGGAACTTCTCTAGGCAGGAAACACAAGAGAAGGAAAAGACCTACAATAACAAACTCAAAGCAATTAAGAAAATGGTAATAGGAACATACATATCAATAATTACCTTAAATGTAAATGGATTAAATGCTCCCACCAAAAGACATAGACTGGCTGAATGGATACAAAAACAAGACCCATATATACGCTGTCTACAAGTGACCCATGTCAGACCTAGGGACACATACAGACTGAAAGTGGGGGGAAAAAGATATTCCATGTAAATGGAATTCAAAAGAAAGCTGGAGTAGCAAGTCTCATATCAGACAAAATAGACTTTAAAATTAAAACTATTACAAGAGACAAAGAAGGACACTACATAATGATCAAGGGATCAATCCAAGAAGAAGAAGATATAACAGTTGTAAATATTTATGCACCCGACATAGGAGCACATCAATACATAAGGAAAATGCTAACAGCTGTAAAAGGGGAAATCAACAGTAACACAATCATAGTAGGGGACTTTAACACCCCACTTTCACCAATGGACAGATCATCTAAAATGAAAATAAGTAAGGAAACACAAGCTTTAAATGATACATTAAACAAGATGGACTTAATTGATATTTATAGGACATTCCATCCAAAAACAGCAGAATACACTTTCTTAAATGCTCATGAAACATTCTCCAGGATAGATCATATCTTGGGTCACATATCAAGCCTCGGTAAATTTAAGAAAATCAAGTATCTTTTCCGACCACAACGCTGAGTCTAGATATCAATTACAGGAAAAAATCTGTAAAAAATACAAACACATGGAGCTACACAATACACTACTAAAAAACCAAGAGATCATTGAGGAAATCAAAGAGGAACTCAAAAAATACCTAGAAACAAATGACAATGAAAACATGATGACCCAAACCCATGGGATGCAGCAAAAGCAGTTCTAAGAGGGAATTTTATAGCAATACAATCCTACCTCAAGAAATAAGAAACATCTCAAATAAACAACCTAACCTTACACCTAAAGCAATTAGATAAAGAACAAAAAAACTCCAAAGTTAGCAGAGGGAAAGAAGTCATAAAGATCAGATCAGAAATGAATGAAAAAGAAATGAAGGAAACAGTAGCAAACATCAATAAAACTAAAAGCTGGTTCTTTGAGAAGATAAACAAAATTGATACACCATTAGCCAGACTCATCAAGAAAAACGGGGAGAAGACTCAAATCAATAGAGTTAGAAATGAAAAAGGAGAAGTAACAACTGACACTGCAGAAATACAAAGGATCATGAGAGATTACTGCAAGCAACTATATGCCAATAAAATGGACAACCTGGAAGAAATGGACAAATTCTTAGAAAAACACAACCCTCTGAGACTGAACCAGGAAGAAATAGAAAATATAAACAGACCAATCACAAGTGTTGAAATTGAGACTGTGATTAAAAATCTTCCAACAAACAAAAGGCCAGGACCAGATGGCTTCACAGGCAAATTCTATCAAACATTTAGAGAAGAGCTAACACCTATCCTTCTCAAACTCTTCCAAAATATAGCAGAGGGAGGAACACTCCCAAAGTCATTCTACAAGGTCACCATCACCATGATACCAAAACCAGACAAAGATGTCACAAAGAAAGAAAACTACAGGCCAATATCACTGATGAACATAGATGCAAAAATCCTCAACAAAGTACTAGCAAACAGAATCCAACAGCACATTAAAAGGAGCATACACCATGATCAAGTGGGGTTTATCCCAGGAATGCAAGGATTCTTCAATATACACAAATCAATCAATGTGATAAACCATATTAACAAATTGAAGGAGAAAAACCATATGATCATCTCAATAGATGCAGAAAAAGCTTTTGAGAAAATTCATCACTCATTTATGATAAAAAAAAAACTCTCCAGAAAATAGGCATAGAGGGAACTTACCTGAACATAATAGAGGCCGTATATGACAAACCCACAGCCAACATCATCCTCAATGGTGAAAAACTGAAACCATTTCCTCTAAGATCAGGAACAAGACAAGGTTGTCCACTCTCACCACTATTATTCAACATACTTTTGGAAGCTTTAGTCACAGCAATCAGAGAAGAAAAAGAAATAAAAGGAATCCAAATTGGAAAAGAAGTAAAGCTGTCACTGCTTGCAGATGACATGATACTATATATAGAGAATCCTAAAGATGCTACCAGAAAAATACTAGAGCAAATCAATGAATTTGGTAAAGTAGCAGGACACAAAATTAATGCACAGAAATCTCTTGCATTCCTATACACTAATGATGAAAAATCTGAAAGAGAAATTAAGGAAACACTCCCATTTACCACTGCAACAAAAAGAATACAATACCTAGGAATAAACCTACTTAAGGAGACAAAACACCTGTATGCAGAAAACTATAAGACACTGCTGAAGGAAATTAAAGATGATACAAACAGATGGAGAGATATACCATGTTCTTGGATTGGAAGAATCAACATTTTGAAAATGACTATACTACCGAAAGCAATCTACAGATTCAATGCAATCCCTATCAAACAGCCAATGGCATTTTCCACAGAACTAGAACAAAAAGTTTCACAATTTGTATGGGAACACAAAAGACCCCGAATTGCGAAAGCAATTTTGAGAACAAAAAACGGAGCTGGAGGAATCAGGCTCCCTGACTTCAGACTCTACTACAAAGCTACAGTAATCAAGACAGTATGGTACTGGCACAAAAACAGAAATATAGATCAATGCAACAGGATAGAAAGCCCAGAGATAAACCCACGCACATATGGTCACCTTATCTTTGATAAAGGAGGCAAGAATATACAATGGAGAAAAGACAGCCTCTTCAATAAGTGGTGCTTGGGAAAACTGGACAGCTACATGTGAAAGAATGAAATTAGAACACTCCCTAACACCATACACAAAACTAAGCTCAGAATGGATCAAAGACCTAAATGTAAGGCCAGACACTATATAACTCTAAGAGGAAAACATAGGCATAACACTCTATGACATAAATCACAGCAAGATGCTTTTTGACCCACCTCCTAGAGAAATGGAAATAAAAACAAAAATAAACAAATGGGACCTAATGAAACTTCAAAGCTTTTGCACAGCAAAGGAAACCATAAACAACATGAAAAGACAAACCTCAGAATGCGAGAAAATATTTGCAAATGAAGCAATTGACAAAGGATTAATCTCCAAAATTTACTCCAAAATCTCTAAAATCTCCATATTGAGCTCGTGCAGCTCAATATCAAAAAAACAAACAACCCAATCCAAACATGGGCAGAAGACCTAAATAGACATTTCTCCAAAGAAGATATACAGATGGCCAACAAACACATGAAAGGATGCTCAACATCATTAATCATTAGAGAACTGTAAATCAAAACTACAATGAGGTATCACCTTCCACCAGTCAGAATGGTCATCATCAAAGCATTTACAAACAATAAATGCTGGAGAGGGTGTGGAGAAAAGGGAACACTCTTGCACTGTTGGTGGGAATGTAAATTGATGCAGCCACTATGGAGAACAGTATGGAGGTTCCTTAAAAAACTAAAAATAGAACTACCATACGACCCAGCAATCCCACTACTGGGCATATACCCTGAGAAACCATAATTCAAAAAGAGTCATGTACCACAATGTTCATTGCAGCTCTATTTACAATAGCCAGGACATGAAAGCAACCTAAGCGTCCATCGACAGATGAATGGATAAAGAAGATGTGACACATATATACAATGGAATATTACTCAGCCATAAAAAGAAACGAAATTGTGTTATTTGTAGTGAGGTGGATGGGCCTAGAGTCTGTCATACAGAGTGAAGTATGTCAGAAAGAGAAAAACAAATACCGTATGCTAACACATATATATGGAATCTTAAAAAAAAATGGTTCTGAAGAAACCAAGGGCAGGACAGGAATAAAGACACAGATGTAGAGAATGGACTTGAGGACATGGGGAAGGGAAAGGGTAAGCTGGCATGAAGTGAGAGAGTGGCATGGACATATATACACTACCAAATGTGCAATAGATAGCTAGTGGGAAGCAGCCGCATAGCACAGGGAGATCAGCTCGGTGCTTTGTGACCACCTAGAGGGGTGGGATAGGGAGGGTGGGAGGGAGACGCAAGAGGGAGGAGATATGGGGATATATGTATATGTATAGCTGATTCACTTTGTTATAAAGCAGAAACAAACACACCATTGTAAAGCAATTATACTCCAATAAAGATGTTGAAAAAAAAAGAAAGATATAAGACAATTTTATAAATTTTGTAAACAATGATGGAACTTTTATTACAGCCCAGTAGTAAACATATTTTTAAGCTTAGTTTATTTTAAGTTACTTACAATTTATTTAAAAATATTTAGGGGAATTGATTTAAGTCATAAAATCCTCCTTAAAAGAGTTTGTTAAATTTTACTAGATTTTTAAGTTTGTTACTTTTATAAATTAAGCTTTTGTTTTTAAAACGAATGCAGCCTTGGTTGGTTTTCCTGTGAACAAAACCACTCTCAAGGGCAACATAAAACTCTCATTGACACTGACTGGCCATCACTTCGTTCCATGGTGGCCTGCCAGGCTCCCCATCTGTAAAATGTCCCACCACTCACAGTGCCATCTGTGTGAATGAGACAGAGCCACTCCCCTAGGGTGGAAGCAGATGCGTGGTAGGTGAGTGGAGATGGGCTGGGTTCAGTTCCACTCAGCCCACAGGCCAGCTGCCCAGGGGCCCAGCCCAACCTGCACAACTGAGTCTGAGTCTGGTGCCTTGAGCCAGCAGCAGATCTTCTCAAGACAGCATATGAGACAGGTTCCTTTCACCTCCCAGCCTGTGTACCCTCTTAGAAACTAGAATGACCTGCTGGCTTTCTCTTGGTTTCTGTGCTGCTAATTGCCTGCCAGACCTTGGGCAATTACTCAACCACAATAGACCTCAGTTTCCTCATCTGTAAAATGGGGATAGCAATACAAATGTCAGGGACAATTACGACAGAGGATTAGATGATCCTGTTGGGCAGGGATCTGAAATGATAATTTGTGACATCTATAGAGTGCTTTTGTGCCTTACATGAATAAGTCCATAACCATAATAACTGTGTAAGAGTTTATCAGATGATCACACGCTCATCACTTTAGCTCACTGGAGCCTCCTGGCAGCCCTGGAAGAAGGCAGGGAAGGTGGTGGACAGCCCTGCAGCCTCCCCCCCCTCACTGTCCTCTGGCCACCCCATGATGCTGTTTTGTTTCTGCTGCCTGGATTGCCCTCTTTAACCCACTTTTCCTGTCTGTCCCTGATGGCTTGGCTTAGATCCCGCCTTACAAGGTCTTCCTGGATGCACCTCTCCAAATTAGTTTTGTCTGTATCTCCCTTGCAGCACCATTTTACAGTCTCTCCCCACATTCGTAGATACCCTAATCGCATGTCAGTTTTCCCCCCATTCGACTGTGAACTCCCTGAAGCCAGGGGCCATCCACCTGGCCTGCAGCCCCAATGCTCAGCACAGTACCTGGAGCAAAGAAGGTCAAACAGAAAGATGTACAAATTATTGTTGCTGAAACCTGGTTCATCATCTATCCCATGGCCCCAGCCAGAAACTCAAAGTCATCCTAGATACTTTCGACTCCCTCAAAACCTTCACCCAATCCATCAGGAGCCATCTGTTCCGGCACCTAACATTTATTTCCTGAATATTCACATTTCTTTCCCTCTCTCCCTTCCCCCACCAGCTGTGCCATCATCTCTGTGGACCACTGTCACCGTCCCCTAACTGGTATCCCTGGCCCCTCCTCCAATCCATTCTTCATACAGAAATCAGGATGACCTTTCAAAAAAGCAAATCCTTCCCCTGCTGAGGTTCTTCAAGGTTTCGCCTTGCACTGAGAATAAAGAGGTTTTACGCTGTTCCGTGGCCTCACCTCGCTGACCAGCCTGCTCCCACCGTCTCCCAGCTCTCTATGCCCCGGCCTCCCATGCTCTGCTCCTTTCCATTTACAGCTTTTGCACATGCTGTTGTCTCCTCCTGTGACCTTCTCTTGCTTCCTCTTCTCCTGTTCATACTACTCATCCTCCGTCTCTCAGCTCCCCTTCCCAGGGAAGCAGATGTGACCAGGCCCCTGCTACAGCCTCTCCTAGTCCCTGACACTTTCTTTCATATCCCTTATCACAGCTAATTACTTGCATTCTTTAATGTTTCTCCTGCTAGACTGGAGCTTCAAAGGGCAGGACCGTGTCAATTTCGTAAATCATTGTACCTAAAACAGTACCTGACCCAGGGAAAGCCCTGACTAGATACTTGTCGAATGAATGAATAAATGAGAGACTTTTCTGTGCCAGGCTCTGTCCTATCTGTAAAATGTAGCGTTCCAAGGTTACATGAGACAACCAGTCTTAGGAACTTAGTTTTCTGCCCTTCTTCCTGTTTCCATGGTGACAAGCAATGCCTCCTGGGTACACACACGCTGACCTTGGATCCAAGCTTTATTAGAGTCTGTAAACAGGATTACCAAGCGCTGCCCGAGACTATCTGGAGAAAGGCTGATTCTTGCCATTGCACACAGTTCTAATCCCATAATCCACCTGGTTTTTTTCTTCTCAGACTCTCCTGATGCACCATCACAGCAGCCCAGAGCTGGGGCAGTGCTCCTGGTGTAGGGCCCTGTTCAGAAATCAGGGACCTATAGACCCTGTCCTTGAACCCCCTGCTTCCACAGCTTAGAAAAGCCCTGAGAAAGCAAGAAACTCATATTTCCTGAGCAATAACCATGTGCCAGGCTCGGTGCTGGGTATTTTAACCTAGGTCATTTCTTGGATGGTATAGAGCAGGCTGCTGGAGGAGAAAGTGCACTGACTGTGCTCGAGGCCAGAAGAGCTGGGTTCGAAGGCTGACTCAACTCCATCCTAGCCATGGTGTCATCATGGGCATCCAGGCTGCAACGTTTCAGTTTCTTTAATCTATAAAATGGGGATTACAGTGCCCACCTTCCAGGGAGGATTCATTTATGGAAACACTCATGGCATGACCCCTGGAATACAGGTGATATTTAGTATTAACTAAATGTTAGTTAGTTAGTTAACTAAATGTTAGTTAGGGACTTGGTGATCTGGTCCAATGTCTCGCTCTACAGATGGGAAACTAGGCCCAGAGTGGGCAAGCAGCTCTCCCAAAGCCACACAGCTAGAAATAGCAGGTCCAGGACTAAACAGAGACCTCTCAAAATCTCACTGGGTGGGTAGAAGGGATGGAGCAAACTCACTTGAAACAAAGATGGGTAGGAGGGGCTGAGAGGGGCCCTGCAGGAGGAGGGGGGACGGTGGGCCGGGCGATTTCACAGCTTTGTCTCCTCCTGTCTGCCTCCAAGGGCCCTGGACAGGCACCCACGTTTCCTAGACACAGACAGAGCTCCCAACACATTATAAGAGATGCAGTTACCCGAGGGGGGGTGTCAAGGAAACCGTCTTTGAAAGGCTTGTTATTCTTATGAAGAATTGCAGGAGACAAGGCCTTCTCAAAACAAGAACTCGCGCCCCGCCCCTCCCCCCCCCCCCCACGGGACTCTGTGGCCTCTATTCTAGAGATTATCATGGTGTTCGGTAATTGCCTGCCTCTCCCCCTAGCTCATGGGCTGCGTTTTGTTCATCTCTGCACCGTCAGTACCTAGTGTCTGGCTCACAGTACCTGGCAGCTATCTGTGGGAGTAATGGGTGGCTGGCATATAGCTTTTTCTCTTTATTCTATTTGATGTTTTTTTCTCTTTTATCCATTCATTGGACAAAGTCGGCTGAGCCTGCGCTCTGGGTTAGGTCCTCTGCTGGGGGAACAGGTGGGAATGAGCCCGGGGCCCTGACTTGCGGAGCCCCCCGTGTGGGGTGCACACCACGAACACTGTAAAGCTACCAGTGCACCAGGACCATCAGCGCTGGCCCCAAGCCCTCACCTGCCTGAGTTTCTCCAACCGGAGAGGCCTGAAAGTCCTTTCAGTGCGAAGACGTCACTTTGCTCGAGAAGTCCTTTCTCTCTGGGCCCTGAAAGCACAACTCCGCAGAGACACTTCAAAGGCGCCCAGGCTGAAAGGACAGACCTGGGGGTCATTGGGTCTCCTGAACTTGTGCTGCTGTCTCCCGCTGGCTGGTCCCAGCCTCTGCCTGCGCTGCCCCAGTTGGGGGGGGGGCAGGGGTGGTCAGGGCCACACAGCCGGGTGAGGCAGCCCACCCTCTGTAGCCTGGACCCTGAACAGAAGCCTGTATTTCTGTCAGCTCCACTCCCTGTGTCCCTGCCCTGATCCGGGTTCTGTGCTGTGGGGCCACCCTTCCAGAGAATGCCATGCTGCCTGACCCAGGACTGATATCTGAAGATATTCCTGGCTTCTCTGGGCAACTCATGTCCCCCAACAGCTCAGAGCCCTCACCATTCTGACTGCTCTCCTCACTGCACATCTCCATTGGCTCCCCTCCCTTGGAAAGTGTGCCCCCAGAACTGAAAGGGATGTCGCAGTTACAGTCTCCAAGAAGCAGCACCCGCCGCCTCCGCCCTGGTACCTCTACCGATACGGCCCTCAGCAGCTCTCTCTAAGGCATGTCAGTGCTGTTGCCCAGCACCACTGCCCATCTGCCTAGTAACGCCCTCAGCAACTAAAGGTTCAGGTCCGGGGTTACTCCCTCAGGGAGATCACCCTGACCCTCCGCCTCCAGGGGTCGAGTACTCCCTCTCCTGTGTCCCCGCAGCCCCCCGCTGTCCCCATCCCCTCGCCCCATCACAGCAGCCTCCATCAGATGAGCTGCCTACCGTTCTGTAGCTGCTTCTCCAGACTGGGGCTCTTTAGGGCAGAGACCATGTCTGCTTCACTCTCTTTCCTCTGTCTTTCCTTCCCTCCCTCTCTCCTTCCCCACCCTTCGCCCTCCCCTCCTCTTTACTCCCTCCATCTTTCCACAAACGTTTAATAAATGCCTACTCAGTGCCAGGCTACTGACGAGAGTGGAAAGCCAGAGCACCCTGGCATAGGGCTGGCACATACAGGAGGCCTGCACCCCAAATGGGAAGATTAAAAACAAAAACTCACACAAGATCAAATTCTAACAACTGCATTTACAAGACACACAAATGCTTTCCTATTCTTAACTGCCTTAGCACCTTTTTTGTCCTCCCAAACTGTAACCTCTCTTTCTGGTTTTCTAAGAGGACTTTACATTCAATGTGGCACATTGTATTCTCACAGCAGCCCGTCACCCAGGCAGACAGGGGTCACTCGTGCCCCCATTTTCCAGAGGTGGAAGCGGGGCTCTGAAGGGTCACATAGTGAGTCGGTGGCAACGTCAAGACCTTAACTGAGGATGACAGACTTTTGGTCAAGCTCTTTCCTTTTTACAACAGTATCCCTCAGGGGTGTGACTTCAACCATAGAGATTCCAAATTTGTCTGCTGAGGTCTGAACTGGGTCTGGCTTGACATGACTCTGACTGGTTCTGCCTGGTCCAGGAGGCTGGAGCCATTGACCTCTGCAGGTCCCCAGTTTCGAGCTCCCAACTGTTTCTCCTGAGAGTTGCCCCTCTGGGACTCCAACAACCAGTCCCCCTTTGCCTCAGCCCTTCCCGCATCCACTACGTGAGGACCTCCCTGGTTTACCTCCTGGTGTTCAGCAGACCCTGGCAAAGAAAATCGTCTCAGAAAACAGGGGCATCCTGGTCTAAGAGTGCCCATCTGCACCCACACCTGTAAACCCTACCTGTATGGCTGCCAGCCAGGCTACCAGCCCGGGGCTACAAAGGGAGTCCACCCAGATGTGGCTCATTTGCACAGGAAGAGCAGCTAGGACCATGGCTAAAAAAATGCCTGCCAACACAAGGCTTAATTCTGGGTGGAGGGGGGTGGGTAGGAGGTAGTAACTGTGCTGATCAAACTCAGCATCTGTGACCTTCATCTGACTCACTTTCCAAAGATGATGAGAATACTTAGGGTCACTGAAGGTTTTGGAGCAAGGAAGAGAGAGGATGAAGAGACTGCCCTTTCAGGAATTCTTTACAGTAGGAATCCTAGAGATGGTCCCAAGTACTGGACAAGGAATGGGTTTCAGTCACCCAAACCAGGCTCCAAATCCTGGCTCACCACTTACAAGTTGTGTGACTTTGTTATTTAATCACCTGGTCTTGACTTGTTTATCTGTGAATGGGGATGATGCCTACAACAGACTCTCTAGCCCTGTTGTGAGGATTAAATGCGAACAACTGTGTAAAGGTCAAATAAATGCTCCTTCCCTTCCCCTAGGTTGTGCCACCTCTGCATTTTACAGAAGTGGCACCAGACAGCTGAGCAGATTCCTAGTTCGGATTTTTCTCCACTACTCCAGGTCCCCTGTGGGAAGATGTGTTCTCCTGAAGTACAGGGAGATGGTTGCAGTACATAGCTAGATAGTTTTGTTTTCTGCCCTGTGTTGTTGTTGCTTTTTCTTTCTTTCTTTAAAAATTTTTTACTTTATTTATTTTTTGGCCACGCCATGTGTGGCATGTGGGATCTTAGTTCCCTGACCAGGGATCGAACCCATGCCCCCTGCAGTGGAAGCACGGAGTCTTAACCACTGGACCACCAGGGAAGTCCCTGCGTTTTCCTTTTTACATTTTTGCTGGTAAATACCTTTTCTGGATATAACCTCCTAAGAACAAAATAAATTCCCATTTGTATAAAAAATATTTTAAAAGCTCCCTTGGTTGTTTTAACACCAAGAAGGCAAAGTCAGGGGCATAGTTGACTGTCTCAATGAGCTGCCATGAATCTGACAATCCTGCTAATGACGCTTTTAAAAATGTGAAGTTCTGCATTAAAAGGATCATACACCATGATCAAGTGGGGTTTATCCCAGGAATGCAAGGATTCTTCAGCATACACAAATCAGTCAAGGTGATACACCATATTAACAAACCGAAGGAGAAAAATCATATGATCATCTCAATAGATACAGAAAAAGCTTTCGACAAAATTCAACACCGATTTATGATGAAAACCCCTCCAAAAAGCAGGCATAGAGGGAACTTACCTGAACATAATAAAGGCCATATATGACAAACCCACAGCCAACATCGTTCTCAATGGTGAAAAAATGAAATCACTTCCTCTAAGATCAGGAACAAGACAAGGTTGTCCACTCTTACCACTATTATTCAACATAGTTTTGGAAGCTTTAGCCACAGCAATCAGAGAAGAAAAAGAAATAAAAGGAATCCAAATCGGAAAAGAAGAAGTAAAGCTGTCACTGTTTGCAGATGACATGATACTATACCTAGAGAATCCTAAAGATGCTACCAGAAAACTACTAGAGCTAATCAATGAATTTGGTAAAGTAGCAGGATACAAAATTAATGCACAGAAATCTCTTGCATTCCTATACACTAATGATGAAAAATCTGAAAGAGAAATTAAGGAAACACTCTCATTTACCATTGCAACAAAAAGAATAAAATACCTAGGAATAAACCTACTTAAGGAGACAAAACACCTGTATGCAGAAAACTATAAGACACTGATGAAAGAAATTAAAGATGATACAAACAGACGGAGAGATATACCATGTTCTTGGATTGGAAGAATCAACATTGTGAAAATGACTATACTACCCAAAGCAATCTACGGATTCAATGCAATCCCTATCAAACTACCACTGGCATTTTTCACAGAACTAGAACAAAAAATTTCACAATTTGTATGGAAACACAAAAGACCTCGAATAGCCAAAGCAATCTTGAGAACGAAAAACGGAGCTGGAGGAATCAGGCTCCCTGACTTCAGACTATACTACAAAGCTACAGTAATCAAGACAGTATGGTACTGGCACAAAAACAGATATATAGATCAATGGAACAGGATAGAAAGCCCAGAGATAAACCCACGCATATATGATCACCTTATCTTTGATAAAGGAGGCAGGAATGTACAGTGGAGAAAGCACAGCCTCTTCAATAAGTGGTGCTGGGAAAACTGGACAGGTACATGTAGAAGTATGAGATTAGATCACTCCATAACACCATACACAAAAATAAGCTCAAAATGGATTAAAGACCTAAATGCAAGGCCAGAAACTATCAAACTCTTAGAGGAAAACAGAGGCATTAACACTCTATGACATAAATCACAGCAAGATCCTTTTTGACCCACTTTCTAGAGAAATGGAAATAAAAACAAAAATAAACAAATGGGACCGAATGAAACTTCAAAGCTTTTGCACAGCAAAGGAAACCATAAACAAGACCAAAAGACAACCCTCAGAATGGGAGAAAATATTTGCAAATGAAGCAATTGACAAAGGATTAATCTCCAAAATTTACTCCAAAATCTCCAAAGTCTCCATATTGAGCTCGTGCAGCTCAATATCAAAAAAACAAACAACCCAATCCAAACATGGGCAGAAGACCTAAATAGACATTTCTCCAAAGAAGACGTACAGATGGCCAACAAACACATGAAAGGATGCTCAACATCATTAATCATTAGAGAAATGCAAATCAAAACTACAATGAGGTATCACCTCCCACCAGTCAGAATGGCCATCATCAAAAAGTCTACAAACAATAAATGCTGAAGAGGGTGTGGAGAAAAGGGAACCCTCTTGCACTGTTGGTGGGAATGTAAATTGATGCAGCCACTATGGAGAACAGTATGGAGGTTCCTTAAAAAACTAAAAATAGAACTACCATATGACCCAGCAATCCCACTACTGGGCATATACCCTGAGAAAACCGTAATTCAAAAAGAGTCATGTACCACAATGTTCATTGCAGCTCTACTTACAATAGCCAGGACATGGAAGCAATCTAAGTGTCCATCGACAGATGAATGGATAAAGAAGATGTGGCACATATATACAATAGAATATTACTCAGCCATAAAAATAAACGAAATTGAGTTACTTGTAGTGAGGTGGATGGACCTAGAGTCTGTCATACAGAGTGAAGTAAGTCAGAAAGAGAAAAACAAATACCATATGCTAACACATATATACGAAATATAAAAAAAAATGGTTATGAGGAACATAGGGGCAGGATGGGAATAAAGACACAGACCTATTAGAGAATGGACTTGAGAACATGGGGAGGGGCAATGGTAAGCTGGGACAAAGTGAGAGAGTGGCATGTACATATATACACTACCAAATGTAAAACCGAAAGCTAGTGGGAAGCAGCTGCATAGCACAGGGAGATAAGCTCCGTGCTTTGTGACCACCTAGAGGGGTGGGATAGGGAGGGTGGGAGGGAGGGAGACGCAAGAGGGAGGAGATATGGGGATATATGTATATGTATAGCTGATTCACTTTGTTATAAAGCAGAAACTGACACACCATTGTAAAGCAATTATACTCCGATAAAGATGTTAAAAAAAAAAAAAAGTGAAGTGCTGGACTAAGGCTGCTAGACAGTAATGGCTCAGTCCTTGTCTACCTGGGAACTTGCAAATCAATCTTTGTCCTTCCCCCTACCCCATCTAAAGCAAAGGATGGGATCTTGAGCCATTAATGAAAAATTGGTTTGGTGTGTCCAGAGGGGATCGATGAAAATGACCGTGTAATTGCAGAAATGGAATCTGCACCAGGAGGTTGATTAATAAGGTGCTCAGGGAGGAGGGGCTGGGGAAGGGCTGGGAAGGTGAGGGGGCAGCAAGAGCCAGTACTAGAGGGGCATCATCTCAAGCTGTTGTGTGGCAGAGAGAGTGGCTTTGCCACGTGTAGCTCCAGCCACCACCACTCCGTTGGGACTAAGGGTGGTAAGTAACTGGGAAGTGGTGGTGAGCAAATTACCCATAAAGTGAACTGTGACAAGGGTGTTCCACTTACAGTTCACAGAGGCCTTCGTATGCAGTCTTACGGGGCCCTCATAATAGTCCTCTGAATCACAAACAGGATTTTCTGTGATCAGACCTCTTACCACCTGCTACCCACACTCTGGAACCAAACAGATTCAGGTCACACTATATTCCTTGCTGACCAAACTCCTACCTTCTGAATTTGGGAGTCATATAGATCTGGGTAGTCACTGATACTTGTATTCTTGTTATTTCTTTGAGGCTCAAAGAAAGTAAGAAATTCAGCCAAGGTTACACAGCTACTAACTAGTAGAGCTTGGATTTAGAACCAGGTCTGCTGGCTCTAATTCCCAGTCCTTGTTGCTAAGACATGCCCCTGGAGGATGCCTCTGCCATCACGGAGTTAGCACCTCTGCACTGGGCAGGGGCTGGGCTCAGCCAGCCTCTTAAGATTACCCTCTAACCACGAGTCTATGATTTTATGAAGTCAGGACTGTTTAGAAAAAGTGGCCACATGACGTACAGAGGAGGCTGGCCCAGAGGCTGGCCATTATAAAAGTAGCGGTTGACTCCTCTGTGCTCAGCCGTTGCCGTGACCTTTCTTGAAACCAGCCCTGTCTTGTGAGCAGAGCCAGTTACTAGGCAGAATAAAGCCTTGCGGAGGCTCAGTGGTGCCTATGGAGGCAGATGGTGGATATCATCAGTCATTCATTCGCTCACTGTTCATTCAGCAAACACTTTAGAAGACATTATCTGTGGAAGACAATGGGCTGGGAGCTAGGGCTACAAAGATGAGCAGAAGGACAGGGTCTTTGCCCTGGGGGAGCATAGTCTAGTGGTGGGGGGGACACACACACACATATGAGCAGATGACACAGTACGTGTGCTAAGTTCCACGATGAAGAACACACAGGGAGCATCTTACCCAGCCTGGGAGGTGCGGGAAAGGCTTCCTGGAGCTGTCCCCTGAGCGGAGTCTTGAAGGATGAGTTAGCCAGGTGGAGAAGCAGGAGAAGGGCAATCTGAGCAGGTGGGTGAGCGTGGGTAAAGCATGGAGGTGAGAAGCAGCATGGTGCGCTGAGCAGACATAAGCTTCTGCAGGCCGAGAGAGGAACCCACGGACGGTTTAAAGCAGGGCGTGACATGGCCAGAACTGCATGTTCTAAAGATCCCTCTGGCAGCTTAAACCAGTACCAGTGGCGGTAATTTGCGCATCTCAGCATCTGAAGCTCCCTTGGCCCCAGGTAAGATGTCCAGGTTGAAATAGATATACACAATACCAAACTAACAAGCGACTGAGGGCCACTTATATGAGGACAAGGGACAGAGAGTTAAGCTCGGTTCCACTGTTTGAAATAAAATGCACAAGCTGGCGGTCTCTGATCCAACACCTCCAGTGTCAGGTTTGGGCACCTGTTTTATCTTGGTATCTCTAGTACCAAGTATATTTCTTATGAATGAAAACAGTTGGATCATTCTGTATTCAGTAACCCAGTCAGTTAATTTAGCACCCAAAGGAGAAAACCTATATATTTGGCTGAGACAATTGGTCAATTCATTCAGGAGGTTTGAGCCAGTTGTGTGTGAAAACCTGACCCAACTCTTACTTCCCCTCTGTATCTGGTTCCCAAGACTTAGAGGGGATCCTAGGTGAGCCTGCAGTTTGCCCAAGCAGACAGGGCACCTCGAGGTGAGGATATAGCTTAGGAGTCCAACTCATCTGAAACCTGACTCCCTTCAGGCCGGCCGACTCCCTTCAGGCCGGCCTCCTCCCTTGGGTGAAAGGGAGAAGCGGCCCAGGCTGTGGAGCAGCCAGGTGCAGCTGGCACACACCCTCCTCCCTGAGCTTCCCCCTCCTGTCTGTCACCTGGTGCAAACACCTGCTCCACTACATCAGGAGGGCTCAGCGGGACTGCACAGAAAGAAAGGCTTCGTAAGCAATCGGTAGTTATAAATCCTTAGAATATTATTGCTTAGGTTTGTGAACTCAAGGTAATTCAGTAGCTGGGATTCTTTAAAAGTGTTCTTCTTGATCAGTGTTTGCCTCAATCAGCTTCATCTATTGTCAGAGTAATTATCAAAAAGACAGAGAACACAGACCTTTCAAGTACTGTACAGGGAAGGCAGAGGGGCCTGAAATGGGCTCTATTTAGTGTCCACTATGGGTTGCCTATAGCCATCAAGTCATTTCATCCTCACTCCTCTCATATGAGGTGGGTATTCGTGTCCCAATTTTTAGAGGAGGACAGTCTGTGTTTAGTGAAAGACACAGACTGGCATAGCTGCCACCGACATCCATCCATGAACCTGGTAAAGGCCTATGGGCACCGCCACTGTTAACCCGTATTCACATGCTAAGGAAGAAAATATGCAAGGATGGCAACTCTGTTGTTAGAGCTATTCTAGGATGGTCTAGGTGTCATGAGGATCGATGCATCAGTGGCAGTGGGATGGAGAGCTTGGGATCACGTGCCGGGTTCTGCACGAGGGGAAGCCGAGCAGGGTTGGTTCCATTGGTTGGAAACAGCTGCCTCTCCTGTCTCGGCTCGGCTGTCCCTGCTGCTATCCCTGTCCTGTTGGCCTCCGGTGGGGCTGCTCTAGGTCTCCCCTTAACTGTAGATGGTCCACGGTCTACATCCTGAAAGAAACGTTTTATACCTGAGGTCCTGAAAATGTAAACTGCTCTAAGCATTTTAGCAGGGAGAGGGCCTTGAACCGTGATGCTCATGGAGGGAGTCCGCACACAGAGCGCGTCCGCTTGACACTCCCTGAATCTACGCGAAGCAGGCTGTGCATTTGTAAACCCTAGTGGAAAAAAAAAAAAATGAGGGAAGAACTTCACTAAGAACACAAACTCTAAGGAAGGATTAAACTACGCTTATAACGAATGTAGCAGTGGGGACCTATTTTAAAACTAGAGGCTGGTTTTGTCTCCATTTGCTGTTTCAGGGAGGTGATGATAGTGAGGGGTGGAGATTCGCCTCCTGGGCTTGGGCAGCATCAGGGAGCACAGCGGAAGTGAGGCTGAGGCTCCAGGTGAGCCTGACCACGGGGTGGTTCCCACCTTCCTGCTTCTCCGCGGCCCATTCTTGCCCTTTGATTCTGAGTGCGTCTCACCTTCTCCTGGGTTATTCTCAGTGTCTTCATACATGTGTGTTTTCTGGGTGTCTTCTCTCTTTGCCTGTTTCTACTTCTCCTGTCTTTTCATCTCTCAATCCCTAGTTTTGATCAAACAATTCTTAACTGATCAAAAGAGAGCTAATAATATACTCTTAGGTATGTTTTATTATTGGACAGTATTTTGCATTTTCTGCCTCATACAAAAGCAGGCAGGTGGGTGGAATGCTTTCTGTTCATCTGGAAAACAAATATATAGTGTTTTGTTCCACATACATGATCCTTGATTATTCCTACCACGGCTCCTACGCAAAGTCCAGATTTTGAGAAACAGCAACAGAATGAGTCCCAGCCTAGCTCCCAGCCTAGAGCAAGAGAGGACCTGTGGCTGGTGCCCGGTTTGAGGGTGAGGGTGAGAAGCACGATGGCAGGAGCATGCGCAGGTGGGGTACAGCTGGGGGTGTGAATAGAGACCCTGGTTAGTGACCTCCCCACCCCACCCCCGACAGCACCAGGACATCCACGGCACCCTGACCCTCCCAAGGACTGAGCTCACCTGGCATTGGGCTCCCACATCTCTGCTCCTGCGGCCCTTCTGCCTGTCATGACTGGCCGCCCCCCACCCGGCTCTGTTCACTTGGTCGCCACCTGCCCATCCACTGAGGTCCTCCCTGACCCACAGAATCTGCTAGAACAGACTCCTTCTTCACGTTTCACTGTGATTGGAGGTGGGGTTTCAGCCATCCTGCTTCTCTGCTCCAAGCACAATGCCTGGCACATGAGAGGTATTCAGTCAACATGCACTGGCAAAAGGAAGCGGGATCCCAAAGGACAGAATCTTTTGTCTCCCATTCCAGCAGAAGGACATCCAAGTGGGCACCCTCGGCCCCGGCTCTGAGGTGCCCACCCTTCTGCTCTCCTGCCTGTAGGCCTGCCCCTGCATGCCCCGTATACCCACATGCCACCCACTCGCCAAGCTTCCCCCCATGAAGACTACAGATTCCCCACTCCCGGTGGGAAGAATCCTGTCTTCCATCTGAGCTCCCAGCTCCCTGGCCTGTTGTTACCTTGTTTGGACTCCCTTACGGCGGCTTCCACACCCCCGTGTTAGGCGCACACCCGACCGTCACGCCATCACCCACACGGTGAGCCAGCCCCTGAGCGTGGAGCCTCCACAGTGACCAGATTAAATAAGTGAAGGCATCTCTGCCATCTCTTGGGAGGAGAAAAGCCATCACAGACAGTCCTGCGGGTTGACGGGAAGAGGGTGGAGGTCGGGGGCCGGCCTCCCAGGGTGGCGAGGTGGTGCTGGCCACTCACCCCCAGCTACATGGGATCAGATCGTTACACTACCTTGTTGGCCACTGGGTCTCCCGGTCCATCGTCGCCTTTCCCAACACTTAGCTCTGACTGCTTGCAATTAGTATCTGAGAGGCAAGTATCTAAAAGAGTCAAGCTGCGTTACGGAGAACCCCAGAGAAACTGCAGGGCGCAGCTCATCTCGTGGAGAGCGGCTCAAATGGCAAAAGTTGGTTCCTTCACCTACTCAGCTGGGCCTTACCAAGGAAATAAGATCAAGAAAGTGGTGTTCGTCTTTAGCATTTATTTATAATTGGAAAAACTGTTTGTTTGTTTTTCTGAGCAAGCACAGACCACAAGCACGTCACAATCAATTGGCTATACATGAATATTTTTGTCATTTTCTTACTAACAGCAGGAATGAAATAGCACCAAGAGAGGTGTGCGCTACACATACATAGACAATCTGTGGTTCGCAACAAAACCCAGGCCACAAAATCGTAATTAGACGCTTCCGGTCTGCCTTGAGAGAGGCAAAGGCGTAACGGGAGCACCAGCAGATAACAAAAAGCTTTAAGGACCCAACGCACAGCTTTAGGGATCATCTTTGCAGGTGAGTGAAGCAGAAGGTGAGAAAGCTTCAGTCCTAGCTCTTTTGTCAGGGGAGTTCAGGGAACCACAGGGAAGTGTACAAAAATGGGGCGAACAGGCATTTGAAGCTTGGCCACCTTCAGAAAGGCAACACTAAAACACTGCTTGTGAAACTGAAATCAGTTTCAGTCAGCGCGTTTGGGATGCAGAACTAGACCGGCTGAGTTTTATTTGTAAACAGTAGAAATCAAAGGAGGTTTCTTGCCAGTGAAGTGACACATTCAAGAGTCAAAGCGAACTACCAACAGGGTTTTCTCAGTTGGAGGCACTAAAAAGATGGGGAGACTAAAGGCCTGAAGAGACATCCTACAGGTCATCTAAAGCGTCAGGTGGGGCAGGGAAGAAACTCAGTGCCTGGGGCCACAAGGTGGGTGGTTAACTCTACAATTGGGGCAACACAAACTCGAATCAGACACAGGGGTGGAGTCCTACGTATCCTGGTTGTGCTGTGGTGGAGACATTTACACACGCTACCCACTACAGCTGGCCCCGTGTCGGGCACACAGGCATCCAATGAGCGAATGTTGAGTGAATGGTCCCCTGTGCGTCGTAAAGTTTGATTTACTTGATCTGCAAAAAAATAGATGACTATTCTACGGAGAAATCCAAATCGTGGCTAACATCAACATGTCTGACGAATGCCAGATCTCAAGAGAACGAACATACGTTGGCAGATTCTCCGGACAAAGTTAAGATCATGCTGACCGAGCTCTCAGCATGAGATTATCGTTAAGATCAGATAGCAAATACCTGAATCAGTACCGAGATCTACTCTAGCCCTTTCCAGCTAGGCATCAAAATCTGTGATCCATAAACACTGAAACTCACTAACGTTTTCTACCTTCCTCGGTACTTCTTCCTCACAGTTCCTTCCCTGGGACAGAAAGGAAGATGGCAGAGAGGCCTGGCCAAGCGCTTCATTTCTGCAGGTTCTGTCCTCTTAGGAAATAGGGCCTGCATAGCACAGTCTCAATTAATTTGCAAGAGACTTCTCAATCAGCCCAAAGGTGACAAAGAAAATGGTGTAAATGGGGATTTTGCTGCCTGAATGGTCAGAAGATGAGAGAGCTTGTGGAGGCTCTATTTCCTCCAACTTGAAGGACCTAACGGGACTTTTGAGGTAGGGAACCGTGAGAACTGCACTCATTACCACTTTTATTACAAAAGAAAAGTACGCCTGAGCAGAGGCTGGTGTCACACAACGGCCCAGCGATTTCAGAATGACGGCGACAGGAAGCACCCTGGGGATGTGGGAAATAAAGAGTACTGCGCAACCTACACGCCGCCACGGGGTTTGCAAATGTAATTTTTCTAGTAGGTATGTGGGGTCTTTCCACAGCTCCCTGGCTAATGCCTACAGCACAACTCTAGCACAGCTAAGGTGGCACTGCTGCCACTGGCAGCTTCGGCCACACAGACACGAGACACACAATGCAGGGAGAGCTGCTTTTATTCAGAAATGAGGTCAAAAATGCTTGCTAATCACATAGCAGGGAACTGTCCTCGTCTTAGGCTAAGTCACAGAAATTTCCCATAACCTGAAGTTCAGCATCTCCTGTCCTCTCTGAGGAACAGAGCAAGCAGAGCCCAGGCAGGAACAGTAAACATTGTCACAGCAGCCACTACATCTGCTTCCTGCTGTGTGTTTCTCAGAAGCAAGAAAGCCACATTCTAAACACACTCTCTTTACACCTTGAACTTTCTTCCTCAGTCCTCTGTAACCAGTCACTTTGCAAAATCTGCAGCACTGGATAGGCGGAGAGTTAACAGGAAAACAATCTCCTCATTTTCGTCATCTTCCTATGCTGTCTGGAGTGTACCTACAACACCTAATCTTTCTGCCCTGGCCTAGTTTTGGTCATCAGTGGCACATCATTTACTTGGTATATGATTTAAAGCCCACTGATAGGAAACTAAATGCAGTCACATGTTTCTAACAGAAGAGTCTATGAAAAAATTACTTAAACTTAACAGACGCAACTCATTTTATTGACATGAAGGCCAGAATATTTTTGTTTGCTTGTTAAATATTTCCACAAATTTTGTCAATTGCCGAAGCCCAGGTCAAGCTTCTATAGCGCATGAGTTTTGGAAAAGAACACTTTTACCTAAAGTTCAAAATTGATCACTGGCACAGACCCTGGGGAGGAACAGGAGGGGGACGCCCTACATTCATGTCTAAGCACCGCCAGGACGGTTCCCCTGTGGTCCCCGGGCCTCCCTCGGCAGGTATATTCTCCCCCGCCAGGAGGCACCGCCCTGCACACAGGCTCTGGCTGGTCCAGGGGCCCGTGGTGCAGACCTGCTCTAGATCTGCACAGGAGGCAGGCCGCCCAGTCTCTGAAACAGGATCCGTCTGTTCAAAGAAACCAAAGAGCTCCTAGGACGTTCAGGACCCATGCAGATGGGAAGCCTCTAATCAATTTTGTGGCCTTTTTTGTTGGTTAGTGAAAAAGAAAAAAGAAAAGGAAGAGAAGAAGCAAGGGAAGTGCAGTGCATTACTCTTTAGCCTCAGCCAGCTTATTGTTCATCTCTGCGCTCTGCTCCTTGTCAGCAGGCGGGGCAGCGCTGGCGCCCTCCGCGCTCTTTTTCTTGGAGGCCCGGCCCAACACCACCTGCTTGTCTTTGGCCTTCCTCGGGGGCTTATGGCTCGCTGAGGTCTTTTTTGGTTTGGAACTCTGGAGACTAGGTTTCTCCACCTGCACGGAGAGACAGACAGACGGCGAACAGAAACACAGAAGGGGAGGGAGTAGGAGGACGAATTTAGAGAGAAGACGTGATTAGTGAAAGGATAACAGTGACAACACAGGACTCAGAGGGGCGTGGCGTGTAAAGCCTCTTCAGGGACGCTAGGGCATCCGGCATCTCCCCTCTGAAGCCCCCCGTCAGCCGTTCTGGCCGCCCTCTCGCTGGCCACACTGGCTCCCGCCGCCAGCCCTTGCGTCCCGGGCCCCGCCAGGCGGACTGTGTTCTGTGATGCACTCCCTGCTGCCCCTGCCCGCGGGAGGACTGTACCTCACCATCCTGCTCAACTCAGGCAGGCACGTGAGTGGCTTTAGGCAATGAGATGTGAGCAGAGGTGATGGGTCACCTCCAGACAGAAGATCAACAGTTGGCCTGTGCTTCCCAATGTGCCCCTTTCCTCTGCCACAGAGAGGCTGCTCTTCACCCTGAGTTCTAGATGGAAGAAGTGCCGAGGAAGAGAGCTGCAGCCCACCCACGGTGGGCCCATACTGGTAAGAAATAAACCTTGGTTGGGCTTCCCTGGTGGCACAGTGGTTGAGAGCCCGCCTGCTGATGCAGGGGACGCGGGTTCGTGCCCCGGTCCGGGAAGATCCCACATGCCGCGGAGCGGCTGGGCCCGTGAGCCATGGCCGCTGAGCCTGCGCGTCCGGAGCCTGTGCTCCGCAACGGGAGAGGCCACAACAGTGAGAGGCCCGCGTACCGCAAAAAATAAAAAAGAAATAAACTTTGTTGATGGAAGACACTGAGATTCTGGGCGGTTTACTACCACAGCAGGAGCCGGCCTTTCCTGTTTCTGAGCTCCTGTGCACAAACGTCCTCACTGAGAGGCTTGGGCGGGCAGTCTCGCCCAGTGAGGCCTTCAGCGCTGTCCGGCCATCCCCTCCTCCCCTCTGGCTGGCTCCCCAGATGGTCTTCCCCAGGGCTGCTGTTCAAGCCCACTTCCCTCTCCCCAAGCTACCTCCTGCCAGTTCTGCCCCCTCATTCCTGGAAGATGGTCTTTTCTTCTCTTTTTCAAGAACTCTGGGCCACTGGGTATGATGCCTCAATATGCCACCCTCCTCCCACCCACCTCTGGATTTACGTTCCCCAATCTTCCCTCGCTCCTCTACTTGAATCTTCTTTTGTCCAAAGTCAACCCCATGTCCTGGGTCCCACTTCATCTGTGGAAGGTGGACAGAGATGATGTTGGGCCTCACAGGCTGGGTCATCCACTCAATGAAGTCTAGGGGTTTTCAAGTCACCCCTGACCTGGAAATAAGGTAACCGATCGTCCTGGTTTGCCCAGGACTGAGGGCTTTCATGGAATAGGGAGTTTTCAATGCTTCACCTGGAGTGAAGAGTAAGGCGCCTAGGCAAACTGGGCTGGGTAGTTGCCTTACCTGTAAACCAGTCCTGGGCCAAAGAGGAGACTCCACTTGACTGCAGGACTTTAGGGCAAAGCAGAGCAAAGGCTCTTAGGTTTTCAGACTTTTATAGAGAGGAGAGCTGATAATTGCACAATTCCGTATGGCTTGACATCATAGAATAAGCTATGGCGTGTATGATTCCCGCCTCAGCAGCAGAGTCTCCAACATGATTCTCCCTCTCATGAATGCATATTGCGATGCAAATAAGGCAAAGCTCTGATGTCACTGGAAAATCCCTGAATCCACTGTAACTTACTTAGGCATGAAAATCATTCACAAACTGTTTATTATAGTAGCAAATTACTTGGAACACATCTTGCAGCTGATGTGGCAGGTGTATTGTTACAGACCGAGAATTGCTGCTGGCTGGAGGGAAAGGATAACAAAAGGCAGGTGATGTTTAGGGATTTGGGAGGTAAAGAAGTGTCCAGTGATTGGAGCTGAGGATGAGGCAGGGGCTGGGTGGGAAAGAAGTCAGGCAAGGAAGCCTCCAAGGCTGGGTCAGCACTTCAGGGGCAAAAGCACAGTTATTTTAAGACAAGGGGATTTAGGGCTCATGTGAGATTTTCTGCCATTTGGGGGGGGGTTCTCAAAATCAGAAGCTAGTTCTCTGGAAGGCTACCAGTCTTTAAGCTGTTTTCATTTTAGGTAATGTTCCTTTAAAAATTCACTTTGAATTTAGCAAAGGTCCCTGGTAAGAAGCCCCTCTGTCTCTGTGTGCTGTGAAGGAAAGGAGGGGCTTTAAAGAAGCCCTTGGGGGCGGGGCCAGAGTTGGCAGTACCCGCTTCCCCACCCCACCAATCTCTGCTGCAGTTAACCCCTCCATGCCAGACAGTGTTGATGGGTCCCCAGAAGTTCAGTCTCACCTTTGGCGGTTCCTTGAAGGGCTCGCTGTAGAGGCTGCGTATTCTTCTGCGATCAATGACCTTATTGTCAGCTGGGGTTGGCTTATTGGCCTCGCCTTTGAACTGGGCGCTGTAGCTGGTCTCATGAGCCATCTTATCATCCGGGGGCTTGTACTGGGGCTTGGCTTTTATGGGTTTCACGGGCTTGATGTCAGTCCATGCTCTGAACTCATTCCTGCAAATCAAAGAAAGCCTCAGTGATACGATACATCCTATACCCAGAAGCAGCGCTCTCACACAGGGCGGCGAGCGCAGCGGGTTCTCAGTGAGTGCTTGTCGGGCTGACTGATGTGTGGCTGAAGAGTGAACTCACTCTCTCCTCCTGCGTAAGTGTAAGTGTTCCTTCCTGCCCGGTCGAGGCAGGTTGTGATAACAGCAGCAGTAGTTCAGAGAAAGAGCACGGGCTCCCAGCTCCCACTGTGTGACCATGGACAGGCAGTTCTCATCTTTAGGCCTCATTTTCACAATACCTAACATGAGGCTGAAAAAACTCAATCCATTCAGTCATTTATGAGTTCGACACATACGACCGAATGCTGCTGTGTGTGAGGTTAGAGAGCTGTGACTGTTAAATGAGACAACGTGTTGGACATTGTGCCTGGTACGTTGTGGCCAAACGAAAAAGTGCCAGTTCTGATTGAGTTATTTGTAGTGAGGTGGATGGACCTTGAGACTGTCCTACAGAGTGAAGTAAGTCAGAAGAGAAAGACAAATACCGTATGCTAACTCATATATATGGAATCTAAGAAAAAAAAAAGGTTCTGAAGAACCTAGGGGCAGGACAGGAATAAAGACACAGACGTAGAGAATGGACTTGAGGATATGAGGAGGGGGAAGTGTAAGCTGGGACGAAGTGAGAGAGTACCATGGACATATATACACTACCAAATGTAAAACAGATATCTAGTGGGAAGCAGCCGCATAGCACAGGGAGATCAGCTCGGTGCTTCGTGACCACCTAGAGGGGTGGGATAGGGAGGGTGGGAGGGAGACACAAGAGGGAGGGGATATAGGGATATATGTATACATATAGCTGATTCACTTTGTTATACAGCAGAAACTAACACACCACTGTAAAGCAAATATACTCTAATAGAGATGTTAAAAAAAAAAACTCTACAAAAAAACCCCACAACTAACCAACAAAACAAACAAACAAAAAAGCCAGTTCTGTTCCTTCCTTTGTCATGATGAAGATGCTCTGTAACCCTGAATCTTTAAAGTTAATACTTCTCTTCAAAATAGCAGAGGGCTTGCTTCTTGTGCTACCTGAACCTTAACAATCTCAATCACTTTAGATGAAAATCCTTATGAAATGTCTAAATGCCTGCAGGTCATAAATAAGCAAAACGTACTGAACACAACCGGATGTCACCATGGGGACTTGTGTTGGGATACATGATGTGTAAGAGTCTTGGTGGGTTTGGTGTGAATGGCTATTGGTCCTTACCCTAAATGATCCCTATTTGGTGTTTTTTGAGTCAGTGTGTCAGTTTGCTTCTTCATAGCAATCTCTCTCCTGGTTTCTAATGAGCCATATCTGATCTGTTACAGGACTGGAGAGTAGATGGTGACAGTGTTCAAAACAGGGTAAAATAAATGTCGCTGCTGATGTAGGCCACAGGGTCCATCCTGTTTGTTGAGTGCAAGACATCCAGTACATAAGCTCTGTGGCTCTGAGGTCTTTATCAGTCTACCCTGATCTGGGGCCATGAGAAGCTGTGCTGTGGGAAAGGAAGAGCCAGTGTACGAATATCTGTGGAGTGAGGCTCTCCAGCACCCTCTCTCATCCTCATGGTAACTCCCTCCTTCAGGGCTCAGACATGCGTGCCACAAACAACAGGCCACAGGGGACAGTAGAGAGAGCTCAGGCTGCCAAGGAGACACACGAATTCTAGCCCTAGCTCTGCCTCTAGGTAGATGCTGAGCAGGCTCCTCCCCTCTCTGAGCCTTAGTTCCCTCATCTGTCAAAAAAAGAATTGACCAGACAATGTCCTTATAATGCCCTTCAGGCTCTGAGGGCCTCTGAGTTGATAAAGCTGGTTTGGTAACACTGAGCCATATCCTGGTCATCTGAGCTCCTGAGGGGCACTGGCTCATGTGTGAGCAGACTGACCGCAGTTTCTTAAGAGATCCTCCCGAAGCTTTAGACTTGCCTTTCCAGTGCAGTTGGGCCTACTTCTAAATGCCCCACCAACTCAAACTCAGCATCCCTAGAACCAAATCATCTTGTCTCCCCTGCCAAGTTGTCTACTCTTCTTGGATTCCCTCACTGCTCCATTGCACTCATTCATTCATTCATTTATTCATTCGCTTATAAAACATTTACTGAGTGCTTAAGGTCTGCCTGGCAGGATGAACTCAAGGTGTGGGAGAGGGAGGGACTGGAGTTTACTCCAGGACAATAAGTTAGGCTCCATGAAGGAGGAGGGAGTGGGGAGCACAGGGGAGGAGCTCCTGCACCAGCCCGGGAGTTGGGGGGCGGGTTCTGGAAGGAGTCATGGAGATTGACAGGGAGCCGGCCGAACGTGGCGGGGCGGGTTTCCAGGCAAAATGGGGGGCATGCAAAGAGGCTCACGAGAGGCCCAGCCCCCCAGGAGGACCTGCGGGCAGCTCGGGCGGCTGGGCTGAAGCTTGGTGGGGAAGGACAGGAGAGGCTGGGCAGGTCATGAAGGTCCTGCCAGCCACGTCAAGAAAATTCATGGTCTGACTGTAACAAGAAGTTGCCAGATGAGTTCAAGCCATGGATGCGTGTGGCCAGATTCTTCTTGGGGAAGAGAACTTTGGTAGCAGTGTGAATGGGGACAGAGGGGGAGGGGTGGAGTGGGAGGCCAGAAGGGATGTGCAGTGAGCCGGGAGGAAAGCGGAGACCTGAACCAGGATCGTGGCAGTGGGGACGGAACACGGCACTGAGTCGAGGGAAATGGGCGGGACTCGAACATGGCTGAGCTGAGGGAGGCCAGGCTTGGAGAGATATTTGGGTTTGTGGGTGGGGACACTACCCCCCTGAGCCGTGGAACCTGGGAAGAGAGGGGATTTGGGAGGAGGGTTGAGACCCTCCTGATTCTGTTAATGGCGGCCACCTACTCGGCTTCAAGGCTGCCTTTGGAGCCTCTCCTCCCTCCTCCTCCTCCCCCCATTCGCCTCTGTAGCTTCGACCAGTTACCGTGACCCGACTTCTGAGCCATTTTGGCTCTACACACAGGCCCAGTGCTGGCCCGGGCTGCCTCTGGGGCTTGGGCCCCATTACCTGCCTGAGGCGCCAGGACTCCCTTCCTTCCTCCCACCCTCGGGCCCTGATACTTGGCCTGCATCTCCCAGTAGCCAAAGCAGTAACAGCCTGGCTCCCAAAATACGATGGCAGAAACCCGGATTCTCTGCTCCCACCCCTGCCTGCCTGCCTGCTTGCAGAATGAGGGCTGAGATAGGTATACACTGGCCCCAAGCACTGATTCTGGGTCATTTCTCCCAGGCCAGCTTCTGCAGCTTTCTCTCTCTCTCTCTGCAGCGGCCCCTGTGGGCTGGTAAGTGTCTCTCTGTGAGCATTAACCACGGGACGTGTCCTTGTGGGGACAGCTTGGTCACCCTGGTCTTGAACGACTTTGGTACATCATCTTCACGTGGGATGTGTTAATGAGTCCCATAATAAGTTCACTGTACTTATAACAGGCTGTTAGGTTTAAACCCAAATTCTATTACCTAGAACTTTCTTTGAACTCTCCACAAAACCTTCCCCAGCCACATGGAACAATTAATCATGTGTCATAAAAAAATTATGTACCATTCATTAGTCACCTCTTATAAAGCTGGAAGGTTGTTTTTCTTTTGTATATTCTCTATAATCCTTACAACAACTTTGAAAGGAAGCAGTATTATTTCCCTTTTATGAAAGAGGGTCACCAAGGCTCAGAGAGGTTAAGTGGCTTGCATAAGGCCACACAGCTGGCAAATAGCAGAGCCGATTCTCAGCCCAGGTCAGTCGGGCTCCACAGCCCACATCCTTCCCACTGCACTCGGACAATGTGCTGGAGCTGCAGCGTGCTGGTGGCCCTCACTGGAGGTGCTTGTGCAGGCTGTGGCCTGCTGTCTGCAATGCTGTGGAGGGTTTATATGACAGACTACACAGAGAATACCTGAGCTCCCCCAGCCCTGAGATGCTCCTCCCAGAGCAGTATGGGCCACACTCTCAGGTCAGTCATGTCCAGTTCCTTTTGCCACGAGTTCATGGTCCCCTGTAACCATCAATTCCCCTTTCTGTGCAACCAGATTTCGTCTTGATCATTCATTCATTCATTTGTTTGGCATTTGCCAAACTCCAGCCATGGCTATGGCATGTGGCCCACAGAGAGGAGGAAGCCAAGGTTGAGGTCTCTACTGTTTAGTGAGTCAGGGCCTGTCCATGTGTGACCCTAAGAAAAGGCAGAATGAAGCAAATGGGACAGAGCTCAGAAGGATAGAGGGGAAAGGATGCTTTATTCTGAGGGGTGAAGTGGGGAAGGGGGCACTGAAGGATGCAGATAGAGAAGTGTGTGGGGGGAATCAGGCAGCAGTGAGGTATTTGGGGCAGGTTCACAGAGCAGCTGAACCACTCAGGGAGCGGGAGGGTGGGGCTCTTGGAGGGATGGCATGGTGACCGGGCAGGCAGGAGATAGAAGCAGGCTGTACAGAGCCTGGAATGCCATGCCTGGGTGCTAGTGGGAGGCCTGGGGAGCCGCTGAACACTTCTGAGCGAGGCAGCACTATTCCTATTCCTCCACTGATGGTGTCCTCCTCCTCTCAGACTGTCCCAATTTTAGTTATTCTCCAAGGCCCAGCTCAGGGCTCTCCTCTTCCAGGAAGCCCTCCTGGATTACTCAGCCCAAAGTCTCCCAGCTCTTGGCTCCTGGACCCTCTACTGTACTGTCCAACTTTGTGGTTACCTAGCAGTTTCACATTCTTTAATTCTTTCATGAGTCCGTTTGTCTCTCTCGAGGGATAAGATATACAACAGAAAATTCATGACAGAACTCTCCTTCAAGTCCAATCTCATTTGCGTGGCTGCAGAGGGATATTCTTTAACTTACCCTGTATCAGACTACAGGTTAGGGGCCTGGCTGGGCGATGACCTCAGTCCTCACCTGCCCGCCAGAACCCTTCCCTCCCCCAGGCCATCATTGAGAGCCACACTCCATATCTTTCCTACATTCCTCTCAGGATTGAAGGGTTTGGCATTCAGTAGGCATTTACTAGAAACAGCTGTTACTTGATTTCCTTTCTGGTCAGCAACTGGCCCTCCTCCTGAGCCCTTCCTGCCTGCCTAGATGGTGCAGAGCTTGCTCCTTGGAGGCAAGAGAACATCTTATGCTTCTATTCGGTGCCCATCATGCTGAAATGATGATGGTCTCACAAACTTGTCTCCTGCCTTAGCCAGAGGCCATTCTCACCAGGAACTGAGCTCTGTTTATCTGTGTTTCCCTGCTGCCCTGAATAGCATAGAGCAAAACATCCAAGAAACATTTGGAGAATCAAAGAAAATCAAGGGTTCTGTTCAACTACAGAGACTTGTGACGGCTGCTCACACGCGGGGCTTCTATTACTGCTTAAACCACGTCCCTAAAACCCATGAGCCGCAAGTCTTAAGTTCTTGTCGGAAAGAGTTTCCCTCATGAAAGTAAACATGTCAAGTCACCCAAGCTTCCACAGAATCCATCCTCCCTAGATGGACAGGAGGCACCTAGCGCCCCTGCTGAGCGAAGCTGCCTCAGGTGGGAAAGGGGTTGGCTGGGGGCCGAGGAGAATCAGGACAGGGAAGGAGAGGAAAACTTAACAAACACTTGCCCAACACCTACTTGTTAAAAGGCTGAGCCCTTTAAGAATCTAACCCTACTTTAGCCTTTGAACACCCTGTGTGGTCACTGTTATTCACCCCATGCTGTGTGTGAGGAACTGAGCACGGTGGGGGGGGGGGGGGCGGGGACAAAGTGACGCCAAGCCAAGCCAGTACAAGCCAGTATGTAGTCAGGCAGTTACTGGACCGCAGTCTGCCTGACTCAAAGGCCTCGTTCTGTCTGCTTCTCCACACTTGGGGGTGGGTGCGTAACCCACCTCAAGCTCATAGCGACTTTGGATCCTGGCAGCAAACACAAAAAAGCACTGCCCTTCAGCCTGTCTGGTACACACCACGGTGAGGCTCTGGGCAAACTGGGAGGCTCCACATCTGCAGGCTGCTGCACTGGCCTCCCAGAGCTATTCCTCGTGCCAAGGCTTCTCCTGTATCCGGATGTAAGGAAGTCATGGGGATTGGATGGTCCAACCACATTGCCAAGGCCTCACTGTCCCCTAGAAGGACCCCATCACTTGAGGCTTAGGGCATCACGGATGTCCTAATAATCCCTGCAGGGGCAGAGAATGGCTTTGGGACTGTGATGTCCCTCTGTGGGTGAGTGAACTGCACAGAGAAGTGGCCCCACTGCTATGTTCGGGTCTGGGCATAAGGACTCCTTACGGGACTCTGCTGATGGCCCCTGTGTGCTGGAGAAACCTATGGAGGGGAGCCTGGGCCGGTGTGAGCCGTCTCAGTGTGTGGGGACTTGGTGGACAAGATGTTCCTGGGCTGCTCCCTCGGGACCTTCAAATCACAGCACAGTCACGCTTAGAGCAGCTGCTGAAGTAGAGCTTTTGGATTGTGCTGACCAGGCAGAGTTTTTAAAGGAGTCAACAAATGCTGTACCTTCACCTCCTCCTGTGCAGCCCCTGTGCCCACCTCCCCTGGGCCCTCAACGCCTCCTCTCCCTGGACCACAGCACCAGGATCCTGGCCCCCATCTCCTCACTTGGACCCACCCAAGACATGCTGCAGGATAAATCTGCTCGGCTGTGAGCGCACTCTCCCCTGTGGGAGCACCTTAGCGGTTCCCAGTGTCCTGAAGGACCAAGTCCCAGCTAAGGTCCCTTCTAGCTGCCACGTGTCACGATTCCTTAGGATGATAGGCAAAGCCCTGGGACTTGGCCCCAGGTGACCACTCCAGCCTCATTTCTCTACCTTCATCAGTCATCCGCATCATCAGTGAGTGAGTGTTTGCTGCGTGCCAGGTTCTCTGACTGCACTGTCTTATGCTGTCCTCACAACCACACTGTGCCACGGGTACCATCACCGACTCTGCCCAGGAGGACTCCACGCTGCCCTTCCCCAGACACAGACTGCACTTTCCTGCTGTGCGGTTCCCCTTCCTGGCACGCTACTCCCTCCACGCCTCCAGTTGCTGAAGCATTACGTGACCTTCCGTGCCAGGATCCAGTGCTCTCCCCTCCAGGGAGTCCCCAGGCCCACTGCTGAATCAGGCCTTCCTCCTCTGACCTTCATCTCTTGGTAGCACTCACTGTCTTCCAGCTTGTCCTAGGCCACCTGTGTAGATATCTTCCTTCCCTCCCAGACTGTGCCCTTGTTGAAGGTCATGACTGTCTTTCTGCATCTGTGTAATCCTCACTGTGCCCTGGACATGGATTCAGAATGCAGCCTCCACCTCACCCCTGTGAACAGCTAAACAGGAAGTCCCTGGGCTGCCCCAGCCAGGGAGGGGGCATAAGGTTGCTACACGAGCATCTTATGGCCTATATACCACTTCTCACAGTATGTCCACAAATTCCTTGACATTCTTCCCTTAGATGGAGTTTAATCCCCCACCCCTTGAATGTGATTGGACTTAGTGACTTGCTTCCAATAAACAGAATAAGGTGGAAGTGATGGTATGTAGCTCCCGAGACTGCACCGCAAAGCCATTGTAGCCTCGTCCTTGCTCTCCCTCTCTTGGATCACTCAGCCTGGGGACAGCATGCTGCCACATCACGAGGACACTCAAACAGCCCCTAGGGAGAGGTCCATGGGGCAAGGAACCGAGCCTCCTGCTAAAAGCCATATGAGTGAGCCGTCCTGGAAGTGGACCCTCAGCCCCAGGCAAGCGTTCAGGGGACCTCACGAGAGGCCCTGAGCTAGAACTCCCCAGCTAAGTGGCTCCTGGATTGCTGGCCCTCAGAAGCTGTCTGAGATCATTAACGTTTGTTGGCCTAAGCTGCTAAGTTGTGGAGTAATCTGTTACATAGCAATCAATTCTAACACAGACCCCAATCAGAAATTACTCTTCCCATTGAAAGGAGTTTTAACAACCCAGGGTTCGGGTCAGCAAGGCAGAGAGCACTGGTGTGAGCAGAGCCCAGGAAGTTCAAGTTCCCAGCAGAGCTGTGGCATCAGGTGAATAGAGATGGTCAGGCTCCGGTGGTAAGAACCTGAGGGGGAACATTTTGCAGCCTTCACTAGAGGTAGCAAAGCCTCCTATGCAGCAAAGCTGGTTGAGAAATACGTGCCTGGGGGCCTGGTCACAAGCAGAAACAAAGAAACTCAGGCCCTCACAGGAGAAAATGATGCCTCAGTGCACACAGCACATGACAGGGCTCAGGGAAGCACAGGCCGAGGGCAGGGAGGTGGGAACAAGCATCGAACCTGGGTCAGAAGAGAGTCGGTGGTTCCCTGGCAAGAACACAGGCTCTGGAATAAAATAAACCTGGGTGCCATCTTGGCTCTAACCCTCCAGTCAGGCCCTCACTTGCTCTGAACTTCAGTGAGCTCATTTGGAAAGGATTTGCTCAAGGCCTGTTTCACAGGATTGATGTGGGGTTAAATGAGAACGTATTAGTAGCAGAAGACCTGAACGTCAGAATTACCAAGTCTTTGGCGGATAACTGTATCATAATGTATTTGGTTTTCATTACAGAGTCACGTGCTCAAGAAAAATGATTGAACATCTTCTTCATCGCAGTCACGAGGCTGGAGATGCGGTGTGAAAGCCAGATGCTGCCCCAGTCTCACTGACCTCGCGGTTAGTGGGAAGGTCTAAACAATTACACAGACATCAAATATCTGTCCAGCTATTGTGTTCTCTGACCACTGCAGTCAACGGTTTGGTGCCAAATGTGGACAAAATTTGGACAGAAGCTTCCAGTGGCAGGTTCATTTCTGAATGCATTTCATGTTAGACTTGAACAAAGTAGCGTTCAATGAATGCCTGATTAATTGAATCTCCAATACTGAGGGCCCACTGTACGCAGATGTTCACTCCTTAAGGCCTTGTCGCACTTAAGCACATTTTTTTGCAGTGACTCAAGGGGAGATATTGAAAGAGCAGTTACAGAGGGAGAGACTGAAGACGGGAGAGAGCTGGGTGATTGATGAAGCCAGGTCCCAGAAGAGGAAGGGGGGAGGCATCAGGAGAATGCAGAGGGTTTGGCCTTGGAGAGACGGTGTTGTAAAAGAAGAGAACAGAGGCTGGTCCTTCATTTCTCATTTGGAAAAGCCTGACATTTACAAGAAACAATGAAACAGAAGTATAGAAGGACTTTACTGCTGTGAAGAATATCTACATGTGTTAATTAGTACAAATCACCTCTTGACAGAAGTGGAGTCTTAGAATAATAGATTATTGCCAACTACAATCATATATAAATTCTACTTCTCTGCCCATAAGCCCCAGATTTATTTATTATGTGTCTAAGTCCTTGGGAAAGATACTTCTTTCCCCATTCTCTTGACAACGAAATTTTCAACAACATTCCTCAACTGCTTTATGAAGGAAGAAAACCACCCTTTTAAATCTTAATGGTTTAAAATCTTCCTGTAGATTTTCATCAGTAATTTATGTTGCCATGGAAACATTGTCTTTGTTCAAAAATCCTGTCCACACTTTTATATTAAAGTGTTCTAGAAGAAGGGAAGCAGGCTTCTTATTGAACTCAGGTTGGAAGCAGTCAGCGAATGCTGTCGGTTGCCAAGCTATTGTCAGGAGTTGGTTAAAGGAAGTAGGATTTGTAGATTAAAAAGAAAAGAACATCCCTGGGCCTGGTGGGTTGCAGGGGGCTTAGAGAGGCTTCTCTCTCCTTCTAGGGGGAGTGGATGATTGCTTCTTCCCGCTAGAGATGACTGGGTCAAGAGAGGAGTTTTATGATCTATGCATGTATATGTACTGCTTGCATCTTGCAGCTTCTTTTGTGTGAAAGGGAATCTTATAAAGAATGCCAACATTCTAATCATTTAGGATTGCTCTTCTTATCCATTAAAACCCAATAAACACATGCACACCATGTGTGAGTTTTTTTTGAAATGAGGAAAGCACACACTGGGCAAAAAACTTGTCAGTATATAAAGTTTGAAGCTTATCGAATGTGAACGGAGAATGAGAGGAAAAGCATCCTCCTTTCCCTTCCATGGAAAGATCTAGCATGGGCATCAGGTGGCAATGACAAGTGTCGGGACGTGGGTTCCCCTCATTAGGTAAATGGCTCATTCTGCAGCTAACTGCTGTCTCAGTCTGTCACGGGCTGCATGGGGCTCACAGGCCCCCGTGCACCTGGGAAACAGCGCCTCACACAGAGAAAGCCATGTGCACGATATATATGAGTATGATATATATGAATTATGAGTACAGATAGTTAAAAATGAAAACTGCTCAAAGTAGGAGTCAGTTTGATTCTACACAAATTAATTTAGGTTGCAGTGTCTAGCAGGCACTACGCTAGGAACTGTCGGGAAGAAAAAGGGTCCAAAATAAGAAACCTACAGTTGGCAGAGGTGGAGGATAAGAGTGGGGGAACGTGGTAGTTAAAGTAAGTGCACATACAAATACACCTCACGTAGAAAAGAGTAAGAGCTAGATGAGAGGTTATAAGAAAATTACAGTTCCCCTTCCGTGCTTGCTAGCCCCCACTTTCGCATTATTGTCTGCGTTTATTATTCGCAGGAATGCGGGATGTGCTACAAGACCATAGTTATCTGGTTGAGGCCACTCTCTTCTGGATGGTTGGGTCCCCAAGGACCTGTGTCCGTTACTTGCAGAAAAATGGTTCCTAAGACAGGAAATGGGAACCCTGAGAGTCGCCCTGAAAGGAGGGAAAGACTGCTGCCTCCTTCTGGGTAAACCTAGAATTCTGGGAGGACACTCCTATGAGATGATCTATAAAAAGTGCCAAGGACATTGTATGATACATCCAGTGAAGTGCTCAATAAATCCAGGTTTCCTCATTCTTTGCTCTGTGTATAGGAGGGACTTGATGAATATTTTTTTAACAAATAAAGCTGGTGCCAAAGATAATATCATTTTATGACTTCTTGAGACCTATGCTAAGTTACTCTTTAAAGTGTAGCTCCATTACAAGGAAATACTGGGAACAACTTCATGTCATTAAACTTGACGATATAGATGAAATGGACAAATTGTTAGAAAGATGCCAATCACAAAAGCTGACTCAAAAAAGAAAGAGAAAATCTGAATCAATGTATATCAAGTAAAGAAACTGAATTAGTCACTTAAAATCTTTCCACGAAGAAAATCCAGCCCCTGGTGATCTTCTATCAAGCATTAGAATTAAAATTCATATTGTTGAATTCTATCAAACATTAAGGAAAAAATAAACACCCGGTCTAGGGCTTCCCTGGTGGTGCAGTGGTTGGGAGTCCTCCTGCCGATGCAGGGGACGCGGGTTCGTGCCCCGGTCCGGGAAGATCCCACATGCCGTGGAGCGGCTGGGCCCGTGAGCCATGGCCGCTGAGCCTGCGCGTCCGGAGCCTGTGCTCCGCAATGGGAGAGGCCACAACAGTGAGAGGCCCACGTACCGCAAAAAAATTAACAAACAAACAAAAAACACCCAGCCTAACAATCTCTTTTCAAAATAGAGGACGAGAGAACACTTCCTAACTCATTTTAAGATGCGTAAAATCACGTATTACCCTGATACCAAGCCAGTCAAACACGTTTTAAGAAAACTACAGGCCAATATTACTCATGAATATAGATATTAAAACTCTTAACAAAAGATTAGCAAATCAAATCCAGCAATATATAAGAAGATTTAACAAGTGAAGTTTATCCTAGGAATGCAAGCTTGGTTTAAGATACAAAAAAAAAAAAAAGAAAAATTAATGTAATATGCCATTGTCATAGAATAAAGAACAGAAACCATATGATCATCTTAATAGATACAGAAAAAATGTTGGACAAAATCTAACACCTTTTCATGATTAAAAAAATCTCAGTAAACTAGGAATAGAAGGGAACTTCCTCAACCTAATAGAGGACATCTACCAAAACCCTACAACTACCATCATACTCTATGGTGAAAGACTTAATGCTTTCCCCTTAAGATCAGGAATAAGGCAAGGATGTCCACTGTTACCACTTTTATTCAACATTGTAGTGGAGGCCACAGCCAGTATAATAAAGCAAGATAAAGAAATTAAAGGCATATAGATTAGAAAAGAAGAGTAAAACTGTCATTATTTGCATATAACATGATCTTGCATTTAGAAAATCATCAGGAATCTACAAAAAGTTCTAGAACAAATGAGTGAGTTTAGCAAGGTTACTGGATACACAATGAATATACAAAAATTAATTATATTTCTATAGACTAGTCTCAAACAACAAGAAAATAAAAAATTTAAAAATCCATTCACAACAGCATCAGAAAGAATAAAATGCTGTGGAATAAGTTTAACAAAAGAAGTGCAATGCCTGAACACTGAAAACTACATAATATTGCTGAGAGAAATTGAAAACCTAAACAAATGAAGTCATATACAATGTTCATAAATGGGAGGATTTAATATTGCTCAGATGGCAAATCTAGAAATTGATCTATAAATTTCAAAGCAAATATTATCAAGATCCCAGCAGGAGTTTTTGTAGAAAATGACAAGCTGATTTTAAAGTTTATATAGAAATACAGGAGATATAGAATTGATAAAAATTTTTTGAGAAAGATAAACAAAGTCTGAGTAGTTATATTTCCTTATTTTAAAACTTATTATGAAGCTATAGTAATCAAGTATGTTACTGGCATAAAAATAGACACATAGATATATGAACAAAATAGAGAGTTCAGAAATTGATCTTTGTATACGGTAGTGTGTTGAAGCTGGCCTATCCTGGCTTACAGAGCTGACTGTCAAATTTTCAGGAATCTGGTGAGCTGACTGTTAAAACTATTGGTAGCTTGAAATGAGCCATGTAAGAGTATTCATACCAGGAAATAGGCCAACACTACAAATTAAGCCCCTTCTTTTTCCCAGAGAGTTAGTTGTTACACATTTACCATCATATCATTGCTCACATATATGGTCAATTTATTTTTGACAAAGGTGCTAAGGTAATTCAATAGAGGAAAGGGTAGTCTTTTCAACAAATGGTGCTGGGAAAACTGGATATCCATATGGAAAGAGAATTAATCTCAACCACTAACTTACACCACACACAAAAATTAATTAGAAATGTACTATAGACCTAAAGTAAATGTAAACCTGAAAATGATACTTCATAAAGAAGACATGGAAGAAAATCTTTGTGACCTTGGAGTAGGCCAAGATTTCTCAGATATGACACAAAAGGCAAAAACAATAAAATTTAAAAAATGATAAATTCAATTCACCAAAAATAACATTTTTAGTCTTCAAAAGATACCATTAAGGCAAGGAAAAGACAAATCATAGTCTAAGAGAAAATATTTGCAAAACATATACCTGATTAAAAATTTGTATCCAGAATATATAAAGATCTCTTAAAACTCAATAATAAAAGACAATCAACCCAATTTTAAAATGGGAGAACTACTGATAGACACTTTACTAAAGAAGATATGCAAATGGCAAATAAGTACATGAAAAGATGGTCAACACCACATTTTAAGGGGAAATACAAATTAAAACCACAATGAAATACCACCACACTCACTAAAATGGCTAAAATAAAGATCACTGACTACACTAAATGTTGGCAAGAACGTGGAGCAACTGGATCTCTCATACATTGCTGATGGGAATGTAAAATGGTACAGCTACTTTGGAATAAACATTGTTTTCAAATTAACCATACACTTACAACATGTCTCAGCTATTCTATTCCTAAGTACCAAGGAGAAATGAACATATACATCTACAAACAATTGATACACAAATGTTAATAACAGTATTATTCATGGTAGCCAAAAAGCTAGAAACAACCCAAATATTCATCAACCAATAAATGAATAAAGAAAATGGTAAATCCACACAACGGAATAACACTCAGCAATAATAAGGAATGAACTAACATGGGTGAATCTCAAAAGTATCATGCTAAATGAAATAGCCAGACAGAAGATATGACATATATGATTTTGTTTATATGAAATTGATAGAAAAGGCAAATTATAGAAACAGAAAGATCAATGGTTGCCTAGGCCCGGGAGTGGGAGGGAGAATTGATTGTAAATGAGCGGGACAGATGACAATATTCTAATACCATCTTTCAGGGATGGTTGCCCCAATGCATAAATTTACTAAATCTCATCAAACTGTACTTAAAAGGGGTTAATTTTATGTTATGTAAACTATAACTCAATAAAGCTGTTAAAACATCCAGCTGTCTTGTCTTCTTTCCTGACATCCCTCCCCTTGCAGGGAGCTGACCTCTGCCTCCTTTAGTGCCCTGGGACTTCTCTGCACCAGCTTCTTTGTCTGGTTGCTCACAAGGCATTCTTGGCTGTTTCCAAGCCCATCTGGGAGGCCTGGGAGGACAGCCAGGGCTTCCAAGCCCTCTCTGTGTCCCAGGTGCCGGGTTTGGAGGCTGGAACGTTTGACCATTCGCCCAGTTAGTGTTGCTGAACATGTAAATAAACACCCTTGTCTTTACTTTTTTAATTGTAAAAGTAACACGTAGCAGTTACAATTAGTTGTCTACTATTCTTTTTCCTATTAATTGGTATGAATCTCTATAAGTATTAGAGATAAAAATAAGACATAATATTTCTTTGCCACTGTGTTTCCCAGCTTGTCCTTTGCCTACCTCTCTATGGCTCTATCTATGTCTATGCAAATCCCAGCTTACATAACAGTGACCTACCATGGCCCCCTGTTTGGACTAGAGCCCTGCTCTAGGGGCCTCAGGGTGTTTAGACAAGTCCATGATGAGAGACCCCAGTGTTCCGCAGCAGTCTCCTGAGCATCACTGGAAAGCTGTGTACATAAGGCCTGAGGAGGGACAAGAGTCAGCGTGACTTCCTCACTTGTGGCTACATCCATATATAAGCTTTAAATTTGCACATGGCCTATTCTATCAATCTTTTCCTTTATCCTTTCACTCTTGAGGTTAAAAACCTTTAAAAACCCTTCTCTATGCCATAATCATATAAATATTTACCTAGAGTTTCTTCTTTATGTATTTATTTTTTACCTTTAAATCTTGGGATTCCATTGGGAATATATTACTATTTTCATGTAGACGGCCAAAACAGAGAAAGAATCACAGTACCCACTATTGTCAAGGATGTGGGGAAAGTGTAGCCTGGTCCAGTGCAGCAGGGCACTACAGTAACTGCAGGGCCCAGCAGAGGGTCTGGAACATCATAAGTATTTGTTGAATTTGTGAATTAGTGAACGAGGCCTTTAAAATTGCTATCCTTTGATCTAGCAATTCCATTTCTAGGAATTTGCCATAAAGAAACAACTGGAGGGCTTCCCTGGTGGCACAGTGGTTGAGAGTCTGCCTGCCGATGCAGGGGACACGGGTTCGTGTCCCGGTCCGGGAAGATCCCACATGCTGCGGAGCGGCTGGGCCCGTGAACCATGGCCACTGGGCCTGCGTATCCGGAGCCTGTGCTCCACAACGGGAGAGGCCACAACAGTGAGAGGCCCGCGCACCGCAAAAAAAAAAAAAAAAAAAAAAGAAACAACTGGACAAGAAAGTCTTTTTTTCAAGTATCACAAACTCTGGATTATCATCATGTGTGAAGGCTGCAAATCAATCCTCTGTTTGGAAATACGAATGCATTCCAAGTCTGACAGTGCTGGAGCACAGCTAAATCTCAGAAATTATTAAATAATATTTAGCCTAACGATATTAAATAAGTGATCTCCATGATGCCATTTTTCGTGCATTGGATGTCAGTGTGTTCTTGTTGCTAATGATTCACTGGAAGCGGTACCCCTTAAGTTCTGCCTTTGACTGCCTACGCTCCATCTTGTCTGAGGTCAGGGGAAGTCTGGGATGCGTCAGGGAAAGAGCAGCCTGGCAGGAAAGGGGTGGGCAGTTGGGTGAGTGAATTAAGGACTTCATTTACCCAGGCAGACTAAACTTTATGGCTTCAATATCATTCTTTCTTTTCACACGGTAAATTCAGTTGCAGGAGGTCTTTCAGCAACCTGCTAGGTCTGAGGAAGCGAGAGACATCCTCAGAGGCATCAGAGTCTGAGAAAACGTGAGGTTGTTTTCAGGCCACACAATCTGGAGGGGCTTCCTCAAAACTGGGGTCGAGAATTGCTTCATGCCGCTGCAGCGTAGAACTCAAGTCTTGTTTGTTGCTTGCCTGGGTCAGGGACCAGCGTGACAGTGATTTGCTGTGGCAGGCACCTTCAGAGGCTGGTTGCTAAGGGGCCAGAGAAGGGCTAGGGCCGCATTACATCCTTCTTCCTCTCTGTTCCAGGGGCAGGAGGAATTTACACGTTCGTTCTTCAACCATCAGTGCAGCCCTTAAGGCTGGAGGTTCCCTGAGTCTCAGATTGGGGCAACAATTTACTTGGGGTGTGTCTGTCAGTCAGGGCCAGATTTGAGCCCAGGTCTGTTCAACTCCACCTTTCAACTCCATAAGCTGCCCTGTGAAACCCGAAACACTCCCATTACTCTGTGTGTTGCGTAGGCTTGTCCTTAACCTAGAATTCTTTTCTTCCCCCTTTTGACTGGGGAAACCGCTGTGTCAAGATGCAACTGAAATACAGGCCCCAAAAGAGGTCAGGAAAAGGTCTGCATTCCTGAGACGGGCACGTGTTGGGCTGGGACTAGATCCTGCCTGACCCCTGGCCACATCCCGGTCAGCAAACATGATTGAACCCAGCACCTCGCACACAGCAGGCACCCAAATAATATTTCAAGTCCTGTTTCATGCCTCTGAGCCTCTGCTAGCTCTCTGTTCAATAGGCACGCATGAAGCATCCCTGAGTAAGGTGAAGTATGAACTTGCATTTCAGGAACTTTCTGCAGAAGCCCCACCAACACAAGAAAGCAAAGGTGAATGGCAGGGCCTGAGGAGGGCAAGTGCTCTGGAGCTGAAGGTCCCACAGAGGAATCTGAGGGGGTTCAGAAGGTGAGTAGGGGTTTTCAGAGAAGGGGAGGCACTGACATTTCTGGAAGAAGCATTGAAATTCCTGCAATTCTTTCCCCCGCTGAGCTTTCCAGGGCTCTTGATAGGAAGGAGATCCCGTCCAAAAACTCCTGAACATTGTCTATGCACAGAGCCATCTTAGCGGCATCCTCCCCCAGCAGCCTGGAACGGTAGGTTCTAGCTGGTAAGGTCACGAGCTTTCAGCTGGGCAAGCAAAGCCCTTCGGAACACCTAGTCTTTGGGGGAAGCAATTAATATTTCATAGGCAGCCTCCTTCAGATCAGTGCCCTGCCTTCTCTATCTGACACACTGAGCAGGTCATCAGCCTGGCGACTGAGGGGGAGAGAAGAGAAGGGATGTGTCGGGCCCACAGTGAGTCACATGCTTCACAAAAACATGCTCTCACCTAAATCCCCAGGCAGGCAGAGGACTCCCACCCCAGCCCCACAGCACATCCTCTCTGCTGCCTTCGTCTCTCGACAAGCCTGCCTCCTCCTGTAACTGGAGGTTCTTGACGGAAGGAGCTGTGTCCCCAGAGCTGAGCCCAGGGCCAGGCACAGAGCAGACACTCAGAAAAGGCTTGTTGGGTGAACACAACTGCATGAGAGTCACAGAGCAGCAGAGCCAGACAGGTGCCTGGAGACTCTCACCTTATTTTACAGCAGAGGATTACATGAGGGGCAGTGGAGGCAAAGAAGGTGGAGAGGTGAGGTAGGAACACGTACTGGACTTGGACTTGACTCTGGAGGCAGCAGGAGTCACTAGAGACTTGGAAGCAGGGGAGTGATGTGATGATGTGGCCTGGGAGGTACTTTGGTGGGGTGACTCGGGCCACCTGGGGACAATGAGGGGTTGGGGATATGGAGGGACTGAAGCTGCAGATTCAGGTATGTTTCAGTTAATGATGACAGCATTACAAACTTAGTGTCAACTCTGCTAACAAATTATTGAATTCCCCACTTAGTGCCTACAGCGGTTATAAGATGGTTTTCCTCTGCTGAGGGCCTGCGGTGTGCCAGATGCTTTGCACTCATTTAATCCTCAGAACTACCTTTTCAGATGGACGTGATTACCTTCCATCTTAAGGGTGAGGACAGGACGCTCAGAGAGGTGAAGTGAATGTCTAAGGCCTCAGAGAGCTTGGGGGCCAGGCACCGTGTCAGCCCCTGGGGAGAGAGAATAAGGTGCTCCCCTTCGAGTGAGGGAAGAGGAGAAAGATAAGCAGCCTTGAGACCTGTGGTATGAGAGGTGTTGTAACCAAGAAACAAAGGGGCTGGGAGGCCAGAGCAGGGCTCTAATCACTCTTGGGGGTGACAGATGAAGTCTTATTGTGACAGGTGACAGGAGAAATGCATCACAAGTTGGAAACAGCCCATCATCCTATTAGTACTTTTGTTTTTTTGGAGCAAAACCAGGCTATGCAAAACCCAAAAAGAAATAACTCAAAGCAGAAGGAAAAGTATGCAGAGCATCACTGCATGAGATTCAAAAACCATCTTCACGCTTATAATCATTTAGCACAGAGGCTCCTGTGTGTGATTTCCCGGCAATGGGATGAGCCCTGTCTTTCTGCTGCAGGAAACTCCGGGGCCATTAGGGGAGTCCCAGGGATCGTGGGAGAGAGATGGCGACAATCCAGCAGCGGATGGCCTCACACAGGCCCACCACTTAATTAGTGAGGGACAGTGTAAGAGAGACACAAGTCAGGGGTGGTGGGGGACAGGGCACCTAGGGTGCTTCTGCAGGAGAGCCAGCATCAAAGGGAGTCAGGAACTGAGACGCCCCCAGACAGCCACTACTCTGCACATGTGGCCGTGCCTGTATGTCTCATTTGTGTTCCTACGTGTGTGCGTGTGTATGCTCCGGCCAAACAGTAAGAGGAGGGAGGGTTGGCAACAAAAGGACATGAAAATGAGGAATTTTCCCACTTAGAGACTGATTTGCTTTGAGATTGATCATGATAATGGTGATGGCAGTGCAGGCAGCTCACATCACAGAGAACCTTCTCAGTGCCAGGGGCCGTAGGAAGTTCATTCTGTGTGTTCTCTCATAGGTCACAGAGGACCTATGAGGCTAGTGCTCTTGTTATCGTTCTCGTTTCACAGATGAGGGAACAGGAGCTGAGGGTGTTAAGGGGCACGACCTTGGCTAGCAATAAGTGGAGTTGCTGAAGGTCTTTTATCAAGGGACCTGCAGGCTGAGATCCGCGTGATGAGTGGGGGTCTCCAGAGAACCCCGCACGGCGTCCACAAGAGAGAGTCCACCCCACACAGCTGCCGGTCCGGACAGCACCGGTCACCACGACTGCGCCAGTCCAGGCTAGAACCCTCCTGCTCCCCTCCCTTGGCTCTCGTTCCCTGAACACCAACCTGGGCAGGTGGAGTGCTGGAGGAGGGGAGCAGGACAGGAGCGACATAAGTCCCACCACAGACTTCCGCTCTGGAGCAGGCAGAGCTGCAGGAGGGGAAGAGCCTTAACTTGAACTAGACTGACCCAAAACTACAACAGGGGAACTGGACTTTTATTTTATTTTATTTTATTTTTGCGGTACGCAGGCCTCTCACTGCTGTGACCTCTCCTGCTGCGGAGCACAGGCTCCGGACGCACAGGCTCAGCGGCCATGGCTCACGGGCCCAGCCGCTCCGCGGCATGTGGGATCTTCCCGGACCGGGGCACGAACCCGTGTCCCCTGCATCGGCAGGCGGACTCTCAACCGCTGCGCCACCAGGGAAGCCCGGGACTGGACTTTTTAATGACGGAAGGACTTTCATTCACTGAAATCTGATGTACAAGTGACGGGACTTGCCCCAGATTTCATGCCAGGGTACGGGAAGACCTTGTCCCAGAATAAATTTCAAGGGATAGTGGAGGCAAAAATAAAGTCGCCTTACTATTCTGTCCTACCCTATGAGTTACAATTAGTGAAAGCCTACTGTGCGCCAGAAGCTTTCATAGTTGATTCACACCCTTGATCTAATTTAATCTCAAACCAATCCTTCAAGATAGAAGTGACTATTCCTGTTTTACACATTAGAACATGGAGGCTCAGAGAAGAAAAGTACCCCGTCTAAAGTCACAGAGCTGGCAGGTGGCAGTGCCGGGGCCCAGACTCACAGGGACTCCACCCCAGGATCTTCCTCGCATGTCTTTGCTCCGGACGCTGGCAGGTCAACCTGAGCCGAAGAAAGTCGGGATGGGAGCTTCTTTGACATTCTGAACCACAAGTACATTTATTCTGCATTAGCTCTGCTCTCACTCAATAAAGACTTCACTACAAAGGATAAAAGGCTTTGGTCTAAATACTAAGTGACTCAAATGTATTTTAAAATTTTGAGACCAAAGGGACTGGAAAGGAAACAGTTTATTCTGAAGACGCCATCACCTGATTGGCTGTCAAAGGATTACCATAAACGGCAGGAGTCATAACCAAGTAAAACAATGAGAGAGGCTGGATTTGGGTCTGGATCTGCATTCAAGTTGTGAAACAAGGCTGGAGCTATACGGGCAGGGGTGTGCTGGGGTTCTATGCAGCGAGCTCTTATTATAGGACAGGAGAGAATAGGAGGGGAACGACGGCTGAGGGGGGAGAAGAGAAGTCAGGGAGAGTAAATCTCGCTGACACAGGAGCAAAAGTCCCGATTGTTGCTCATAAGATAAATATTTAATTTTAATATCTTCTGTTAATACATTATAATTATCCACAGAAAGGAGCTATCTAGAGAAAGGCGAAGACCAGGATCTACCTTAGAGAAGATGTCTCACAAAAACACATGGCTGAATTTCAGTCTGTGTGTGTGTGAGAGTGTGCCCGCCCTGTTGTAATGATAATCACTACCACCGTCTTGTCATTGTTTTCATCACAGCTGATCTTTCTGTCCCACCCGCTCCCTGAAATCTGCCTGCCAGAGTCAGAGAATGAGCAGGTGACTCGGGCTCACACCTCCCACCTTTGCAGGTGAATCGCATGCCTTTGTCTGGTTTTGGTAACAGGTAACACTGGCTTTACAGAATGAATTGTGAGGCGCTCTTTCCTCTACTATTTTTTGGATGAGTCTGTGAAGGATTGGGATTGATTCTTGTTGAACATTTGGTAGAATGCACCAGCTTATTTATTTACTTATTTTTGGTAACCCATTGCACCTGGCACAGAATTGCTATTCATTAAAGGATATTGAAAAACAGAGAAAAAACTAGTGGGGAGACAGAAGAGGGAGGGGCAAAATAGGGGCAGGGGATTAAGAGGTACAAGCTACTCTGTATAAAATAAACAAGCTACAAGGGTATATTGTACAGCACAGGAATACAGCCAATATTTCATAATAATTATGAATGGAGTACAGTCTTTAAAAATTGAGAATCACTATGTTGTACACCTGAAACATATAATATTGTACATCAACTATACCTCTATAAAAACTTTTTAACTTAAAAAAGGGATATTGAAGAAATGAATCTGTTTCTACAATTTTGCATCTTATAAAATGCATTATAAATATTTTACTTAAATATGTAAGAGGCTACTTGATACATCATAGAATATTACACAAGTCCAGAATGGAGGCCATTTTCCAAACTATTTATACCAGGACTTGAATTTTATAGTTGTGACTACAATCAGTCCTAAAAATAAACTCCCTCAAATTCCTCTGACTGCCCGGAAATATTCACTTGCCTCAGCCTGTACTGAGTTCCAGCTTCCTCCTTTCTCTTTCCTAAACTCACTCACTGTTCACTAGAAGAACCTATAACTGCACTTCAAATACAAAATGCTTAGCTCAGAAAGCCTTCCAAAAAAGTAGTGATTTTCAGTGTTGCATTAATCACAAGAATTTATTACCTTTTAAAAACAACTGTCCTCCAACTTTGAGTGGCAAACATTACCAGAGAATTGGTTAATAGTGAAAATTCCACTGTCCGCACCCCTGGGATAAAGTCCTGGACTCTGTATTTTAACAGGCTCCTTGGGTGATTCTAACACAGCTGGTCAGAGGAACTCATTTTGGGAAACATCTCTTTAAAGTTACCATGACCGTGTGGATGGAAGGTGATGAATAAAGAAACCGTGTCTGGAGAGGGCTGGGCACAGCCCCAGGCTCAAGGCACATGCTGAGGGGCCAGTGTGACTAGTTTAAGTACCAGCTGAATTACCTCCAAGAGGGTTGCAGCTGGGTAAAAAGTTAATTGTTGGCGGGCTTGTAGGCCATATCCAAGTATTTGGGGTCACTCTTTCACAATCTCCATTCATTCCCAGCAAAGCCTGGCCTATCAGAAAGCGCTTGGGTTTGAATCTCAAACGTGCCATTGACCAGCTGTGTAACCAAGAGAGTCACCTGCCCTTTCTAAGCCTCAGTTTCCTCATCTGTAAAACGGTGGTAATGTCATCTACCTTGCTCTAATAGTGTGATGACTTAATGAAATACAGCAAAAGTATTTTCTTACCTGACCTTCGCCCTTTGCTAACCCCCTTCCCTGCCCCTCCTCCAGATGAGATCATTTAACACAGAGCCAGCAGGACACGGCACAGATGCACTTTCACGACTCTGACAACGGATGACTGTCAGGTGGCTCTCTGAGCTAACAAAACTCCAACATGAAAAGGGGGAAAGAGAGGCAGACTCAAAGGCTGGCGACCAGAAGATCACAGGCTTGCTTCTGAACACAAACCTCAGCATGAGAGCAGTGAAACTCAACTGAAGGAGAAAACGCTTATATCCTTGGTGCTTTGATATATTTAGGGGGAGACAGGAAGGAATACCAAGGTCAGATCTAAAAGCAGATCAATGTAAAGTGATCATTTCTGCTGTCCCAGGAGATAGGCACTGAGTATCCAATTATGTTACTTGGATGGGATCATACAATTCCATCCTGCCAAGGCCTTTCTGGCCTATTTTGCTGCAATGGACACCAAGGGTGTGAGTGAGTAAATCTCCAGCGATGGTGAAATTACCTCTACGGGCACCATGTAGGCATTTCTTACTTTAAATCTGTTAATCAACAGATAGTCTAAAACTATGAGTCTCTTTTGATTCCTTTTATATCCACTTCCTATGAGAGCTCTGGGGTCCAAATGATTAGTTCTGTGACCTTGGAGGCATGTTACTTTACTTCACTGAGCCTTTTTATTGAATTCTCACTTCAACCCTATTAACTCTATTCCATTTCCAAGAAAATGAGGTGTAGGGGGTGCCTTACCCAAGGTCACCTAGAAAGTGACTGGTGGACTGAAACTGGGCAGGCTCCTCTGTGTTCTCATCCACTCCAATTTTGGGCATTTGCCCAAGGATACCAGGTTAGGTGGGCAAGATCTCCTTCACATGTTCTTCTGGGTCTTTCCATATCCAGCTATCTGGGATTATAATTTGCCAGAGGGAAGAGTCAACGTGTAATTCTCTGTAATTCTTGTGCAAAAGCGTGTAAAGGAATGACTCTCAAAAACAGACAGTAACAACTAAAGCAGGCCCCATGAACTTTATCTTCTCCCCCAATTCTTGGAAGTAAGTCAGTATATTTATCCCTCTTCTTCCTTCCTTTCTCACAGAATAAATATGCTTCAGGTACCATCATTTCTGCTTTTTACTATTCTATAATCTACTGTTTGCTAACTGTCTACTATTCAAAAAAGACATAAGGACTTCAGGGGTATACATAACAAATTTTCAGGTAAAGAACAGGGATCTTCTGGACTAGGAAAGAGTAGAAAGAAGAAACTAGAACCAATCAGGAGAGTTAATCCTGGGGAAATGTGGTGGAATTTTAGAGCTGGTAGATTCTGGAGATGATTTAATCCAGTATATTAATTTTACAAATTGGGAAAATGAAGTGGAGAGAGGGAAAGTAACTCCATGGAGTGGCAGAAAAACTAGTGGCAGAGAGGGAACCAGCAATCAAGTCGCTCAAGTCCTAGTCTGTTTATTTTATTTTCCCCACCAGAATAGACTGATTATTTTAAAGTTGCTAAAATATGTTGTCATTAAAAACGACAAGAGATACTATCTGCGCAGAACCTAACAGTTTGCAACGTACCTTTATGTAAGTATTTCACTTGAGTTACCATTCAGAGGGCATTAGAAATCATCCCATTGTGTTCTTCAAGTTCCTTGGTGTTTGCTCATAAATCCCTATCCTGCAGGACTTCTGAAGGCAAATGATCTTTCCGCCAGGCCCACCTGCCTATTGTTCTTTAGGTTAATCCTCATATGACTTGAAATTAAATCTCCCTCCTTGGGCAGATAACCTGAGCACACAGGATTTTCCATCAGTAACTACTGAGGGACCACTGAGTGATGCTCAGTAATTCACTCATTCATTTATTCGACACATATTAACCTAGATTCTGTGGACAGGAGATTGGGATACAACAGAGGCCAGAAGAGACCAAGTCCCTGCTGTCTTGGAGGGAGTGACATACATTCCGGTGAGGGGAGACGGGCAATAAGCAGTTATATAATAGGTCAGGTGGTGGTAAGTTCTAACAAGACTAATAAAGGTGAACAGAGAGTCACATATGCCTGTGTCAGTTTGTGCTGTGTTACCTAGGGTCAAGGACAACCTCTCTGATGAAGGGCCATTCGGCAGAGACCTGATGGGTGAGCCTTGGGAATGTGTGGGGAAGAGTGCTCCAGCAGGATGCTAAGATGCTGAGGCAAGAGGCGTGTGAGGGACCAAGGTCAAGGGAGACGGGAGCAGAAAAGGACAGGCAGATGGGTAGGCCTTGCACATACGAGCGAGGGATATGATTTTATTCTGTGTGAGTCGGGAGTCACTGCAGGATGTGAGGAGACCCCATCTAGTGTTGAGCACCACGATTCACTGGTCATTTTAGGAGGTTAAGAACAGCCACTACTTAGGCAAGGAGGAAGCAGGGTGGCCAGGGAGAGGCTACTTCCACAGTCCCCGTGAGAGATTACAGGTGAGTGGGCTGCAGTAGCTGTGTCCCCATCTCTGGGCCAGGCAGATGACACTCTGAGTAGAGACAGGTGCTAAATGAATGAGTAATCTCACACAGGAAGTATGTAAAAAGTGCTAAGGGCAAATAAATGAGAAGATGGATTCCACTTTATGGGAGAGGGGGCAGACATGTCAAAGAAGTTACAGTTGAAGCTTGATGATTAAGAATTCACCAAAGATGCAGAACACAGGGCTTTTCAAGGTCAAAATGGTGAAAGCAAATTCACAAAGACCCCTGTGGTCAGAGTCCTGAGGGTAGGGAGCACGGGGGCGCGTGGCAGTCAATGACCAGACGGTGGGGAGCCAGCCCTGCTGTGCCAAGAGCCCACTCACATTCCTCCACTCCTCAGGCCAAAAGCCACGCCGGGTAGGCCCAGGCAGGACAGAGGCTTGGCCTCCACGGGCTTCTGACCTGGCTTCAGCAGAACGGACTTTGAGGGGCTGGCGCCGGAGACCAATGACCAGGATACTAGTTCTGCTGGCGGGTGTGTCTTTCTCAGTTTTACGAGGGGCCGTGGGGCATGTGAGGCTGCTCATCATTGTTGCTGCTACTCTTCTTTTCTAGAACTTTCAGAGGGCCTTCACTCACTTAGGAATGGGCTCTTCGGAGCACAAGGAAAACTTAGAGAAACATGTATTGATTAAGAGTTATGCTGACACTTTTCAAAACATTGTGCAGGAAAAATTCCCCCTTTTCTTTTAGTGAGGGTTTAAGGGCTATGAAAACTGCAATTGTCATTTGTAATCTTTTCACTATAAAGAGACACCCCTTTTATTATTCTTTCCCGGAGCTTTCTCACACCAAATTACTAATGAGGTAATTACCAACACAATAATTACTGCATGATTACTAGGGGAGTGGAAGGAAAACGCCGCAGCCAGGGTTTGGGTTGTTCTGTCAGAGATCCCATAAGCATGGTTTCTGTGAAAGGCAGTAACTGAAAGTTTTTCAGTTCATAAAGTGAGAGCTACATCACCAGGGTTTTATAAAGTAATTAGTTACAAGCATGCCTCTTAACCCCAGCCCCCGGGGTTCCGGTATCTTCTTGAGGCAGCCTTGCTGGGAAAGCAAGGGGCCTCTGTAATCGAACAGCTGCCTGGAATCCCCTCCACCTCTCCCTTCCATGAATCCTGCGCAAGCACCTGAATCCGCCGGAGCCTCTTTGTACTAGAGACACAGTGGGAAGTGCACCTTGGAGGTCTTCTGGGAGGATTAACACAGCGACCCCAAGGCCAAACTAGCGCGGCTTACTAAGCCTTCCTCTCAACCTCCCCAGTCAGCACCGGTGGCCACAGCACCATCTGCCGAGACCCCAGTTAGGCAAGGCCAGAGGACTCAGCATTATTCGTAATTCTTACCCACGTATTTTCCCTTGAAAGTGCCCCTATCACTTTCAGTTAGTCTGTCAGTTCATATTTTTTTAAAAAAATCTGAGCTAAAAATAGAAATACCGGGGATAAACATGGAATTCGAAAGATCACACAGCCACACTGGAGGCCAAGCTGGGCGTGGAGCCTGCTGGCCTTCTGAGGGGACTTGGTGCCCTGGCTGTGTTCCCCCCTGAGGCCATCAGAGCATCTGTAGTACCAGCCTTCCCCAGCAGCCAGCCTCAGACAGCCAGGGCAGAGGAGGCAGAGCCGCGGCTGTATCTCTGTCATCCTGTGTTTAACACCTAGCTCAGCAGATGCTACATGAGGCAGGCCACCCAAACATAATTCTTGTTTAAGAGCTGACATGTAGAAGATACTGAAGCACAGCGAAGGTAATGGTTGGAGTAAGTACCTAAGACTTCTTTACATAGGTATAGTATTTTACTCTTTAGATTCTAGAATGCACCTAGCTTGTTTTCCCTAGGCTGGTATCCAACTTCAGTGTTCCTGAGGATCAGCTATGGTGGGAATGACTGGCTTTTTAACATGCAGACTCCTGGGCCCCACCCTCATAGTCTGATTCTGAGCCCCAGGAAGCTGCATTTTAAATAGACCCTCCATGCAGTTCTTTCTTTTTTTAAATTTTTTAAAATTTTTTAATTTTTTGGCTGTGTTGGGTCTTTGCTGCTGCGTGTGGGCTTTCTCTAGTTGCGGCGAGCGGGGGCTACTCTTCGTTGCCGTGCACGGGCTTCTCATTGCGGTGGCTTCTCTTGTTGCAGAGCACAGGCTCTAGGCGCACAGGCTTCAGTAGTTGTGGCTCGCGGGCTCTAGGGCGCAGGCTCCGTAGTTGTGGCACACGGGCTTAGTTGCTCCACGGCATGTGGGATCTTCTCAGACCAGGGCTCGAACCCGTGTCCCCTGCATTGGCAGGTGGATTCTTAACCACTGCACCACCAGGGAAGCCCACCATGCAGTTCTGATACAGGTCACAGGGAGAGAAACAACTGAGGTATTCACTTGTTCTATACAACTTTGATATAAACAGAATATACACAGATATACACAAGATTTAAACAGAATAAACTTCGGTCAGAGGGTTTAAGTGATTTGCCCAGGGTGGGCAACTGGCCAATGAATGCAGAGCTGGGATTCTCTCCCCTCACCCCGCCCTGCTGAAAAGCCATTTCTTCCATTAGTCTTTGTCAGAACAAGTATTCTTGAAATAATCTTTTCCTCTTAACACCCCAAGTGTGCTTCTGTTTTTATTACTTATAGCTTTCCTCCTTGTACAATACAATGCTAGAATAGGCACCTGCCCTGTCTCTGCATTAAGCATGTCTTTTTATTCTGGTGTTTTGGTATCTGGGGACTTGCTGACCCTGGGGAGACTGTTCCCACCTCCACCCTAAGGCTAGCTGTTCCTAGAGAGCAGACAGCCCTTTCACATGCAAACCCCCCAAATCCAGTGCTCACCACCCCCCACCTCCTTTACTGGGCTCTCATTCCTGGGCCACTACCCTCCTGCCCTAACTACCGCAGGGCCAAGGCACCAGATAACCATGGATCACCTCTGTGCCCCAGAGCCACTGGAATTACTGAAACTATCCAATCCTGACCCTGCTCAGCCTGCTTACTCTGCCTCACCTGTTCCTTCTCGTGAAACCCACAACAAAGGCTCCGGCCCAAGCTTTCCCTCACTCCTTCTGCCTCCTGGCCAGCCCCTGTGCCTCCCCACGTGGCCCTGCAGTGCATGTGTGGTCTGCCCCTCCTCTGACAACAAACTGTCTTTTCAGTAGCCGTCCTCTGCTGATGTGTTGGCTTATCACACCTGAATAACAATAAAGCCTACATTTTCTAGCGGTGTCCCATAGTAAACTAGAAGCAACTTGAGGACAAATTCTGGCTCTCTCCGAACAGCTATTAGACTAACTCAGTGTCTTGTTCACTACGGGTGTTCAAAATATATTTGTTGAATTGTTTCTAAAATTTAATCGAGAAACTTAAATGAAGCTTCAGTGACTTTGTTCATTTTGGGGGTTAGAATTTGAAGTAAAATTTGAAGCTACTCCCAAACTTACATTGTTTCTCTCAAGCAGGAGTGTACAAGTGAACAACATATGGTCACATGATGGTTGGGTTATTGAAATTGTGGGTCAAATCCATTTCATCTGCCTTCACTAATCAAGGTCATTTTATTTATTTATTATTTGTTTATTTATGGCTGCGTTGGGTCTCGTTGCTGCGCACAGGCTTTCTCTAGCTGTGGCGAGCAGGGGCTATGGTTCGTTGCACTGCACGAGCTTCTCATCGCGGTGGTGGCTTCTCTGTTGCGGAGCACGGGCTCAGGCACATGGGCTTCAGTAGTTGTGGCACTCGGGCTCAGTAGTTGTGGCTGGCGGGCTCTAGAGCACAGGCTCAGTAGTTGTGGCGCATAGGCTTAGTTGCTCCGCAACATGTGGGATCTTCCCGGACCAGGGCTCAAACCCATGTTCCCTGCATGGGCAGGTGGATTCTTAACCACTGCACCAGCAGGGAATTCCTCCAAGCAGCACTTAGCCTAAACAATAAGATGTTTGCCTGAGTTGTTTTCCAGGAACTTGGAGTCACCTGTGTCTTTTTCGAGCTGAGTTGATTAAAGCTGGATAGGACCACTGACCATTCAACTGAGCATGCGTGAATGTCCACTCTCCACTCAGTAACCTTTTGAATGTGCCGAGGGCTGAAGCTTAGTTTGGCCTGCGCAGAAGACAGTTGTCGCACCTTTTCCCAATCACCTTTCCCCTGCTCCCCAAGCCTCAGACCGCCCTGCTTCATTATTCTTTACCCCATAAATACCCTGAGCCCCTTGCCTTTGGGGAGGCAGATCTGAGACTTTTCTCCTATCTCTTCGTTTCGCTGCCTTGTGAATAAACCCTCTCTTTGCAGCAAACCTTGATGTCTCAGTGTTTTGGCTTGCTGAGCGTAGGGGAAAATAAACCTAGTTTGGTAACATTATCACAGGCTCCCTTCAATCATGCAAGGACAGTATTTACTGACACTGAATTGAAAAAGACACATTTCCTGCTTTCTAGTTTGCCATGAAAACAGACAGTTTTTACTCATTAATAAACATGTAAAAGGACAGAAATATTTAAAAGGGCAGAAACATATCCAATAAAATAAACTCAGCTATTTTATAGAGTCTCCAGTGGGCTAAGTTGGGAGTACTTCTGTTCAATGGGATGAGAAATATATGAGCAAGCAAAATAAAAAGATGGAGCTGCAGGTTGCTTGGTGAGAGAAAAGAGAGCACTGGACCAGGAGTCCAAAAAGACTTAGATTTGATTCCCTATTCTGAGCCCATCTGTGTGTGTCACTGGGTGAATCACAAACCCAGATGTCAGCCTCAGCTGCCACATCTGTAAAATGGGAGTTCAGACAAATTACTTTTAAAACTACTTCCAGTCACCAAGCTGCCAGTGGATAAAAATTAAGGCCTTGAAATGTAGTTCTTCTGAAAGAAAGAAGAAAGGAAGGAAGGAAAGTAGGAAGGAAGGGAGGGAGGGAGGGATAGAAGAGGTGCAGCAGGGAAAATGACGTCCATCATGATGTTTTGAATTAACAGTGGTAAAAAAGTGAAAGCAGGTGAAATGTGCGGTAATAGAAGAATGGTTAAATAGAAGGCACTATGCCCACGTGATGGAAGAGTGTGCAGTCATTTAAACGATGTAAATAAGGAGTTTAATGCTTCAGGAAAATTTGAGGATACTAAGGTAGCCCTTATTAGCCCTTATTTGATCACACTCTCCTCACTCATCACCGATAGCCCTTATTACAGCTCTCATGGTGGCTGCTATCACCCCTGTGGAGGTCTTGCTCAAGGTCATACAGAACTGAGTGAACCCATGAGAAAAGAGCTGGTGTCAACAACGAATCAATCTGAGAAACACTCTTTCAAATGGCATCTTGGTCTCACCAGCAGTTTGCATATTTCAGTTGGTGATGTCACTTTCCCTCAAATATGACTGGTCACTTGAGGACACAGCACCCGCCATGTGGTGTAAGTGCTCTTGGGGTAACAGGAATGATTGGGCTTCGTTGTATCGGGAAATTCAGGAGAAATGATCCAGATACACAGTTCTTACCCACTATGCCACATTCTATGTTCCATACAGCATTTAAATCTCAATGCTCTTTTCAAAAATATCTCAGCAAAACAATCTCCATTCTCTTCTCCCTTTGGAAGTTGCTTTTCTTTATGCACAAGCTTTATCAAAGTTGCTTAAACACACAAGAAATGCCCAATTCAAAAACTGGTGAAACTACTAAAATGGGCACCACTGGCTCAGATGGCACAATAGAAATCACTTAGGAATATCCATTTTGCATCAATTTGTCCTTTTGGCCTCAGCCATTCATTTTCAACCCGGCAGATCTGCGATGCGAATGCAGGGGGGCATCTCACTACACATCCAATGATTTGTTTTGTTTTGTTTTTTTCTCTTGAAGCTAAATGCCTGACTCAAAAGAACCTTTAAGAAAGCAGAATACTGAACTGAAAATGCATGATATCAACCTTACAAAAATATGCATAGAGAAAAAGGCAAACTAACACCAAAATTAAAGCACCCGATTATGAGTGGTGGGATTTGAGGCAATTAAAAATTTCATGTTTGGGGCTTCCCTGGTGGCACAGTGGTTGAGAATCCGCCTGCCGATGCAGGAGACACGGGTTCGTGCCCCGGTCCGGGAAGATCCCACATGCCGCGGAGCGGCTGGGCCCGTGAGCCATGGCCGCTGAGCCTGCGTGTCCGGAGCCTGTGCTCCGCAACAGGAGAGGCCACAACAGTGAGAGGCCCAAGTGCCGCTAAAAAAAAAAAAAAAAAAAAAAAATTCATGTTTTACTTTTCTACTAAGTTGTACTTTTTAAAAAAACCCTAAATTTCCTATTAAAGGAGGGAGGGAGAGAAGGAAGGAGGGAGGGAGGAAGAGAGAGGGAGAGAAATGCTAACATTCAAATTGCCTCAAGAGATCCTCCTGGGCGCAAGTCACAGTGCTGTCTGGAGGTTTCCTTCCGGGGCCAGATGCTGGGTTGGCTTTGCTCATGCCTCACCCTTGCTCTCACAGCTGATGGCTTCCCACTCTATTGAACACACATGAGTCTGTCACTTTCAGTTCCACTTGATTTCCATTCTTCCCTCTGGCTGATGGCCCTGGAGCCGTCCTGGCAACCTCCATACTGGTTCCCATGGATACCCTCAACTCCCAGACAGGCAGCTGCTCAGAGCAGATGGTCGCCGGCTCTGGGTGGGGCACAGACTGGGGGACATGGGAGTTACCCAGCACCCTGCATCCTTCTGTTACCCCCCTCCCAACGCACTGCACACGGACACACACACATACACACACACACACACACGTCTTTCCCTAGATCCTGCTTGGTTCTGGCCTTGACAAGGAACTCATGATGTTTTAAGTATCACAAATACTACAACAACAATGCTAACATTTATCGAGCACCAACCATCTGCCAGTCATTGACCTACGAAGTGCTTTGCACACGAAGCAAAAGAAATAATTTACCAAAACGGTTTAAGCAGTTCAGTTTTTCTGACCCAATTCCAACATGACTGTTTGGACCAAGTCTTTTGGGGATTAACGTGACTGTTGACATGCCTAAGAATAATCTCAGAAACCTACTGAAATTTCAGGTTCCTGGGCCCAAACTTAGAAATTCAGATTCAGAAGGTCAGGCGTAGGACCAGGAGTCTGGGAGGGGGCCCAAGTGATTCCAACGCAGGTGGTCTGGACCACTTGAGAGAAAGCCTGCCCTAACCCAGGGATGCTCAGACTTTAGAGTACCCATGGGGTGTGTTAAAATGCAGTCTGACTCAGGATGTCCAAGGTGGTCCCTGAATTTCTGCATTTCTGATTAGCTTCCAGGTGAGGCTGACGCTGCAAGTCGTTGGAACACACTTTGAGTAGTAAGAAACGAAATGGTCAGTCTTCCAGAGGCTGGTGCATGCAGCACTTACCTGCCAACAGCCCAATTAGGTAAACCATTGGACTTAGCAATTATTCAGTAGTATGGTTCAGAGAGAGAGTGCAGAACACCGACCCCACTTCCTGCCAGGGCAGACCAAGAGCAGGACTACATCCAACACATCCACTGGCACGAGAGTCCTTGGCACTGTGCCAACAGTGCCCAGGTTTCCAGTCACATCCCTGCTATTCCCCAGCGGGAAGTCTATGCCCAGGCCTCCCATACTATCCCATTTCCTGTGCTTGGTTTCTCACGCCTCAAGCCTTTGCACATGCTGTTTGGGGTGCACTTCCCTTACCACGTGACCTCCATTACCTGGCACCTTGCTGACTGCACCACAGCATCATGGCACACCAAACCTCTCACCACACAGCTCCCAGACAGGTCTCCTGAGAATGCAAATCCAATCACTCACTCTCTTGTTTAATATTCTTCAATGCTTCCCTAGAATTCTGGGGATAAGGGGTCCACAAGACCCTTCATGAATTACCTCTGCCTTTCTTCTCTGGTTTTCTCCTACTTCCCACCCTGTTCCTCAGAAGCCTGGGAATGAGCTTCCCTCATTCTGTTCCCTCTGCCTGAGATGCCTCCCTCTACCCAGCAGACTTCTATTCAACCCTCAGAACCCTGCTCACACACCAGTCCTTCAGAAGCTTTCTCTGATTTCCACGTCTATTTCAGATGTCAGTGATGTGCTGCAGCCAGCTCATACTATCTGGAGGGAGCCAACTGCTAGATTTTCTGAGCTAGCTGTTAAGCACAGCCATTATAGAAATGTAATTATATCAACATATGATTAAATACATTATATTAAAAATAAAGGTAACAAATGCTCAAAAGGCACAACTTTCTAATTATTTTACCACATTTTACTGTTACCTATGCTCTGGGGATGATTTAGATCGACTGTATGCACTGGATGGAAAGGCTACATACCGGTATGCTCCTGCCCACCCTGTAGCGGGTGATGTCAGGTGGGCAGCCTGAAATTAGCCGTGGTGGGATGTGGTGGAATGTGGACACCATGGAAATCAGCAAATGTTACAAATCAGCACTAGCTTTCTTGTTTTGCTGACAGTCCAGACTTAAGGAAGTGATAGGGTAAATGTTAATGGAGCAGATTAAACTTAAAAGTGTGCTATATCTGTGGCTGTTCCATTGTGAACAGCACAAAAAGTTGAGGAAATATTTTTCCAGTATTCAAAACTATTAGCTGAGCAAAGACGCTCACAGCAGTGACTACTGAGTGAAGTTCTGACGTGTCTTTGCATCTTCATTGCTTCCCTTTCACCTCCTCCTTAATATAAACAAGAGTAGCAACCAACGTTTGTCAGACCTACACTCGTGTGTCAGTAACATTAGTGCCTTCTTTGTTCAGTCAGATAGTGATGTCTGGTCTGTGACCTATTTGTTGGTGGTGGAATTGTAAAAACTGATGGTGAATTTTTGCTAAGAAATATAAAATCATACTGAAGTTATAGGTGCTTGGAGTTTTCAATAAAAATATTGTGTATTTTATTATTATTTGTCAAGTGTGTTCACATCCTTTATGTCAATAATACAGAATGTATTTTTTTTCCTTGGGGACCTGGTTGTTAACCATTTTCCAGCACAACACTGCAGATGCCCCTGCTTTGTTTTCTTACAGCAGCCCAACCTTGCATTTTTTTAATACTTATGAGCCCACAGTCTATAAAATCCCTGATTTACATATTTGTTTCTTCACCCAGAATGAAGACTCCTTGACAGCAGGGACCTCGAACTTTCTATCTTCACAAACCCGCTGATTAATAAGGTTCTTGGCACAAAGGAGGACATTGGTAGGTGCTGAAGGCAAATCTGACTTCATCTACCAAATCTTTCTTGAAACCCACACGTGATAGAACCAGCCAATTCTGTGCACCTGCAGCAATTTCCACACATCTCACACGTCCCTCCTGGCGGTCCTAGAGATGGAGCTCAGAGTAGGCCTCTGACTGTATGCAGAACCAAGTAATAATAATAAAACCCGACATTTCCTGCATATGTTATGTGCCAGGTGCTTCTCTAAGTGCTTTAACTCATTTAATCCCCACCCCATGAGGTAGGTGCTGTTATGATTATTCTCATTTTATAGATGAAGAATGTGAGGTCTAGTGAGGTCAAAAAGCATGTCCAAGGTTAAGGAGCAGAGCCAGGATTAGAACCCAGGTCACCTGGCTTTAGGCATCCAGAAATGAGTGGATGGATGGATGGATGGATGGATGGACGGATGATTTGCAAAGCAGCTCCTCTCCTAGGTAGCTTCTGATTCTATATATTATAGTTTACGTTTTCAACACACTGGAAAACAGGAATTCTTACTCTTAGAGGCGCATGGCTACAAGCTTATTTCTTTCTTTGAGGTTCCTCTCAAGAATCCTGCCTGGCCCTGAGCTTTTCTCCCTGTTTGCTCTGGAAGTGCTGAGCAAGGTACCAGGACCCTTGTCAGCCAGTTTCCCACAGATGGCCTAGCAAGTACTCTGCCCAGGGCCTGATTTTGCAACTGTACAAACCACTACTCCAATGGGGGCAGGATAATCTAGGGAGGGGAAGATACAGCTTCAGGAGACCTGCTCTGGGGTGTAAAGTATGCTGCCCATTATTAGCTATGAGACACTGGGAAAGGTATTCAACCTCTCTGAGTCTCAGATAACAAACGTCTACAACAGATTTGGGAAGACTAGCTATAATGTATACCAAACTTTTACTATTATTTCTACTACTACAACTACTACTGCTGATAGTTAATATTTACGATACTTGTATTATGTGTCAGGTACTAATCCAAGTGGTTTACATATAGTAACTAGTTTAATTCTAAAAATAATTCTTCAAGGTAAATACCATAACTATCCCATTTTATAAATGAGAAAACTAGGTTTAAATAAGTTAGCAACCTGCACAAAACCAGAGGTATTAAGTCACAGAGCTTGAATTCAATCCAGACTTGCTAGATACCAAAATTAACCACTATATTATACTTCTTTGGCCTCTATACTAGTCTATGGAGAAGCTTTGCAATGGTGTACTGGTGTTCTTAGACGGTGATATAAGATAAAACTGAATATATAAGAGGGAGAAAGATTGTGAAGACAGAGAAAATACTGTCATTAATTGCAGATAATATGATCATCCAAGAATGGAAATTTGGTTGAGTATGCTAAGTCCTCCCCCCCGCTTAAAACACATAGAAATGCTGGATAAATTATAATAAAATATAATAAAAATCTTTTTTACATTAAGAGATGAGCTCAAAAGAAATAAATGGGAAACCTCAGATGCCAAAAACAAAGGTATCCCCACATCAGAGCAGTAAGCCTGAGAAGTGACACCACTACGGCTGAGGGGAACTCTTGGACCCCAGTATCAGCTCTAATGGTAAGGCAGTGGGAGGAGACCAGGCCTCTGGAGTCTGGGGAGTGGAAACTGAAACTCCAGCATGAAGCAGGGCCACAGAGGCACTCCTGCTGTGTAAGCGAGTTGCTGGCCTAGAGAAGTAACAAGGAAGCCCCTTTCTGTTAAGGGTCTAGGTGGGGGTGACGGCAGGGGTGAGGAAGTCTGTCACAACTAATCGATCTGCTCAGCATGGGTGTGGAGTCCCTAATTGTGCATAATTGCTCTAGGAGGCCACTTCTACAACCCACAATAAAAACTTTAAAACCATATGAGGAAAGGGTTTGCCATGATGATTAGTGTCCTAAGAGCTTGAAATAACATCATGACCTGAAAGAGACTATTTAATAAATGTTTAAAGACACAAAGAAAAAGAAATCATAATGAGACAATAGGGCACTATGAAAAAAAGAACAGCATATTTGAAAAACTGAAATAGAACTTCTAGAATGAAATACCATAGAAATGAAAAACTCAGTGGATGAGGTAAAATCATATATGTGAAAATTAGTGACAAATTCAGAAAATTATCCAGAATTAAGCACAAAGAGATAAGACATATGAATAAGAAGGACTTTCAAAGACAAGGAGGATATATGAGAAGAAACAGTGTATGTAAGTTCTAGGCGGGAGAACAGAGAAAAAGGAGAGAGGCATCATTCAGAGATACAGCCTGAGAAATTCATGGAGCTGAAGAAGTGATGCATCTTCAATCTCAGGAAAACAGTGAGTCTCAAGCATAAAAATAAATCCATGCCTAGATGCATTATAGTAAAGGGTAGAACAGCAAAGACAAAGAGAACAACATTTAAATAAAAACAAGGAAGAAAGATCACACAGAAACGAATGACTGTTAGAGTTATGGCATACTCCTCACAGGTAATGACAGAGCCCAGCAGACAGTGGAATGAAGTCTTCAAAGAGCTAGAGAAAACGCTTGTCTACCTAGATTCTTCACTCAGCTATCACTAAAGCATGAAGTGAGATAAAGATATTTCAGACAAAGGACATACTCCAGAAGGCAAGAGTGATAGTCAAGAAACAATGGTGAGCAAAATATTGCTGAATATTAAGGCAAGTCTAAATAAGAATTGAATATAAAAATGTATGATTAGGGCTTCCCTGGTGGCGCAGTGGTTAAGAATCCACCTGCCAACGCAGGGGACACGGGTTCGAGCCCTGGTCCGGGAAGATCCCACATGCCATGGAGCAACTAAGCCTGTGCACCACAACTACCGAACCTGCGCTCTAGAGCCCACAAGCCACAACTACTGAAGCCCATGCACTTAGAGCCTGTGCTCTGCAACAAGAGAAGCCACTGCAATGAGAAGCCCGTGCACCACAACGAAGAGTAGTACCCACTCGCTGCAACTAGAGAAAGCCCGTGCGTAGCAACAAAGACCCAACGCAGCCAAAAATAAATAAATAAAAATTTAAAAATGTATTATTGATTATTTCTATATGAAATGTCTTATAAAGCAAAGATGAGCTAAAATATAAGACAAGAACATGCAGGCTGGGGGGTGGTGATCAGAGGTATAAAGTTTGACTAACTGGAAACTGAGATATACAGATTGAAAAAATAAGGATAGCTGCCCAAAAACTATCCAACAACAATAAAAAACAGAAATAGAATGTATAACTACTACACAGAAGGAAATACAGAAAATTTTAATCAATTCAATAAAAGGCAGGAATAGATCAAAGCAGGAGCAAAGGAAATCATGGCAAATAGAAAATCTAAGACAATCAGAAGAGAAAATATTAGAATTAATGGGAGAATACAGCAAGTTTATAGGCACAAGGTAAGTATACAGCAATCAAATTGTTCCTATGCATCACCAACAACCAATTAGAAAACATAATGGGAAAACAATCTTATTCACTACAGCAACAAAATCTAGAAAACATCTAGGAAAAACAAAGAGAAAAGGACCTTTTTGAAGTATATAAAAGAAAACCTGTGAAAATGTAATGACGTATAGTTATCCCTCGGTATCCGCAGGGGATTGGTTCCAGGACCTCCATGAATACCAACATCTGAGGACGCTCAAGTCCTTTAGATGAAATGGTGCAGTCCAGTCTGCCCTCCGTATGCCTAGGTTCTGCATCTGCAGAATCTTGTTTACACATAGAAGTACTCAGTATTATTCAAGATCAATTTTCAGATTAATCTATAACTTTAACCCAAGTCCAATCAAAATCTCAACAGTAACATTTGTGGTGGCTGAAAACTGAGTCCAAAATAATTATGAAAGGGTAAATGCCTAAGAAAGATGAAGACAATTCTAAAAAAAAAACAAAAAACAACCAGACGGAGACTTCCCTGTTAAAAATCAAAACACATTGCAAGGCTATAATAGTAAGTGCGGTGTTTGTGAGGAACAGAAATGTAGGTCATTGAACAAAATAAAGAGCCCACAGCAGATCCACACCAGTGAGGGAACTTGCTATGAAACAGAGGGAACTTTTTAAATCGGGAGGAAAATGACCCTTCAAACAAGTGGATTTGGATCACTGGCCTTCTACACAGAAGAATGTGAAACATATCCCTATCTCACACTATACAGAAAAACTAATTCCAGGTGTATTACAACCCTCAATGTGTGAAAATAAACCTTGAAATTATCAGGAGAAAATATAAAAGAATGTGTCTCTCTCTTTGGGATAGTGAAGTATTTTTTCAATTAGGAATAAAAACATAAACCATAAAGGCAAGGACTAAATACACTGAATACATTAAAATGAAAAATTTCTGTGTGACAAGACACTCTGTAAATAAAGGTAAAAGACAAGACACAGGAAAAAGGATTAATAATCAGAATCAATGTAGATCAATTAAAAGAAAAGACAACCTCTTAACAGGACAACAGCCATAGGGTATGAATATTCAGTCCACAGAAGAGGAAGGCACATGGCCAATAAACACATGAAAAGTTTCTTAATTTCACTGAAAATTAGGGAAATATGAAATAAACAATATACCATTTCCACACTATGAAATTGCAAAAATTTTAAATTCTGACATTAGAAGAAAAAGGGGTATTTTTATACACTATTCATTGAAGTATAAATGAACCCAGTAATTTTCTAATATCTAGTAAAATGTGTACAACCCAAGATTCAACAGTTTCATGTTTAACTCATAAATATATTCACAGAGAGACATAAGAAAATTCATTGCAATATTATTTGTGATAGTTAAAAATTAGGAAAACCTAAATATAAGATAAGTAATAATATGTAAATATGTAATATATTCATATGCTGGTAGATTATACAGCCATTAAAAAGAAGGAACTGGGCTTCCCTGGTGGCGCAGTGGCTGAGTCCGCCTGCCGATGCAGGGGACGCGGGTTTGTGCCCCGGTCTGGGAGGATCCCACGTGCCGTGGAGCGGCTGGGCCCGTGAGCCATGGCTGCTGCGCCTGCGTGTCCGGAGCCTGTGCTCCGCAACGGGAGAGGCCACAGCAGTGAGAGGCCCGCGTACCGCAAAAAAAAAAAAAAGAAGGAACTATATGAGTGGATGTTTACATATGCATGTTTGTATTTTTTCAAGATATATAATGTTGCATGAAAAAAACAAAGTCACAAAATGATACATAGCGTTGGAGGTCATTTAAGTAAACACACACACACATACAGCAATGCCTTACATAGTTTATGGATAAAGAGGTGTGTACACCAAAAGTGGTGACCTCCTGGGGAGCAGAGGGAGGAACAGAATGGGTCTTTTGGCCAGGTGGGCAAAAAGACTTTTACTATGGAAGAAAAAATGTTTTAACACAAAAAAGACAGGAAGTAGATATAATAATTTTAAAAATTCTGGGTAGTAGCAATATGGGTGTTATACTATTCTTTGTAGAGTATTTTTTAAAGTTCTAAAAAAGAAAGAAAAGAGAAAGTGCTTTGAAGATTTCTCAGACAAGATAGCATCAGCTATTTAGCAGGGAATAAGAGCAGTATCAAATGGATGAAACCAAATCCTTAGCCACAAGCTCCCTCTTCAATGTCATTGGATTTTCCAGTCACGGTCGTGCTCCCTCCTCTACCCTGTGTTGTCTACTGCAAGCCAATGACAAGGGCTCTCTGGTACCATGCACTGGGGGTCTTTGAGTCTGGTCCTTTAGCACTGGGAAGGACTTGAGAGCGGACTGGGCCAGGCTTCTAGAGACAGGCGAGGAAAATGAAGCCAGAGGAGAGGCTTGTTCAGGGTCACACGGGAAGGCAGACGTCAAGGCTCATCTTCATCCTTCAGGGCTCGGCTCAAATGCTACTTCCTCAGATGACAGCTCCAGCTCCTGGTTTAGGTTAGGCCTGTCAACTCTCATTAAGTGCTCTGTTAGCACCTTGTGCTTTCCTTGCCTAAAATTCCTCACAGCTGTGTTTAATACTAGTTATCAGAATGCATGCATGCTTAACACCATATCTGTTGTTGTACTGCGCACCCATGATGAACCGCGTCTGTCTTGCTCATAGCGGTAATCCAGGAACGTAAGTGAAGAGCCTGATCCCGAAGTGATTGCTCTCCCGGCCTCTGAAGTGCTGTGCATTTAGGTTCCACGCTCATTTCTGAGTATAAATATTTAAAACTGCAGGACCTAATGGTTTACAAAACATGTTCACATCCACACAACCTGTGACATAGAATACTGCCCATTTTCTGGAGGAGGAAATTGAAGCTCAGAGACTTGAAATAACTTCATCAAGTTTACATAAATAGTAAATGGAAAGGCTGGGATTTGAACTGAGGTTTATCTGATGCCAAGACATTTGGTTGATCCACTGCACCATGGCTACCAGATCAGTATCAGTGATTATTATTTTTTTTTAACATCTTTATTGGAGTATAATTGCTTTACAATGTTGTGTTAGTTTCTGCTGTATAACAAAGTGAATCAGCTATACCTATACATATATCACCATATCCCCTCCCTCTTGTGTCTCCCTCCCACCCTCCCTATCCCACCCCTCTAGGTGGTCACAAAGCACCGAGCTGATCTCCCTGTGCTATGGGGCTGCTTCCCACTAGCTATTGATTTTACATTTGGTAGTGTATATATGTCCATGGTACTCTCTCACTTCGTCCCAGCTTACCCTCCCCCCTCCTGGTGTCCTCAAGTCCATTCTCTACGTCTGTGTCTTTATTCCTGTCCTGCCCCTAGGTTCTTCAGAACCATTTTTTTTTAAGATTCCATATATATGTGTTAGCATATGGTATTTGTTTTTCTCTTTCTGACTTACTTCACCCTGTATGACAGACTCTAGGTCCATCCACCTCACTACAAATAACTCAATTTCGTTTCTTTTTATGGCTGAGTAATATTCCATTGTATATATGTGCCTCATCTTCTTTATCCATTCATCTATCAGTGATTATTAATTTCCCTTACATTCCTCACAATTTCTTCAGAACTCTTCCCTCTTCTATTGCCCCCAGCCCTAAACACCCTTCTGGTTAAAAGCACTCATGCTTCTGCCAGTGCAAGATCTTCTGCCTTTTCCTCCTTTTCCATCATCATCATCACCATCTTCCTCCTCCTCATGTATCTCCCTGCTATTAAAGTAGGAACAGACACAGAGTAAATCAGGATGTCTCAAACTGTGGACCTCACAGTCATATCCCCAGAGCTGAGCTCAGTGTCTTATACATAGGAAGTACTCAACAAATAGGAATTGAATTAAACTGAATGAATGAATTGAATATGAATTGAATTGAATCCATTCATTCACAAAGTAATACTCTCTACCAAAATTCCTCCGTCTAGGTAGAGATTAAGGTAGCACTCATAAAGTATCACCTTCTCACAAATGTTGTTTGAATTAGGACTATCAGGATGTGCTAAAAAGGCTCCCCAGAGAATGGTGTTAGATTAGATTCTTAGTAGCTAGAATCACCAAGCCTCTCTCCAGTTCATAGCCAGCCTTTGGCCAACTGGAGGAATGCTGGATCAGGCGCTTCTTCGAGGAGTCAGAACAGAACTCCCACGGCAGAGCTCTCTTCCATACTTTTCTTGGATGCTGAGTCCTAGGCAAGTGGATTACGTCCCTCTACAACTTTTAATACCACTATTTCCTTGTCTATTTCTTTTAAAGCCTGTTTCAGCACCTGGGGAAACCCCAAACAGATGGTCATAGCAGCCAGAGACTAATAATATTTCACAATGGAGACTCCTGTACCTTGTGCCCTTGGTTGCTATGAGAGATGGGTTGGTTACCCATTATACATAAAGACAAAGAGACTCTCACACGTACATCAGTGCCCTGTTGCTTTTCAGTGGTAAGGAAACAAGAGAGTGACTATGTCACTTGGGGAGAATAAATGATGTGCTTAACAAGGCATGGTCAAACCAAGTATTCTCAGGCACCCTGTTCAGGAGGTGAGTTGCTACTTAAATACAGAGTCTGAACCTTGGTAGCACAATATTCCGTCCTCAGTGATATAGATCAGAGATTGGCAAACTATGGTCCACGGACCAAATTTGGCCATCAACCTGCTTTTGTTCAGCCAGGAGCTAAGAACGGTTTATGTAGATAAATGTTTGCAATCAATATGATGAAAAAGATCACTAATTTTGAACCCGATTTCAGCAAATGTTATTCCCCTAAAAAATCCATTCTTCGGGGCTTCCCTGGTGGCACAGTGATTGAGAATCTGTCTGCTAATGCAGGGGACAGGGGTTCGAGCCCTGGTCTGGGAGGATCCCACATGCCGCGGAGCAACTAGGACCGTGAGCCACAACTACTGAACCTGAGCATCTGGAGCCTGTGCTCCGCAACAAGAGAGGCCGCGATAGTGAGAGGCCCGCGCACCGCGATGAAGAGTGGCCCCAGCTTGCCACAACTAGAGAAAGCCCTTGCACAGAAATGAAGACCCAACACAGTAAAAATTAATTAATTAATTAATAAACTCCTACCCCCAACATCTTCTTAAAAAAAAAATCCATTCTTCTCATTAGTAGACCCATATTGCAAAAGATTATATTCTAGTATTATTATTATATTTTGAATTTCATCAATAAAAATTTTTGGGAAATTTTTTCTTTCTAGATATATAAGGTCCAGTAAAGCCTAAGATATTTACTATCTATCCCTTTACAGAAAATTTTCCGATCACTGGTCTAGACCTTTTCAGACTTGCCTCCTGCCGTATCATTCCTCACGCTGGGAACATTTGCCATATCTGAATAGCTGTGGTCCCCAAATGCACATCTAGTTCCACATGCTCCAGCTATCCCTTCTGCCGGCAGTGTGCCACCTCCCTGCCCACTGATGGTTTTGTCTACTGAAATCGGCTGATCCTTCAAAGTACAGCTCAGATGATACCCTCCTCTCTGAGGTCTTCCCTGATCCTTCAAGTCAGACTAACAACACTCACAGAAAATCTTTTATCTGAGCAGTTCATGGTTCTGCTCCCAGAAATACAGACTGTGTGCACACAGAAGGGCAAAATTACCTCTTTATATTAGCCAAGTGGTGCTCGAACCCACTGGGGAGATGGATGATGAGCATAGTTGTTGTTTACTGAGCACTCACTATGGGCTAAGCATTATGCTAAGTACTGCACATATATCATTCATTCAGTTGTTCAATTAAAACCTACTAAGCATCTCCTAAAGACCATGCACTAAGCTTGGTGCTTGGGGTGCAGTGGTAAATATTACAGGTAAGAGAGTCACAGACTTGGGCTTCCCTGGTGGCGCAGTGGTTGAGAGTCCGCCTGCCGATGCAGGGGACACGGGTTCGTGCCCCAGTCCGGGAAGATCCCACATGCCACGGAGCGGCTGGGCCCATGAGCCATGGCCGCTGAGCCTGCGCATCCGGAGCCTGTGCTCCGCAACGGGAGAGGCCACAGCAGTGAGAGGCCCGCGTACAGCAAAAAAAAAAAAAAGAGTCACAGACTTAACGAAATGTTAAGTCTTTCAACAACCTTGCAAGGTAGGTGTCATTGTCAACCAGTAAACAAAATCAGAAAAGAGAGGTTAAGCAACTTGACCAAAGACATACAGTTAGTAAATGGTAAGCAGGATTTGAACGCAAAGCTCCAAATAAAGCTAGATATCTGGGAGGGGCTGGAATTACTATTAAGTATTGTATTCTTTTTTTTGTTTTTTTGTTTTGTTTTTTGCGGTACGCAGGAGAGGCTCCAGACGCACAGGCTCGGTGGCCATGGCTCACGGGCCCAGCCGCTCCGCGGCACGTGGGATCTTCCCGGACCGGGGCACGAACCCATGTCCCCTGCATCGGCAGGCGGACTCTCAACCACTGCGCCACCAGGGAAGCCCAAGTATTGTATTCTTAAAAGGCCTTCTTCATTTTTATCTTACTGGTAAAGACCTCTAGGAAGGAATATATAGTTCCTAATCTTTGCCTTCCCAGTGGAACTAACTCCATGCTTTTGACACACTGCACAGGTCAACAACTCCTCAGGAAGTGGTCCCTGATTCAGAATGAATCAGACCCCCCTTTCCTCTATATCCCCTCAATACCTTGTGCATATTTCTATTATTGTACTTGCTACCATTACTATAATTTTCTTAATATGTTTCTCTCACTAGGAACTACGGAAACTTAATATGTTTCTCTCACTAGGAACTATAGTTTCTCTCACTAGACCAGGAACTCTTTTAGGACAGGTACTATGTAATTCATTTCTAAATCCCCAGGTTCTAGCATAGTGCCTGATGCAAGATGTGGCAGATGTTAAATGAATGGATCAGTGAAAGACTTTTATTGGTAACCCACTCTGTTCTGTTCTCTCAGTGATAACAAAAGTGGGCAGCACTTACTGATGGGCATGCACTCCTAAAAGCATTAGCTCCCTCCACCTTCATCATGACTCTGTGAACTCACTACTGTAATTATCTCCTTTTATTGATGAGAAATACGAAGGCTTTCTCAAGGTCACACAGATTTTTAGTTAGAGAGAGATGATTCAAACCCAGTTTTAGTGGTTACCAAATCCTTTACTGGCCACCAGGACACTGCCCCGGACTCATACAACCATCTCTTCCATGAATCTTCCAACAGGATTAACCAGTCCTTGTTGTGGCCCTTGAGAACTCTGGCCCAGATTAAACCTCACTAGGCCCTGCCTGGTACTTATGATACTTGCATCCATGTTACCTCCCCCACAAGACGGCAAGCCCCTGTATGGGGGACCGTGTGCTCGGCACCTTGAATCCTCATAGCCCACAGCCCCAGCCGTGGCATGCTCCTAAGATGATGCACTGAACTTGAAATAAAAATGATATTAAGCCCACTACATTATTACTATGCTATTATGATCAAATAAATCCAACCTAATTCCCTGCTTTTATAGCATAAGCCTCTTTCACAATGGACTAAAAGCCCCGAAGGATAGGAAGGATTTAGAAAGAAGATGGAAGGTGGGCAGGAGGGACAATTGTGAGCAAAATCCAGCAATGGTTACGTGTGGAGCTTGTCATGGCTCAGCTCAGCCTGTGATTTGGCTAGATCACACGCTGGGGACCCTGAGATTTTAAGGTACAACCAGAACTGAGAATCTGCAGGAAAAAGCATCAGGTGTTGTGAAGGGAGCAGTGGGAAAAAATGCTGGATGCACCAGGTAGGTCAGATCCCGGAAAGCCTTGACCACAGGCTGAGCCGCCAAGGCCTTGCCCTGGAAGGGGATCCATGGAGAGTTCAGACAAGGAATAGTGAAACCATCCATCCCTCTCCCCCTGCAGAACCAGGTGGTGAAGGAGGATGGCGTGGGCTTAGGAGAGTGGGAGTTGGGGGGCAGGTAGCAGCCCTCCCAGGAATGGCATGTTGAACTGCGGGGACATGGCAGGGGTCAGCTTGAGCCCACGAGTGAGACACAGCTGGAGGCCGGAATGAGGAGAACCAGGTTCCTGAGCCAGCCCAGTCACCGACTGGTTGTGTGGCCTCAGTCCCCAGACCTCCCTGACTCTATTCTTCATCTTTAAAGAGAGAGATGTTTACCTTAAAAGGTCATGATAAAGTCTAAATAAAAAAATATGTTAAAGCAATTGGCACTGTGCACTCAGCAAATGAGGCTGGAACTCACTTATGTCTCTGTTCTAACGTTCTGCTCCTCTGCTTTCTGCCATTGTCTATCTTTCGCCCATTATCACGGTTTAATAGAGAACGATTCTTAGGGGCCAAGAAGATTGCAAAAAGGCACTCTAGGATGTGCCACAACATGGGCCAGCTTTTTGAAGTCATTGCACAAAGTACACAGTGACCACAAGCAACAGCACAGTGGAGGCACTTATGGTGGCTTTTGTGGTTTGGGGCTTGGGTCCTATTTTCCTACCGAAAGAGGTTCCATCAGGCTTGTTCCTGCAAAGCCTCTTCATTCAGTTTGAAGAGAAACACACACTGACAATGGACTATGCAGGAATAGGGAGGATGGAGAAGACTACTATTACGTTATACATGTGTGGGTAGCTTTTGTGGGACTCTGGCGGGCCTATGCTCTCGCTCTCGGATGGGAACAACACAGACACACATGCTCCTTCCTCGCCTGACTCTTCTGCTCATCCCTGATATGTCGGGGAGGCTGGGCTGTGGCCGCAGCATGTTATTCTTCTCACTCTCTTTCTTCCCACCCTCCCTGACCCCTACGGGTTTGATCCTCACTGACAGCTCGATATCCAGATATTTCTTTTCTGTTCTGCCTTTTCTCCTGAGCATCAAACTTATATCTCCGTTTACTTAGTTTGTAATTTGTTTCTTATTTTTTGTGGAGTTATAACAAACAGAATAAAGCCCATAAATCTTAATTGTCCATATGTATAGACCCACATGACCACCATCCAGATCAAGAGACAGAACATTTCCAACATCTTGGTCAATTACCCCCCCACCCCCCCCAGAGATCATCACTATTCTGACATCCATCACCATCACTTACCTTTGCCTGTTTTTGAAATTTCATATAAATGGAATCATCCGGTAAGTACACTTATATCTGGTTTCATGCACTCATCACTATGTCTGTAAGATCTATCCATATTAGTGAGTATTTCAGCAACTGTCTTTTTCTGCTGTGTAACAGTGGATCTCAACCAGTGGCAATTTTGGCACACCCAGAGGGCTTTGGGCGATGTCTGGAAAGATTTTTGATTGTCACAACTTGGAGGCGGATAACGTGGGGAACGCTACTGGCAAGGCTTGGAAAGAGGCCAGGGATGATGCCAAACATCCTACAGTGCACAAGACAGCTCCTCACAACAAAGAATTATCTGGTCCAAAATGTCAGTAGTGCCGAGACTGAGAAACCCTGTGTATTCGTTTGCTATAGCTGCTCTAACAAATTACCACAAACTGAGTGGCTTAAAACCACATGAATGTATTCCCTTATAGTTCTGTAGTTAAGAGTCAGAAATGGGTCTCACTGGCTAGAATCATGGTGTCAGCAGAAGCAAAGTGTTCCTTCTGAAGGCTCTGGGAAGAATCCATTTCCTTGTCTTTTCCAGCTTCTTAGAAGCTGGTGCATTCCTTGGTGCATGTCACACTTCCGTCTTCACAGCCAGCAATGGCTGGCCAAGTCTTTATCACACTGCATCACTGCCTCTTTCACTTATAAGGGTCCCTGCGGTTACAATGGGCCCATCTGGATAATCCAGGATACTCATCCCACCTCAAGAGCCTCAACTTAATGACATCTGCAAAGTCCCTTTTGCTTTGTAACATAACATATTCACAGGTTCCAGGAATTAGGATGTGGACATTCTGGGGTGGGGGAAGGGCACCATGATTCTGTCTACCACACCCTACCAGGAGACAGTCCACTGTATGAATATACCACAGTGTATTTCTCCTATTGTGGATGGACATTTGGGTTGATTTTACTTTCTAGCTATTATTAATAAAGCTGCTACACGTTCTTGTACAAGGCTTCTGCACTCATTTTTGCTAGGTATATACTCAAGAGTGCAATTGCTGGGTCATAGAGTAAACATATGTTTAACTTGAATAGATAATGCTGAAGAGTTGTATGAGGTGACTGTAGCAATGTACACCCTTTACCAGCAGTGTGGGTTTCTATTTTCATTTTCTATTGAACACCTCCATGTAGTCTTTCTAAAGACACCTCAAATTCAACTTATCCAAAACTCTGCTATCTAGCTCAGTGAATGACTGTTTCCCCAGACATCCAAAGCATCTAAAGGAAACATCCTAGACTCTTCCCTCTCCCTTTCTGCCGACTTTCAATTAGCCTTATGTTATTCTGTACCATCAGTGCTTGTTTACATCCTTTCGTGGCTGGAGGTCTTCATCATCTCTCACCTAGACCACAGCTTCCTTTCTGGATTCCATGCTCCCAGTCTAATCCCCTCCAATCCATCCTTCCCACTGCTGCCAAAGTCACCTTTGCTAAAATCCAAAACCTAATCCTCCTTCTTCATTTGCTCATAGGATAAAGGAGCTGGTCCAGCCTACCTGCCTGGTCCACCCCTCGCCATTCTAGCCTCATCCAACGAGACCTCTACGTTTTACCTGCACAGAACTGCTGACAATTTCTCTCCTGTACTTTTGCTCAGACTGATCCCTTCCCCATGTAATGCCCATTCATCTTTGAAGATTCAGCCTACCAGTCCCTTCTCTACTGAACCCTTTCCCTGATAACCCTCAAATCAAGTAGACTTAACCTCTCTCTCCTCTGCGCCCCACCAAACCCTGCATAGACTTTTTGTTAGGGCACCTATAACTTTTCAGCTCACCTGTCTCTCCCTAATAAACATAAGTCTTCCAAGAGCAAGGACTACTTTGTCTTCCTAGGAATTAGCCAGATATAGAGCAGACACTAATCAATATTCAGTGGATTGAAAATGGTTTGAGACAATACATGTTAGTATGACGTGGAGGAAGTGCCCTGTGTAGAGAGAGATTAGTGTTAGACAAAGTCTGTGCCTTCAACAGTTTTAAAACCTAAAGACAGACAAGAGGCCTTGTGGGTCCTCAGCTCTAACAGGGAAGTAACAGGACCACTTCTTCAGAGCTACTATAAAGATTACAGGCGAAAATGCGTCTAAAGTTTCTAGCAGCCTGCCAGGCATATAGGAGGCATTTGATTAAGTACTACTATTGTTTCTAACGGTGAAAACTAGCATCTTTAGTGAACCTCGAAAGAATTTTTAGTTTGCTGGTCACGGTCCATTTGCAGTTTTCTTCATTTGGCGGAGAATTAGAAGCTCACCTGTCTAGATGTCTGCAGCTGACCTAATTTGGAAAGCCAAAGCTGCATTGATTACAGAGATGGCTCTTAATCCCAGTGGACATGGTTGGATTCTTTTAGTTTTATATCCTGGACACAGTGATTCTTTGTGATTATAGATTTAGAACTATCACTGGCTTGACTTTTTTTGAAAGTTCGTAGATGCATTAGATGCCATTTTTTTCTAGGACAGCAACCAAGGATTAATTGTGCGTATCTTATCTCCTCTCCTCTTTGTGGGTTAGTTTCAGTAACATTATATCTAACTGCTCAAGGTCAACCAATGATCTAGAAAAATGCTTTGCACACAGTAATTCCTCAGTAAAAATTTCCAGGGCAGCATAAGGCTTTGCTGAGTTAGGTGCCCAATGTGGTTTCCATGATTAGTCTCTCTCCTGCTTTTCTTCCCTCCCTTCCGATCACTCTTTTGTCTTTTTCATGGTTATCCCTTCTGCTGTCAGTACCCCAAATACATGTATCCCTCAGGGCTCCACTCTCTGATGGCTAATTTTCTCTACTTCCTCTCTAGGGATGATTTCACCTCCTCCCATTGCTTTAATAATATCCATAGGGCTTCCCTGGTGGCGCAGTGGTTGAGAATCTGCCTGCTTATGCAGGGGACACGGGTTCGAGCCCTGGTCTGGGCGGATCCCACATGCCGCGGAGAAACTAGGACCGTGAGCCACAACTACTGAGCCTGCGCGTCTGGAGCCTGTGCTCCGCAACAAGAGAGGCCGCGATAGTGAGAGGCCCGTGCACCGCGATGAAGAGTGGCTCCCGCTTGCCACAACTAGAGAAAGCCCTCGCGCAGAAACGAAGACCCAACACAGCAAAAATAAATTAATTAATTAATAAACTCCTATCCCCAACATCTTCTTAAAAAAAATAAAAATAAAATAATAATAATATCCACAGGATGTTTCAAATCACAGCCCGGATCTCTCTCTACACTTCAGATCCATTTACTCAGCTGCCCCTTGAAATTTCTTGTCAGATATCTCATAGACAACTCAAATTCTAGATACTAAAATTAAGCTCAACTTCCACTCCTGACTTTCTTCTCCTCTACATTCATCATAGAATTCTAAATAAAAGTCTGTTGCTTTTTTTAAAAAATATCTTTATTGGAGTATAATTGCTTTACAACGTTGTGTTAGTTTCTGCTGTACGACAAAGTGAATCGGCTATATGTATACATATATCCCCATACCCCCTCCCTCTTGAGCCTCCCTCCCTCCCTCCCTATCCCATCCCTCTGTTCCAATGACTAGGACCACTACCAGTTAATTACCCAAACCAGAAAAGAGTTATCCTGGATTTACCCTCTTCCTTGCATCTCAACTGGTCATTACGATCTGTTTTTCAGTAACTGTATGTACTATGTTATAAATCTCCAGTCCCACAGCCTCAGTTCAGGCTTTATCGTTGTCCCTGGATTATTCCAGTAGGCTCGTTACTGAAAGGCCACCCTTTCTCTAACCTCCCCTGGTCACCGGTCAGTGGGACATTAATAAAATTTAAATCATATTAAACTATCATGTAGTTCCTCTACCTAGATTCCTTCAGTGACTCATTTTTAAAAAAAAAAAAAAAATCCAAACTCCTCAGCCAGGGATATAAAACTGTTCCTAACGTGACCTATGCCTACCTCTCAGAGCATAAAAGCTAAAGGAATAGTAAAAATAAGAGCAAAACTTACTGAAAAGGGAGATGATCGACAAAACCAAAATTTGATTCTTTGAAAAGACTAAGCAAACCTCAATAAGACAATTATGAAAAAAAGAGACAAGGCACCAATTAATATTAAGTATGAAAGGGGATGTAACTGCAGATAAGTGGAGATGATTTTAAAATCCACAAGATAGTGCTATGGTGACTCTTACGTCAATAAATTTAAAAATTAAAAAAAATTATAACATTTCCTAGAAAAATATAAATTACTAAAATTGGCTCAAGAAGAAATACAAAAGCTGAATAAATGAATAACTATTAAAGACATCAAACTGGTAGTTAAAAACTAGTCTCTTCATGAAAAAGACACCAGGTACAGAGAGCTTTACAGGAGACTCTTATCAGATATTTGAGGAGGAGTACTTGTTATAAGAATTGTTCCAAATAACTGAAAAAGAGCAAAATCTAACTATCTAACTTTATAGACATAACCATGATTCCAATACTGTACCCGACTGATATAAAAAAGGAAAAAATTTTAGACTAATTTCACTTATGAATAGATATGCAAACATTTCAAATAAAAAGTAGCAAAAGAATTCAGCACCATAAACTATATTTTTAAGTAAGATTTATCCTAGGAATGGAAAGATGGTTCAGTATCAGAAAAATCTATTAGCAGATTAAAAATAAAAAGCATAAGACTTTCTCAGTTGATGTCAAAAAAATCATTTAATAAAATTCAATACCAACTAATAAGAACCTGCTGTATAAAAAGTAAATAAAATGGAATTCAAAAAAAAATTCAATACCAATCCACATGTTTAGAAACCCCTAACAAACTAGTATAAAGACAAGTTTCTTAACCTGATATGACGCTATATTATAATGACACAGAGCAATCCTCATTCTTAATGATGAAACTTAAGAAGCATTCCCATGTCTCAAGACAAAGAAGCCTATTATCAAAACTATATGGAGGGACTTCCCTGGTGGTGCAATGGTTAAGAATCTGCCTGCCAATGCAGGGGACACGAGTTCGAGCCGGGAAGATCCCACATGCTGCGGAGCAACAAAGGCCGTGCAGGAAATGCAAATCAACACTACAAAGAGGCAGTGAGCCTGTGCTCTAGAGCCTGCGAGCCACAACTGCTGAACTAGAGCCCGTGCTCTGTAACAAGAGAAGCCACCACAATGAGAAGCCCACGCACCCCAATGAAGTGTAGCCCCCGCTCTCAGCAACTAGAGAAAGCCCGTGCAGCAACAAAGACCCAATGCAGCCAGAAAGAAAGAAAGAAAAAGCATTAAAAAAAAAAAACTATATGGATATCCTCACCAGTGTAGCAATATACATACACACAAAAATATATGAATATCAGAATGAAGACAATAAACTGGTATTTGCTAAAAGTATACATTATCTCCACAGACAGTCCAAGAGAATCTACAAACAAAATTAGAGTGTGGTAAAGTTGTTGAATACAATAAAAACATATAAAAATTAATACATATGAGCAATAACAAATTAGAAAATGTAATAAGATATATGCTTGAAAATAGGAAAACTAATTTTAAATAGCTCAGGAAAAAAGATGATAGTATGGCATTAGCTCAGATTAATGGAATAGAACAGAGATCTCAGAAATATATTCAAGCATACGCGACCCTTATGTGATAGAAGAGATATCAGTGGGGATATTAATGGGGAAAAGTTGAACTGTTAAAAAGGGTATTGGGGGCTTCCCTGGTGGCGCACTGGTTGAGAGTCCGCCTGCTGATGCAGGGGACACGGGTTCGTGCCCTGGTCCAGGAAGATCCCACATGCCGCGGAGCGGCTGGGCCCATGAGCCATGGCCGCTGAGCCTGCGCGTCCGGAGCCTGTGCTCCGCAACGGGAGAGGCCACGGCGGTGAGAGGCCCGCGTACCGCAAAAAAAAAAAAAAAAAAAAAAGGGTATTGGGATAAATGACTTTCCATATGGGAAAAAGGAAAATCAGTTCCCTGCCTCATTCCATACATAAAGTTAAATCCAATTATATTACTAGAGGCTTAAATATAGAAAAATAAAACTTAAAAACTATTGTGTGTGTATGTGATTTTTGTGGAGAAAATTACAAAATGTAAGTGAAGGACAAAAAGACAAATAAATGGCAAGCAATACCACGTTCGTATATGGGAAAACTCAATACCTTAAAGATAGCAAATCTTCCCAAGCGGTGTCTTCACAAGCAAGTCTGAAGTTAACCTGCATAAAAATTACCTAGAGTGCTTCTTAAAATATAGATTCTTAGGCTCCATTTTAAAAGTACTGAATCAGCACGTCTGAGGATGAGGCCCGGGAATCTGCATTTTAGAAAGTTCTCCAGATGATTTTTTTGTGTACTAAATTTTGAGAACCTCCGTCTTAAGGGAAGAGGTCATAACCTGAATTGCACATGAGAATTATCTGGCGCAGTTTGAAAAGATTCACATGCGCAGGCTATACCCCAGACCAATTAAATCAGAATCTCTGGACAAGGCAGCTATGTAACAGCATTTTTTTTTTTTTTTTTTTTTTTTGCGGTACGCGGGCCTCTCACTGTTGTGGCCTCTCCCGTTGCGGAGCACAGCCTCCGGACGCGCAGGCTCAGCGGCCATGGCTCACGGGCCCAGCTGCTCCGCGGCATGTGGAATCTTCCAGGACCGGGGCACGAACCCATGTCCCCTGCACCGGCAGACGGACTCTCAACCACTGCGCCACCAGGGAAGCCCTGTAACAGCATTTTTAAAGTTCTCCAGTGATTCCATTGTACAGCCAAGGTTGGGGACCACTGCCCTGGGTGAAGGTGCACCTAGAGTCAGGTCTGTAGGGTTTGCTGCCCTTCCCCATTTGAACATTCACTTCTAGTGCTAACCCAGTAGGAATCCCCCTTTATTTTGATTAAGGAAAACACAATTTTTTTACATAGGGTTATCACTTTTTGGTATCTCCAGTATCCTGTCTGATACATTGCAGGGGCTTGGTGGTCATTTTCCAAAATTAATTCAGCTAAATGAAACTGAATGAAATGAATCGATATGTAGGTGAATAAATTTTTCATCTAACTTTAAAACTTTCACTGGATTCAACAAATCTATATGATAGTTAGGCACAATGTTACACTGTGAGAGGTACAGAGAGGAACAAAATACAGCCCTTCCCTTCAAGTGTTCCTATCTGGTAGGGGAGGCAGACAGAGGCAAAAGTATCTTACAGTCAAGCAGACAATGACAAGTGTACAGAATACGAAAGGGGAATAAGAGAAAAATTAGTCCTGCGTGGCAGGACCTGGAAGGCGTTGTTGAAGACTAGTATCTGAGATTGGCCTTGAAGTATGGCTGGGATTTAGTTAGGAAGATCCTAGGGAAACGGGCAGTTGCCCTGTAGGCACAGGGCAGTTCTGTATAGCATAAGCTAAGTCAGATGGGCCTTTCTCTAACCTTTATGGAAGACTGCAGGGTAGATAGGAAAGGCTCTTTTTCTTTCTGATTTCCTTGTTACCGCTCTCATTTTTCAAGTACTATTTTGCCTCTGGTTTATTAATTCTACCTCCTGGTGCCCCAGCTGATTTCTTCCAGGAAAAGTTGCTCATTAGCATTTCTATGGGGAGCACCTGCTACCCTATCTATCACTCTTAACCGACGGCTGGGGCAATGGGGTTGGCTGAGAGAGGAATTTTAATTCCCTCCTATGACTCATCTATTTCCTAACTGAGAATGCTAGGTCTAAAGTCACAAGTAGCTGCGCAGTAAAATCCATCCTTAACATTAAAAATAACGAAGACATGTTTCTCAATTTTATAATGTCATTTATGTCATACGAATGTATTGAAAATGAACTTCATGATTGAGAATAATTCTAAAGATACCTCAGATACCGCTTGAATGCAAAAAGTCTCAGGCTAGTGTGGATAGGTTATGAATTAAATGAACTGTTGAACAGGGAAGGTTTCTCAAAACCATAGCGTCAAAGGACATTTGATGTTATCTACTGATTGTACATTGCAGGAGGAAACCAAATAGCATGTATATGACTCTGGATGCTGAATATATATTTTATATTATGTACCAATATATCAAGCTGATGGGTTGTATATCCTTTCTCTATTTAAGCAAACTGCTCACACTGATGTTACATGACATGTCATTTGTAAAGCCCATGAGATGAACCAGTCACCATGGTGTAAACCACCATGATTTATGTAGAGCGGCAGTAGAAAAGGATTTGTCAGATTATCAGTGAAATGTAGCCCAGCTTGGCTTCTAAGGTGATGTAAGGCTCATCTACAGAAGACATGGAACATACTTAAATTCAGGAGATATTTAGAATCCTAGCAAGGAAAAGGATGTGAGAGAATAGGGGGGAAAGAAACAATCAATGTTCCAGATAAGCCTATAATTTCCAGGCATTTTTTTCTTTATTGTATACTTAATTAATTGATTATCTTATTTCTTCATATCTACTTTCACCCAAAGTGCATTTCCCTATTATTAGTTAATTTTTCTTCTGGAACAAAAAATAATGTTAAATTTCACATCAAATTTGTCAAGTACTTAAATTGTCCATTAAAGAAATTGATGTTTCTTAGCAATACTCATTCTCTTAATGCTTCAAAACCCTTCTGATGATACAGCAAAATGGAACGGCTGATCCCAAAGTCATATGCATAATTAAATTTTACAGAAGACTCAAATTAGAAAAAAAATGTTTTTTGAGGTACACAGAGATTTTTCTTGACAGGTTGATGAAATTCTGATAGCTATGAAAAATAATCATTCTTACCAGCTGCAAGAGCATAGCCTGCCCCTATTCAATCAAATCACTTGCAGGATGTGTGTAATTCTAACTGTAAAGCATGACATGCTTACTGCACAGTTAAGGTGTTGTTTGGGAGGAAAGAGCCTACACAGAACAAAGGTACAACCCAAAATATTTGGAGTGAGTTGTGTCTGAAGGGTGGTTTACGCCCTGACTGAACCATCATTTACGAACAAAGCAAGTCCGACCAGCCTGGAAACATAAACTGAGTAGGATCATCAAATGAGATTTGAGAATCTGGATCTCTCTTGATTGGCATTGACTGTATTGAGGTGAGGAGAGGTAGATTCTGTCTGGTAGGTGGTAAGGTTCCACCTGCCGCAGGGTGGTAGACTGCGAGTAGGATGATGAAGAGGCCAGTCCAGAAATCTGTGATGTTAGGCCAACCTTAGGGTTCTTAGGGAACAAAGGTAGGGCCTTGTAAACAACAAAGCCATGACAGAGTCATAAGATTGTATCCTGGCTTTGTTTTTTTATTCCCCTTGCTTATTTGTTTCCTTTCTTTTCTTTTTGATTCTCCTTGGTAACAGCATAAAGATTTTGTGAAAATTCCACCTTCTCATAGCTAGAACCAAGGAAAAGGATCCATGTCCTTGCCTGACCCAGAGCTTTAAAAGGAAGTGGTGTATTCCTGGGGGACCAGTGTGGTCATGATAACAAGACACCAAGAGACAAATGCCAGGTGGGAGGTAGAATTCAGGAAGAAGGAATAGGGGCCAATTGATTAACTGCCCCTTTTCATTGGGAAATGCTTTCTAGAGGTAATACCTGAGTGGGGGGCAGATTTTGCCGTAACAAGAGAGGATGTCTATCAATGCTATTCTTCCTCAGCATAAGAGGGAGTGTTTGTCATATTTAATGGAGAAGGACATCAGTCTGATGAGGCTATATATACGGTCCCGGCAAAAGACACTAACTCTGCAGTCCTCCTGTCCACACCCTCCTGCAGGAAGGAGGCAACTGGCTGTGGCATTGATGAAGGACCCCATAAGCCACATTTTGAACACCTCTAGCTCAATTACTCATCGTGTACATCTTCTTCCCCAGAGACCCCAAACCCAATGCCACATATTCAGAGTCAACAGTGATCTGTCAGCTAATTGTTTCCATTTGAAACATAAGGGCAGGACTGAAAGCTAAGCATTCAGAAATACATATTAAATGAATGAAGGGTGAGAAAGCAGACTGGAAGGACTGAGGCTGCAGCAGAGGGAGAATTCTAGAAAAAGAGAGAGAGAGAACGAGAATGAATGAATAAATATGCTCTGTGGAAGGCATTCATTTAAAGGGAATTTAAATGTGCTGAAGAGGGGGTTCTTGGTGGTAACAGAATGAGAACCACATTTGGCAAACATGAAAGGAAAGGAGATGCATCAATAGGGGAGAAGGCTGGAAGTGTCTGGGAAGTGGAAATCAAAATAATGAGGCATCATGTAGAAGGCTGGAATGGAACCAAGATGTACTAATTACCTACCATGTGCCAGGCATAATTCTCCTCCTGAATCATCTCATTTAATCTTCAAAATGTCTAGCACAGTGCTTAGCATATAGTAGGTGCTCAAAAATATGTTGAGTATTTAATATTAAATCAATACATGAGCAAACAATCTAAGCGAAGAATCTATTATCCATCACGTCTTACAGATAAGAACCCTAGGCCAAGAAATGTTAAGAAATTTGCCCAGTGAGTCACAGCTAGAGGTGTAAGGAATCTGCCTTCAGCATAAGTGGCTGAAAGAGGAGGGTGCTCTATAAGGGACCGGCAGGGAATCTAGAAAAGGGTGTGGTGCTTGGTGGTCTCCCAGGGATTGAGACAGAGGGGGTAAGAATGAAGGGCCAAGTGAACCGGGCTAGGGAGGAGGGGAAGGGGGAGAGATCACTCTTCTTTGGGGAGGATTGGCCATGCAGGAAGGCACGGAGGCCCTTGGGCGGCAGCTGAGCCAGCAAGGGGCAGCATCCAGGCTAATGCAGCCAGTGAGTTGGGTGGGGCAGAATGGAAGCACAGCCAGTGAAGAAACTGCAAAGGTCTCTGTTGGGCAGGCAGGGACTCGGGTTGGGGCAGAGATGGGGAAAAGATGGCTGAAGTGGTTAAGTGAAAGACTTTGGCAAGATGGGATGGATAATACTAACAGCTTTCACAAAAGAAAGAGCCAAAGAGCAGTCGGCCAGGGCTGGGGAGGGGGAGAGGGTGTGTTCTGGGCTGGAGGGGGAGGATGACAGGGAGGCCTGCGATGCAGAGAATCTGTGGGAAAGGGTAAGGATGACCAGCCCCGTGGCCTGAGCTACGGGCTGCGTCTCACCTGTAAGAGCTGCTCACGGCACTCGCCACCTCCTCGCGGATTTGCCTGTTGAGGGCGTCGGCCGCCGCACGCCCCTTGCCCCCCTCGGGGCCCGTGGCCTGGACCTGGGCCTGGGCTGCGGGCAGCAGCGTCTGCTCGTGCCCCAGCCCCTCGGCGCGACGCACCATCCAGGCGGGCCCAGGCTTCTTGCGTGTGTCGCGCTCTTCCGCACTGGTTGATCTTCCAGCCGCAAGGCCACCTGCTCCTCCAGGGGCCGCCTCCTGCTCCTGGGCCTCGGCGGCGGCCTGCACCGGCCAGCGCTCCTGGCTCTGCGGCCGGCGCTGAGGCGCCCCGAGCACAGGCGCCGCCGCCTGGGAGGACGTGGGGATATGCACCGGCTTGGGAATCCACGGGTGGTCCCCGCGTCGCGGCAGCGGCCAGGCGCGGAAGTCCTTCTGGTACTGGGTCTCGCGCTCAAAGGGCGCGTCCGAAGGCTGGTACTCGCTGCGCGGCCGGCAGCTCGGCTCCGGCCGCTGCACCTTCCAGGCGCGGTAGTCCTGCCGCATCACCGAGTCCGCGGGGCCCGCGCTGGAGGTGGAGCCGGAGCCGGAGCCCGGTCCCGGGCCGCTCCGGCCAGAGGTGGCCCCAACCTCGCGTTCGCCGCTAGGCCCCGGCGCCGGCCCTGTTGCCCGGGCAACCACATCCCCTTCGCCTTGGGCCGGCTGCGTTTCTATGGCGACCGCGCGCGCCGAGGGGGGCGCGGGCGCCTGCTGTGCAGGCTGCGCCGGCTGCTGGTGCGGCGGCTGGGCGCCCGGGTGCTCGGTGGCCTCCGAGTACTTGGTGAAAACCAGCGGCACGGCGATGTCTGCCTTGTCCAGCTGGTTCCAGAAGCGGGCGATGCAGCAGGCGCGCGTGATGCACGGCCACGCCATGGTGCTCGCCTCAGAGCTAGTCCTCCCTCTTCTTGCTCGTTTCTAAAGCAAGTCCCTAATCTTCCTCAGCCCCCTGGCCCTCGTCTGGCCAATCTGGTTCTCACCGTGTTTTCCTTGGTGGCCTGAGCTACCGCCCCCTCCTACCTCAGAGAGCACCCGGGAAGGTTGCGTGGGCAGAGCTATCACTGAGAAAGTCCGTAAAGTCCCTCGATGCCCGGCTGTAAACGCCTCCGGGAGCCGCCGCACAGGTCTCGGGAGCGCGGTCTGCTGTAGGCTGCGCAGCGTGAGACACCGCGTCCCGGGTCCCCAGGCGAGGGCGTCTGGGACGCGCCCCTCCCTGCGGCTGCTGCGGCGCTCAGACCCCTGCCAAGCAAGGCAACGCGAGGCGAGGTGACTGCAGGCTTAAGCCATGGCGCAGAGGAAGGGCCGGGCAGTGTGGCCGCAGGGGCCGCGGACAAAGCTCTATCTTCTCCTTCCCGCCGGCGTCCAGTCGCAGCCGGCCACCTAGCAGGGCTCAGAGGAGATCACCTCTCGAGGAGACCGAGCATTGCTGCCGCCACCGCTGCTCCCAATGATGCTGCAGCCGCCGCCGCTGCCGCTGCTGTCTCTGCTGCGGGGAAGCGGCCCCACCCTTTTCTGCCGGTCAGTAGAGGGGGGGAAAAAATCCAGGAAAGATGCTGAGAGATAGCGCGATGCAGAAAAAAAATCACCTGCTGTCGTCAGCGCGCGCTGCTGGGAACTCGCCCTCTCTCTTTTCCCTCCTCCCTCTGATCTGGCAGCTCCTCCCTCTTCAGTTCCTAGGCAACAACAGAATCTGGGGCCTAGGTAGGTTCAAGTACCAGGCTCCTTATGACTTGCTGTCCTTACACTGGTTGCTTCCCAACTGGGAGCCTCAGGCTCCTCTTCTGTGAAATAGGGTCAAACATGTGGGAAGGGGGGGGGGGATTCAGTTTAAAAATACGGAGGAAACCCCTAGTGAAATGTCTGTCCCAGAATATAGGTTTTTTAAAAAGGAAGTTCCTGTTATTGGCCAAAGTCTCTGGCCTGGATTTGAACCCCTTTGGCTGGCTTCTGATCCAAGCACTTGTCAGTCTTATCCACAGACCTTGCTCAGATGTGGGAAGAGGAACCTGCAGACTGATGGTACCTTAGCTGTTCCCTTCCTAGGGGACCCTTGGAGGAAGGGACGTCTTACAGCTTCCCAAGAACCATCCAATCCCTGTTCAGCCCAGGGGCCACACTGGAGGGGAGACAGTGAGAAGTAAATTCTTGAAAGGGGCCTAAGTGGGGAGGTCAGGGAGGGTGGGAAACAGCGAGATCGTGTCCTGGGAAAGGGTAGGCCTGACATGCAGTGGCTTTCTGCTGTATTCCTGACCCCTAGCCTTTGCTTTTCTTCTACCCGGGAGGCAGAAAAATTTTGGGGTCAGATGTTCCTGCTTTGGCTCTGATACTTCCTACCTGTGTCACTTGGGCAAGTTGGGTCATCCCTGAACTTCAGTCTCCTCACCTATAGAATGGAGGAAATAATAGCTACCTCAAGTGGTTTTGTGAAGATAGCTAAGGACTCAGAGCAGAAGCTATGAGTCAAATCAGATCCCAGAGGATTCAAATCCTGGCTTTTCATGCCTTAGCTCACGGCCATGGGCACATCACTGCAACTTTCTGACCTTTAGTTTCATCTTTGAATGGGGGTGCCAGCTCTCAACTCACAAGGTTGTTCTGAGAATTAAAATGAGATAATCACTAAAAGTGCTTACCACAATATCTGGAATCTACTAATGGCTCAATAAATGGTAGCTATTAGTATTCACAGGACCCACCCTGGGAAACCCATAGGTGGAGCTTCCCAAGCAGGCCAGGCACTTGGACACCTTTTCCAGGAAGACCTCTTGTTCTTCTGAGTATCTCCTTTTGGTATCTCCTTGCACTGTTTTCCACTCCCTACCCCTAGCTACATTCACTGGCCTACAGCTTTGTTTCTCTCCAATACAAACAGAGTTTTCAGCCTCAGTTAAGCTGGGGGCATTGGTATTTATGGGGGAAAAAGTCATTTATGTGTTTAGATTGGGAATTGATTGCAAAATACAGCTTTTCTTTTAAACCTTAGAATCAAACAGGATAGATAGCTCTAATTAGTCAATTGTCTGCTGAACTTCCTCCTACTTGGGTCTTGGCCTCTTGGTGATTTGATTTGAGTTCCACAAATAAAATGATGCCTGGCACTGTTTTCAGTCATGAGGAGATACATTTCTATAAACAAAATAATCTGATCTCACCCTTCCTCTCCCCAATTCTGCAGAACTCCCTGGGATTTGGCTTCTGTCTTTCCAATAATCATTTCCAAAGGTAAAAAAATGGACTAGCAATTGGAGTTGGAGGTCATTAAGAGTCATTGAGATTTTACCCTTCCTTAATTTAGATGCCCACTCTGTGCCTTGGGCACCGTGGAACACAGATGAATTCTAGCTCTGGGGGAGCCCTCAATTACAGGTGCATTATGAAAGGACTGGGAGATAGATACATAAATAAATAATTAGCAAATAGTATGGTCAGCATAAGAGAGGTTCATTCACAAGGTGCTGAATGAATGACTAACAACAGATGAGTAGGAACTCTCCTAGCAGAAGTGTAAGTAAGAGTGCTCCAGGCAACTTTACCATCAATATCACCTCCCACATTTGGATTTTCTAAACACGTTCAATCGTACAACCTTCTTCAACCATACAATGGCTCAGTGGGATAGTCAAGTCTGATGGTTATCTGTTACGTGGCTTGCTTAGCATCAATTCTGATGATAACACCTCATTATTTGATTTTGGAGACTGCTCCTTTTCTAATTTCAGTCCATATGATTTGGGTGGGGTTAACCTACTCAGTCCACTTCCAGATGTGACTATGTGACCCACACCTGTTTGCCAGTCACTGCATCACGCTGGCCAAAGTGACTAGTTTACTGATTGACATGTGGTCCACATTGGACCAATTGGAGGAAATCCTAGACTTTAGCTGAAACTATCTGTAAAGAGCCACTCTCTTTTCTACTGAATTGCTACATGCGAGACCATGAGGCTACTGTTGTTAGTGACCATCTTTGCCATCACTGGGGGATGCTGCCTGCCTAAGGCTGACTCAAACAGAGAAAATCAGAAGAGGCTGCAAGATTCTGATGATATCTACGGAAGACTGCAATTTGTGCCCCAAGCTCATTCTCTCCTTCTTCCTTTTAGGAACAAAACCCTCCAAGTTTTAGTTGGGCTCTTGGTTACCCAACCAGAGACAACATTTTCCAACTTCCTGCAGCAAAGAGCAATCATATGTACTTCCAGGCCACTTAAAGAAGTTGCTTGGGTTCAGCTTCATCTAGTGTAGAATGTGGACACAGTAGAGGTGAATTATCATCTGGGGGTTTCAGTGCCTATGACATGGTGGATAAGAACGTTCAGGTGCCAGGATCCACCCCGGGTATGGGAGGATAGAGAACAAGATAGAGGAAACCTGTCTTGGATGACCTCCTAGCACTGAGCTCTCCCAGCAGCCTTGGACCACCTGCCTTCTTCTGCACTGTTATGTGAGAAAGACACACACTTTTCTCTTCTTTGAACCATTGCTCTGGGGTCTCTGTTTCAGTCTTTTAGCCATTTGAGCATGTGGATCTGGCCATGCTTGAACTAATTTGAGGAACATGAAGACAGTGTGGAACTAAGATACATGTACGATGGGAGAGAGTGATCAGAGTTAAAAGTATTCCAAAGTCCTTATTTGTTTGTGAGGAGAAGAGTTATTGATTAACTTATTAACCTAAAATGTTTATTAACTTAAAAATGCACATGGAAGGAAAGAAAAGCAGATATAGAAAACCTTATTAAGGCCAGAAAAAGGGTAAAAATAAGCAAAGAAAACACATAGCAAATAGAAAATAGAATACAAGGTGGTAGGAATATTTCCAAATATATTAGTGATTGAGGTAAATGTCAATGATCAAAACTTTCCTGTTAAAAGAGAATGTCAGACTGGAGAAAAACACAAAACAAAACGCAACTATACACTGTATGCAGGAAACATATTTAGAACATAATGACACATAAATATGGATAAAAAGTGATGGAAAATGTGTAGCAGGCAAATACTAACCAAAAGAAAGCTGATACCATTATATTAATATCAGACAAATTGATCTTAAAGCAAAAATCATAATTGGGGATAAAAATGAACGGTCATCACATAAAAATAGAAGAAACAATTCACCAGAAATATATGACATAGTTTGTATCTAACAATATAGCTTCAAAATATATACAGCAAAACTTGCTAGAATTTTAAGAAAAAATGCACAAGTCCATTATTATCATCAAAAAGAGAGATTTAAAAAAAACACATCTAAGTAACTGGTAAAACAAACATAAAATATTGTTAGGAATGTAGAAAATTTAAACAATTAATAAGCTTGATCTAATGGACCCTGCATCCAACAATTAGAGAATACACATTCTTTTCAAACTTAAATGGAATATATACAAATTGACCATACAGTAGGCTGCAAAACAAACATAAACAAGTATCAAAGACTCCTACAAATCACTTCTTCTGATGACGGTGCAATGATATTAGGAACCAGTAACACCAGATAATCACAAACCTCCACATGTTTAGAAATTAAGCAAAAAAAAAATACTTCTAAATAATTCATGAGTTTAAAAAGAAATTATAATGGATACCAGAAAATATTCAGTGCTGAAAGAAAGTGAAACATTATACATCAAAGTTTATGGGATGCAGCTAAAAACAATATTTGCAGGGAAATTAATCACCTAAATACATACTTTAGAAACAAAGAAAGATTAAAAATACTCTACTAAAAAAAAAAAAAAAAATACTCTACTGATCAGATTCAGGAAGTTAGAGATCATCCAGAGCAAACATAAAGAAAATAGAAGAGCAAAAAAAAAAAAAAGAAAATGCAAGGTAATTAAATTAAAAAAAACCTTATGTTAGAGAATGTCAAAAAATTCAAAAGTTGCTTCTTTAAAATAGACAAACCTTTGACAGATTCATCCAGAAACAAAAACACACAAGTAAGCAAAAGTCACACATCAACAATTTTAGGATAGTAGGAGGGACAATTGTAGATATAGCAGAGATTTAAAGACTCATCGGCAAATACTAAGAATTACTGTCTGCTGATAAACTTGAAAAACCTTGTGCGGTAGGAGCCTCCAGGATGGCGCACAATAATCTTGACCTGGAGTGCGTAGCTCTGTGTAGTCCGCTCCCACACTGCCTAGTGCTAACCCGAGCAACCAATAGGATATTGTGAAAATGATGGTGTGTGAGTTTCGAGGCCAGGTCAGAAAAGACATTGTGGCTTCATCTTGCTCTCCCTTGGATACCCACCCCGGGGAAGCCAGCCACCATTTGGGAGGATACTCAGGCAAGCTCGGCTGCAAATGATGAGGAACTGAGGCCTCCTGCTATCAGCCATGTGAGTGGCCCAAATTAGAAGTGGATCCTCCAGCTCCAGTGAACCTTCAAATGGCAGCAACCCTGGCTGACATTGTGACTGCAGCTTCATGTGAGACACCCTGAAGCAGAAGCACCCAGCTAGTCACTCCTGACGCATAAAAATTATGTGAAGTAATAAATATTGTTATTTAAAGTGCTAAGTTTAAGGGTAACTTTTAAATTTTTAAATAAACTTTATGTACTTATGTATTTATTTTAAATATACTTTATTTCTTAGAGCCTTATTAGGTTCACAGCAAAATTGAGGATAAAATACACTCAGTTCTCATATACTCCACTCCCCATCGCCACACAGTCTCCCCAACTATCAACATCCTGCACCAGAGCAGTACATTTATTACGATTGATAAGCCTACATTGACATACCAACACTCAAAGTTCAGAGTCTACATTAGGGTTCACTCTTGGTGTTTTCCAGTCTATGGATTTTGACAAATGTTTAATAACATGTATCCACCATTATAGTATCTACAGAATACCTTAAAAATCCTCTGTGTTGGGCAGATTCATCCCTCCCTGCCCCCCTGCTCCTGGCAATCACTGAACTTTTTACTGTCTCCATGGTTTGCCTTTTTCAAAATATCATATAGTTGGAATCATTCAGTATGTAGCCTTTTCAGGTTGGCTTCTTTCACTTAGTAATATGCATTTAAGGTTCCTCCATGTCTTTTCATGGCTTGAGATCTCATTTCTTTTTAGCACTAAATAATATTTCATCGTTTGGACATACTGCAGTTCATTTATCCATTCACCTACTGAAGAATATCATGGTTGTTTCCAAATCTTGGCAAGTATAAATAAAACTGCTATAAACATTTATGTGCAAGTTTTTGAATGGATATACATTTTCAACTCATTTGAGTAAATACAAAGCAGTATGATTACTGCATCATACAAGAGTATATTTAGTTTTGTAAGAAATTGCCTGTCTTCCACAGTGACTGTACCAATTTGCATTTCCACCAGCAATGAATGAGAGTTCCTGTAGCTCCACATCCTTGCCTTGGTGGCTCCACATCCTTGGTGATGTCAATGTTCTGGATTATGGCCTTTCTAATAGGTGTGCAGTGGTATTTCATTGTCTTAATTTGCATTTCCCTAATGGGATATGATGTGGAACATCTTTATATATGCTTATTTGCCATCTATACATCTGCTCTGGGGAGTTGTTTGCTCAGATCTTCTGCCTATTTTTTAATCAGGTCGTTCATTTTCTTATTGTTGATTGTTAAGTGTTCTTTGTACATTTTGGATAACGGTCCTTTTTCAGATATGCCTTTTGTAAATATTTTCTCCGGGTCTGTGTCTTATCTTCTCATTCTCTTGACAGTGTCATTTGAAAAGCAGATGTATTTAATTTAATGAAGTCCATCGTATCAATTCTTTATTTCGTGTCCTCCTATGCTATTTTCAAGGAGGTTTATGGTTTTGCATGTAGGTCTATGATCCATTTTGAGTTAATTTTTGCGAAGGGTGTAAAGTTTGTGTCTATATTCATATTTTTGTGTGTAGATGTCTAGTTGTTCCAGCACCATTTGTTGAAAAGACGATCTTTTCTCCATTGTATTGCCTTGGTTCCTCTGTCAAAGATCAGTTAACTATACCTACATGGGCTATTTTGGGGATCTCTATTGTGTTCCATTGATCTATTTGTCTCTTATTTTGCCAATACTACGCTGTCTTGATTACTGTAGCTTTACAGTTAAGTCTTGTAGTCAGGTAGTGTCAATCCTCCATCTTTGTTCTTCCTTTTTCAATATTGTGGCAACTGTTCTGGGTCTTTGTCTTGCCATACAAACTTTAGAATCAGTTTATTGATATCCACAAAATAGTTTGCTGGGATTTTGACTGGGACTGTGTTGAAGTTTTAGGGTAATTTTTATGCAGCAATACAACTAACCCACCCAGGGGAAATAGAAAGTTTTCTTAGGAAAAAAATGTATCTTACTAAAACTGATTTTAGAAGGAATAGAAAGCTTGAATAGTTCAATAAGTTGAATCAGTAGTTAAAAATCTACCCACAAAGGAAAACAAAAGAAGACAAAATAAAATACCTGATACACTTACCTTACAGGTGATTCTCACAAAACTTTCATAAAACAATCCCTATGCTATGTAAATTATTCCATAAAACAGAAAAAAAAAGGGAGAACTTCCCATCCCAGTTTGGAAAGCCAATATAATCATTGTACCAAGATAGACAAGGATAATATGAGGAAGAAAAAATTATAGGCCAATCATAGCTGTAAAAATCCTAACTGAAATGACAGCAAACAATTCAAAATTCTACATAAAATTACTAAAATTTCAATATTAGTGTTTAATCCCAAGAATGAACACGTTTTAATAACAGAAAATCTGTAGATATAATACTAAACGCTTCTAGACTAAAGAGAAACATCACACAACCATCTCAAATAGATGTAGTATTTTGAAAAACATGATAAAAGTTGACACCCATTAATTAATTTTTAAAAACCCTTAGCAAGCTAGAACGTTCTAATATGTCAAAGGATATCTACCAATAGCCTACCAGAAATAGTACACATTATAGTGAAATATTGGAAGCCTTCCCTCTGTCTTCAGGAACATAACCAGGGAGAGTTGATCCCAGTCATTAGGGTTGGCTGAGAGAGTCTGGTGGTTTTGGATTTCCAGTTCTGAAGCTAGGTAATGACTGGAGTCAAATACCTCGGTGCTTTTGCTATGGCTGGTATGACTACAGAAACAGGAATTTTACCAAAATCGTGAAATCTTTGAATCCTGGAATCAGAATAAAAGAAGGATAGAATCTTAGAATCATAAAATATTTATTCAGAGTTCTAAATCTCATAATAATAGAATGATACCATCCTAGAATCCTAGAAAAATGAATGTTAAATTCCTAGAATCTGGGAATAATTGAATATTCTTCTAAACTATTTATTTATTCATTTACTTGTTGCAGGCTAAGAAATTCTTCCTTTATTGAGCCAAAATAGGAATTCTTGCAATTTCTTTCTTTCCTTGAGACCACCCATGGCAGCATTTTAAAGACATATTCAAAAACAACTGTTATATCCCCTCATCTTCTCTTCTCAGGGTAAATATTCCTAATTCTTTCACTTATTATCATATCCAAATATTATACTAAAAACCAGATACTTTGATACTCTATTGATCTCCTGTTACTCATCAAACTTTCGTCCACTATTTTAACAACTATTGATGGCTCTTGCCTGAAATAACTATTATTATGTTGTTTGCCAAATAGCGATTTTCTAACTCCATCATTCCTTATACGTTTATTAGTTGACATCATTGTTTATACCCGTATGGATTCGTGAATTCTTTTTTTTTTCCAGTGGGTTTAGTTTATTACTATCACTTTTTATTTTGATGCTCAAACTGCTCCAGATTTTCACAGCGGGAGCCCCTTGGTATGATTCTGCAGCTCCATTTAAATAAATGATACAGACACATCTTACGTTCCATAGTGAACACACTCCCTGCCTTCCTTTCTCCAAAGTTACCTCCAAAAGAAGATGGTATAGATGTATGTTTTTGTACATGGATTACATACACATGTACCTACAATAAATGTGGTATTTTTTCCTGAATGGTATCATACTTAATGAAGCCTTTTCAATGTGCCTTTTCCCTAATCAATAGGAATTTGAGAGTCATCCATGCTGATACAGCTAGATTTAGTTAGGCTGTTTCAACTGCTCACTAGTAGTCTGTTGCATGATAAACAACTTAAAAAAATCTACATCTCCATTGATGAACAGTTAGGATGTTTCCATTTTTTAGTTGTTACAATTGGTACAGGGTGTTTTTCCTTATGTCTGTCTCCATTGACCATATGAGAGCATTTCTCCAGGGCTGACAATCCAGAAGTAAAATTTCTTGGTCATACTATATGCTTCTTTTAATATAGAAGGAACAACTTGCTCTCCAAAGTGGTTTTACCAATTTACACTCCCACCTGTGACATGTGAGAGTTCCTATTTCTCAGGATCCTCACCAATATTTGGTACTACAAGACTTTTTAACTTTTGCCAGTGTGAAGGCTGTGAAATGTTATATTAGGGGTATTTAAATTTGAATACTAGGGAGGTTAAGCATCTTTTCATGTGCTTATTTCCTGTTGGAGTTTCTGTGCATTACCTGTTTGTCTATTAGGTTAACTTTAAAGAATTATTTTATGAGTTCTTTATACATCCTGCATATTAATCACTATGGCTTGTATGTATAGCAAATATCTTCTCCCAGTGTGTAGCTTATCATTTAACCTTGTTTATAGTATATTTTGGCATACAGAGGTTTAAAATTTTAACATAGGCAAATGTACCAGTGAAATCAAAGTTTATCCAACTTTGTGGGTTGTAATTTCTGCATCTTTAAGAAATCTTAGCTACTCTGACGTTAAAGATAATCTCTTATATTGTCTTTAAAAGGTTTTGTCTTTATATTTTTAATCTATCCTCTGTGTGTGACGTGAGGGTGTGTAGCAGACTCCCATTCTTCCTTGTTTACCACACCCCAACTTATTTCAGTTCTCATTAACAGTGTACTTCCTTCCTTTTATGACTTCCTTACAGCCAGAAGTGGTCATGTAACCTGATTCTGCCCAATGAGGTATAATCAGAAGACTGCTTACAAGAAGTGGCAAAAATGCTGCACAGAGGACCCTGTACCCATCACCTATCATCTCCTGATGGTAACATCTCAAATAACTATACTACATTACCAGAAGGAAATTGACATTAACACCATAAAATTATTATTTTTTTAACATCTTTATTGGAGTAAAATTGCTTTACAATGGTGTGTTTGTTTCTGCTTTATAACAAAGTGAATCAGCTATACATATACATATATCCCCATATCTCTTCCCTCTTGCGTCTCTCTCCCTCCCACCCTCCTCTATCCCACCCCTCTAGGTGGTCACAAAGCACTGAGCTGATCTCCCCGTGCTATGCAGCTGCTTCCCACTAGCTATCGATTTTACACTTGGTAGTGTATATATGTCCATGCCACGCTCTCACTTTGTCCCAGCCTACCTTTCTCCCTCTCTGTGTCCTCAAGTCCATTCTCTAAGAGGTCTGCGTCTTTATTCCCATCCTGCCCCTAGGTTCTTCATAACCATTTTTTTTATATTCCATATATATGTGTTAGAATATGGTATTTGTTTTCTCTTTCTGACTTACTTCACTTTGTATGACAGACTCTAGGTCCATCCACCTCACTACAAATAACTCAATTTCGTTTCATTTTATGGCTGAGTAATATTCCATTGTATATATGTGCCACATCTTCTTTATCCATTCATCTGTCAATGGACACTTACGTTGCTTCCATGTCCTGGCTATTGTAAATAGAGCTCCAATGAACATTTTGGTACATGACTCTTTTTGAATTATGGTTTTCTCAGGGTATATGCCCAGTAGTTGGATTGCTGGGTCGTATGGTAGTTCTATTTTTAGTTTTTTAAGGAACCTCCATACTGTTCTCCATAGTGGCTGCATCAATTTACATTCCCACCAACAGTGCAAGAGGGTTCCCTTTTCTCCACACTCTCTCCAGCATTTATTCTTGGTAGATTTTTTGATGATGGCCATTCTGACTGGTGGGAGGTGATACCTCATTGTAGTTTTGATTTGCATTTCTCTAATGATTAGTGATATTGAGCAATCTTTCATGTGTTTGTTAGCAATCTGTATATCTTCTTTGGAGAAATGTCTATTTAGGTCTTCTGCCCATGTTTGGATTGGGTTGTTTGTTTTTTTGATATTGAGCTGCATGAGCTGCTTGTATATTTGGAGATTAGTCCTTTGTCACTTGCTTCATTTGCAAATATTTTCTCGCATTCTGAGGTTTGTCTTTTCATGTTGTTTATGGTTTCCTTTGCTGTGCAAAAGCTTTTAAGTTTCATTAGGTCGCATTTGTTTATTTTTGTTTTTATTTCCGTTTCTCTAGGAGGTGGGTCAAAAAGCATCTTGCTGTGATTTATGTCATAGAGTGTTAGGCCTATGTTTTCCTCTTAGAGTTTTATAGTGTCTGGCCTTACATTTAGGTCTTTATCCATTTTGAGTTTATTTTTATGTATGGTGTTAGGGAGTGTTCTAATTTCATTCTTTTATATGTAGCTGTCCAGTTTTCCCAGCACCACTTATTGAAGAGACTGTCATTTCTGCATTGTATATTCTTGCCTCCTTTATGAAAAATAAGGCGACCATATGTGCACGGGTTTATCTCTGGGCTTTCTATCCTGTTCCATTGATCTATATTTCTGTTTCTGTGCCAATACCATACTGTCTTGATTACTGTAGCTTTGTAGTATAGTCTGCAGTCAGGGAGCCTGATTCCACCAGCTCTGTTTTTCTTTCTCAAGATTGCTTTGGCTATTTGAGGTATTTTGTGTTTCAACACAAATTGTGAATTTTTTTGTTCTAGTTCTGTGAAAAATGCCAGTAGTAGTTTGATAGGGATTGCACTGAATCTGCAGATTGCTTTGGGTAGTATAGTCATTTTCACAATGTTGTTTCTTCCAATCCAAGAACATGGTATATCTCTCCATCTGTTTGTATCATTTTTAATTTCTTTCATCAGTGTCTTATAGTTTTCTGCATAGAGGTCTTTTGTCTCCCTAGGTAGGTTTATTCCTAGGTATTTTATTCTTTTTGTTGCAATGGTAAATGAGAGTGTTTCCTTAATTTCTCTTTCATATTTTTCATCATTAGCATATAGGAAGACAAAAGATTTCTGTGCATTAATTTTGTATCCTGCTACTTTACCAAATTCATTGATTAGCTCTAGTAGTTTTCTGGTAGCATCTTTAGGATTCTCTATGTGTAGTATCGTGTCATCAATAAACAGTGACAGATTTACTTCTTCTTTTCCGATTTGGATTCCTTTTATTTCTCTGATTGCTGTGGCTAAAACTTCCAAAACTATGTTGAATATTAGTGGTGAGAGTGGGCGAGCTTGTCTTGTTCCTGATCTTAGTGGAAATGGTTTCACTTTTCACCATTGAGGATGATGTTGGCTGTGGGTCTGTCATATATGGCCTTTATTATGTCCAGGTAAGTTCCCTCTATGCCTATTTTCTGGAGGGTTTTATCATAAATGGGTGTTGAATTTTGTCGAAAGGTTTTTCTGCATCTACTGAGATGATCATATGGTTTTTATTCTTCAATTTGTTAATATGGTGTATCACATTGATTGATTTGTGTATATTGAAGAATCCTTGCATTCTTGGGATAAACCCCACTTGAACATAGTGTATGATCCTTTTAATGTGCTGTTGGATTCTGTTTGCTAGTATTTTGTTGAGGATTTTTGCAGCTTTGTTTATCAGTGATATTGGCCTGTAGTTTTCTTTCTTTGTGACATCTTTGTCTGGTTTTGGTATCACAGTGATGGTGACCTTGTAGAATGAGTTTGGGAGTGTTCCTCCCTCTGCTATATTTTGGAAGAGTTTGAGAAGGATAGGTGTTAGCTCTTCTCTAAATGTTTGATAGAATTCGCCTGTGAAGCCATCTGGTCCTGGGCTTTTGTTTGTTGGAAGATTTTTAATCACAGTCTCAATTTCAGTGCTTGTGATTGGTCTGTTTATATTTTCTATTTCTTCCTGGTTCAGTCTCGGAAGGTTGTGCTTTTCTAAGAATTTGTCCATTTCTTCCAGGTTGTCCATTTTATTGGCATAGAGTTGCTTGCAGTAATCTCTCATGATCCTTTGTATTTCTGCAGTGTCAGTTGTTACTTCTCCTTTTTCATTTCCATTTCTATTGATTTGAGTCTTCTCCCTTTTTTACTTCATGAGTCTGGCTAATGGTGTATCAATTTTGTTTATCTTCTCAAAGAACCAGCTTTTAGTTTTATTGATCTTTGCTATTGTTTCCTTCCTTTTTCATTTATTTCTGATCTGACCTTTATGATTTCTTTCTTTCTGCTATCTTTGGGTTTTTTTTTATTCTTCTCTAATTGCTTTAGGTGTAAGGTTAGGTTGTTTATTTGAGATGTTTCTTGTTTCTTAAGGTAGGATTGTATTGCTATAAACTTCCCTCTTAGAACTGCTTTTGTTGCATCCTATAGGTTTTGGGTCGTTGTGTTTTCATTGTCATTTGTTTCTAGGTATTTTTTGATTTCCGCTTTGATTTCTTCAGTGATCTCTTGGTTATTTAGTAGTGTATTGTTGAGCCTCCATGTATTTGTAATTTTACAGTTTTTTTTCCTGTAATTGATATCTAGTCTCATAGCATTGTGGTCGCAAAAGATACTTGATATGATTTCAATTTTCCTAAATTTACCGAGGCTTGATATGTGACCCAAGTTATGATCTATCCTGGAGAATGTTCCATGAGCATTTGAGAAGAAAATGTTTTCTGTTGTTTTTGGATGGAATGTCCTATAAATATCAATTTAGTCCATCTTGTTTAATGTATCATTTAAAGCTTGTGTTTCCTTATTTATTTCATTTTGGATGATCTGTCCGTTGGTGAAAGTGGGGTGTTAAAGTCCCCTACTATGATTGTGTTACTGTCAACAGCTGTTAGCATTTGCCTTATGTATTGAGGTGCTCCTATGTTGGGTGCATAAATATTTACAGTAGTTATATCTTCTTCTTGGATTCATCCCTTGATCATTATGTAGTGTCCTTCTTTGTCTCTTGTAAAAGTCTTTATTTTAAAGTCTATTTTGTCTGATATGAGAATTGCTACTCCAGCTTTCTTTTGATTTCCATTTGCATGGAATATGTTTTTCCAACCCCCCCCCCCACTTTCAGTCTGTATGTGTCCCTAGGTCTGAAGTGGGTCTCTTGTAGACAGCATATACGTGGGTCTTGTTTTTGTATCCATTCAGCCAGTCTATGTCTTTTGGTGGGAGCATTTAGTCCATTTACGTTTAAGGTAATTATAGATATGTATGTTCCTATTACCATTTCTTAATTGTTTTGGGTTTGTTATTGTAGGTCTTTTCCTTCTCTTGTGGTTCCTGCCTAGAGAAGTTCCTTTAGCATTTGTTGTAAAGCTGGTTTGGTGGTACTGAATTCTCTTAGCTTTTGCTTGTCTGTAAAGGTGTTAACTTCTCTGTTTAATCTGAATGAGATCCTTGCTGGGAAGAGTAATCTTGGTTGTATGTTTTTCCCTTTCATCACTTTAAATATGTCCTGCCAGTCCCTTCTGGCTTGCAGAGTTTCTGCTGAAAGATCAGCTGTTAACCTTATGGGGATTCCCTTGCATGTTATCTGTTGTTTTTCCCTTGCTGCTTTTAATATTTTTTCTTTGTATTTAATTGTTGTGATTAATATGTGTCTTGGCGTGTTTCTCCTTGGATTTATCCTGTATGGGACTCTCTGCACTTCCTGGACTTGATTAACTATTTCCTTTCCCATATTAGGGAAGCTTTCAACTATAATCTCTTCAAATATTTTCTCAGTCCTTTTCTTTTTCTCTTCTTCTTCTGGGAGCCCTGTAATTCGAATGTCAGTGAGTTTGTTGTCCCAGAAGTCACTAAGACTGTCCTCAATTCTTTTCATTCTTTTTTCTTTATTCTACTCTGCAGTAGTTATTTCCACTATTTTATCTTCCAGGTCACTTATCCGTTCTTCTGCCTAAGTTATTGTGCTATTGATTCCTTCTAGAGAATTTTTAATTTCATTTATTGTGTTCTTCATCATTGCTTGTTTGCTCTTTAGTTCTTCTAGGTCCTTGTTAAATGTTTCTTGTATTTTCTCCATTCTATTTCCAAGATTTTGGATCATCTTTACTCTCATTACTCTGAATTATTTTTCAGGTAGACTGCCTATTTCCTCTTCATTTGTTTGGTCTGGTGGGTTTTTACCTTGCTCCTTCATCTGCTCTGTGTTTCTCCGTTTTCTCATTTTGCTTAACTTACTGTGTTTGGGGTCTCCTTTTTGCAAGCTGCAGGTTCGTAGTTCCCGTTGTTTTTGGTGTCCTCCCCCAGCGGCTAAGGTTGGTTCAGTGGGTTGTGTAGGCTTCCTGGTGGAGCAGACTGGTGCCTGTGTTCTGGTGGATGAGGCTGGATCTTGCCTTTCTGGTGGGCAGGCCCATGTCTGGTGTAACACCATACAATTAAATAGGCTACATATAGACCTCACTTGGATTTTAGCAGTTTTTGCATGTAGTTATTTTTTTTTAATTTATTTATTTTTGGTGCATTGGGTCTTTGTTGCTGTGCGTGGGCTTTTTCTAGTTGTGGCAAGTGGGGGCTACTCTTCGTTGTGGTGCGCGGGCTTCTCATTGCAGTGGCTTCTCTTGTTGTGGAGCACAGGCTCTAGGTATGCAAGCTTCAGTAGTTGTGGCACATGTAGTTGTGGCTTGCAGGCTGTAGAGCGAAGGCTCAGTAGTTGTGGCGCATGGGCTTAGTTGCTTCGTGGCATGTGGGATATTCCTGGACCAGGGCTCGAACCCATGTCTCCTGCAGTGGCATGTGGATTCTTAACCACTGTGCCTAAGGGAAGCCCCTGCATGCACTCATTTTTAAAAAAATATCTCCTGTGTATAGTCTATGACATTTTATCACATGTATAGATTTGTACAAACACAACCATAGTCAAGATACAGGACTGTTCTATCACCACAAAGCATCTCTCTCTCCTGCTACCTCTCCATAGTCACACCCTTCCCTGATTTTCCTGGTGGAAAATGCTCAGAAAGGAGGGGTGGCAACCACTGGTCTGTTCTCCATCTCTAAATTTTTGGTGCTTGAGAATGTTATCTATATGTAATATGTAGCATATAATATTTTGAGACTGCTTTTTTCACTCAGCAGAGTTCCATGAAGATCTACCCAAGTTGTATATGTCATTAGTTTGTTCCTTTTTATTGCTGAGTATTATTCCTTCCATTCACTCATGGAAGGACACTTGGGTTGTTTCCAGTTTGGGGAGATTACAAACAAAGCTGCTATGAACATGCTTATACAAGTTCTTCTGTGAACATGTTTTCATTTCTTTAGGATAAATGCTCAAGAGTGCATTTACAGGTTGGATGGTAAGTGTATGTTTAATTTTTTAAGAAACCACCATCTGTTTCCAGAGTGGCTGCATCATTTTTCATTCCCATTAGTGGTGGATGAGAGATTCAGTTTTGTCACTGTTTGGTGCTATCAGCGGTTTTCATTTTAGCCATGGGTGTGTAGTGGTATCTCATCATTTTGATTTGCATTTCCCTAGAGGCTAGTGATGTTGAACATATTTTCATGTGCTTCTTTGAAATGACATATTTAAAAGTCACATCTTTCACTGTACTTATAAAAAAGATTGTTGAATTTTGGCCTATACTGATCTCTACTCAGCAGCTATACTAAACTCTTAATTAGTTTTAATAGTTTCTAGATGATATTGAACTTATTGTTCACAAAAATGACAATTTTGCCTCCTTCCTTCTTACTTATACCTCTCTTCTTTCTCTTATCCAGTTGTTCCTAATGTACCCCTAGAATTATTATTCTCAACTTTAATGAAAATGTTTCCACTACCTTACCATTAAGCGTGATGTTGATTTTTGGCACAAGATATTTAGAATCCATTCATCTACTCCAATTTTACTAAGAATTTTTTTAAAACATCAAGAATATGTGGTGAATTTATCAAATGTCTTCACAGTCTCTTCAGAGATGATCACATCTTTTCCACCTTTATCTTTCAACATATTTAATTATAATTTAGATTACTAATATTGCTGTATGGTGAGGCAAAAAAAAGAAAAAGAAAGAGAGAGAGAGAAAAGAAAAAGGAAGCAGTCCAAGCTTGTTTGTAAGTTTTTTTTTTTTTTTTTTTTTTTTTGGCTAAACCACGTGGCACGCAGGATCTTAGTTCCCTGACCAGGGATCGAACCCAGGCCCCCTGCTATAGAAGCGCAGAGTTCTAACCACTGGACTGCCAGGGAAGTCCCTGGACTGTTTTCTTTTTGCTGCACTTGTTTTGGTCACAGTCGCCAACAGTGTTATGATAACTTTACCAAAAGCATTTGGATACTTTCCTTTTCTGTGCGCTCTAACAGTTTAAATGGAACTGCAGTCATCCCTTTCCTAAGGACTTGAGATAACTTACCTGTGAAGCGTCTGCATCTGGGGCTTTTGGGGGGCAGCTCCTTGCCATCTGCCAGAGGGATCATGTCATTCCCCTATTTGAGACTCTTCAATGGCTTCCCAGTGCCCTTAGAATAAAATCTGACTCCTAGCCACGGCTTTCCAGCCCTGCAGGACTGGCCCAGATCTGTTAACAACCTCCTTTCATATAGTCTCCTGCTTGCTGTTCACTGCACTCCAGCCTCACTGGTCCCTTTTCTGATCCTAAAACATACCAGGCTCTTTCCAGCCCCGGAGCCTTTGCATTTGCTGGCTCCTCTGCCTGGAATGTTCTTCTTTTAGCTCTTATATTGCATGGCTTATTCTCATCCTTCAGGTCTTGCTTAATATCACATCTCAGACAAGTCCTCCCTCACCATCTTATCTGCTGTGAGGTCCTTTACTTCTCTCTCATCATTCTGTTTCCTTAATGTATCACTCATTATGCTCTGTTATTATCTTGCTAACTTTCTACTTGCTTATTGTTTGCTACACCACCGTCTATTCCACTGTCGACTATGAACCCCTTTGAGTTCCCTGGAAACTTGCCTGACTTAGGTACTCTGTTTCCATTCTCTAGAACTCTGTTTGGCACATAGCAGACAGACAAACAAACAAATGAATAAAAAATACTGTTGACTGAATGAATTAATCAGAGGACCAGTGAGGGGACCACCGTTGTCAGAAAACAGATAAGAAGGAATCACCTAGGGTGGAGCTCAGGTTTGTACAGGTTTAGGTGACAGCAAAAGAGCCAGGTGGAAAGTTCTGATAGGCATTTGGAGATGTAAGAATGTAGTGAATTGAAATGTCGATTTGAGAGTTATCCTTGACCATCTGTTAATGCACTTAATTACCTGCCTGCTCATCCATTAATCCATCTGTCTCTTCATTCATCTATCCATGCATTGATATATTCATTCATGGATTCAGGCCACAAACTTTTGAATAAACCGTGAGTAAACCATGAGCCAAGCCCTGGGCACCAGGGTTACATTGACCAATAGATAGTCTCTGCCCTCAAGGAGAATAAGTCTGAAAGGGATGGGAGAATAGGGGACATAAGTAATAACAGACTCTAGTAAGCACTGCTATGAGGTAGCTACAAGTGCATAATACAGAACATAGTTGAAAACATACGGATAAAATAAAGAATTTAATCTTGAGGGTATGCCCAAAATTAGCGAGCCGTGGAGAGGAGTAGCTTATGAGAGCCGACAATCAAAGGAAGAGGTGGTTCACAGTGATAAAAGGAGACATGGGAGAGAAATTTTATCATAGTAGAAAAAACTTGGGCTTTAGAGTCAGAATGACCACACTCCGAATCCTAGCCCTGCTTCTTACCTGCTGGGTAAATTTGGAGAAGTGATTTATTCTCTCTGAGCCTCAGTTTTCTCCCTGAAAAATAGAGGTAATAGTGCTACCCTCATAGAAATGTTGTAGGGTACATCCTGCCTGATACACAGTAGATGCTCACGATGGTGGTTGGATGATGATGATAATAGTGGTAATGATGGTGGTGATGGTGATGACAACAGTAATGGTGGTGGTGATGGTAGTGATGGTGGTGGTGATGATAGTGTTGAAGATGGTGATGCTGGTAACTGGAAGACAATTTAGATCAGGGGTCCCCAACCCCCGGGGCCTCAGACCAATAGCGGTCCGCCGCCTGTTAGGAACTGGGCCGCACAGCAGGTGAGCGGTGGGCGAATGAGCAAAGCTTCATCTGCCACGATGCACCCCATCGCTCGCACTACCGCCTGAACCATCCTCCCCCCTCCCCCCCACCCCGTCCGTGGAAAAAATTGTCTTCCACAAAACCGGTCCCTGGTGCCATAAAGGTTGGGAACCGCTGATTTAGAGACCTTACTTCTTGCTTGTTGAGCGATATTTCACTTGGATTTCTTGAGGCGTTGCCCCTTGTTAGGAGAAAGCGTCATGAAATTTTGATGGACAATAGAAGGGTGGGCCAAGTTTGTGCTGCCATCTTTTGAAGGATGACTGTAGTTTTGGTGGAAGCTGGACACAGGCCATCCACTTTCTGCAAGGAAAATGCATCAGCTACAATCCATTAAGCTGCTTTGCTGACTCAAAAGTTTTTATGATGAGTGCTGAAATTAAGTGATGATATTTTTTTCTGTTTGAAAAGATATGCCTTCCTGCTGGGCTTAGATAGTAGGGTCAAGTATGATGGTCAGGGGAAGGAACTGGTTTTTAGTTAGAATCAATTTTCTCTTGATGAATATGGGGGACTGTGGCTTGTAACTTTGCCAAGAGGATCCGCATTTTGCCTTCTGCAGCTCTGCAGAGTGGAGAAGCACCGGGGATACTGAGGGTGGGAAGGGGGAGCAGAGCCTGTTGGAAAAAGACAGCTATTTCTGTCAGGCAGGGCTTAAAGGGTGATAGTGTCACCTGCTTAAAGCACCCACCACTGTGCCCAGCACCCATCAACTATGTCGCAAATAGACGTCTCAGGGACTTCCCTGGTAGTCCAGTGGTTAAGACTCCGCATTTCCACTGCAGGAGGAGTGTGTTCGATCCCTGGTCGGAGAACTAAGATCCCACATGCCACGCGGTGTGGCCAAAAATAACACAAAAACCAAATAGACCTCTCATCCCCTCCCTCACATAGGCTTGGCATCCTGGTGCCCTATTGGCAAGGACCACCTAAAAAGGGCAGGAAGCCAGGACATGAGAGCCAAACTCAGTGACTGGTGAGATTGTGGGTTCCGAAATGGCTGGGGGGAAGGAGACTACTCTTTAGCAAGCGCCTTCAGACTGCCAAGCATCGTGCTAGGGGCTTCATGTTTGATCCTTACCATAGCCAAGAGTTAGTACTATCAACTCATTTTGCAAATGAGGAAATCAGGTCTCAGAGAAGGGAAGTGACTTGCTCCAAATCATCAAACTAATTCACTGTTGAGCCAGCACGTGAGTCCAGGCCTTTCTGACCCCAAAGTCTCCACTCTTTCCATTATATACCCCTGTGAGACTGGAATGCTGGGGACGTGGGGTTATTAAAAATGGAGTATCGGAAAGGAGACTGAGGTGTGGGACAGCCAACAGCTCTGATCTCTCCCCACTTATCTCAGGGCGTTAAGTTCTTGGAGAAGCCAAACTTCAAGAGAGCTAGGTCTGAGCTGGCAGCACATGCGGGGGAGGGAGCATGGGAAGCAGGAAGATACGAGGGGAAGGTGGGAGGGGTTGCTCAGAATTTCCAGGATCTCCTCCTACCCAAAGCCTCTCTCCACCATTTCTCATCCCCAGATCCTCCACGGCACAGTGCAGGCCGGGAGCCACCCTGCTCTGGTGTGAGTTCAGCCCTAAGCTCTTTGGGGAGCCAGGCCTCTGCAGAGACCCAGGGACCTCTTAACAGTCTCGTGGCCTCATGGCTTGGGGCCCATGAGCTTTCCAGGATCTTACACAAATATTTAAGCCCTGAGAAGAAAACTATACTGGCTCTAAAACATGAGCAGATGAACAGCAACATCAAAATTAATAAATGTTTAACTAAATGACGACAAATGCAGTATTATGCCAACTAGTCACAGGCATCCCAAACGAATTCTTAGTTAGAATAAAGTACAAGTTACAAAACAAAATAATTCACTCTTCACAAAACTCAAAATTATAAAAATCCTTTGCAAAACTTTTACTGAAGTAAATGGTATTTGATGCAGGATCCGTTTATGCTTGTCACAGCACGTTTATTATGCTTGCCAGCCTATGAAGGCCTTAGAAGGCCTCTGCTGGTCTTGCAGGGCGGGGTCCCTTTGGGTCACAGCAGTGGGCACAGAGGAAGGAAGCTGCAGCTGGTTTCCTTATAGAACTGGGTATCACAATTCAGTAGACAGGGACGTAGCTGGAGGCCATCTGCCATCAGCAGATGTGGTCTCCTAGGAAACACTGGAGAAGGACAAGGAGCAAGGCAGCTGATTGGCTACACATAGGAGACCAAAACACCCATCTGTCATCTGCTCTGCCTGGGCCAGGAGAGCAACATGCTCAGATGTGGGTTTTAGCAGCTCCCTCTGGCTGCTGCTGTGTGGAGATGGGGCTGGTCAGAGCAGAAAAACCAGGGAGGAGACTGTAGCAGGGTCCAGTGAAGAGGTGATGGTGGTGTGGCCTGCAGGAGGGGCAGTGGAGATGGAGGAAAGAAGATGGGTTTGAGAGATGTGCATAAGATAGAAACAGCAGGACTTTCTAAATAACTGAATGTGGAGAGCGAGAGGAGGAAGAGGCCTGGATTGGAGGAGGGAATGAATGGTGGTGCTGACAGCGGCAGGGGATGCAGGAGAGCAATGTCTGGTACATGCCGATGTCAGCTGGCATCATGCAAACCTAGTAGGCTTGAGGGGCTTATGGGATGTCCAAAGGAAACTGTCCGGGATGCAAACTGACGTAGTGGCTTCACAAGGTGGGCCCAAGGTGCAGACACAGATGAGGGCACACACAGGGGTCGGGCAGAGCATGTTTATTTCGCTGAAGGACCATAGGGCAGAGCCCTCTTCCACCCTGGGCTTTCACCTTATACACCATTCATTCGTCCATCCACGAAACCTCTTCCGATGTTCACAGTCTGGTGGGGAACGAGACGTGAATGAGGGCAGCTGAGCTACGAGGTGGACAGGGCTCCCCCTGTGAATGCTGTGGTCTCTGCTTTATCTGTGGGGTGTGGTGGGGTCATAGCAGGCCTCGTGGAGGAGGAGGTATTGAACGGGTTCTGGGAGGTTGGGTTGGGTACATACAAGAGAAAGTTACTCTGGGCAGAGAGAAGAGCAGGCTAGCTCATGGAGCACAGATTACTGGATAAGGGTTTTGCCATGGCTGTTTGGGATTGAAAGAGAAAAGAAAAAGTTCTGAATTAAGACTTACTGAGGGGCTTCCCTGGTGGCGCAGTGGTTGAGAGTTCGCCTGCCGATGCAGGGGACACGGGTTCGTGCCCCGGTCCGGGAAGATCCCACATGCTGCGGAGCGGCTGGGCCCATGAGCCATGGCTGCTGAGCCTGCGCGTCCAGAACTCTGTGCTCCACAACGGGAGAGGCCACAACAGTGAGAGGCCCGCGTACCGCAAAAAGAAAAGACTTACTGAACCTCTACAAGGTGCTGTATTAGTTTCCTATCGCTACTGTAACAAATTACCACAAATTTAATACAACACAAAGCTGTTCTTTTACACTTCTAGAAGTCGGAAGTCTGAAATCAGTCTCACTGGGCTAAAGTCAGGGTATCAGCAGGGCCGATTCTTCCTGGAGGTTCTGAGGGGAGCATCTGTTCCTTTGCCTTTTTCAGCTTCTGTATTCTTTGGCTTGCGGCCCCTTCCTCCGTGTTCCAAGTTCGTCACTCCAGCCTCTGCTTCCATCATCACATCGCCTTCTCCTGTGACTCTCACCCACCTGCATCTCTTTTATAAGGACTGTTGTGATTATATCAGGCCCACCTGGATAATACAGATTAATCCAGGATAACGGCAAACTCCTTACTTTAATCACATTGGCAACGTCCCTTTTGCTATGTAAGGTAGCATTCACTTTCTGGGGGTTAGGATGTGGTCATCTTTGGGGGCCATTACTCAGCCTACCATAGGTGCCCAGCACATTCATCATTCCCAGGGTATGGAGAGCACACTCAGGCCCTGAGGAGCCTGTCTGGCCCAAGGCCCAGGCTTTCAGTTTCTACTCCAGACTGACTGCAGAAATTCTGTGTGGAATCTGGTCACTGTCCCTGAGCTCAGACTGCCTAGTTTCTAATTAAGTTGTACTGCAATATTTAGGTAAACGAGGTAGGTGCGGAACAGAGGAATATAACAGAGCTAAACAGGCTCTTTACAACAGGACTTCAGCATACTGTGTACTTTGACTCTCAAACCTTAACTCGTCATGAAACCTTTTTGAGATAGCAGCGCTCCACCGAACACAGTCTAGGCAGTGCTGCATAGACCAGGCTACTGTGTTGCCTGTTTAGCCTGAAGGGGAAAAAACCTCAGGGGAGGAGGTGTTTCCTTCAGCTCTGAGAAAGGTGAGAGTGGGAAGGAGAAAGCCTTAGTCCCACATTTCTTTACTCAATAAATGCACCTTCTAGGTGCTGGGTATATATTGGTGAGTTGTATAATTTTGTTTCTTGCCCTAAAGGAGCTTACAACCTATGTAATGGATAAACATAAAAATGATTGATTTCAACACTACCCCTTGAGATAAGGGCTGTGGAGGAAATGTCCAGGATGGAAGGAGAGGGAATAACAGGGTGTTCAAAGGTGTCATTTAAACCAGAACCTGAAGGAGAAGGAGACAGCAATCCAAAGGCTGGAGCAAGAACACTCCAGGCAGAGAGGACAGCATGAGTAAAGGCCCTGAGGTGGGAGGGTGTGTGACGTATTTACGGAACTGAAAGGATGAAAGGAGGGCAGTGTGGCTACAGCACATGAACATGGGTGGAGAAGAGGAGAAGGTTGGCAGGAGAAACTACCAGAGAGGCCAGATCACATGGGCACTTGTGGGCCAAGGCGAAGAGTTTGGAAATTGTTGTGTAACTGTTAAGCAGGGAAGTTGCAAAATTAAAAAAAGAAAAAAACAATAACAACACAATGACAACATTGTTTGGAGAATAGACTGTAAGAAGCCAGAGGGTAAGTCTTGCTCCTACTGTGTTCCCAGGGTCCAGAGCGGTGCCTGGCAAATAGGACGTGCTCATTTAACAACTATTGGTTGAGTGAATAAGTCAGTAAGAGAAGTAGGAACCTTAGAACAGAGGCTGTTGTGGTAGTCCCTGCAGGTGAAGGACAATGGATATGGGAAGATGTGGGGGCATTCAAGATGTATTTTGGAACTAGAAGTGACAGGTGTTGCTGATGGGTTGAGGGTAAAGGGAGTGGTAAGGGAGGAATCTAGACTGTCTCCTGGGTTTCTGTCTCAAACTCCTGGGTAGATGATGGTGCCATTTTCTGTGAAGGGGAAGATTGGGAGAGGTTAAGGAATATTGGGAGTGGGAGTGAAAAAGAAAACCAAGAGTCCACTCTTGCACATGTTAGCCCTGAGATGCCTTTGAGATATCCAAGTGCAGATATCAAGTTGGCAGTCTGGAGGAGAGGTAAAGTATGGATTTATAAACGTGGAAGTCATCATACACAGATGGGTATTAAAACCATGTCATGATCAAGATTGCCCAGGTTGCGAGTGGGACTGAAGGGAGAAGATGGCCAGGACTTAGGTGGATTCAAAATGGTGGTCTTAAGTTCAGACAACACTATAAAGCTACGGTAATCAAAACAGCGTGGTACTGGCACCAAAACAGATATATGGATCAATGGAACAGATTAGAGAGCCCAGAAATGAACCCACACACCTACGGTCAATCTTCAACAAAGAAGCCAAAAATATACAATGGAGAGAAGACAGTCTTTTCAGCAAGTGGTGTTGGGAAAGACAGACAGCTGCATGTAAATCAATGAAATTAGAACACTCCCTTACACCATACACAAAAAGAAACTCAAAATGGCTTAAAGAATTAAATATAAGATATGATACCAAAAGACTCCTAAAAGAGAACATAGGCAAAACATTCTCCAACATAAATCGTAGCAATGTTTTCTTAGGTTGGTCTCCCAAGGCAATAGAAACAAAAGCAAAAATAAACAAATGGGACCTAATCAAACTTATAAGCTTCTGCACAGCAAAGGAAACCATAATCAAAATGAAAAGACAACCTACTGAATGGGGGAAAATATTTACAAATGATGTGACCAACAATGGCTTAATTTCCAAAATATACAAACAGCTCATGCAGTTCTATGTCAAAAAAAACCCAACAACAACAACCCAATCAAAAAATGGCAGAAGACCTAAACAGACATTTCTCCAAGGAAGACATACAGATGGCCAACAGGCACATGAAAAGATGCTCAACATCTCTAATTATTAGAGAAATGCAAATCAAAACAACAATGAGGTATCACCTCACACTAGTCGGAATGGCCATCATCAAAAAGTCGGCAAATAATAAATGCTGGAGAGGGTGTGGAGAAAAGGGAACCCCCTTGCACTGTTGGTGGGAATATAAATTAATACAGCCACTATGGAGAACAGTATGGAGGTTCCTTAAAAAACTAAAAATAGAACTACCATACGACCCAGAAATCCCACTCCTGGGCATATATACAAAAAAGATGAAAGCTCTAATTCAAAAAGATACATGCACCTGAAGGTTCATAGCAGCATTTTTACAATAGCCAAGACATGGAGGAAACCTAAGTGTCCATCAACAAATGAATGGATAAAGAAGATGTGGTACATATATACAATGGAATATTACTCAGCCATAAAAAGAATGAAATAATGCCATTTGCAGCAACATGAATGGACCTAGAGGTTATCATACTAAGTGTAGTAAGTCAGACAGAGAAAGACAAATACCATATGATATCACTTACATGTGGGATCTAAATAAAAGATACAAATGAACTTATTTGCAAAACAAAAACAGACTCACAGACATAGAAAACAAACTTATGGTTACCAAAGGGGAAGGGGGGGAGGGATAAATTAGGAGTTTTGGATTAACAGATACACACTACTATATATAAAATAAACAACAAGGTCCTACTGTATAGCACAGGGAACTATATTCAATGTCTTGTAATAACTTATAATGGAAAGGAACCTGAAAAACAATATATATGTATAACTGAATCACTTTGCTCTACACCTGAAATTAACACATTGTAAATCAACTATATAACAATAAAAACAAACAAAAAGGTAGTCTTAAAAACAAACAAAACAAAAACCAAATAAACATAAGCGTCATATTAGTGTGATGATCTGAAGAAATCTGTTTAACTTCTGTGAGTTTGCTTCTTTCTCTGTAAAATGAGAAGAATTCCTCCTCCTAGGACCATACTTCGAAGAACCAGACACACAAGTAGGGGCTCAAGGGGGGAGACAGCCCTAAGAGGGCTTAGAATTCCCCATCCTGAGAAAGCTGGAAAAGGGACAGACTTAGCTCTTCTGCAGCCAAACCCACCAGAAATAGACCACTTAGCCATCTCTGTGAGCAAGTTCCCCTCACTGCTTTGCCTGTTATCCAGGCTCCTTCCCCCCCCGCACCTCCCCCACCCCCGCTTGCCAGCCCTGCCCTAGAAAGGCAGTCCATCCTGCTTGCAGATTCTCAGAATGGCCACCAGGGGGAGCGCCTCCTCACGGCTGGCACAGGCTGGCTCTCTCCCCTTCCCCTCCACCCCAAAACTCTCCCACCTCCTTGCCCTCCCTTTCCCTTTACTCGCTTTCCCCCTTTCGGCTTTGTTGTTTCGTTTTTTGTTTTAATTTCAGAAGTATCTGCGAGTTTTAATAAACACAAGAGTCCAAAGAGAATTTGGACAGCTCCCAAATCTTCTGTATTGTTACTGCCTTTTATAGTCTAGTTGTAATTACTAATAATCCTGTTTGAAGACTTGTTAGAGTCTTGAGAAATTTTGACCATTTAATCTGGGTCTTAGGAGCATCATTTCTTTGTCTTGAAGGAGAAAATGACTCCACTGAAGACTACTTTCTAATCCAGAAATTTTAGAAATACAGGCTAAGTGGACAGACAGAGGGGCTGAGGCTGGAGCCCACAGGGCTGCTTTTGCAAACCACTCTGAGCGAAGGTGGGATGTGAGAGGCGGGTGGGCCACAGGTACTAGAAAGGGGTGGACGTGCCACGAGACTCAGCGTGGCGTATGCAACCTGCGGGCGGGCCCAGCAGCACCGAAGGCTGGACAGGAGCACAGCGCCCAGACCCTGGCCAGCAAACAGGCTGCTGGCCTAGGGACAGGGGCAGGGGCTGGGGGCAAAGGTTGAGGGGCGGCAGAAATGGGGATCGGGTCAGGGGCCAGGGACTTGAGGTCAGGGTCAGGGTGGGGGGCAGGGGGGTTGGAGGCAGGGGTCAGAGGCAGGGGTCGGGAGGGGCGGGCGCGGGCCCCACACTCATGAATCTGCCCGAGGAACTCGACGCTGATGCCCTGGTGTTCCAGCCGCTTGCTGGGGTTCTTGAGCGCCAGGCTCACCTTCCTGGACACCGTCTTCCAGTCGCAGAAGAGTAAGTATCTGTCCTTCCTATCCTCCGTCTTGTGCTCGGCCCATTTCCGGCTGTTCGCATCTTTCAGGAGGAAGTCCACCTCCACACTCTGCCGGAAGCCGCAGAAGCTCATGTCCCCGCCGAGCGCCCGCCAGTGGAAAGGCGGGAGGGCTGCACGCGGCGCCGACACCCGCGCTAACCCGTTAGCGCAGAGCCCGCGCGAGGCCCCACCCGCGGGTTCGTGTGGCGGGGACCGGCCAGCCAGCCGCCCAGCCAGGAGCAGCGCCCGCCGCTTTGGCCGCTCCACCGGACGCGCCGGCCTCCCTCTTTTCTGTATTTTTTTTCTTTTTTTGCGGTACGCGGGCCTCTCACTGTTGCGGCCGCTCCCGTTGCGGAGCACAGGCTCCGGACGCGCAGGCTCAGCGGCCATGGCTCACGGGCCCAGCCGCTCCGCGGCATGTGGGATCTTCCCGGACCGGGGCACGAACCCGTGTCCCCTGCATCGGCAGGCGGACTCTCAACCACTGCGCCACCAGGGAAGCCCCTTCTGTATTTTTTTAATCAAAACTTTTCTCTCATCTTCTCTGGGCTAGACTCTGTCTCTCATACTGGGGACACACAATTCCTGAGCTTGAAGATTTCGTGGACTGTTCAAGAAGGGAAACCAGTCATAATCATGGAATGGAGAGTGTGATGTAGCGGAAAGAAGGCTCTGGAGCCAGAAAGACCCAAACGGAACCTCACTTCTGCCTCCTGTGAACTGAGAGCTCTCAGGTAGGTCACTGTGCCTCTCAGAGCTGTGATGGGACCAACAGCTACGTTGGAGAGTTGTTGTGAGGATTATGTGAGATGACAGTTTTCATGTGTGTAAATTAGTGATACCAATAGCACCTACCCCATAGGGTTGCTTTGAGAATTAAATGGAATAATGCACATAGATTGCCTATTTCATACTAGGCACTCAAAAATGTTAGCTGTTTAATAAGTAATAATATAAAGAACAACTCATAGTAGGCCCTTAATCTCAGTTCTTTCCCCTATAGCTCTAACTCCATCTGTTCTACAGATGTAGAAACTGAGGCCCAGAAAGGGTCTCTGCTTCCTCAAGGTCACCTAGGGAATGAGAAGCAGAGCAGGGACCAGTCAATACCTTTCTTTTGTGCCCAGCATAAAGCCAGCAGCAAAGACGGAAATCCTGGGCTCTTAGGGTCAAACTGTCAAAAAGGGTTCCCTCCTTCTTTTCCTAAAGGCAGGAGGCCACCTGGATGGCAGAGCAGACAGGACCTTGCCCACATGCCTGGGAGCTCAGCACCCAGCAGCTGATGGAGCCCTCTGCACAGCACCCACCTGCTGCACTTGGCTTTGGACTCAGGTCCATTTGGTTATTTCTAGTTGGACAGTTCAGCCTGCTTGCTGGGAGCTCAAAAGAAGTCAAGGCCTTTTACCAATTAGTTATAATTGAGTTCTTAATTCCATGCTTGTCTCCCTCCATTCTCCCAACACTTTATGCTCCAGATACTTTCATTCATTCATCCAATAAATATTTGAGTGTCTATTATGTGCCAGATCAGGGAGCTCTTGCCCGTTATAGGCTTGAAAGGACAAGGGGAGGAGCTATCACTGGAGCCTGGGGGGAATGGTGAGATGGAGAAGGTCACCTGACAGGATCTATGCAGCCAACCCTTGAGACCCAGAAGGAAGGTAGTGGTTGATGAGGAGCATAGGAGAACACATGACCAAGGAAGTGCATGTCTCAAAGATAGGCAGCCTGCTGTACTGAGAACCTAGTGTTAAAATTAACAGAGAGCTGGAAATAATAAGAAAGAGTCAAATGGAAATACTAAAATTTTTAACAACCAATGAAGAACTTCTCAGGGCTCACCAGTAGGCTCAACACATCCAAAGAAAGGATCACTGAACTTGAAGATAGATCAATAAAAATTACCTAGATTGAAACACAAAGAGAAAAAGGAGAGAAAACAAACAGAATAGAGCCCTAAAGTGTTGTGGTACAATATTGAACAAACATCCATGTAACTGAAATCCTGGAAGGAGAAGAGATAACAGAGCAGAAGAAATATTTAAAGAGATAGGCTGAACATGTTCCAAAAATAATGAGAGATGAAACCATAGATCCAAGAACACAGAGACTCTCAACAGGATAGTTGATTTTTTGTTTTGTTTTTTAAATCTAGACACATTATATTAAAACTGCTGAAAACCAAATGTAAAGTGAAAATCTTGAAGGCAGCCAGTGAAAAAGGTACAATATATTCAGAGGAACAAAGAATTGCATCTTTAAAGAGCTGAAAGAAAAAATACTGTCAACTCAAAAGTCTTTATCCAGCGAAAATACCTTTCAAAAATTAAGGCAAAAATACAGATGTTTTTAGACAAACAAAAACCAACAGAATTAATTCCCAGTAGGCTTGTGCTATAAGAAACATTAAGGGAAGTTTTTCAGGCAGAAGGTATACAATACAAGATACAAACCTGGGTTTACACGAAGAAATGAACAACTCCAGAAATGGTAATAATGGAGACAAATCCAAAATACTTTTAGGGCTTTCCAGGTACACAATCATATCACCTGCAAGGGATGGATTTACTCCTTTTCTCCCCAATTCTTATGCCTCTTATTGATTTCTCTTCTCTCACTGCTTTGCCTAATGTGTCCAGTACAATGTTGAATAGTAGAGGGCCTCTTTGGTTTATTGCTGATCTTATGGAAATGCCCTTAGTATTTCCCCATTAATTTGGATTCTAGCTTTAGGAACAAAGTATATATATTTTACAATATAAAGAAACCACTCATCAATTTTACTCTGTGGTGAGTTTGGTCAAGAGCTTTTCCAGCATCTATTGAAATAACCATGTGATTCTCTTCTTAAATCTATTAATCCGATGTACTATAGTAGTGGTTTCCCTAATCCTACCTGTTCATGGTATATGATGTGATGTTGGATTGTTTCCTGAAATTTTCTACTATAATATTTCTAATATTTTATTTAAATGTTTTGCTTTAATATTCATAAGTAATGATCAGTCTATACTTCTCTTTTTTGTGCTGCTTTCTGAAAAATTGTGTTTAAATATCAATGTAATTCTTGCTACCTAAGAGAGAAATTGGAAGTTTTTCTTCATTTTAAAAGATTTGAAACAATTTATGGAGCATTGGGGCTATTTAGTCTTTGCAGATTTGGCAAAATTCTCCTGTGGAACTGTCTGGGACTGGTGCTTTTTTGTGGGGAAATTCCTTGGCAATATTCTCTGTTTCTTCTATGGAAATTCATCTGCTTAGGTTTTCTATCATTAATTGGCTCAGTTTGGTAAATCGTATTTCCCTCGGAAACAGTCAGTTGTGTCTAAACATGCAAATGTTTTTGCATTAAAATTTGCAAAGTAGTTTCTTTTGATTTTGATTTTTTTATTTTATTTTATTATTTTATTTTGTTCACTCCACACAGCTTGTGGGATCTCAGTTCCAGGGATCGAACCCGGGCCGTGGCAGTGACAGCGCCGAATCCTAATCACTAGGCCCCTGGGAACTCCCTCGTTTGATTTTTAAAATTTCTTCTACATCAATTATATCTCCACTATCCTTTCTTACTTTGTGAATGTGTGGTTTGTCCCCTTTATTCTTGATTACATTAGCTAGTAGTATGTTTTTTCATTAGTTATTTTTAGAAAACTAAAAATTTAATTTATTCATTAGAGCTATTCTTTTTCTAACCTCTCATTAATTTCTGCTTTTATCATTATTATTTTCTTCCTGTGGTTTCTTTGTTGCTCTTTTGATAGATATTATGATGTGGGAATTTAATTCATTTATTCTTTCCTTCATTTTTATTCACATGTGTGTTTCCTCAAAATGAACTGTGATTCAACATTTTATGAATTCCAACATTCCAAGACAGAATTTTGGAAATTGTTGAGATGATTCTAAAATGTATATGGAAGAGTAAGGGTGAATCATAGCCTGGACAATTGTAAGACAGAAGAGCAAGGAGGCTTGCCCTCCTAGATATTAGAGCTAAGTAAATAATTAAGATGGTGTGGCACTTGGAGAGATAGATAAACAGACAATAAAAGAGAATAAAAGCCCGACACAGGCCAGAAATGTGTAGAAATCTATTGTATGACAGAGGTGGCATATTACCTCATTGGGGAAGGGGGGTGGTGAACAAATGGGACTGCACAGAATGGTTCTCATATGTTAAAGATACAATGGGAACCTAACTCATACTGTATAAACATCCAGATGTAGTAAGGACTTACATATGAAAAACAAACAACAAACTTAAAAATTTTTTTTTGATTAATTAATTTATTTTTGGGCTGCTTTGGGTCTTCATTGCTGTGCATGGGCTTTCTCTGGTTGCGGCGAGTGGGAGCTACGCTTCATTGCGGTGCACGGGCTTCTCATTGCGATGGCTTCTCTTGTTGCAGAGCACGGGCTCTAGAGTGTGCAGGCTTCAGTAGTTGCATCACGTGGGCTCAGTAGTTGTGGCTTGTGGGCTGTAGAGCGCAGGTTCAGTAGTTGTGGCGCACGGGCTTAGTTACTCCGTGGCATGTGGGATCTTCCCGGACCAGGGTTTGAACCCGTGTCCCCTGCATTGGCAGGCGGATTCTTAAGAACTGTGCCAACAGGGAAGTCCCAAACTTTAAATTCTTAATGGTAAATATAAGTAGGAAAAGATTTCCTGAATCAGACCAGGCAATGACTGTTTAATAAAAGGCTGATGAATATGAATATATTAAAATGTAAAATGTTTGTTCATCCAGTGACACCTTAAAACACAAGTTAAAAACTGGGAGAAGAGATTCGCAATGTGTGCGACCTCAAAGGTTAGTAACATGAATGCATAAAAAACTTCAATTTAGGCAAAAAGCACAAAAAACTCTGTAGAGGAATGGAAGAAAATTAAGAATGAGCTTTTCACAGCAGAGGCAACTCCTATGAATAAAGCCATGTGCAACATTTGCGTTCAGGAAATGCAAGATCCCAACCAGATATCACTCTACACACTAGCAAATAATAATAAGTCTGACCACACCGAGGGCCATACACATCTATGGGATCTCGCATATATTTCTGGTGAAGGTATAAACTGGTGCTGCTGTTTTGGGAAACGTCTGGCACTACTACTGCCAAGCTCCTGCAGTCACATACTCTGACCCAGCAGTCCCTCCGGCTGTTGAGATTCTGGGAGGGAGAAAGGGCACAGTGACAGAGATCAGTGAGAACGCTGTTGTCAGAGTCAATCAAAGAGGCTGGCTGTGGGTGTGGAAAGCAGCTTTCCAACGTGAGAGATATTTAAATCGACAATAGAACATGAACTTGATATAAAATCATATCCAAATGGCCAATAAAAATATTAAAGTGTGCTCAACCTCTTAGGCATTAGGAAATCACTATAAGCACAATGAAGTATCCCAGCATACTCACTACAATGGCTAAAATGTTGAGAAGGATATGGAATCTCATGCGGGCCTTGTGGGTGTAAATTTGTACAACCACTTTGGAAAATACGTGGCTTTATACCAGGAGACGCAGCCAGTCTATTCCCAGGCACACACACAACAGAAAAGTATAGAAATGTGCACCACAAGCCACGTACGGAATGCCTGTACTGCTCTGTGATGCATAGGAGAGTTGGGAAGAGAGTAGGTCAGAGTTCTCATAAAAAGGAGATTTTTTTTCCTTTATTGCACTATGTGAGACAATGGATGTTAACTAAATCTATTGTAATCATTCACAATATATGTGAATCAAACCATCATGCTGTATACCTGAAACTTATACAATGATAGATGTCCATTTTTTCTCAAAAAAAAATTGGAAAAAAAAAGAAAAGAGAGAAGAATGCCCATAGCAGCACAATTCACAATAGCCAGAAACAGACAACAGCCCAAATACCTCTCAGCAGTGAAATGGATGGATTCTGGCATATTCACAGAGTGAAGTCCTGTATGGCAACGAGAACAAATGTACTACAAATACACACAATTTGGATGACTCTCAAAATATAATCTTGAGCCAAAAGAGACCGTCCCAGAGGGTATATTGTGTAAGGCTCACGTATTCTAAAGTTCGAAGCAGAGACGAGGTTGGTGTGAGGGTCGGGGAGGAGAGGAGTGACAGGCAAGGACATGGGTGCTGGTCAGGTTCTATTTGTGCATCAGAGCAGAGGTCACACCAGCATGTCCACTCTGTGACAATGTGTCACTCCTACACTTAGGATTTGTGCCTTTTACTATATGCTTGATACATTTCAGTACAAAGTGTACATTTAAATGGAGAGATTTAGGAGAACTGACTGAGAGAGTTGGATGGAGAGGGACGGAAAGAGTCTAGTGTGACTCTAAGGTTTTGTCCTGAGGAACCAGGTCACTGGAGTCCCCTTTCCTGAGATGGCAAACAGCAGAGGAAAGGCCAGCCTGGGCAGGTGAGGGGAGGTCAAGTTCAGTTTTAGACAGGCTGTGATGGAGGTGCTGAGCCGGCTGTCAGGGAAGATGTCAAGTAGCCACCTAGCTAGTCAAGTCTGGAGCCCAGGGGGAAGTCAGGGCTGCAGATGCAGTTTGGAAGTGTTTGTCCTGCAGATAGACTCCAAGGCCATGAGCCTGGGTGAAGTCTCTGTAGGAGAGAGGGTGGAGAGAAGAGGGAGGTTCCAAGTGAAACCGTGTAACTCAGATTGGGGCTTGAACCTATGGGCTGGAACTGGAACCCAGCCAAAACCCAGAGTGGGACTTGAACCCACAGTCTTTTAACTGAGATCACACGCCTGATCTCAGGACTTAACGAAGCTCAGATTCTTGATGTCTCATAGCAGAAAGAATTCAGTGAGAGACAAAGTGATAGGTAAGAAGTGGATTTATTTAGAGAGAAACACTCCACAGACAGAGTGTAGGCCATCTCAGAATGTGAGAAAGACACCAGGGTATGGGGTTGTCAGTTTTTATAGGAGTGGGTAATTGCATAGGCTACTGAGTGGAAGTAGTATTCCAGCTATTTTGGGGAAGGGGTGGGGATTTCCAGGAATTGGGCCACCGCCTACTTTTTGACCTTTATGGTTGGCCTTGAACTGTCATGGCACCTGTGGGTGTGACATTTAGCTTGATGATATGTTACAATGAGTGTATACTGAGGCTCAAGGTCCACTAGAGGGACTTCCCTGGTGGTCCAGAGGTTAGGACTCTGTGCTTCCACTGCAGGGGGCACGGGTTCTATCCCTGGTTGGGGAACTAAGATTCCACATGCTGCAGCCAAAATTAAACACACACAAAGTCTAGTGAAAGTCGACTTGTCCGCCATCTTGGACTTATTTGGTTCTAATCAGTTTATGTCGTGTCCTCGGGCTATGTCATTCTTTTTTTTTTTTTTCTTTTTTTTGCAGTACGCGGGCCTCTCACTGCCGTGGCCTCTCCTGTTGCGGAGCACAGGCTCCGGACGCGCAGGCTCAGTGGCCGTGGCTCACGGGCCCAGCCGCTCCGTGGCATGTGGGATCTTCCCGGACCGGGGCACGAACCCGTGTCCCCTGCATCGGCAGGCAGACTCTCAACCACTGCGCCACCAGGGAAGCCCTATGTCATTCTTTTAAAGGCTGTGCCCTGCCTTCTTCCCTCCTGTTTCACAAGGACTAAGTGGGCAAGAGAGCACTCCAACACTTAGCCTGGTGAAGGCTTAGAGCCACAATTAGACCCAGGGGCAGCCAGAGGGGCAGGAAAGAAACCAGGAGAGTGTGGAGTCCACAGGCCAAGTGGTTTCAAGGAGCAGGGAGTGACCAACTGTGTCTCAGGCTGCCGAGAGGTCAAGGTGAGAGCTGAGAATGGACCACTGGATTCAGCAGCATGGAGGCCATTGGTGACCTTGTCAAGGGCAGTTCCATGGAACAATGGCATCTAAAGTCTGGAGGAGGGAGGACAGAATGGGAGGGGAGGATGTGGAATGCAGACAGGGCTCTTCCATGAATAGGGCAGAAGGTGGAGGAGACGGTGGGGCCGAAGGATTTGTGGACAGGAGTTGCTACTGCATGTTTGTGGAGGGGAACAGTGGCAGAAGAGAGGAGACAGTTATTGCGGCCATGTCATTGGGTAGGTGAAGAGGGACAAGATTGCCCTATACTCAGTGCTTTACCTGCCAAGTGGAGGGCAAGATTCAGGCACAGAGAAAGGCATCTGGCAGATAAGGTTTTGCTTGAGGAGGCAAATGTCCTTCCCTTCCTCCTTCCTTTACCTGGCTCCAGGGCAAGTGGGTTCAAAGCTTTCTACCAGGAAACAGATCCTTGCCAGGGCGGGGGCAGGGAGGTGTTGGGCTGGGCAGTGTGGGGTGGGGCGCCCTCCTCCCCAACCACGAACGCTTACTCAACCTCTGGCAGCAGCAAAAACCAGTAAGTAGGTGCCTCAGACCACAGCAGAGCTCAGAGAAGACACCGGAATCAACCAAAGAGACAGCATGGTGAAGTTTGCACCCTTGTCCGTGCCATGGGAGCGCAGGATGCAGACCTTTGTGGTCCTGCAGTGGGTTTTCTGCTTTCTGGCTCTGGGTAAGGTGGGCTGGGCTGGGGGGGTGGGAGGCAATGGGATTCTTCATCTCACCTGCTGGCGCCAGACAGGGTAGGGAGTGCGCCCCCCAGGGCTAGTGTTCAGCCTGTTCACTGATGCCACTACACTGGCGTTAAACTGTGGACATACTCTTTACAGACTGGTCAATAGCCATTTCTCACACACACACACACACACACACACACACACACACACACACACACACACACACACACACACACACACACACACACACACACACACACACACACACACACACACACACTACACATACCCCATGTCCTCGCTCAGAAGCTCCCCGAAATTTTGCAGCTAAAGCAAGCCCTCCAGTTCCCTGCCCCTAGCATCCCTGATGATTGACCTGTGTCTCTGCCCTAAGGGTTGTTAAAACATTTAAAATATCCCCGGTTACCCCATTCCACAGATGAGCAGAGAAGCTAATTGCCTTAAATGTCCAAGGCTGTAGGTCTGGACTCCTCCTACTGCCAGAGGAGGAGAGGGAAGGTGGTAGAGGGAGGAGAGAGGGCTGAGGGCGTGGGAGGAGGTGTGGAGAAGGGGCAGGAGGCCACAAGCCGACAAGTAGGCTGGCTCCTGGGCAAAGGGCACTGGGGGCCCAGAGCCAGGTGGGCTGAGGCCCGGGGATTACAGGGGATGAGGGACATTTTGCCCAGCTGGCCTTGGGAAAGCTTTCCCAGCAGGAGTGTGTCTGACTGTCCGTGCCCACCCCCAGCCCAGCCGGGGATCCTGGCAATGTCAGGAGCAGCACAGGGAGGTCAAGCAGCGCTGGGTCTGGAGCTAGAGGGAGGGTCGCTGAGCAAAGGGATCTGAGCCCACTCGCGCCACGAGCAGGAGCTTGTACCTTGTCCCTTATCTTGGGGACAAAGGGGAGCCCAGGAGGCTTTTTGGTACAGGAGTGACAAGGTCCAATCTGTGTGTGACAGGTCTCAGTGCCTGAAGTCTGTGGACCTGCTGTGTTTGGGGTGTGGGCGTTAGACCAATAGCAGGGAGTAGCCACCAGCTAGATCAGGGTCCCATGTGGCATGGACCAAATCCAGCCCACTGATTGTTTTTGCATTTGTACAGCCCATGAGCCAAGGATAGTTTTTAGATTTTAAATGTTTGCGTAATTCAAACGATTACGTGCCTATGTAATATCCTCCAAGTCGCCCCATGTAGCCTCAGAGTCTAAAATATTTACAATCTGGCCCTTTAAGAAAAAGATTGCCTCCCCTGGTCTGGCAGTGAGTGGAAAGAAAGGGCCCCTTTTCAAGGATACTTAGGAGATGAGTCCACAGGGCAGGATTTACAGACTGGCAGGAGAGTAAGGACTTCCAGTGGGGGAGTAAACACCACACATGTTGTGAACGGCTGGCTCACGCTGGACATAGAGCAGGCATTTTGGGGAGGGGCAAAGAATTGGCCAGAGAGGTCAACCAGGCCTGTCACTGAGGACTCAGGGCCCAGAAACAAATACTTTCCAGTGGGTTACATGTTTACTCAGTTTCTTTTCCTCTCCTCTATAATTCACACACTCACACAGGAAGAAGGTAAGCTCCATTCAAATGGTCTTGTTCTCAGGTGCATCTCCAGCTCCTAGAAGAGTTGGTGTTGATAAATGTTTGTTGAATGAATGAATGTTGGGAGCATGATGTAGACAAAAGAGTAGAATTGAATGCCAGGTCCCATCCTCCTAGCTTGCTCTGGGACCTTAGCCAATTTGCATACCCTCTCTGGGTCTCAGTAAAGTGGGTTCTTACATTTCTCCCCCTTGGTGTTACAAGGTGAAAGAAGGTGTCTCCCTTCCTAAGGGATTGAAAAGATCCCCAAGTTTGGGTTTTGCTTGCTGATAGGAGTTAAAAGGTGACCTCAGGGTGAGGGGGATGGTGGAGAGTTCTTTCTGTCAAGTGCAAGTTCCTCTTGCGTGGGTTTTTTCCTAACCTTAACATGCTATGTTAGTTACAAAAATGAATATGTGCTGTTGTAGCACATCCAAACAAAATATGTATCCTAAAAGTGAAAGACTTCCCCAAATCCTACCCTCCAGGGAGCCACTATTTTTATTTATTTATTTATTTATTTATTTATTTATTTATTTATTTATTTATTTTGGGCTGTGCATATCGTGGCTTGTGTGAAAGCAGCCGTGAAAGCGCGGAGTCCTAAGCACTGGACGGCCAGGGAATTCCCTCCAGGGAGCCACTATTAACAACTCTGTTTTATTCTCTAGAGGCGGTTTTCTGAAAGGGGGATCAACCCACATAGACTTTTGATTTTGCCCAAGGGCAGAGAGTCCTAGCTGAGGTTCTTTACCATTTTCTCACATTAAATATTTGTTATATAAATAAAAATGATAAAATCTAAGTCAACTGCCAAGCCATCCTTATCCCTTACGTCCTGGCGTCTGCCTCCTCCCTCCAGATCTGCAGCTGTCCTTCCAGCCTCTATGCGTGAGCATCCACAAGGGTGGACATGTTACTCTTCATGCAAATGGTGGCATTTCATTCCCACTCTTCTGCAACTTTCCCTTTCAAGTTTTTTATTAAAAAAACTTAAAGGCAAACAAAAAAGTGATCAACTCACCAGGAGTGTGGTTCGTCCTTTTCTGAATCCTCCAGGAATCACGAGGCTGATGTGAGAGCACGGGTTCCAGCAGCCATTGGCCAGCAGGCCTGGGAAGGAGGGGAAATGCCTGGAGGGGAGCTGCCTGCGATGGCAGTGACTCAGGGCTGCCGCTCCTTCCTGATGTTCAAGAGACGCCAGATGAATGGGTTTGAGTGTGAAGCCTCCCCATTTTTCATTATTAGTGACTAATTAAATGCTATTTAAAAATAAGCTACAGAGGTGGAAGAAACCCAATTGTCCATCGGTCTATTGATGGATGAATGTATAGCAAATGCCGCAAATAACACAATGGAATGTTATTCAGCCATAAAAAGGAAGGAGTTTCTGAAACATACAACATGGATGAATCTTGAGGATATTGTGCTAAGTGAGATAAGCCAGTCACACACACACACACACACACACACACACACACACACACACAAATACTTTATGATTCCTCTTATGTGAGGTTTGTGGACTAATCAAATTCATGGAGACAGAAAAGAGAATGGTGGTTGCCAGGGGCTGGGGGAGGGGGACATGGGAGTTTTTGTTTAATGGGTACAGAGGTTCAGTTTGGGAAAATGAAAAGAGTTCTGGGAATGGATGGTCATGATGGTCAATGTGAATGAACTTAATGCCACTGAACTGTACACTTAAAAATGGTTCACATGATAAAGTTTATGTTACGTATATTTTACCACCATAGAAATTTTAAAAAACTAACAAGTGCCCCAAACACAGCACTGGAAAGTCAGCTCCACGAGGGCAGGAATTTTTCTCTGTTGTTCACGGCTGAACCACCAACACCTGGCACATAGGTGTTCTGTGTAAACTGAAAATCTGTGAGCCCCAACCTATTTTCTCTGGCTTATGAATTTTACTACTGTTCAGACTGGGTCAAAAGTCCCCTTCTCCTGGAAGCCTGCCAGGAATGACAGACCCAGTCTACCCCACTTTCAGATGCAATACAACCGGAGGCTGACCTTTTTAAGAGTGTGAGTGCATGGTGTTGAGTGGAAGGAATGGGATGGGGAGGGAGAAATATTCTCTGGGAATGATGTTCCATTAGCATCAGGTAAGGGTCAGCCCCACAGACCCCCTGACCCTGAGGTGAAGCCAGGGTTAGCTTGCTGCAAGGGACTTGGAATCGTAGGTAAGAAGGTATTTCCTCACTTGGCCTGGTCCTAGCCATGTTGCACCCCAACCCATGGGCCAGCCACAAGTTGGCCTCTTACTTCCTGCCTCCTTCATCAGGAAAGGGCATGGCAGGCAGAGGAAGCAGCATAAGCAAAAGCTAAGAGATTGAAGGAACTCAGTCTCTCAGTGTAGGTACACTGAGCAGTTCCATGTGGCCGGAGCATGGAGTGCATGTGGGTGAGTGAGGCTGGAGTGGGAGGGGGATCAGACCGGCCGTGGGGAGCCTGAATGCCAGGCTGAGCTACATGGGCTGTTTTTAAAGTTATGAGAAAGCCATGGAAGGACTTTAATTAGAGGGGGGGATCTGGCAGAATTTATCTATGGAAAGATGGGTGAGAGTGGACAGAGAGAGGGCTGGTCAGAGAGAATGTCTCCTTTTTCTCTGAGGGCCCAAAGGGTGGAAACGAGAAACAGTGAAACCAGTCACTTCTCCCCCAGGCATTTATTGAGCACCTGGTGAATACAAATACTTAACTGGACAGAGAGGAGGTGGAGGGGGAAGACTGGAGTGAATGAGGCAGCCTGGTGCAGTGGGAAAAAGTGAGTTTGGAGTTAGGCCTACCTGGCTTCAAATCCAGGCTCCCAGTGTGACACTGGATGGGCTGCATTCCTTCCTCTTTGAGGGGAGGGCAGGCTGACCCCTTCTGCCTGGGGTGAGGGCTGGACAGGACAGTGCTGCTGGTGCTGGGCATAAGGGTGGAAATCCTTCCTTCATCCCTCTGACCACTGATGATGGTTCCTGCTTCCCTCCCCAGCCCAGATCTGCATTGTGGTCTTCATAGGTCTCCTGTTCACAAGATTCTGGATCTTCAGTATCCTGTATGCAACCTGGTGGTACCTGGACCGAGACAAGCCATGGCAGGGGGGCAGGCGCATTGAGGCCATAAGGCGCTGGGTCATATGGAAGTACATGAAGGACTATTTCCCCGTCTCAGTGAGTAATGGGGCTGGCGGGGGTGTGGCCAGGACCGTAGTGCCCCACGTGTCCGTGGGGAAGTACGGCCCTGTGTGCAGTGAGCAGAATACTGGGCTGGGAGGTAGGAGCCAGACTTCCACCACTATGTGGCCTGGGGAAGAGTCCAGCTTCTGTCTGGCCGTGGTTTCCCACCTGCAGGGATTTGGGGCAAGTATGAGGACTGATGAATGAACAGGATTTGAAGGAGCTCTGTGGGCCATGTAGTGTGGCACACATATGTATCTTATAAACCCCTCAGTAGCCATGCTTGGGGGTGAAGGTAATAAACTTAAGGTCCTAAGAGACCCTCTAGCCCCACACTTCAGAAGATGAGGAGACTAACCCCTAGAGAGGGACAAGGATGTGATCAAGTTCACATACAAAGCTCTTTTACTGATTTAAAGTTTGTGCATTTAGTCAGTTTAGAGGGACAGGGGAGAGGACCCTGAACTTGTTCTCAGATTCTTCCCCTCACTCTGGTATGTTAGGCATCCTTGGACAAGGCCTTGCCCCATTCTAAATCTTAGTTTACAAATGTATCCAGTGAGCACACTGATCCCTCCCACTGGAGTGCTTTTGAATCTCTGACTTTCTGACTCAGGGCACCTCATGGCCTTTTGGACACTTGACCCTGGACCCAACGTTCAGTCCTGAGTGGAGCAGAATCCTTGATTGAGTGAACTAACCTTGGCTCCTTTCCTGAATCCCAGACAGACTAAACTCTTGGGTATAAGCAGCTGGGCAGGGATGATTTATTGTCCAGATAGGATGGGGAAGGCAATGGGGACTCAGAGAGGTGCCAGGCAGGGGCAGGTGGCCCTCCTCTGGAAACAGGAGAGAAGAAACATCTAGAGTGTGGCCTCTGGAGCTGAACAGACTAGGTTCTATGATCAGTTCTGCAACATACAAGTGGCGTGACCTTGGGTGAGTTACACAGTCTCTCTGAGCCTCAGTTTCCTCATATGTAAAGTGGAGATGATGCCACATACATCATTGGGTTGTGTGGATTCCATGCGACAGCAAGTAAAGCACTTTGTATGTTCTCGGTAAACTAGTAGTTTGTATTATTTTACTGAATTGCTGGGGATTCTGGGGAGATGTGGGCATGGCTGTGGGTCTAGGGAGGACTCTGATAGCCCAGAGACTGGCTGTTCTGCCCTTCACACCTGCATGGCTTCTCCCACCCCAATCTGGGAGCCCCACCTCTTCCTGGCCCTCCAGAAATTAGGTCCCCAGCTGGTAAAGCGATAGGGAATGGAGGAAACAGGCTCAAAGCGGGTAAACAGCTTGGCCAAGTCATGGGCGCTCAGCAGCAGAGTCAGAGTTCCCGCCTTGCTCCCTTCTGAGAGTTCTGGAGCCCAGCAAGGACTAGCAAAGGCTGGGCAAGAGCTCATGTGCAGGAGCCCTTAGCATCCAGTGAGCAGGGCCTCCTGGGCAAAGGGAAGGGGTGGGATGGGGCAGGGCAAGGCAGGGCAGCAGGGCAGGGGCTGGGCAGAGGGCAGGAAGTTGGCTGGCAGAGGCTTCCATGCTCATTAGGGGTGATAGATGTTGAAGGGCAGAGCAAGTGGGCAGTGCTGAGCCAACCTGAGGGGCCCGGGTGGGGGCAGTCTTCCTCGACCCCATATCTGCTTCCTCTGCAGGGTGCCCTCCCAGGACCTTGTCAGCACAAACGAGCAGGGTTTGCTGGGTCCCGAGGGAAGCCATGGGAATGTCATGGGCAGAGTCCCTCATCCCCACCCCAGGACTTCTGAGCTTTGAGATTCTGAATTCCCATCCCCCCGCTCCTCTTCCCAGGCTCGCTCTTCTGTGCCAGGAAGGCCAGAGTTTCCATGGGAAAGTATGGCCTGTAGCCTGAGAGTGTTTGTGACACCAGCTACCAAGCCAAACAAAACTATAAGTGGTTTCTGGCCTCAAGTAGAGCTTTGCAGATTCTGGCTCTGTGGTCTCCCTCCACACTGTGAGCTAAATCCTGAGTCCACCAGGGAAGGAAAGGCGGCCTGCGAAGGGAAGAGCGCAAGCTCAGGCCCAGAGCCTGCCACTGCATGGTTTCTGAGCAACAGTGTGACGAAAGCAGAAGGTGCACCTGGGGATGAGGCGGGAGAGGTTTTCAGGGATAAGGTAATGGAGGCCAGTGCAGGCCATTCCACAGAACTGGAGCTCTTCAACTGAGAGCTCTCCAGGGGGCTGTCTTCCTGCCATCCCGTGACCTCCAAAGGACAGCATCTGGCTCTCTTTACAGCTGGAGCTGCTGACAGTTGCAGAACCTGATGCTGAGCAGCTCTGTGCCTGTCCTACCCGCCATCCTCCTGCTGCCCCAGCCAGTTAGCCCCCCAGGACGGTTTCTCAACCCTGGGACTACTGACACCTTTGGGACACTGGACTTGTTTTGCAGAAATTCCATGCGCACAGTGTTCAGGATTGTCGCCCACTGCAGGCCTGTGGCATCACCACCTGCAGAGGGCGGGCAGTACCACCAAGAGACCTGCAGGGAGTGAGAAGATGAGCACTTTGACTTGCCTGTCCTGGGCTGGGAGCCTGCAGGGGTGGCGCTGGGGCCTGCGGATTCTGGACCCCACCACCTCCCTGGAGACCCTCCTACTCTTCCACATACTTTCAAAGCGCAGGCCCTGCAGGGATCTTAGGGTGGCCGGGAGGCAGGGGGTCCCGGATAAGGAGTCCCCACTCTGCTGGAGCTCCCCACATTCACAAGCCTCTGCCTTCCCTGTCAAATGCATGTGGATCCCTGAGCTTCTATCAGTTCTTACTGTGATTTTACAAACTAGCATCTAGTGGTGAATTTCAAGCAAAATTAGGGCACAGTCTCTGTGTCTTGGAGCTTTCCAACCTCACCCTTAGCCTTCCTAAAGGGCTAATGGTGGAGAATCAGGCAACGTTTCCCCCAGGAGGAGCTGTCTCCACCTCCTGTTACCCTTCTCGGCACAGCTGATGACGTTCTGCACACATCGTCTTGCTCTTTGCTTTTTCACCCGACAAGCAACTGTGGCATCTTCCTGTATCAGGACAGGAAGAGCTATGTCGTACATCCCTATGGCTACACAGTGGCCCATGAGTGAATGTTCCATAATTTGTCTAAATGGGCCCTGTTGATGGACATTTGAGTGGATGCCAAGTTTTGGTATTACTAAAAATGATACTTCAGTTAATAATCTTGTTCAGATGTCATTTTGCACAAGTATGAGAAATTCTGTAGCTAACTTCCTCAGCAGTGGAGTTGCTGGCCTAAAAGGTCAGTTACGTTTTTCAATTGTAATATCAATAAATACTGCCTCATTGCGTTTAGGCAGGTTGTACAAAATTATTTTCCCACTAGCTGAGAAAGAGAATGCATAAGCAAGTGCTTCAGTGCGGGGAGCCAGGTATGCTTTTCAAGAAACACACCGAGATGGGTTCCTAAGGAAACACCTTTCCCAATGAGAATACCCAGAATTATCTCTGCTTGTTCTTATTTTCACGTCCAATAAATCCCCACCGAACGAGTGGAAGAAGTTTGTCCTCATCTGGGAAGCAATGGCGCCTCCACCTATGGTCCCCTCAGCCTTTCTGCAAAGGGTCAAGGGTAACCAGAGGGCATACTGGGGGGGGGTGGGGATTTGCGGAGATCAAGTCCAGGTCAAGGACAGGACAATTTGGGGCTGTTCAGCTTGGGTAGGGCAGATAGGATCAGACCCCCATTGCTGTCCCTTGGGTCCCACCAGGCTGCTCTGAGAGCAGGCAGCCAGGCCTCTGGGGCCCGAAGGCAACAAGAATCCTCAGGGTCATTCTGAAAATTTCAGCTTGGTGACAGGATGAACTTTCATGGTGTCAGAGCTGAGCCAGCGTGGAATGGACTGCTCACGCCTGCAAGGCCTGTGCAGAATTGTCAGGGAGCCTCCTGCCAGGGGCTTAGGGCTTGGGCCAGGGGCCTCAGGGCCTCCAACTCTGATGGCTGTGCCTCCCAGATAACAGGGCTCTGTAAAGGGCAGGCCCGGCAGTTACTGGCAGAGTGGAGCAGGGGTTGGTCACACACACAATCAGTGCCCCGGCGGTAATCTTTGCACACTGAAGCCTGTCCAGTAAATGGCGGGAGCAGCACTTGTTAACTCAGTTCCTCTCCTTCCACCCTCAGCCCACTTTGCCTGGAAGCTGCTAATGACAAACAGCTCTCCTCTCCCACTCCCTCTACAATATCTAGTGGTCTCCCTGGCACCCGCCATGCTGCAGGACTGACCAGACCAGGGCAGAGCTGCCAATGGGCAGGGGAACAGGTGGGTGGATGGCAGTGAAGGTCTGACATGGGGGGAGCAGAGAACCACCAGGGAGACATTTGCATTGTACAGAGGGGTTAACAGGACTAGGGCCAGTCTCCAGGTCTGCACGCTCTTTCAACCACCCCTGATATATCTTGCAAATGCTCACTCCCAGGTCCTAAGCACCAAATTCTCTCATAGGGAGTTTTGTTAAAATAGGGCTCTTCAAGCATAGTGGCACCCCTGTGTGGCCCTTGATGGTGTCTGAACTATACCAATTATAATTCAATGTATCAATTATGATCATCCTGTCCTGTAGTCTTGGTAATTCCATGGCACGCATGGACCTGAGCTTCTCAGCAGTCCTGGGAGGTAGGTGGGACAGGGTCAGATGTCCGCGTTTGATAAATTAAAAGCCAGAGAGGGAAGCAATTTGTCCGAAGCCAGCAGCAAGTCTGAGACACAGATGGCACCACAGTCTCCCTAGATGCCTTCAAACGCATATCTCCATCTTCATAAGAGCCTGAGGCTCAGAGAGGGGGAGTAAGTTGCTCAAGGTCACACTGGTGATGGCAGAATCAGGGAGGGCCTGAGATCCAGCCCCGACTCACCAGGTTGCTGTCCCTGCAGCTGGTCAAGACCGTGGAGCTGGACCCCTCCCGGAACTACCTCGCTGGCTTCCACCCCCACGGGGTCCTGGCGGCTGGAGCTTTTACCAACCTGTGCACCGAGAGCACCGGTTTTTCTTCACTGTTCCCCGGCATCCGCCCACATCTGATGATGCTGAACTTGTGGTTCTGGGCCCCTTTCTTCAGGGATTACATCATGTCAGGGGGTGAGTCTTCCCACCCCTGGGTAGCCCAGGAAGATGAGGGCTGGAGGCATGGAGGAGGGATCTTAAGGAGGACTTCTAACAATTCTGTGCTTAATCCAAGAACATGTGTAGTGGAGAAGGAGGCTAGACCCAAGGAAGCACTTCCCACAGCTCCGTGCCCAGCAAGGAGCTCGGCCAGGGGTTGGGAAGAGGGGGAGGACTCAGTCCCAGTCCTCAGGGAACTCCCAGTTCGGGGGAGTGGAGCCCAGAGCACATCCTCCTCCACCATCCCTGCCCCCTTCACACCATACTTGACCTTCTTCCTCTCCCCAGGGCTGGTCTCATCAGACAAGGAGAGCGCCGCTCACATTCTGAACAGGAAGGGAGGTGGCAACCTGGTGGCCATCATTGTTGGGGGCTCCCAGGAGGCACTGAACGCCAGGCCTGGAGCCTACAGGCTGCTGCTGCGGAACCGCAAGGGCTTCATCAGGCTCGCCCTGATGCACGGGTATCGGGGGAGAGGGCTCTCGTTCAATTGGAGATTGGCAAGGATTGTATTTTAGTGGGAAGACAGCAGAGATTAATGCAGATCCTATTTTGGCAGGGAGATTTTTTTTTTAATTAATTTAATTTATTTATTTTTGGCTGCGTTGGGTCTTTGTTGCTGCATGTGGGCTTTCTCTAGTTGCGGCGAGTGGGGGCCACTCTTCATTGCGGCACGCAGGCTTCTCATTGCAGAGCACGGGCTCTAGGTGCCCAGGCTTCAGTAGTTGTGGCGCATGGGCTTAGGGGCTCCGAGGCATGTGGGATCTTCCTGGACCAGGGCTTGAACCCGTGTCCCCTGCATTGGCAGGTGGATTCTTAACCACTGTGCCACCAGTGAAGCCCTGGCAGGGAGATCTCAATCCATTCACAATGAAGATTCTGTGTTGGTGACGATGTACTGTCTCATTCCCAAATACCCAGAGAAGAGTCTAGAAGGGAGATTTGGTGATTAAAGGGACTAAGTGTCAAGGGTCATACTGCTGAAAGCTTGCATTAGATCTGAGACGGAGGGGATCTGGGAGAATGGAGTTTGGGGCATTGCTTAGAACTATTCTCCTACCTTGGAGCTTCTTTGAAGAATACAAGCTAACTGGGGCAGGTCAGACTTTTCCAAAGTTTGCAAATGTTTTTTTCTATCTGGGAGGACTCTCTGCAGCATTCTAGTCTCCCTGTCATGTTACAACTGCCAGGCAGTGGTCCTGAGAAGAGCTGGGACCTGCCCACAATCACAAAGCAAGGCCATAGCAGGACTGGGAGACACCAGAGGCCTCCTACTTCCGGCCCAGGGCTCTGTTCTCTACCCTAATTCCTGGTCACTGGGTCCCTGCAGGAAGCTAGGTGACAAGCTTGCACCTTCTTGCACCTCCTAACCCTCTCTCCTGTCCCCCTCCAGGGTAGCTCTGGTGCCGATCTTCTCCTTTGGGGAGAATGACCTATTTGACCAGGTTGACAACCCTCCTGGCTCCTGGTTGCGCCGGACCCAGAACCGACTGCAGAAGATCATGAGAGTCTCCCTCCCGCTCTTCCATGGCCGTGGTGTCTTCCAGTACAGCTTTGGTCTTATGCCCTACCGCCAGCCCATCACCACCGTGGGTGAGCCAAGACCCAGGCTGGGATGGGGAAACCTACAGGGCAAGGGGCCCAGGCTGTGTGCTGCAAGGGGACATGCACATGGGCCAGACACATCTTTGACCTTGTGGAGCTCACATTCTAGACTGGGAAACAGTTACACAGGCAGATATAAGGCAGTCTGGGAGGAGAACTCTAACAGAGACACAAAGAACAGTAGCCACTACTGAGTACCGAGCACCTGCTGTGTGCCAGGCACTGTACTGGCTCCTTACATGCAGCAGCTCAGTTATCCCAACAACCTTGGAGGCAGGGACTGTCATCCCCATTTCACTGATGGCAAACTGAGACTCAGAGAAGTTAAATCATTTCCAAAAGAACACCCTGCCCTTGAGTAAATAAGTTGAGGTTTGGTCAGGATCTATTTGACTTTATTATTATACCAAAGAAGGAGGGTTTAATTCTGACCAGATGATCTCATAAGGCTTATTGGAGAAGATGGATACAAGGGAAGGGCATTCCAGGTGTTAGAATTGTGTGTAAAGTAGCAATCAGCAGGCTATGAAAGAGAGCCTGAGGGATTTTCCTGTAAATGATGGGCATGGGCTTCAGTGCTTGGACTTAGCACCGTCTTTCCAGCTATTTGGACAGCTCATTTGCTTTCTTCTTGGATTCCACCTAGGTTCCAATGGCAAAGCTTGTAGAGAGAGGTCTGTTCATCTCCAAGCACCCAGTCATTCCTTAGTTGAGTACAGACTTGGTCAGTCCCCTACACCATGACTTTCTCTGGGTTGTGTGGTAATATTTTCATGAATATAATTCACATATGCTGCCTCCAGAGCCATTCCCAAGAGAAGAACACAGCAGCTTCTTCCTGAGCCAGGCAGAACCAGAGGAAGGAGGTACATAGGGCCTCCTGATCCCTCGCTAGAAAGGGGGCACTGCAGGCCAGCATGGAGAGAGACGGGGGAAGAAGGGCGCTTGGGCTGTGGGCCACCTCCCCCCAAGACATACAGGCGCTTCCCATCACGGTATCTGAGACTCCCAGAGCCACCTGGCCTGGAGGTTAAGAACACACCCCCAGGGCTTACCACCTGGCACTGATTCTTCCTGGCTATGTGACCTTGAACAAGTTACTTAACCTCCTTGAGCCTCATCGCCTGACCTGTCAAAGAGGAATAATAGCAGGTTCTATCCGTATAGGATTGTTAGGATGATTATAGGAGATATTGCTTGTAAATGCCAGCTGGTGGTATTGTTAATATATCAGAATCTTGGAGTTGCCCTAACATCTTAGAACTTATCACCCAAAATGAAATTGAAAGTGAGACAGTAAGAGCACTTTCCTGCACCGATGACCATTGTGGTGTGAACCCCAAGGGCACTGCAACTCCGGTGGTTCCTGCTCTGGGCCACCTCACTTCTTTGTGTCTTGCAGTGGGGACGCCCATCGAGGTGCAGAAGACACCGCATCCCTCACAGGAAGAGGTGGACAGGCTGCACCAACGCTACATGAAGGAGCTAAGCAACCTCTTCGAAGCCCACAAGCTCAAGTACAACGTCCCCAGTGACCAACACTTGGAATTCTGCTAGTGCCTCCCCAGAGGAGGGGCTGCCCCAAAGGGCAGGGCTGGCATTAGGGAGAATAGAGGGAGGGGCTGTGATCCCAGAAGGCTTCGCGGAGGTGTCCGTTGAGCACATCTCCAAAGCCTTCGATGACTCCTGCGTTTCTAACCCATGCCAGGCCCCGAGTCACAACTGGCAGCATGGCAGAGGAGACCAGACTCTGGCATCTGTGATTTGCACTCCTGCTGTGACCCCTCTGCAAGGAGCCCTCTCCTTGGTCTGCCCACCTGAGAAATGGGAGAGATGCTGGGAGGGAATAATGTCCGGGTTCTCTGTCCTCTGTGGTCCTGTCACTCAGTGGGCAGGAAATATTACCAGGTTTTTCTTCCTCTGCCTTGAGTGACAACTGCAAGAAGCCACCAGCTGCAGCCCTTTCTCCTACAATTTCCCTCATCCTGCATGCTGCCTGTCCCAGCTCCTCCCTCCCTGAGCTGGAGAGGAGGGCAAGGCCACAAAGCCCCTGCGCTCACCCTGGGCACCTTTGAGTGTCTGAGTCCTCTGAGCCCTGAAATGGCAGCCAGAGGGGTCCAGAGGTAGGGAAGGAGAATTGCACTCTGTCATCGGCTGAATGACCGGGAGCGGACTTCTTCGCCGTCCTTGAGTCTCAGTTTCCCCGAGTGACTAGGATGACCTCTGAGTCTCAGCTCTGACATCACATGGGCTGAGAGCTCCATGAGGCAACTCCTACTCCATCCTTTGTAAGTTCAGCCCTGACCTTGGTATAAAAAATGGGCTCCATAAATGTCAATTCATCAAATGACAGATTCTGTTTTACTTTTTTTCTCATATTCCCCACTTCCACCTGGGAGCGCTGGTCAGAGCCTCACCTTTGCCCCCCAGCCTGGCCCCCCAGCCCTGCTGCCCTGTCTCCCCTTCCCAGATGGTGGATCAGATGGGCCAAAGAATGGCATGTCGCCTCTTTCTTCCAACTTACCACTTCTGGCCTGTCCTATGGGAGAGAAGGGGACTGGTTATATAAAGATACAGGGTAGCCCAGCCAGAAAACAAACGCCAGACATGAGGAGTGAATATTCCTCTGTGTCTACAAGCAGGGTAGATGGGGACACACCCCTGATGAGAAGAACTCTGGGTCCCTGGGTCTGTGACATGTGTCATTAGTGAAAGGACAGGATGGTAGGGTAGGACCGGTACTGTGAACTCCCACACCTGGAGCAAGAAAATAAGGCCTTTTCCCTCCAGAAGTTATAATCACACCCATAAGTACAAATGGGGGGCGTTCTGAGAATGTAAATTTGGGCGTAAGCCTGGCCCAACCCTTTTCAGTGACTCTGGGCAAGTCACATCTCTTCCAAACTTCAGTTTTATCATTGGAGAAATAAGGATCACAATACCGAGCTCGGTTTTCTGGGTATAGATAGTATTATGACATAATTAGCCATTTCATGTCCTGTGAGGTATGGTAGGGAGTAGGTGTAATGAGGAGTCGGGTCATAGATGTGCCCAGCATCTCATGATGGCCTGTTCTGACCCTATGAGGTGGGTGCTATAGGGTCACAAGAGAGGTGGGAATCAAGGGCATTGGGGTTCAGAGGGGGAGTGATGGTTTCCACCAGGGGAAGACGGAGGAAATGGCAGGTGGGCGGGGCTGTGAAGGAAGGGCAAGATTTGCCAAGGAGGGAAGGACCTGCCCGCTGGGTAAGGAGCCTCTGCAGACCTTAGTGGCTGAAGGAGGCAAGGATTTATCATGTCCACACTTCTGTGGGTTGGCTGCTGGTTCTTCTCAGTCTTCTTGCTCTCCCACCTGCCATGTCCTGGGACCTGCTGATCCCTTTCCCCAGATGCTCTTTCTCCTCCACCCAATCAAAGGTCACCTCCTTTGTCAAACCTTAGCACACCGCACCCACCCTGGACCCTGCTCTGCCCCACTGCCCTGAATCACGGTTGGTTACCCATCCTGTGGGCTAGCTTGGAGGTGAAAAGGCCATGACCGTGAATGGGTGAGTGATCTACCATGTTCCCAGGGGACTGGGAACCCCGAGGCCAGACCGCATCCTTGTGACCATCAGTGCCCTGGGACCTGGGGACCTCAGCATCCCTGGTCAGCCTGGGAAGTTGTATAAACGACTCACACCGCACCTCCTCTTGGGTCCTACGGGCCAGGCCTGGGCAAGGGTGAGGGTGAGTCCGGGACTTGCTCTCAGGTGATTAAACTAGTTCTCTGTTGCTGTAGATCAAATACCCTAAAACTTTGCTGCTTTACACACCACCATTTAGTGTCTCACAGTGTCTGAGGACCAGGATCTTGGAGGGGCTGTGCTGAGGGTTCAGGCTCATGTGTCTCATGAAGAGGCAGCCAAGCTATTCCCGGGGCCGTGGTCTCGGAGCCTCGAGTGGGGCTGGAGGATCCACTCCCAAGCTCGCCCCCACGGCTGCTGGCAGAAGGCTTCAGACCCCCGCATGGGGACCTGTCCAGAGGGCTGCCAATTGTCAATGACACTGCTTATCCCAGAGTTAGCAAATCACGAGGGACGGGGAGAGAGAGAGAGAGGAGAAAACCAAATGCCTTCTACAGTCTAGTCTCTGAGTCACAGGCCATCAGTTCTGCCTCCTAATTCCATCATTTTGATGAGAGGCCCTGAGTCCAGCCCACACCATAGGAGGGTGTGACACCTGGAGGTGAGGTCACTGGGGACGACTTGCTAGTGCTCCCACAGCAACAGCGACAGCAACAGCGCAGGACACTGGACCGGACAAGCCCAACGCTGTGGATGCTGCCGGATGCAGTCTGCCTGGAGGAAGAGGCTGAGCTGGCCACACAGCAGGGCCCCAGGTGGGGCACAGGTATGAGCAAAAGTCAGAGGTGGGAACCACGGCATGGCCATGACCACTGACCTGGCTGGGAGGCAATACAAGGTGACCATCAGACTTAGGGCACCTGAATGGGAGATGGGGGGAAGGGGAAAGCCTGGCTGGGGCAGAGGGAAGGGGATCCTCCCTCTTTCACAGCAACCTTGCAGGCCCCATGTCGAAGACATCAGTCACACGAGGTAGGAGCAGAGAGCCTGATCTCAGAGGAGGGCTGCCTGGAGAGCTACCCAAATAGGAATATCCACACTGGACTTTGTGTGAACAAAAATGTCCTTTTATGTGTTGAGTGCTGACACTGGGGTGTTTTTTAAGTAGTTGACCTCCCCATCGATACAGCGAGCCAGGAGCTGCACAGCAAGGGTCCGATATTCCACAGCACCTGCTACCTGACACCCCCTCAGGGCTCCCAGCCTGCCCGAGGGGCCTTGCCTCGGAAGATCTCCCACCCAACACACTGGCCAACTCAGACAGCCCGAGGACCACAGGACTTGTCAGGCGTGGTAGAGAGGCTCAGAGGCCCTCAGGGATGGGCGGAGCTGCGGTCTCCTCCTGAAATCAGGCTGCCCTTTGACCTGGGAGAAGTTCTCAGACATCATTATCCACCGGGGACAAAGCCTGCTGGGGCCCAGCCTGCTGACATAGCTTACCTGCCGATGACGGGTGGGACAGGAGTCAGCCAGCACAGCTCTGCCAGCAGCCACGTGGCCCGGCCCAGCCTCACCCTCTCAGGGGGACTGGGCTTCGCTAGGTGTCAGGAGGGGGCGAGGCGGGAACATGGGGGCTGCTGAGCGAGCAAAGCAGAGAGGAGGGAGGGGCAGGGCACTCGTGGGTGAGAATTACTGGGGAGGGTCAGGGTCGAGGTGAGGTTTAGGGAGCAGGAGGCTGAGGTTTAGGCCTTTGTGCAGCAAACTTCTATTGAGATAGAGGTGGGGCAGGCAGACAGGGTCCCTGACGGTGCCTCCTGGCCTGCTGTCTGGGGGAACTAATGTCCAGTCAAGAAGTCAAGAATTGATCCCCCAGGTAGGAAGGAGCCCTGGGAGGTGCTTGAGCTGGAGCGGGTCATGGGCCGGGTCAGAGGGGCGGTGGATGCCTGGGGCTGAACTGGCTGTCTGTCTTAGTGACCCCAGGGGAGGGCAGAGTCAGGTCCCTGTGCCACTTTCTAAGAATCTAGAGTCCAGGTGGATGCTTCCCAGGTGCACTCTGTCTCTCTTACAAATGGTTGGCAGGGCCATGCTCCCTCCTGAAGCTCTGGGGGAGGATCTGTTTCCTTGTCTTTTCCAGCTTCTAGACCTACATGTATTCCTTGGCTCATGGGTCCCTTCTCCATCCCCAAAGCCAGTAGAGAAGCATCTTCAAATCTCTTTCTCTGTTCCCATTGTCACATCACGTTCTCCTTTCTAGATCTACTCAAGTCTCTCTCTGCCTGTCTTATAAGGATACATGTGATTCCATTTACAGCCCATCCAGATAGTCCAGGATAATCTCATCTCAGGATCCTTAGTTTAATCACATAGGCAAAGACCCATTTTCTCCACATATAAGGTCATATTCACAGGTCTAGGCATTAGGACATGGATATCTTTGGGGGGCCACCTTTTTAGCCCACCACAGATGCCAAGCAAACTATTCATTCTCTTGGAGCCTCAGATTCCTCATCAGGGAAAGTTATGTATGCAAATGTATGTAAATTAGGAGACTTGATCTGCCCCTGAACCACAAACTGGGGAAGGCAGACGCCTGAAGAGCATCTTGTCTTGGGCAGATGAGTCCTGACCCTACTCCTTCCCTGTGTGCTCCTCTGCTCCAAGCTAGCCAAGGTCCATGGCAGGCCAGGGCTGTGTAGGGAAAGGAGCCCCAGCTGGGAATCCTATGACTTGCATTCAAATACCAGCTCTTCCAACGAGACCTCCAAGGTCACTTACCATATCTGGAATATTTTGCGTTTCCAAGAAACTCATGTATGTTAGTCCTGCCTTGGGAGAGGCTTGGGCAGGGACCTCTGAGGTCCCTGTGCTCTGAGATATGATGATTACAGACCTTCACATTCGTGGTATCTTCCTATTGCTAAAGAATCTCGGTCCGTCTCCTAGTAACAACGATGATTTTCACTGAGCCCCCTGGAAGAAGGGCCATCTCTCAACGGAGTGGCAGGCTGCTGGAGGTCCATTGTGGGCGGAGGGGAGAGCATCCTTGTTTCTCACTTGCTTCCATCCAGGCCCACTGGTCTAGACCAGGCTCAGCAAACTACACTCTGTGTCTGAACGACCTATGGGCTAAGAATGACTCGTACAGATGAATGTCTGCCATCATTTGATTGCAGGGGATGCTGACTGAGCCCCAGTTAGGTGAAATGTCACTCTCCAAAAATTCTGCCCTTCTCAAGAGTAGACCTGTAGTACAAAAAACTGTATTCAATTATTTACTCGGATTTTTGTCGACTAAAATTTTGTGGACATTTCTTTCCTCTTTTGTTAAATAAATACTGCATAAAGTCCTCCGTTTCCTCTTGGCCTGTAAAACCCCCATCGGCCCCCACTAACTGGCTGCCCTACATTCCACTCAAATCACTCTCAAGCCATCCCCAGATCCACCCTGCACTTTGGAGCCAGAAGGACCTCCCCAGTGTAGGTCTGACAACATCAGTCCCCTGATGAAACTGCCCAGTGGATTCTCTGTGCCCTCAGGATGCCTCTGGCCCCTTAGCCGGCTTACTGCCCTTGCAGGGTGGGCTCTGCCTTCCTTGCCAGCTGCTCCCTACCCTCCTCCAGCCTTGCTGAGCTTCTGCCAGTTCCCTAGGACATCGAGCTTCCCCTAGTGCCAGCATTTTGCAACAAGGTCTTCCCTCTGCTGGAAAGACCTGTTACCCAAATGTCATTTGTCTTGGTCTTTCAGGAGTCCTTTCAGACACCACCTCCTCCAGAAAGCCTTCCCTGATCCCACCCCCTCCATTTGGTCAATTCCTGACTGTATTTCTTCCTCTTCAACATCATCCTGTCAGATCAACCCGCTTCTGCAGACTTTCAGGGTCTTCTAATCTTGCTTATCTCAGGTAAAAGATTTGCTTTACACCCTTCTTTGTCTCCTGCATGTTCTGTGTCAAAATCCTTGTGTGGGTTGCTGATTTTAAAGCCCCACAACGCCAGGCTGAGAGTGGAACCTGGAGCTGCCAGGATACCTCACCCTAGGGTTAGCTCCCATCTGGAACAGCTACTCTTCCCTGGCCCGGCCCACTCTGGTCTGCTTGTCATCCTCATGCTCATGAACTAGGCTGACACTCAAGGGCGTAGGCCTGGGCCAGCTTGGGACTTCAGTGAAGCCACCGGAGAGGGAACTGGTGCATGAATATCACTCCTTCTTGCTAACTCAACCTCAGCTCCTGATAACCAATGCTTCCTTCTCTCCAGGGCCACCCTTTAAAGTATGCGGTTTATACCATTGACCTCAGAACCAGCCAGGACTTTGCAGCTATTATAGAGCATAGGCTCTGAAGCCAGAATACCTGGACTTAAATCCTGGCTCTGCCTCTTACTAGCTGTGTGATCCCGGGCAAGTTTTTAAACCTTTGTGCCTCCATTTCTTCAGCTGTAAAATGAGACAAATTACAGTAGTATCTACTCCATAGAGTTGTTTTGAGGCTTCAATAAATCCACACAGGTAATATACCTGAAACCAGAACTGGCAGACAATACGCACTGAAGTTTAGCACCTGTTACTACCTGCTGTAGTTCATGAAAGCTGCTGCTTCTCCTTTCGGAAAAATAAGGACTGCGCCACCCTACCTCCAGTCTTCCAATGCTTCCCCCACAGAACATCACTTCCCATCACCCCCCAGAAACTACAGGTTCCTCCTGCAGTTTCTCTGAGATGCACTGTCATCTCCTCAGTGCAAAGCGGTTCAACAGTGATTCTCCAAGAGTGGGCTTCAAACCAGCAGCTTTAGCGTCCACCCAGGAACTTGTTAGAAATGCAGATTCTCAGCCCCACCCCAGACCTACTGAATCAGAAAGTCTGGGGGTGGGACCCAGCAAGCTGTGATTTACCAAGTCCTCCAGCTGATTCTTTTTTTTTTTAAATCTTTATTGGAGTATAATTGTTTTACAATGGTGTGTTAGTTTCTGCTTTATAACAAAGTGAATCAGTTATACATATACATATATCCCCATATCTCCTCCCTCTTGCATCTCCCTCCCACCCTCCATATCCCACCCCTCTAGGTGGTCACAAAGCACCAAGCTGATCTCCCTGTGCCATGTGGTTGCTTCCCACTAGCTATCGATTTTACATTTGGTAGTGTATATATGTCCATGCCGCTCTCGCACTTTGTCCCAGCTTACCCTTCCCCCTCCCCATATCCTCAAGTCCGTTCTCTACCTCTGCATCTTTATTCCTGTCCTGCCCCTAGGTTCTTCAGAACTATTTTTTTTAGACTCCATATATATGTGTTAGCCTACGGTATTTGTTTTTCTCTTTCTGACTTACTTCACTCTGTATGTCAGACTCTGGGTCCATCCACCTCACTACAAATAACTCAATTTCGTTTCTTTTTATGGCTGAGTAATATTCCATTGTATATATGTGCCACATCTTCTTTATCCATTTATCTGTCAATGGACATTTAGGTTGCTTCCACGTCCTGGCTATTAGAGCTGCAATGAACAATGTCGTATGTGACTCTTTTTGAATTATGGTTTTCTCAGGGTATATGCACAGTAGTGGGATTGCTGGGTCATATGGTAGTTCTCTTTTTAGTTTTTTAAGGAACCTCCATACTGTTCTCCATAGTGGCTGTATCAATTTACATTCCCACCAACAGTGCAAGAGGGTTCCCTTTTCTCCACACCCTCTCCAGCATTTATTGTTGGTAGATTTTTTGATGATGGCCATTCTAACTGGTGGGAGGTGATACCTCATTGTAGCTTTGATGCATTTCTCTAATGATTAGTGATGTTGAGCATCCTCTCATGTGTTTGTTGGCAACCTGTAACTCCAGGTGATTCTGATTTACAGGAAAGTTTGAGAACCACTGCAGCGGAGTGTAGCATAGTGGTGTATTTTGTTAGCTCTGGCCCAGAGTGACTGCACCCTCCTCCAGGAAGTTGTTCCTGATTTACCCAGAACCCCCTTTCATTGACCCCCGCCAACTTCCTCCCTGCATTGCAGTCATTTGTGCCCAGAGTGCCTCCCCAGATTGCAAGTTCCCTGAGAGCAGGGTTGAGTCTCACCTATCTCCGTGCCTGCACTGGCCTTTGCTTAGAAAGATAAGCTAAATCAAGCACACCGCATCTCCAGTTTCCTCTGACTGAGGCTACTATTACTGGGCTTCTGCTCTCTGGGACCGTCGCTCACATTGTGGTTTTCCTCTGGGTATGTTTTCATCTCCGTGCTGGGATGCCTCTTTGTCACTCCTAGTGTCCTCCAGTTTTAATGGTTACTCGGGACATTTTACCCTTCCCTCCCCCATTATGTTTGTTCAAACCTGTTGGACAGGTTGCCCCATCTCCTGGTAAATCTGGCCTCCCAATTTCTGTTCCAATCATATCTCTTCTATTGATAACATTTGTCAAGTACTAGATACTAGGCCCTGTGCTGGGCACTTCGTTCATTCTTTTAGCCCTTACAACAACCCTAGGAAAGAGATACTTTACTTATTCCCACCTGGATGGAGCATAGGGATACTGAGGCCTGAACACAGTACGTAACAATCACATGTCATCTGTGTCACCTTGTGGGCTTCTGAACAAGACTGCATTTGAAGAAAAGAGTTCACTGCTAAGGAAAGCTGGGAAAACTACTGATGAAAAGTAATGGTCTTTTTTAAAAATATAATTAACATATAATATTTGTGGGCTTCCCTGGTGGCGCAGTGGTTAAGAATCCGCCTGCCAATGCAGGGGACACGGGTTCGAGCCCTGGTCTGGGAAGATCCCACATGCTGTGGAGCAGCTAAGCCCGTGAGCCACAGCTACTGAGCCCACCTGCTGCAACTACTGAAGCCCACGAGCCTAGGGCCTGTGCTCTGCAACAAGAGAAGCCACCGCAATGAGAGGCCCGTGCATCACAAGAGTAGCCCCCGCTCGCCACAACTAGAGAAAGCCCACGTGCAGCAACGAAGACCCAATGCAGCCAAAAAATATATATGTAATTTTTGTTTCAGGTGTACAGCATGATGATTTGATATATGTATATTGTGAGATGATCACCACAATGAGTCTAGTTAACATCCATCACCACACATAGTAATTGTCTTTTTTTTTTTTTTGCGGTACGCGGGCCTCACACTGTTGTGGACTCTCCCGTTGCAGAGCACAGGATCCAGATGCGCAGGCCCAGCGGCCATGGCTCACGGGCCCAGCCACTCCGCGGCATGTGGGATCTTCCCGGACCGGGGCACGAATCCATGTCCCCTGCATCGGCAGACGGACTCTCAACCACTGCGCCACCAGGGAAGCCCAGTAATTGTCTTTTAATGTGTCTGTTTCTTCCCCCAGAATGCAGGCTCCCAGAGAGTAAGGACTGCACCCCCAGATCAGCACAGGGCTAGGAGGGTCTCCAGAAAGGTGAGCAAGAGGGAGGGATGGATAACAAAGCACGCACGAGGAGCTCTCGGTGTGAGGGGAGATTTACTCCCCATCCCTTCCCTGCAGGGGAAAGGTTCTGGGAGACTTGAGTAAGAAACTTACAGATGGAATGATGCAAGGGGCACTTTCTGTATGTTTTGCAATAAAAACTTGCTAAAATGGGGCAGGGATTGTTCTGAAGGCTGGTTCCCAAGTGTTTCAGGCCTATTCCTCTCCAGTCGGCCAGACCTGTCCCACAAGACAGGGCCAAAGGCCACTACTGAGCCCGTACCCCCAGGTCAGGCATTAGAGCTGGAGGTCAGTGCTCCTGGGTTCTTGTCTGAAACCTGAACTTATCTTCAATCATCTCTTTGTGCTTCAGCCCTACCTCCATGTCACCAAGTCCTAGAGATTCTAAGCCCTCAGCATCTCTCCAGCACGCCCTTCTTTTTTTTTTTTTTTTTTTTTGCCGTGCGTGGGCCTCTCACTGTTGTGGCCTCTCCCATTGCGGAGCACAGGCTCTGGACGCACAGGCTCAGCGGCCATGGCTTACGGGCCCAGCAGCTCCGCGGCATGTGGGATCTTCCCGGACCAGGGCACGAACCCGTGTCCCCTGCATTGGCAGGCGGACTCTCAACCACTGCGCCACCAGGGAGCCCCAGCCCTCCCTTCTTACATTTCACCCACCACTGCTTTAGTTCAGTCTACATCCTCAGCACCTCTCCCTTCCTTCCTCCCTCTCTCCTTCCCTGCCTCCTTCTTCCTTTCTTCCTTCCAACATTAGCCAAGTCCCTCCTGTGAGCCAGGCCCGGTGTCGGGCACTGGGACACAGAGAGCACACTAATTCTACCTTTGCCCTCAAGTAGCTGCTTCTCTGCAGGACATGTGTATAGACACTCAGAGTTATAGATGCTCTGAAAGAAAGGAGCTAGGGGTCTAATGGGGACACAGAGGTGGAGAGGGTCCTCCTAGGGCCATTACCCTCCAGACCCACTCTCCACCTTTCTCTACCGTAAACTCTGCCTGGATTCTCTGTATAGACTGTGTCATTGGGCTCCTTTACCTTCTGGCCATTGGAAAGTCCTGGCAGAAGATGGGAGGGAGGGAGGGACAGAGAGTGACCTTGCTAGGTCACTATGGACTGTTTATGCCACAGCTGCCGTCAGGCAGCCCTCCCCACACACCTCCCACTCCAGCTGGCCTCCTCCCTTTGCCCTTCAGGCCATATGCCCCCCAAAATGTCACTGGCCTTGGGGTACTGCACCACCCCTTGAATTTTTCCCTGTATCCTGCCTACACCTTTGCAAACAGTCTTTGTATTAAGATTTCCTCAAATTACCCAACTGCAGCTATGCTGTTGCCTGTGGGGACCCTGACTAATACAGGGCAGAGGTAGTCAGGAAGGGTGCCATGGAGGTGACACTGAAGGTGTTCTTACCTGGACAGTGATCCTTCTAAAGCCAAAACTGACCTTATGTCATCCCTGCTAAAGCCCTTTGTGGCTCCCCATTTCTCTGAGGATAAAGTGCAGACGCCTTAGCCTGGCACCTGAGACCGTACACCATCTGGCCCCGATGGACAAGCAGCATGTGGTGAAATCACTCAGACGGGGGACAGGAGAGATTTAGAAGGGAGGGACGGAGTCCCGGGAGGGAGGGAGTTCCGCGCCCCGAAGCAGCCCTGCCTGGCAAATTCCTGGATGGGGAAGGAGGAGGTGGGTGACATGTGGCACCACAAAGCCACACCAGGCCCCCCTCCCCTTGCCATCACCTCTGTCCTCCAACCCTCCAAGTGAGCCCAGCACCGGGAATGAGTTTGACCCAGACAAGCCCTAGCCTTGGGCCATGAGAACTGGTTCAAATCCCAGCCCCAGCATTGACATCTGGCAAGCTTTTTGGGTCTCTGAGCCTGAGTTTTCCCAACTACAAAATGGCAACAACCTCACAGGGCTATGAGAGAAGCTTAAAGGAGGAAAAGGATGGGAATTTCCTTTTGTCAAGCAGCTCCAGTGTCAGGAACTCCCCGTCTCCCCCATCCCACCCCAGCCTTGTGAAGCAGAGAAAGCACATGGACTTGGGGCTCAGGAAGACTTGGATGTGAATCCCAGCTTCGCTACTTAGTCACCGTCTCATCTTGGACAAATCCCTTTATCTCCCTGTACCTCATTCTCAAAGCAGGGTGGTAATCACTCCTGGCAGGGTGGCTACGTGGACCGGGTGAGCTCACACAGGCCAGGACCTGCATGGAGCAGAGCGCTTGTAATTGTTTGTTTCTGCCTTTTGCCCTGTGCCTCTCTTAGGACAGGTGTCCTCTCTGCCTTGCGGACCGGCCACTCACCTCCTCCTCTGTGCAGTGGAGGGGCTGAGGCTGCCATCACTGTTAGGGGTCTCCGAGGTGCCAGTATCCCACCCCTCACAAACCATAAGCTGCACCCATAATTCCTAACGGCAGCGCAACCTTCCTGACTGAAGGGGGCGTTGGGACGTGCCACCTTTGGGGAAGCCCACCCTGGTCAAACCCAGCTTGGTGGCTTGATTTGACCTCTCCATCTGGGGTTTGGCCAAAGCACTGTGGGAAAAGCCCTGGGTTGGGACATGATGCAGGAAAGGTGACCCAGGTCCTGGAGCTGTCCTGCCCACACTCTGGCAGGAGCAGCAGAGCAGTGCATTAGGACGGGCATAGAGGGGTGCTGGAATGAGTGGGGAGGGGCCAGGAGAACTCAGTGCCTGGTATGAGCTCCCCATACCCGCCTCGTGCAGGAAAGAGCAGTCATCCCAGGACACAGAAAGCTGCTAAGAAACATCCTCTCTGGGTTACTCTACCTCTGGGTCTGGTTTTCCATCCAAGCCAGAGTGGACTGAGCTGTTTAAGCAGGAGCCCTGGGCATGGCAGCTGGGGACCAACGGGAGGGTGTTGTCACTCTGTGAGGTGACCCAGAAGGAAGCGAGTGCCCCTCTCAGCCCTCGGACTTGCCTCAGCATCCTTTGGTGAATATTCCCATGTATGTGAGAAAGGCCCAAATTGGACTATGTGTTATTGCCCCATCCCAAGCCCTCACACCACCAAACCACCCACCCACCTGATCTTTCTAACCCTCCAATCTAATCAAGGTGCTCTGGTCATACTCCTCCTTTGGTCCCGTCCCACAGGGTGAAGCCCAGGTGGGATTACACGGCCCCTCAGATCTGGTCCAGTCAACCTCTCCAGCCTGATCTCCTCCCCTGCCTGCATCCCTCTTCCAGCATCCTTCCTCCAGCCATATCAGGGTGCTCATGGTTCCCACCTCCAGGCCTCTGCCCAGGCTGTAGCCTCTGCCTGAAGGCCTTCTCCTTCCTTTCTGCCGGGCAGAATCCTACTCTTCATCTCAGGTCCAGCAGCAAATGTCGTCATCTCTCAACCTTCTCGATTACCATTCCCTCCTCGGTGCTCCCCCATAGCACTTTGTCCATGACTTTGTTGTACTTATTCACTGGTCAGTCCACTGTTAACTGAGCCACAAATCTGAGCCAGGCCTGCACCGGGGTACAGAGTGATGAAGTTCCTGCTGATCCTGGGATAGCTCCTGGCCCACGGGAGAGGCAGACACTGCAGACAGTGACAGCACAGAGGAAAGGACGGAACTCGGCACAGCCTCCCACATTGCACTGCACCATAGCCTGGCTGTCTTGCTGCAACCACTGACTTGGGGACACTGCCTCTGGGTTGGGGCTCCTCAATGTCTGATTACCATCTGTGTCCCAATGAGAGCCGGGCCCAGGAAGGTGCACAGGAAAAATGTGCTGAAGTAGATGAACCCGGGATCTGAATGTTTCAAAGGGGACTTGGTCTTGATCCAAAGTCTTGCCATTTCAGTAGCTTACTTTCATAGCACAGTGGTGACACCCTTCTACATTCTGTGGTTTCATTTGCTCCTCAAATATGGGATAAGAACCGTCACCTCCATTTCATGATGCAGAAACTAAAACCTGGGCTGGGAAGATGACTTGCCCGAGGACACACTGCAAGTCAATGGGACAGGAAAGGCCAGAATGCAGGCCTCCTGCCTCCCAGCCCAAGCTCTGCCCCTTAGATCATACTATGAGGGGAGTGGGTGAGCCATGAGTTCTAGCCCCAGGCCTCCTCCACAGGAGACCCTTCTGGAGAAGGCACAAGCCACACACTGACTTGGGGTCCTTCCAGGCCAGTAGGAGTCTTGCTTCCAAGGGGACCCAAAACACCTCTGGGGAGAGGACTGAAGAATTCACGGCACCTTCAGCATCCACCTTGTTGCACTGCTCTTTCCCCAGAAATACATCACACCTGTCCCAACCTCCCAGCCTTCGCACATACCAGACCCCTATGTCCCCTGCAAACCTGGAAGCCACTAGCTTTACCTCAGTTTCCTAAAAGGCACCAAGCTCTTTTCAGCATCAGAGCCTCACCACATGCTGGTCTCTCTATCTGGAATGCTTTTCCTTCTACTCAGCCAACTCATGCCTCGGGGCTCCATGACTTTTTCTCAAGGTTTACTCCTATGGCCTTGAGTGGGTTGAACAAACGGCAGTGTTTCTAGGTCCCATCAGTGGCATTTGTCACATGCTGCCTTGGAACTGTGACTTCTGACAAGAAGAGATGGTAAAGACTTCAATGGCAGAGACTCCCTCTCCTCTTATGCTGTGAGCCCACACCCAGTTTGCTCAAGCTGTCCCCAAGGAATCCGTCTCTTCACTCACATGCTTTTTGCCCACACACCTCCCTTTACCCTCCACATCCAATAATTCAGTCCACCACATTCCAGTAGATCTCACCTCCTCCTGCACTTTTCTCCAGACCAGGCCTTCTTTCCATCCTTCCACCACCATCCGAGCTCAGGGATCATTCTCTCTCACCTGGGTCCCTCCCGCAGGCTCCTCACTGCCCCCTAGCCTCTAGCCTCTCCCCACACTATGGCTGAAGGATTCTTAAAAACATAGGTGACCACTGGCATTTCCCTACTCGAAGCTATACCCCCTAATGTCTCAAGAGTGGCAGTCAAGAACCTTCCTAAGATCTAGTCCCAGTCTCATATCCCACAGCTGCCTGGGCTCCAGATACTGCAGGTGCCCTAACCCTGCCCCAAACATGCTGCCTTTTCTAAGACTTTATGCCTTACCCCTACACCCTCCGTCGTCTACAAAACTACTCATCAAAGGGCAATGAAAATAATTTTGGAACACTTTCTATGTACCTGGCACTATACTATTTTTTTCACTTTACCTCATTTAGTTCTCAAAGCACATCACAAAATAAGTGTTATTGTTCCCATTGTACAGATATGGAAACTGAGGTTCAAGAAAGGGAGGGCCAGAACTGGGCTCCGGGTTTGCCTGATTCCAGCTCTGCTGTGCACTAATCTCTCTGGGAAGTTCACCCAGCTCCCGGCCCGCAGCCCAATGAAAGGACCTCTCTCCTCTTGGTCTATAGCCAGAGGTTTCTCTCTTGCCCTAGCATTGCTGCCAGCATCCGTATGGCTGCCTCTCACTAACGTGAGCACCCCCAGGGCAGGGCCGAGACTGACTGGTTTGGGTCCCCAGCACTCAGCAGTGTATAGATTCTCGGCGAAGTTTCTACAGAAACAGATGGAAAAGTAGAGGCAGCGTGAGGGCTTCAGGAGCCCACCCCTACCTAACTAAGCCCGATACAACCACCAATCAGAGGCGGGACCTCAGCATCTGTAGCCAAGGCGAGGCCTTGCCCAGAGGAAAACACAAACCCACGCCCGGCCCCGCCTGTCCTGCCCATGCCGGGGCTCCCGGCCCAAGTTCCTGCTCGCGGGCTGCACCAACCGCCGCGGGGGTGCGGCGAGGGGCGGGCGGAGGGAGCGGCAGGAATAACCAGGCAGCCCCTTGCAAGGAGGACTCGGCTTCGCGGGCCGCCCACCCGCGCCGAGCAGGGGCCTCCGAGCAGCTCTCCCGCGCCAAGCCGAGCCCGGCGCTCCCCCATCCCAACGCAGCTGGTGCGGCAGAGGTTGGAACAGCCGACCCCGCCCCTGCCGCGTCGGCCCCGCCCCCTTATGAGGTTACAAAGTGCCGCGCGCCGAGCCGCGGGCGCAGTGGCGGTGGCCGTGGCCGTGGCCAAGGCTCCAATTTCGGCCGCCGCTCGGGCCCGTCTGGCCGCCCACCCCCCGCTCCCCGGGCCGTAGCCGCCCCCGCGCTCCCGTGCTCGGCGCGAAGCCCTGGCCCAGGCGGCCGGGGCACGGGCCAGGGGCGCGGGGTCAGGCGGCTTCACGCGGAGCCCCGACTGCACCGGCTTCGCCATGAAGACCCTCATAGCCGCCTACTCCGGGGTCCTGCGAGGTGAGCATCGGGCCCAGCTGACTGGAGGGAGAGCTTTGACTGAGGAACCGTGCTGTCCCGTGAGAGCTCTCGGAGCTGGGCTAAGGGTCTGGGACATGAGCTGTTACAGCCCAGGGTCTGCAGGGCCTTGCGGGCTTTCTCCTGGGGCAGTGCAGCTGCCAGAAGGTTTTCAGGAAAGGATGTGATGAAAGGCTCTAAGGCAGGCAGGAGTGATTTGGTAAGGTGGCGGCACGTTGCTGGAGGACAGGCCGCTATGGGGGCCGAGGTCCCAACCCCTTTCTTTTCTTTTTGGGATGGTTTGCCGCCCTCTCCCCCACCATCACTACCATTCTTCCCCCCAACTCACCTGGGTCTGAGATGAGGTTAGAATAATGGTTACCGGGTCTGATCCAGGCAACCTGGCATGGTAGTCATGTGGGCGCATTCTCCACTCTGGCACTCATCGATTTTGGGGACCTCTGTTACATCACTTCTCTTTCTCCAGCCTGTGAGATGGAGTGATAGCTGAGAACTCCTCTCCAAGCCCCAGCATTGCTCCTGGCCCCTGGCAGTTCCCACCCTCTCTCCTCACCTGGTGGATTAAGCTGTGAGGCACTGGATGGGGCAGAGCGGCAAGGGTTTTGCAATCCCCTGAAGCAGCCACCAGACAAGGAACATGCCTGGCTGGGACAGGTGTGCTCGCACTGTCTCCTTCCTCACACCCATTCTTCAGCCCAGGCTTGGGAGCCCACTCAGCAGCAACTGTGAGCCTGGCACACTTAGAAGGTGGGGCAGAGGACCCTGGGTGCCCTCCAGTGTGGCCCGGGCCCCTGTTCCACCGGTGTGCAACTGAGGCCCTCCGTGAATCAGGGGCAGAGTGGAGATCAAACTCCAGAGCTTTGCCCCCTCAAGGAAGAGCATCCCTTCCATGTCCCCCACCTCTCACCTGTACTTGGAGAAACTGAGATGGGAGGAGGCATGACCCACCCAACCCACCTTAACAGGTGCCTTGGCCAGGGGATTAAATACAAATCCAGGAGAGCCTGGGACATTCTCACAGCTGTCCTGGTCTTGCTTGAATCCTCCCTCCCTCCACCTAAGTCTTTATTCTGCTTGCTGAACCTCTCCTACTTAGGATTTTTCTTCAGTAACTAATAGTAGCCTACTCGACCCATCTTCATTATAAAAATAAAACATATGAATTATTGGAATTTTGAAAAATATAGAAAAACAGGAAGAAAATTTAAAACTGCTGGTTAATTGACTATCCAAAAATAGCTTCCTAAGAGCATTTTAGTATATTTCTTTATAGTTTTATTTGTACACATTATTTAGATAAAGTTCAAAGCGTGATGTAGATATAGTTCTGAATCCTGTTTTCTCCCTCTTAATGTTAAATCATGAGTATTTCCTTCTGGTACTCCAAATCACTTATAATATTCTAGTGGCTGCCAGGTAAGCACCCTGGAGCTGTATCACAGGTTAACCGTGTCTGGGGCATTGGCGTTGTTCCCCGTGTGACTGTTGGTGTGATTATCTGCCCCTCTTGGTCTGGGTGCTGCTCGTTGCCCTCGGAGAGGTACCGAGCTGCTGTCACCATCTTCGGCACAAGCAGCCTGAGCTGCCCCAGACACCCAGCCCTACAGCCTCTGACAGCCCCTTCTCTAACTTTAAAGAGCTTGTCTGTTCACTGTGCCATTTAATGCCCATAACAGGGGAAGGAAGGGACCTAGCCATGTTCATGCTTTTGAAAATGCTTTTGTCTCCAGAGAATGGGATAGGGATGCTCTCTGTGCTGGTCCTTCCTGGAGATCCCCTTCCCTCACCTCTGCTGTCCACAGGCTGTGAGCTCTATCTTCCAGGAGCAGGCGACCCTGACCTCCTCATTTTTGACCTAGGATTTGTAGTTCAGGAGGACTTCCAGTGAATGATTTTGACCAAGTCACTTACTATCCTGTCAGGAGCATTTCTCCATGTTGTTATCAGGTCTTGAAAACATTAAAAAAAGAAAAAAACTGGCTGCAAACCGTTCCATCATGGGATGTAGCAAGGGCTGGTATGAAATGCAAACCAATTACTTTAGGTGTCTGGGCTCCGCTTTGGTGAAAGACTTGGGTGGGGAAGGGAGAGAGCTGAAGGAAATCTTGTGTTATCTGGCATCTCCATTAGACCTGCTTTCTACATCCTTGGTCTTTGAAGACACTCCCCAGTGGCCTGGTTTGCCTCTGCCAGTGAGGTCCCATTGTTGGGAGGTGGTGAACACCCTGTTGGTGGTGGTATTCAAGGAGACCCATGGCTTCTGTGAAGGGAATACCTGTGATGGGTGAGATTGAAATAGATACCTTGGTGTCTGGTTTCTTGACCAAAAGCAAAGGCCAGCTGTGGGTGCATGGGTAGGTGGGTGTGTGCTGGAAGTGTCGGGGAGACAGGCGTCTCTGTTGGTATCTTCTAATATCTGAAGGATTTACCTGTGCCAGGGGTGGAGAATGCAGAGTTAGTCATATTCGCATCCCTGCCTTTGCCCCTGGATGTGAGGCTCTTCAGGTCAAAGCCCTCTGGTGCCTGCCTCTATCCCCAGGGTTCACCACAGGACCCAGCACGAAATGGTGGCAGCCCAGTAAAATCCTGAGCTGATTTGCTCTGTGAGGCTCCGAAAAGCAAGGCCAGGAACAGGGGTGGCATCATGGGGGGCAGATTTGATGTAATGGAGGAATCCTTTCTGATAGCTATTGAGGATTGCAACAGGTTTGGTGTGGGTGGGGATGGAGCTCTCCCATCACTGGGAGTGTGCAAGCAGGAACTTGGTAGGAGGTGGAACTAAGAGGCTGGATTGTTGGAGGCTAACTCTGGAACTCAGGATTGACAGTCACCTAACCCAGTCCTAAATCATAGGATGAGAACATCATTCTCATGTCCCTCCCTCTCCCAATTCTTTATAGCTTTCTTTCCTTGCATACACCACTTCCCCAAATGCACAAACGCCACTTTGGGGCTATCTGCGCTACTGAGGGCTCTTCTGGGCTGGGAAAGGAGAGCCAAGAGTAATATTTTATTAGCAGCCTAGGTGATTCACTAGCCAGTGTGGAAATCCTGCCACACCCCCATCCTCCCACCCCTGATTTCAGCAACAAGTACTTGAGTCATAAAATCAAAGCTCTCTGGGAACGCTGCATCTGGCACGGCCCTCACATGACAGATGGGACACTGAGGGGCCCAGAGAGAAGGGACTGGACCAGGGTTATCAAAGCCAGGGTTAGAACCCAGATCCATCTCCCAGTCGTTGGCCACCTTAAACCAAGAGAGAAGTGTGGTGAAGCCGTGAAGGGCTGCGTGCAGGGCTCTCGCCACTGTAGGTGGTCGTTTCTTGAATGAGTGTAGGTTGCTCCCAGACCATGATGGGAGTGGCAGATCACCCCTTCCCAAGCTTTTTCAGGAAGCTCCCCCAGCTTGCCTTGATGAGTACATGCACCACGAGCCCCAGAGTTTTGAGGCCAGGGGAACAGCCAATTGCCCCTCATCGTACTCCAAACCTTCCAAACTCCTCCTTGTGGCCGTGGAGCCCCCTGTGAGCAGTCCTCCCGGCCTCACAACCTCGTCTCCTACCATGTCGTGCTCTAGAACTGCCAGGGGTCTTCCAGTTCCCCCAGCATTCCCACCAGTTCAGTCCTACCTCAGGGCCTTTGCATGTGCTGCCCTCTGCCCAGGTCACTGCATGGCTGGCTTCCAACCATTCAGTCTCCTCTCAGAGGCCTTCTCTGACCACACCATCTGGAGAGCCGCCCCATCTTGTTTTATTTTTTATAGCCCCTCTCATTACCTAAATTCTCATGTGTACTTATCTGTTTAGGTGATTGTCTCCCCCAGAAGAATGTCAGCCCTTTGGGAACAGGGACCCTGTCTGTCTTTCTCAGTGTTTGTCCCAGCATTTAGCACAGTGCCTGGTGTATAGTAGGTGCTCAGTAAATATTTGTTGAATGAATGAATCATTAATGGGACCTCAGCCCTCCTGAGCACTGCTCCTTCCTCTTGGCAGGAAGCCCTGCTTTTTGCTTCAGTGTGATTTCTCAATTCTTCCTCAGGCCTCCTCTGTGCCCACCCGTGCTGGGTACTGGGCCTGCAGCTGTTCCCTGCTCTGGAGACACCACAGTCTCACGAGGAGCCGGTTCCAGGGCTGAGTGCTGAGGGCAGGGGGCTCACCACAGTTTCCCCCATTACTCCAGGGCTTAGAAGCCAGAGAGCCAGGATTCCAGCCCTGGCTTCACTTCTGCTCTGGGTATCTCACTCCCCCTAAATGGAAAATAGGATCAGAAAATCTCAAACTCTCAAGGATGTGAGGGTTTAGGTTAACACGAATGGAAAGCGCTTTGTAAACTAACTTGTGACTCGCCTGTTAGTCCTTGTCATTCATTTTGTGTGACACGTGCAACAGCCTCCAACACTATGGAGAGTGGCAGACTCAGCTCTGGGACATCCAGGAAGGCTTCTCACAGTGGGGACTCGCGTGTGGGCCCTTCAGTTTATTGATGGAGCACCTCTGTGTGTCAGACTCTGTGCTGCACACAGGTCAATCCATGGTCCCTGCCTTTGAGGAAGTGAGACTAGGGGGATGACAGTGCACAGTGGTCCACATAGTGAAAGGGGAAGGAAGCACGGGTGGAGGCCTGGAGGTGAGGGTTAGGCAGCTAAATCATCCTGGGGTCAGGGAAGGCTTCCCGGAAGAGGCGACAGTCAATCTGAATATTGAAAGATGAACAGGTGTTACCAAGACAGGCAAGAACCTTCAGGTACAGGGACCAGAATAAATAGAGACATGAGATTTGTGTGGGAGGGAAAGTCTGACTGCAGGGTCTCTGGGCTACCAGCCTGAGCTGAGGTCCTGGTGTGCTGAGAGACACGGGAGATAGAGGTTGCTGTATCCAGGCCTGGGGTGGCTCGCCTATGCCCTTTGCAGGGGCTGGGGGTGGAGATTTGAGAGCTGCTGGGAGAGGCCCCTGGTGCACAGAGCTTCTTGGCCTCCACCACTTCTGGAGCCTCCTGGGTGTGGAGTTGCTGCTGGCAGTTTTGGGGGTTTAGGGCTACGAGTCTCAGTATCGTCATCTATAGAACAGGCAAATGCATGATAAGAATATCTGCCCAGGTTATGGTGCAGACCCAAGGAAGCTGAACACACAAACCCTTTGGGCAAATCGACAGAAGCAGGAAATGTGAATTCATTTCACTATTAGAGCAGATTTAGTGGCCAGGAGGCTCACCCTGCATCTGCTTCCCGTGTGACCTTGGGCAAGACCCTGCCCTCTCGGGGCCTCAGCCTCCTCGTCTGTACAGTAAGGAGGGCTGCATAAGGCAGCCCCCTTGCGTTCATTCCAGCTCTGCTGCAGAAGTGTGGTTCTGATCATGCCCCTGACGGCTGTGGGATCCTGGGGGTCAACCTCCTACTCATTCTTGTCCCCAACTTGTCCTTGTGAAAATGGGCTCATGTCCTGCTTGGGGCCCAGGTAAGTGCCCCAGAAGAACCTAGCTCCCCACACTTGCCCATGTATTGTGATAAGGGCCTATTTTGAGGACTCCTTGGTGGTGACATACCCACAAGCTGGTGGTGTTGCCATGGCAACCCCTCCCACTTCAGTAGCTATTTTTTTGATGTGTCAGAAGGTGGGGTAGTAGAGAAAGCAGGCCATTGGGGTCCTCAGCAGTCACCTCCAGGGTCCTCCAGGGACACCTTTGGGTCAGATGTCCCAGTGGGCCCTGTTTTAAGGACACCTAATTTGCTTTAAGGTTACCTACTTAAAGAACACCTAACCCTTAAAGGGGAGATTATTAGTCTTTCGAGAAAAGAAATCACCAGTGGATTGGGACCAGGTGAATGGCTGGCTAGTTGCCTCGGGGCCCTTAGCCACCATCTGAAGCTGGTGGAGGGAATGGAAGGGGTGGGCAGCAATTTTCCCTGCTTTCAGGATGGAGCCCAGGACTCCTCAGCCTGGCATTTCCAGTCCTCCATGGCTCACTCCCCCTGCACGTTCTCGACTAGCTTCACCCATTCACACGGTTGCTATGCTTCAACCTGGTTGAACTATTTGCAGTTAATTCCTCAAAGTTGTGCGCTCTCTCCCTTCCAGGCCTTTTCCAGTGCCATTTGTGGGACTCCAGTACCTCGGGTCCTGACCCTGCACCTCCCTCCTGTCAACCTGGCAAACTTACTCATCCTTTACATCTCACCTGACCCATCCATGACAGCATCCTCCAGGCCAGTTGGGTACCTCCCGTGGATTCCCCGGCCCTGGCTTACCCTCTGTGCCTCGTTGTTCACAGCCCTGTCTCCCCAGCCATAGCTGAGGTGGGCAGCCCCGGGGCGGAGCTCTTCCTCCTACAAGAGCCCAAGAAGCAGAGGCAGGGCAGGGTGGCAGCTCCCACCCTAGAGCAGCGCCTAGCCTGGCCTGTGAAGGATACTCAGAAAGTACTCGCTGAATGAATGTTAATGTTTGGCCTCCACCCTTCTCTCCCTCCTTCTGGAACCTTCCACCATTGCCCCTGCCTTTAATCGTGATCCCTCCAGCTAGAGGAGACCTTTCCCTCCTGATTCCCCAGAAAGTTCCCGTTTGACCCTCTGCCGTGGCACAGGTCCATCATCTCTGTTCTTGTCCAGGCCCTGTTTATTCATCGCAGGTCCCTCGAGCATCCTGTTGGCAAACATTGACCAAGCATCTGCTCTGTGCCTGACCCCATGCTGGGCACAGGGACCCAGATGAGCAAATGCACACTCGCTCCCAGAATGAGAAAGGCTGAGTGCAGGGTGAGGTGGGGCACATGGGGTGGGGGAGGAGGGCTTCCCCGAGGAAGAATCGGCCAGGAAGGATGAGGCCCATCTCTGACGGACCAGCTTTCAGGGCCTGGTAGGTACCCAGTAAGTGTGAGCTCAGTGACTGAGCAGATTGGGCCTGGAGGTGACAGGACTGTGTTTGAAGGGATGGCAGGCAGGGCCAAGAGTGTAGGGAGACTTCCTCGAGGGAAGAATGGTCTGGCTGAGCATGTGGTAGGGCAGAGAACGGGCACAGCTTCGTGTGCAGGGCTAGTTGGAGCCCAACCCAAGGCTGGGCCTCTGAGATCAACAGGCATGACCCTGCAGAGCCATGACTGTCCCCCATCATCACACGTGAGGACTCCTGCTGAAAGGTGCTTGGCGGGGAGGGGACCCGGAAGAGAGCTTGCCTCTGGCCTTGAAGATGTGGCATTTCTTTGGCACTTGGACTAGCTTCCTGGACCTCAAAGGGTCTGCCAGGAGTCAGAATGTCCATCTCTCTGCCTCTAGCTCCCCTATCCACCTGGGCCCAGCCCTCTGGAGTAGCTTGGGGCGACTTCTTACTGTCCACTTGGTAGCTGCTGGACCAGGGCAGAGCTTAGGTCGGGCTGGGCCCAGGTGTGGCATCCTTGGGGCTGCAGATGTGAGCAAGGCGACTCCCCCACTCGGGAACCTGTGGCGGCCGTCCACATCCCTGTGACCTCTCTGGCACCTTTCTAGCTCTCTACCAGAGGTGCCAGACGCTGTTTGCCCCTTTGCCATAAGTTGTTTGGATTCCTCCCAACAATTCTGGATCATAACAAAGGAGGATGCCGAGTCTTCGACAGGGGAAGTGACTTTCAGGGTCTCACACTAAATAATAGTCAGAGCCAGGGTTTGAATCCTAAGTCTACTGAGGCCAGTGCCTCTGCCCCAAGGCAAGGCAGGGGTTGTGAAACCCACTAGACAGGAGAGGAAACCCAGGCTTACTTGGTAATTACCCCCCATTCACCCGGGTCTTTACTTTTTATGATACTCTTGCCTATACATCATCTCATTTAATTCTCCCAAGAATCTGGCAAGGTAGGTATTAGTCCCATTGTACAGACGAGGAAACTGAGGCTTGCACAGGAAGTGACTCACCAAGGCTGCACTTCTTGCGAGTTGGAGGTCAGGTTCTCCTGATGCCCGTCGGCCTGTCCTCTGCACCTTCTCCAGGCTGGTGAGCCCCTTCCCAGGATGCCAGTAGCTAAGGAGGGTAGAGGAGGCAGTGTGGGCCACCCAGAGGCCTGACCCAAGAATGTCATGTGTGCTCCAGTGTCCCTGTGGAGGGGAGTCAGCCTTGCTCCATGCCTCCCCTCCACAGGGGAGGATCCTCTTGCCTATCCCTCTAGCTTATTTTTCTTCATAGCTCTCATCGCTGCCTGATGTTACATCCTACATTTATGTGTCGGTGCTTTGTCTCTCCCTCAGTAGAATTTAAGCCCCCTAACAGGTGAGAGTTGACCTGCTGGGTTCACTGCTCTCTCCCCGGTGGCTGGCACAGTGCTGGGCACCTCAGAAGTGCTCCATGCTTATCCCTGTCCCCACCCACCTCCTCCAGGAGCCTACTTTGGGCTGCTTGAGCCCTTTCCATCTTTCCTATTCTCAGCATCTGTTTTGGGTAAATGTGAACCCCCGTTCCTGGGTCACTGAACATTCTGGGTTTGGGCCTGCCTCTTTGTAACTCCGTCTGAGTCTCTATTCCGGCAGTTGCCCCCAACCCCGAGTGCCCACTTTCCTCCTCTTCGCCTCCCAGATCTTGTCTTCCAGGCCCTGCTGAGGCCTCGCCACCTCCTTGGAGCCTCCCGGGCCAATGCCCCCACTCTGCTCCCTCTCCTCGTAACACACAACCTCATGAGCACACACATCTTGAAAAACTTTGTGTTTGCTCATCAATTCCCCTCCCACTCTGGTCAGTGGTAAAAGCCATGACGAGAGCTAATCACCTAACAGGTGTCAGTCACCTAAGAGTTGCCAAATGGACCTACATGCATTTTTTATTTTTATTTATTTTTTTTACCTTCCCAACCCCCCTGACAGGTAGGGGTTCTTACCTTCACTTTACAGATGAGAAACTAAAGCTGAGAGGGGCTAAGTGACTTGCCCCAGGTCACAGAGTTATGCAGGGCCAGGGCTGGCCCAGGGCCCTTTCTCAGATTATGGGGACTGGGGCTCAGACGCTGCCCCCTCAAGCCTGTGCGAGAGGAAGCCCTGGTTGCATCAGTCCTGGATGCGGCCTGGTCACTTTACCATCAGATGTTGGGCAAAGAGGCGATACACACCCATCCCCACCTGCCATGAAACTTGGGACATGGTTGGGACAGAGAGGCAGCCCTCCCTTCTCCAGGGGTGTGTTCCTGAAGTCGGGGTGTAGACTGGCTTGTGTAGTGGGGACCAGCCCTCAAGAGCCTGGCATCATGGAAATGATGAGGGACTCAGAACTCAAATGCCTGCCGAGAGTCCTGGCTCCCCTATACCCTGACCTCAAGCAAGTGGCTTAACATCTTTTGGCCTCACCTTGCCTCAGTTTCCATCTCTGTAAAATGGGGCTGCCCATCCCTGCCTGTCTACCTTCCCGGAGAGTGCTGTGGGGCAGGGAAGCTCTGTATAGACATGGGGGCAGGGGGTTCCTCTCTGGGGGTAAGAGAGCTGCTCTGGGCCTCTCTGGCAGCTCCACTCCCTCTGCCCTCCCCAAGTCCAGGAGCAAAGGAGCCGTATAAAATAAATGGTGAAATCAGTGGTGCCCTGGAGCAGCTATTTGGATTGGTTACTGCCAGTTTCTCTTCATAGAATGAGTCAAGTTACTCTGTGGCCTGTCTCGTCTTCCTTCATGAAAATAAGACATCTGTAGAAAGTGGGTTCTGTTCTTATCGTGGGGTGAGGGAAACTCATGCTCAGAGAGGGCGAGAGAGGCTCACTCCCCCACCCCATCTCTGGGGTCCTCAGTGATAGGGCTGGGGGCCTTCCTGTCAGGCAGCTCAGTGTGACCTGGGCATCCAGGCCTTCAGCTGCCTCTGGGACTTCGGCATTTGTTGATTCATGCAATAAACCCCTATGAACTCCTTCTCTCGCCAGCCTGGCTGAGCTCTGGGCACATGGATGAATCAGGTACCAGCCCTGGAACCCAGGAGACGCTGGCCAAGGAGGATGACCAAGGAAATAGACACTGGCTGCAGTGGGACCGGCGCTGAGAGGGTGCGGAGAGAGTGCAGTGTGCTGGCGGAGGCTGGGGGAGGGGTGACGAGAGAGCAGATTGGAGCTGAGACTTGGCCAGGCTGTGGCTCCCTGCTGGTCACACCCAGGACTTGAGGACAGTCAGGCTGGGTATGAAGGTAGTGGCAGTGGCGACATCTGATTGTAGCACTGGCATCTCTTACCAGCTTCTGCAGGACCTCTCCCAGCCAAAACTGGGGCAGAGGAGATGCTGACAGCTGAGTGGTGAGGTCTGGCAATGACCTGGGGGTGCCCAGCTGAAGCCCCACTTCCCATCTGCCGAGCAGCTGTACCAGGGCTATTGCAGGGTGGTGAGCCTCTAGGTGGTATCCTCAGGAGGGTGGACACCAGAATCCAAGCAGTCAGAGAGATCATAAAATTCATCCTCCCCACCACCGTTTTATATATGGGGAAACCAAAGCCCAGAGAGGTGAAGTGACTTGGCCAAGGTGACACAGGAGTTGGTGGTACAACTGGGACTGGAACCCCAAGGCCTGCTGCCATTTAACTTACTGCACAAGATGCCTGCTCCTCTAGAGGAAAATAGGTCATGCATTTTCTCCTGTTGCCTCCCAGCCTTTCCCCACTTTCTTTTGGGGAGAAGAGAGAAGGAACGTGGGGAGACCTGCAGCACAGGGACAGAACGCAGGCCTAGAAGTTAGGCCTGAATTGAGTCCAACTTTGCCACCCTCTGGCCAAGTGACCTTGGCTGTGTCACTTCCCTGAGCCTTTATCACCATCAAAATGGCAGTGATGATGCCAAACTCACAGGACTGGTGAGGAACCAGAGTGCCTATGGAAGTGCACTGGAGGCCCTGAAGCTGCATGGGCCATGCGGGCCGCCTACCTGTCACCCAGCCCTACAGAGAGAGAGCCAGGGGTTGGGGAGGGGGGCCTGAGGATCAGCCGGAGCAGAGACCTGCTCGTCCTTTTGCTCAGCAAACCTTGCTGAGTGTTGACTCTGGGCCAGGCTCCGAGAGGCCACTGGGAACCAAGCCATGGATCAGACCCAGGCCCTTGGGCAGCTCCCAGTGTGATGGGAGAGCGGACTTGTAATCAGCAGTCGGTACCAGGTGAGGGGCTGTGGGAACCTGGAAGGGGGACTCCAGTCCTCTCTTATTTCTCTGTTCTGCTGGCCTCTCCCAACTTCATCTACTGACAGTTTCTCTCCAAGAGGGGTGGGGGCTGGTGAGATGGCCCTAGAGGGTTCCACGCTTGCATGGGCCTTAGAGCTGATAATCCCAGAGAAGGAAAGGTGACCTCTCTCCAAAGGCTCGCCTGTTTGGGTTTTGAAGGACGAGCTGCCTTATCTCATTGTTGGGGGTCATCAGGTGGGCAAGGCAAGGAGCGGCTTTCTAGGCAGGGGAGCAATGACTGGATATTTCTTAGATCCACAGGGGGCTTCCACTGGACCTGGGGTTCAGCATCCTGGGCAGGCCAGCTCCCAGGGCTGGGCTCTGTGGTCAGCCAGGTCGGGATGGTCTGGCCAGGAGGCAGCCGAGTGGGCCCAGGCCTGAAGGACACAGAGGGGCAGCACCCTCCCAGCCTCCCCCTCCAGGCAGCCCCCTCACTGTGCCGCCCACAGGAACACCTGCCACTCCTCAGTGGACTTTGCATTTCCTAGTTGGTTGCAGCGTGGGCTATGGGCGGTAGTTGGGCCGAGGCAGGGAGGACAGACTGGGGAGTGTGGGAAAAGCCTAGCTCTGGCCAAGCTGCCCTGGGGCTTGTGGGAGCCCTTCAGGCCTTCTCCTTCTGTGTGGATAATAGGGTGACGGTTGAATAAGACAGTCTACATTTCCTGCACCCTGACTTTAGCTAATTGTGAGAGACCTGTAATAGCAGATGGACTTGGATTAGGAAACAAGGAAGAATTTTCCAGTTGTTTCAGTGGGGGATGTGTCACCAATGTGGACTTACTCTGCGTACCCCACCTCCAAAGCAGGAGAGCTCCATGTAGTGAGTGCGACCAGCTTGTTGGTCCTGAGCCAAAGGCAGGGGCTAGACAGCCCTTTCTCTGAGCACTCCTTAGACATTCCTCAAGCACTCTTTGGGGTCCTGTTTGCAGTAGGAAGTGGTCAGATGAGACGATGTCTGATGCCTTTCCTTCCATCACCTTTTTTCCCCTGCCCAGTAGAAGGTGGAGGCCCCCAGCTCCTCCCTGCATCCTTCCCCCACCCCAAGCTTACCCTACCTAAGACTTTGGACTGAGTGTCCTGTTAAAATGCAGATTTTGGTTCAGTAGATCCAGGCTGGGGCCCTGCGTTTCTAAACAGCTCCGAGACCAGACTCTGAGTAGGAAGGTGCTGGAGAACATTCTATCCTCTCTGCAGCCAAGGCACCCAGCCTGCCCCAGACCCAGGGCAGGGACTCGTCTACCATGGCCCCTGCTTCCCTTCATCCCGCACATTCCCAGTGGCTAGGGAATGACTTGGCAGGCCGGCCCTTGGATTGGGGTTCAGGCCTATGCCTGACCTTACTTCCCTCCCGCCTGTACTCCCCCAGTACACTCTCCCCACTTCTGAGCACAGGCCACCCTTGGACCTGCTGTACCCTGAGCAGGGGGCAGGGATCCTGGGTTCTGGCCCTGGCTAGGTAACCCTAGACAAGTCACTGCTCCTGTCCTCAGCCTCCCCAAATGTTCAGTTGGGCTGTACCAGATGACCCCAGAGGGCCCTCGGCCTCCAGGATGGGGTGTTGGAAAAGTGTGAAGGTAGAAACGGCTGTGATGGTAGGATATTTACGTAGAGGGCGAAGGAGCAGTTATGCGCTAAACCCCTGGCATGCCTGTGTAGCTCAGCCTATCATCTGCTTGGGTGAGTTCACATACTTCCACCTCCGCCCCAGGTGTCCTGTGGAGCGGCAGATGCTGCTGGGCACCCAGTATGTGCCATGTCCTGGGGATGTGGCTGTGCGCCCTCGAGGTCTTGCCTGAAGTCGCATAGCGAGTGGAGCCACGGTTGGAGCTGGGATCTGACGCTTCTGCCGTGCCAAGCCCCCTCCTTCTGCTCCATTAGACCAGGTGAAGGGGACAGGACTGATGTGTCTGCCTTGAGGCCTGGTGTTATTTACATGCTTCCCGAAAGTCAAAGTAATTGTTAACTTTCGGCAGATGAGGGTTGTGTCCCTTTCTAATCTCTGCTGTAACCTTGTTGAAATACAGATTTTGAAGAAACACAAGGGCTTGAGTGTAAGCCCTTATACCGCTCGCCCTCCCACTTCCGCAGTAGGCCAGGGAGAAAGGTCACGAGACCCTCAAGGACAAGATTGTGACTCAGCGGGGGGCCTGGCAGAGTGGGTCGTGTGAAGGAATGTTTGACCGGCACACGGTAGGTAGGCACTCGGTGAAGATGTGCTGAACAAAGGACGTGCAGTTGGGGCTCAGCACATGTGGAGGTTTGAAGGGGGGCACTCCTTTGGCCCAGCTGCCGGAAGGAATGGGCTATGTCAGGAGCCTCGCCCATGCTCTTCCCCAGCGCTGCCTCTCCTGCAATCGCCAGGCTTTCCGGTCCCTCTGCCCATCAGCCGCTGGAGTCCAGGGCGTCATCCTGGGGCCACGGCCACAGAGCCAATTAACTGGGCACATCTTGTCCTAACTTATAGGCTTGGCACTTGCTTGGTAGCAAACAGAATTGCAGCCCTCAGTGTTCCGAAGCTCACTGGCCACTGGAAGCAGGGGTTCCTGGCTGGTTCCTCTCTGGGCCCCAAGCTTTGGGCACTGAGATGAAGCTCAAAGTGTGCATCCCTCTGAAGGTGGTATCAGTGGCGTTGGCGGTGGGGCAGGAGGGCTCAGCTCACTGGGAAAGGGTATTAGTCCTGGAGATACAGGGGTGGGGCGTGGGTCAAGGATTGGGGGTGCGCAAAGTACACTTGGAGGAAAAAAACATTGCAGGTTGGATGTTGGCCCTCTGTCCTTGGCCTCACAGACACAGAGAGCAAAGATTAAATATTTGTACTAGATCCAGATAAAGGATAAAGACAGGAGTTTGATTGGGGTGAAGGGGAGGGAAGAAAACTGGCAACTATGGCAAGCCTCCCCCTAGCCTCTTTGGATACCCTGTTTGTTCTCCAAAATGACCCTTTGAGGGGGGACATCATTCCCGTTGGGTATATATAGAAACTGGGGCACAGGGAAGCAAAGCATGTGAACAGCCCAGAATTATCAATACAAAACTGTTGTGTGGCAGGGCTGGGATGTGAGTCCAGATCTGTCTGATGTGTTGGCCCGTGCGCCTCTCATGTCTAGGAAGGTGTCTGTGGGAGATGGCTTGATGATGGGGACTCTGAGGCTGGAGGGAAGGGTGGACAGGCTGACATCTCTCTTCTGTCGCAGGCACTGGCTCCAGCATCCTCTCTGCCCTCCAGGACCTCTTCTCCATCACTTGTCTCAATAGGTCCAAGGTGGAAAAGCAGCTACAGGTCATCTCGGTACTCCAGTGGGTCCTGTCTTTCCTCATGCTGGGTAAGCCGGGGCTTAGAGGGTGAGGGCAGGCAGGGGCCACCTCCCCAGCAGATGTTGGAGAGGTGAGGGGTAAAAGCATCCTCCCACCTCCCACCTTTTGGGTCCCCGATCAAGTGGTCTACCCCAGGCACACATGAGGACTCACCAAGATTCACTGGGAGGTGGTGGTATGCTTCCCATTTTATAGATAGAAAGCACAAGTCTCAGAGAGGGTAAGTAACTTGTCCAAAGTCACACAGATTTGGGTCCAGGTCTATAGGACCCCCAAAGCGTGTGCTGTTCCCACATGCTGCCCTGCCTCCCAGCAGACATTTTCCCACAGGTATGTTGCTTTGCCTTCGGGTGGTGTGGTCCTGGGATTGAGTCCTGACTCCACCACAAACAAGCTCTATGACTTTACACAGGTTCCTTGAACTCCCTGAAAGTCAGTTTCCTCATTTTGAACGTGGGGAAAACGCTGTCTCACATGTCGCACGGGGCCAGGGCGTGGTGGGCCCCCAGTGTAGGGAGCTGCTGTCGGGAAGCGCCCTCAGAGCCCCCGCCCAGGCCTCATCCACTCTCTGCTGAGCACGGTCCCCAGCTGCTTCCTGCAGCCCATTCAAGGCTTCTCCTTGTCTCTCTCAACACCTCCCACTTCAGTGCTTTGGTTGCGTCTCCGGCAGGTCCAGGTTGGTGCCCCCGTCCCCTGGGTTGCCATCCAGACCGGAGTCAGGGTACCACAGGTTGTCCAGGAGGAGGAAAGGGCCCCTGGCCTGGGCCAGGCCCTGCTCTCCCAGCAGCCTCTCCTCTTCCCCAGGCCCCAGTGTCCTCAGCATAATAAGTGACTTCCCCAGCACCTCAGGGCAGACAGACCTGTTGCCGAGCATTGTAGAGTGAGTCCCTCGGGACAGCCCGCTCTTCAGGATCGTTCGGGCCAACGGGGATCATCAGAAATTACCGTGTCAGTGCTGAGCCGCGTGCTCCCAGTAGGCGTGGGGGCCTCTGAGGCCACATTTCCCGGGCAGCAGCTGCCCCTCCCTCCGTCGGCAGGGCAGAGGGATGGGACGGGGCTTGCTATCTATAGAGCCCCCTCAGTGGACCAGGCACTTGATGTGTCTGTCTTTCCTTGACTTCCCACTTCACAGGTGAGGAAATAGGGACTCACAGAGGTTCCGTGACTCTCCGAGATGGTGAAGCTCATTCAGAGGCAGAGTTAAGGATTAAGCGGAAGCCCAGAGCACTCACCAGGGAGTCCGGAATTAGTGGACCTGGTCTGAAATAGCCAGTCTTCACCTTGAGGCCCAAGAGCGGGCTTTAGGGGGTTCCGTGAACCCCTAAAATTAGGCGCAAAATTATATGTGAAAGTATGTTCGCATTTTTCTGGGGTGAAGGACCATCACTGTCCTCAGATTTGTGCAGAGGCATATGGGCCTCAACAAGATAAAGAAACACTGGTCTAGGGAACAGAGCAAATTAAACTGGCTCCCTGAGGGCTCAAACCTGCACCTTGGCCTGCTTGGCCAATTTTTAGAATCCCGGGAGTAGAGAGCACCGTGTAACCCCTCCATTTTCAGATGAGAAGCAGGGATCCAGTGAGGGAAGAGCCTAGCCCAGAATCACATGAGAAGGAAGTCATGGGGCCAGAACAAGACCCCATGGACTCCAGCCTCCAGGCCCCTCCCTTGTCTGCTGTACCAGCTCCCTTAGTCCCCATCTGCACCCAGAAGCCACCACTATCCCACTGTCTTAGGGAGTCGGGGCTTGGCTGGTGGGGCGCTGAGCAGCTGGTAGAATCCCAACCCGTGCAGCGTGTGGCAGGGACTGGCCCCAAGCTGTAGGTTAATAATAAATCGAGCCTAACCACAGCCCAGAGACCAGCCCGGCATCTTCCCGAGCCCTTGCGTAGGTGGGAGCCAAGCCTGCTTGGATGGGCAGGTGTGCTGAGCTGCTGCTAATTATTGTCCTGAGCAGCCCTGGCCACTCGCTCCCGCTGCCGCCCCAATCTACCGGCAGGCGCTCGCCTGGAGTTGCAAAGGCTGCTGTGGCCCCACGGGCCTCCCTCTCGAACAAAGTGACTCACCTCCATTTTTGTGCCACGGATCCCTCTGGTATCTGGTAAAGACTATAAACCTTATTCAGAGTTTTAAAATGTGTACTACAAAGTACACTGGATTTCAAAGGAAATCAATGGTATTAAAATATAAATACATACACATTAAGACATCGAATTCCACATACAGTGACACATTCTTTTTTGTTATTATGTTAAAAAGATCTAGCAGCAGGCATAATCATTACTATAATTCTTTTTCTTTTTTTTAGCCGCGTTGGGTCTTTGTTGCTGCGCGCAGGCTTTCTCCAGTTGCGGCGAGCAGGGGCTACTCTTCATTGCAGTGCGCAGGCATCTCATGGCCGTGGCTTGTCTTTGTTGTGGAGCACGGGCTCTAGGCATGCAGGCTTCAGTAGTTGCGGCACACGGGCTCAGTAGTTGTGGCTCACGGGCTCTAGAACGCAGGCTCAGTAGTTGTGGCGCACGGGCTTAGTTGCTCCGCGGCATGTGGGATCTTCCTGGACCAGGGACCGAACCTGTGTCCCCTGCATTGGCAGGTGGATTCTTAACCACTGTGCCACCAGGGAAATCCCACTATAATTCTTTTTTTTTTAAATAAATAAATTTATTTATTTATTTATTTTTGGCTGTGTTGGGTCTTTGTTTCTGTGCGAGGGCTTTCTCTAGTTGTGGCAAGTGGGGGCCACTCTTCCTCGCGGCGCACGGGCCTCTCACTGTCGCGGCCTCTCCCTTTGCGGAGCACAGGCTCCAGACGTGCAGGCTTAGTAGTCGTGGCTCACGGGCTTAGTTGTTCCGCGGCATGTGGGATCTTCCCAGACCAGGGCTCGAACCCATGTCCCCTGCATTGGCAGGCAGATTCCCAACCACTGCGCCACCAGGGAAGCTCCCACTATAATTCTTTAGTGATGAGAATAAATGATTTTTCAAGATATCCCCAACTGCCATAGATGTGATACGGAAAAACTTTTGGTTTCTATTGGCGTCACTGCCTACAGGGGCTGCTGCTAAGACTACCGTGGTGTGGTACATAAATGAAGGAAACATTAAATTTCTATAAGAGATGGGTGAAAATTAAGATGTTGGTTTTTTTCCGTATCCAAGTCCATGGATCTCCAGGTTGGACACTTATCTTTGTGTTAAGTCCTCTTCACACACTATCTCTTGTCGTCCTCCCAATACCCTGTTGGAAATCGAGGCTCAGGGATGGGCCGTGGCCAGTGAGCGGCAGGGCCCCGGCTTCATGGAAGAGCGTGTCCGTGCTCTTCCTGGGCTCCACTGCTGCGTCCCTGCAGTGAGCAGCCATAGGCTGCCCGCTAACGGGCCTTGGGGAGCAGAGTTTTGAATCATCAGCTTGACCATGATGTGTGTGGGGGGGTGATTGTAAAGGTGGGTCCTGAACCTTCCGCATGTGGAGCCAGAAGTTGTTTGCATCTCCTGGCCCCAGGGGGGTTGGTTCCTGCTGCAGCCGCGTGATCTACAGGGATAGATCAGGGAGCCCCCTGTTCATAGTACTGGGATTAGACTCTGAGAAAGGCAGGTTGTTTGGTGGGTGTCATTCATTTTTGCTCAATAAACCTTTCCTGTGTTGGTTGCTAGGGCTGGAGAAGTTCATCTGACCTGGTTCCAGCTCCCAAGGAGCTCAGGGGCTGAAGGGCCGTCTGCTGGAAGGAGTCTAATGGGGGACGCAGATAACGATGAGACAGATGATAGGGGCTGTGGACACACATGGGTGAGAGGGAGCGGGTCCGCCCAGCTGAGAAAGTCCAGAACTAGAATGCAGTCTCTGGACCCTCCATCTGTTCTCTTTCCTCCTCGCAGGCTGCCTTAGCACCACAGTGAGGACAGTGGGTAGGGACTCCCACCTTCCCAGAGAGCCCAGACATCTGGGCAGGGCAGCCTGGGGCTCTGCCCCCTCTGATCCCGCTACCCCTCAGCCAGAGTTAGGTGTTTGATGGCAGCTGGGTTTCCCGGCTGCTCAGACCCTAGCCTGAACCTCATGGCCCTGCCCAGGCCCACCCGGAGCACCCATCTAGCCGCTGAAGGCGCTTGGATACCTGTGGAGTCTAGGGGGCTTGTGACCCCTCTTCTAGGCCTAAGAATGGGGACCAGAGGCAAACTGCTCAACAATGTGAGTGACTTTGTAAGTGGTCTTAACTTAGTCACAGCCATTCACCAAGCTGCCTCCAGTACTTCACAGTTTGCCTTTAACAGGGTTTTACAGGCTGCAAATGCTTCCCTGGAGGCTCACCTTCCCTGTCTGTGACATCACACTCCTGAGCTGGTCCTGAAAAACTGGACACCCGGCCACTCTATGTTCACCGCCTCTCCCAAGATAGTTGTACCACTTTTAGCTCCCTTGGGGAGAGGCTAGCTCAGAGGCTTAGAACAGGACCGCGTTGTGGATGACAAGGGACCACCATTTTCCTGCCCTTAGCCTCATGGAGTGTCTGTGTCCGGCCCTCCCCTCTCCCTCGGGAAACCAGAGGAGGCTGAGCACGGCGGGAAGAAGAGAGCATGAAATGCAAAGCCAGGCAGCCCTAGAGCACCCGTGACTAGTGCAGCGCCCACCAGAGGGTGTGCCTACAACCAGGGTTGGCTTCCCTTCCTAGGCAGTGGAGGGGATGCTGGACGGAGGCCATGCTTCTCCCAAGCATGAGTACCTGTTGTCCCTGGTCCTGTGCTAAGTGACAGGGGGCAAAGAAGATGTGACCCAGCTAGTGTGGAGAATTCAGAGGTGAGAGGTCCGTGTGGGAGGACAGTATGATACCGGAGAACAGTTGCTGAGGTGAGGTCTGAGCTTAGCCTTGAAGGCTCGGTAAAAATTGGATGGATAGAAGCTCTGATGAGGGCTTTCTGTGCCAGGTTATTCAACCTTATGGCCGGCAGGCCCAGAATAAAGGGACCACTGGAAGCTGGTCCCAGGGAGTCTTCAAGTGTCCTGCTGGGGGTTTTGAGAGAGGGACTGATGGGCTCTGGGCTTTGGCCTAGGACTGCCTGGTGCTTGGTTATACTGGAAGGGGGCCAGCCCTCCTCCTGGGGCAGGAATCCCACTCTCCCAGGTCCCTCCAGTGGCAGTCTGGGGCTTCTAATTTTTAGTGAATCTCTAAAGCCTGGTGCAGATTTTGGACTTAATAGTCAGACTTGAGTTTGAATCCTGGCTCTGCCTCATTCCTGCTGGGTGACCTTGGGTGAGTTACCTCCCCCTGGAGCCTCAGTGTTCTCATCTCTAAAATGGGGTAAAAGTCACGCTGCCCCACACTTGAGACAGTGACTCATCCCAAGTCCTGAGACATAGAGGCACTTGGCAGGTCCCTCCCCTCGTCCACAGTCACTATGCTGGACACTCGGGTGGGGAGAACATGCCAGGAGGGGCAGAAAGAACAGCTCTAAGGACAGCTTCACAAGAGATCCACTGCCTCTGGCACTGCTGCCCAGACAACATGGAGCCCACGTGCCCCTCGATGCCGGGACAGCCCATCAGAGCCTAGGAGATGAGGCTTGTGTCCCCATGAGCCGGCTCCTCCCCTGCACCCCCACCCTGCCCCCGCCATGGCTGTGGGCTCCCTCTGCCCAGGGCCCCAGCTGTGCCTAGCTTAGTGCCATGGTAAACACTCAGTCACTTGGTGACCCCATGCCCAGAGGGGACTGAAGCCCACCCAGGGAGGACAGGCCTGACCGGGAGCCTTCTGCCTCCCCCCAGGAGTGACCTGCAGCGTCATCCTCATGTACACGTTCTGCACCGATTGCTGGCTCATTGCTGTGCTCTACTTCACCTGGCTGGTGTTTGACTGGAACACTCCCAAGAAAGGTACGAGCACAAGTCGCCCTGCCCGACCCCCTCGCCTTCGGGACACTCCCTCCTGCACAAGCTGAAGTTCCTCATCATGGGTGCTACCCCTTTTTTACTTAGCACCTACTATGTGAATAGCATTGGGCTAAGCCAGGCTGTGGTTCTGGATGGGGGGGAGGGGGGAGGTTAATAGTGGCTCTGAGGTCACATAGTGGTCCTCACGGAGCTCACACTCAATCCAGGGTTTGCAAAACGTGAGGGAATGAACTTGGAAAGGGGCCCAGGGGGAGGGAGGAGGATGCTGCATAGGGCGCTGGTCACCTAGCTCAGGGGTTCACAGTGGCTCTGCCTGAACATCACTCTCTCCCACTCCTACTCCTTCCCAACGCTGTATTTTGTTCCCTGGAAGGTGGCAGGAGGTCACAGTGGGTCCGAAACTGGGCTGTGTGGCGCTACTTTCGAGACTACTTTCCCATCCAGGTAAAGACTTGTGGGTGTTATCTTGGGAGGGTGGGAATGGACGGGAAATCTGACTTCAAGCCTTAACCCACCCCTGCACAGTGACCGCATGTGCTGGGTTGAACCGTGTGACATCTCCCACTATGAGCATCTGTTGATACTCTACCCCACTTTATGCAGGATTTGAGGCAATTTAGGATACGTATAATGCTATACCAGGTAAAAAGAAAAATCAGGACTTCGGGGAAAATATACAAGTATTTCACCCATAAGGGTCAACAGAGTTGCAGTGGTTGAGCTTCATGGTCACCTCTGAGCTTCCTGGCAGCCAAGGCAAAAGGGGAAACATGATAGTTATTGGTCCTCATTTTGGGAAAGGAAGACGTTTGTTTCTTCCTTGCGGAAACAAGAGTTGTTCTAGCATTTGGATCTAAAAGGTGTTTCAGATACTGAGATCCTGGGTGATGTAAGGAGCAGGTATAATAGCAAATATTATGGCCATTGCTTGTCTGCCTTTCAGTGAATATTAAAGTCATAACTTAAAATGGAAGTGATTGGGAATTCCCTGGTGGTCCAGTGGTTAGGACTCAGCACTTTCACTGCTATGGCCTGGGGTCAATCCCTGGTCAGGAACTAAGATCCCACAAGCCACAAGGCGCAAAAGGAAGTGATTTATCAGGAGCAATACTACTAAGGTAGTCCAGGTTCATCTGGGCTGAACCAAGGATAGCAACAGGTGTGAGGGGCTTTCTTTCCTTCTGAAGCTCTTACAGAAATATCACTTCCCTCAGTCAGTCATGGGTAGGTCACTGGGGGTCCTGGCCATGGGAATTAGGGCCCAGAAAATTTGGTGGGCACTGAATGGAGAGTGAGAGCCTAATTGCAGAAGTGCCTGGGGAAGGCTTCTGGAGGCACTGCTGCTGGAACTCCGTCCTGAAGCTAGTAGCACTGAAGGGGCAGGGAAGACAATGAGAGCACCTGAGTTTGAGAAGAAGCCTGGGATGTGGCAGATGGTGAGTAGGTGGAGTGGAGAGGGAGGATCTCCATTTATTGGGAGGCTTCTAGGAGCCAGCACTTTCCCCCAAGGAGTCTGTCCTTTAACCCTCACAGTACCCTGTAAGGCGGGTATTAATTTTATCCCATTTTTACAGAAGAGGAAACTGAAGGTCAGAGAGTAGCACAGCAGAATGAGCCTAATAGGGGGTTGAGCCAAGATTCCAGTTGCTGTCTTGCCTCAAAGTCTCGGTTCTTCCCACCACAGCATGCTGCATCCCTATGCAGCAGAGCTGTAGGAAATAAGCTTGGACGAATCCTCAGGCTTCCCTCAGGCTTGGAGGACGGAGGCAGGAAAAGCAGGGCAGTCAGACCCTGGGTGAAGCCAGGGTGCAGTCTCCCCATATGAAGCTGGTTTAGACCAAGTTGATCTCTGGGTTTCCTTCCTCCTGCACCACTGGCTGCTCTGGGTCCCCCACACTGGTCTTCTGAGCACCTGCCTTCTCTGGGGCCAAACTCAAGGTCCTGACAAGATAAAAAGTGGCTTGGTCTGGCTTTCAGTTAACATTCTATCAGACCCCCTGCTGGTGGTCTGCAAGCTAGGTTGGCAGGGCAGAGGCTTCTGGGCCCTGGTGCATGTTGGTGACGCTGGTGGATTGTGGGTAACTCTGGCAGAATCCTGAAGGTTTTCCCTGCAGGGGAAAGACATGCCTATCCAGCTCACTCAGCACCCCAGCCCCGGCACACCCTAGCTGCTGAGGTAACCCAGCAGAAATCGGTGGAGTTTGAAAGTGGAGGCAGCGTGTGTGCATGCGGAAGTGTGCATGACACGGGGTGGTGTATGTTTGCTGTTGTGAGTCAGCAACTGAGACATCCTGGCGTGCTGCCTGGGGGAGGTGGCCAGGTAACCCTACATTTCTCCGCTGCACTCACAGGACCAGCTCCCTCTGCCCATTCCAGCCTGAGCCCAGTTTTCCCAGGACCTTTGGGGTCAGAATTCCTGCTCCTCCCTTTCCCTGACCCCATCTCTCTGGCTGCAAGGAATCCAAGGCTGTTGTTGCTGGGAGGATGTTGCATCATAGGACCCAACCCTCTCATTTTGGAGGTGAGGAAACTGAGTCCCAAAGAGGGGCAAGGACTGGTCCCAATTGCACAGTGACTCCATGCCAAGGCCAGTACTAGAATCCAGGCCCCAGGTTCTTTCCCACTGGATCCCTACTGCCTGTTTCTCTGCGAAAGATCCAATCCCAGACTTCCCCACTGGATTGAGCCCCACCCCGTGGGTCTTCCTCCCTCTGCTTTGCTGTTGGAGACCTGGGTTGAGGTCCTGGCCTGTCGCTCTCTTCGCTGGCCAGCACTGTTGCTCCCCGTGTATTGCTGGGCCCCTGCAGGGCATGGGGACACAGAAGAATCAGCCCTGGTCCCTGCCCTTGGCTGGGCTCACCCTCTAATGGATCTTGCTAGATTCTGTCACTTTCTGCCCATGGGACCGTGGGCATGCTTTCTCAAGCTCACTGAGCCTCATTACCCTCATCTGTGAAATGGAGCTGCTCATATGCTAAAAAGTGGTAAATTATGGTTGGAGGTGAGGCATTATATGCTCTTTCTCTCTGCTAGGGCCCTTACCTTGGGGGCCAGGCCCCAGAGTGGCCTGCCCCTCAGGAAGCCTCTTCAAGGCCAGTAGCTCCCCCAATCCAGAACAGGATGACCTGATGACCGCTGGTCAGTGCTGGGACAGACAGGTACCCTTCCCCACTGATCTCTGCCCTTCCCGAAGAACCAAAACAAAACCCCGTGTCCCTTATCTCACCTCTGTTCCAAGAAGACAGCTGGGAGTTGGAGCCACGTGACACATGTGAGCTGGCCCTGGGAGGGCCCCTAGGCACCAGGACCAAAGCCAAGCTGGGCCTGAGGCATTTATGCCTCAGCCTGGGCTCTGTGCTTGCTGCTGGTTGACCTTGGCCAAGCCCCTGCCCCTTGGGGCCTCAGGCTCTTCTTCTGTGCGTAGAGGGTTTGGCCTTAGTGACCTGATGTCAGGGCTGATGCTCTGTGGAGTCGTGTATGACCCTCCTGTCCCACCCCCTTTTCCCAGCCTCTTGCCAATGGTTGGGTAATGATTTCTAACTGTGCCCACCCACCCCTCCCCACTCCCTTATTGGTGAAGCTCTTTGCTCTTTGCCACCAGGGCAGCTCAGCTGGCCCAGAGAGCATCCCTTCTCCCAGCAGAGGTGGGGCTCACATGTTAACAGCAGCCACCAGGACCACCAGCTACCTGGAAGAGGAGTGGGCAGTGCCCGGGTCACCTCTCCTCGAGAGATGGGCAGGATCTTTGGAGAAGAGACTAGGAAACACTCTCTGAGCTTATAGTCACCTATCTGTCCAACTGCCTCATTTCACAGATGGACCTACTGAGGCCCAGAGAGGAGGGACTGTCCCAAGGTCACAAAGCAAGTCAGGAGCAGGGCTGGTATAGAAACCAAGGCTGTGTCTGCTTCAGGACCTGTGTTCTCATTCCTTTGTTCCCCTGCCGTGGTGCCCCACTGTGTCAGCTTAGGCGAGTCTTCGTTCCTCTCTGGTTCTGAGTTTCCTCCTCTGTATGGTGCCAGGCTGGGACAAGGCTATCTGAACACCCTACCTGCCCGGGGAGGCAGGGTGGGAGGGGCGACTTGCCAGGAATGTGTCCCAGGCTCATGTCAGCCAGCAGGCCTGACCTGGGCAACCCCTTGGGCTGAGACTTTGCCATGGGTAAACAGTCAGGGGACACGAGAGCAGGTATGTCAACAGAGCCTTCATCAGCAGTGTCCTTCCTCCTCCCTCCTGAATGGACACTCTGTCCACCCATGGCGAGGGGAGTGTGGCATGAAGACAGATCAAAGCCGTATCAGAGGCCCGTCCTTTTCTGGGTGCTGCCCCAAGGGCCATTAACCTGCACTGTGCCCCAGGGCACCTCATTTAACCAATGTCCCACCAGATAGAGGCTTGGGGGAGGGAGGAAATGATTTAAAGAGCTAGCTAGGGTTCCGCCAGGTGGCCCACCTGTATCCCAGGTCCAGGGAAAAGCACAGCTGAGTGGCCTAGTCTAGCGGTGGAGGATGATTTGCTGTGACCTCCGGGGAAGCAGCAACTCCTTTCTCTAGGTCTTAGTCTCTACCTTGTAATCAAAGGAATGGCCCAGATCAGGGGTCTTCCACCCCATCCTGTGCTGGGGGCTCCCAGGCCCAGCCATCAACTCAGGAGCAAGTTTCCAATGCGGTACTGGCTGCCTCCGCTCTCACCTCAGCGCCTTCCTCGCCCATGGAAACCGGGACAGGGTGCTTTCTCCTTCTGGCTTTCCCGAGAGCTAACGCGGTAGGGCAGACGTGCTCTCTGCGGCAAAACCTCAGAACAACCACTTCTCGAAGCGCGTGTAAAGCTGGGCTTCCCCCACCTCACTGGCCGTGGATTCAGCTGCTGCTCTTCCCCATTTATGTGGTGGGCAGCTAAGGATTACTTGGGGATTTGAGCGGCTTTAATCTGCTCGCCAAAGGCAAAACGGGAGAAAGAGTACAAATGCCCCAAGCAACAGGGTACGACACGGGGTCTTTCTCACAGTCACACGTACGGGCAGTTACAGAGCTGGGAGGGGTGCCAGCCACCCTCACTCCCATCCCCTTCTGGCCTCCATCACCTGAAGATTCAGATTTCAGTTTCCCGGAGGCCAACTGCACCCCACGCCCCCCAAACTGAGCGCGGGGTTCTTCCCTCAGTCAGGGAGTTCCCAAATCTGGAGTCATAGAAAACCCAGGCTCTTGACATTCTGCCAGTGGCCAGGGGCTCTGCTCCAGCTGGCACCAGCGCGGGGCAGGGGGAACCTTGAAGCACTGCAGGTGGGAATGTCATCAGTGCCACTTCTCCAGAGGGAGGGCAGCCCACCGGACCAAAACGGTCATACCCTTTGACCCGGGAACTGTCTTTCTTGATGTTTGTCTCAAGAATGCAAGCAGATATGAGGACAAAAATAAGGTATTTATGGAAGCATTATTTCTGAGGGAAATTTTAGAAGCTTTTTAAAGGCCCATCAGCCAGGGTTTGATTACAATTCTATTCCATGTAGCATAGCCGTGAGAAGACATGCTACTGAGGGATTTTGATAAGGAAAAATAGCTATGATATGCTTGGGAGGTAATTATTTCAAAATCATATCAACCATATGACCTCAGTTTTGTGTTAAACAGAACATTTGGCTATTTGAGTAGAAAAAAAGCTCACCAGAGTCAGAGCGGTTTATCTGGTTGGCGGTATGACAGGTGCTTTGGATTTTCTCCCTACTTTCCCATAGTTTTAAAATTCTCTGATTATTCATTAGTTTTCTAATCCTAAAAGAAAGTGATGTTTTTCTGAACAAGATGCCAATCCTCTCCATCCCTCTCGGCACCCTCCACCCCATCATGTTTCCTGTGATACTGGGTCGGTGCCTCTTGCTGCTCAGGGTTTAGGGAAACTTTGCACCATCCAACCCACCGTCCAAGCCACCAGTCCCAGGGCGGGAAGGCAGTCATCCTTTAGAGCATCCAGGACACCTTTGTTGATGGCGCCACAGGTGAGCGACTCCAGCTGTACGGCTGACCTCCCCTGCCCGCAGTGTGGCTGGCACAAGGGCTGTGGCCCGTCCTTCTGCTTCCTGCATCAGAGCCTGAGCTGAGTCTGGCTGTCTGGAAGGAGGTTTCCATTCAGGCCAGCTGCACTGTCCCTTCTCTGGCCAGAGAAAGGGACTTGGACTTTATGCCAGTGGAAGCTGGACATCCCTCTTGATCTGAGAGTGACAGGAGTTGCACTGGGGTTTCAGAGCAGTCACTCTGGCTGTGGTGAGGAGGATGGGCCCAGAGAGAGGGAATGCAGGAGGCTGGCAGAGTGCAATTAAGAGGACCTGGTGTGTTCGGCTGGAGAAATAAGGGGAATGAGGGAGAAAGTTTCCCACGCCCTTCCCAGGGACTCGAAGTCCAAATGGTGACTTGCAAGTACCTGGCACCGAGAACCCAGTGATGAGAGTCTGAGGTCGGAGGAGAGAGTCAGTCCAGTCCTTCAGGCCCAGGCTTCCAGGGGCCAGGGCACACCTAGTGCCTCCCCTACCTCTGGGTGTGCCCCAGTACTCCTCTCTTGGCCAGCTTCCTCTGACCTGAGGTCTTCCCTGCAGCTGGTGAAGACACACAACCTGCTGACCACCAGGAATTACATCTTCGGATACCACCCCCACGGCATCATGGGCCTGGGTGCCTTCTGCAACTTCAGCACGGAGGCCACAGAAGTGAGCAAGAAGTTCCCTGGCATAAGGCCCTACCTGGCCACGCTGGCTGGCAACTTCCGGATGCCAGTGCTGAGGGAGTACCTGATGTCTGGAGGTGAGAATCCAGACATGTCCTGCGTGTCCCTGCCTGAGCCACTCCATTGGCCAGGAAGCCAACCCACCGTGCCCTGGTGCCTGGTCCTGTGTTGGAGACGTGGTCTGCTGAGGCACAGTGGGTCAGGGCTGAGTGGGAGAGCTGTTCATACAATCTTCAGGGTTCAACTAGGATAACATCTTCCCTAGAAAGCCTTCTCTGACCCCTTTTCTGGGCATCCCCAGCCCCTGTGCTGCCCTTTGCACGATTTAATCATCGTCCATGACTCTCATTATCCATCCACCTTGATCCCCACCAGCCTGACTTACTGGGATTCCCTAGCACCTGGCACCAGCATGACACAGTTAGGACCTCAGGGAACGTTTGCCAAATGAATGCATTCCCTAAACAACCTTGTGTCATTGTCCCCACTTTACAGATAAGTAAGCTGAGGCTCAGAAAAAGGAATGGCTTACGTGGGGCCATACCTCCAAGTGGCTGGGTTAGGTCTGGGACCCAGGTTCACGGCTCTGTCTATATTTGACCATGTGCAGGGGGTAGGGAGTGCATCCATGGGCAGCCCTGACTGTGTGTCCCCCCTCCACTCCCCAGGCATCTGCCCTGTGAACCGGGACACCATAGACTACTTGCTTTCAAAGAATGGGAGTGGCAATGCCATCATCATCGTGGTGGGGGGCGCGGCCGAGTCCCTGAGCTCCATGCCCGGCAAGAACGCAGTCACCCTGCGCAATCGCAAAGGCTTTGTGAAACTGGCCCTGCACCATGGGTGAGTGCCTCCCAGAACACGTGTGCGCGCGCGTGCGCACACCTGTCAACAGTTCTGCGCAGCCCAGGGCAGCAGCTCCTTGCCTCCTGAAGGCAGAACCCAGACCCCAGGAAGGCAGAGAAGGGGGTTAGCTATCCTGTGGGGAAGGGGAGGTTGGAGCCCAGAGGTTCAGGCCAGGGTTGCCCAAGCTCAGGCTGGGCAGCCAAGTGGGCAAAGATGCAGCCTGGGTCTCCTGGGCCCTGGCAGGTGGGCTGAGAGGCCAGCCAAGCCCAGAGGCAGCACTGTGCCCCAGGGCCAGAGCGTGTCATGCAGCTAGGAGAGCGAAAGGCCAGGAAGGAGGGTGTTGTGGCCCGAAATATCAAGGAAGCCTTCTTGGAGGGGTAACCCTGGGGACAGGCAGAGAAGAGCTAGGCAGCTTGATTTCTCCGACCTTTTCTAGGGGTACATTCTGGATAGCCACCTGTTCAGCACATTTCACTGGACAAAGCGCATTTACTTCTACGGTCCCGTTTGATTCTCCTGCAAAATCCTGCAGGGATGCCATCCCCATTTTCCACTTGAGAAAACCGAGTGAGGCTATAGTGGCCTGGTCAGGGCCACATTGTAAAGCCCTGACATGCTCCCCAGTCACTAACAGGGGCAGAGGGCCTGTCCCCGTCTGGCAGCGAGGGGACATGTGGTCTGGGGTCCCCCGGGTGATTCTTGTGCACCCCTGACAGAGGGGAGTTCAGCTGGCGTCTGGGGCCTCTAGGGCCGCCAGGAGGAACTGAAGCCAGTGATTGGGCTATGACAGACCCTGGCCTCTCCCTTCCAGAGCCGACCTGGTTCCCACCTACTCCTTCGGGGAGAATGAGGTGTACAAGCAGGTGATCTTTGAGGAGGGCTCCTGGGGCCGATGGGTCCAGAAAAAGTTCCAGAAGTACATTGGCTTCGCCCCGTGCATCTTCCATGGCCGAGGCCTCTTCTCCTCCGACACCTGGGGGCTGGTGCCCTACTCCAAGCCCATCACCACCGTGGGTGAGCCCCCCTTCCTCCAGACCCTGAACTCGGGTGCCACAGCTAGTTTAGTGGCAGAGTTAGGATTCAAATCCATCCCTGGCTCTGATGTCCATGCCCTGAACCATGAGGACGTGGACCTGTTTGGGTGCTGATGGGAATGATCGTTGCGGGAGGGGGATAGGGGATAGTTCCATTACCACGAGCTAAGCTGTGCTAGATGAGAAAACAGGACTCAGCAATTCTGTGTTTTCAGAGCCCAAGTCTATCAGGGAAGACCCCCTTACAGCAAAGACCAATAGGGGGTGTGAGGAGGACGTGCAGGGTGCTCTGGAGGGTCATAATGGACCCCAGGGAGGAGGTGACTCTTTTTTTTTTTATAATTTTATTGTTTTACTTTTGGCTGTGTTGGGTCTTTGTTGCTGCGCGCGGGCTTTCTCTAGTTGCGGCGAGCGGGGGCTACTCTTCGTTGTGGTGCACGGGCTTCTCATTATGGTGGCTTGTCCTGTTGTGGAGCATGGGCTCTAGGCACATGGGCTTCAGTAGTTGTGGCACACGAGCTCAGTAGTAGTGGCGCACAGGCTTAGCTGCTCTGCGGCATGTGGGATCTTCCCGGACCAGGGCTCGAACCCGTGTCCCCTGCATTGGCAGGCGGATTCTTAACCACTGCGCCACCAGGGAAGTCCCTGTGACTCTTACACTATTGGCTGAATAGGAATTATCCTGAAAAAGAGGGGAGGAAGAGACATTTTGTCAGAAACAATAGCCTAAATGAGGTTCCTGCAGCAAGATTGTATAGATATTTGAGGAACAGATGCAAATCAATATACCTGGAGCAGAAGCCTGTGAGAAGCGTAGCAAAAAAACTGGCTGCACTTCGCCCCCAGCTGTGTTGTTTTGCGTTCATATGAGACAGTTTAGAGGATTCCAAAGAATTATCTATTGTAGGAGTATGTGTGTCTGTGTGCGTCTGTTAATGGTTCACAATCTAGAGATCACATAAGAGCATGGAGGCCGCAAGCCATGGACTTCAGGGGCCAAAGCTCACATAGATACTTTGAGTTCTTATCAGGGCCAGATGTTTTGCTTTGTACTTTTTCCAGAGAGATCAACTTCCTGCATTTTAGGTCACACGATCCAGACTCACCCTTGACTCTTGTTACACACAAATCCCATACCAGGTCTGACGTCTGTGAGGCAGCGGGGACATTTCCATGCACGGGGTGGCTGGAGAGGGACGGGGTCTAGTGGACGGCGTGAAGGCGTTTGCTCCTCACCTTAAGAATGGAAAACTGGGGAGTTTCCTGGTGTCCTAGTGGTTAGGATTCTGGGTTTTCATTGCTGTGGCATAGCCCTATAAGGAAGGATCCCCATGTGATAGGTGAGGAAACTAAGGCGCAGAGAGGTGAAGTGATGTGCCCAGAGCGGGGCAAAAGCAAAGCCATTACCTGATCCCACACCTCTCACAGGAGCTCCCAGCTGAGTACTGGACTTGATCCTATCTGCTGCTTAGTGGCTATGCGGCCTTGGGCAGGTCCCTTCCCGTACCACTGGGCCCCAGTCTTCTCACCTGTAAAAGGGACAGCCTGCAATGGAGCACATTCAGCACAGTTCCTGACAGGCGGCTGGCACGTAGCGCAGGGTCGCTACCATCGGCGTTATGGTGGATGCCCGGGGAGCGTGGGCCGAATGGCACTGACTAACCAGAGGCCTGTGCCCCATCCCTGCAGTGGGTGAGCCCATCACTACCCCCAAGCTGGAGCACCCGACCCAGCAGGACATCGACCTGTACCACGCCATGTACGTGGAAGCCCTGGTGAAGCTCTTCGACCAGCACAAGACCAAGTTCGGCCTCCCGGAGACCGAGGTCCTGGAAGTGAACTGAGCCTGTCCGCGGGGGACAGCTTCTGGGAGGAACCAGCTGCAAATCGTTTTCTACCAAGTTCTCTAGTGCTTTTTGTTCTGTAAATGTGAAAGCGTCATGGGTGTCTGTGGGTTATTTAAAAGAAATTATAATAATTTTGTTAAACCATTACAATGTTAGGTCTTTTTTTAAGAAGGAAAAGTGAATGTTTCAAGCTCTTTCACTTCCAATTTGTCCTGTTCTAGGTGGTGGCTGACCCATCTGGGCCTTTATGGTTTCTCAACCAACCCCTCTTCTCTCCTTCCCAAAATTACAGAGAAAACTCAGTCCTGGTTAACTGGGGAAGAAGGACAGCCATTAGTGACTCAGGCCAGTTAGATTATTTGCCCTTTGTCCCTGGGGGATGAGGGGCCAGAATCTTCCTCTAATACAAACATCTCTACAGCCGGCTACCCCACGCTTGACTGCACGACCAGCTGCTTCTGCCAAGGGGAAGACTCAGAGGCAACAGGGGTCCCCACTTTCAAAAGCTCAGGGATAAACGTCTGGAATATTCAAGCTCAATTCTCCTCTCTGCCACCCCCCACGGCCCCAGTCTCTGAAATCTGAGCCTGGACTGGCCTCCAGAGAGAGGATGGAGGTGGCGGTGATCCCAGGCTGGGGGATGGAGCTGCCCAGTTTAATCATCTCTTGGATTACCAAGCCCCACCACGTTCTGGTTGGAGTGCTGGTTTTCCTCAGGGAGCTGATGACATGGACCCAGCACAGACCCCGCATTGGCCTAAATCACATACTTCTCAGTGGCCTAGGTTTGTTTAACCCACACCCTCAGTAGTGGATGTGGGCGAGGGGTCCCATTTCCTGTTTCCAGAGGGACCTGGCCTTCTGAGCAGCAGATTGGTCCAGAGCAGAAGTTCCCCAAACCCAAACCTCATATATTTGTGCCTTTCTGAGAGGGGGCCAGGGAGGAAATCTAGTCCTTTGTGTATTCTGTTTTCTCTTGATGAGATCATTATACCATGTCAGACTTTTGTATATTCCTAAATGAATAAATGAAAATGAGTGTCCTCTATGAGTTATTGCAGGGGCCGCATCTGCATCTTGCCGCTGACACTTGGGGAGACCACCGCCCCCACCGGGCTGCCTGCTGAGCCCTCTCCCCCTTGCTTCTTTGGCCCACATGGCCCTGTGTGGTGTATTAGTTATTAATTGCTGTGTAATAAATTACTCCAAAACTTAGTGGCTGTTGGGACTTCCCTGGCAGTCCAGTGGTTAAGACTCTGCACTTCCAATGCAAGGGGCACGGGTTCCATCCCTGGTTGGGGAACTAAGATCCCACATGCCACTGCAGCACAGCCAAAAAAAAAAAAAAAAAAAAAAAAACAGAACTTAGTAGCTGCAAACAACAGTGTTCACTTTCTGAGGGTCAGTAATCAAGGTACAGCTTAGCTGGGGCCTCTGCTTCAGGGTCTCACACAAGGCTACAATCAAGGTATCAGCCGGGCTGTGATCATCCCAAGGCTTGACAGGGGAGGATCCACTTCCAAGGCCATTCTTTTGGCTGTTGGCGGGATTCACCTCTTCACTGGCTTTGACCAGAGGCCACTCCCAGTTCCTTGCCACACGGGCCTCTCAGTAGAGTAGCTCACAGCGTGGCAGCTGCTGCATCAGAGAGAGTAAGCAAGAAGAAGCAGAGAGAGTGCAAACAGAAGCCACAGCCTTCTAGAACCTAATCTTGGAAGTGATAACCTATCCTTTTGCCATATTCTCTTCATTAGATGCAAGTCACTAGGTCCAGCTCACGCTCTTGAGGATTACACACGGAGTGAACGCCAGGAGGCAGGGCTCACTGGAGCCCCTTCACAGCTGCCTTCCACCTGTGGTAAAGGCTACTGTCCTGCTGTAAGGTCCTAGAATAGCTGAGCTGGAAAGGTCCATATGGGTCACTCAACCATGTTCCTTGCCCCTGGCCTCAGTTATACCACAAAGAGGGAGGCCTGGCCTGCTGTCACTCTAGTGATTTCATACCACACCTGGATCTCACAACATGCCACCTCTCTCTGTTCTAATTCCATTCAGTTCAATGAGTACCAAGTACCTGGGGGAACCCTTCCCACCTGAGACTGAAGTGACTTTCCCACTTCCCACTACCTAATGCCTGTCTTTACCATTCACCTCAGGGACCATTCCTCTGGGCCAGAAGCTGTGAGCTGGCTGCGTGGGAGCAGAAACAAACATTGGAAACAGCTGAGGATATGCAGGGTGGTCAGAGCTGTGATGGAGAGGCCCCTAATCCAACCTGGGGTGCCTCATTGATCTGGGGCCCCAGCCTGAGCTGGGACTCAATGGGTGACTGGAAATTTGCCAGGAAGGAGCTGAAGGGCAGAGCAGCAAGTGCAAATGGGGGAGGCTGCTGACTTGAACCACTGAGAGGTGGTGGTGGAGAGGTCTGCAGTGGGGCTTCCCATGGGAGGGCAGGGAGCTGGCTTCTCCAGAGTTTTTCGGTGGGGAGGAGGGCAGGGCAGAGAAGAGGTGCCCTGGAGGCCAACAGAGGCTAGATTCTGTAGCTCCAAGCAGGTCTTAGGCCTCAGGCCACAGAGCCCAGGTTAGAGGACAGACATTTCCTTTAGGATGGAGGAAAGGCCCGTTTTCTGATGCATCTCAGCCCCATACCAGCCCCAGCCTGAGGCTAGCCATGACCCCCATCGTCTGGCTCCAGGCTAAACTAGGCCAACCCACAAACATAGGCCGTTATTCTCAGCATTAATTTTGTGAAGATTGGATACCCACTGTGCATCAGGGAACTCCACCATCTCTGCCTAGGAACGGGAACAGTAACCAGGCCCCAAGTCTTGGAGGGGCCACCCAGGGCAACGTAAGCTCGGCCCTCTGTATCCATGGGTTTTGCATCTGCAGATGCATAGCGCCAACTGTACTACTCTATTTTATATGAGGGACTTGAGCATCCTCTCATTTCGTTATCCACTGGAGGGAGGGGAGTGGAGTAGGGGTGGAGGGCTCTATAACCGATCCCCTGCAAATAGCAAGCGTGTCTAGCAGCCAGCTGTGCAGAGCAGAGGCATGCCTCGCTCTAAGCTGCGTGTGGTGAACTCTAGGTAAATGCTGTGAACATTGCCTTGGGTTGGGAGTTGTTACCTTGGGAGAGGGAACTGGAAACTCCTTTTCCAGAAGACCCTCTGCCTTTGGACGGTGGGAGTGCGGCTGCTGTCTCAGCCTGAAGGTCAGTTCCATGATGCTGCTTGTTGTTCCCAGATATGGCCACTAGGGGGCACTGAGGACAGGTCTGAGGCGAACGCTGCGCAGCTTCCTAAGCTTTCTTTTCACATTATGACGCTTATCTAGCTCCTACCCAGGGCTAGAAGCTAGAGATAAATAAAATCACAGACTCCCAAAAGCTGAGCGATAGACAGAAATTTAACATTCACCGTGAGCAATTCCTCCTAACCTGGGAAACTTGGCACAGAAAGGCCAACAGACTTGCCCCTAATTACTCAGCAAATCAACATTCACTGAATTCCTCCTCTTGACAGGGAACGAGGGGCTTCCAAATTGAATGTCCCCGGTTCTCAGGTGCTTGAAATGTAATAAGGGCGACAGAAACGTAAAGCACTCATCTTTTAAAAAACCTTTGCCTCCTTTTATATTCCCTGTCTGGTTCTAGATGTCACAACTGCCCACCATCAGCACAACCAGCCTCCAGTCGTGGTGGGCTCTTCGCTCCTCCCCCTTCCCTGCCCCCCACTCCCATAGCTGCTTGCTGATGCTGATGCTGACATTTTTGTCTCTCAAATCATTTCCTCCTTTCTCATCCCTGATAACATATACGAATGAGTGTGGGATCCAGCCTGTGACATTGCCCTTACCAGCTGCATTATCATGTCACTTAACCTTTCTGAACCTCAGCTTCCTCATCTGTAAATGGGAATAATCTATATTCCTGAGTAAATGAGATAATAGGTATATAAATATAGGATATAAAAATGAAATATATTCATCCAGCTCTCTCAACAGGAAATAATAGCTGTGATCATCATCATCATCATCATCATACCCTTACTGGGTTTCCCGGACCTATTAAATTGAGCTCCCTGTTTCCAGGCCTCTCTCCAGCTCGCTGTTCCTGCAGCAAAGTGGCCAGTCTTCCTTATTTTTTTTTTTTAAATAAAAGCTTTATTGAGATATAATTCATGTATCATAAAGCCCATCCTTTTCAAGTATGTACTACAGTCAACTAATCTATGACAAAGGAGGCAAGGATATACAATGGAGAAAAGACAGTCTCGTCAATAAGTGGTGCTGAGAAAAGTGGACAGCTACATGTAAAAGAATGAAATTAGAACATTCCCTAACACCACACACAAAAATAAACTCAAAATGGATTAAAGACCTAAATGTAAGACCGGACACTATAAAACTCTTAGAGGAGAACATGGGAAGAACACCCTTTGACATAAATCACAGCAAGATCTTTTTTGACCCACCTCCCAGAGTAATGGAAATAAAAACAAAAATAAACAAATGGGACCTAATGAAACTTAAAAGCTTTTGCACAGGAAACTATAAACAAGACGAAAAGACAACCCTCAGAATGGGAGAAAATATTTGCAAATGAATCAGTGGACAAAATCTCCAAAGTATATAAACAGCTCATGCAGCTCAATATTAAAAAAACAAAAAACGGGCAGAAGACCTAAATAGACATCTCTCCAAAGAAGACATACAGATGGCCAAGAAGCTCATGAAAAGCTGCTCAACATCACTAATCATTAGAGAAATACAAATCAAAACTATAATGAGGTATCACCTCACACCGGTTAGAATGGGCATCATCAGAAAATCTACAAACAACAAATGCTGGAGAGGGCGTGGAGAAAAGGGAACCCTCTGTTGGTGGGAATGTAAATTGATACAGCCACTATGGGGAACAGTATGGAAGTTCCTCAAAAAACTAAAAATAGAACTACCATACAACCCAGCAATACCACTACTAGGCATATACCCCGAGAAAACCATAATTCAAAAAGAGTCATGTACCACAATGTTCATTGCAGCTCTATTTACAATAGCCAGGACATGGAAGCAACCTAAATGTCCATCGACAGACAAATGGATAAAGAAGTTGTGGTACATATATACAATGGAATATTACTCAGTCATAAAAAGAAATGAAATTGGGCCATTTGTAGAGACGTGGATGGACCTAGAGCCTGTTATACAGAGTGAAGTAAGTCAGAGAGAGAAAAACAAATATCATACATTAACGCGTATGTGTGGAATCTAGAAAAATGGTACAGATGAACCGCTTTGCAAGGCAGAAATAGAGACACAGATGCAGAGAACAAATGTATGGACACCAAGGGGGAAGTGGGGTGGTGGTGGTGGTGGTGGGATGAATTGGGAGATTGGGAATGACATGTATACACTAATATGTATAAAATAGATAACTAATAAGAACCTGCTGTATAAAGAAATAAATAAAATTCAAGAAAAAAAGGAATAAATTTGAAAAAAAATGAGGAACATAATTCAGCGGGCTTTAGTATATTCGCAAAGTTGTGCATCAATCACCACTGTCTAATTCCAGAACAATTTCATCACCACCAAAAGTAATCCCATACCAGTTAGCAGTTATTCCTTATTACCCTTCCCGTCAGGCCCTGGCTAAAAACTAATCACTAACCTACTGTCTGTCTGTATGAATTTTCCTGTTTTGGACATTTTCTACAAGTGGAATTATACAATAGGTGGCCTTCTGTGTCAGGCTTCTTAGATTTAGCATAAAGTTTTCGAGGTGTGTCTGTGATGTAGCATGTTTCATGAATCATGTACCATTTGTCCTTTGGAGCATGAAAGTTTTTACTTTTGGTGTAATCAAATTTATCTAGCTTTTTTGTTTTTTGTTTTTGTGGTGTGTGCTTTCATATCTAAGAAGCCACCGCCTAATCCAAGGTCACAAAGATTTACTCCTATGTTTTCTTCTAAACGTTTTAGAGTTCTTAGCTTCTACATTTAGATCTCTGGACTATTTTTTTTAATAAAGTTATTTATTTTATTTTTGGCTGTGTTGGGTCTTTGCTGCTGCGCACGGACTTTCTCTAGTTGCAGTGAGTGGGGGCTACTCTTTGTTGCCGTGCACAGGCTTCTCGGCTTCTCATTACGGTGGGTTCTCTTTGTTTCGGAGCACAGGCTCTAGGCATGCGGCTTCAGTAGTTGTGGCACCCGGGCTCAGTAATTGTGGCTTGAGGGCTTATTTCCTCCACGGAATGTGGGATCTTCCCGGACCAGGGCTCGAACCCGTGTCCCCTGCACTGGCAGGATGATTCTTAACCACTGCGCCATCAGGGAAGCCCATCTGGACTACTTTGAGTTAATTTCTGTGTATGGTTGAGGTAGGGTCCCACTTCATTCTTTTGCATTTCCATTTTTTGGATATCCAGTTATCCCAGCACCGTTTGTTGAAAAGACCATTCTTTCCTCATAAAATTGTCTTGGCCCTTTTGTCCAAAATCGATTGATCATAAATGTAAGGGTTTATTTCTGGATTCTCAGTTCTATTCCACTCATCTCTATTTCTGTACTTACTTTAGTAGCACACTGTCTTGATTAGCTTTGTGATAAATTTTGAAATCGGGAAATGTGAGTCCTGATTTTGTTCTCTTTTAGATTGTCTTGGTTATTCTGTGTCCCTTGCATTTCCATATGAATTTTAGGATTGGCTTGTTAATGTTTGCAAAAAAGGCAGCCAGGGTTTTGATAGACGTTGCATTTGAAGCGACAGATCAATTTGGTGAATGTTGCCATGTTAACAATATTAAGTGCTCTGGATGTTTTCCCATTCATTTAGGTTTTCTTTAACTTCCTTTAATGGTGTTTGTAGTTTTCCGTATACAAGTCTTGCACTTCTGTTAAATTAATTCTTAAGCATTTTATTTTTTTGTTGCTATTGTTAATGGAATAGTTTCCTAATTTTGTTTCAGATTGCCATGTTAGTGTACAGAAATACAATTGATTTTTGCATATTGATCATGTATCTTGCAACTTTATGGAACTTGTTTGTGTCACATGCTTTTTCTGCATCTGCTGAGATGATCATATAGTTTCTGTCCTTTATTCTATTAATATGGTGTATTACATTACTGGATTTGTATATGCTAAACCAATCTTGCATTCTTGGTAAAAAAAATTTATATGTTTGGATTTAGTTCACTAGTATTTGATTCACTAGTATATTGTTGAAGATTTTTATGTCTATATTTATAATGAATAAGGGATATTGGTCTGTAGTTTTCTTGTCTTTGCCTGATTTTGGTATCAGGGTAATGCTGGCCTCATAGAATGATTTGGGACATCTTTTCTTCTGTTCTTGGAAGAGTTGTCAAGGATTGATGTTAATTTTTCTTTAAATATTTGGTAGAATTCATCCCTGAAGCCATTTGGGCCTAGGCTTTTCTTTGTGGAAAGTTTTTGATTACTAATTTAAACTCTCCTTGTTATAGATCTCTTTAGATTTTCTTTTTGTTCTTGAATCAGTTTTGGTAGTTTGTGTGTTTCTAGGAATTTGTGCATTTCATTTGATAATCTAATCTGTTGTTATACAATTGTTCATAAGATTCGCTTCCAATCCTTTTTATTTCTGAAAGGCTGGTAGTGATGTCCTCGCTTTCAGTCCTGATTTTAGTAATTTGAGGCTTCTCTCTTTTTTTTCTTGATCAGTCTAGCTAAAGATTTGCCAGTTTAATTGATCTTTCCAAAGAGCCATCTGGTTACACTGATTTCCTCTGTTCTTTTTCTATTTTTTATGTCATTTATTTGTGCTTTAGTGTAAACGTATTTAGCGTATTTTCCTCTAGTATTTCCTCTGAGTTAGTTTGCTCTTCTTTTTCCAGTGTCTTAAGGTGGAAGTTTAGTTTATTAATTTGAGATTTTTTTTCTTGTTTAATATGGGTGAATTATAAGTTTCCCTCTAAGAACTGCTTTAGCTGCATCCCACAGTTTTGGTGTGTTGTGTTTTTGTTTCATTCATCTCAAAGTTTTTTATAATTTATCTTCTGATTTCTTTGTTGACCCATGGTTATTAAGAGTATGTTGGTTAATTTCCATGTATCTGCTATTTTTCCAAATTTCTTTTGCCATTTATTTCTAATTTGATTTCATTATGTTCTTAGAGCATACTTTGTATGATTTCAACCCCTTTTAATTTATTGGGACTTTTTTAATGACCAAACATATGATCTATCTTAGAGAACATTCCATGTGCATTTGAGAAAAGCATGTATTCCGCTTTTGTTGGTTGGAATGTTTTATAGATTAGGTATCTATTAGGTCAAGTTGGTTTATTGTGTTGTTCAAGTCTCCTTTTCCTTGTTGATCTTCTGCCTAGTCGTTTTATCCATTACTGAAAGTGGGGTATTGAAGTAACCAAGTATTGTTGTTGAACTGATTATTTTTCCCTTCAATTCTGCAAGTTTTGCTTCATATATTTTGGGACTCTGCTGTTATGTGCATATGTTTATAATTTTATATCTTCCTAATGAAGTCACCCTTTTATCATTATAAAATATCTTTACATCTAGTAACAATTTTTATCTTAAAATCTGTTTTGTGTAGCCTGTATTAGTATAATATAGGCACCCCAGTTCTCTCTTGGTTACCATTTGCATGGAATATCTTCTATCCTTTCCCTTTCAACCTATTTGTGTCTTTAAATAAGAAGTGTGTTTTTGTAGACACAATAGTGTTGGACTTCTAAAAAATACATACAGTACTTCTACTTTCTGCCTTCTGATTGGAGCGTTAATTACATTTAATGCAATTACTAAGGTAGGGTTTACATCTGCCATTTTGTTGTTCTTTCTCACCTTCCATTCCTGCCTTCTTTTGTGTTAAACATGTATTTTCTAATATATTATTTTAATTCTCTTGTTGTCTCTTTTACTGTATATTTTTGAGTTATTTTCTTCATGGTTACTCTGGAGATTACAACTAGCATCTTAATTTAAAACTATCTAGTTTAGATTAATACCAACTTAATTTCTCCATCTTTTGGGCAGGCTGGCCTGAGAGAAAAGAGGGGCAGGCCGCACATAGGAATGGTGTGATGGGTTAAATGCTGACCCACAAAATAATATGGACATGTCCTAATCCCTGGAACTTGTGAATGTGACTTTATTTGGAAAAAGTCTTTACAGATATAATTAAGGATCTCAAGATGAAATAATCCTGGATTATCTGGGAGGGCCCTGAATCCTATGACAAGTGTCCTTAAAAGTAAAAGGAACGAGAGACACAGGGAAAGGGGAGAGGCCACGTTAAGGAAGCAGGGACTGGAGTTATGTAGCCACAAGCCAAGAAACAACTGGAGCCACCACAAGCTGGAAGAGGCAAAGAAGGATTCTCCTTAAGAGTCTTTGAGGGAGTGTAGCCCTAACACCACCTTGATTTTGGACTTCCAGCCTCCAGACCTATGAGAGAATAAATTTCTTCTGTTTTAAGCAAGCTACTTTATGGCTTAAACTAATACAGTGACCTTCAATCTTTTAGAGGGTCTGTGCCAGTGGATGGCAGAGTCTGGTCTTCTTATCCGTGAAGGATTTCACTTTACTTGGGGTAGGCTGCAAATCTGACGCTTTTTTCTAATACTTCTGAGAAGGTGGAAGAAATTCTCATTTAATGGGTTATAATGGGATCACTAGGAGGAGAAAAATAGGAATTTCCCCCACCCCTTGGCTTCAACCACAATTTTTATGACAAACTTCTGCCCCGTATATATTCTAAACTTCTTTTGCGTAATCCTGTTTTTCTTCCTTGTAAACTCTTTTTAAGGCTATTTTTCACCACTTATTGCTTAGGGAGTTTTGGTTTGTGTATTTTCAGCTCATATTTTATCATGCATACACACAATTGTATCTCCTACACTTTTTACATAACATTACAATGCCCTTATGCACATTTAAAAAGCACCTTTTCTCATTTCTAAAATACCAAATGATTTTTGAGATTTCTAATTACTTTTGATGAAAACCAATACAAAGTATTTTTTCCTCTGATTAAACACAAATGATGTATTTTTAAAATTTCCTGTATATGATATAGAAATATATTCTGAGAAAAACATGACTTCACTGTATAAATAAAATTTAAAATATACGCTATAATACTCTTTTATTAGAGGCAGTAAAATGTAGGATTAACAACATTGGAGTTAGACTACTTTCAAACCCCAGCTTAAAACTCAAAACATGTGACCTAGGGCAGGTGACAGAAATCTTGCTTTAGCTCTCTAATCTCCAGCACTGTGGTGAGTGTACACATGAACTGCTTACAACAATGCCTGGCACAGGGACTTCCCTGGTGGCCAGTGGTTAAGAATCCGCCTGCCAATGCAGGGGACAAGGGTTCGAGCCCTGGCCTGGGAAGATCCCACATGCCATGGAGCAACCAAGCCCGTGAGCCACAACTACTGAGCCTGCGCTCTAGAGCCCGTGCTCTGCAACAAGAGAAGCCATGACGATGAGAATCCCGCGCACCTCAACGAAGAGTAGCCCCCCACTCGCTGCAAGTAGAGAAAGCCCGTGCACAGCAACAAAGACCCAACACAGCCAGAGGAACAAACAAAAAAACAAAAACGAAAAAGAAAAAAAAATAATGATAGGTAGCATTTATTGAACACTTACTCAGGAGACTATTTCAGTTTTCTGCCATACCCCTAGGGGTGAGTGCCAGCTCTCCTAGGGTTTGTGGCATGTAGGTGGAAAAGTCTGAGAAGTGTTATTTACCTCAGTTCTGTATATCTGGTGTCTAGTGATCTGCCTGATGCAGAGTTGAACCTCAGTAAAGGCTTGTGGAAAATCGCTCCTGCTCTCTGTGCTGGAACATCCTTTCTTCCCTCCCTGCCTGGTGAACTCTTATTGGTCCCTCAATACCCAGGCTAAATGTCACCTCCACTGTGAAATATGACTGTCTTCTCTGGCTCCCACAGTCCCTGGACTTATTCAGGCCTAGCACTAAGCCCCTTGATCTGGGGCTTCTGGCCTCTAGAGCTGTGAAAGAACAACTTTCAGTTGTTTTAAGCTAGGCAGTTTGTAGTAATTTGATACAGCAGCCTCAGGAAACTAATACAGCTTGGAAACAGACAAATGTTTTCTGTGAAATTCCACCGGATCTTGGAACCAGGTATTTGGGATTTCTCAATTACTCCCTTCTCAGCAAACACCTGACTGCATACCCTAGGCTCTAGCCATGAGGAACTACTCAGCGTTTCAGAATAGGAGACGGTGTGACATACATCTTAGCCAGCTCTGGGATCAGATCCAAAGTGTCTTCAGGCTTCTGAATACCCTAGAAAGATAGTATGCTTACCTTTTATTAAAATATTTTTAGTGCAATTATTATATACCAGGTCTTGCACTGGGCACTATACTTAACATTAATTTACTTAATCCCCACAGCAACCTTGTTACTATTTTACAGATGGGAAAACTAAAGCTGAGAGAGGGAAACTGGCTTGCCTAGGAACATATAACTAGAAGGTGGCAGAGCCAAGATTCCAAAAGTTCCTGATTCCTGTTGTGTCTGACTCTAAAACACTGTGCTCTTTCTGCTAGGTCAGTCCAGGTGGTGGAGAAATTCAGTCTAAGGGGGAAAAAGGCAGATCATTATTCTTCAGAATGACTCAATGATATTTATTACAGAAGCAATTGCTATAAATGCTATCATTATGATCAAGGAGGTATTCATGGAAGAAGTGGCATTGGAACTGTGCCTTCACTTCAAAAACACATGTCCTGATTCTCTGCGAGGCACCGGGAATCCAGAGATGAATCAGACAAAGTTCTTTTGCTTGAGAAATTCAGTGTGTAAGTTTGTGTGTTTGCAGGAGGGGTATGTGTGGCTGCACATGTGTGTTACAAACTTATTAAAACACAGTAGAATGCAATAGAATAATCAGGAATGTAGTAGAGGCAAGTTTCCTAACTCAGGGTCCCAGAGTGTATCTGAGAAGCCTTTTGGGATCCCAACCCCAGATGAGATTTGATGGGTAAGTAAACATTAGTCAGGAGGAGAAAAGTAGCAAAGGCTTTTCAAGAACAGCATAAACACCCCACTCACAGAAGTGAAACAGTGTCCCGAGGTGCCTGGCTCAGCCTACCAGTTAGTGGAGTGTGAGGAGGGGCGGGGACTTGTGGGTTGGAACTGGTCGTGGGTGGAGCTGGCAGGACTGCCCGACAAGTTTCTGGTCTTGGTGCATCCTGCGTGGTGGTTTTCTGTATAACCATAAAGTATTCCTTTTCAATCCTCACACGTTGACAAGAGTCCCTCAGGAAAAGATTACTCTGGGAAACTGCAACTACAGACCGGCCACCACGACCCAGCTGGCGCCAAATGCATCCCCGCCCTCCGAGGGAGGCCGGTTACCATGGCAACTAGGTCAGGGCGGAAGTGGCTCCCAAAACTGACTCTCACTAATCAGGTGACTCTCCTGCCTTCTGCACGTGACAGCAGAGCCCAGGCGCAAGGTCTACCTAATCAGACTCCGCCCCTCTTTTCCTTTACTGACAACTGACAGCGACCTCGAGCAATGGTCCTTGCGGCTCCCCCAGGAGACCCCGCCCCATGGTAGTGGAAGAACCAATTAGACTGGGAAAAAATGAAGCAACGCCCCAGGTTTTACCTCCCCTTGACAGACGCAATTTAGGCCATCCCTGGGTTCCTCCGCCCCCAGCCTGTTCCTGCCGGCGATAGACAGACCTTCTGCCCAATAGCGCGTCCGTTTTCTGTGATTGGGTCCCGCCCCCGTGGGAGCTGAACCAATGGGCAAGCCAGGTCTCGGCGGGTGGTGGGGGTTGCACTGCGGTAATATGGCTCTTCCTTAGCCAGCGGCGGTGGCCGGCGGTGGGGTAGAGCGGTTCTGCCTCCCGGGTGGCTGGTTTCTGGGCTTCAGGGGCTCAGCGGGTCGTGACTAGGCTGTGGTGGCGGATGCCGGAGGAGCGCCGGCCCCGCCGCTTGGCGGCTCCCGGGTCAAGATGAGCGCTTCAGCGTCGGTCGGGGGACCGGTCCCCCCGCCGCCCCCGGGCCCGGCCGCCGCGCTGCCTCCCGGTTCTGCCGCGCGGGCCCTGCATGTGGAGCTGCCGTCTCAGCAGGTAACCCCGCGGGCTCGCGGCGCTCGGGAGGGGCCGGGAGGAGGCCCATGAGGGGACTCCGTGGGCGGCAGACTGACCCTGTACAGGCCGGGAGACCCTGAGAAGTGACCGGGAAGAACTCTGAGGACCGAGGAGGGCTGTTCAGAGGTCTTGGGAGGGGAGGAATCCAGGGATGGCCGAACCTCTGGGGGATCCTCGAGTCCCAGGAGACATCCCGTTACAGGAGATGGGCTGGGAAGAGGCGGGAAGGGACCCAGTGAAACTCCCTGGGGGCCCTCCTGTCCCACTCCGTAGGGAGCTGGGGATTCCCTGGCGCAGACCCTCCCCTTTATCCCTCTTGGGAAGGGACCCGGGGAAGCCCCGGTGTCCCAGGAGAGACGGGGGAAAGCGCTTTTCCTTTCTCAGCTCACTGACTTGCTGACAAACCAATTGATACTCTGTGCTGCAGGCGAAGTGAGAAGTCTTTAGGGTTTCCAGCATTTACTTTTAATCTCTCCTTATTATGAAGTACTCCCTTAAACTCTCAAGCAAAATCCTTTGGGACTTTGGGTTTCCTTCCTAATTCTCCGACCCTCAAGGAACGCATTTTAGCAATTTGAGGGGGGGTCTACTGCATTCCGTCAAATGAGTATCCGTGGAGGCACATTTGCTGTATATGTTCATGTCTTCCGCCCTTCCTTTAGCAAGGCATAAAGGGTTTCTTGGATCCAACTTGGATCCGTCCACATTGTAAGCGGATAATAAAGAGAGAACACCGAGTTTGGGGACCTGACAAAATTCTTTGTATCACCCACCTATCTGTAGAGTACTTCTTCTTTCCTTCTCTCCCTTGCCTTCTTGCTCTCCCCCAAGAGGAGACTTTGCAGGAACTTTAGTATTAAAGAGGCGGAAAGAAAGTACCTTTCATCTTCCCGCATCCACGAAGAGGACCTAAGAGAAACGGTCAGTCGTTGAGAATTCACCGTGTTGGGTTTGTGCCAAGTGCTCAGCTGGCTGGTGGTTGATTTAACCTCACACCTCTGGGAGGCAGCTGTTTTTATTAGCTCCATTTTGTAGTTCAAGAGACTGAGGCTTACGTTTGTGAAATCGCTTGGCCAAAGCCTTGCCATTAGTGAGTGGTGGGGCGGGCTTTCAGAATCCAGCCTCTGACTGTAGCCCCAGCACGTGGTTGTTGTGCTGCAGACTTGAACAGTCTTTTCTCCACCATTTCCACACAGGACAGAGTTCTTTCCTACCCTTCCTCCAACTTCCCATCCCTGTCTTAGTACTTAGGAAAGAGTCAGATGGAAGAAAGCAGAGGCTGGGGGCAGAGGGGGGATGGGCAATGGGATGGACTTGAATACAGGAAAGTGTGGGGATGTGGGGACCCCTAAAGGGAAGGAGACTGGAGATCAGAGCTACAGTGGTGGCCATGGAGCTGAGTTGTTTGCAGAAGCAAGGGCTTTCTGTGCGGTAGAAGAGGATCTAAAAGACTGGGGTAGCATGGGCCCTGGTTTTGGGGCGCTGTTGGGAAGGGAGTTTGTGGAGGGTATGAGTTTGAGGGTACTGAAGTTTGGATTGTATTTGCAAGGTGCTGGGGGAGAGTGAAAGTCTGGTGGGGGAGACTAGCCTCTGGAGTGAGCATTAATGTGAATTTTCATGTGTGTGGCGGGAGGTGGACTGTGAGAGTGGATACTGGGAGAGGCAATGATGGACACTGTTACAGGCATCCTGGAGAAATCCTAAAGGAGTCAAGAGCCAAGAGGGGTTTAGTTTGGGAGAGCTTTGGGAAAGTGTGGGATTAGGAAAGAGAAAGCATCATTTGTTTCATAGAGCCTGTTCTCTGATAACAGTTCCCAGTTTAACATTGGGGGAAATAATCCAAACAAACTGTCCGTGGAATAAATCCAACTGCATTTGTAAGCGTTTGTCCAAGTTTTGGATTTGTGCCAAGGGATATATAGTGGCTTAAGTGTACGGCTGAATGCTCTGTGATCGCTGAGTATGGTATTTACAGCTTTCTGGGGGTGTCATCCTTCTTGAATTCTTGGAAGGCAGCCTGTATAACAAAAGCACTTTACTTTTGCTCTTGACATTAATTTTGCTTTCTGGGTCAAAATGCTCAAGTTTTTAGCATATAAATATATACCATTTAAAAAAGTAAACATTTTTATTAAAGGGTTATCTGTATACAGTAAAGTGTACCAATTATTAGTACACAGCTTGATGAATTGTCACAAAGCAAAGAAAGTTATGGAAGTACTACCCAGATTAAGAAGTACAAAATTATTACCATCCCAGAAGTCCCCCTCATGTTCTCTCCCATCTCTACTTTTTCTTTGTCTCCAGAGAAACCACTATTCTGATTTCTAACATAAGAGAAAAGTTTTTGACTGTTCTTGAACTGTATATAAATGGAATCACGCAAAATGTATTCTTCTTTTGCTCAATATTGGTTATGAGAATCAGAGAATGTGTGTGTGTGTATAAAAACTTTTTTCTTTTAGCATTAATTTGTTGTCTTTTTTTTGCCTGTGGCTTTTGCAGAATTTCAAATGTTTAGATAAATTGGAAATCCAGTTAACTTTCTTTTGAATAACACTTTGAAAATTGTGTCACTTTAATAGATTCCATGCTATTTGATAAGATGTCAATATTTCTGAACAGGTAAACAAACCTTGTTGATTTAGGATTTCTACGATAAAGTTGATTATTTCAAAGCATAGATTCAGTGGTTTCTCCCCGCCACCTCCAGCCTGTTTCTAAGGTAGGGTTTTTCAACTTCAGCACTGTTGACATTTTGGGTGGGTAGGTGGGTCTGTAAGATGTTTTGTCACCTCCATGGCCTCTACTCACAGTATACAGCAGCACCATCTCAGGCCTGACAGTCAAAAATGTCTTTAGATGTTGCCAAATGTCTCTTAGGGGGCAAAATTACTTCTGGTTGAGAACCACAGTTCTAAGGTATATTTTTGTTTTAGGATAGAGAGTACCCCTGCTATTATTTACTCATTTATTCCAGTCTTCATTAAGTCCCATTGATTCTAGTGGCTGTATTGTTTAAAATATTAATTTACTGTATATTAGTTCCAAAAGTATTGGACTCCCCCCTACCCCCAATCTGCCTCCAGAAAAAGATTTATTTTGTTTTGGCTCAAAGAAAGCCCACAAAACTGTAAGACCTAACTTATTTTTCTTATTTTAATCCACTTTTCTTAAAGAAAAAATTCAGTTAACACTGCATAACTCCTGAACCTTTACATTTATGAGTACTAACTACAGTCCATAATATTATAGCTACTTGATTATGTCAAATGGGACTACTACTTAATTTTGCCTCCTTTTGCTTCTGTAGGATTTTGCTTTACCTGTAATTAAAGCCTGAACTGGTCACACATTTTTTTGTTTTTTGTTTTTTGCGGTACGCGGGCCTCTCACTGTTGTGGCCTCTCCCGTTGCGGAGCACAGGCTCCGGACGTGCAGGCTGAGTGGCCATGGCTCACGGGCCCAGCCACTCTGCCTGATGTGGGATCTTCCTGGACCGGGGCACGAACCTGTGTCCCTTGCATCGGCCGGCGGACTCTCAGCCACTGCGCCACCAGGGAAGCCCTGGTCACACATTTTGAAGATTGTTTTTGCTCTTTAATTTTTGGTTGAGGTTTGTAATTAACTAGTGAATATGAGCTCATCTGAAGAATAACTTCCTTCACATTAGGTATTTTGAAATAAAAATTTGTGTTTTGTAGTTGAGGTATTTATTATGTCCTTAAAAGTTTGAGAGCATTTCTTTCCTTCCCAAAGGCTTCCTCCTTTGAGTATAACCTAACTACCTTTCTCAGATACTCAGAGCTGGGGAGGCTTTTTAGTGATTTTTTAGTGACCCTTTTTGGGTCACTACATACATAAACACATAGTTTTGCATGCAGTTATAGTCCTAACCTAGTTTAATCACTTCCATTTAAAAAATTTTACAATTCATTATTATTTTTCTTAGACAGTTGTCATCAGTATACATACATCTGCCACATTTTTGTATAATAATGTTTAGTTATGTTTGTTTAACCCCCATTGGTAGACTTTTGGACTGTTTCCAGTTTTTCTGTGTTATTTTGTTGCAATGAATATCCATATACAGGTATCTTTGAAATCATTCACTCAAAGGATATTTACACGTACACATGTATACATATATACACATATACACACACACACATATAACCTACATACACATATACATATTTTTTTGTTATTTAAATTTGTATTTCTTTAGTTATCAGTTATGTTTTAGTAGCTTCATTTATTGTATGCCAAACACTGTGCAAAGTATATGAACTCTATCCTTACACAACCCTACGAGTTTCAATATTTTTGCATAGATTTTTATAGCATTTTCATTTCTTTTGTGACTTGCTTGTTCATGTCCCTGGCATTAATTTTTCTGATTACTTGCTCATGTTTTTTATTCATTTAGAGAACATTTTTCTTGTCTTTTTATGGGAGGAGGTAGGGAATATTAGTGCTGTTAACCTTTATCTCCCTTGAATTTTTAAAAATAGACTTTGTTTTTTATTTTATTTTATTTTTCCTTTTGGCTGTGCACACAGCTTGTGGGATATTAATTCCCCAACCAGGGATTGAACCCAGGCCCCCAGCAGCGAAAGCGCAGAGTCCTAACCACTGGACCGCCAGGGAATTCCCTAGACTTTAATTTTTAGAACAATTTTAGATTTACAGACAAATTGAGAGGATAGTACAGAAAGTTCCCATATACTCTATACCCATTTTCCCCTATTTTTAACATCTTCATTAGTATGGTACCTTTGTTACAATTGATGAATCAGTACTGATACATTATTATTAACTAAAGTCTATATTTTATTCAGATTTCCTTCATTTAAAAAATTGTGGTAAGATATACATAATATAAAATTTGCCATTTAAATCATTTTTAAGTATAATTCAGTGGCATTAGGTACATCCTCAGTGTTGTGCAACCATCATTACTATCCATTTCTGGAATTTTTCATCATCTCAAACAGAAACCATACTCATTAAACAACTCTCCATTCTTCCTTCCCCCAGCTCCTGGTAAACTCTGTTCTACTTTATGTCTCTATGACTTTGCTTATTCTACCTTCTTCTTATAAGGGAATCATACAATATTTGCCCTTTTGTGTCTGGCTTATTTCATGCAACATAATGTTTTCAACATTCATCCATGTTGTAGCATGTATCAGACTTTCATTTCTTTTTAAGGCTGAATAATATTCCATTGTGTTTATATACTACATTTTGTTTGTTCATTCATCTGTTGATGGAGCCTTAGTGTTTACGTAATATACTTTTTCAGGATCCCATCGTGCACATCACGTTATATTTTGTTCACCTATCTCCTTAACCTCCTCTTGGTCGTAACAGTTCCTCAGACTTTCCTTCTTTTTGATGACCTTTATCGTTTTGAGTACTTCTCAGGTATTCTGTAGGATGTCCCTCTATTGGAATTTGTCTGGTGTTTTTGTTTTTTTCCTGATGATTAGATTGGGGTTATGGGTTTTTGGGAGAAAGGCTGGAGAAGTAAAGTGCCATTTTCATCCTGTCATATCAAGTGTGCATACTGTTAACATGACTTATCACTATTGATGTTAACCTTCATCGTCACCAGTGCAGTTGTGTTTGTCAGGTTTCTCTGCTGTAAGGTTACTTTCTCCTGCTCATCCCTCCATCCCTCCATCCTCTTTGGGAGGAAGTCGCTTTGTACAGTCCACACTGAAGGAGTGGGGATTGATACTCCCCCTCCTTGAGGGCAGAGTATCTACATAAATTACTTGGAATTCTTCTGCATAGGAGAGTTCTATCAGTAACAACTTCCTTTTACAGATGAGGAATCTAAGGTCTGGGTAACTTTCTCAAAGTCACAAAGGGTGTCATCACAGGGACTGCAGTTTAGGTCTTTGATTCCCACTTTCCATCGATACCTATTCTTTTCAGAGTCTGGTGAAAAACAAAAGCTTTAAGTTATCTCAAGGTTCGAGACCATCACGCTTTTTATTTTATTTCCCACAGCACCTTTACATAGCACTGTGCTGATTACGTAGTAGGAACTCAGTACGTTTTTTATTTTAAAATTTTATTTGTATATGGATCATTCCTTTGAAGAACTTAACAGCCTAAAGAGAGGAAGGAAATGGGATTGAAACACATATAAGAAAAATATGGTAGAAGCACAAAAGCTTTCTAAAACTTAATTTAGCTGTATGGGATATATATTTTTCCTTTACATGTTTCTGTTTATTAGATGTCTTACTTCTGTCAGTCTGATTTAATCATCTTTTTATTATGTGTTTAAAAGATTTGTTTCGTTGGCAAGGCCACTGAAGGCAGAGAGAAGGCTGTATCTTATTGGAAACATGTGCCCCGTGCAATGTTATGTGTATTTATTCCTTCCACAAATATTTGTTGAGCCCCTTCCTTGTGACTCTAATAAGAAAATAGTGTATAGCTGTGTTGTATAGCTATACAGTAAAATGATAGCAATTTTTGAGCTGTTTTGGTTCTTGTAAACAAATCGGTGTGAGGAAGCTTCAGAAACAAAGAAAATATCAGCATCCTAAAATCATTATTTTTACGTGATAAAATGCCATTAGGAATTTAAGGTTTTTCAATTTGTGTGTGTGTGTGTGAAAATGTTTAGTTTTCCTTTGAAAGGAAAAGCTATGTTCTTATTCAGTGTTAACTTTAAAATTTCTCTACTGGGTCACAGTTCTTAACTTTGCGGCAGAAAATTCAGAAGTGAAACCGACTGGAAATAGAGCCAGAGAAGAATTGAAACTAGTAAGTTAGGCCTGAGTGAGTAGTAAAATGAAAAAAAAAAGAATTAGGTTTTCATATTTTCCAAATGTATATTTTTGATAATCTGTGTATTTTCATCAGTAGACATATTACTACTGGGGGAAAAAATACTTGTCATTTTTAATGTGCTTGAATGAGTGCAGATACAAACTAGGGATGTTTCAGAAAAATTAGACAGATCTATATTAAGAGAGGGGTTGAAACATTTTTAGGTTTTATACTTTGTTTTAGGTTTAATGGCATCAGTAACTTCTCAGTTAAAGTTTTTAAATGTCTTGTATCTTAGGAGTTGTGTTCTTAGATTATACATGTAGAGGAGCACGTGGAGAATGGAAACTTGACATTGGAATTTTTTCCGAAACCTATTTCATAGTATACTTTTTTGGTTTAATATTATATACCCTTGTTTTCCATCTTATTTTAAGATGGAAGCATGAATTTTGAATTTTATAGATGCAAATTCTGAAGCCCTCAGAGGTGAAACTATTCTCCTGGCCAGAGACTTGGTCCCTCTGTTTATTTCCACCCTCAGGGAGTCAGTAAAGAGTATTAATTTAACAAATCTGAATTGAGTGCCCTGCTCTTCCTGCTGGTGGCAAAGACCTGACCAGATCCTGCGTCTCTCATGAGCATTTATTTCACTGTGCTTGGCTTGGAGTTTTGAGAATTTGTTTCTTAAACTTATCTCTGGGCTTTGACACATTATCCCTACAACTTTGGGGATTTTAGGCTAGAATTAAAATGTAGGAGAGACTGTATTTTAAACTTCTCTTTTCAGGCTGAGCTGTCAGACTCCATCCCCTTTCCGCCTGTTATGGTATGTATTAGTGAAACTTTGGAATGTCCCTGTGTAATGTGAGTGATCAGTCTTCCTGTTTTGTTCCTGTCTATCCTTTTTTGAATATCCCACTTAAGAAGTCCTGATTCTTTACCGCTTCACATTTCTGAAACAGCAGCCATCTGGTGATTGTGGGGTTTTTGATGTGAGGAATTTTATTTGTGTAATGTTTGATGCTGATTGCCATAGACGTCATTTACTAGTAATGTTATCAGTCATTGAAAAACTGGAGTCAAGTGCATTTATTGGTTGAGAAGCTGAGAAAGCTGAGTATTAGAACCCAGCACTTAGGAATCTCTGTTTGCTGGTCCACTGAAATATCTGGTACTTTTTCCCACCATGGTTTTTAGAATGTCCTACGAGATGCAGTCAGGCTTTTTTGAAAATAATGAGGAAAACAAGGAAGCTGAAACTGACAGCTGCCTTTGGCTTTTGTCAGTAGATTCCTGGGTAAGAAAAAAAGAGAAGATACAAATGAGTGAAAGTGGAAATCAGACTTTTATGGTCTATTTTTTTCCTGGAAAAACTTGGATCTCTTTTAACATAACTATATTTTTTTGACTAAGGGCTTAACTGTGAGCTACATGTGTTCATGTTAACCTATGTCAAAACTAGTTCTAAGTGCAGAAGTGGAAGAAACTGACTGAGTAATCCGTTTATTCAACAGATATTTATAAAGTACCTCCTTTGATTTATGTTAAGCACAGGATTAGCAACTTTATGTCTTGTTTCCTCCAACCTACTTAAGTCTTTCAGAGGATATGAATTATTTCCCGTCACAATTCCAGTCTTTTTTTTTTGTATAAGAGCTAATACAGGAAAACTACACTTTTTTTTTTAACACAACATGAAACTAATTTAGGAGTATGAAAAAGCTGTGTTTTAAGTCTCGCGGCATGTAGTTCCCCGACCAGGGATTGAACACGTGACCCCTGCAAAGGAAGTTTGGAGTCTTAACCACTGGACCACCAGGGAAATCCCTAAAATATTAATATAAGGGTATATATGAAAAGCAGCAACATGGGAAGGACTTTCTAATTTTTCAATCTGAAAATAGATCAGAAAGCAAGATAGGCAGGTAGGCTGCAGGGTGCTCATTTCAGGTATCGGATATTTTACAGGACTGTACTCATTACAGGATGGAGTTGGTCCCATCACAGAACTGTACATATAGTAGGTATTTCAAGCTTGTTTTAATGAATTGACTAAATGGAGTTTTTCCTACATGCAAGGTATTTAATATAAATATAAAAATAAAGAACAATTGTCCCAGTGCCCTTGACTGACTGGTTTACATTTGATATTCCTTTATTTCTACCAAAAGAAATCAGTCTGATTATTATATGGGGACACTAGAATTGCAGAATTTCTTAATTGTACATAAGCTGCATTTTTGATATTTTATAAACTTGGATGTTTTAAAACTACCTGCAAATTACTAAAACTCGTTGCGCACTATTACTACCTTGTATTTTCAAGAATAGGTTACCTTATCAATGCCCTCTTCAATGAGCTAGCAAAATATGCAGTGCATTTTAGATATTATATCAAAAATAAAGACAAAATAAGTTGGTACTTAGAAGTAAACATAAAATCTGTTAAAAAATGGAAAAATTTAATTAATTGATATTAAATTTCTGATGTGTACCAAATACTGCGTTAGACTCTGGTGTACTTCTTTCTCTAACTTCTCTTATTGTTGGAGTACCAGAATATCTTTGAATACGGTTTTATAATTTCTTAAAAGCAAATAATTTTTTCTTTTCTTTTTTTTTTCCTTTAATATTTATTTATTTGGTTGCGCCAGGTCTAAGCTGTGGCATGTGGTGGGCTCCTTAGTTGTGGCATTCGAACTCTTAGTTGTGACATGCATGTGGGATCTAGTTCCCTGACCAGGGATCAAACCTGGGCCTCCTGCATTGGGAGCGCGGAGTCTTAACCGCTGCACCACTAGGGAAGTCTCTGTCCCTAACATTTTCATTCCACAAATATTGTGCTCATCTCTGTTCTACACTATCATTTGTTTAACAGTTTTTTTTTTTTTTTTTGCGTTTCTACCATGTTTACCACAGTGGTGAAGAATATGTTTTCTAGAGCCTGATGCTTGGGTTCAAATCCGGTTCCATTATTTCCTAGTTGGCAGTCTGGAAGTTACTTAATCTCCCTATGTCTCAGGGAGGCTCAGATCAAATGGGCATTATAGCACCTACCTGTAGGGTTGTTGAAAGAATTATGTGGGTCATAAATTTGCCTAAAAAGGTGCTTGGTACATAGTAACTGCTCAATGCTCACTAAATGTCTGCTCTTGCTACTATCATTACTACTACTACTGCTGCAGTTTGTTAGGCTCCCAGGATACGATAAATAAGGCACTGTCCTTGCCCTGGAGGGATTTATAATCTAATGGTTAAGGCAGCTATGTCAGCAGACCATTTTAGTGTAATATAAGAGATGGTTTGAACTAAATGCTGAGGTGGGAAAGAGAAGGAAAAGCATTCTAGCAGAGGGACCAGCTTGAGCAAAAAGGTAAGTAGGTGTAAAAGCAAATGGCAGATAATTATGTGAGGCTGGAGTTTAAGGATCTTGGAGGAGGATGGTGGAAACAAACGAGCTGGAGAGGTATAGTTTGGGATTAGATTATGGAGGGCCATGTGTGCCATGGTTTGGAATTTGGATGTTATCCTGGAGGTAGAGGGGAGGACTGTCTTTTTTTTTTAATAGACTTTATTTTTTAGAGCAATTTTAAGTTCATAGCAAAATTGAGCAGAAGGTACAGAGATTTTCCAAGTACTTTCTGCCCCTGTACGTACATAGCCTCCCCCATTAGCAGCACCCCACACCACAGTCATATGTTTGTTACAGTTGATGAACTACGCTGACACATCATCATCAGCCAAAGTTCACAGTTTACATTAGGGTTTACTCTTGGTGTTATACATTCTCTGGTTCTGAACATATGTATGATGACATGTGTTCACCAATATAGTATCACGCAGAGTAGCATTACTGCCCTAAAAATGCCTTGCGCTACACCTACGCCCTGTGCTACATCTACAACTCCCTCCCCACTAGCCATGGATGAAAATTGTTCCACATCCTTGTTAGCATTCGGTGTGGTCAGTATTCTGGATTTTGGCTATTTTAATAGGTGTGTAGTGGTATCTTGTTTGTTTTAGTTTGCATTTCCCTAATGAAAAATGATGTGGAACATCTTTTCATATGCTTATTTGCTGTCTGTATATCTTATTTGGTGAGGTGTCTGTTAAGGTCTTTGGCCCATTTTTCAATCAGGTTGTTTTGTTTTTCTGTTGTTGAGTTAAGAGTTCTTTGTATATTTTAGGTAACAGTCCTTTGTCAGATGTGTTTTTTGCATATATTTTTCCCCCATGGCTTGTTTTCTCATTCTCTTGACATTGTCTTTCAGAGAGCAGAAGTTTTAAATTTTAACGAAGTCTAGTTTATCAATTATTTCTTTCATGGAGAGTGTGTTTGCTGTTGTATCTAAAAGGTAGTTGCCATTCCCAAGGTCACCTAGATTTCTTCTATGAATTTTATAGTTTCGCGTTTTTACATTTAGGTCTGTGGTCCATTTTGAGTTGGGTTTTGTGAAAGGGTAAGGTTTGTGTCTAGATTCTTCTTCTGTGTGTGGAGGTCCAGTTGTTCCAGCACCATTTGTTGAAAGACTATCTTTGCTCTACACCTACACCTTGCGCTACATCTACAACTTCCTCCCCACCAGGAGTGAATGAAAATTGCTCCACATCCTTGTTAGCATTTGATGTGGTCAGTATTCTGGATTTTGGCTATTTTAATAGGTGTGTAGTATTGCCTTTGCTCCTCTGTCAAAGATCAGTTGACTATACTTATGTGGTATAAGTTTCTGAGCTCTCTATTCTATTCCTTTGATTTACTTGTTTATTCCGTTTGTCAGTATCCACAGAATAGCTTGCTGGAATTTTGATAGGGATTGCACTGAATCTATAGATTAAGTTGGAAGGAATTGACATCTTAACAATATTGCATCTTCCTATCCATGAATATGGATTTTCTCCATTTATTTAGTTCTTCTTTGATATCTTTCATTAGAGTTGTATAGTTTTCCTCATGTAGATCTTGTTCATATTTATACCTAAGGATTTCATTTTGGGGGAGTATAATGTAAACGATATTATGTTTTTAAATGCAAATTCCCTTTGTTCATTGCTGGTATATAGGAAGGCAATGGGCTTTTGTAAATTTACCTCGTACCCTGCAACCTTGCGATAATTGCTTAGTTACAGGAGTTTGTGGTTGATTTTCTCAGATTTTCTACATAGATGATCATGTTATCTGTTGAACAAAGACAGTTTTATTTCTTCCTTCTCAATCTCTATACCTTTTTTTTTTTTTTTTTTTTTTTTGCGGTCTCTCACTGTTGTGGCCTCTCCCGTTGCGGAGCACAGGCTCTGGACGTGCAGACTCAGCGGCCATGGCTCACGGGCCCAGCCGCTCCGCGGCATGTGGGATCTTCCCGGACCGGGGCACGAACCCATGTCCCCTGCATCAGCAGGCAGACTCTCAATCACTGCGCCACCAGGGAAGCCCAATCTCTATACCTTTTATACCTTTTCTTGTCTTATTGCTAGTACAAGCTAGTACTTGTTTTTCTTTTTTAAACTTTTTGTTTAGAAAGAATTACAAGCTTATTGAAAAATTGCAAAAATAAAACTTGTACAAGAATACCTTTCTACCCTTTACCCAGGGTCATCTATTGTTAACATTCCATTTGCCTTGTCATTTGCAAGCTATCTCTTCCTAGGTCTATACAGATATAGATAAGTTTTTTTGTGTGTGAATCATTTGAAGTTAAGTTACGTACATCCTGACCTTTTATCCTTAAATACTTGAGTATGTATTTTCTAGAAGAAGTATGTTCTCTTTTATATCTGCAGTATAGTTATCAGTTTCAGTAAATTAACATTGATATAATGCTTTTATCTAATCTGTGGTTCATAATCTGTCAGTTGATCCCATAATGTCCTTTATAGAACATTTCTTTTCTCCAGTTCGTGATCCATTCTAGAGTCAGGTATTGCATTTAGTGGTTTTATCTCTTCTTTAAGGTAGAACATTTCTGCAGCTTTTCTTTGTCTCTTTTTTTAAGGTCAGTGTCATTATACAGATAGACCCCTTCCTCCCTTTTTGAAATAGACTATTCTTCATTTTCTGTTTATCTGATGTTTCCTCATGATTAGATTCAGATTATGCATTCTCTCAATTGGAATTTCTTTTTCTTTTTTTTCGTTTTTTTGGCCATGCCGCATGGCACGTGAGATCTTAGTTCCCCAACCAGGGGTTGAACCCGCACCCTCTGCATTGGAAGCTTGGAGTCTTAACCACTGGAACACCAGGGAAGTCCCTTCAATTGGAATTTCATGTGTGGTGATGCGTCCTTCATAGGGTATCACTTCTGGAGGCACATGATGTCCATTTGTCCCTTACTGGTGATGTTTATTTTGGTCACTCGGTCAAGATATTATCTGATTTCTCAACTATATAACTCTGTATGTGTGTGTCTGCCCTTGAAACTAACTAATAAACAGTCTGTAGGGAGACACTTTGAGATCATGAATATATCCTGCTTCCCCCACCGCACCCCAGCCCCAGGTTTATCATCCATTGATGATTTTTTTTTAAATTATTTATTTGGCTGCGCTGGATCTTAGTTGTGGCACACGGGATCTTTAGTTGCGTCATACGAACACTTAGTTGCGGCGTGTGGGATCTAGTTCCCCAACCAGGGATGAACCTGGGCCCCTGCATTGGGAGTGTGGAGTCTGAGCCACTGGACTACGAGGGAACTCCCCATTGATGATTTTTGTCTGAGGTAATCTTGGCTATCATTGTGGTAAAATTATGATTTCCAAGCTCTTAACACTCCCTCCACATTTATCAGTCTGCCCTTGGCATTGTACTGTGAGAGTATGTAGGGCGCGGTCAGCTAACTGCCACGCAGCAGGAAGCTGAAGTAAGCTGAGCCATCCTTCCTGTGGCCACTGCGCTTGCGCTAAGTATACTAATGAGGTTTTAAAGTGGCGACCTATCCGATGCTGGCTCACAAGTCGCACCATCGGCGAAAGCCAATCACAGAGCGACACATGTTCTTAATCCCTATATAAGCAGACTGCTATAGGATTGCGGTGTCTTCCTTCCATCTTTTCTTTAACCAAGCTGTGCTCCAATAAAGTGTGATACGAGAAGAATCTTGCGTGTGGCGACTCGTCATTCTGCTGGTCGGAGGCGGCTCGCCGCATTTGGTGCCGAAACCCGGGAACTTCGCGCCCTGCATGGAGGACCGATTCAGAACTCGACACACGGAGTGAACCGTCGGATCAAGATCCGATCTGGGTGCCATCAAGACTGACGAGAATTGTTGAAGAAAACTTCAGAGAAGATGCTGAGCTGGATGTTCCTGATGATTCTTCCCTTGCTTAGGGCAGAGAATATGACGTTCTGGGGAATTAGCCGGACCTGGCCAGTTCCCATGCCGGTTCTGCTGTATATTTGGGATTATAATATGTCTCTAGTTGGTCTGTCGCATGCGCGTCAGGGCACATCGAGATAAGGTCCTACTCACTCGAGCACTTTTGGCTGTTAGTGAAGGTGATTCTCCCGCAGCCTGGATCTCCGTCCTAAACAATTCGAATGGATTGCCCTTGCACGGAGAGGCCCTGTTGCCATTGCACCTCTATAGGGAATCAAAACTTATTCTGAGTCAGCCTTTGCACCCTGCAGCCCTTGTTGGCATTGCACGCAGGAAGGTGTCTCAGACATGCCAACGGAAGGCTGCCCTCGAACAGTGAGCACATCATGAGGTGAACACTTGTACGGGCTACATTCTGCTTGGTGATTCTAGTAAATAAAAAAGGGGGAGATGTAGGGCGCGGTCAGCTAACTGCCACGCAGCAGGAAGCTGAAGTAAGCTGAGTCATCCTTCCTGTGGCCACTGCGCTTGCGCTAAGTATACTAATGAGGTTTTAAAGTGGCGACCTATCCGATGCTGGCTCACAAGTCGCACCATCGGCGAAAGCCAATCACAGAGCGACACATGTTCTTAATCCCTATATAAGCAGACTGCTATAGGATTGCGGTGTCTTCCTTCCATCTTTTCTTTAACCAAGCTGTGCTCCAATAAAGTGTGATACGAGAAGAATCTTGCGTGTGGCGACTCGTCATTCTGCTGGTCGGAGGCGGCTCGCCGCAAGAGTAGGAAGATAGTTTTGAGAAGAGACTGGCAGTGAGAAGAGTCATTGAGAAGGTGGTGGGGAGAAGGCTGCTGATGAAGTTTCTAAATAAGGGGAGACTGAGGCCTAAGCTGTGAGGCAGTGTGAGATATTCATTCATTCATCATTCCTTTATTCCTTCAGCAAACATTTATTGAATATCCATGTGGCTGCGCTTGGGATAAATAGATGGTTTTGGTTCTTAAGGAGTTTATAGTCACTGGAGGCTACAGAAGGGCCGAGAGTGGTGACAAAATAGAAGTGCTATTAAGAGGTATATATAAAATATAACTTTAATGTGTATGTTAAATATAACATATACATAAGGCTGCTGTCTTATGGCACTGTGAAATATCTAATCTTGTTCATGGTTTACTCATTGGTTCACCCATCAAACACTTACTGAGTATCTACTTTGTGTCAGGTGCTAAGTGCTATGGGTAAAAAGAGGAATGAAACTTGGTTTCTTTATTTAAGGCTCACCCGTCTTTTGGGGGTACACAGCCATATAAACATAGTTGATAAAGCATGATTGTGAGCATGATTGTGGTAAGTACTGTGATGGTGGCATGTATATAGCATAGTCATGGCACAGAGGGGAGAAGTTACCATCTTGGTTTAGGGTAGTGGATGGGGCAGGGTGGTCAGGAAGGATGTCTCAAAAGTGGAGATTCTGAGTTGGGTCATGAGGAATGATTTGACATTTGTCTGCTTAATTGTAGGTACTCATTTTAGTCCAACTTTGTGATTACCATTTGCTGTCATATTTTCCTCCAGTCAAGATTCATGGCTCATTTTCACACACTACTGCAGAAATATCCTTTAAAAATGATTCATGAAAAAAAAGAAAAAAAAAATGATTCATGAATGAATTTTCCACTCTTACCCTTTTATCTTTTGTCATGCTGCCTTGTGTCTTTAAAACCATTCTCATAGTATTTTTAGCCACAGTAGTTAGAACCATCTCCCCCACTTAACAGTGAGAGAATCAAGGCCCAGAAAAGAACAATGAATACCCAGCTATTTTGGTTCTAAATTTGGAGCTTTTCCCACTATCTTAGTCTGTTTGCTTCTTGGATTTAAAGCACAGTTTTCCAGTTTCACCTTTGTCTCTACCTTCACAAACCTGTATAGCTCGGGTTAGGTGGATAGATTTTGAACCTACAGGTAAACTGACCACTAAAAGCTGAGGCAACCTGTAGGGTAATAATTGTTACATTATTGAACTACCTTATGCGCTAGCACTGTGTCTAAGTGCTTTGCAGTTCTTCCCTTTACTCTTCATTCATTGCAACTCTGTGAGGTAGAAGCTGTTATTAGCTCCATTTTACAGATGAGGTGTCTGAAGGTTAGGGAGGTTAGTTACATACCCAAGGGAAATAGCAGAGCTGGGACTCAAACCTAAGTTGGCTAAGTTTATACCACAACACAAAACCAATGTTTGGTATAACTGGAATAAATAGCTCACAATCTGATTTTGTTCTGAAGCACATGCCCTTTGTTTTTTCTCGGGTTGATTTAATTGAACTCAGTTTGTAGCTGGGAGTCTCTGGAACTGTTTACCCTAGTGCTGCAGTGTACTGGCTGTTGCACAGGAGTTAGTCCTCATGTTGTGGGTGGCTTAATCTACCTCTTCATCTATTTCTTTCGTGGCTGAGCATCTATAAAAGTGCCATATTATTGGCTCTTAAAAAAGTCAAAAATTCTTGGTGCAGATGTGGAAATGGGGCAGAGACCAGGGCTCTTAATTTTATTGAATTTATGTAAGAGAGGTAGTCAGAGGTATTTAGTCTTCCATTTCATTGTGTAGTTCCTGGCACATCATGGGTACTCCAGAAATGTTGAAATACTTTGGTTTGTTAGGGTACAATGTATAGGAGAGAATTATGAAGACATGAGGATGTTTGTGAATGTTGCGAGCTTAGTGAGACAGATTGGGATTGAAGATGGTACTGGAAAGTAGATTTAGGGCCTTTGGATTTATTTAGTAAAGCTTGATTGTAGTGGGAGGACCTTATTAGATAAAGGCAACCTGGGTTATTTCTGGGGCAAAGAGAAGGCGGGGGGTAATGGGAAAGAAATAATGGAAATGAAGACACAAAGATTCTAATTTTGCTAATCTTGGTAGGTTTTAAAAATAGAGTCTCCCTGAAATCAGTATGTTAACATTTAATGCATAGTGGGGAATATCCTGGCGGTCCAGTGGTTAGGACTCTGTGCTTCCACTGCAGGGGGCACGGATTCAATCCTTGGTTGGGGAACTAAGATCCAGCAATGCCATGCGGCTTAGCAGAGCACCCCCATCCCCACCCCCACAAGCAGCCAAATGCATAATGGCTTGTACTTGTTTAAGGAATTGTATAGAGATTACTATTTGTGAGCTCTTGTTTGCAGAAGAGGAAGTTGATATGTGTATAAGAGAAGAAAGCTGGTTTTTACAGTATAAACAACAATAGCTTTAGGGAAATGAATGAAGAGTGTGGAAAGGAAGAAACATATGCCAGAGATAACTGTGAAGAAAGGATTGATGGGCTGGGTGGCTGATTAGAAATGGGAGTAGGGGCATGGGACATCTGCCAGGCAAAGATGTCTCAAAGGTTTTGAAACAGGGTATCTGGGAAGCAAATACATGGTGTACATGCACACATGTACACATAGCCTAGGAGATCAGGCCTGGGTGCAAACCTTGATTTTGTTGCTTACTAACAGTGTAAACATGGGTAGGTCCATTTACTTAGGACCTCAATTTTATTATCTAAAAAATGAGTAAAATGGCTTAGACTAGTGCTTATTAAACTCAAAATGTACACACAAATTACCTGGGGATCTTGTTAAAATGTAGATTCTGATTGAGTAAGGTCTGTAGTGGGACCTGAGAATCTGCATTTCCAGCAGGTTCCCAGGTGATACTGAGTAGCAAAGGCTTAGATGACTTTCAAGATCCTTTTCAGTTCTGTAATTCTATAATTCTCTTTATTGAATGTTTGTCATTTGGAGATCTGTTATACTCTTGTGACTTTATTACCTCTATTTAGATAGATGAATTCTAAATCTGTCTCTTTACTTCAGATTAGAAATGCCTAAACCAATTCGTCATTTTACACTAACCACATCCCTTTCTTGACATCCCTATTTCTGTTAATACCTTATATTTGTAAAATACTTTACAGTTTCTCAGAGACCTTTTTGTCCATTATTTCATTTGATCCTTAAAATAACCCACAGAGGTAAGCATGCAGGAAATATCTCTGTTTTATGGAAAGGAAAACAGGCTCAGAGAGACTGAGTGGTTTGCCCACTAGTGAGTGGTTAGAACTACCCTTGAGTTCAGGATTATTGACTCTCTTACCACTATGTCACACTGCTTCTGGTAATGACTATCACAGATACCTGGGCTTAAGGGTTGGTTGCCATCTCTGTTTTTTTAAATATGTAAATTTAGTTTTATTTTAAAAGATAGGTAATATATTCATGTGGATCACAATTCAAAGGTTAACATAAATGCAGAAGTGGAATTTCTGGGTCAAAGAATCTCTGCATTTGTAATTGTGGTAGGTATTGCCACATTGCCATCTTAGAGGTTTTACCAATTATACTTTTTTCAAGGAAGTGTCTGTTTTGCCACTGCCTGCCTCTGAATATGTTATCAGACTTTGTGATCTGTGCCAATTTTAGTGTAGTTTTAAGTTGCATTTCTCTTATGAGTGAGGTTGAGAGTCTTTTCTTGTTTAAGTGCTATTTGTATTTTCTGTGAATTAATCTGTTAACATTCTTTGTCGGTTTTTCTGTTGGGTGGTTGAACTTTTTGTTCTATGAACTCTTTATTTTATTTTTGGCTGCGCCTCATGGCTTGTGGGATCTTAGTTCCCCGACCAGGGATTGAACCTGGGCTCCTGGCAGTGAAAGTGCCGAATCCTAACCACGGACCACCAGGGAATTCCCCTATGAACTCTTTATGTTTTAGTGAAATTGTCTTTGTTATATGAATTAAAATCTTTTTGTTAGGTTTTTTTCCTTTGATTTTACATATGCTAGTTTTTGTCATGCATAATTTAAAAACATTTTATATAGTAAATTTTATTGATTTTTTTTCTTTCTTTTTATAGCTTCAGAGTTTTATGTCATTCTTAGACCTTTGAGGTTATAAAATAATTCTTCATGGTTTCTTTTGATACTTTTATGCTTTAATTATTTACATTTGAATATTTTTAAACCATCTGGGATTTGATATAAGGTATAGGCTGTTTCTTGTATATATACATATTTCTTTTCTTTCCTTCCCTTTCCCTTTCCTGATGGCTACTCTATTGCCCTAACACCTTTATTGATTAGTTCTTATATTTCTAGAGGTCCTTTAACTCCTTTATTTCTTTTATCAATCTTCTCTTTGTCCTCAACCATATCCGTTATCTGGTTAGTCTCCCCATTAAGCCCATTTTTGTCTTTGTGCTCCCATATAGTCTCATCCTTTCTTTCTGTTCTTATTGATATTACTTTAAAACTTTTTTTATTATGGAAATTTCAATGAATAAAGAAATATAATGTATATTTTATATATAAATGTGTATTGAAATGCATACGTACAGGATGGGATGTAATAAACTCCCAGGTACCTATTACCTGTTATTGGTAATAACTATCAATAACTATCACCTCATGGTAGATCTTATTTTATCTATATACCTAACTAACAATACTTGTCCTCCCTCCCTCACCCCAATTATTTTGAAGCAAATTACAGGCACGATACTACTTTTAACACTTGGACCATTGAAGCTGTCTTCTGTCTTGCAGTTTTTATCCTCCAGGTCATCCTGTGTAATTCTGTGTCTTTCTTCTGTCTTACATTTCTAAAATAACAGTTCTTTAATTAAGCGGTCTTTGAAAGTATATGTTGGATACTTTTACCTCAAACTGGCTTTTTCATGTGCCCAAACTCCGGTTCTTTAGAAGGATTACATACTCTGAAACTAGGGAATGCCATGTTTGTATCCCCACAGTTCCTAGCATAGTCTGTAAAGGAAATAACAGCAAGTAAAATAGAAGAAAGGGGAATGAGAGAGGGAGGATGAGAGAGACATACATGGAGAACAATACTGGATCTGTCACTACAAAGGCCTGTTTCTTAGACCAGCACTACCCAGGGGAAACATGGGAGAAAAAGGACAAGTTTGGACTTCCTACCAAGATTGGGGTGAATAGGGTAGAGATTAAAAAAAAAACCCCAAAACCAAAAAAACCCAGAGCCAAAATGTATAAGAAATGCAGGAAGTTCAGAGACATAGATAATTTTGTCTTTTCTTGTGGAGAAGCCTGTTAGTGCATAGTAAATGACTGAATTAAATTCTAGGACTTACTTGAACTTGAGTGAGAGGAGAGTTAATGTCAAAATAAGCGCTTTGGTTCCAAGGTTGTGTAATTTGTATCAGAGAAAGTTCTCAGTTAGGAACAGGAGCTATAAAGTTTTTATGAGAGATCAGAGTTGATGGTTTGTTTGTTTAAATCTGTAACATTGGGTGTTGGCACCATCTGCTTTCTATCCAGCAGCATCTAGTTTTAAAGCATTTCTGTGTTCTTCAAAAGTTTTCACAGTGAGTCTTTCAGCTGGGATCAAGAGATTAGAAAAAATAGTTAGGTGATTGAGACTGCTATAATATAGAAGGGGCTTTTATATTTTTTTAAAAAGATTGACCTAATTTATCAAGCTTAAATTCTTGATTTGGTAATTCAACATTTTTACCTTCCATGGAAATGTGGAAAACTAATTTTCTCCCAGGTTTGCTTTTGTTGTCCCTCAAAAAAGTGTACCAAAGTAGCAGTAATCTGACTTAACCTGGGCCTTAATTCTTCCATGCCAGTTAGCCTGGCCCCAGGCTGAGAATAAATGGCTGACCTGAAAAAAAAAAATGAACTGGAAATAGGAAAGGGGAACGGTATTCAGAACAAGTTTGACTACATTTCCAAATCAAATGCTACTTTAAAACTTCTCATAACTCAGTGAGTATCTACATTAGGGGTCAGCAAACTGTGGCCAACAGTCACCGGTTTTTTATAACAACTGATGAAATAAGAAAGGTTTTGACATCGTTAAAGGATTACAGACAAACAAACAAAAACCCAAAGAATTTGCGGAGACAGGATACATCCTGAAAATCTTGAAATATTTACTTTCTGTTCCTTTTAGAACAACTCACGATCTACATCATTCAGGGTATATAGTAGTATTTATTTATGTGGACATTTAAAATTTCTTGTTCTTTTGTTTGTGTTTCATATTAGCACTTTGTTTTTGTAAGGGTTATGCAATTTTCCATTGTGTGAATATACCACAGTTTGAGTGGTTATTCAGTTTTTGCTTTTATAGCCCATATTTGCACACATTTTTGTGATTTGTGGAATTTCTTCGTCAAATATTATGTGCATTTTAAAATTTGATAATTGTTGCTAAATCACCGTCCTTCCAAAATGGACCATTTTATATTTTCTCCAACATTATTTTCCTTACTAGCATCAACCCTGACAGAGACTAAAATGGTTTGGTTAATCAGATAGATCTTTTTGTTTTCTATTGCTGAGTAACAAACAAAAAACTTAGTGGCTTAAAACATCATCATTTATTTTGCTCATGAATATGCAGTTTGGTTCGGGCTTGGTGGGAACAACTTGTCTGTGCTTTACTTGATGTCATTTCTGGCGTCTCAGAGGCTGGGTACTGAAATGGTCACTTGCGTGTCTGGTTATAGCTGGGGTCTCTCAGCTGGGGCTGAGGAGAACACCTGCAAAGTCTTTTCCACTTGGCTGCTGGGCATCCTCACAGTGGGGTGACTGGAGTCTGAGGAAGAGCATCCTGTAAAGAGGACCAGGTAATTTTATGATTTAGCTTCAGAAGTCACATGGCATTATTTCTGCCATAGTCACAGGCCTGCCCTCATTTAAGGGAGAGGGAACATAGACGCCACTTCGTCAAGGAGGAGTGGCAGCATCACACTGTAAGAGAGCATGTGGGATGCGATGTATTGGTGCGGCCATTCTTTGGAAACTACAGTCTCCACAAGCTGGAATATTTGTTTTGGTGTGCATATCTTTATGAGTGGGATTATACGTCTTTTCATATGGTTATTGACCATTTCCATTTCTTTTTCGGTGGCTGCCTTTTTGTATCCTTTGCCCCCTTTTCTATTGGACTATAGATTATTGATTATATTATTGATTTGTAATAGCTCTTGTAGACTAAGCAAATTAGACTCAAAATTTGTTTAGGAGATACGTCACCATGGTCTTGGGAGTCATAAAAGGTGCGTGGGATTATAGCTTAGTTTGGTGACGGTGGGGATTTGTGGAGTCATTATATTTAAGAAACACAGTTACTCTTGTTTTTTAAGCAAGGGGTACAGGGAAGGAGGGTGCATGATAACCATTTCTTCCTCCTTCTGTTGGCCATCAGCCTCCCTGAGTCACTCTCCAGCAGTGACGAGGAACAAGATCAAGGACACCACATTTCTCTTTGGTCATTATTATACCTCAGAAACCAGAAAGTTTTAGATACCAGCCAGGGAAAGGTGGTAATATTTGGGAGGAACATAGAACACCAATGGCGTACCTTACTACTGAAAATTGCTTTGGTTTTCTTTTAGTTCTGGGGTGTGTTTTGACTTGCCGTCACCAAGGTTAAGGTTCAAAATTATATCAACAAAAATGGAGTGACCCACCAGAAATTACCATTTTCTAAAATATGGAGATGTTTAACAAAATAAAACATTTCTTTGTACCTTGCCTCTAAATTAGAATGTTCTCTTCATCTACTAACCTGTTAATGGGGTAAATTCTTTTTTTAAAATTAATTAATTAATTTTTAAAATTTATTTTATTTTTGACTGCATTGGGTCTTCCTTGCTGCAGGTGGGCTTTCTCTAGTTGAGGCGAGTGGGGACTACTCTTTGTTGTGGTGTGTGGGCTTCTCATTGCGGTGGCTTCTTTTGTTGTGGAGCATGGTCTCTAGGCGCTCGGGCTTCAGTAGTTGTAGCGCGTGGGCTCGATAGTTGTGGCTCGCGGACTGTAGAGCGCAGGCTCAGTAGTTGTGGCGCACGGGCTTAGTTGCTCTGCGGCATGTGGGATCTTCCCGGATCAGGGATCAAACCCGTGTCCCCTGCATTGGCAGGCGGATTCTTAATCACTGCGCCACCGGGGAAGCCCTGGGATAAATTCTTGATAAACAGTTACAATGTAAGTCTTCTCTCTAGTTGTAATCTTTGATAGTTTTATAGGGACTGGATATGTCATTATACAGTAGTTCTCATTTTAGGTATGGTTTGATCCAGAGACAAATTCTGTTGCCAGGACTTTTTTACTTTTATTTTTTTAATTGAAGTATAGTTGATTTACAATGTTAATTTCAGGTGTACAGCATAGTGATTCAGTATTTTTACAGATTACACTCCATTAATAGCTATAATAGCCATAATTCCCTGTGCTCTACACTATATCCTTGTTGCTTGTCTATTTTATGCATAGTAGTTTGTATTTCTTAATCCCTTACCTCTGTCTTGCTCCACATCTCTGGACTCTGCTGTCTTACTTGCTGTTTTCATTTCACTGTGGTGTAAAGATGACTGCCAGCATCTCTAGTCCCATGTCCTTTCCAGGTTCTGGGCCAGTAGGGGGAAAATAAACCTCTCAACAATTTAATTTCTGAGTTTTCTAGGATCCTAATCATGTGTTATGGGCAGGGGGATGGAATGTGCTGATTGGCCTGATCTGAGTCACGCGACCCTCCTTGGAGTTGGAGGTGGAGTTAATTCTACAGGAAGTATTATATAGATTGATAGCAGAGGAGAGTGGTTCTACAAAGGAATAGCTGAGGGTTTTTTTGTTTGTTTGCTTGTTTGTTTTTGTTTTGTTTTTTGTTTCTTAAACCAAATAGGTGCTGGGCAGGACAAAACACAACAAAATAAATAAAAACAAAGCAAAAAAATCATTTAATGTACGGTTATGTTTTCAAGCAGTTTTCTAAGAGCATTAGTTCTGTTAACAAGAAAAACCAACCATTTTAGATTCTTTAGAGGCACCAGCTTACAATCATACTAATGAGTAACGCTTACTTTTTTACTTAAGCAAATGTTTCAGATCTACAACATATGGCAGTTAAGTCTTGTTTTAGAATTTATACTTGAGAGATTTGTAAAAGAAAAAAGTTAAGGAATTTAGGATCCTACTGGTCTTTTACCCACTGCCAACATTGCAGATAGAGTTGTGCTCTAGCTACATCTGTCAATCCTCCAAATCAAAGCTGAGTAAGAAGATTTAATTTTATTTGTTAGTGAACGTTTTTAACCTTTATATAGAATGTTTCATAGGCAGTGTTTCAAAGACATTAAAGCCATGTTAATTCCAACTTAAAAATTAAAATCTATTCAGCTTTAGTTTTGGAGATAGGTGTTTTTAGAGCACAACTTGGATGCCTAAAGCTACTGCTGTAGAAAGATACACAAAGAGCTTTTTATAACTGTGAAAGCTTAGAGCTTTGAGAAAGTATAAGGAGATTGGCTGGTGAAGAAGCTGCATGGAATGTTATCTTGAAGAGTAATTCCAAAGTCTGTGTAAATTTTAATTGCTCAGTATTTTTACTTTTCTAAGATAATTGAGCCAGTTTAGAGCATAAGACAGATTTGAATTTAACTATCTTTAGATGGGCCATTGAAGAGATAATCTGGTATTTAATTTCTGTTTAGACAAGTTCTAAAGCAGTGTATTTATGCTAGATGGTGCCACCAGGCCACGAAGTACTGCTAGATTGTATACCCTGGAGCAGTTAAAGGTAGATGAGTGCTGAGGATTTGCTGTAGTCCAGAAGCGCTGCTAAGATTTGAGCTCCCTTTCAGTTCTGAGGTCCATTCTTAGGTTTGAAGTGCTCTCTATTCTCCCACCATCTCGTGGGTGGGTGTCAGAAGCCACTAAGGGTTCCAGGCCACTCAGGTTCATTGCAAGGCCTAGGTCATACCAAGACCTTCTTGACTGGGTTAATTCACTGGACATATATTAATTCAGTCAAAAACCATTTATTGTGTTCCTGCTGTTTGCTAGGTACTCATCTAGTTGCTGGAGATACAACAGTAAATAAAATAAAGTCTCTCCTTTATAGAACTTATAGTCTAGTTGGGGAAGATTGACAAATATCTGGAACTATCCATAATTTCATATTAGGTATAATTATACATTGTTTTGGTCAAGTAGATGTTCTGGGGAACTGAGAACCAGAGAGGATCCTTTAGGTCACCTTGACTTCTTTAATATTTCCTTGGATCATAGGGTAATATTTTGGGCAAAGGTGGGTGATATAGCCTAAGGCTGGTGGTAATTTTTGGTATTGCTATTATATTTTGGATTAGGTTTAGTTGATTTAAACTTTTTCTTATTTATTTAACTTTATTTTTTGATTATGTACATCATTCTTATGGTACAGAAGTTAAAACCACATAAACAAGTATCAGAGAAGTCTTGCTTTTATCTCTATTCTCTCCAACCTGTTCTCACCCCCATAGGTAATAATTTTTCTGCATTTCTGGTTTAACCTCCCAGTGTTTCTTTTTAATTGCATTAAAAAGAAACAGTTCAGTTAGAGAATAGGGAAGGAGGAATCTTCTCTCCTTAACTTTGAAGCATAAATGGATTTCCTTAAAGAGAGTAGTATTCTAGATTAAGGGGCTAGCATTAGCAAAAGCATGGAGCTAGGACCATGCATGATCTTTTTCATGGAACCTTAATCAGTCACGTGTGACTAAGGGGTTGGGTATGTGGAAGATCTAGTGGGCAGTAAGGATAGGTTATGGAGAGGTCGGATTGCACAAGGCTTTGAAAGGAATAATGGGAAGTTTGTACTTTATGCTGGAGGCTTTGGGTAATGTTTTCGGGTTTTTGAATAGAGGACCAAGTTTGGAATCTTATGGCAGAATAGATGTGATTGTTGTGTATAGGCAATTAACAGTTCCTGTCAATCTAAAATCTTGACTGAGAAGGTTGATGAAAAATATATAGTAGAAGGAAATAGTTGCTGTAATCCAGGGTGTGAAATGGAAACCTTTGGCAGATTGTAGAAATATAAGTCTTTTAGAGTAAGCCCTAGGAACTTTTTGTAAGTACATTTGGGGCTTTTCGTACTTTGAGTATTAACCAAATTTATTAGACAATAACGTTCTCTGTCAAAGAATCTTAATCTCTAGATTGGGAGAAATGATTGGGTTGGTATGTGTATGGAAGGGAAGAACTGAACTTTTCTGGCTGACTGCACATGTAATTAAAGATGGACTTAGCAAAGTGGGCTTTCAGCCTGAAGGGAGAGCTTTAAGCATATTTAAAACTGAGCCTATGGTTTCTATTTTTAAGTCTCTGAAAATAATGATCTGACACAGGGAACTAGCTTTTGAGAATGAATCTGTTGTGCTTAGACTTCAGCATTGCCAACGTTTTCTCTCTTTGATATGAGGTGATTTGGCTGTGCCCTAAGTTATCTTATATTTTGGTTGATTTCTACTGTTGTTTATGGAGCTTTGCCTTTCCAACACTTGTGACTCCAAGTGATTCATGCATCCTAGTTGGAGAAATTGTTGGGAAGGAGGCCTGATTAGGAAATAGGGGCTGGTTAACTGCTGGTCAAGTGAGAATTTAAGCTGGCAGCAGTTGGGTTACTGGCTGGATGGAGTGAACAGTGAGTTATTGCTTTTATTTTTTGGCTTTGGCTTCTTTTCCTGGTTGTAATAGATGATCTGGCGTCAGACTGAGCTAGCAACAGAGGTGTATGTATGTAATAATGGCTGATTTTCTGTTGGTATGAGGTGGACTTTGCATGTCTACAAGCATCCTTCCGAAGGGAAAGAAGCAAATTACTATTATACTTAGTTTATGTTCCAGGAAATACTAACGCTATTCTACAGATATATAGCATTGATATAACATTTATGCTTTTCAAGAATGTTTCATATCTGTTATTTCATGCTCCCAACAACCTTGGAAATGATATAGGGCAGGAATAGTTCCTATTTGACAGAAGAGATGCTGAGACATAAATAAGAGACTGGGTTAAGGTTGCTGGCTCAACAAATAAACGACTGGGACAACTTACTGTATTTTATGTTTGAATTGTAACTTTCAGAAAGCTTTATAGGAGGAAAAAGCTGAATACTCTTCCTTTTTTGTGATTATTTTTCAGCGACGTCTTAGACATCTTCGGAACATCGCTGCCCGGAACATTGTTAATAGGAATGGCCATCAACTCCTAGATACCTACTTCACACTTCACTTGTGTAACACTGAAAAGGTATACAAAGGTAAGGGAATCTGCACTTGCCACCCACAGATCGTTGCATCTCATTTTTATTCTTTTGTAACACAAATGATTCTCAGTGCCTCTTGCTAGTATTGCTTATTAGAAAGCTAAGTTGTCATGCTGTCTGAAAATATTTCATGAGCAGTTGTTATACATATTGAAGAAACATGTCTTTTGGATAGTTCTTTCAGATAACTGAGACTTACATTGATAAATTTATTATTCCTTTATGAATGTTGATGTTTAATATCTGTATTCCAGTAGCTGTCATTTAAAATAGGCTATTTGATGGGACTTCCCTGGTGGCGCAGTGGATAAGACTCTGTGTTCCCAATGCAGGGGGCCCGGGTTTGATCCCTGGTCAGGGAACTAGATCCCACATGCATGCCACAACTAAGAGTTCGCATGCCACAACCAAGTAGCTGGCAAGCCACAACTAAGACCTGGCTCAACCAGAAAATAAATAAATAAATAAAATAACTAAAACTTAAAAAAATTATTTTAATTTATTAAAAAAAGGTTATTTGAGGGACTTCCCTGGCAGTCCAGTAGTTAAGACTTTGCCTTCCAATGCAGGGGGGTGTGGGTTCGATTGCTGGTGGGGGAGCTAAGATCCCACATGCTGCCCGGCCAAAAAACCAAAACGTAAAATGGAAACAATATTGTACCAAATTCAATAAAGACTTTGTAAATGGTCCACATCAAAAAAATCTTTAAAAAAAAAAAAAATAGGTTATTTGAGTCCAGTATCCAGCACTAATTTGCTTTTCTTTAAAATATAATTCATTCCTTTACTATTATGGTAAAATTTGGACCTAGTTCATATCTTCTCATATCTGTACTACTCTGTGTATATGGGGTCATTTTTAGAAGAATGACATGGTTTCTTTGAATTCAGTTCCACATTGAAATGTGGATTCTTCCATAAGTGATAATTCTAAGAGTACATCAGATATTTGAATCAAAATCACAAGCATCTTTTGAATACATATTGGATGAAAGGCACTTTGGTATAATCAGTTGACCTGTGTTGGTTGCTGTAAGAGAGGAAGCATGGTATAAGGACAGGAGTATTGGGTTAGGATTGAAACTACATTGATACTAGTGCTAGCTATTTCAGCTAGTATATAAGTGTATACTAGCTGTATACTATACACTAAAATAGCTATATGCTAGTTATGTGTTTTTTGGACAGAGATCATGGCTTTTTTAGCCTCACTTTTCCCATTTGTAAAGTGGAGATAATGAGGTCTTAAGAAGTCAGGCAAGACAGATTTTTATGCGGATCAACTGAGATAAGGTGATAACACTTGGTAACATGTGAGTAAAGGTCTATTTATATTAATAAAAGGTGGCATTATTTTAATTTTTTTCTTTTTTTTGGCCGCGCTGCACGGCATGTGGTATCTTAATTCCCCGATCAGGGATTGAACCCGTGCCCCCTGCATTAGAAGCGCAGAGTCTTAACCACTGGATCGCCAGGGAAGTCCCAGATGGCGTTATTTTAAAAAGAGGTACTAAGGACTTATTTGAATCCTATCCTGTGGCAAAGATGAAAAATTCAAATGACATTTTATGTTTTTGGTTTTAATTTTAAAAATTGTTATTAAAGCAGTAGTTGTTTAACAACTTTTTTCTTTTTTTAATTTCAATACCAGTATATGCTAATTTAAAAATTTAATCAGAAATTATATAGAGTAGAACCCCCCCCTTCATATACAAGTGGCATTAAAGTATTTTGAAGGGTAAAAAAAAAGGACTCTAAATTCCACCATTTTTACATAGTTTTATTTCATTCTTATTTTTGATTCTAACCATTGCATATTTTTAAAACAATTGTATTAATCTGAATGAGTAACACTAGCTACTATAACAAGTACCACGAGTCTCTCAGTGACCTGACATAATAAATTTCTTAAACACTAAGTTCAATGTAGGTGTTCTTTTTCCCAATAATAGTTATAAGTATTTATTAAGAAGTAAGGAAATCTAGACTTAAATCTAAAGTCTCCCAGTTCTTGAGCAGCGAACGATAGCTAGAAAGCAGGCTTTTCACAAGTGTAATCAATTCTTTAATTTATTTGCTTTTCAGTTTTCACTGGAAGGCATAATGTGGTTTGCAGAAGCAGACAAATATTTATTTATTTATTAGCATTTAAACATATTATCTAATTTATTTATTTTTTAACATCTTTATTGGAGTATAATTGCTTTACAATGTTTTGTTAGTTTCTGCTGTATAACAAAGTGAATCAGCTATATGTATACATATATCCCCATATCTCTTCCCTCTTGTGTCTCCCTCCCACCCTCCCTATCCCACCCCTCTAGGTGGCCACAAAGCACAGAGCTGATGTCCTGTGCTATGCGGCTGCTTCCCACTAGCTATCTGTTTTAATGTAGGTGTTCTTTATCAGATATTGGCTTGGCAGCTGTCTTCTAAGTGGTGACTCAGGTATCCAGGCTCCTTCTATTTTGGAATGATGCTTCTGGTATGGCAAGAGCAAGGGATTATTTGAGGGAGATTTTTTTTTTTTTTTTTTGCGGTACGCGGGCCTCTCACTGTTGTGGCCTCTCCCGTTGCGGAGCACAGGCTCTGGACGCGCAGGCTTAGCGGCCATGGCTCACGGGCCCAGCCGCTCCGCGGCACGTGGGATCTTCCCGGACCAGGGCACGAACCCGTGTCCCCTGCATCGGCAGGTGGGCTCTCAACCACTGTGCCACCAGGGAAGCCCGAGGGAGATTTTTTTAATGGAAATGGTCCACATGAATTCCACAACATTCCATTAGCTGTATATCAGTTGCATCATCCTTTTTAGATGAACAGGGGACTGAGAAATGTTGTCTTCCTATGTGTCCAGAAGAAAAATGAAAGTTTGGTCACTATTTGTCCGAAGGGTGTAAGCATTTTTGCAGATCTTAATGCGTTTGGTCTGCTGCTCACTAATTGGTTTTATCACTAGTAATATATGACAGTGCCAGAGTACTTTCTTGCTCCATTGTTATCTCTGATAATAGTTACTAATATTGAACTTGGTACATTTTAGGTATTTGGTAAATGATAGCAATTATTATTGGAATTGTAATGTTAACAAGCATAATCGTAGTTTCCAAAAAGAGTAGTCATGGGACTGGTTGATGACCATGATGTTGAAAACTTGTCTAAGAGGGGACTTCCCTGGTGGTCCAGTGGGTGAGACTCCATTCTCCCAATGCAGGGGGCCCGGGTTTGATCCCTGGTTGGGGAACTAGATCCTGCATGCATGCTGCAATTAAGAAGTCCGCATGCGGCAACAAAGATCCCGCATGCCACAACTAAGACCCTGCGCAGCCAAAATAAATAAAAATATAAAAAAAGGGAAAAAAACTTGTCTAAGAGATACGATGAAAGCAAAGTGATTTTTTTTTGTTCCTGTTTGTTTTTTTTTTTTGTCTTCTTCTCTAGCTCTGTTTATTTCTTGAGCTTAGAAGTTATTAAGGACTGTTTCTTGAAGTTATTTCAATAAAATGATTGTTAACACAGGGAATTGTTGGTTTCAGAGCACAGGGAAGTCCCGTGTCTAGTAGTGGTATTGAGTCTGTCACTAACCGGCAAGCCGTTTGGCTAGGGCATTTAGTTCCTCTTGCGTGCCGTTAGCTAATTTAGCTCTAAAATGAGAGGACTGATGACTTCTGAGACTTCCTACTGCTCCAAAATGTCATGGTTGAATGAAGTCTATTATGTCTTCTTTTTGGGCCCACATGTTATGCTCTATAACTTTTAACTACCATAGGAGGAGCCAGGAAGCTCTTTCCTTAGTAAACTAATTAATACCACCTTATGTTCTTGGACCTGTGATGATAAACATGAATATTCATTGCATGATCATTATGTGGCCCTTGGTGTAGGATGACCACGATGGAAGGCCTCTGGGCTTTTCTTACAAAGCCACCTGTACCACCTGTCTAGTGGCATCATTTCTCAGTTTCAAAAGAAGGTTTTTTTTTTAATTAGAAGAATATCTGAAATGCTGATTTCTAAGTTATTCTTTTATTTCAGCTGAATTCACAGGACAGCGTAAGAAGTTACGTGTGAGTTTTTTTGATTTTTGACAATTTTTTAAATCCATCTCTTAGGAGATGGTCTGTTTTTCAGGTAGTTCAAATCGAGCACCATTTATTACATTCCCAGAGAACAAAGCCTTGTGTTAATGGATGAGGAGCTATGTTCTAATCCTGGTTCCCTCTTAAACTTGGAAGTTGTGTAAAATCAAGTTTGTTCTTCAGCCACAGTTATTTTCTCACCCATGAAATGTGAGCGCCTGTCCTTTCCTGGAATACCAACCAGTTATTTTGAATACATTAGAAGACAACCTCTGTATAATCCAATTTGGTGATCTCATGAATGTCTCATAGTTTTAAATATCACTTATCACCCTAACAACTCACAAATGTATATCTTTAGCTTCAGCCTCCCCCCTGAACTCATGCTCCTGTATTCAATTGCCTACTCTACATCTCCATTTGGAGTCTGGTAGATACCTTAAACTTGATATATTCAGCACTGAGATTCTGATGTTCCAGCTCTGATCTACCTCCTGTATTCGTCCTTTTATCAGAAAATGACAACTCTGTCCTTCTATTTCCTTGGCCAAAAACCTTGGAATCATCCTGGATTGTCCTCTTTTATATTCCACATTCCATCTTTCAGCAAATGCTTTTGGTTCTTACTACCAAATTGTATCCATAATCTTTTCCCTTCTTACTACCTCCAACCACTATCATCTCTTGCCTGAATTTGTTGAAGTAGACTTCTAACAGGTCTGCCTGCCCACTCACTCTTTCTAGTGTGATCTCAACCTAGATCCTATTAAAATCAAAGTGAGGTCATGTTATTCCTCCCCTCAAAACCCTCCAGTGGCTTCTCATTTCATTCAGAGTAAAAGCTAAAGTTCTTTTGGTTTCCTAGGCCTTTCATCATATGGCCGTCTGTGACCTCCTTCTACTCTTCTAGCTGTCTCTGTTCCCACCCAACTGCCCTTGTTGCTGTTCCTTGAATTCATCAAGTTGACTTCAGTTTAAAGGCCTCTGCACTGGCTGTTTCTTTGGCCTGGGCACTCTTTCCTCCTGATAGCCACATGACTAGCTCCTCTGCCTTCTTTCAGGTCTTAAATCCAAATGTTTTCTCAGAGAAACTCTCCTTGATCACTGACTAACCCCTTTTTAAAATTGTGACTATTCTCCTCTCTGTCTTTTGTGCTTTATTTTTCTCCACAGTACTCCCGATTGTCTGACATAACTGTATGTTTAATTATTTGGCTAATGCGTGTCCTCTTCACTAGAATGTAAGCTCCATATGGGCAGAAATTTTTAGGTCAGTTTTGTTCACTACATTATTTCCAGTACTTGGAACAATGCTTGGCACAAAGTAAGCCCCCAAATATTTTCATTTAACTTTTTGACTAGCTAATGCCGTACATAGTTCAAAATATATGTAAAGGTTTATATTAAAATCTTCCTTTCACCTGACCCATCTCCCTAGTTTTTCACCCCACCGTTGTTTACCTTTACTGAGATTCCTTATGCAAATGCAAGTAAAAATAGTACCAAATTTGATATATATATATATATATATATATATATATATATATATATGTATCTGTGCCTTGTATTATTTTATTTTTTTGCGGTACGCGGGCCTCTCACTGTTGTGGCCTCTCCCGTTGCGGAGCACAGGCTCCGGACGCGCAGGCTCAGCGGCCATGGCTCTCGGGCCTAGCCGCTCCACGGCATGTGGGATCTTCCCGGACTGGGGCACGAACCCGTGTCCCCTGCATTAGCACGCGGACTCTCAACCCCTGCGCCACCAGGGAAGCCCTGTGCCTTGTATTTTTTACTTAATATAATTTAGATGTTTTTCCATATTATTTCGTAGAGAGCTTCTCTAATTTTCTTTTGTTTCTTTTTAGTTTTGCATTGAACAGATGTACCATAATTTATTTAATTGGCTCCTATTGGTAGACATTTAGGTTGTTCCAGGCTTTTGCTATACACACAGTACTGCAGTGAACAATTTCATTGGTATACATTATTTTGTATGAGTGCTAGTATGGCTATAGGGTAAATTCCAAAGAGTGGAAGTGCAAAGAGAATGTGTACTTAGAGTTCTGGTAGATATTGTAAAACTGCCGTTGTTGACATTCCCACTTGCTAGGTACAGGTACCCTTTTTCCCACAGCCTGACCAACAGACTGTGCAGTCAGACTTCTGAAATTTTGCCAATCTGATAGGTGAAAAATAGTTTCATAGTAGAGTTAAAGTTTGTATTTCTTCTATTATGAGTGAGGTTGAGATACTAAAAAAGCATTTGTTGAATAAATGGAATGCTGTACAACAGCCAAAACATGCCATTGGAACCATGTTCTGCAATCTCTCCTTGCTTTGTTTGTTTAGGTCTTAGCATGGATAGAGAAGCATTTGTATCTAATAGACCCTGTCATGTAGAGCTAGTCTTGGATGATATCTTTTTGAAAATTTACATTCTTTTTGAAAATTTACATGTCTAATAGTTCTGCTCAAGTTGAGTTAATAAAAATTCATAGAATTGTATTAATAAAAATTATAGCTTATAAAGTATTCATTATTTCATTTGAGCCTCATAACAGCCCTGTTATTTTCTAGGTGTCATTCTCCTTTGAAAGGTGAAGAAACTATGGCCCAGAAAAGTTAATTGACTTGTCCAGGGTCAAGCTTACACATGGTACACTGGGGGACCGAACTATTTTTTTACTCTAAATTTTCCTAAATTCTCTATTCTGTTGTGCGCCATGCTGCTAATTTCATTGACAATAATGTAAATGTAACAGAGTGATAGACAGTGTAGGCCCACATTTAACACTTTAGAAATTACCTCAGACTCAGTGATTCCTTTCCAAACTGTATGGCTCCTTTGTTGACCTCTCTCTATTTAAATTAGCAAGTCCATTTTGAGGATCTAATGGAGAAGGCAAATTGTTTAGTTTCATTTATATATACAGTTAATCAGCAAAGTTTTGGAAGAAATAATGATGCTGTTCATCTTCTTAGAGCTGGAGATGCATATTTTGGGGACTGTTTAATTTAGACACTTTATAGATTAAGCTGAGGAATTCTCTCTCACAAGGAAAGAGGAATATCTTAATTTTTTTTCACTGATTTTATAAGTGTTACCTACTTGCAGCAAATTCAGACAATACAAAAGTGTATTAAATACAAAAATGTATTAAGTGAAAGTACCTTGTAATAACAAACAACACATTTTTAGCACAGTCTTATTTTTTTCTAATAACATATTTGGTACATATAAATTAGAGTATATGTATGCATATTAAAAAAAGAACATATATATATATATACACATACATACATATGTACATTTATGTAGTCAATTTATGATCGGCATTGGTGAACCATTTGGGAAAAAATGAAAAGAATAATACTTAGGGTTGCCTAGTGTTAAGTGGGGTTGTAAAATGGTACAACATTTTTAGAGAACAGTTTGGCAATATCTGTCAAATTCAAACTGTATTTTTCCTTTTATCTTGCAATTTTACCTCTAAAAGTTTATCTTATAGATTCAAGTGTCTTAGGGTATATATCTTTCAAAGATTATTTATAATATTACTTGAAATATCCAAAAATTAGCAGTAACTTAAATGTTCATCAATAGAAGTTTCCTTTTAAAAACAATTAGAATTATCCCTTCTCTTAATTAAAATAATTGTGCAAAATAGAAAAATTAGAAAACTGCCAAGCAAAAAATAAAAGTAAGCAGCCCAACCCTATCACCTAAAATAAATGTTGTAAACATAATTGTAAAACTTTTGATCCTGTTGTAAAATCTCTCATAGAACCTGTTTTTTTCACTCATTGTGACTATCTCACCACAAAATAGAATGATTATCCTTATTATTATTAATTTTTTAAGGGAAGATAAGCATAAAGTAGTGTAGATGGTATGTTTTGGAAAGAAACATTTTAACCAAAAGAGCTTGCCCCTAAGAATTTTATATCCAGGCCCACTTTTCCTTTACTGCTTGATGGTTCCCAAACTTCAGTCCTGTGGACTACTTCAACAAGTTTCACTGTCTTCGAGTTTCATCTATAATGCTACATACTTAACATATTTTTAAAAGTTCAGTATGTCTAAACTCATGTCTAAGCATAATCTATGAAGTTGTTGATTCAAGAAAAACTTTATTGAGTGCCTACCCTGTGCCAGGAATAGCTTTACATGCTGAGGAGACAGCAGTTACACAAAATCAAATGTTACTGCCCTCATGGAGCTTACAATTAGGGATTGGATAGATGAGACATACATTTCAATATGTTAGAAAAAAATAAAGTTTGTTCATGTATCACCTAAAATGGTCTCATATATCAGTGGTATGTACATCACCCTTGGAAAATATTTCCCTATAGCAACATAAGGATACAGGGTCCTTGTAGGCTCTGCATTGACAGAGCACCACGGAAGTGACTTCGGCAGGGTCAGCAGAGGGAATGTTGGAGGGTTGTTAAGAATGTCTGTCTGTTTTTGTGCCAGTACCACACTGTCTTGATTACTGTAGCTTTGTAGTATAGTCTGAAGTCAGGGAGCCTGATTCCTCCAGCTCCGTTTTTCGTTCTCAAGATTGCTTTGGCTATTCAGGGTCTTTTGTGTTTCCATACAAATTGTGAAATTTTTTGTTCTAATTCTGTGAAAAATGCCAGTGGTAGTTTGATAGGGATTGCATTGAATCTGTAGATTGCTTTGGGTAGTATAGTCATTTTCACAATGTTGATTCTTCCAATCCAAGAACATGGCAATGGAACAGGATAGAAAGCCCAGAGATAAACCCACGCACATATGGTCACCTTATCTTTGATAAAGGAGGCAGGAATGTACAGTGGAGAAAGGACAGCCTCTTCAATAAGTGGTGCTGGGAAAACTGGACAGGTAGATGTAAAAGTATGCGATTAGATCACTCCCTAACACCATACTCAAAAATAAACTCAAAATGCATTAAAGACCTAAATGTAAGGCCAGACACTATCAAACTCTTAGAGGAAAACATAGACAGAACACTCTATGACATAAATCACAGCAAGATCCTTTCTGACCCACCTCCCAGAGAAATGGAAATAAAAACAAAATTAAACAAATGGGACCTAATGAAACTTCAAAGCTTTTGCACAGCAAAGGAAACCATAAACAAGACCAAAAGACAACCCTCAGAATGGGAGAAAATATTTGAAAATGAAGCAACCGACAAAGGATTAATCTCCAAAATTTATAAGCAGCTCATGCAGCTCAATAACAAAACAACAAACAACCCAATCCAAAAATGGGCAGAAGACCTAAATAGACATTTCTCCAAAGAAGATATACAGACTGGCAACAAACACATGAAAGAATGCTCAACATCATTAATCATTAGAGAAATGCAAATCAAAACTACAATGAGATATCATCTCACACCAGTTAGAATGGCCAACATCAAAAAATCTAGAAACAATAAATGTTGGAGAGGGTGAGGAGAAAAGGGAACACTCTTGCACTGCTGGTGGGAATGTGAATTGGTACAGCCACTGTGGAGGTTCCTTAAAAAACTACAAATAGAACTACCATATGACCCAGCAATCCCACAACTGGGCATATACCCTGAGAAAACCATAATTCAAAAAGCGTCATGTACCAAAATGTTCATTGCACCTCTATTTACAATAGCCAGGAGACGGAAACAACTTAAGTGTCCATCATTGGATGAATGGATAAAGAAGATGTGGCACATATATACAATGAAATATTACTCAGCCATAAAACGAAACGAAATTGAGCTATTTGTAATGAGGTGAATGGACCTAGAGTCTTTCATACAGAGTGAAGTAAGTCAGAAAGAGAAAGACAAATACCGTATGCTAACACATATATATGGAATTTAAGGAAAAAAAATGTCAGGAAGAACCTAGGGGTAAAACAGGAATAAAGACACAGACCTACTAGAGAATGGACTTGGGGATATGGGGAGGGGGAAGTGTAAGCTGTGACAAAGCGAGAGAGTGGCATGGACATATACACACTACCAAACGTAAAATAGCTAGCTAGTGGGAAGCAGCCGCATAGCACAGGGAGATCAGCTCGGTGCTTTGTGACCACCTAGAGAGGTGGGATAGGGAGGGTGGGAGGGAGGGAGATGCAAGAGGGAAGAGATATGGGAACATATGTATATGTATAATTGATTCACTTTGTTATACAGCAGAAACTAACACACCATTGTAAAGCAATTATACTCCAATAAAGATGTAAAAAAAAAAAAAAGAATGTCTGTCTGAACCTCTGATACAGTCTCTCTTTTGATTGTATCTTCAGGTTTTGTAACATTTACAACGTTAATGACGGTTTGTAGAATCATGAAAGTTTAGTGCTTAGAGGACCTTGATTATTAGTCTGATTGTCAGAATTGTCTAATGAAGAAATGGGCTCAAGGAAATGAGAAGCAGAATGTTAATGACAAGTAGAACTAGAACTTAGGTTCCCTGGTTGCTAGATGAGTGTTCTTTCCACAGTACTACAATGGATAATTATTGGAGATGTTTGAGAAAAACAGAGAGTATAGAATTGGCTGTAGACAATGGCAGTTGGTAAGGGAGAATGAACTCTGAGTTTTTAAGGGCTTACCTTAGAATCTGGGGTAAAAGGAGCCAGTAAGGGAAAAATCACTAAATTAAATCTTAACAGATTTTGACCTTTCTTTACTAATGTTTTTTTCCCTTTAAAACATTTAATTTAAAACAAGAAGGTCCTACTGTGTGTAGCACAGGGAACTATATTCAATATCCTATAATAAACCATAATGGGAAAAGAATATGAAAAAGAATATGTATATATATGTACAACTGAATCACTTCGCTATATACCGGAAACTAACACAACATTGTAAATCAACTATCCTTCAGTTTAAAAAACCTTTTATTTAATCATTATTTCTATTTTAATTTAAATTTTTGCAGATAAATATATGTAGAGAATAGATCCCTTGAAAATGTTTTAAGTGTTTTTACTAGAGCATATGTTAAAAAATTCGTTGGATTAAGAGTTAGTGAGCTTATTTTCTTCCATGTCACTTATTGTTCTTTTTCTTCTTTTCCAGAATTTTATAGGAGTGAAGTGATTAAGAATTCCTTGGTAAGTTGGCTTTTTGACAGGTACATATGACTAAGCCTATAACTCCTATTTTAGAAAATGCTGAGACATAAAATAAGTTGGGGCTTCCCTGGTGGCGCAGTGGTTGAGAGTCCGCCTGCCAATGCAGGGGACACGGGTTCATGCCCTGGTCTGGGAAGATCCCACATGCCGCGGAGCGGCTGCACCCGTGAGCCATGGCCTCTGAGCCTGCACGTCCGGAGCCTGTGCTCCGCAACGGGAGAGGTCACAACAGTGAGAGGCCCGTGTACTGCAAAAAAAAAAAAAGAAAAAAAAAAAAGTTGAAGTTCAGTTTTGGTGTTATGATAATTCTACAGTTAAATCTTCTGCTCAGTTATTGCTTAAATCTTCATTGATTTGTTCATTGTTGTATCTCTAGTGCTTAGAGCATGCCTGGCACAAAGTAGGTGCTTGATAAATATTTGCTGAATGAAATGATATTTTTTCTGTTAAAAACTTGTGTGTTTTTTTAAAAATCATTCTATAATTTTGTCACTTCTATTACTATTGAGGTTTTGAAAAAATAATTAATTAATTAATTTTATTTTTGGCTGTGTTGGGTGTTCGTTGCTGCACACCGGCTTTCTCTAGTTGCGGTGAGCAGGGGCTACTCTTTGTTGCGGTGTGTTGGCTTCTCATCCCGGTAGCTTCTCTTTGTTGCAGAGCACGGGCTCTAGGCACGGGGGCTTCAGTAGTTGTGGCACATGAGCTCAGTAGTTGTGGCTCATGGGCTCTAGAGCGCAGGCTCAGTAGTTGTGGCGCACGGGCTTAGTTGCTCCGCGGCATGTGGGATCTTCCCGGACCAGGGCTTGGACCCGTGTCCCCTGCATTGGCAGGTGGATTCTTAACCACTGCGCCACCAGGGAAGTCCCCTGTCGAGGTTTTTGACTGTTTGACTTACCAAACATCATAAAAAATGATACCTTTGTATGTTGTTGTTAAGAATTTTATGTCTAGGGCCATTGCATAGGCTCCTTCCACTTGTTTTTTGGCGATAGCATTGCTCAGTTAGAAAGTTGGAAATGTCCTACTTTTGATAATGGGTACACTAGATATTTGCATAAATGGCTCAATTTATTCGGCCATGTTGATAAAAAGAAGAGATTTTTGGTACTGATAATATCCTTTTAACAGTCCAAGACCATCCTGGATTTGGCCCCTGTCCACCTTTTCAACCTCATCTGCTAACAGTTTTCCTCACTCATTGTGTTCCAGGCTTACCTCATTTTTCCAGTGCCAAACTTGTCTTGTTCCTTATGCCGCAGCACCTGTTTCCCCTCTTCTTCACTTGGCTGAATACTCCTTTGAAGTCTGAGCTATGTCACTTCAGCCAGGCCTTCTATGACTATTCTATCTAAAGTAATGCCCTTTCCACTCTTTTTTACATCACCCTGTTTTGTGTTTTTTTAGAGCATTTGTCACTGTTGGAAATTCTTGTCCATTTATCTGTTTATTATCTGTCTCCCACCTACAAGAATGCAAGTTTTATGAGAGCAGGAACCTTGCCAGTCTTGTTCTCCTCTGAAACCTTAGAGTCTAGAATATTGCAGATGCTCAGTGAATATTTGTCAGATGAATAAATGGATATCAGTGATGTGTTATATTTACAGAATCCTTTTACATATGTTGTCTCATTTTGATCCTTAGAACAACTTGTAAGGTAGAGGGGGTAGATCTTAAGAAACTGACATCCAGAGAGACTCAGTGGTTTTTGCAGAGTCACACAACCGAGGGACCAGAACCCCAGGTCCAGACCTTCCATCTTCAAGTCTCTACTACTCGTTCCTCTTCATCAAGCTGTCTTCACCGCCCAGCTTGTGGGATCTTAGTTCCCCCACCAGGGATTGAACCTGCGCCCTCGGCAGTGGAAGTGTAGAGTCCTAACTACCGGACCACCAGGGAATTCCCTATATAGGATTTTTTGTTTCAATTTAAATCAAGAGATACATTTTAAATGTCAGACTGAGCACACTGTAGTGCAGAGATACATTTTAAATGGCAGACTGAGCACAGGTAGTGCCAACAGTGGGCCTAGCTCGAAAGAACTGATACTAAGAACAACTATTTTTAAGGTTGTGCATTTAGAGACAGTGACACCTGATGACTGCCACCTGGTGGTCAAAGAGTGTAGGACCTTATTCATTTTAACATTTCTAAAGTCAGAATTTATCTTACAGTGGAAGAAAAATGCTTGTTAGAATTGATGCTAAATTGGAATACGTTAGATGGTAATAAATATAATGGAGTAAAATAAAGCAGTATAATGGAGTATCTGGCAGGGGTGGTTGATGAATTTCTATGGCAGTCACATAGAAGATCTCATCTGAGCAGACACCTGAAAAAAGTGAGGGAACATACTGTGTATCTAAGTGGGGAAGACTGTTTCAGGCCAAGAATCAGGAAAGTATGAAGGTAGGAGTGTACTTGAAGTTTTTAAGGAATGGCTAAGAAGTTAGTATGGCTGGAGTGGAGTGAGTGGTTTGAGATTGTGCTCAGCAAGCATGACAAAGACAGGGGTAAGGGAATTGAGGATCAGGGCAGCAGAGGAATGACCTGGGGGGACAGCAGGTGATAGTCAAGGGGTGGGTGGCATGAGGATGAGATTTTGGGAGGTGACACAAAATTGGAAGCATCTAGTGGACAAGGACCCACAACTTACTCATTTTTCTATTTTCCAATGTCCCTAGCACAGTGAAGTCCAGTAAGTATCTACTGCAGTAACTGGAATAATCCACCGTTGATAGGCTGGATGGTAGAGATGTGACTCCAAATTATATGTCAGAGTCCTGATTTCTTCTCAGATATATTTAGCATAGAACGATTAATGGTGAATGTATAATTTGACTTTTTAATCTCTGGCTTCAGCTAACCATACCCTCCAAACCATTTGTTAAACTTTTTTTTTCTTTTTTGTTTTGGTTCTGGGGGAAGTTAGATCCTTAATATTATCGAAGGGCCATTGGTTAATTTAAACTAAAATAATTGAAGCAATAAGAATGGAAGTAACTAAATTCTCTCAATTGGATTTTGTACATACACAAAAGTAGAGGTGAATCGTGTAATGAACCCACATGCACCATCTTTAACAATTATAAAGTTAGTTATTAGTTTAGTTTAGTTTAGTTTTGTTTTTACAAAAAAGGAGTTTTTACTTTTATTAGAAAATTAAAAATCTCGTGGTGGCAGGAAGAAGAGTGATAGCTAGTTCGTATGTGTTTTGAAATATCTCTGTATGTGTGTTTCTTTAATAAACAATTAACTATTCACTTGTGATTCAGGTAGTTTATTGGATGCATTGTATATGTTGTTTCTCATCCTGATAGCAATGCTGCAAGGTAGGAGATATTCCTGTTTTATAGTTAAGGAAAGCAGGGTTCAGAGAGGTTGAGGAATTTACTCTAGGTCGCAAAGCTGGTGGTGACTGGTAGAACCGATGTTTGAGAACTCGAGAGCCCTGCTCTTTCACAGCACTGTGCTGCCTCCATTACATCAGTGATGGGCCTTATAAGTGAATAAACAAAGTTCTAGAGCAGCGGTCCCCAACCTTTTTGGCACCAGAGACCAGTTTCTTGGAAGATAGTTTTTCCACGGACTGGGCGGTGGGGGTGGAGGGGTGGAGGGATGGTTTTGGGATGATTCAAGTGCATTACATTTATTGTGCACTTTATTTCTATTATTATTACATTGTAATATATAATGAAATAATTATACAAGTCACAATAATGCAGAATCAGTGGGAGCCCTAAGCTTGTCTTCCTGCAACTAGATGGTCCCATCGGGGGTGATGGGAGACAGTGACACCCGAATGTTGCTTATGTGTGTTGCTTATGTCCAGTCTACTCCATAAGATGCAGCTTAATTGTCACTTGCCATTCACTGACAGGGTTTTGATATGAGTCTGCAGGCAGTTGATTTATTATGGTCTCTGTGCAGTCAAATCTCTCTGCTAATGATAATCTGTATCTGCAGCCGCTCCCCAGCGCTAGCATCACCGCCTCAGCTCCACCTCAGATCATCAGGCGTTAGATTCTCATAAGGAGCGCGCAGCCTAGATCCCTCGCATGCGCAGTTCACAGTAGGGTTTGCGTTCTATGAGAATGTAATGCTGCTGCTGATCTGACAGGAGGCGGGGCTCAGGCAGTAATGTGAGCAATGGGGAGCGGCTATAAATATAGATGAAGCTTCACTTGCTTGCCCGCTGCTCATCTCCTGCTTTGTGGCCTGGTTTCTAACAGGCCACGGACTGGAACCAGTCTATGGCCTGGGGGTTGGAGAGCATGTATTTTTAGGGAAAGCATGTGACAGAGTTATCAGAACCAAAACTTCTGTTGGACTTGTGACTGCCTGAGGTATTTTTAAATCTTTGGGAAAAAAGTGAACAATATAAATACTTTTTATGAGTTGCTGGCCTGAGGGATTCTCAAACAAGTATATGTTCTAGTTGAATTGTGACTGAATGAATTAACATTTCATCTGTGTGTGTGTGTGTGTGTGTGTGTGTGTGTGTGTGAGAGAGAGAGAGAGAGAGAGGGAGGGAGGGAGGGAGGGAGAGGGAGGGAGAGAGAGGGAGGGAGGGAGGGAGAGGGAGGGAGAGAGGGAGAGGGAGGGAGAGAGGGAGAGAGGGAGAGAGAGGGAGAGAGAGGGAGAGGGAGTTGGCTCCTCTTGCTATGCCATCTTATCTTACCTTGTGTTAAACTTCATCATCATTTTCTAACCTCTGTCTGGTCAATTACATAATTTGGAGAGAGTCTAAGATAATTGGCACATGCACTTATAGGACCAGGGAAGAACAGGATTCTATGGAAACATGTAGGAGTATCATTTATCTCAGTTTGAGGAGGGGGATTAGGAAAGGTGTTTAACAGTAAGCAATTTCTAAGTTGAGACATGAAGGATGAATAAAGGTGAATGAGAGAGGGGGAAGAGAGTTTATTGGGCTGAGGAATAACTACTACTTATAAATTTAGTATGCAATTCCTGAGAGTTATCTTGTATGTTTTGGGAAAATTGGAACAGCTTTTATGAATTCTTAGTCATGTTTCTTGTGACTATGCATTTGCTATTGAGTGATAAAAATAGTGATAACTTGTTTGTGTTTTGAAAATTTTCTATATATGTGTGTTTCTTTAATAAATAAGTATCAGTTGAGCAGTGTTTTAGAGAAATTGCCCAGGTAGTAAATAATAATTTTAGATTCTCCTGGAGGTAAACTTTTCAAAGCTATAAATATCCTAATATTCTGCCACTGTACTTGCAGTGAATAAGATACAGGTCCCTAAATGATGTTAGTATACTTGAATAATTTGTTCCATCTAGAAAATGGGCTGATATGTATAGGTTAAATATAAATAAAAATCATCTGGATTAAAAAAAATTTTTTTATTATAATTTTTTAAAATTTTATTTATTTATTTAAGTTTTGGCTGTGTTGGGTCTTCGTTGCTGTGTGCAGGCTTTTTCTAGTTGCGGTGAGCAGGCTTCTCATTGTGGTGGCTTCTCTTGATGTGGAGCACGGGCTCTAGGCGTGTGGGCTTCAGTAGTTGTGGCATGTGGGCTCAGTAGTTGTGGCTTGCGGGCTCTAGAGCACAGGCTCAGTAGTTGTGGCGCATGGGCCTAGTTGCTCCATGGCATGTGGGATCTTCCCGGACCAGGGCTCGAACCCGTGTCCCCTGCATTGGCAGGCGGATTCTTAACCACTGTGCCACCAGGGAGGTCCCATGGATTTTTATAATAACATTATCGGGCAGTAGAGTCTTCGAATGTGTGGCAGACTGTATCTGTATCTGAAAGGACCAGCTCAGGAATGATTGCTCATTGTCTGGCAGCTATTTTATAAAAGCATAAAGGAAGGTCATTGTAATGAGAGGATTGACAATAGGCTCTACTGTATTAACGTTGTATTGGTTTAGAACAGAAACCCAGGCCATCTATTCAACCACAAGAAACAACTTCAAAAGACTACTTCCCTTCCAAAGGCTTTTAGTTTTAGAATGAAGTATTTAAGAATAACTAATATAATAACTGCCCCCCAAATCATCCCACCCCTTATGCAATATGGCCCTTCAGATATATTCACCAGGTTTTTCTTTTTTTCACTTTGGATAGGGGTGGTTATTTCATGCTTTTTCTGCTGAGAAGTTGAAATTATACTCATTCATATTTTAGAGCACATATATTGATACTTTTGTTGAGAGGTGATCTTACACATAGGGTAGTAAGTGGCTGTCTTTTCAGGTGGTTGTAATCTTCCAACTCCTGCTCTTTAGGCTTTAGGGCCCGAAATGACATTGTGAAGAGATATCTTTATTTGTTTTACTTCTGTAGGTGTCTCTTTGTAAGATGCTGTATTTTTTCCATTATTGGGTCTTAAAAAATTTTTGTTTTATTACTTTGTATTGAGAGATAGCACGTATTACAGTAAAGGGCACAAATAATAGCCTGATGACTTTTCAAAGGGAACGGATCATTTAACCAGATCAAGAAGCAGAACATTATCTTGTGTTCTCCCTCTAGTTACTACCTCCTCCCAAAGAGCACCACTATCTTGGCCATAGATTAGTTCTGCTTGTTATTGAACTTCTGTATGGCATATGCTTTTTTGCTTAGCATATTTGTGAGATTCATACACATTATTCATTAATTCTATGTGTACATGTCCATTAATACATATGTGTATGTATTTCTGTTAGGTATATCTTTAGGAGTGGAATTAAGTGCCGGGTCATAGGTTATTTTCAGCTTTAGTAGATACTGCTAAATAGTTTTTCAAAGTGTTTGTGCCAGTTACATCCCTATCAGCAGTGTGAGGTTTTTAGTTGCTCCACATTCTTGTCCAAACTTGATATTATCTGTTTTGAAAATTTTAGCCATTCTGGTGGGATAGTGGTATTGTATTATGATTTTAATTTACATTTCCTCATATACTATTCTAATTGATCACCTTTTCCAGTGTTTATTGGCCATCTAGATACTCTTTTTTAAAAAAAATTTTTGGCCACGCTGTGCAGCATGCGAGGTCTTAGTTTCCTGGACCAGGGATTGAACCCGTGCCCCCTGCAGTGGAAGCACAGAGTCTTAACCACTGGACCGCCAGGGAAGTCCCTACATATTCTTTTTTTTTAATTTATATTTTTATTTTTATGAAGTGTCTGTTCTGGAGAAACATGCCAATTAATGCCAATTAAGAATAAACGAATTCTGTGCAAGGATTTGACTTTTTTAAAAATAAGTTTATGGGATGTATTCAATCTAATTTAATAGTTTATGTAGTCCTTTTTTCATGCTTCCTGTTTTTGATTATCTAAGGATTTGTGCAGTTGGTTTGTTGAATTCTCCTCTACCCTGTTGTTTCACTCATGCTCTGTGAGTATATAGCATTTTTGTGATCCCAGTTCAATGTGGAGAGGGACTTCTTGTAGACATGAGTACGGCCTGCGTCTGGGCTTTGAATTATGTTCTTGTCTCCCTTTAAGACTACCAAAACCAAAACGTCAAGTTTATATAGGTAGGCAAATGCCTTTAAGAGAAAAGCCCTCTAGATTTACACCTTGGGTTCTAGCTTTCCTTTTTGGCTTGGAAAATCTTTGGTGATGTTGGTGGTTATTATTATTTTAAAAATATTTTAGCCAGCATTTTTAATTGTTTTCAGTGGGATGATTGTCTAGCCTGCCATTATCAGAAATGGATGGTTCCCTTCCATTCATTCCTTGGGCCATGTGTTAAATCTAGTCTTGCTGTTTCATAGTTACCCATCATGTTTTACCCAAAATATTATCTTTCCTTATTGTCTGTATTTTTCAATAAATTTTTCTAAGAATAACTTTGGCTTCTTAAAATAATTAAGGCTACCTTCAAAGAAAGATTTGCTATTATCAAATATTTCAGTGTATATTTCCTACAAACAAGGACAGTCTCTTACATAATCATATTAAAATGATTAAAATCAGGAAAGTGTAACATTGACACGATACAGTTATTAACCACAGCCCTTCATCCTCTACCCCCAGCTTAATTGAGGTATAGTTGACAAAAATTGTATAGATTAAGGTGTACAATGTGATGTTGTGGTATACGTATATATTATAAAATGATTAACCAAAATTAAGCTAATTAACATACCTATCACCTCATGTAGTTACTGTTTTTTGTTTGTTTGTTTTTTTGGTAATGAGAAAACATTACTCTCTTAGGAAATTTCAAGTATACAATGCGGTATTATTCACTATAGTCACCATGTTGTCATTAGATTTCCAGAATGATTTCATTTTGCAAAACTGCAACTTTGTACGTTTTGGCCAACATCTCCCTGTTTCTCCCAACTTCAACCCCTGGCAACCACCATTACACACCCTGTTTCTATGAGTTTGACTTTTTTAAAAGATTCCACATGTAATCTTTTTAAAAGATTCCACATGCAGTATTCGACTTTCTTTTTCTGACGTACTTCACTTATCATACTATGCTTCAGGTTCATCCATGCTGTTGCAAATGGCAGGATTTCCTTTTTTAAGGCTGAATAATATTCCATACATATATATGCTACGTTTTCTTTATTCAGTCATCTGTTGATGGATACTTAGGTTGTATCTATATCTTGACTATTATGAATAATGAACATGGGAGTGAACATGAACTGGGAGTGAACATGGGAGTGCTTCTATCTCTAAGACACTGTTTCATTTCCTTTGGATATCCACCCAGAAGAGGGTTAACTAGATCATATGATAGTTCTATTTTAAATTTTTTTGAGTTACCTCCATACTGTTTTCCAACTGGTTGTACCAATTTTCCTTTCCACCAATGAATTCCTAGTCCTTATTCAGATACTGTCAACTCTCCAGGACTCAATTCAGAATCACTCTGTCTTTAGTTGTCATGTTGCTTTATTCTTCAGTCTGGATGGTTCTTTAGCCTTTTTTGGGGTGTTTTTGACTTCAGCATTTAAAACCATACAGACCAGTTATTTCATAGACTGTCTTTCAATTTGATTGACTGATGTTTCCTCGTGATTAGATTCAGGTATGCATTTTCGGCAGGAAAACTATAGCTGTAATACTGTATTCTTTTCGGTGCTTTGGTTTAGAAGGCACCTGTTTTTGGTTTGTCCCAATATCGATGTTAACTTTTGTCAGTTGATTAAGGTAGTGCCTGTCAGGTTTCTCCACTGTGAAGTTATAATTTTTCCATTTATAATTAATAAGTGATTTGTTAGGGAGAAACTTTGAGACTTTATATATCCTGCTTCTTATCAACTGTTCGTTTACCAGTTTTAGCATCCATTGACAATTTTCTCATTCCCATCTTTCAGACTTTTATATTTATTAATTGGCATTCTATCTTTATTTCCCATTTAATTAATTATTAATTAATTATTAATCTATATCATTATGAATTCAGAGATTCTTATTTTTATTCAATGGGTTATAATCCATTACTGTCATTATTTAGTTTGTTGCTTAAATTATCCCACACTGGGTTAGTGAAAGCCCTGTGAATTGATTCCTCTTTCCTTTTGATGTGTCGTTCTTTGAGTACCTACTTACATTCTGGCACGAGATGTTCCAGACTCATTTTGTACTCTTCCTGCCACAACCCTGGAATCAGTTTTCTCCCGAAGGAACCCTTGGTTCCTTTTAGTGAGAAGGCTAAATAGACAGCAAGGTCTGAGCATGCTCATTGTTACTAGTGTGCTCATTACTTCTAGACTTTCTAAGGGACTGAGCTAGGAAATACACACACGCACGCACACACACACACACACCCTATATCTTTTGCTCTATCTATCTGTGTATCGGTCTATCTTTTAAAAACCATGCATTCATACCAACATCTCCATTTTCAATCCAACTGAACTCAGTTCATTTGTAACTCCATTCTCCGACAGTGAAAAACCTGGCTTCCACTGTCCTCAACATCTTTACTCATGCTTAGAATACACAGAAAGTGGCTTTAGAATTGCTAATCCTTACCACTATAAGAAGCAGACCTATACATTAGAGTTCAGTGTTTACAGTTTTTTTTCCCTGAAGTAAAAGCCATATACAATGAAATGCACAGGTTTTAACTAGGTAATTTGCTGAGCTTTGATAAGTGCATACATACCTGTCAAGATATGTACATTTCCTATCATTTCAGAAAGTTCCCTTGTGCCCAAGCCCTCCCCCCACAAAAGGAAATCATTTTTCACCACAGATTTGTTTTGCCTCTTTTAGAACCTCGTATAAATGGAATCATCATGCAGTATGTATTTTTTTTTCATATTCTATTTTACATTCTTGCCTTGCCTTTTCAGCTGTACTTCTTTGCATTGATTTTTTAATCATTGCTTTAGGGATTACTGTATGTACGCTTAACTACTTCATGTAAAACAGGAGAACCTGGCAACAGTATCGTTCCAGTTGTCTCATTTGTGCTATTACTTTCATATTTGTGAACCTATATATATGTTATAAAACCCTTTATACAGTTATAGCTTTTGCTTTAAACAGACATATATGATATAAATAAAATAAGAAAAATACATGGTCTTTTATATTTACTCCATGTTTACCATTGCCAGTGCTTTTTATTCCTTCTTAAAGATCCAGGTTTCTATCTGGTGTCATTTCTCTTCAGCCTGAAGAACTTCCTTTAGCATTTCTTGCAGTACAGGTCTGCCTGGTTATTCCTAGACCTTAATGTTTATCTTCATTTTTAAATGAAACTCTACCCCTATCTAGAAGGGTTGCTAAAACAATTATGGTGGGATAGAGACTGGGGGTCATGTAAGAATGGAGTTCTGTTGATCTTAGATTGAAATTCTTGGATGGTGTGGAATCAGAATAAAGCTGATTGCACAATGTGTTTATTGTGTTATTATCATGCTATTTATCGATAATCTTTTGGTGTCCTCAAACATCCATTTTGGTTAATTGGACATTCATTCACTCATTCAGCAAATATATATTTTTTTAATTAATTAATTAATTTATGGCCGTGTTGGGTCTTTATTGCTGCGTGCAGGCTTTCTCTAGTTGTGGCGAGCAGGGGCTACCCTTTGTTGTGGTGCACAGTCTTCTCATTGCGGTGGCCTCTCTTGTTGCAGAGCATGGGCTCTACGCTCGCGGGTTTCAGTAGTTGCGGCGTGTGGACTCAGTAGTTGTGGCTCATGGGCTCTAGAGCACAGGCTCAGTAGTTGTGGCGCGCGGGCTTAGTTGCTCTGTGGCATGTGGGATCTTCCCGGACCAGGGCTCGAGCCCATGTCCCCTGCATTAGCAGGCAGATTCTTAACCACTGCGCCACCAGCAGCAAATATTTATTGAGCACACAGCAGGTACTTTTCAAACTTTGGGGATCTTGTGGTAAACAAATCAGGCAATGTTTCTATCAGAGCTTTTATTTTAATGCAAGAAAATCAGACAATAAAAATATACAAGTGAAAAAGATAGATCAGACGTAAGTGCCATGAAACTGGAAGTCATGTTCCCACTCCTGAAATGTCAACAGCCAAACCCACAAAAACACATACATCAATATATCCCCTAAAACAAAAACACTGCCCTACTCTGTCCCCACTTTGGTCAGGAAGAAAAACTGCCACAAAGCAAAGACTAATTACCCTTATATGAGGACCTTTTGATTTACTGATTTGTGTAATATGAAAATTGATAATTTAATGAAATTAATTATAGTTACATTCAGCAATGAAAGCCCTAACATTTAATGTAAGGGAAATAAATGAAAGTAAGTAATCGATGCATTGTAGTTCACGTCTATTGATAATATTAAAGCCCCTTAACTTTTTCACTTTTCAGAGAATGTTTCAACTATCTGGATAATCCTCTTAATGAAAAACAAAGTTCTTTCAGAGCATAAAGTTGACCATGCCATTCTTAACCTTAAAACCGTTCAGTAGCCCCACGTCTTGTACACAGTAAAGTACCACCTCCTTGGCAAGGAGTCTCGTGTTGGTCTCTCCAGCTCTGCGTCCTGCCGCTCTTGTGTTGTGTGCTCCAGCAGTTGTCTTAGTCCCTGACCACACTGTGCTATTTCACACCTCTGAGCCCTTGTATATTATTTTCCCTTTGCCTGCAATTCCTTATTTTAATCTGGTGAACTACTGTTTGTCCTATAAAAGCCAAGTTTCATAGCCTGTGTGCTGTCTTTCCCCTGTGCCTTCCAAGTTTATTATTCCCTCCTGTGCTACTTTGTAACCTTTTGCATATTGCACTTTTCATGAAACAATGTAATTATTTAAAGGGAGGTTTGAATCCAGCAACAAGTTGGAGGTACTTTGAGGGCATTGTGTATAAGTTGCTTCTTAATAATTGTGTATTGTGTTGAATAAATAAATGAATTACCATAGGAAGCCATGTTAATGAGAGATTAGAATATATGCTCCTTCTATTGACTATAATAAATAAGCAGAGAAATTAAAAAGTACCGATATCACCCTCTTTATGTTAATTGGAATGTCTTCTTAAGTTTGCAATTTAGTATATTTATAAGTTCTTTTGGTTAAAGAACAAAATGATGTACAACCTAACTGAAATAACTGTAAACTGTAAACATTTAGGGTCTTCCTAAAGCATGTTTTCATTTCCATCAACAGAATCCAACATGGCGGAGTCTTGATTTTGGAATAATGCCGGACCGTCTCGATACATCTGTGTCTTGTTTCGTGGTGAAGATTTGGGGTGGAAAGGAGGACATCTACCAGCTGTTGATTGAATGGAAAGTCTGTTTGGATGGGCTGAAATATTTGGGTCAGCAGGTAATTTTTAGACTGCAGTTTCAAGTAGTTGTCTTCTCTAAATGAACAGTCTAGCTTTTTCTGTTGAATCTTCTGATTCTACATTTCCTATTATAAAGAGAGACCCTTTATGATTGTTCACTTACTTACAGAAATTTGAGTCATTGCCAGGTTTAAAAAATGACTGAAAATATTTATGAAGAACTGCCTTAAGCTGATAATTTAAGAGGATATTTTTTGGGGGGGCAGGTAGAAAAGCATATGCTTTCTCATAGCACTCTGCTTGTTCTGTCCTATTGGATGTTTCCCCTAGAATCTGAAAATTAAGTTGAAAATAAGCACCTCTCTTATGACCAGTAGAGTGGGGTTATTCCAAGAATAAGAAGAGCTTCTGTTTATTGAGCACAGGGATGACAAGTGCCTGGCTCATATACTGCTACCCATTCCCCATGACTGATGTAGCTAACTCATCATAGCACTCTTACAGCTGAGCTCAGAAGTAGCTCCATAATCCTTTCTAACACAGTGTTCCAGGATGCAACTAGAAACATATCAGAATTGCATCTGAAATGAAACCTGTTTGCCATACCCAGACGTAAGTAATTACAGTTAATGTTTATAGTGACCTTGTGAAAGTTGATATTATTGCCCATAGTTTCCTGATGGGAAAATTGTGCCTCAGAGAATTTAAGAAAGTATCAAGATCACACTGCTAGGTGGAGCTGGGATTTAAATTAGGCCTGACTTAAAAATTCATTCTCTTTCTGCTGTACCACACTGGTATATACATGTAGTCCTTGGTAACCACTCAGCCCACATTGGAATAAATGCCATTTCTATTTTGTGATACCTGTGGGACTACTGATAAAGGTAACTCTAAAATGTTAGTTATATCTACAAACATCCTTCATATTTTTTACTATTTATTCAGTATATACTTTTTGGTATGTTTCTTTTAGAGAAACAATTCTACATTTTTCTTTTTCAGATTAAAAAAAAGCAAAACAGCTCTTCCCTTATTTTGCATACTATACTTTATTTTGTGTTCTTTTATAGTGACCAGAACAATGCATGCAATGAGTATTTTGCTTAACTAAATTCTAACCTGCTACAAATTCTGTTTTATTTTTATTTTTTTTCTTTTGTTTTAGGGCTGGTCTTAATTAAAACTCATGAAGTAATGACTTGTGGGTCTTTCTTAGGGTCTTTCTCCTCTCTTTTAGTACCAAATGCTTGTTGCCTTCAGCCTGGCTAACCAGCCCTGCCCTGAGGCATGTACTCTTTCTATCTTGCTACATGCCGGAGTTGGCTCTCTGTGTATAGATTATGATATTAAGCACTTGTTTATGTTGTGTGGGGGTGGGGCTTCTTAACATTAGAGTTGCAGGGCTATAGGCTTGTAGGGGAGGGGTTTTTTTTGGCCGGAGAAGATGGCCTTCATCATGCTTTTCAGTTCACACATTCCTTAGGTGGTTGTTTTCTTAAAATACCCAGCTGTGCTTATGTCTAACTTACCCTAATTTCAGAGAGTTAGCATTCAGGTGCCTTCTTACAAAGTTGGTTATGTTGGTATCGCAGAGAACAAGAGAAAGAGAAAACATTTTTCTAAGCCAACTAGACACTTAATATCCTTGTAGAAAGTCACTTATGAAATAGATATAACAAGTAACAGGCTACTAGAAAATCAGATATAATAGAATTACAAATTTTTAGAGGAAAGCAAGGCTAAGATGTGTTAGGTTAATAGCCAGAATCACTGAGGTTCATTGATTGGTCATCTGCTTTCTAGCAGGCATCGTTCTTAGTGTTAAGGATCCAGAGATGAGTCAGATAAGGTTCTTAGACCCGGTAAACTGATGATCGATGAATAGCTGCAAAGAGAGCTATGGGAGTATGTTTAAGAGGTATGTAGACAAACCTGGATAGAGTCAGGGAATGGATGACTTTTGAAAGAAATTTTTTTACAGGTTAGGTTTTTTTGAGTTATAATTTTACATACAATAAAATTTACCCTTTTGATGTATACAGTTCAATGAGTTTGACAAATGTATGAAGTAAGTAACCATCACTACAATGAATAATGCTGCTGTGAATATTTAAATATAGGTCTTTGTGTTGATGTAAGTTGTCATTTCTCTTGAATAAATACCCAGTATTGGAATTTCTGGTTCTAATGGTAAGTGCTATGTTGAAATTTATAAGAAACTGTGAAACTCTTTTTTCAGGGTGACTGTCATTCTGCCTTCCCATCAGCAATGTATGATAATTCCTTATCTTTGTAAGGGCTTATTATTGTCAGTCTTTTTAATTTTCACTATTCTGATAAAGTGGTATCTCATACTGATTTTAATTTTCCTAATGATGAAATGATGTTGTGCATTTAAAAAATACGTTTATTTGCCATCAATCCCCCTACCTTCTTTTTTTGTGAAATGTTCATTCAGAACTTTTGCCCATTTTTTATTTGCTTGATTGATTTCTCATTATTGTGACTTGTAAAATTTCTTTAGGTGTTCTGTATGAGTTAGTCCTTTATGAGATATACATTTTCCAAATATTTTCTGCTAATCTGTGGCTTGTCTTTTCATTTTTTTTAAGTGTCATACTTTTTTTTTTTTTTTTTTACATGGATCATCATAGCATCTTTCTTTTTCTTTTTTTTTTTTTAACATCTTTATTCGGGTATAATTGCTTTACAATGGTGTGTTAGTTTCTGCTTTATAACAAAGTGAATCAGTTATACATATACATATGTTCCCATATCTCTTCCCTCTTGCGTCTCCCTCCCTCCCACCCTCCCTATCCCACCCCTCCAGGGGGTCACAAAGCACCGAGCTGATCTCCCTGTGCTATGCGGCTGCTTCCCACTAGCTATCTACCTTACGTTTGGTAGTGTATATATGTCCATGCATCTCTCTCGCTTTGTCACAGCTCACCCTTCCCCCTCCCCATATCCTCAAGTCCGTTCTCCAGTAGGTCTGTGTATTTATTCCTGTCTTGCCCCTAGGTTCTTTATGACATTTTTTTTTTCTTAAATTCCATATATATGTGTTAGCATACGGTATTTGTCTTTTTCTTTCTGACTTACTTCACTCTGTATGACAGACTCTAGGTCTATCCACCCCATTACATATAGCTCACTTTCGTTTCTTTTTATGGCTGAATAATATTCCATTGTATGTATGTGCCACATCTTCTTTATCCATTCATCCGATGGTGGGCACTTAGGTTGTTTCCATCTCCGGGCTATTGTAAATAGAGCTACAATGAACATTTTGGTACATGACTCTTTTTGAATTTTGGTTTTCTCAGGGTATATGCCCAGTAGTGGGATTGCTGGGTCATATGGTAGTTCTATTTGTAGTTTTTTAAGGAACCTCCATACTGTTCTCCATAGTGGCTGAACCAATTCACATTTCCACCAGCAGTGCAAGAGTGTTCCCTTTTCTCCACACCCTCTCCAACATTTATTGTTTCTAGATTTTTTGATGATGGCCATTCTGACTGGTGTGAGATGATACCTCATTGTAGTTTTGATTTGCATTTCTCTAATGATTAATGATGTTGAGCATTCTTTCATGTGTTTGTTGCCAGTCTGTGTATCTTCTTTGGAGAAATGTCTATTTAGGTCTTCTGCCCATTTTTGGATTGGGTTGTTTGTTGTTTTGTTATTGAGCTGCATGAGATGCTTGTAAATTTTGGAAATTAATCCTTTGTCAGTTGCTTCATTTTCAAATATTTTCTCCCATTCTGAGGGTTATCTTTTCGTCTTGTTTCTGGTTTCCTTTGCTGTGCAAAAGCTTTGAAGTTTCATTAGCTCCCATTTGTTTATTTTTGTTTTTATTTCCATTTCTCTAGGAGGTGGGTCAAAAAGGGTCTTGCTGTGATTTATGTCATAGAGTGTTCTGCCTATGTTTTCCTCTAAGAGTTTGATAGTGTCTGGCCTTACATTTAGGTCTTTAATCCATTTTGAGCTTATTTTTGTGTATGGTGTTAGGGAGTGATCTAATCTCATACTTTTACATGTACCTGTCTAGTTTTCCCAGCACCACTTATTGAAGAGGCTATCCTTTCTTCACTGTACATTCCTGCCTCCTTTATCAAAGATAAGGTGACCATATGTGCGTGGGTTTATCTCTGGGCTTTCCATCCTGTTCCATTGATCTATCTTTCTGTTTTTGTGCCAGTACCATACTGTCTTGATTACTGTAGCTTTGTAGTATAGTCTGAAGTCAGGGAGCCTGATTCCTCCAGCTCTGTTTTTCGTTCTCAAGATTGCTTCCCCTATTCAGGGTCTTTTGTGTTTCCATACATATTGTGAAATTTTTTGTTCTAGTTCTGTGAAAAATGCCAGTGGTAGTTTGGTAGGGATTGCATTGAATCCGTAGATTGCTTTGGGTAGTAGAGTCATTTTCACAATGTTGATTCTTCCAATCCAAGAACATGGTATATCTCTCCATCTATTTGCATCATCTTTAATTTCTTTCATCAGTGTCTTATAATTTTCTGCATACAGGTCTTTTGTCTCCTTAGGTAGGTTTATTCCTAGATATTTTATTCTTTTTGTTGCAATGGTAAATGGGAGTGTTTTCTTGATTTCACTTTCAGATTTTTCATCATTAGAGTATAGGAATGCCAGAGATTTCTGTGCATTAATTTTGTATCCTGCTACTTTACCAGATTCATTGATTAGCTCTAGTAGTTTTCTGGTAGCATCTTTAGGATTCACTATATATAGTATCATGTCATCTGCAAACAGTGACAGCTTTACTTCTTTTCCGATTTGGATTCCTTTTATTTCCTTTTCTTCTCTGATTGCTGTGGCTAAAACTTCCAAAACTGTGTTGAATAAGAGTGGTGAGAGTGGGCAACCTTGTCTTGTTCCTGACCTTAGTGGAAATGCTTTCAGTTTTTCACCATTGAGGATGATGTTGGCTGTGAGCTTGTCACATATGGCCTTTATTATGTTGAGGAAAGTTCCCTCTATGCCTACTTTCTGCAGAGTTTTTATCATAAATAGGTGTTGAATTTTGTCAAAAGCTTTCTCTGCATCTATTGAGATGATCATATGGTTTTTCTCCTTCAATTCGTTAATATGGTTTATCACATAGATAGATTTGCGTATATTGAAGAATCCTTGCATTCCTGGAATAAACCCCACTTGATCATGATGTATGATCCTTTTAATGTGTTGTTGGATTCTGTTTGCTAGTATTTTGTTGAGGATTTTTGCATCTATGTTCATTAGTGATATTGGCCTGTAGTTTTCTTTCTTTGTGACATCCTTGTCTTGTTTTGGTATCAAGGTGATGGTCGCCTCGTAGAAGGAATTCGGGAGTGTTCCTCCCTCTGCTATATTTTGGAAGAGTTTGAGAAGGATAGGTGTTAGCTCTTCTCTAAATGTTTGATAGAATTTGCCTGTGAAGCCATCTGGTCCTGGGCTTTTGTTTGTTGGAAGATTTTTAATCACAGTTTCAATTTCAGTGCTTGTGATTGGTCTGTTCATATTTTCTATTTCTTCCTGATTCAGTCTTGGCAGGTTGTACATTTCTAAGCATTTGTCCATTTCTTCCAGGTTGTCCATTTTATTGGCATAGAGTTGCTTGTAGTAATCTCTCATGATCTTTTTTATTTCTGCAGTGTCAGTTGTTACTTCTCCTTTTTCATTTCTAATTCTATTGATTTGAGTCTTCTCCCTTTTTTTTTGATGAGTCTGGCTAATGGTTTATCTATTTTGTTTATCTTCTCAAAGAACCAGCTTTTAGTTTTATCTTTGCTATTGTTTCCTTCATTTCTTTGTCATTTATTTCTTTTTTTTTTTGTCATTTATTTCTGATCTGATTTTTATTATTTCTTTCCTTCTGCTAAGGAAGGGTTTTTTTTGTTCTTCTTTCTCTAATTGCTTTAGATGCAAGGTTAGGTTGTTTATTCAAGATGTTTCCTGCTTCTTAAGGTGGGCTTGTATTGCTATAAACTTCCCTCTTAGAACTGCTTTTGCTGCATCCCATAGGTTTTGGGTCGTTGGGTCTTCATTGTCATTTGTTTCTAGGTATTTTTTAATTTCTTCTTTGATTTCTTCAGTGATCACTTCGTTATTAAGTAGTCTATTGTTTAGCCTCCATGTGTTTGTATTTTTTACAGATCTTTTCCTGTAATTGATATCTAGTCTCATGGTGTTGTGGTTGGAAAAGGTACTTGATACAATTTCAATTTTCTTAAATTTACCAAGGCTTGATTTGTGACCCAATATATGATCTATCCTGGAAAGTGTTCCATGAGCACTTGAGAAAAATGTGTATTCTGTTGTTTTTGGATGGAGTGTCCTATAAATATCAATTAAGTCCATCTTGTTTAATGTATCATTTAAAGCTTGTGTTTCCTTATTTATTTTCATTTTGGATGATCTGTCCATTGGTGAAAGTGGGGTGTTAAAGTCCCCTACTATGAATGTGTTACTGTCCATTTCCCCTTTTATGGCTGTTAGTATTTGCCTTGTGTATTGAGGTGCTCCTATGTTGGGTACATAAATATTTACAATTGTTATATCTTCTTCTTGGATCGATCCCTTGATCATTATGTAGTGTCCTTCTTTGTCTCTTACAATAGTCTTTATTTTAAAGTCTATTTTGTCTGATATGAGAATTGCTACTCCAGCTTTCTTTTGGTTTCCATTTGCATGGAATATCTTTTTCCATCCCCTTACTTTCAGTCTGTATGTGACTCTAGGTCTGAAGTGGGTCTCTTGTAGACAGCTTATATATGGGTCTTGTTTTTGTATCCATTCAGCCAATCTGTGTCTTTTGGTGGGAGCATTTAGTCCATATACATTTAAGGTAATTATTGATATGTATGTTCCTATGACCATTTTCTAAATTGTTTTGGGTTTGTTATTATAGGTCTTTTCTCTCTTGTGTTTCTTGCCTAGAGAAGTTCCTTTAGCATTTGTTGTAAAGCTGGTTTGGTGGTGCTGAACTCTGTCAGCTTTTGCTTGTCTGTAAAGGTTTTAATTTCTCCATCAAATCTGAATGAGATCCTTGCTGGGTAGAGTAATCTTGGTTGCAGGTTTTTCTCCTTCATCATTTTCAACATGTCCTGCCACTCCCTTCTGGCTTGCAGAGTTTCTGCTGAGAGATCAGCTGTTAACCTGATGGGGATTCCCTTGTGTGTTATTTGTTGTTTTTCCCTTGCTGCTTTTAATATGCTTTCTTTGTATTTAATTTTTGACAGTTTGATTAATATGTGTCTTGGCGTATTTCTCCTTGGATTTATCCTGTATGGGACTGTCTGTGCTTCCTGGACTTGATTAACTATTTCCCTTCCCATATTAGGGAATTTTTAACTATAATCTCTTCAAATATTTTCTCAGTCCCTTTCTTTTTCTCTTCTTCTTCTGGAACCCCTATAATTGGAATGTTGGTGTGTTTAATGTTGTCCCAGCGGTCTCTGAGACTGTCCTCAGTTCTTTTCATTCTTTTTTCTTTATTCTGCTCTGCAGTAGTTATTTACACTATTTTATCTTCCAGGTCACTTATCCATTCTTCTGCCTCAGTTATTCTGCTGTTGATCCCATCTAGAGTGTTTTTCATTTCATTTATTGTGTTGTTCATCATTGTTTGTTTCATCTTTAGTTCTTCTAGGTTCTTGTTAAATGTTTCTTGCATTTTGTCCATTCTATGTCCAAGATTTTGGATCATCTTTACTATCATTATTCTGAATTCTTTTTCAGGTAGAGTGCCTATTTCCTCTTCATTTGTTAGGTCTGGTGCATTTTTATCTTGCTCCTTCATCTGCTGTGTGTTTCTCTGTCTTCTCATTTTGCTTATCTTACTGTTTTTGGGGTCTCATTTTTGCAGGCTACAGGTTCGCAGTTCCCGTTGTTTTTGGTGTCTGTCCCCAGTGGCTAAGGTTGGTTCAGTGGGTTGTGTAGGCTTCCTGGTGGAGGGGACTAGTGCCTGTGTTCTGGTGGATGAGGCTGGATCTTGTCTCTCTAGTGGGCAGGTCCACGTCTGGTGGTGTGTTTTTGGGTGTCTGTGGACTTACTATGATTTTAGGCAGCCTCTCTGCTAATGGGTGGGGTTGTGTTCCTGTTTTGTTAGTTGTTTGGCATAGGTTGTCCAGCACTGTAGCTTGCTGGTCGTTGAGTGAAGCTGGGTGCTGGTGTTGAGATGGAGATCTCTGGGAGATTTTCGCTGTTTGATATTATGTGGAGCTGGGAGGTCTCTTGTTGACCAGTGCCCTGAAGTTGGCTCTCCCACCTCAGAGGCACAGCACTGACTCCTGGCTGCTGCACCAAGAGCCTTTCATCCACACGGGTCAGAATAAAAGGGAGAAAAAGTAGAGAGAAAGAATTAGTAGAAGTAGGAAGAAAGAAAGAAAGAAAAAAAAAGAAAGGAAGGAAGGAAGGAGAAAAGAAGGAAAGAAAGGAGGGAGGGAGGGAGGAAGGAAGGAAGGAGGGAAGGAAGGAAAAAAGAAAGAAGATACAGTAAAATAAAATAAAGTATAATAAAGTTATTAAATTAAAAAATTATTATTTAGGAAAAAAAAGGACGGATAGAACCTTAGGACAAATGGTGGAAGCAAAGCTATACAGACAAAATCTTACACAGAAGCATACACATACACCCTCACAAAAAGAGGTAAAGGGGAAAAAATCATAAATCTTGCTCTCAAAGTCCACCTCCTGAATTTGGGATGATTCGTTGTCTAAAGGAGGGAAGGAAGGGAGGGAGGCAGGGAGGAAGGGAGGAAGGGAGGGAGGGAGGGAGGGGGGAAAAGTATAATAAAGTTATTAAAATTAATTATTAAGAAAAAATTTTTTTAAAGAAACGGACGGATAGAACCCTAGGACAAATGGTGGAAGCAAAGCTATACAGACAAAGTCTCACACAGAAGCGTACACATACACACTCACAAAAAGAGGAAAAGGGGAAAAAAATCATAAATCTTGCTCTCGAAGTCCACCTCCTCAATTTGGGATGATTTGTTGTCTATTCAGGTATTCCACAGATGCAGGGTACATCAAGTTGATTGTGGAGCTTTAATCCGCTGCTTCTGAGGCTGCTGAGAGAGATTTCCCTTTCTCTTCTTTGGTCTCACAGCTCCCAGTGGCTCAGCTTTGGATTTGGCCCCGCCTCTGCGTGTAGGTCGCCGGAGGGCGTCTGTTTTTTGCACAGAGAGGACGGGGTTAAAGGAGCCGGTGATTCGGCGGCTCTGGCGCTCTCAGGCGGGGGTGGGGGGGTGGGGGGGAGGGGCACGGCGTGCGGGGGGGAGGGGCACGGCGTGCGGGGCGGGCCTGCGGCGGCCGAGGCCGGTGTGACGTTGCACCAGGCGGAGGCACACCGTGCGTTCTCCCGGGGAAGTTGTCCCTGGGTCCCGGGAACCTGGCAGTGGTGGGCTGCACAGGCTCCCCGGAAGAGGGGTGTGGATAGTGCCCTGTGCTCGCACACAGGCCCCTTGGTGGCGGCAGCAGCAGCCTTAGCGTCTCCCGCCTGTCTCTGGGGTCCGTGCTTTTAGCCGCGGCTCGCGCCCGTCTCTGAGGTCCGTGCTTTTAGCCGCGGCTCGCGCCTGTCTCTGGGGTTCGTGCTTTTAGCCGCGGCTCGTGCCCGTCTCTGGAGCTCCTTTAAGCAGCGCTCTTAAACCCCTGTCCTCGCGCACCAGGAAACAAAGAGGTAAGAAAAAGTCTCTTGCCTCTTCGGCAGGTCCAGACTTTTCCCCGGACTCACTACCGGCTAAGCGTGGCGCACTAATCCCCTGCAGGCTGTGTTCACGCCGCCAACCCCAGTCCTCTCCCTGCGCTCCGACCGAAGCCCAAGCCTCAGCTCCCAGCCCCTCCCGCCCTGGCGGGTGAGCAGACAAGCCTCTCGGGCTGGTGAGTGCCGGTCGGCACCGATCCTCTATGTGGGAATCTCCCCGCTTTGCCCTCCGCACCCCTGTTGCTGCGCTCTCCTCCGCGGCTGCGAAGCTCCCCCGTCCGCCTCCCGCAGTCTCCGCCCGCGAAGGGCTTCCTAGTGTGTGGAGACCTTTCCTCCTTCACAGCTCCCTCCCACTGGTGCAGGTGCCGTCCCTATTCTTTTGTCTCTGTTTTTTCTTTTTTTTTTTCTTTTGTCCTACCCAGGTACTTGGGGAGTTTCTTGCCTTTTGGGAGGTCTGAGGTCTTCTGCCAGCATTCAGTAGGTGTTCTGTAGGACTTGTTCCACGTGTAGACGTATTTCTGGTGTATCTGTGGGGAGGAAGGTGATCTCCGCGTCTTACTCTTCCGCCATCTTCCCAGCCCCTCCCTTTTTCTCTTGATTACTCTGAATAGAGATTTATCAGTTTTATCAGCTTTTCAAAGATCTAGTGTTTGGTTTTGCAATATTGTGTTTTATAAAAAATATATATATATTTGATGCACAGTTCTTGGCTCACTTCTAGAACTCTTGGAATTTCCTAAGTGTTGAATGTGATAAAGATGTCTTTGGTATGTTAATGAGGTGACTTTTGAAAAGCACCTAAGGGTGGGGGCTGGTTGCCTACGGAGCCACCATGTGGTAAGAGGATTAGAGGATTGGAACTTTCAGTCTCACAGTCTGACCTCTTGGGAGAGGAGAGGGATTGGAGGTTGAATCAATTGCCAACGGTCAATGATTTAATCAATCATGCCTGTGTAATAAAGCCTCCATAAAAACTCCAAAGGATGGGGTTCTGAGAGCTTCTGAGTTGGTGAACACATAGAGATTGGGCAGTATGGTGCACTTGGAGAGGGCATAGAAGCTTTGTGCCCTTTCCCCATACCTTGCCCTATGCAGCTCTTCTATTTGGCTGTTCCCTGAGTTACATTCTTAATAAACTGGTGATCAGTAAGTAAAATATTTCTCTGAGTTCTGCGAGCCACGCTAGCAAATTAATCGAACCTGAGGCCTAGGTTGTGGGAACCTCTGATTTACAGCCAGTTGGTCGGAAGTACAGGTAACACCTGTACTTGGGATTGATATTCTAAATTGGAACCTCTAATCTGTAGCCAGTTAATTAGAAGCACAGATTGCAATCTGGGTTTTTGACTGGCCTTCCGTGTGTGTGGGGCAGTCTTGTAGGACTGAACCCTTAACCTGTGGAATCTGATGCAGGCCTGAGAGCAGGACACCCTGCTGGTGTCCAAGAATTGCTTATTGTTGGTGTGGGAACTACCCACCCACCCCTTTGAAATTGTGTTGCAGATCACCGAAAGAGGTTTCACTTATTATTCTTTTCAATTTCATTGATTTCTGCTTTTTTCCTTTTTTAAAAAAATATTTATTGGGGCTTCCCTGGTGGCGCAGTGGTTGAGAGTCCGCCTGCCGATGCAGGGGACACGGGTTCGTGCCCTGGTCCGGGAAGATCCCACATGCCGTGGAGCGGCTGGGCCCGTGAGCCATGGCCGCTGAGCCTGCGCGTCCGGAGCCTGTGCTCCGCAACGGGAGAGGCCACAACGGTGAGAGGCCTGTGTACCGGGAAGAAAAAAAAAAAAAAAGAAAATTATTTATTTGGCTGCGCCAGGTCTTAGTTGCAGCATGTGGGATCTAATTACCTGACCAGGGATCAAACCTGGGCCTCCTGCATTGGGAGCGCAGAGTCTTAACCACTGAAGCACCAGGAAAGTCCCTCGTTGGTTTCTGCTTTTACTCTTATTATTTTCTTCCTTTTGCCTGCTTTGGGTTTAATTTGTTCTAATTTGCTAGTTTCTTAAAGTAGGATTCCTGGATTACTGATTTGAGACTTCTCTTTTCTAAAGTAAGCATTTAATAAATTTTCCTCTAAGCATTGCTTTAGCTGTGACCCACAATTTTGATACTGCATTTTCGTTTTTGTTCAATTTGAAATATTTCCTAATTTCTCTTTTATTTCTTCTTGACCGAAGGGTTATTGAGAGGTATGTTGTTTAATTTTCAAACATTTGTGGAGTTCTCAGATATCCTTCTTTTGTTGATTTCTACTTTAATTCTGTCGTGTTTAGAGAAAATCGTATTATTTTAATCCTTTTAACCTTTTTGAGATTTATTTTATGGTCTGTCTTGGTAAGTGTTTCATGTACATGTCATGTGTATTTTGCTGTCATTTGAATGGACAGAGTGATGATGCAGCTTGTCCACAGTAGCCGGAGCTACAACTACAAGCCAATTTCCTGAATAGCCTTTAGAGACAAAAGAGTTAATCAGGAAGTTTTCCCCAGAAGTCATGAACTAAAGTTGGTTTTGACTTGAATTTTGATGACAAAGAAGCAGAGGAGTTTGAAAATAGCTCTATTCAAGGTGGGAATTTGGAGAATTTGTTGATAATGCTTATATGGGGCACTTGTGGTGGCAGAAATTCTTGTGCTTAGTTTAAGTGGTTAGAACTTTGTATTAATACCAACAGCGATTGTATACTCTTTCAGTGTTTGGGTATCTTTTTACATTCATACAATCATTTTACATGCACCCAGTGACTTTGGGCCTTTTGAAGGTCATGTGAGCAAGTATTATTTTCCTGTCAGTATTTAACTGAGAAAACAGAAGCTCAGAGAAATTAAGTAACTTGTTAAAGGTCACACAGTGATTGGTGGATTTAGGCTATTATTTGTTTCATTGCTCAGACTATATTTATTATTCATTTCACCAACTTTGATTATCTGTCTTTAAAAAGTGTGCCTTTTCTCATAGAGGGATCAAAATTCAAGATTGTGGTTGAATTAAAAGGCTCTATATTCTGTAGTCTCCATATTAAGATTCTGACACGTTTTGGGGTCAGTAATCTATATTTAATGGTAAAGGATAGTAAGTAGTATGGAGTATCATGCAGCCTGTTTTGTTAATTTTCTTTATTAATCGGGAACAAAGGGCTCTATGGTTGACTGATTCTGATTTTTTCCCCCAGTATTGTTTGTGTCTAACTTCCAAAAGTACTTTCATATCCAGTGATAATTGGATTCATTTCATCTGTACGACACCACTATAAAACAGAACAAGGAGTGTTTCTGCTTTTGGCTGATGAGGGATTTAAAGCATGGCCCATTAATATTGATTAGCGATTATATATTGAGTAGAGTGCTAGGCACTAGGGCTATAAAGTCAGAGTTCCTTATGAAGCACTAGAAGGTTGGAATTAGAACTCAGATCACTTCAATTTTTTTTCTTTTTAAGCCCAGTATCTTTTCAAGTCCTAGAAACATGTTGTATCATATTTTTCAACAAGTTAATTTAATGCCCATCTTTATGAGGCTTATGCTTTGAAAACTTTACCTTCATGTTAGATTCACTCCTGCCCATGATCTCACCCCACCCTTTCTTTAAATGGCATGTATTTTTCTGATTTTAAAAGTGATCCATGTACTTTGTGGACAATTTGGAAAATTTTGAAAAGCACAGAGAGGAGAATAAAAATTTATGTGCACTCCTTCTGCCCAGCTGCAACCATTGTTAACATTTTGATGAATATGATTTTATTTAATCTTTTTTCTCCTGAGGTATATATGTGTGTAAAATATTCTATGTTTGTAAAATTTTGAGTTTCTTCTAATCTTAAAACTGATTTCGTAGTGCTTTCTCTTTTTCTCTCTTAAAATGAAACACTTCTTGAAATTGGTTTATAGTTTTCATTATAAGTTTATTATTGCAGGCCCATCTTTTGGTATTATATTCAGTTAAGTAAATGATGTAGGTAAACAGGGAGCATGTGATTAATTTTGCTTTAGTAATAGATGTAGCAGGTATGGAAGTCAAATAAATGTTCACAGGAATCTTCTACTGCTGGCTTTGACCTTTCTATCTCTAGCTAGAAAGAAGAGGTGAAATATTCTATTCTGGTAATCCCCCACTTGAACCCTCACATTAATCCTTCACTGCAGAAGCAATTAAAATTGTTTTAGCCACAATTCTTTCTGATCAAGTAACTAAATCTGTTTTTATAGACTTTATACTATTTTGAGTTTTAAAAAAAATCTTAGTTCTTCAATTTTAAAAGTTTTAATTCTCCTGCCTTTTAGGTGAAGTTTAATTCGAGGTTGGCACTGACTGAAGCTCGAATCAGTTGCATTTGAAAGAGAGTAGTAGACAGAACATAATGAGTAGACTTTTAAAGACTTTGAGGATTGGATATTATCTTTAAACTGTCTTTTTGAAATTAGAAAATAATATTTATCTTTTATGTTTTTTCTAGGGCTTCATGTTTTTTAAAGCACTCTAATAGACTAACTGGGCTGTGTTTTCTTTGAGATCAGAGAATGTATAGTGTGCCTCTGAATCCCCTATACTTAAGGAATATGCTTTCTGTAACAACCTCAAGAAGTGTTTGTGAAAAATGTGTGTGAATGATGGTGCCTGTGATCTCATGTGATGATTTTGCGAGGACTTTGACTAAAGCAGGAAACTCTAAATTGATCACCTGGTCTTATGATAAGTGTTTTGTTTTCTGCTGGCTTGTTAGACGTAGCCAACCTATTTCTCAACATTGAAGTAGGTCCTGTCATTTTCTAATCACATTAAAACTTGATTGGAATGAGATGAACTAATAATGTGTTTTCCTCCTCTCTTAGATTCATGCCCGCAACCAAAATGAAATAATTTTTGGGCTGAATGATGGCTATTATGGTGCTCCATTTGAACATAAGGTAAGGGGATTTGCATAACACTGTGAGTTTTGTTTAGTGCAGGTGTGCTTTGCTGTATCAGGTAAAAGCTCTGTGTAAATAGAATCATGTTTTAAGTATCATTATAAGTTTGTTGTTCAGTGTGGCTTAGGGTGAATGCTTAAAGTGAAAACTCATTTTGTAACCACATCTTTTCTAAATCCAGATTTTATTAATTTTCCTAAGAGAAAATCTTATGTAGCTGTTTTCTACATAATTCTTTAGAGGTTAAGGAAGAATAATGAATTTTAATTAAGTGTAATACAATTTTATTAACTGTTTCAGAAATCTTTTACAAGTTTGAATAAATTTAAGAAACCTGAGGCAAGTTATATTGTAGTCATTTATATTATAGTCTGTGCTGTCTCTGTATCTAAAGGTGATTAGAGAAAGGAGAGGTATTTACCAAGTACCTGCTATCTGTGGCACCATGCCAGGCGCTTCATGTTCTTCATCCTACTTAATACTAGCCACAAACCAATGAGGTGAATTTTCTACATTATTTCCTCTTAGTGATCATGTTGTTTTCTAACATGTTGTTTTCTTGGTTGTCTGAAATGCTATTGCTAGAATGCTTCATTCATTCAACAGCTATTTACTGAGCACCTGCTGTACCTCAGCTACTGTGCTCTAAGTGCTAAGGGTACAATGGTGAGCAAACAGATTTTTTTTCCCTGCTGTCATGGAGTGTATGAGGGAGACAAGCACTGATAAGGTAACCTGATAGATAACTATATAAACACAATGTTGGTGGGTGCTATAAAAGCATGTGATGAGGATCTTACCTACTCTAGTGGCTCAAGAGAGTTCTACGGGGACTTGACTTTTAAGGTTACAATCCAGAGGATGAATAGAAATGAACAATGTGGAGGGATGGAGGCTGAACAGAGAGAGCATTCCGGGTAGAGGAGGGTAACATGTTGGAAGGCTATGAAGTGCTAGGGGCCGTGGTGAGTTTTCGGGACTGAAGGAAAGTCTGGGTGATAAGGGAGAAGGATACCAGAGGAGGCTGGAGAGGTAGACAGGGACCACATAACACAGAACCTTTTGAAGGGTTTTATCCTAAGAGCAGTAGCGTGTGTTGAAGGATTTTTAGCGTGGCAGAGATATAATTAGATTTGTGTTTTAATAATTTCACTCTGGCTGCTTTAAGGACTGATTGTAGAAGAGGCAAGAATATATGTGGGAAGACAGTAAGAAGGATCTTACAGTACAGAGGGTAAGAGATTTGATACTTTGAAACAGGTTTATGGTAGAATAGCAGGTAGATTTAGGAAAGTTTTAGGAGGTAAAATCAGTAGGACTTGGTGATGGTTTGAATTTAGGGTGTAGGGAAAAAGGTGTTAAAGGATGACTTTTGGGTTTCTGGCTTAGATGAAGTAACCAGATGGATGAAGGTGCCAGGCACTGAGAGAACTAAGGACACTGGAGGAAGACAGCTTTGTTGGAGGCAGATCGTGAGTGAGTTGAGATTTGATCACATGGGCTTTGAGATACCTTCAAGATATCCATGTGTAAAGTAGGCATTTGGATTAGATGAGTCTGGAGTTCAGAGGAGAGAAGTAGGTTAGAGATTTAAATATAGAGATATAATAATGGCAAATAGTTATTGAAATCCTGAGTTCAGATAAGATAGACCAGTGACAAGCTGTACAGTGAGAAAAAAGGGGCTTAATAGCAGGGGGCCTGTGATTGTCTCCAACTTTTAGAGGCCAAATATGGGAGGAGGCTTTGGAAAAGGTGGCTGAGAAGGAATGGTGAGAGATAGATGAGGAAAAGAGAGTGAAGTCTCTTGTGGAATCTCAGAGGCTAAAGAAAGAGAGGTTTTTGTTTTGGTTCGGCTTTTGGTTTTTAAGGAGAGGGTGGTCAAAAAAGATGAAGACTGAAAAAGGCCCATTCAGTTGGGCAAAATGCAAGCTATTCTAGGTGACTTCATCAAAACTCAGTTGAAGCTCTATTAAGCTTTTTTTCTTTATTTTAAAGCCCTCATCTTCTAAGTTCCTATAGTATATCAGCACCCTATGTACACCTTTGACATAGGTTTTACCACTTTATAGCTCTTTATTCCTTTCTAGTCTGTAAGCTTCTTAAGGACAGATTTCCATATGTAATTTTGAATTCCTAGTACCTATCATAGTCCTTGACATGGTATTTGCTTAGTAAAAATGTTTTATTTAATGAGAGAATTGTGGGAACTGCCAGTGCTGTTGTTTGTAATGTCCCATTTATAGGGTTTAGCCATCCTGAGTCTGTTGAAGGATTAAGTTCCTCCTGTAACAGGTAACCAACTCACCATCTAGCACGATGTCTGGCATATAGTAATAATATTAATAGTTAACATCTGTTGAATGTATTATGTATCAAACAATGTTTTAAGAGCTTTATATCTCTTACTGTATGCAATCTCCCTAAGAATTTTGTAGCCAGAGACTAATAGTAGTTGAGATTTCAGGTAGGTCAATAACTAATAACCCTTTCTTCTTCTCCTGAATTTGGAACAAGTTTAGAAATAAGACAGGTGATAAATGGAGATCAGAATGTTGGCGTTATTACTGATAAAACTAATTGGCAAATGTGGCTTAAATTGTGCAACTGAAAGAGCTTGTATATAGTACTTTCTCCCAAAATGAATCCCCATACCACCAAATAACAAAACAAGCAAAACTGCGTTCTTCCCCTTACGGGGACAGATCCTGACCCTCCAAGACAAAAGCAGAATTTATGTGTACTTTATACACAGGCTGTTCCTGAATGGGGGGGAACCTGGAAAGAACTAAGGTCATGTTCAGTTTCGTCTCCCAAACTCAGCAGTCAAGCTCCTGCCTGTTCTGGGGAGGAGTGAGTGAAGGACACAGAAAAAGTAGACTTTTTTTTTTTTTCTCTTTATATCCTTCTTTCCTGGGAAATGGAGTGGAAAGTTTTTCTCCTAATGTGGAAGCATGGGCATGCAGAGTAAGTGTTTCTCCCTAACAATAATAATAATGTCTAATGTTTAGTGAGCACTTATGTGCCAGGCACTATTCTAAGTGCTTTATATATTTTACCTCATTTAAACCCTACAATTGTCCTTTTATAGAAGAGGATGCTGGCACAGAGAACTTAAGTAACTTTCCCAAGATTACACAACTACTAAGTAGCAGAGCTGGGATTCAAGGCCAGATGATCAATAAATGTTCACTGAATAAATGTTTTGTAATAAGTGGTACATTTTATTCTATAGTCCTTCAGTTAATAAGTTTTGTAAATTTATAAGGCATGCTTATCTTGCCCTGTACTAGCTTTTTTAAAAAAATTAATTAATTTACTTTTGGCTGCATTGGGTTCTCATTGCTGCGCGCGGGCTTTCTCTGGTTGCGGTGAGTGGGTGCTACTCTTCGTTGTGGTGCACAGGCTTCTCATTGCAGTGTCTTCTCTTGTTGCAGAGCATGGGCTCTAGGAGCACAGGCTTAAGTAGATGTGGCACCTGGGCTCAGTAGTTGTGGCTTGTGAGCTCTAGAGCGCAGGCTCAGTAGTTGTGGCGCACGGGCTTAGTTCCTCCATGGCATGTGGAGTCTCTCCAGACCAGGGCTTGAACCCGTGTCCCCTGCATTGGCAGGTGGATTCTTAACCACTGCACCACCAAGGAAGTCCCCCTGTACCAGCTTTCAAATGAACACCTGACATATAGGTTGAATCTCCTTAAAAAGTTTTTTTTTCTTTCTTTCTTTTTCAAGAAAGCCATAAGCAGGGTTTCCAGTCAAGAAGGTATTATAAGTGCACACTGTGAGACCCTCTGCTGAACCAAACAAAAAATAGCAATTGATGAAATCAGAGAAGTTTAAAGAGGCATACCTTGCTAAAACAAGCAAAGAGCAAGATAATAAACGTCTCTGGAACAGAAATGGAATAGAAATGCAAAGACGTGGGCAGAAGCCTTGGGTGTTGGCTGAAAGATGTGCTCCTCTGGGCGAAATGAACACTAAATGAGCATAAAAGCTGAGTAGATGTGGCACCTGGGCTCAGGAGTTGTGGCTTGCGGGCTCTAGAATGCAGGCTCAGTAGTCGTGGCGCACGGGCTTAGTTGCTCCGTGGCATGTGGGATCTTCCCAGACCAGGGCTCAAACCCGTGTCCCCTGCATTGGCAGGCGGATTCTTAACCACTGCACCACCAGGGAAGCCTTGACGTAAATGTTTTTAAACATTTATAGCAATTTGACATTATTGTGCCTTTTTTGTATTTTATAAAAGTATCAGCTCACAGTGGATTGAAGGAAAAGCAACCAACCCTTTCCCACAGAGAGTTTGAGGAGCACTGCTCTAGATAACAGTAATAAGGTGAGGGAGGCTGTTTTAAAGAGTAAGACTCATTGAGGTCGTTGAGTTGTTCGGGAGGAGGATAGAGACAGTAAACAAGTTTAGAATTTCTTAGAAAAACTTGTGGTCGAGTGTGCATGTTAAAAATGTAAAGATGGGCTTCCCTGGTGGCGCAGTGGTTGGGAGTCCGCCTGCCGATGCAGGGGACGTGGGTTCGTGACCCGGTCCGGGAAGATCCCACGTGCCGTGCAGCGGCTGGGCCCGTGAGCCATGGCCACTGAGCCTGCGCGTCCGGAGCCTGTGCTCTGCAACGGGAGAGACCACAACAGTGAGAGGCCCGTGTACGGCAAAAAAAAAAAAAAAAAAAAAAAAGTAAAGATACCTAAATGCTAGAAACAGAGTATAGATTTTTTTTGTGTTTTTTTTGCGGTACGCGGGCCTCTCACTGCTGTGGCCACTCCCGCTGCAGAGCACAGGCTCCGGACGCGCAGGCCCAGCGGCCATGGCTCACGGGCCCAGCCGCTCCGCGGCACGTGGGATCTTCCCGGACCGGGTCACGAACCCACGTCCCCTGCATCGGCAGGCGGAGTCCCAACCACTGCGCCACCAGAGAAACCCCCAGACTATAGATTTTTAATTAGCAGAGGGAAAAAAGGGAATGTAAGGAGTAGAACACTTTGTCAACTTGATAGGAGTCAGAAAAGAAAAACAAAAAAGAAAGCAAGTGGTAAATAGAAACATGCAGTACAGTGATAAAAATAAGTCCAAATATACTTGTAATCACAGTCATTGAATATGGATAGCATATCTGTGGTTGAAATATTTCATAAAGGATTAAAAAATGCTAAATCAGCAAGGCTTTAAGAATGTATATTCTGGGGACTTCCCTGGCGGTCCAGTGGTTAAGACTCCACACTTACAGTGCAGGGGTGTGGATTCGATCCCTGGTCGGGGAACTAAGATCCCACATGCTGCTTGGCACAGCCAAAAAAAAAAAAAAGTACTGTACGGAAGGGAAAGGTTATACTTGTGAAGCAATAGGAAGCATGTTTTAAAGCAACTTTTAAAATACTGACTGAAGTTTTTGTTGACCAGTTCTTCAGCATTCTTGTTTTGTTACATTAGCCATAACCAGAAACAGCTTGTTATTACTTCTGATGACTATGTTGCTGTTATTCCTTCCTGTGTCCACGTTAAAGTGTCTTCAGCCACTATGGGTCTAAAAGCTGAAACTTACTTTTATTTGCTCAAAACTTTTGCCTCTTTGTTTATTTGCTTCTCAAAAAGGCTTTACTCATTTCTGTTGAGTTTTTAGAAACCTAGTAAGTCTCTCAACTTTTTACTATATTGGATGAGTACTCAGTGTCACTCCCAGGGGTGTCTTTGGAAACTAATACACTTGGAAATCTTTGACTAAAATATATACTGTGGGTTTGAATCCTTCATTCAGTAACTTCTGCTGGCCTTATTAGGGAGTGATATCTTGTTAATTTTATGTAGTAAAATTTCATTTATTTGGCATACAAATGTGTACATATTTAACAGCAGTGCAGACAAATAAATAATTGAATAGGTGATAAAATCTATCTTTAGTTGTAAACGTGATTCATGTTTTTTTTCTATCAGTAAATATCAAGTACCCACTACGTGCCCATTATTAAACTAAGTACCGTGGGATACAAAAGTATTAGATGCAGAGTCACAAACCCTTATTCTTTTAGCAGAGATAAAACAGCATTTATTCCAGAAGAGCTCCAGTTTACAAATAGTTTAGTTTGAAAAATTATTTTTGATGTCAGTTGTTTGGGTCTTAACACAGGTGAATTACAGCAGAACATTAAGTAATTTGAAGAGAACCTTAGGAAGAGGTTGGTGAATAAGGCTAGGTGATCTGGAGAGATGTTTCCAGGTGGATTTTACTGCTAGGATGGCAGTTGGGCGAGCATGGGAAATGAGAGGCTGTTGGGCCAGCTCTTGATCCAATAAGCTGGAAACTTTTCAGATCCCTGTATAGGAGTTTTGCCTTTAATATAGACATGTAAGATTATCTTTGCCTGAATTTCCTTTCGGCAACTATTCTTCTTTTTGGAAGGATGCTGACAACTACCTGGGTGAATGGACACTCCTAGTGGTTAAGAATATGGGTTTTGGAGTCAGATTGATGTGAGTTTAATTCCAGGCACCACTGCTTACCTATGAAAGAGATTTTGGGCAAATTGAATCATCTCTGAGTTTGTTTTTTCATCTGTAAATGGAGATAACAATTTCTACCTCATCATAAATTGTTTTGAATATTAAAGGTGATATAATGTATATTACAAGGCTGGCACATGAGTAGAGTTCAATAATATATGGAAACTACTACTCACTAGACTCTAAACCCTATGATAAGAGGGATTACATCTCTAATGCTTACCACTGTCAGTAGTTGTGTCCCTTGAACCGTGCCTGGCATGTAGTAGGTGCTCATTTTGTTAATGAATGCAGGTGAATGCCTGCTATATTTAGGACTATCATAGCAATAATTGAGATTCAGAATCTCGAGGGGATGGTATTTTTCTCTCCTACCCTACCTTATCCCTAGCCCCATCTTCTGGAGTTTTATGTAACTCATACTGTCATAACTCTATGGTGTTATTGATAAAGTACAAAGAGCTTTAGATTGTTAAGAATTCTTGTTCTCAGACTTAAAACTATAGCAGCAATGTCTTCAGAGTCCAGTAGATGGCAGTGCTTTCTCATTTTAATGGAAAAAAATTAGCAGGAGTAGAATCCAAATAAAAAGGATCAAACCTTTTTGGAATAATGACACTCTCAGGAGATTAAAATAGCAATTTGGTGATTACTTTCACAAACGCACCCACATGATTTGACCATCTCAAGTACATAATCCAGCTGAGATTGAAGATTTAGGGACAACAGCAAGTTTCAGCGTCTGTTTTGAGAGCCTGTACAAATGAAAATTCCTTATATTTTTCAAGGCATGATACTTTTGAAAAGTAGAAAACCTGAGTTCTAATCCCAGTTTTGTTCTGGTACTGTGTTCCTTGAGCAAATCACTTAACCTCTGTTAGTTTTAGGTTCCTCATTTCAAAAGTAAGAAAATTCTTATCAGCTGATTAATGCTAGAGGGAATATTAGAGTTATCTAGCTCAACACCCTTATCTCAGGGATGAAGAAACCGAGGCTCAGGGAGCTTCATGACCTCTTGAACTTGGCATGGAAAGTTAGTTTCATGCTTTAAGTGGTAACTTAGACATAGCTATAATAACATCATATATATAATATAAAAAATCACTACATACTTTCATAGCTCTTTTGCCTTTAAGGATTTGCCTATAAATTATTTTACTCCATTCTTACAACAACCTGTGGGGAAGGCAGAGCAGCTATTATTAGAAGTTTTAGCAGTAGTAGTAGCAGCAGGCCTATAATGGCTAACAGTTAGTATTTGGGGAATAAATGAATGGCCAGCATATCAGGATGACTTGGTGGCAGAACCAGGACCAGAACACATATCTCTGTCTTTCCAGACATGCACTTTCTTCATTGCACCATGTCACCTGTGTAAAAGCGAGGAGTAGATGATTTTCATCATTAAATTCCGTTTTGAGGTTCCTTCCATCATTTTATTTGACTGTGATTGTGATTAAATGCTGTTAGAGGTATCTTCAACTTACAGCAACTCAGGTGGTCAGGTATTAGTATTTTTGTTTTCAGAATGAAGACGCTGAAACCTAGAAAAGTTGAGATTTTTGTTAACTTTGTAGAACTGAGAAATTAAAAAGATGGCTATTTTCCTCTTGCTGGTTAAATTCATGGATGCTAACTTATTTCCAAAGCACGTCCCACGTGGTACTCAAGCAGAACATTTAGAAGTGGGGATTAAGTATGTCAAGCAGCCTATGTTTTAACAACAGAGAAAGGGATATGGTATAGCTTCTACCCAGGTCTCTCAGTACGTCATCAAGTAGAAGTTGGAAGATCACAAAAATAGCTCATTCTGTACATGCTCTACTCAGTTTTCCTCCCAGAGCTCTCCCCCCACCCTGCCCCAACCAGGTTACAAAATACAAGAAACAGACCAGACAGATCCTAAGGGGCTGTTTCTAGTAACTGCCTGCTTTGTTACAAAACATCTAGATATCTGAGCTTAGTTTAAATCCAGGGTGAAACTTTGTTTCTGAATTATTTGAGCTGGTGTGATATCCTAATAACAGTATTACTCCAGGTGAGTATGGAGCTTTTGAAAACTACCATTGCTAGTTTTCATTTACTGAGTACCTACTATATGTCAGACACTCTACTATCTACTTTACATGTTTTGTTTAATCTGTGTAACAACTCCATGAGGTAATTATTGTCATTTTATATGTACAGTATCCTAGAAGAAACGGTTCAAGTACTAATCCCAAGATTACTTAGTAAGTAGCAGAACCATGATTTGAAACCAGGTCTGATTTATTCAAAGGCTTTTTCTTTTAACAACTATGCTACGTGGTATCTCTACATTCTTTCGTACTTCACATAGCATGTCAAGGTACCACGTCACTATCTTTACATTTAACCAGAGATATCCACTATGTGCGTTGTGAGAATCAAATGAGAGAGTACATGGGAAAGTGCTTTGAATGGTATAAAGTGCATTATTGTACAGACTTTGGGTATTTATTATTGTAGAGTGGACATGCAATGCCCATGAGGCCATCAACCCACCAAAGTCCACAGAAGTTCCACATATTAGTCACTCTATTTGGCTTCCCTCTGAGTCTTCTTTTTTCCTTTTCTCTTGGATCAAATTAGCTTCTGACAGATGTTTGGAAAATCATCTCATCCTGTAATTCATATTTATAAATCCTGTGGTCCCCATTCTCTCTCTTCATTGAAGCCAGAGAATAATCTGGGAAAATGCCACATTTCCTGTTATGAATTTGGAGGATCTTGTCTCCTTAGCACAATTTTTGAGCTTTTCAGAATTTTAATACTGGAAAATTCAAAGCCAAGCATGGTTCTTCATGTAGATGTTTTAGATTCTTAGAAAGTAAACAGAAACAAAGCTCCATACTCATCCTCACTAGGGGATTCAGAGAGTTGGAAATTTTGTTTAAATTTTGAAAACTTGTCTTTACTACTCTTTCTTAGATTTGTAATTAGGGCATTCTTGACTTTTTTTCCTTTCCCCTCTGTGAGTCAGTTTTGGTTTAAATTGTTCCTCTAGAAAGCTGGGAATCTTTTCTTCTTTTCTTTTCTTTTTTTTTTTAACCTAATTAACATGGTACCACTGTTGCCTTTTCTTGCTTCTCACTTCTCTTCTCTCACAGTTACAGTAACTGTGTATGCATCCTTCTTCCTGTTAGGGCATAAGCTCCTTTAGGGCTGAGGTTGTATCTTACTTTTTTGGTCCCAGGATTTAGTGTAGACTTTGCTTAGAAGATATTTTTTCGGAGTGAATGAATCCACTAAGATCACATGGTTCCTATCAGTATACTTTTCTCTGAAAGGATGACTACTTTAGCAGGGTCACTTTCAGTCCTCTTGTTATGGAGTTGCATTGATGACATTTAATGCACTTCATACTTGGAGTGTGTGACTATGACTGTGATTATTATTATTATTTTTTTGTAGTACACGGGCCTCTCACTGTTGTGGCCTCTCCCATTGCGGAGCACAGGCTCCGGACGCACAGGCTCAGCGGCCATGGCTCACGGGCCCAGCCGCTCTGCGGCATGTGGGATCTTCCCGGACCAGGGCACGAACCCGTGTCCCCTGCAGCGGCAGGCAGACTCTCAACCACTGCGCCACCAGGGAAGCCCGATTGTGATTATTTTTTGAGGATAGTTTAAAACACTGAAGTGTGAACAAGAACCTCTTCACCCCTGTTGACTTGAATTAAAAGAAAGAATTGATTTTAGTTTCAAGATCTGTATACCTTTGCTTAATAACACTGTTCTTATTTTCATTGCTTCTTACTGTTTTGAAGGAGAAGAAAACATCTGCTGTCTCAAATCTCAGACTAGATCTGGGGGAATGTACATATTCAGCTGAGGTAGAAGAGGTCTTGCTTTCCCTCTTTAACAGCTCAGCATCTGGGCTTTGTCAGAGCCCAGGGGCAGTGGGTGTCCGAGGCTCGAAGGTGCTTGACAGAGACATGTGCACATTTTTTCTTGGTTTAAACTTGCCTGACTCTTAAAAGTGTGTTAATGTCCAAATGAACATACACACATAGGAACACAGGCTGTCCTTTGATTCATCAGGTAGCCATTTTAGGAGGAGTTGTACAAATAAATACTATATTTTTAAAAAGTATACTCATTGCATCTGAAAAGGTGCTCAAGTTGTAGAATGAGCCATTGGTTTTTTTCCTTGTCCATTATGATTTCTTACTCTACCTAAATAAGTAGAAGAAGGACTATTTGCAGAGCTCACTTACGGTTTAAAGAGTAACATGTATAGTCCACTATCAGTCCCACTAGGGCAAGCTTTTTCTGGGGCCCTTAAGCTATTGTCCTCAGGCTTCCACTTGGGCCGTTTGTCTTCTCATTAACACATTATCTCTGGATCATTCAGATCTCTCCCAAGTCTACCTCGCCAGTCAGCGCTTCCATATGTCTAGACTTGAGTCAGATTGCTTGGATGTTTCAGAGACACATACTCCACAATTGCCAAACTGAGCTCAGTTCCTTCCCCCTCTAAGAAAACCTCCTTGTTGTGTTCCTCAGTTCAGTGAATGGTACTGCTGTCCATCCACTTTCTCAAGTCAGAACAAGGAGCCATCCCGAACACCTCCCTCTTTTTTTGAGTCACTTTTTTGAATCACTACTTAAGGTGTCTGCTAAACATCTGCTTCTTTCCTGGTTCTTGCCATTCATTGTAGCAAGATTTATCTTCCTAAAATTCTCGTCATGTCTCTCCTTTATTCAAATCATTTCAGAGTAATTAATGACTTGTAAGGTCTTATTGTGATTTGATTCCTGATTTTGAAGCACCCAACCCATAACACTTTAAGCTAAAATTTATGCATCTCAGTTTTAGAGCTTAGATCTCCTTTCCATTGAACATTTTCTGTGACATACCCCCTAAATCCAGTTTGGATACCCCTCTATCTGTTCTCATAGCACCCTGCCTTTCATTTTTCTTGTCACTATCCTTAACCAGTTATATTCTGATTAGCCATTTGCTCATCTCTCTTTCTTACTAGACTGTACACTGTGTAAGGGCAGAGACAGTGTCTGTCTTTGCCACTGAATTATCTGTAATACTTAGCACTGTGCCTGGCATGTAGTAATAATTCAGTAGATATTTGTTGACTGAGTGAATGAATGTTGCTGTAGTAGATCATTTAAAATTCTGACATATACTACTTGTTTGTCATCAGTTGTATAGCTCTTTATTCAAAATTCTAGTTCATCTGTGTTTAAATAGTTTCTGACCACTTCTGCATAGACATCTGCCATTTGCAAATTATTATACTTTTTAAAAAATAAATTTATTTATTTATTTTTGACTGCATTGGGTCTTCGTTACTGAGTGGGGGCTACTCTTCGTTGCGGTGTGCGGGCTTCTCATTGCGGTGGCTTCTGTTGTTGTGGAGTACAGGCCCTAGGCACATGGGCTTCAGTATTTGTGGCTCGCGGGCTGTAGAGCACAGGCTCAGTAGTTGTGGTGCACGGGCTTAGTTGCTCCGCGGCATGTGGGATCTTCCCGGACCAGGGCTCGAACCTGTGTCCCATGCATTGGCAGGCGGATTCTTAACCACTGCACCAGCAGGGAAGCCCCCTGTTATACTTATATATATATATGAATCTCTTCATTTTTCTCTCCAGGTTTGCTTTCCCTTCCAGTTTTTTACATTTTTATTAACTATTTTTCCATTTATCCAGGCCTCAAATTTTGCAGTTAGTTTTGATTGATTTCTTTTATCCACTCGATTCATTCAGCTACTAGACTCTTTTGCGTCCTTTGAAATCACTCATATATATGGCTACTTTTCCATATCCATTGCCTTGATCCAAGCTCAGCCTGGCACCCTGTAAGGCTGGATCACTGCAGTAGTTTTCTGGCAGGCCTGTGGCTCTGGTTTCTTTGTATCCACGTTGTCTTATTCACCACTGCCTGATTAATCTTCCTAAAGCATACTTTCATTTTTTTTTATTCCTTTGCTTAAAGGTTGTATGGAATAACTTCTTGTCTGCTAGATGTGTCCAAATCTCTGATCTAATTTCCTTTTCTCCGTCAACCTAAATTCAGTCAGTGGTATAGTACTTTTGGTTATATCTCTGCTTTTATCTTTACTTCTTTTATCTATCTCTCTCTTTTTTTCTTCAGAGTTTGAGCTCTCATTACCTCTAGTATGTGTGGATTTTTAGAATAGCCTCCTAACGGTTGTCTGGACATTCTGCTTCCCCTAATTTGTCATATTTGTCATTACCAAAGTAACCTCCATTAAATGCAGCTCTGATCATTGTCCTACACTGTTAGAAACCTTTCATGAGTCCAATAAGCATGTAGGTTGTCTCCCTTTTTAGTATGACATTTGAGGCTTTCTGTGCTCTGGCCCTCTCAACTTAGTTATATAACTATATCTCCCACTATTTCCCCCTCCAGGGTTCCAAGTAATTTTGACATCATTGGAGCTGAACAAATTGGACCACTATTTAATCTTCTCTGGATACAGCTTATGTTTTCCTACTGTCATGCTTTGGCTAAAGGTGTTCAGTCTGTGTGGGACTTTCCTTCACTGCCATTCAGCCTTCTATGCTTCTTAATCTGTCCCAAATATTGCTACCCCTGCTGCAGCCTTTGATGTTCCTGCTTCTACTAGATGGAATCTTTACCATATTGGAACTCCTGTAGCTTTTCTTTTTAACCTTTCTTATGGCACCTTTGCAGTTTTTACTTCACTTGGAACCTTAACTGGGTTATATACTTTATAGTATATTGGGTTGTATACCTTTATAACGATGATAGCAATTGCCTGACACCCTGTATGTATAAGATGTTCAGTAAACACTGAAATGAATAAGTATATATGTATAATGTTGTTCGCTTCATTAACAGTTATCCTGTCAAGTGGATTATTTTAGTAGAACTTTTATAGTTTTAATAAAGGATAGTCTTATGATTGTTGTAGCAGCTGAAAACTCTCAAAATGTACAGTAACATGTTTTAAAAGGAGACTCATTCAGCGATCTAGTACAGGGATAATCAAATTACAGTCCCCACATGTTTTTATATGGCCTGGGAGCTAAGAACGATTTTTACATTTGTAAACAATTTGAAGGTGAAAACAAAGAAGAATGTGCGATGGAGATGATGTGGCTTGCAAAGCCTAAAATATTTACAGTCTGGCCGTTGACTGATCTAGAAACACACCTGATCATCTGCCTGGAATTACTCCTGCTCATTGGAATATGTGAAATTATCTGTTTCCTTGAATGGTTTAATAGGCACTCACCCAGACTAGTGCCTATTCTGTTCCCTTCCTTGAAAAAGAATGGTTAGGCCTGGCTTCAGAAGAATTTTGAGTGACATGTAAATCTCCTCTGGGCTCTTTGGCACTTGGCAGTATCTCACACAGATAACCAGATACAAATGAGCCATTTCTTTCCATTATGATCCTTCATCAGAGGTCTGCCGGGATCGCACATCTGGTGAAGTTAGATGTCATTCAGAGCAAAGCTCTTAGCATATTTCAAGAATGTTAATTGCTAAGTGGTGGCTGAAGCAGAAGGGTTTAATAATGTCCTTGAGTTGCCTTAAATGTACATGGACCCAGAATTTTAGACCTGAAAAAGGTCTTAGAGATCAAGTGTAGCATGGTCATTAAGAACATGAGCTGTGGAGCCAGACTGCATGGCTCTTCTACTTAATCCTCTCCGTGTCTCAGTTTCCTTACCTTTAAAGTGGGGATAATAATAGTACCTGTTTCACAGGGTTGTGTGAGTAGTAAACATGTTAACCCTTAACATTAACACTGAAACGTTAATTTAACATGGAAAACGACACTGCCTGGCATACTGGGAATGCTCATACATGTTACTTTTGTGTTTGGCTATTATTGTTTACTATTGTTTACATTAGTAGTAGTCTCATCTCATTTTTTTTTTTTTGCGGTACGCGGGCCTCTCATTGTTGCGGCCTCTCCCGTTGTGGAGCATAGGCTCCAGACGCGCAGGCTCAGCAGCCATGGCTCACGGGCCTAGCCGCTCCGCGGCATGTGGGGTCTTCCTGGACCAGGGCACGAACCCGTGTCCCCTGCATTGGCAGGCAGACTCTCAACCACTGCGGCACCAGGGAAGCCCTCATCTCATTTTATAATTAAAGAAACTGAGGCTTAGAGGGGTTAAATGATTTTCTTCACTTCCATGACAGGCAGAGTGGGTTAAGACCCAGAATCGTCTCTGTAATGTGTTGCTTTTAGTTATACGTTAGTTGTATGTTAGTGAGTGTGGATAAGTTTTTAATAGAAGAAATGTTTGGTAGATTTTTGCATAAAATAAGTATAACTAAGTGGAATGTCATTAAATCATTTCTCCTGAGAATCTTAAATTTACTTCTAGTGTCTTTTTGGGTTTTGTAGCTCATTTACAGGATTATCTCCTCTGTCCTTTCTTTTCAGCTGTTCTCATGATATGTAGATTATTTCATAGCCAGCTCACTCTTTTTTTTTTAATTGAGATGAAATCCACATAACATAAAATTAAGCTTTTTTTGTTTGTTTTGTTTTGGTTTTTTTTGGCTGTGCTGCACGGTTTGCGGGATCTTAGTTCCCCGACCAGGGATCGAACCCGGGCCCCAGCAGTGAAAGCGCTGAGTCCTAACCACTGGACCACCAGGGAATTCCCTAAGCATTTGAAAGTGTGCAGTTCAGTGGCACTGGGTATGTTCACAAGTGCTGTGCGAACACTACCTCCATTAAGGTGCATGACATTTTCATCACCCCAAAAGAAAATGCCCATTAAGCATTCACTCTTCATTTTGCGCTCCCCAACCCCCAGCAAACACCAGCCTGCTTTTCTCTCTATGGATTTGCCTATTCTGAGTATTTTACGTAAATGGAATCATACAGTATGTAATCTTTTATGTCTGGCTGCTTTCACTTAGCTTGAGTTTCTGAGGTGCATCCGTATGTAGCATGTATCAATACTTCCTTCCTTTTTATGGCTGAATGATATCGCTTTGTATGAATACTCTGTACCACATTTTGTTTATCCATTCATCCACTGATTGATGTTTGAATTGTTTCTACCTTTTGGCTATTGTGAATAGTGCTGCTATGAACATTTATGTACAAGTATTTGTTTTCAGTTCTTTTGGTTATATACCTTGGAGTGGAATTGCTAGATGATGTAGTAATTCTATGTTTAACTTTTTGAGGAATTGCCAGACTTCTTCCCACAGCTGCTGACCACTTTATGTTCCTGACAGCAATATACTAGGGTTCTTAATTTCTCCACATCCTTAACCAACAATTATGTGCTGTTTTTTGTTTTGCTTTCTTTTAATTTTGTTTCTTTATTTTTTAACTTTTCCTAGTGGGTATGAAGTGGTATCTCATTGTGATTTTGATTTGCATTTCCCTAATGACTAATGATGTTGAGCATCTTTTCATGTGCTTATTGGCTATTTGTATATCTTTTTTTGGAGAAGTGTCTCTTTAAATCCTCTGCCCATTTTTTAATTGGGTTGTTTGTCTTGTTGTTGGGTTGTCAGAGTTCTTTATATATTCTGAATATTAGACCTTTATCAGATACATGATTTGCATATATTTTCTCCCATTTTGTGGGTTGTTTTTTCACTTTCTTTATAGTGTCCTTTGATACACAAAAGTTTAATTTTGATGAAGTCCAGTTTATGTTATTTCTTTTGTTGCTCATACTTGTGGCATCATATCTAAGAACCATTGGCAAATTGAAGGTTATACAGATGTACCCTTGTGCTTTCTTCTAATGGTTTTAGCTCTCACAAATAGGTCTTTGATCCTAATTGTAATTTTTGTATATGGTGTTAGGGATGGGTCCAACTTTATTCTTTGCATGTGGCCATCCAGTTGTTTCAGCATCGTTTGTTGAAAAGACTATTCTTTCTCAGTCCTGGCACCTTTGTCTAAAATCAGTTGACCATAGACATATGAGTTTATTTAGTATTCTCGGTTCTATTCCATTGATCTATATGTCTGTACTTATGCCAATACCACACTCTTTTGATTACTGCTGCTTTGTGGTAAGTATTGAATTGGGAAATATGAGTCCTCCAACTTGGTATGTTGTGTGGATTTTCATTTATCAAACCACCCTCACGTACCTTGGGTAAATCCCACTTGTTCCTGGTGTATAAATCTTTTCTAAAAAATTATTTTTAATTGTGGTAAGATATACATAATATAAAATTCACCATCTTAACCATTTTAAGTGTACAGTGTGGTGGCATTAAGGACATGCACCTTGTTGTGCAACTGTCATCACTATCCATCTCCAGAGCTCTTTTCATCTTATAAAACCGAAACTCTCTACCTATTAAGCAGTAACTCCCCATCTTCTCCTTTCCCAAGCCCCTGGCACTCACCCTTTTACTTTCTGTTTCTATGAATTTGACTACTCTTGGTACCTTATGTAAGTGGAATTTTACAATATTTGTCCTTTTGTCACTGGCTTATTTTACTTAACATAATGTCCTCAAGGGTCATGCATGTTATAGCAGAATTCTTTCCTTTTTAAGGCTAACTATATTCCATTGTATGAAAATACAACATTTTGTTTTTCTGTTCAGCTGTTGATGAATACTCAGGTTGCTTGTAGCCCTCAACTACTGTGAATAATGCTGCTATGAATGTGGATGTACAAATATCTCTCTGAGTCTTTGATTTCAGTTCTTTTGGGTATATAGCCAGAAGTAGAATTGCTGGACCAGATTGTATAAGCCTTTTAGTATGCTGCTGGATTAGCTTTGCTAGTACAGTTGACCTTTGAAGAACATGTGTTTGAACTGGGCAGGTCTACTTATATGTGGATTTTTTTTTCAATAAATACAAACTACAGCACTGTACAATCCACAGTTGGTTGAATTCATGGACGCAGAATCATGCATACCAGAACCATGGATACAGAGAACTGACTGTAAAGTTATATATGGGGAGCTCAAGGCCAAGTGCAGACAGAGAGATGCAGGACCTGGGACACATGTCTTTATTTAGAGTCTGTGGGTAGAGTGCTTTGCGGTTCCTGGGCTAGGGCTGGATTGGTCAGTTCAAGCCAAAGGAGCAGGGTTTTGGTAAGTTCCATGGAGATTTTTATCTATGGGGTGTGTAAAGTATACAGGTGCTGGGAAGCAGGGGAGACTTTGATCGTAAGTCATTGCAGAAGCTACGTTTGCTTGTGACTCTGCATCCTGCTATCTAGGGCATGCACTTCCCTGAAAGGGGGTCTAGTGTTAGTTTAAGGTCCCTGCAGGCTGCTTGGCCAAACAAAATGGAGGCCAGGGCAGCAGTACCATGGAGTAGCTTAGCTAAACTCTTTTACAACTTGTAGATCTGCTCAGACTTTCTGTTTCTTCTTGAGTCATTTTTTGGAGTTTCTGCGTTCCTAGGAATTTCCACTTTATCAAGGTTATCTGATTTGTTTGCATACAATTGTTCATAGTATTCTTCTATAATACTTCTTATTTCTATAAGATTGGTGATAATGTTCTCACTTTCCTTCCTGATTTTAGTGATTTGAGTATTCTCTTTTTTTGTCTTTTTCACTCTAGCTTAATATTTTTCAATTTTATTGCTCTTTTCAAAGGACTAACTTGTTTTTTTTGATTTTTCTGTATTGTTCTATATTCTCTATTTCATGGATCTCTGCCCTAATCTTTATTATTTACTTCCTTTTTGCTTTGGGTTTAGTTCTTCATCTTCTATTTCCTTAAGGTGGAAGATTAGATTAATTGATTTGAACTCTTTCTTTTTTTAAATGTAAATGTTTACAGCTGTACTTTTCCCTCTGAGCACTTTTTCACTGTATCCCATATGTTTTGATATGTTGTATTTTCATTTTTATTCTACTCAGAGTATTTAATAATTTACCTTATGATTTGTTCTTTGACCCACTGGTTGTTTAAGAGTATGTTATTTACTTTGTAGTTTGTGAATTTTCCAAGTTTCCTTCTGTTATTGATTTTTAGTTTCATTCCATTGTGATCAGAAAAGATACTTTGTATGATTTCATTTTTTAGAAATGTATTGAGATTTGTTTTGTGGCTGAACATATGGTCTATCCTGGAGAATGTTCCATGTGCACTTGAGAAGAATATGTATATGGTTGTTATTGGGTGGAGCATTCTGTATACATCTGTTAGGTCTAGTTGATTTATAGTACTTTTCATGTCTTCTGTTTCATTGTTTATCTTTCTTATGGTTGTGCTACACATTGTTAAAAGTGGGATGTTGACTTCAGCTATTTCCCATTTTAGTTTTTGCAGTTTTGGCTTCATATGTTTTGTTATATGTTGCTAGGTACATATATGTTTATAATCATTTATATCTTCTTGACCTTTTAAATATTATATAATATCCCTTTTTGTCTTGTCTAACAATTTTTTTTTGTCTTAACGTCTATTTGTTTGATATTAGTATACCCATTCCAGCTTTCTTTTGGTTACTGCTTACATGGAATATCATTCTGTCCTTCCATTTTCAACCTATTTGTGTTTTTTTTTGTCTTAATGTCTATTTGTCTGATATTAGTATACCCATTCCAGCTTTCTTTTGGTTACTGCTTACATGGAATATCTTTCCGTCCTTCCATTTTCAACCTGTTGTGTTTCAACCTATTGTGTTTCAACCTATTTGTGTTTCTGTCCTTCCATTTTCAACCTATTTTTCTCTTGTAGACAGTGTATAGTGGGTCATTAAAAAGAAAATCTATTCTTCCAATCTCTGCCTTTTAATTGTAGTGTTTAATTCATTTACACTTAATGTAATTACAGATGGAAGGACTTCTGCCACTTTTCGATTTGTTTTCTTACATCTTTTTTGTTCCTCAGTTCCTCTGTTACTACCTTCTTTTGTGTTAGTTATTTCTCACATTTTGATTCCTTTCTCATTTCTTTTACTATATATCTTTTAGTTATTTTCTTAGTGGTTGCCCCAAGAATTACAATTAACATCTTAATTTATAACAGTCTAGTTCAAATTAATACCAACTTAGTTTTAATATTATACAAAACTTTTCTTCCGTATAGCTCTGTTCCCCCATTTTTATGTTGTTGTCATCACAAGTTACATCTTTATAATTGTGTGCCCATCAAGATAGGCTTATAATGATTGCTTCATTTATTTGCTAATTGGTTGATATTAAATGCTAAACCCACCTTACATTCTTAGAATAAATTCAGTCAATAACGATGCATTACTATTTTGTCCTTATAACGTATTGCTGGTCCTACTTGCTAATATTTTCCTAAGGATTTTTGTGTCTATATTCGTGAGGGATATTGGTCTATAATTGTGTTTGTGTGTGTGTGTGTGTGTGTGTGTGTGTGTGTGTGTGTGTGTGATAAGTTTTGGTATCAGAAATGCTGGTCTTATGAATTGGAAATTGTTCCCTTACCCTCTGTTTTATGAAGGAGTTTGTGTAAATTGATGATATTTCTTAAATGTTTGATATAATTCAGTGAACCCATCTGGACCTAGACTTTTTTGTGGAAAGATTTTCAATTACTTATTCACTTAAAAAATAGAGTTACTCAGATATTGTTGTGGTTTTTTTTTTTTACATCTTTATTGGAGTATAATTGCTTTACAATGGTGTGTTAGTTTCTGCTTTATAACAAAGTGAATCAGTTATACATATACATATGTTCCCATATCTCTTCCCTCTTGCATCTCCCTCCCTCCTACCCTTCCTAACCCACCCCTCTAGGTGGTCACAAAGCACAGAGCTGATCTCCCTGTGCTATGCAGCTGCTTCCCACTAGCTATCTATTTTACGTTTGGTAGTGTATATATGTCCATGCCACTCTCTCACTTTGTCACAGCTTACCCTTCCCATCCCCATATCCTCAAGCCCATTCTCTAGTAGGTCTGTGTCTTTATTCCTGTCTTGCCCCTAGGTTCTTCATGACATTTTTTTTTCTTAGATTCCATATATATGTGTTAGCATACGGTATTTGTCTTTCTCTTTCTGACTTACTTCACTCTGTATGACAGACTCTAGGTCCATCCACCTCACTACAAATAACTCAATTTCGTTTTTTTATGGCTGAGTAATATTCCATTGTATATATGTGCCACATCTTCTTTATCCATTCATCCGATGATGGACACTTAGGTTGTTTCCATCTCCTGGCTATTGAAAATAGAGCTGCAATGAACATTTTGGCACATGACTCTTTTTGAACTATGGTTTTCTCAGGGTATAGGCCCAGTAGTGGGATTGCTGGGTCATAGATATTGTTGTTTTATTGTTAATCAGTTTTGTCATGTTGTATTTTTTCAAAGATTCATCTAAGTTGTTAAATTTGTTGGCACAAAGTTGTTTATACTATTCTCCAAATAACCTTTTAATGTGTGCAGCAATGTAACTTTTAGAAAATGCTTATACTAGCATTATAGCAAACATTTATACAGTGCTTATCACATACCTTTGACTTTACAAATATCAGCTCTTTTAATTCCCACAACAATTTGTGAGGTAGATAATATTACCATCTCCATGTTATAGATGAAGAAACCAAAGTTAAACTAAAAGAAGTTAGGTGCCTTGTTCCAGATTACAGAGCTGATGTATTAAGGGCTTAAGCTGTAATCCAGGTGGTCTGGGTCCAGAGTCCTTTTTTCTTAACTACTATTTACTTTGCCTTTCTGAAATGCCAGATAGCTGTTCTGCTCTTCCTATGGAATTGTGCTGTGTTCTCTCTAGAAACCATCCTTGCTGCCACCACCTTTACACCACTGAGTGGAAATACTTGTTTCTGGTATTCCTAATTAAAACTTGGAATGCCTTTTCCTCCATAAAAACATTACATATGATGGCTAGGCATACTTGAAATATTATTGTTAATACTCTTCTTCAGCCACATAATATGTTAAAAAGACTTCTGGGGTTTCACTGGGAAGTTCACCAAAAGTTATAATGTGAAACATTGTTTCTGTGGGGAAATGTTAGAAGAAATTTATTTTAAATTCACTTGCCTATAAGGTTAAACTTCAATTATATGAAAGTGTTTCTTAACTTTTTTCTAATTTCTTAATGATTTGAATTTACTGAGTTGTTATTGAATCATAATTTTAAAAATACAAACATCACGATTAATTTGGACACATATTTTGTTTTACTTTGATTAATTTGTTAATTAATGTCTTTTAGGGTTATTCAGATGCTCAGAAGAGTATTCTTCTTCAGGTGGATCAGAACTGTGTTCGCAATTCTTATGATGTCTTCTCTTTGCTGCGGTAAGAAACTTCTTAGAGTCCTCTTGCATTTTGTCAAGAATCTTCCTCATTCTGAGTTTGTGACATTTCAATGTGAGGAAATGTATGGAATCTTTAGAAGCTGTTACTCAGACTTAGCATTTTTTAGTGAGAGCTTCATAAATTTTGTAGCTACAGTGATTTATCTCTTTTACAAAGCCTTTGGAAAGCCATTTTTTTCCTCTGGACAGTGGGAGAGAGTGATTGGAAGCCAGTGATCTTAAAACAGGGACATGAGCTGTTTCCGGTCTTCTGCACAATAAAGAGCAGCAACCAGAGGTACAAAATTTAGACTTACCAAAACTTTAACAACTGTGGCATTACTAGAAAACCCCTTCAGTAGCCCCAGACATAGCTTAGAGTTTTGATCTGCTGTTCATCCTAAAAGAATCATATTTGGCAAGGCAAAGGAGCTCTGCGTGAATCTCATGTGCTTAGAGGTTTAACTGCCTCAGCTCTATATTTTCATAATGTCTGGGCTTAATTTGGAAAGATTTTTAAATTTGGTTTTAATTTTCAGTGTGGTAGATCATCAAGGACATTTCCCCAGGAGGCAGGCTACCAAAATAAATGCAATTTAAAATAAAGTTAAGAGTGACACTCAACCTGTGTTCACCCTACTCAGACAGATGATTCATTGAAATTCGATTTTGGCAGTATTTCCTAGTGTTTACATAACACATCATAAATTCCAGACCATTAGACATTCTCTATATATCTACTAGAGGAAGAGTCCAGAAGGATGATTGGACTCTTATCCAACTGGATGATTGTTTATTTTTTAAACATTATGAAATGGGCTTTTCCTTTGCAAATCTTGAATCTTATTGTACATAATGGTAGAGAGTTTGCTGACATGGAGTATGTAAAATGCTCTAAAGAGACAATGATTTCAACTAAAGTAACCACACACATTTGATGACTTTTGACTCTTACCTGAGAGGTACTTTCACTTTGACTTCTTAGGATATGTGCCAGAATGGACAGAATTTAGTAATTGGATGGTGGAGATAGAAAGCAGGAGTTGTCTATTTTATAACTCTTATTTTTGAGCCTATTCAGTTTGGGACTACATTGAGTTTTAAGTATTGGAAAGAGGAATGTACAGAAATAGTTTGAAATGTGAGGAAGAGACTAATATTTCTTGGCCTGTTTTGCTCAGTAAAATGAGAGGATAGATAATATAATTTTTAAAGATATTTTCCAAGTATGAGATTGTGTGATCTCATTAGAGAAATCAGTGGAATTAAAAGAAAAGGGGGGCTTCCCTGGTGGCGCAGTGGTTGAGAGTCCGCCTGCCGATGCAGGGGACATGGGTTCGTGCCCCAGTCCGGGAAGATCCCACATGCCGCAGAGCGGCTGGGCCCGTGAGCCATGGCCGCTGAGCCTGCACATCCGGAGCCTGTGCTCCGCAACGGGAGAGGCCACAACAGTGAGAGGCCCGTGTACCGCAAAAAAAAAAAAAAAAGAAAAAAGAAAAGGGAATACAGAGTCAGTGAGAAGAGGAGGAGTTAGGAAAGGTAGCATCATAGAATCTGAGAGATTAGAGATTTAAGGAGTATTGAAGGCTCTGTACTGCAGTGATACAGGAGAATAGGAGCTGAAGAAAGACTGTAGGATCTTGGGAATCAACTTGATATAATGGAGAATGCTTTGATTGACCTGACTCTGACTTTAATTATCCTTGATTTATCCTAATTCATTTAACCTCTCTAATTGTTCCAAAATGTGGAAGCAGTGATGTTTCAAATTTGTTTAATTTATAAGCATTTTCACATCAGTTATCTTATTCTCCTAGAAGTTTTTTATGTTCACAAATCAGGGATCAGCTTTTGTCTTCCATGTAGAAGCTGAGGCCAAGGAGCGTTAAATGATTTACTTATCTTAGGGGGTGCATAGCAAGTAGAGCCAGATTGGAGATTGGTATGAAGGTTTTCTGACAAGCAAATTTTGCAAACCCTTTTCACACTCTCACTTACCTTCCTAGACTGGTGGTTGTTAGGGCCACATAGCATAATGATGGAGAAAATTTCTGAAAATCGTGGAACCCTCCATAAATGCAAAATCATCAAGTTAGTTTGGTAGTGGCTTAATTATTTAACACTGGTTTTGCAATGAAATGTCTCTTGGGGGTTTCACTTCTAGCATGCCTTCTAGATTCCTCAGGTGTGTCAGCCGTTTGAATTGCCTTATTAACAGTGGCCTGCTCATCGCCATCGTGTAAATCATTTATAGCTGGTAACACAGATATACTTTTTCTGAACCAGACTAAGTGTCTATTTTTCAAGTAAATTACCTGAACTCAGAGAGTTACTCTGGAGCTAGAAACTTTAAATTGTACTTGTCAAAGTTAATGAGTAAAATGGAACTTTCTCTGGTGATTCAGGCAGTTCAGAGTAACCGTCATGTATCTGCTCAAGCAAAAGTTTTTCTTTTCCCACAGTTTTTACCATGATATATATAAAGTGATTGCCGAGAAACTTAATTTTGTGCCGATAAATTTTATTTATAGTTTCCTATCCTTAACTCAGGCAACATTGTTCCTGGATGCAGTAATTTTTAAAAATATACCTTTTCCTTTCCTGATGATTTCTTGTTTTTTAAATTTAATTTATTTTATTTTTTCATAAATTTATTGATTTATATATATTTATACTTTTATTTTTGTCTGTGTTGGGTCTTCGTTGCTGCGTGCAAGCTTTCTCTAGTTGCGGCAGGCGGGGGCTACTCTTTGTTGTGGTGCGTGGGCTTCTCATTGCGGTAGCTTATCTTGTTGAGGAGCACAGGCTCTAGGTGCGCGGGCTTAAGTAGTTGTGGCTTGTGGGCTCTAGAGCGCAGGCTCAGTAGTTGTGGCACACGGACTTAGTTGCTCTGCGGCATGTGGGATCTTTCCGGACTAGGGCTCGAACCCATGTCCCCTGCATTGGCAGGCGGATTCTTTTTTTTTTTTTTTCCCGGTACGCGGGCCTCTCACTGCTGTGGCCTCTCCCGTTGCGGAGCACTGGCTCCGGATGGGCAGGCTCAGTGGCCATGGCTCACGGGCCCAGCAGCTCCGCGGCATGTGGGATCTTCCCAGACCGGGGCACGAACCTACGTCCCCTGCATCGGCAGGCGTACTCTCAACCACTGCGCCACCAGGGAAGTCTGGCAGGCGGATTCTTAACCACTGTGCCACCAGGGAAGTCCTCTTGTTTTTTTTTAAATTGTTACTCCTCCCTCCCTCCCTCCCTCTCTCCTTCCCTCGTTGGGTCTTCAGTGCTGCGCGTGGGCTTTCTCTAGTTGCGGCGAGTGGGGGCTACTCTTTGTTGTGGTGTGCAGGCTTCTCATTGTGGTGGCTTCTCTTGTTGTGGAGCACGGGCTCTAGGTGCACGGGCTTCAGTAGTTGTAGCTCGCGGGCTCTAGAGCGCAGGCTCAGTAGTTGTGGCACATGGGCTTAGTTGCTCTGCGGCATGTGGGATCTTCCTGGACCAGAGCTCGAACCCGTGTCCCCTGCATTGGCAGGCAGATTCTTAACCACTGCACCACCAGGGAAGTCCTAAATTGTTACTTCTTGATCTGTAATTTTATGTGAAAACACACAGAGTCTGAATTCTTTAATATTACTTACTCCACAAAATTCTCAGTGCTGTTTGGAGGCAGGATTAGAACCCAGGTCTCCTGTTAATAACTCTTCCTGTGTTTTCGTGCCACTAGTATGCATCTCTACCCTCAACCTTTTATGTGTAAATGTCACTCAAAAAATAGGAAATTTTGACTAAGTAAAGGCTGTTTTTGGCACCTAAGACCCTGACATTATAGCCCCTTCAGATGGATGCATTGTACCATTTTGTAGGAAAACAATGACCTGAGGTTTTATTCTTTTGCCAATAGTTAGGAATTTAGACTAATTCCAATGTTGCCAAAGTAAGAGCAGCTCTTTCAAAGTTTACATTCGGTATGTGTGATGGAAACTGAATTTTTGTTTCTTAATCCTTGTAAATCTCTGGATTAAGCATTATTTTTCATGTAAGCAGACGTTTACCTGGGAGACACTTCACTCATTGTCACATTTGATACTTTAGGATGTTCACCACAAGGTGTCAATGTTGCTGTTTAACTGGCATTTGAAATTTCATTTATTTTACAGTTTTGAAATGAGAAACGTAGGGTTATGAATCATAAGTGAGCCTTTAATTTAGAAGTTAGCTTTTCTTCTCTTTATTGTTATTCTTTCTAGATTAAGGAGTTTCTAGACTTTCTAAACAGGTTTCTCTTTTTTGGGTCTGTTTTTTTTTTTTAATTGTGTTCGTGAGAGGGAGTTGTTGAAAGATTATAAAGAGAGGAGGGGTGACAGGCTCAGGTGTGTGATTTTGAATTCTATCCATGGTGACAGTGTGGAAGAGACCTGAGGAACGAGACTGGAAGCAAGGAGATACCTGTAAATCCTACCTGTCCTCTGGAATTGAAAGATTATGTTTAGTGTTTAAAAATTTTTTGTTGTTTTGTTTTTGTTTTCCTTTTATACTTTCTCAAAAAGTAGCTCTGTGGTAGTGAAATAAGTGAGACTAATTCTGTTTTCTTTGAGTATACTTTTTTTTTTTTTTTGCGGTATGCGGGCCTCTCACTGTTGTGGCCTCTCCCGTTGCGGAGCACAGGCTCTGGACGCGCAGGCCCAGAGGCCATGGCTCACGGGCTCAGCTGCTCCGCGGCATGTGGGATCTTCCCAGACTGGGGCACGAGCCCGCGTCCCCTGCATCGGCAGGCAGACTCTCAACCACTGTGAGACCAGGGAAGTCCCTGAGTATACTTTTTTTTTTTTAATTTAAATTTTATTTTTTTTTTAGATGTTGGGGGGAGTTTATTAATTAATTAATTTATTTTTGCTGTGTTGGGTCTTCATTTCTGTGCAAGGGCTTTCTCTGGCTGTGGCAAGTGGGGGCCACTCTTCATCACGGTGCGTGGGCCTCACTGTTGCGGCCTCTCTTGTTGCGGAGCACAGGCTCCAGACGCGCAGGCTCAGTAGTTGTAGCTCACGGGCCTAGTTGCTCCGCGGCATATGGGATCTTCCCAGACTGGGGCTCGAACCCGTGTCCCCTGCATTAGCAGGCAGATTTTCAACCACTGCGCCACCAGGGAAGCCCCTGAGTATACTTTTTATTCTTTTTTTTTTTTCCCTCTTTTTTGACATGTCCTACTTTTGTCAGTTTAATAAGTGGAAATATGGTGGAGAAACCATGGGCTTTGGCCCTCCATCCAGGTTCCAGTCCTAAACTGCCGTATGCCCGTCACTGGATGCAAAACTATGGGCAAGTTACTTAACTTTGGTATGCCTCAAACTGCTCTTGTAAAATGGGGATAATGTTTGTCTCATAGGAATTATTATGAGAATTAATAAGGTAAAGTAATTGAAAGATTGTAGGACAGTTACTGACACATAGTAGACATTCAATAAATAATAGTTTTCATTTTCCCCTTTACTTCTTCCATCTTGGAATTAGCTTTTTTCTCTATGCACGTGTTCCTTTTTTATATTACCACTAGGTTTTACAATTTTAAGCATAATTTCCCTTTCCGTCTTGCCAGTCTAATGCCGATACCTCTGTTTTTTAGAATTACTTTTGTTAATCCTATAACAATCATGATAAAAATTGTTTAACATGTGCATGTCTTGTCTTCCCTGATGGCATTGAAAGCTACTTGAAGAAGGGATTATTTCATATGGCTATATTTTCTCCTTTCTATATTACTGATAATTCTCAGTTATGTTGGAGTCACTGTGGATTCTGTTGTGATCCTAGAGCCCTAGGTCCTGTGGATCCTGCATTATTCTTTCTCCCTAGGACTGTCTTTCATAACCACCATGCCCACATATTAATAACTCTCAAATCTATGTCTCTAGTTCCTACTTCTCTTTTGGAGTTCTGATCTGTAGTTTCCAATGACCATTAGACATTTATACTTTCATGTTTTGTGGGAACCTCAACCCCAACATGTCTGGAGCTACGTACATTGGCTTAATCCTCCTCTTCCTTTTCTTTTCCCTGGTTTCTCTAGTAGTATCATCATCTCAGGCAGCTAGTGAGCATAGCCTTCTTTGTTCTCACCTCTGTTTTCCTGGACTATTTCCTGACCTCCTAGCTAGTCTTCCTACTTCCAGTTTTTCTTTCATGCAGTTAATAGGTATTATTTATTGAGCACTTCCTTTGTGCCAGGAAGTATTCTAAGTGCTTTACATGAATTGATTCTTCTAATTCTTACAACACCCCATGTGGTAAGAACTGTTGATTCATATTTACGGATGAGGAAATAGGGGCACAAAGCAGTTGAGTAGCTTATCCAAGGTCGTATAGCTAGTTCATGTTAGCCTGTATTTAAACCCAGTTTAGCTCCTGAGCCCATGTTCTTAGCCAGTATGTTTTACTACTTTACTATTTTTCACACTGCTTCAGTACAGTTCATCTGCCACATTGCTGCCAGAGTGACCAAAGATACATCAGTTTTGTCACTCATTGGGCTTAGAAATCTTTGAGCCATCACATGCAGGATAAAGTCCATACTTATTAATTTGCTATTCACTCTAAACACTAGCTCTAAACAGTGTAGGGACTAGTGTTCTTATTTCAAGTCCTCCTGCCACTGCCTGTGCAGTTAGTAGCTAGCATTTACCGAGCACGTAATGGTGTTGTAATTAGTTCTTCATTGTCTGATTCGCTCTCCGCTCAGCACCCCCAAACTGAGAGCTCCTTTAGGCAAGAATCCTCTTTTTACTGATCTTTGTATTAGTCCTGTGATGCTGCACATCAAATATATTAAGCAGGTAATAAATGCTGTTTTGATTGATCAAATCAAACTATTCTTCAAGTTACAGAGAACTGGGTTTTATTTTCCTATTTCTGGTTTGCACCTGGTAAAATGAGAGTTGTAAAAAATTTCTCGACCATTATGGAAAAAGTGTTGAAAATGTAATCAGATCTGTAGACCTTCAGCTGCCTCTTTTCTTTCTGCCACTGCCCTCCATATAATGTCTGGTGGGATTTCAGGATTTTGTGGCTTATAATCTTATTCCTTATATAGATTTTTTTCTGGAGAATCTTTCTCTGGCTGTCTGGAGGCAGATTGTTGCCCTGTCCCCACCCCCCACTTTGACAGAAAATATTTTCTCCTATAAAATTCCAGTTATAAAAGGGAGATGCTCATATCAAATAAATTGTTCTTGCAGTAATGTTTAGAAAACAGGAGAGGATGACATGTGAAAGGGCATAACTGTTTATAATCTTTAAATTCTGAACATGATAACCAACTTTTGGTTAGCAGGGAGGGTTTTTCCCGCCCTCCCCTGCTAATGATCTCTCCCTAAGAGGTAACTGCAAGTATAGAGAATATAATTAAGAACCCAGCCGTAAGCAAAAGATGTCACAAAATTTATGTACTAAGACTCATATGTGTTTCTATTCTTGGTAGAGACTAAGCTCCTACCCAGTGTCTGTGTGCTCATTTTTGATAAATTAGGGGAATTAAGAGGATTACTATTAAGGTAGACACACTGACAGCAAGGAGAAACAAAATCTGTTTGCTCTGTTTGTGCTTTACTCTGTGATTCTGGAATATAACTGAGTGGTAAATCATATTAGCTACTGTCCTATCTTTATACTTACAGTGTTTGGATTTGTAAATAGTCCTCTGTCACTACTTCATGTAGAAGGAAGGCAGAGAGAAATAGACCAGCTGTAAAGAGAGACAGACTAGGTTAAAAAGCGTAGCTAGCATACCTCTTCTGTGTGTGAGCATTCAGTCCTTTACCCAAGTACATCTCCATACTGTAGTTCGTAACTGAAGTTAATGAGAATTATTAAGTCCACCGTGTTAGTTTTCACTAAGGCTCTCTCCATTTAACAGACGAGGACACTAGAAGGGTGAAAAGACTTGTCTAGCATCATAAATAAGTGTTAAAGCAGGTTTGAATAAAGCATGCATGTGCATGTGCTTTCTTCCATTATGCCATGTTGATACCAGATCATCAGTGGAATATAAAGTTGTCATTGTTAAGGTCTGTGTAAGAAAGCAGGGGCATGTGACAAGTTTTAGAAAGGTTTTTAATCAAAATTTAAAATGAAAAAGTTTAGTTATTTAATGTAAATTTTAGTTAAACAAAATTGATATTTATGTATAATAGCACATTTTATTTTTATTTATCTTTCTCTATACATACACACACATATATGTACACATACACAGAAAGACACATATATACTTACAAAAATAGAATTTTAACAAAGTACTGGAGTAATTTTTTTTTTTGGTTTGGTTGGTTGGTTGGTTGGTTGTTTTTTTTTTTTGCAGTACGCGGGCCTCTCACTGTTGTGGCCTCTCCCGTTGCGGAGCACAGGCTCCGGACGCGCAGGCTGAGTGGCCATGGCTCACGGGCCCAGCCACTCTGCCTGATGTGGGATCTTCCTGGACCGGGGCACGAACCTGTGTCCCTTGCATCGGCAGGCGGACTCTCAACCACTGCGCCACCAGGGAAGCCCTGGAGTAATTTTAGGTGCAGTTTTTTTTCCCCTTTCTTTTTACTTTTTGGCTTGTCTTCTTCCTTAAACCCTTCTCACTCACTACCAAAACCACCAGTTATAGACTGAATGTTTGTGGTCCCTCCTACCCCAAATTCATACATTGAAACCTAATCCCCAATGTGATGGCATTTGGAGGTGGGGCCTTTGGGAGATGATTAGATCATGAGGGCTGAGCCCTCATGAATGGGATTAGTGCCCTTATAAAAGAGGTCCCAGGGAGACCCTGGACCTTTCTCCATGTGACGTTATAGTGAAAAGATGGTTGTCTGTGAACCAGGAAGCAGACTCACCAGATACCAACAATGCTGGTGCCTTGATCTTAGACTTCCTAGCCTCCAGAAATGTGAGAAATAAATTTCTGTTTATAAGCCACCCTGTCTATGATATTTTATTATAGCAGCCTGAACTGAATAAGATACCATCCAAACACAGAACACATGTTCACATGACCCCAGTCACCCGTGTACCCATGTTAACAACCTGTTATGTATATATTCATATTTTTCCTATGATCTCTGTGTATATGTTATAGATACCACTATATGCATATTTATGTACATATGTTAGGAGTTTTAATTGCTATTTCACAAAATTGGAGTGGATGTTATATACATGACTCTACATCTTGTTTTTCTTGTTTAACATTCCATGTACAAATCTCTTCAGTTCATTGTTTTAATGATTTCATAATTGCCCATGGTGAGGGTGTACTATGTTTTTCAATCATTACCCTGTTGATAGACTTTTAATATTTACTCTGGCTCTGGTTTTTTTTATTTGTTTGTTTTGCCATTATGCAGAATACTGCAGTAAATATCTATATATGTATATATCCTTATATTTATGATGTTTTTGTTCCTGTGTATTAAATTTCCAGGAGTAGGATTTCTGAGTCAAAGGGCATGTGTAGTTTTAATTTTAAGAAATAACATACTGTTTTCCCAAAGAGTGCAAATAACATATTGTTTTCCCAAAGAGTGCAAAAAAGTGTGACATTACTCTTTACCCTGAATCCCTGCTGGCGGTGGGTATCATCATCTTTTTTTGTGATTTTTATTAATTTGATGAGTATAACACCTCAGTGTTACTTTAATTTTTATTAGCTTCGGTACTAGTGCTTAGTCTGAGCTACAAGTGAAAGTGAACATCTCTTCTTGAGTTTGTTAGCCATTCAGTGTATTCTTCTGTGAATTTGCCTATTCATATACTTTACCTATCTTTTTAGTTGAGTTGCTTGCATTTTTTTCATAAAATTTTAAGAGTCCTTGGTATTTTTTCCAAATATGTCAGTTATGTATTGACTTAGTATACGTTATACAAAAAGTTTTTATTTGCCATATCATGTAATTCTGGTTTTTCTTTGATATCTTCTGGACATACTGTCTTGGTTTAAGAAGTCTCTCTTATACCTTAGTTCCACCTGTATTTTCTAAGTTTTCTTTTGAGATTTATATTATTTTACTTTTAAAATTAAATCTCTAATACAATTAGGAATTATTCTTAAATATGTTGTTTAGATATTCTATATATTGTGGGATAGAAATTAATTTTCTTCATAGATGAATATCCAGTTGCGCCAATAACTTCCTTTTCTCACTGAATTTAAATACCACCTTTATCTTATATTAAAAGCTCATATATGCTGGTATCCATTTCTGGATTCTCTTTTTGTTCTGATCGTTTTGTGTAGTCCTTCGACAATTTCAGATTAATTTAATTACAGTGGTTCTTTGGTATGTTCTAATATCAAGTGGGGCAAGTGCCCTTCTTGCTACTATTCTTTTTCATACCGTTTTTGGCTAGTCTCAGAACTTTATTCTTCCATGTGAACTTTAAGGTTATTTTATCCTATTCTTTAAAAAATAAAGTTTATTGGAATTCTAACAGGAATTTTTATATTCACTGACTTTTTAATATTTGGAGAGAGCTGTCATTTTTATATTAGTATTCCAATCCAAGACATGGTATGTCTTATATTTGTTCAAATTTTATTTCATTCCTTTGGTAAGATTTTATAGTTCTCTTCATATGGTCATGTGCTTTTCCATTAAATTTGTTCTTATAATTTTTACACTATTTTTTATAAAATATGTTTTCCATTTCCATTCCTGTGTGCTTATTACTGTTATAGGGAAAAGCTGTAATTTTAAGAAAGTTATATTCAGTGACTATATCAAATTATTTTTTCTTGTTTTTTAAGGAAAGGTCTCTGATTTTCTTGGCATACACTCATTATTATCAATTAACAGATTGGTTTATCTGTTCTTTTCCAATGTTTATACTGTTTTCTAGTCTCTAGTACATTTACTAAACCTTCTAGAACTTTAAAAATAATGTTGAAAAGTAATGGACATAGTGATCATTTTAGTCCAGTTATTATTTTAATTAAATATTTTGCTGTTCAGGATATTTTCTGTTAATTTTGGAAAATATTTTAGATAGTTCTTCCTATTAACTTTTTTTAGCAATAGATGCTGAATTTTTTGAAATGCCTTTCCGCATTTATTAACATTATATGTTTTTCTTCCTTTAGTTTATAGTTGCAATAAGGTATGTAGATTTTTTGATACTGCATTACTAATTAGTTATAGATTATTCTTTTGATCATTATTACAAGTGAGATTGGTGTATAGTATTTGTTGTTTTGGGGGGGAGGAGAGAAAGGCAGGGTAAACATCTTTCCTAAGATCTTAAAATTGAGTTGGGAAACTCTTCATCTTTTTCTGTGACATTTTACTCTGTAAAATGATGATAATAGCATATACCTCATTGGGTTGTTGGGAGGATTAAGTGAATTAATATGAGGTGCTTAATACTGTGCCTGAATATAGTTAATGCTATATTTGTTAGCTATTAGCATCATAATCAACTGAAACATATTAAATAATTTTGGGAATTTTTAATTCTTTAAAGGTTTGTTAGAGAATTTAGCTATTAAATCATCTAGTTCAGGTGACTTTTATGATAAATCTGACTCTCATACCTTTAGTGCTATTTGCTCTATTTTATCCTACTTCTCCGTGGTTTATTCTTGACACTTCATTTTTTGCTAGGAAACCATTTACTTCCTCTGGATTTTTAAATTTATTGCTGAAACAGTGCGTGTAGTTTTAGTTTATAATTCTTTTAATCATTTCAATAATTTACAGCAAATATTCTAATTAAGCCCAGAAACCACTCTAGTATTTCAGTTAGAAATTTTGTTATATTATGAGCTCTTCCTGGACAGGATGCTTTCTAATGCTGCAGTTGTAATGCTTTTTTGAGTGTGAACTAAAACAAAATATTTGATATGCTTTTTGCCTTTAAAATATTTCTCAGAATGAGAATGGAGAACATAAACTACATAAGTGTAGGGAATTTAGAGCTCTAGTTTATAATTTTGTCCCCAGCATATATAGCACCAACCTAACTCAGAGTAGATACTCAGTAAATATTTGTCAATTGAATGAATGGTAAAATAATAAGTGAATGGATGAAATACAATCCAGTTGGATAATCACTGAATAATAGGTAGGTTTTTGGAGGAATTTTTAAAATGGTAGTTTTTTGTTTGTTTGTTTGCTTTTGCGGTACGTGGACCTCTCACTGTTGTAGCCTCTCCCGTTGCGGAGCACAGGCTCCGGACGCGCAGGCTCAGCGGCCATGGCTCATGGGCCCAGCCGCTCCGTGGCATGTGGGATCTTCCTGGACCGGGGCACGAACCCGTGTCCCCTGCATCGGCAGGCAGACTCTCAACCACTGCGCCACCAGGGAAGCCCTAATCACCTTTTCTAAGATAATTAATACTAACTTTGGATATGTTCTCCCACAATTATGGTATATATTTACAATAAAGTATCTGAGTACTTCATTTTAGACAACGCGCTTGCTAATGAAAGTCACGTAAAGGCGTTGTATGGTAAATTAACTCTAGTTTATTAAATGAGTTAACCAGTTGTGAGTTACTGATAGGTCTCATGGTCTTTAACTAGGACCTTTTGTAGGCTTTTCATGCTGCTAAGTCCATTTTCTCTAGTGGACCGAATGTTCAACAGGGGTAGCGACATAGTGGGTAAAATAAATGAGCCCTCCCCAAAATAATGTTCAGAACTTCTGGCTTGGAGCAATAGTCAACTTTCAGATGATGTTGGAATGGTGAAAGAGGTGTATAAAATCAGTAGAAAGAGGTAAAGCGCATCCTTTGAGGGCAGTTAACTATCTGAGTAGTCTTCTGCCCCAAGAGATGTTCTCTGTCCCTGCCCCTGTCCTTCAGTTCGGGCTTGATTTCACAGGGTTACTTTACTAAGACTGCTTTGTTTAAGATGTCACTGCAAATTAAAGCTTTACCATTACACCCCTCATAGCTGCCTTGTAACTTCTACATTCCCACTGGTGCCAGGCATGTTCCAAGGCAGCTTTCCAAGGTTTAGTGATTTCACCCTGATGTCTCTGCCAATAAAAACAAACAGTTACCATTAAACACCTACCCCACCCATAATTTGATTTTTACATGCTGTTTTATTAAGAGAACTTAGAGATTTTAGGAGAATTAATACATTATGCTCATCAGGATATCACCTGGTCCTTGAAGTAACTTTTATTCTAAAAGGTGGGATGCTTTACCTTTGAAGAGAATCTGAGACGCAGCATGTTTACCTGTTGAGGAGAGTGGATACTGTAATAACCTCGTTCTTACAGTTGATTCTTTATGACTGGGAGTACTCTATTAACATGAGAAGCAAGATTCTAACTTTAGGGACTTATATTCTAGTAGGACAGATTAACAGATACGGCAAACAAGGGGTCTTACATTCATTGAGAAGTTAATAATAATTTCTAAATATTTTGTTGGTATTGTAGGAATAAGTCAGAATCCCATTCTTTTCTATGCCTACACAGGTGGTAGGGAAAGTAAAAAGTATTTGAATAGCTCAAATATGAAAGGCACTTAAATGCTAAAAACTTAGCATACATATTTTTTTACAGTATTCACAATACTATGCTATTATAGTTCTGTTTTGCTGGTAAGCGAACCACAGCTTAGAAAAGATGAGCTAGTGTGTTATTCAGAGTTCAGATCTATTTGATGGCAAGGCCCTTTCCAATATATTTCTTCATCTCATGTGGAAGAATTCCTTGTGATCTTCCTTGAGGCTGCCTAACAGCTCCTGTGCCCCTTCTGATAAAATTTCTTTGGTGGTACACCTGAGTGTAAATGAGCCAGGCATTTCTCAGAGAGTCTTGTGGCCCTAGCACAATGGAGACTTCCATAATAGGCTCTCCTAGAGCCTCCAAAGTGCTGTGCCTCCGTGCCTCCCCATGCTGGAAGTGTTAACTAAAGCCTGTAGGTTTCCGTTGAGGAGCGTCTCTGTAACTCTATGGCCACGTGGTTTGTTTTACTTCTCTTCCTTCAATATGGTGTGAGGTGAGTAGATACAGCGACTTTTCCTTAGTTGGCATTTCTGTTTTCAAGCTCCCAACCATTAAATTCTGACTCTGCAAGAAGCAGAGGTCTACTGCCATAGAGGTAAAATGACTTCTGTAGTAGCATTGATTTTTTTGTTTTTGTTTTTGTTTTTTAAATCTCAGAGATTCTTTGATTCTAGTGGCAAAGTCAGGTATGAACCTTGGAGTAAAACTGGCTTTAAACAGTTTGTGGGGAGAACATCTGGAGATTTAAATTTATGAAAAATTTAGTATAAGCCAAGAAATTGACTCAACAGCTCTCAAAAAGGAGTTAAGGGCTTCCCTGGTGGCGCAGTGGTTGGGAGTCCGCCTGCCGATGCAGGGGACACGGGTTTGTGCCCCAGTCCGGGAAGATCCCACATGCCGCGGAGCAGCTGGGCCTGTGAGCCATGGCCGCTGAGCCTGTGCGTCCGGAGCCTGTGCTCCGCAACGGGAGAGGCCACAGCAGTGAGAGGCCCGCGTACCACCAAAAAAAAAAAAAAAAAAGGAGTTAAGATTATCTTATGTTTCATTAATTAAAATATAGTGCCCAGATCAAGGGAAGTAATAGTCTTCCTGGACTTTGTGTTCATTAGATCATATTTGGCATATTTATGTTTAATTTGAGTCCTAGTTTACTTCCATGAGAAAGAGCTAAGGGAGAATGCCAGGGTGATGAGTGGTTTTTAAACAGTCATATGAAAACTAGTTGAGAATAGAGGGTATTTAGCTTGAAGAAGAGAGGACTTTGGGAATATGGTTGCTGTATTTAAACTAAACAGTTATTTAGTTAATTTGGCAAACAGTTGTTGGGTAATAATAGTAAAATAGACACATTTACTGAATATATACCATCTGTCAGGTAAGTAGTTTATATGCTTTATAATCATTTAATCCTCAAAGCAAACCTATGAGACTGATGCTATTGTTTGTTATCCCTCTTTTGCTAGTGAGGACACAGATCCAGAAAGGGGAATTGACTTGCCTAAGGTTGCATTGTGACAGAGCCAGCCAGCCAAACTTTTTACTCCATTTTCTTTTCTTTCTCCCATGCTGCCACCCACATTCTAAAGAATGTGGGCTCTTTCTGAAGGGATGTAATTTGGAAGAAAAAAAGTATGTAGCTATATTTGTTCCTGTGGGTAAACTAATGACAGTACTATGGGGATGGGGATAGAGTGTACTAGGGATGGTAGGATGAATTATTTTATTTATTTTTATTTTTTTAAATAAATTTATTTATTTTATTTTTTTATTTTTGGCTGCGTCAGGTCTTCGTTGTGGCGCGCAGGCTTCTCATTGCAGTGACTTCTCTTGCTGCAGAGCACAGGCTCTAGGCACACAGACTTCATTAGTTGTGGCGTGCAGGCTCAGTAGTTGTGGCTTACGGGCTCAGTAGTTGTGGCTCACGGGCTCTAGAGCGCAGGCTCAGTAGTTGTGGCGCACGGGCTTAGTTGCTCCACAGCATGTGGGATCTTCCCGGGCCAGAGATCGAACCTGTGTCCCCTGCATTGGCAGGCAGATTCTTAACCACTGCACAACAGGGAAGTCCTGGGATGAGTTAGTTTAGATAGAGTGGTCAGGGGAGACCTCACTGAGAAGAAAATATTTGAACAAAGACTTGAAAAAGATAAGGCAGCAAGTTGTGTGGGTATCTTTAGGAACATCCCAAAGAGCAGTAATAACCAATATAAAAGCGCTGAGGAGGGAGTGAGCTTGGTTTGTTGAAAGAACAGGTAAGAGGTCAGTCTAGTTTGAGCAGAGTGAGCAAAGTTGGTGGAGACCAGATTGTGTAGAGTTTTAGATTTTTTTCCACGTATGATGGGAAAATGGAGGGGTTTGAGCCAAGGGAGCAATGTGATCTGACTTTTATTTAAAGAAAATGACTGTGACATGGAGAATAGACTGAGGGGAGGGAGAGTAGCAAGAGAGAGAGATTAGTTAAGAGACTATTGTAGTGTCCAGGCAAGAGACAAGAGTGACTTAGGTTGGTCTGATAGTTGAGGTAAATGAAGAGAAGTGGTCCGATTTCTGACATATTTTGAAGTTGGAGCTAACCAGCCTTGGTAATGGATTAGATGTGGGCATGCAAGAGAAATTGGACTTAAAAATAATTTATAGGTATTTAATCTGTGCAACTAGGTGAATTGTGGTGGCATTTATGAAAATAAATGGTATGAGATTTGTAGGGGGAAGAAGGATCAGATAATGGGGAATCAAGAATGTATTTGGGGGCTTCCCTGGTGGCGCAGTGGTTGAGAGTCTGCCTGCCGATGCAGGGGACATGGGTTCGTGCCCCAGTCTGGGAAGATCCCACATGCTGCGGAGCGGCTGGGCCCGTGAGCCATGGCCACTGGGCCTGCGCGTCCGGAGCCTGAGCTCTGCAACGGGAGAGGCCACAACAGTGAGAGGCCCGCGTATTGCAAAAAAAAAAAAAAAAAAAAAAAATGAATGTATTTGGGACGTTAGGTTTGAGATATGTATTAGTTATGAAGGTGGAGGTACTGAGAAGGCAGTTGGTTGATATCGGGGCTGATTGTTGCCGGAGATGTGAACTTAGGAATTGTATCAGTCAGTGTTCAGGATAGGAAACATAAACCACTCTAGAGATTTTCATCAGGACGAGATTTAGATTTCACACAGAGAATTGGGTATTTATAGAATCACTAGACAGCTGAAGGAGAAGAAGTCAGGAGGCTGCTAGGCTTCAGGGACACACTACTTACTGCTAGGCTTCGAGGTCAACCCAGCGATCCAGTGCTCACAGAACCGCTGCTAGTGAAGTAACCATCCCACACCCACTAGACACCTAAATGAGGAAACTGGCTACTGCAGAAACTCATACCGGAGAGAGTCTGTCACTGCTGCTGGAAGAATGGCCTCTCCACCTTATATAGAGGCCTCTCCACCTTATATAGAGGCTGGAAGAACGGCCTCTCTACCCTCTGAACACCTTCAGAGTTTGTTCAGGTTCTCCAACATGTAGGAAGGGGAGGATATGTCAGAGGACTAGGGGCAGCTAATAAAGTCTGGGGGAAATCTAGGACAATGTGGTGTCCCAGAGCCAAAGTAAATTAAGTATTTTCAAGGAATTGATCAACTGAATCAAATGCTGTGATTGGTTGAGTAAGAAGAGGGCTGATAATTGAATGCTGAATCCAGCAACTTGGGGCTCACTGGTGTCATTTATAAGAGCAGTTTTGGTGATGTTGTAGGAGTGGGTTAAGGAGAGAATGCGAGTGAGGAAATGAAGGCAAGAAGTGTAAACTATTCCTGCAAAGTTTTTCCGTACAGAGGAGCAGGGAAGTGGTACTAAAGCTGGAGGGTACTGAAGGGTCAAGCGAAGAATTTTTCTGTTTTGAGATGGGGGGAGGTATTTAGCATATTCATGTACTGAAGGAAAATTTGTGGCTGCCCAAGAAAGAGAGGGGATAATAGCCGGCACAAAAACCTTTGGTAAGTGAAAGACAGAGAGATCCAGTGTACAAGTGGATGGTTAGGCCTTACAAAGAAGGGCTGTCTGTACATACGTGGGGAGGGCAGAATATATGGGTACAGGTACAGAATCATACGGTAGATGTGGTGATGGGAGAACGAGTAAGTTGTCCTCTGACTGCTTCTGGTTTTCAGTAGGGTCATCATCCAGGTGTCAGGAGGTGGAAGGTTTGTATACAGTTGGAAGAGAAAAGAGAAGATTTAAAATAGTCATCCTGGAGAATGGGAGAGTGAATTATCTAGGCCTGATAGTTCTCACACTTTAGCCTGCATCGCAATGAGCTGGAGGGCTTGGTGCAACACTGATTGTTGTGCCTCCCCGCAAAGTTCCTGCTGCATTAGGTCTGGGGTGAGGTCTGCGAATTTGCATTTCTAACTCTCCCAGGTGAACCTGATGCTTCTGGTCCAGTTTCCGTACTTTGGTTATACATTTAAGGGAGATCATTCAGTATGCTGAGTGTTTTTCGCCAGCTGTATTCAGCCACTTGGGTGCAAAGGTGGAAAAGGCAATGAGTTGAATTTAACCAGAATTAACCAGGGTTTTGAACTCATGGGGAAGAAGAGAGGTCCATAGGAGTGATTTATAATGATGGACCATAGACTCTAATTTGGATAAGGAGAGAAGTGAGGATGTGAGGGAAGTGATCATCAGTGAAAAAGAGGTGGGAGGATCAATGGATTGGAAGTTCTGATGGTGAGAACAAATTGTTGGAGTGAGGTACGGAGAGCAGCGGTCAGAGGTTGGGATGCTTGAAGTTGAGGTTTTAAAGCTGTAGTTATTAACTATGATGTAAAGCAAGAGGATAACTGAACTGGCTCAACTGGGTGGAGGTCAAGAATCTGAGAGTTTGGAGTATTGCATGGACGTAAAAGTCCATCAAGAACAATGGCAGGAATAGTAGTGGAAAGAGAGGATGGTGAGTCAGGTGCTAAAATCTTCCATTACTAAGCCGGGATGGGAGGACTGTAGATAACAGCAGCAAGAAGGGGAAGTGGCATAATCATATGTACGTTAAAAGGACTGTGGGTTTTAGGGAATGGAGGAGAGCAGTGGTCTGGAAAGCAGCAGTGAGTGGCAAGGGAGACATCTACTCCATCTCCAAGCTCAAGTGTTATGCAGGGTGTGGGAAAAAACAGTTAAGCTTATTTAGTTCTGACAACAGCCCCCGTTATCCCCACTTTTACAGTTGAGGAAACTGAGCCTTAAAATAACTGGCCTTGGGCTTTTCTGGTGGCGCAGTGGTTGAGAGTCCGCCTGCCGATGCAGGGGACACGGGTTCGTGCCCCGGTCCAGGAAGATCCCACATGCCACGGAGCGGCTGGGCCTGTGAGCCATGGCCGCTGAGCCTGCGTGTCCGGAGCCTGTGCTCCGCAATGGGAGAGGCCACAACAGAGGCCCGCGTACTGGAAAAAAAATAAAAATAAATAAATAACTGGCCTTGACAGTCATAGCTTGTGAATACTGGAGGTGGCATCACGTGAGTCCAGTGGAAGCTAAAGGAAGGCAAATGTTGACTCAATATATAAGAAAGTACTAGAGGTGTGCACCAGTGACAGTGTTCCTTTGGAGGAGAGGGTGAGCTCCCTGTCACTGGAATGGATGTCTATCTGCTGCTGTGACCACTGCAAACTAATTTAATCACAGACTGACATAAGCAGAAAACCAATATATAGTAAAGGAGGAAGGGAATTGATATTTATTAGCTATTGGAGGAGAAGGCAGCGAGGGAGATAGCTGAATTCAGTTATCTCTGAGATAAGAATTAGTGATTATAGTTGCACAATATAGTCAATGCACTAAATGCCACTGAACTGTACACTTTAAAGTGGTTAATTGTATGTTATGTGTATTTCACCACAATTTTAACATGTCTGTGATTATACTGGTTATTTCCATTTCATTCTGTTGGCAAGTCATCTGTCTACAAATTTCACATGTAAGGCACTTTGGGTACAAAAAGTAGAAAAGTGGTTACTGCTGTCATGGAACTTAGAGTTTGGGTAAATGTGTACATGTCTATGTGTATGAAGAGATAACTGATCAGGTGAGGTGGTAAATCTTAAGTGCCCAAGAATGGTGTGAATAATTGCTGTTGAGCTTCCAAGGAGGAGGAGCTTGCATAGGTTCTGCTACATGTCCTTACCTCAGTGTACTTGGCACAAAACATCTTTCCAGATGTCCTACTTTTTCTCAGTGTTAGAATTTGGGACAACCCACTTTGCTCAGTTTTCAGCTTGAACTGTGACATCAGTTCAAACGTTTGTGGAAGAGGATTAAACTGATATTTGAAAAGAGAATCTTGTCAACTAAATCCCTAGGGAACAGACGCAGGGACAAAATACCAGGATTGTTGATCTTGCAGGGGATGGTTGTATTTTTTGTTAGGCTTGATTACAATCTGGCAGAATATTTTTTGAAAATATATTCTTTGTTTAAATAAAAAGGACTATTTGTTCAGGTTTTGTTGGCTAATTTCTAATAGTATTTTAGGTATTGATTTTTCACAACGGTGTTATAAACATCCTGAGTCTGATGTTATGAAAAATCAGCTGTTCTTTATTTTGTTTTCATTTTTGAACATGTCTGTTTTTATTTTACAGAATGCTTTACAGAAACATTGAAAGATAGTACAGAGAGTTCCTAAACACCCTACACCTAGTTTCCCCTATTCTTAATATCTTCCATGAGTGTGGTTGGATAGGAAAAACTCAGTCCTCCTCCTATGTTTCTTTTTTACCCTCACACTACTACTACACTCACAATATTTCTGATGCCAGATGTGTGGAGTTTTCTTCACACCAAGCAATTCTGCCAGCTGGGTGTCCTGCAATTTAACTTAATCCTGACACTGTTTACCTGGAGACAGTGTCAGATCGCACAGGTTAAGGGCTCAGTCCCACAAGACTGCCCCCAACTTCAGACACCAGTCACAAGTCCAGGTTGTCACCTGTGCTTCTGATCAACTGGCTATAAATCAGAGGAGAGGTACCTACAACCCTCTCCTCGAGTTTGATCCATTTGCTAGAAAGGGCCACTGAACTCAGAAAGACAGTTTACTGACTGTTTACTAGTTTATTATAAAAGGATATGGTAAAGGATACAGGTGAACATCCAGATGGAATGGACGCTTAGGGTGAGCTGTGTGGGAGGAAGTGCGGTGCTTCCATGCCCTTCCTAGTGCTCCAGGCACCTCTGTGTGTTCAGCAACCCAGAAGCCCTCTGAACCCCACGTTATTGGGATTTTTACGGAGGCTTCATCACGTAGGCATGTTCTATTTATTGGTTCTGTTTCCTGCCCCTGCCCCCTCTCTGGAGAATGGGAGATAGGGCTAAAGATTCCAAGCTTCTAATCGTGACTTGGTCTTTTTGGTGACTAGCCCCTGTCCAGGAGCCCACCAAGAGTCACCTCATTAGAACAAAAGACACTGCTATCACCCAGGAGATTCCAAGGGATTTAGCAACTGTGTGTTAGGAACTTGGGTCAAGGACCAAATATTAGAACAGGAGATGCTCCTAGTGCATCTATCATTTAGGAAATTACAAGCGTTTGGGGAGCTCTGTGCCAGGAGCCAGGGGCAGAGTCCAGTATACATGTTTTCTGTTGTCTCACAATGGTATATTTGTTATAATTTGTGAACCAATATTGGTACATTATTAACGGAAGTCCATACTTCATTCAGATGCCCTCTTCCAGGATCCCATTCTGGATACCATACTGGATTTAGTCATTATGTCTCCTGAGTTTCCTCTTGGCTGTCAGTTTCTCAGATGTTTCTCGTTGTTGATGCTCTTGATAGTTTTGAGGATGACTGGTCAGGTATTTTGTAGAATGTCCCTCAATTGAGATGTCTGATACTTTTCATGTTATTAGATTGGGTTTATGGGTTTTCTGACATTTATGATGATCAAACAATTATTACATGATTATAAGAATGTATAAAAACACTAACAACAAAGAATTTTACTATATATTATCCATATAAATTATGGAACATGCTGTGCGATAAACTTTGCAGTTGAGAATTTTAGGATGAATTAGGTGCAGGGTTTACTAATCCAGTAATCTAAAAAAGGAATGCCGGTTAGTCATTTGAAATAAAATGTCGCTAGCAACAGATCTTTACTGAGAACCTGCTATTAGTAGAGCCTTGTGTTACTCTGTCAGTCACTTCTCCTCCCTTTCAGTTCCAGCAGGAGCTCTGCACAAAGTAAACAGTAGCAGAATGAAGATCAGAGTGCTGCTTCATGAGTAGACACCCAAACGAAGAGTACAATCAGTGCAGCTCTCTGGAAAAAGGCTGGGTTAGAGCAGGTGGTATAGGCCTAAGGGAGCCTCCTACCTTACCCTCATGTAAATCTTGGCCTTGGATTGCATCTTCATTTTGGGGTGTGTGTTGGTGGAGGAGAGGAAGGAAGCGCTGTGTTATCTTCTATTATAAAACTGTATGTGGTGACATAATTGCCTGTTTAATTACCCTGTTTCCTCTGATAGATTGTAACTTTTGTGAGGACAGGGAGTCTGGTTTATCTTGCTCCCTATTATAGCCTCTGGTGCTTAGCCTATTCCCTAGCACATGGTAGGTGTTAAAGGGGAAGGGGAGGGTGGGACGAATTGGGAGGTTGGGATTGACATATATACACTACCATGTGTAAAATGGGTAGCTGGTGGGAACCTGCTGTATAGCACAGGGAGCTCAGCTCGGTGCTCTGTGGTGACCTAGAAGGGTGGGATAGGGAGGGTGGGAGGGAGACAGATGCAAGAGGGAGGGGATATGGGGATATACGTATGCATACAACTGATTCACTTCGTTGTACAGCAGAAACTAACACAACGTTGTAAAGCAATTATACTCCGATTAAAAAAAAAAAAAAAAAGAGTAAATGGGAGTTCGTCAGGCAGTACAAGGAACAGAAGACCACACCGGGTAACAACATGTAGAAAGGTAGGGAATGCTTGCCTGACACATAAAATAAATTCCTCCAGATGTAGATCACATTCCTCGGCTCTAGGAAGCCTTCTTGGTTCATTTCCTGTCCCCTTATTGCACATAACAAGCATTCTGTGCCCTGGTTAGTTAGCTTTATTAACCTTGCATTATTATCTTTTTTAAAAGATGCCTTATCTCCTCAATGCTAGCTACTTTTTTTGTGGGGGGCGGGCGCAGAGTGCCTGTTATGTGCAGATATTGTGCTAGGTGTCGTTAATATTTTGTTATCCTATTTAATCCTTTCAGCAGCTCAGCACAATAGGCAAATGAGGAAATTGAGGCCTCCGAAGGTTTAATAACTTGCCCGCGGTTGTACGTGGCTTTCTTGGCACCCTCCGGAAAGTTGAGGCCTCTTCTGCCTTTTCATGCTGTTTCTAACAAGATACATTTGCTTCAGTAGAAATTATACTCTTAATGAAGGTCTTTCATACTTTTTAGACCTCCCCACAATTCCATTCTGGTTGGGGTTTTTTTTATTACTATTTGATCAAAGGACCATGTACTCCTAACACTTCTTGAAACTTCGGAGCTCAACCGCAAAACTGGTGAAATCTAACTTCAGATGTTACATTTTCAAGGCTAAAAATGAATGTCTAAGTTAGTGATTCACTACATGACAAACTATTATTATAATAACGTTTTTATATAGAGCAGATAGAAAAAGAAAGTTTTAAACTCGTCATAGAAAGAACATACTTATTCCAAGGGTGTTAGGCATTTCAGTTTTGATGCTTCAACATTGAGCTGTCCTCTGTAGCCATGGAAACCATAACTTCTCAGTGCTTGTTTTTAAACTATGGTTTTCTTTTAATATAAGTAGATTTTGATGGTAGAAAAAAGTTGTCATGTGGAATTACTCTGTGGAGCCACTTGAATAGACTTGAAACATTGTTTATGCATAACTAAATTCACCACTCTGAAAAATATTCTCAACAGGCCCAGTATGAGCTGGCATCTGCAAGTCAGCCCGTATTTGATACTGAGTTTAGACTACTCGTAAGAGGTGGTGAAAAGGGTCTCTGATAGAAAGCAAATGGAAACAGCAAGGTGTTGGGGTTGGTTTTTTCCCCCTTTGCTTTTTAAATTTCTTTTAACCTTTCCTGAGAAGTCATCATTTTCTTTCAAAATGAATTATTTTGTGAATTATAGTTAGCATGACCCAACTGTAAATGTTGATGCTTGCTTTATGATTTTTTTTGCTTTGTTTTCCCATCTTTAATGCTGTTTTCCAAGTGAAGAATTGGTGTTATCAGTTTTATTCACTGTGACCATCATTCATATGCTGTTCATTCATTCAGCAGCTATTTATTGCTCTCCTACTAGTTACTGTGCAAGTTAAATGCTGGGGATGCAAATGTAAGTGAGATATGACCCCAGCCTTCTCGAAGATTTCAGTCTATGGGTTAGTCAGACAACAAAGCACAGAAACACGGTACTGTGTAATAAGTGCTCTGATAGCGTTCCTGGGAATACAGAGAAAAGAGGCCCCAGGGTGGTCATGGGAAATTTCCTGGAGGTAATGGGCTTTCTTTTCTTTTCTTTTCTCCACCACCCCTTTCTCTACCCTTTTTAAGAAATTAAAGTGAATCTTGCATACTATTCTTATTTAAAAAAATCAAACTCTAAAGAAAAGTAGAAGTTCCTGTTCTACCCACCTTAACCCTGCCCCAGTCTCACTCCTTAGCAATAACCATCTTTTTTTTTTTTTTTGCGGTACGCGGGCCTCTCACCGTTGTGGCCTCTCCCGTCACGGAGCACAGGCTCCGGACGCACAGGCTCAGCAGCCATGGCTCACGGGCCCAGCCGCTCTGCGGCATGTGGGATCTTCCCGGACCGGGGCACGAACCCGTGTCCCCTGCATCGGCAGGCGGACTCTCAACCACTGCGCCACCAGGGAAGCCCGCAATAACCATCTTTAATACTCTGTTTTCCTTTATGATGGTTACTATAAAAACTTAAAATAATATACTTTGTTTCTGTTATTTGATAAATTAAACTTTAGATAATGACTCTTGACTTTAGACAATGAAAGAAGAATTTAGCACATTTATAGTACCTGCCACCTTCTCTCTCTCTACCTCTATGTTTTTGTTAGTTATCTTATTCTTACATTATCAAGTTTTTTTTTAAAATTACGTTTTGCTGTTATTATAATTAACTCTTCTGTGCTTTGTCTGTAGGAGAATTTAAAAAATTGAGCCACAAAGAAATAACATTACTATAAATCTAAGTATATGTTAATACATAGTTTAATTAGAGTATATAGTAATGCATACACACACACACACACACACACAGTATTACTATAGATCCAAGTGTGATTGTCCCATAGCAAAGGACTAATTTTATTTTATTAAAAAAAATTTTTTTGCATTAAAAAAATTGTTGTACTCCATTTATAGTTATTATAACATATTGGCTATATTCCCCATGTTGGTCAGTATATTGTTGTAGCTTACTTTATACCTGATAGCTTGTACCTCTTACTCCCCTACCCCTATATTGCCCCTGCCCCCTTTCCTCTCCCCACTGGTAACCACTAGTTTCTTCTCTATATCTATGAGTCTGCCTTTTTTTTGTTATATTCACTAGTTTGTTGTAGTTTTTAGATTTCACATATAAGTGATATCATATAGTATTTTTCCTTCTCTGTCTGACTTATTTCACTTAGCGTAATGCCTCCACATGCATCCATGTTGCTGCAAATGGCAAAATTTCATTCTTTTTAATGCTGAGTAGTATTCCATTGTGTGTGTGTGTGTGTGTGTGTGTGTGTGTGTGTATACACGCATACCATATCTTCTTTGTCCATTCATCTGGTGATGGAAACTTAGGTTGACTTAGGTTGTTTCCATATCTTGGCAAATGTAAATTATGCAGCTATGAACATTGGGGTGCATGTATCTTTTTGAATTAGGGTTGTTTTTTTTTTTTTTGGTACCCAGGAGTAGAATTGCTGGATCATATGGTCAGTCTACTTTTAGTTTTTTGAGAAACCTCCATACCGTTTTCCACAGTGGCTATAGCAATTTACATTCCCACCAACAGTGTATGAGGGTCCCCTTTTCTCCACATCCTTGCCAACATTTGTTACTTGTGTTCTTTTTGATGATAGCCATTCTGACAGGTGTGAGGTGATCTCATTATGCATTTCCCTGCTGATTAGCCTTGTCGATCATCTTTTCATGTGCCTACTGGCCATCTGCATTCCTCTTTGGAAAATGTCTCTTCAGTTCTTCTGCCCATTTTTTAATCAGTTTTTTTTTTTTTTAATGTTGAGTTGTTTGAGCTGTTTGTATATGTTGGACATTAATCCCTTACTGGTCATATCATTTGCAAATATTTTCTCCCATTCAGTAGGTTGTCTTTTTGTTTTGTCAATGGTTTCCTTTGCTGTGCAAAGCTTTTAAGTTTAATTAGGTCCTATTTGCTTATTTTCGCTTTTATTTCCTTTGCTTTAGGAGACAGAGCCAAACAAATGTTGCTGCAATTTAGGTTAAAGAGTGTCCTGCCTATGGTTTCCTCTAAGAGTCTTATAGTATGTGGTCTTACATTTAGGTCTTTAGTCCATTTTGAGTTTGTTTTTGTATGTGGTGTTAAGAGAATTTCTAATTTCATTCTTCTACATGTAGTTGTCCAGTTTTTCCATTTTCCCAGCAACGTATTGAAGAGATGGTCTACCCTCCATTGTATATTCTTGCCTCCTTTGTCGTAGATTCTGGGCTCTCTATGCTGTGCCATTGATCTGTGTGTCTTTTTGATGCCAGTACCTTACTGTTTTGATTACTGCAGTTTTGTAGTATAGTCGAAATCAAGGAGCATGATTCCTCCAGCTCTGTTCTTCTTTCTCAATATTGTTTTAGCTATTCGGGGTCTTTTGTATTTCCATTCAAATAAAAGGGTTTTTTGGTTCTAGTTCTGTGAAAAATGCCATTGGTAATTTGATAGTGATTGCACTGAACTTGATAGGGACTGCCTTGGGTAGTATGGTCATTTTAACAGTATTGATTCTTCTAATCCAAGAACACAGCATACCTTCCCATCTGTGTTGCCTTCAGTTTCTTTCATTAGTGTCTTACAGTTTTTGGAGTACAGGTCTTTTGCCTCTTTAGGTAGGTTTATTCCTAGGTATTTATTATTTTTGATGCAATGGTGAATGGAATTGTTTCCTTAATTTCTCTTTCTCTCTTTTTTTAAATTCATTTATTTATTTATTGGCTGCATTGGGTCTTCATTGCTGCGCCTGGGCTTTCTCTAGTTGCGGCGAGTGGGGGCTACTCTTCATTGCAGGGCTTGGGCTTCTCACTGTGGTAGCTTCTCTTGTGGCAGAGCACGGGGCTCTAGGCGCACGGGCTGCAGTAGTTGTGGCTTGTGGGCTCTAGAGCGCAGGCTCAGTAGTTGTGGCGCCCAGGCTTAGTTGCTCTGTGGCACGTGGGACCTTCCTGGACCAGGGCTTGAACCCGTGTCCCCTGCATTGGCAGGTGGATCCTTAACCACTGTGCCACCAGGGAAGTCCCCTTAATTTCTCTTTCTGATAGTTTGTTGTATAGAAATGCAACATATTTCTGTATATTAATTTTGTATCCTGCAACTTTACTGAAGTCATTGATGAGCTCTAGTAGTTTCTGGTGGTGTCTTTAGGAGTCTCTGTGTATATAGTATCATGTTATCTGCAAACAGTGACAGTTTTACTTCTTCTTTTCCAATTTGGATTCCTTTCATTTCTTTTTCTTCTCTAATTGCTGTGGCTAGGACTTCCAAAACTATGTTGAATAAAAGTGGTGAGAGTGGGCATCCTTGTCTTATTCCTGATCTTAGAGAAAATGCTTTCAGCTTTTCACCTTTGAGTGTGATGTTAGCTGTGGGTTTGTCATTTACGGCACAAAGGACTATAATTTTATGTTGCGAACTAACACCAAAGAATTTCCCTAGAGTCAGGGTCTAATGGATTGACTTTTTGGATTCTTTTTGTCTCTTTTTTCCGCAAAGACAAATAGACATTATTTCCTGTGATTGGATGTATGAATTCCAACCTACTTTTTGAAAAAAAATTAATGTCTTTTTTGAAAATTGAAATAACGTAGTGCCTCATTTATTTGGCAGTAGCACTTTATAATAGCCAAACAATAACCTAAAAGTTAACATGAAGAATCTAAGCTGCAAAAGTATCTCATACCTACAATGTTTTATCTACATTTTATGCATAAGAAAAATCCATAGGCCTCATTCAGAAACTGTTTACTTTTATTTTGTGTGCCATTTTATAAATCATAATGACCTAGTTTCCAAGTTCACTGTAGATTAAATGCTATAATTTAGTGATGCTACTGGAAGGCACATTGAAAGCCTAGAGCAATGTTATGTGAAAGCCTTACAGAGACAGGAAAGGCAGAAAAAATTAAAAGCTGACATCATAATTTAAAATGTATTATGATGTAGGACTGTATGTAACAGAGCAGTTGGTTCTTCAAACCTCGGCATCCTGCTTATGTTCATAGTGATGCACAGTCTTTAAGAAACGATATCATTATTTTTGTCATAACACATTGTAAGAAACTAGGGAAGTGGGTAATACATTGAGGAGATAGCTATTCCTGTGCAAAATTTAAAAAAAATTGTTTTGACAGTTGAAAATGATAAGCATGTGATAAAGTTATCTGGGAAGTTAATATGTATGAGATGTCTTCTCTGATGTCAGTGGAATTGTATAGTTATTCTGTATATTATATTTGTGATCTCGATAGAAATGCTTTGTTAGATATTGAAAACTCAGTCCCGACAAATTAGCTACAGTGTGGTTATTTTTTTTTAAAAAAATAATTAATTTATTTATGGCTGCCTTGGGTCTTCATTGCTACGCATGGGCTTTCTCTAGTTGCGGCGAGTGAGGGCTACTCTTGGTTGCGGTCCGCGGGCTTCTCATTGTGGTGGCTTCTCTTGCTGTGGAACACGGGCTCTAGGCGTGCGGGCTTCAGTAGTTGTGGCATACGGGCTCAGTAGTTGTGGCTTGTGGGCTCTAGGGCACAGGTTCAGTAGTTGTGACGTCCAGGCTTAGTTGCTCCGCGGCATGTGGGATCTTCCCGGACCAGGGCTCGAATCTGTGTCCCCTGCATTGGCAGGCGGATTCTTAACCGCTGCACCACCAGGGAAGTCCCTACAGTGTGTTTTTTACTGTGAAGCAGCTGTTGACCTTGTTGTGAAATACGCCAATTGGGGAAAAGGGCAGTTTTTTTCCCCCTTTTGTTTGTTTTTGCCATGAATACATGGTTTAAGTACTATGTTAATGTCACTGAATTGACCTTTATTTCTACAGAATAAGGGATTGGACAGGCTGCCTCGTGTGGAAGAGTCTTGGTTTGGGATACTGCTACCTTCTTCCAGTACTCCCTGCTTTTACTTCTTGAGTATTTTATGTCTTTTTCCCTCTGAAGTATTTTAAAATGTACAGATATATTGTAGAAATAGTATGAGCCCTCCCACCCGCCTTTACCATTTGAGAATAAATTAGAAAGATGATCCCTTATCACTCCTAAATAAATTAGTGTGTATTTTCTACAAATAAGAGCATTCTTCTTTTTAACCACAGTATAACCATCAAAATCAAGAAGTTAACATCGACACATTATTACCATCTAATTCACACACCCCATTCAAGTTTCTCCAACTGTCTCAATGTCCTTTATAACAAAAGGAGTCTATCCAGGATCACACATTGCATTTAGGGATCATGTCTCTTTATTCTCAGTCAGTCCAAAACAATTCCTCAGTCTTCCCTTAACTTTTCTGACTGTGGCATTTTTAAAGATTTTAGGCCATTTATTTTGTAATGTTTCTCAACTTTAGTTTCTCTGATATTTCCTCATGAAGAGACTGAGGTTATGTATTTTTAGAAGGAATGTTAATACAAGTGATGTTGTGTTCTTGCATCCTGTCAAGCAGTATACAATTTTGATTTGCCCCATTACTAGTGATGTTAACTGTGAACACTTCATTGGAGTGGCGTCCACCAAGTTTCTCCTCTGTGAAGTTACCCTTTTTTTTTTTTTTTTCTCGGTACGCCAACCTCTCACTGCTGTGGCCTCTCCCGTTGCGGAGCACAGGCTCCGGACGCGCAGGCTCAGCGGCCATGGCTCACGGGCCCAGCCGCTCCGCGGCATGTGGGATCTTCCCGGACCGGGGCACAAATCCGTGTCCCCTGCATTGGCAGGTGGACTCTCAACCACTGCGCCACCAGGGAAGCCCGAAGTTACCCTTTTTGACTTTGCAGTCTATAAGTATTTTGTGGGGAGGTACTTTTAGATTATGTAAATATTTCATTTCTCATCAATTTTCTGCCCATAAATTTTAACATAAATTGATGTTTCTTGGCTGTATTAATTATAAAGTGATGGTTGCCAAATGGTTACTTTATACTTCTATTCTCTTCTGTATTCATCAGTTGAGATTCTACTGTAAGGAAAAGCAGTTTTCTTCACTTCCTCATTTATTTATTTACATCAGTATGGATTCATGATTCTTTATTCACCCGATGGGTAATAATCTGTTACTATAGTTATTTATTTTGATACTCAAATTAGTCCAGGTTTGGCCATGAGAACTTTTTGAAGCTGGCTTCTGTTTTCTTATGACATATTTCCATCACTCTTTGAGTCCTTCTTTACTTTCTGGCACAGAATATTCCAGCTATGTTCCCTGTTGCCCCTGCATTAAAATTAGTCATTTCTCCAAGGAGCTTTGATTTCTTTTAGTGAAGAACAGTTTTTTAGAAAGCAAGATCTGGGTCTGTGTGTGTTCTTTGCACCTGGGTTATCACTGCCTCCAGGCCCTCAGTGGAAAGAGCTAGGAGATATATGCATGTGTACACACACACACGCACGCACACACGCACACATGCGCGCACACACACACACACACACACACACACACACACACTCACTCACTCCTGTACTGCTATATTGTCTTTCTGTCTTGTCTATCTAGCTATCTACTTACCTAAGTCGAAAACCATGAGTTCACACAGATATCATCAATTCCAGTCCAACACCACAGGTTCATTTTAGGTTTCTTTCTGTATTGTGACTCCCTTCTCCAAAAATGGAAACCCGGCTTCCCATTATCTTCAATTTACTTATAAGATCAGTTTCCTCTATATGTAATCAATCTGTTGCTACTGCCATCTCACCACCACCACCATGTGGATACCATGGTTTTGTACCCTGCAATGAGTCATCCTCCTCCTACCTCCATTTGGACTCCCCTGTGACCTTCATCAGCCTCTTACAATCCAAGTTAGACTGAAGTAAGTAATTCTGAAGTTTCCTACCAGCTGGTGATTAAGTATATTTAAAATACAGAGCAGAATATTACATCAGTTTTTTAGAGATGTGAATAGTCAAACATGTGGGTGCATCTCTGTTTGCATGTCTATGAATGAGGGACCAGAAAATGAGAAAGGTCATTGTTTCTTATTATCATTAAACTTTAATTAAATCTTTTAAAAGAGGTTGTTGGAAAACTCAGATCTAATTCATCTTTGTACTCTTAGCATCTAACTCAGCACTGTTCTGCATTTTAGGTTCTGAAAAAATATTGGTTGAAGGAATGAGTGGATGCTAATGTTTGAGTGTGTCTAATAAATACTTGGTGAATTTTTCACTGTAGTTTTTAGGAAAGTACCGTAATATCTCTGCACAAGGGCTAGCTGTGTACCTCTTGTAAGAATTAATGCAGATGAAGGTTCTTGAGCTCTGATGCTAAGGACTTTTTTTTTTTTTTTTAATTTTTTGTCAACGTCGAGTGGCATGTAGGATCTTAGTTCCCTGACCAGGGATGGAACCCGTGCCCCCTGCAGTGGAAACCTGTGTCCCCTGCAGTGGAAGCATGGAGTCTTAACCACTGGACCGCCAGGGAAGTCCCCTAAGGACTGTTTAAAAAATAGCTTTATTAAGGTATACTTGACATATAAACTTCGTATAGTTGAGGTGTACAATTTGAAGAGTTTTGATATGCAAACATCCATGAAACTATCACCAAAATTAAGACAATGAACATATCCAGCAGCTCTATAAGTTTCCTCATGTCCTTGGTAATCCCTCCTACCCACTCATTCTCTCCCCATCTCCAGGCAACCACTAATATTCTTTTTGTTGCCATTGATTAATTTGAATTTTCTAGAATTTTAAATAAATAGAATCATATAGTATGTGTCCTATTTTTGTTTGCTTTCTGTAGCTCAAGATAATTATTTCATGTGTATCAATATAGTTCATTTATTTTTGTTATTAAGTTGTATTCCATTGTGTGGATATTCCATAGTACATGTGCCTACTGTTATGACTCAGCCATTCTACTGCTAGATATTTATTCAAGAGAAATGAAAGCATATGTCCAAATAAAGCTTTGTATACAAATGTTCTTAAGACCTTTATTTGCATTAGCCAAAAAGTGGAAACAATCCAAATGTCCATCAGCAGTTGATCACTCTGGATCATATAATGAATTGAGAAATATTTCCTCTTCAGTTTTCTGGAAGAAATTATATTGAATTGGTATTCTTTCTTCTTTACATGTTTTGTAGAATTCACAGTAAAGCCATCTGGGCCTGAAATTTTCTTTTTAGAAAGATTTTAACTAAAATTTCTTTAGATATAGGACTATGCAGGTTATCTATTTCTTGAGTGAGTCTTGGGAGTTTATGTCTTTCAAGGAATTTGTCCATTTTGTCTAAGTGGTAAAATTTAATATATATATAATCTGTAGTGCTATTACTTTTCCTATTCCTACTACTGGTAATTTAAGTCTTCCTTTTTTTCCCCTGGTTAGTCTAGCTGTAGGTTTACCAATATTATCGATCTTCTCAAAGAAACAGCCTGTGGTATCATTAATTTGTCTCCATTTTGTTTTCTGTTTCATTGATATCAGTTCTGAATTTATTATTTCCCTTCTTCTATTATCTTTGAGTTTAATTTTCCCTTCTTCTAGGTTTTTCTTTTTTTTTTTTAATGGTGAAAGCTGAGGTCATTAATTTGAGGCTTTCTTGTTTTCTAATACATAGTTTTAGTACTATAAATTTCTAAGGAGGAAGTTAGCTGCTTTTCATGCATTTTGATGTATTCTGTTTTCATTTTCATTCATTTAAAAATACTTCCTAATTTTCCTCTTGATTTTTTTCTTTGACTCATGGGTTATTTAGAAGTTTGTTACTTGGTTTTCACATATTTGCATATTTTCCAGATTAAAAAAAATTGATATCTAATTAAATTCCATTGTGATGAGAGAAGTTAACATTGTATGGCTTGACTCCTTTTAAATTTATTGAGACTTGTGTTATGGTTCAGAATGTTCTTTAATGTTAAACATTTCATGTACATTTGAAAAGAATATATATCCTGCTGTTGAGTGGAGTGTTCTATATGTTCAAATGTTCTATATTCTTACTTAATTTCTGTCTGTTTTTTTCTATTACTTATTCAAACTGGGGTGTTAAAATATCCTGTTATAATTGTGGATTTGTCTGTTTCACCTTAACAGTTTTATCACATTTTTTTTTTTTTTTTGCGGTACACGGGCCTCTCACTGTTGTGGCCCCTCCTGTTGCGGAGCACAGGCTCCGGATGCGCAGGTCCAGTGGGCATGGCTCACGGGCCCAGCCGCTCCGCAGCATGTGGGATCCTCCCGGACCGGGGCATGAACCCATGTCCCCTGCATCGGCAGGCGGACTCTCAACCACTGCGTCACCAGGGAAGCCCAGTTTTATCACATTTTGCTCATGCATTTTCACACTGTTATTAGGTGCATAAACATTTAGAATTATTATGTCCTCTTGACAGATTGACTTTATCATTATGATATTGACTCTGTAATCCTGGTAATATTCTTCTCTCTGAAGTCAACTTTGTATAATAGTAATATAGCCATATAGCCACATCTTTCTTTTGAAAAGTGTTAGCATGGTGCATCTTTCCCTTATTTACTTTTTATATTTTAACCCTTTTTACATTTTTTATATTTAAAGGGAGTTCCTTGGAGATGTCATGAAGTTGTCTTGCTTTTTTATCCAGTATGAGAGTTTTTACCTTTTAATTGGTATATTTGGACTATTTTTAAATTACATTAATTACTGCTATTGTTGAGTTTAAATCTATCTTGCTTTTTTGTACTCAATTTGTCCCATCTATTCTTGTTCCCTTTCTCTCTTTATCTGTTTATTTTGGGACTTTATTTCCTTTGTTGCCTTATTAGCTACACTTATTTGTTTTTGTTATTCTGGTAGTTGTTTTAAGGCTTGTAATGTACATCTTGAACTGATGGTATGCCATGCCACAGACAGTATAAGTACTTCACATCAGTGACCTACATTTTTCTCTTACCAGCCTTTTTGTTGCTGTTGTCATATATTTTACTTCTACATATGTTATAAACCCCATAATACTTCCTTATTATTTGTGCTTTAAACAGTTGATTAACTTAAAAAGATTTATTTTTTTATTTGTTTGTTTATTTATTTGGGCTGCGCCGGGTCTTAGTTGCGGCACATGGGATCTTTATTTGCGGCATGTGGGCTTCTTAGTTGCGGCATGCATGCAGGATCTAGTTCCCTGACCAGGAATTGAACCCGGACCCCCTGCCTTGGGAGTGCTGAATCTCTTACCCACTGGACCACCAAGGAAGTCACTAAAAAGATTTAAATAATAATAACAGTCTATGTTTGCCGACATAGTTATTATTTCTGATGCTGTTCATTCCCAAATGTAGATCCACATTTCCATCTGGTATCATTTTCCTTATGCCTGAAGTATGTCCTTTTGCATTTCTTATTGATGCATTTCTGCTGGTAATTGAACTGTTGCACCTTTTGCATGTCTGAAAATGTCTTTATACCATCTTGGTTTTTGAAAGATAGTTTCACTGAGTGTGGAAATTTGGGTTAAGTTTTTTTCTTTTAATTCTTTAAAGATGTTACTCTGCTGTCTTCTAGCTTGCACTGTTTCTGATGTGAAATCTGTCATTCTTATATTTGTTCCCGTTTATGTCATTTTCTTAGGCTGCTTTTAAGATTTCCTTTAATATTGTATGAGCAATTTGATTATGATGTTCCTTGGTATAGTTTTCTTTGTGCTTCTTATCGTTGGAACTTATTGGGGATTCTTGGATCTGTGGGTTCCTGATATTCATCAAATTTGGAAATTTTTCAGTCATTAGTTTTTAAAATATTTTTTTCTGTCTCTTTCTCTACTGTTTTTTTCCTTGCACTACAATTCACATGTATATTGGGTCTTGTTAAGCTGTCCCACCACTCACTGGTGCTTTGTTTTGTTTTTGTTTTAGTCTTATTTCTTTCTTATTTTGAATATTTCCTATTCAAATGTCCATAGACATTTTGCATCTCTTCAGGTATCTTTTCTTCTGTAATGTCTAATTTGTTCATCCACTAATTTTTTTTTCTTTTCAAACATTGTAGTTTTCCTCTCTAGAAGTTCAGTTTGGATCTTTAAAATTTTTTCTGTCTTTAACATGTTCAGTCTTTTCTGTCTAGCTTTAGAACATATGAATTACAGTTGTAATAACTGTTTTAATGGCCTTGTACTAATTATATCATCTGTGTTAATTCTGGGCCAGTTTTGATTGATTGACTGATTGATTTTGCTACTCATTTTGTGTTCTATTTTCCTGCTTCTTTGTGTGTATGGTAATTTTTGGTTGGATGCCAGACATTTTAAATTTTGTTTGTGGGGTATTTTTGTAGTCCTATAAATATTCTTGGGGTTTATTCTGAGATTTTGCTCTGTTACTTGGAAAAATTTTCGTCCTTTCAGATCTTGCTTTTAAGCTTTGTAAGGCTGGACTAAAACAGCATTTAGTCTAGGGTTAATTTTATCCACAAACTCTTCTCAATACTTTATTATGTGGCCCATGAATTATGGGCTATACCCTGTCTAGAAGGAATAGGCACTATTCCTGGCCCTGTGCAGTCTCTGCTTACTTTTTTTCTAGTCCTTTCAAGTGGATTTTTTTTCCCCCCTGTGGCCTTGAGTAGTTTCCTCAGGTGATTCACTGATCAGTACACAGCTGAATACTTGAGTATGACTCTCTGCAGATTTTGGAGTTTTCTGTTTGTGCTGTCTCTCTAGTACTGTGTGCTGAGAACTGTAGAACTTGTGGTTTCCCCTGGACTTTCAATTTTCTCCTTAACTCAGGTAGACCTCTGTACTCGTTGGGATCTCCCTCCGTGTGCTTTGGTCTTTTAACTTTCTCCAGGCAGTAAGTTTGGGGCAGTCATAGGGCTCACCTTATATGCTTCTTCACTATCAAGTATTATTGTCCTTTGTTACCTGATGGGTTACTTGAGACCACTGTTTCACATGTATTCTTAGTTTTTATTCTAGTAGTTTTAGATGGGAGAGTAAATCTAGTCTCTGTTACTCTGTCTTGGCCAGAAGTAGAATAAGGTAGGCTGGTCCTAAGGATTTTGATGTCCTGAAGACCATTTTAGTAATTTCAGGGTAAAAAATGACTTTATACTGCACTTAAATACAAGGTGTGGACCTTACCTTGCTACCTCTGTATCATTTTCTTTACCTCCCTTTGTTCTCATTCAAATTTGAACTGAGCCAAATTTACAGAAAGCCTACTATGGCCCAGGCACCGTAGAATGGAAGTTAAAAACATTAATATGATCTAATCCCCTTCCATAGAGAACTCAGAGCTTAGAGATGATTAGAGAGGTTATATAATATCCTCCAAATCATAGCTCTTAAATTGGTAGAACTGAATTCGAACCAGATCTTTTAGCTTCCAGCTAAATGTCCTTTTCACTATAGTAATGCATCCTTATATAATCCCTAACATACATATACAGACATAAAAACATATATATTTCTAGGCTACATAGTTCATCTGAGTTTTTTCAAATTGTCACAGATCTCCAAAAGATTTTCCAATATATTTATTGAAAAAAATGCACATGTAAGTGGACCTGCACAGTTGAACCCCCCTGTTGTTCAGGGTTGTACAGGGTCAGCTGTATTTCTAGAACTAACAACATTTTAAAAATTGCTTTACTTATAGCACCACATTTTAATTTTACTTAAAAGGTGATTATCCAGCCTGGTTGCCCATCTAATTCACAAGTTTGGCCCAGATTAATTTTGATGATTTCTCAGTTATCAAGTCTTCCAGCAGAGATAGAGATTTGCCATTATTGAAGATACCCAGAGATTATACCACAAGTTTTGTGGGCAACTCCCCAAAATGCTTTGCATAGTGGCATTCTTGCTGGAATAAATATATAGGCTTAAAGAAGATAATAATAATTAGAATCATAGCTAATATTTGAGTACTTTTCAAATGATAAAAACATAGATGCTTTATAAGTATTAATCCTTAGAATAAACCTTTGAAGACTATATTGGGTTTTTTTCTCACTTGCCAGCTACACACTTAATCACTATGCTATACTACCTATTATATTTATAAAATCCAAGGTTATCAAATTGCCTATTGTAGTTCCACAAATAGACAATATTCATTAATTTTTGTAAAAATTGTACTTTTAAAAAATCCTATGACTTTATTATATATATTGGCATGTTGATAATTACTTTTTTTTTTTTTTTTTTTTGTGGTACACGGGCCTCTCATTGTTGTGGCCTCTCCCGCCACAGAGCATGGGCTCTGGACGTGCAGGCCCAGTGGCCATGGCTCACGGGCCCAGCCGCTCCGCGGCACGTGGGATCCTCCTGGACCGGGGCACGAACTCACGTCCCCTGCATGGGCAGGAGGACTCTCAACCACTGCGCCACCAGGGAAGCCTGGTGCATTTTAATTCTAGGTTCTGATTGAAAGGTTTCAGGAATGAGTCATTACATATTGTAAAAAATAGCATCTCGCGTAATTCTGATGCACACTCTGATAATGAATTATCAGGTCATCTCTGGATAGTCTGTCAGTGTGAACTGCTTGTTATTACCCTTCTATTAACAAAATGAGTTTGAGCCAAAATGTTTTCAGCTGTCATTAAACACATTAAGCACAGCTGTATTTTTTGTAGGAAGTTTTTCTCAGTGAAAGAAGCATATTCACTGATTTACATTCAGGAGTAAACTTCATAAATATGCCTTTCTAACCTTGCTTTTGTTATCTGTATAAACCCATAGAACATTGCTGAAACCAAATCCTTCTGTTCAGATTGTTAATATGCTTCTCCATATCTTTATTATTAATTTCCCTGGAAGTTCGAACTTTTCTGCGAGTGTCTGACAAGATCCAAAAAAAAATCTTAATAGGCAGAATCTCTCTCCAAGGTTTACAAATTCATGTCTTTTTTTCATGGCTCCAGGGCACCATTTTCTGTTAAGATTTAGCCAGTGGCTATAGTTAATAATACTGTATTGCATATTTGAAAGTAGGTAGGGGAGTGTGGATCTTCAAAATTTTCAACACGAGAAAAGAAGAAATGTGTAACTATTGGTGGTGTTAACTGGACTTATTGTGGTAGTCATTTGCAAAATATGCAAATATGGAATCATTATGCTGTACACTTGAAACCAACGTAATGTTATGTCACTTATACCTCAGTTAAAAACAGGGGGATTTAACCAAATTAGTAATTTCTTTTTAAATGCTGTTCTTATGAAAGCCGATTAGTTGAAGAATATTATTCAAATCATAATTTTAAAATATATTTTAAAAATCATCAAGTATATATTAAATACTTGCTAAGTGTGCAATCCTTTGTTAGTTTAGGCACAGTGAGGGAGAGGATCTGAGAAGAAAGCAAGTGCTAAACTTCATGGTACATATGCTTACTGAATGAAATAATGTACAAGATACTTAGTATTCTTTTTTCTGTGAGCATTAAAACAGATTTAGAGAAGGAGACGCCAATGTGATTTCCCTGAAGCCTTCAGGGAAGGATGAAGAAAACTCTTGGATTTGAAGAGTTTTGAGGGTCCATAGAGAGGTATATGAGCATACAATAAGGATGGAGGAGGAGGTAAATATACTAGGAAGAAACTCCTGGAGTAGAAGGGGCATCTTGAAATTGTACTGAGTGCAGGACAGTGAAATTCACACTCAGAAGTGTTATTTTGGTGGGATAGGTTGTATGGAGGCAGTGGATTATTTTTAATGAGGCCTGAGAGTGATGAGATTTAAACAGTAGTTTCAGAATGAATATATGCTACTTCAAATACATTCTTCTTGCCCCATCTTCCTTGCGATCAAGCATTCAAATTTACAAGCTGGTTGACCAGGGTTAAAGATACAGTCTATGGGTGTGAGCCAAAAGCAAAGCCAAACAGTGCATTTGTGGTAATGCAATTATATTTTATACTGCACTGGTACAATGATTCCACCAATTGAAATTATTAGTCTGTTCAGTATGTCATGCAAGGTTAATGGAGAAACTGTTGAAATTAGAGGCATTCTAGATTATGCATGCTGATTTTTGCATCCAGTTACTTTACTGAATTCTTTTATTCTAATAGTTTTTAAAGACTCTCTAGGGTATATTATGTAAATAATAATACCATTTGTAAATGGTAACAGTTTTGTCTCCTATTTTCTAAGAGTGTTTGTCTTGTTTTACTACCTTATTATATTGGCTAAGTCCTTCACAGTGAGTGTTCTAGTATTACATAGTGAGTCATTCCCAGACTTAGTAGTTGAAAACAACAATTAATTATCCTCAGATCCTCACAGTTCTGTGGGCTGTCTTTAAGCTTAGCTTGGTTGTTTTCCCTTGGGGCCTTTCAAGTAGTTGTAATCAGATGGCAGCTGTGGCTGGAGTCATTTGAAGGTTCAGCTGGGTTGGGCATATGGATGCTTCTTCACCGACATGTTTGGTGCCTCAGCTGGGATGGCTAGAACAGTGGAGACTGGCCAGCCATCTCTATCTCCAAATACTTCTCTACATGGCCAGCTTCCTCACATATGGCATTCTCAGGGTAGTTGGATTTCTTACATGGAGCCTGGTTTACCCAAGAGTGAGTGTTTAGAGAGAGGAAGTAGAAGTTAAGGGCTGTCCCTAAAACTAGCACAGGGTCCCTCCTGCCATGTTCTATTTGTCAAAGCAGTCACAGAGCCTGCCCAGATTCAAGAAGTAGAGAAATAGATTCTGCCTCTTGGTGGGGAAATATTAAGTCCACACTGCAGAAGACCATCTAGGATGGGAGATATTATTGTGGTCGTATATGGAAAATTCAGTTTGCCACAGAGGGCATCCTTGATATTCTGACATTTCACCATTCATTATGATATAAGTTGGAGTTTTCTGATAGATTCCTCTTATCAAACAAGAAAGTTTCTATGCCTAGTATAACTAAGGATTTTTCTCATGAACAAGTTTAGTGTTTCTCCTTTGTTCTATTAGTGCAGTGAATTACACAGACTTGATGTTAAATGATGTTAAACCATCTGTATAAGCCTGCGATAAATTTTACTTGCTTGTGATATATTTATTAATACAGCACTGGCTTAGATTTGCTAATATTTTGTATTTTACAGTTTTTTATAAGTGAGGCAGACATGTAGTTTTATTTTTGTGTGTGCTGTTCAGGTTCATATCAAAACTCATAAGGGTTACACTAGCCTAAAATGAATTGAGAAGCTGTCTATATTTTCTCATGATTTAAGACAATTTATGTAATTTAGATTTAGGTGGTAGCTGTCACCTATAAAACGATCAGGGTCTGCAGTCCCTCTACCCCCACAAGGTATTACCCTTTGGTTACCTTTCTGATTTCTTTGTGGTTATTAATCTACTCAGGTTTTTAATCTCTTGTTGAGAAAACTTGGTAATTAATAGTTTTCCAGAAAATCATTTACTTTTTCTGTTCTTTTTAGTTTATTGGCATAAAGTCCTGTATAGTATTACTTTTAAGTTTTAAAACCTTGTCCATATCCTAGTTTGTACTCTTTCTTGTTTCTAATTCTGAAGTACGTTTTATGTACTTCGTCAAGTATATTGTACGATGAATATATTTTAAATTAAACTTGCATTTTAGCACACGGATGGTATTATGAAAAAATCTGAGAATGATTTATCCTACTCTTATGCCAACTGTGGTTCTTCTTGCCTGAAGTGAGTTTTTGAAATGTAAATTGGAAATTCAAAGAGTTGATTATCGTTTTATAACTTTTGCTTCCTCAGTGCTGTTTGTTAGCTTTTTTTTTTTTTTTTTTTTTTTGCGGTACGTGGGCCTCTCACTGTTGTGGCTTCCCCGTTGCGGAGCACAGCCTCCGGACGTGCAGGCTCAGCGGGCATGGCTCACGGGCCTAGCCGCTCTGCGGCATGTGGGATCTTCCCGGACCGGGACACGAACCCGTGTCCCCTGCATCGGCAGACGGACTCTCAACCACTGCGCCACCAGGGAAGCCCTGTTTGTTAGCTTTTGAGGACACATCTTGGTTAGACCTGACACACTCATTATCACATGCTTTCACACCACCTACTGTCTCCTCAATTTCATAAGTAGCAGTAGTGTTCTGTCTTATTTGATGCCATTACCATGATACTGTGTATTCTTCTCAACTATGTGCATGGTCTAGACAGAGGAATGTAGAAGCAGGCTTTAGGGTAAACTTCTGGTCTTTTGGGAAACTGTCATATTTAGTAAACCCGTCAACAAGTATTTGAGTGATTCCCATGTGTCCAAGGTTGCTGTAGGTGTTATGAAGATACAAAAGATTTCTCAGGCATTCCAAATCCACAGCAGTTTGGCTCTGATCAACCTTCCCAGACTCAATGACATTCTCTCATGTGCCCTTTGCTTTAGCACACTACCTACTTCCTATTTTGAACATGCAAGGCACTCTGCTCCCTTAATGACTTTGAAAAGCTATTCCCAATACCCTAAATGACTATTCTCTTGCATACAATTGTCAGAATCCTACCCTTCCTTCAAATTGAAGCTTAAATCCCTTCCCCTTAATAAGCTTTTCCCAAGAACAAGTTATCTCAGACTGATGTGTCCATTTTGAAAGGGTAAGTAGATTTGTAGATCCAGATAATAACTCTAGTAAGGTCTTTGGCAAGCTATGACTGAAAGCTTGGGGAGCAAGATAAGAAGGATAAGCTAGATGATAGTAAAGATAGGAAGATTTATAACTGCTTAATAACTTACCAGCCTAGAGGGAAATTTCTAATGGCATGGCATAGGGCTCTGTTTTTCTATCTAGTCTTGTTCAACATGTTCATTCATTCAGTTATTTACTCGCCATGTGTTTGTTGAGTACTGCATGTTGGAAACTGTGCAATATGCTGGGGATATAATGGCAAACAAGGGAGACATAGTTCTACCCTTTACGATATTACAGTCTAAGCATTAGAACAAAGGTATAGAAACTTATGCAAAGCTTAAAAACTTAGAAAGCTAATGAAATGATAGTGTGGAGCTTCTAGAGATGGTGATTACTTTGTATAGCAGAATCAGTATATAAGATGATCTCTGGGGACTGGAAAGGTAGAATATATATTCAGCCCATCTTTAATTTCAAGTTGGAATTTAACTGGGATAAATTAAGTTCCCAAACCAATTGTATAAGAAGAGGAAGGCTTGACATATGGACACAGCCTGAGTGAAAAAAAGACGTAGAACCTTTAGTCAGTAGTCAAGTCAGTGTTAATAATCAGTGGAATGTGACTCTCAGAAAAAAATCAGGCTCTGTTGACGGACATGTAGTATCTAGAATGAGAAGTAATAGATCTTCCCAGCAGACCCATCTGAATCGCTATGTTCATTTATAAAAATCACTCTGTAAGAGGAATTTCGACAATCAGAAATTTGTACTCTAATATTAATGTGATTTGCAAACTTTAAAAAAACTTTCTCAAGGCAGTTTTCCAGGAATTTTTCTATGCTTGATACACTTATAAGAAAACATGAGTAAATTTATCGGTCAACAAGTATTTCATAGAATCTGAGGAAAACAGAATCAGAAGAAATCTTAAAATAGTCATCTGTTGTTTATCATCTACTGTGCTTTCAAGGTCTAAGAGGAAGGGTGAGATAGGCCCCTCCCTACTCCTGAGGGATGGAAGGGAAGCTGTGTGTGTACTGAAGTCTGTACCAGAACTGTGGGGAAGCTCAGGAGCACAAACACTAAGATATAGCTCTAGGTTTTCAAGGAGTATGGAATCTAGTGCTGGAGAGAGGCAGTGAACAGATGATCAGAGCATGACGTGAACTCTAGACAGAGCCATCCTCCCAGGGTTATTGAGGAGGACCACACAACTCAGATAAGGGGTAGCCTTATCAAATATTATCTATTTCTGGACTTCTACCTGAATTCTTCCTCTTCCAAAAAGGAATTTCTGGGTCGTTTTATACTGGGAAGTACCCTAGTCTTTTCACACTGCAGCCCAAATAGTCTTAAATTTAAAACATATATTCGGTCAGGTCTCCCACTTTAAACTTTATCCCATTACCTTGGGAATAAAACTCCTTAGCCTGATACTAAGTCTTCATAATCTGACCTCTGTCTACCTTTACGCCCTCATCTCTTGCCATCCTCTCGCATATGAGAGGATGCTCCAGCCTTGCTAAAGGCTTGCAGTTCTTGAAAATGTTGTGCAGTCTTTTTTCTCTGTTTTTGTATTTGCTTCTCCTTTTGTCTGAGAAAACAAAAATTCTTCTTTTTTACCTAGTTAATTCTACTCTTACTTTTAATATCAGCTTAGTTTTTACTTCTTCCTAGAAGACTTTACTTCCACTTGATACTACCCCTAAAATAGAAGTCCCTCCTTTAGCTCAGCTATTTACCTCCTTTAGCTCAGCTATTACCCTATATGTACCTCTATCATAGTATTACACTATTATAATTTTTTACACACCCGTTTCTCCACAACGTTTGTGCATTTATGAATATAAGATGTACATCTCTGATCTCTGTATTTCCATTACCTAACACAGGGCATGGGCTCACTGTGTTAAGGCGTTTAGGCACTTAAGTGTTTGTTGCATGAATATGTAAATAAATTGTCTGTTTCTGGAGAGATAGACTGTCTCCAATGACTTTTCTCTCAACACCAGGCTCAGTATTAGCAACATGGAAAGCGCACAGTGTGAAGATAGGATGAATGAATAAATTAAAATGTGTGTGGATTATTATCAGATAAAGGATTAGACTAAAGATTTATAAAGTGCAGATATTATCTTGACTAATGTGATAATGTGCTCTGTAAATGAAATAATGAAGAGATGATATTTGAGCTGGCCTTGAAAGCAAGGTAGTCAAGATTTGGATTGGAAGAGAGTATTAGTTTTCTATCGATGGATAATAAATTACCATAAATTTAGTGGCTTAAGACAATACTCATGTATTATTTTGTGGTTTCTTTAGGTCAGAAGTTTGGAGCACTGTGGTGATTCATGACTATTGTGGTGTCTAGATTTATTTGACTAGAATTCTAAAAAAATATATTGAAAATTGTATTTAGTGTGGAAAAAATTATAGGTCATAGCCTTTTCAGTCACCAGAAAAATCCTTTTCTCATTGATGGAAGGTATTATAAACATGACTAGAAGTACATATATTTTAACTACCTTTATTTAATTTATTTTTTAAAGTAATTTAATATATTATTTATTTGTTTATTTTTGCTTAGGTTGGGTCTTCGTTGCTGTGCGCAGATTTTCTCTAGCTGCAGTGAGCGAGGGCTACTCTTCCTTGCAGTGCACGGGCTTCTCATTGTGGTGGCTTCTCTTGTTGCGGAGCACGGGCTTCAGTAGTTGTGGCACGTGGGCTCAGTAGTTGTGGCTTGTGGGCTGTAGAGCGCAGGCTCGGTAGTTGTGGCACACGAGCTTAGTTACTCCGTGGCATGTGGGATCTTCCCGGACCAGGGCTCAAACTCGTGTTCTCTGCATTGGCAGGCGGATTCTTAACCACTGCGCCACCAGGAAAGTCCTGTTAACTACCGTTAGATGTATTACCTAATGAAAGGCATTGTATAGATAATCAAACACTAGCTATTAACACTAGCTATTATTTAGAGCCTAGAGTAAAACATTTCATGTCTATCAGAGATGAAGAAAGGTAAAGTGGTTAGGCCTAGCTATATTATACAACACTAGTCTTTTAAATTATAAGTTTGTAGATTGTGATATTTCTATAGTTGTCTCTAAGGGAATTTAATTGCAGACATGTATTAGAGACTTTGCAATGTAAAGAGAACTTGTTTACTATCTCTCTTAGCCTGTGAGAAGAGAAACCTTGAGTACTGGACTGTGTTGCTGATAGGACAAAGTCTTTAGTTTTTATATTCTGTTTCCCAGTCTAGAAAGATTGTTGACATGTTGCAACAGGCATAGTGATGTAGGTGATATCAGACTATGGACACAGCTCTATAAGGCAGGCGTTCTGGAGACTGGGCAGATAAGCTACAATTAGTACTGACCAAATGATGAACAGGGTTACTTGTGGTACTGAGTAGAGATTGGAATTGAGAAGAGCAAGAGTTGAAGCTTAGAAACCAGTTAGGAGACTACTGGTTAGATAGAAGATGATGGTGGCAGTAGTTATAGAGAGAGGTGAAAAGATTTGAAACAGTTTTAATCAAGTCCTTGTTGCTAAATCTGTAGATACTGTCTAGGCCTCAGGTTACTTGATTTTATGACAGTGATTATTACTTCCTTGAGACATTCTGTTCCTTTGACTGCTGTAACACCACCTCTCCCAGCTGTCCTTCTACTTCTCTGGAATTCTGGGTCAGAATTTTTTGCAGCTTTTATTTCTTTATTTCTAATCCGTTAAAAATTGATTTTCCTCGGAATTCTGTTCTAGGCTCTGTTCTCTCTCATTCTCACAGTCTTCCAGAATGATGTCATTACTTTCATAGCATTAATAACCATCTGTGTGCTAATGATTGCCATATTTTTATCTCCGGCCAAGATCTGTCTCCTAAGCTCCAGATCCTTGTATTCAACCCATACTCAACACCTCCTCTCGGATGTTGCACAGGCGCCTCAAACTGAAAGCAGAACTTTCTTCTCAAACTGCTCATCCCTGTTCACCCTTTCAATAAATGACATCACCATTTTCCTGGTTCCCCAAGCCATACACCAGTGATCATTTTTTTCTTTTGCAGTACAATTCATACAACATAAAATTAAGAGAATGTAAATGTATAGTCTGATGAGTTTTGACAGATATACACACCCACATTGTCATCATTCCATGAAGATATGGAATATTTTTCACTCTCCAGAAAGTTCCCTCATACCGCTTTGCCAGTCATTCTTATACCCTTGTCCCCACCCCTGGCTGAGTCAAGCACTTTTCTTATTGCCTCCTTATTTATTAGCTTTTCCTGTTCTTCAGCTTCTTATAAATGGAACCATACGGTATACTCTTTTGTTCAGCATACTTCTGAAATTTATCCATATTGTAGTATAGATCAGTAGTTTGTTCCTTTTTATTGTTGTGAGTGGTTTTTCTATGAATATACCACAATTTGCTTATGCATTATCTTGTTGATGGACATTTGAGTTGTTTACCCTGTGCTATAGAGTAGGTCCTTGTTGTTTTTTTTGTATATAGAGTGTGTATCTGTTAATCCCAAATTCCAAATTTATCCCCTCCCCTTTCATAACCGTAAGTGTGTTTTCTATGTCTTCAAGTCTGTTTCTGTAAATAAGTTCATTTGTATCTTTTTTTTAGATTCCACATATAAGTGGTATCATATGATATTTGTCTTTCTCTGTCTGATTTACTTCACTTAGTATGATAATCTCTAGGTCCATAGCATTATTCATTCTTTTTTATGGCTGAGAAATTTTCCATTGTATTTATTGTATTTACGTACCACATCTTCTTAATTAAATTAATTAATTAATTAATTTTGGTTTGCATTGGGTCTTTGTTGCTGCACACGGGCTTTCTCTAGTTGCGGTGAGCGGGGGCTACTCTTCATTGCAGTGCGCTGGCTTCTCACTGCAGTGGTTTCTCTTGTTGCGCAGCCCAGGCTTTAGGCGCGTGGGCTTCAGTAGTTGTGGCTCGCGGGCTTAGTTGCTCTGTGGCATGTGGGATCTTCCCAGGCCAGTGATTGAATCCGTGTCCCCTGCATTGGCAGGCAGATTCTCAACCACGCGCCACCAGGGAAGTCCCAACACATCTTAATCCATTCATCTGTCCTGGGTTGCTTCTATGTCTTGGCTATTGTAAGTAGTGCTTCTAAGAATACTGGGGTGCACGTATCTTTTCAAATTTGAATTTTCTCTGGGTATATGCCCAGGAGTGGGATTAGTGGAGCATATGGCAACTCTATTTTTAGTTTTTTAAGGAACCTCCATACCGTTCTCCATAGTGGCTGCACCAATTTACATTCCCACCAACAGTGTAGGAGGGTTACCTTTTCTCCACAGCATCTCCAGGAGTTGTTTACACTTTTTGACTGTTATAAATAAAGTTGCTAAGAATATCTTTCCAAAAGACTTTTGTGAGGGGTTGGAGGTGGGCTATTTGGATGAAGGTAGTCAAAAGGTACAAACTTTCAGTTCGAAAGATAAATAAATACTAGGGATGTGATGTACAACGTGATTAATATAATGAACACCGCTGTATTATTATATATGGAAGTTGTTAAGAGTAAATCCTAAGAGTTCTCATCGCAAGAAAAAAAATTTTTTTGTTATTCTTTTATTTTGTATCTATATGAGATGATGGATGTTCACCAAACAGTGCTGTATGCCAATTATATTTCAATAAAACTGGAAGAAAAAAAAGTCTCTTGTGGTCACATGCTTTCATTTCTCTTATACCTAAGAGTGGAGCTTCCTGCTCATATGATAGGTGTATATTTAATTTATTAGAAATTACCAGTTTCCAGAGTAGTTATACAATTTTAGAATCCCACCAACAGTGTTTGAAAGTTCCAATTGCTCTACTCCTTGACATCACTTGGTATTGTTTTGTAAATTCTAGCCATTATAGTAGGTTTGTACTGGTGTATCATTTTGATTTTAATTTTTAATTCCTTGATGACTAATGATATTGAGCAGCATTTTATGTGCTTATTAGCCATTCTTGTATCTTCTTTTGTGAAGTGTTTGTTCAAATATTTTGCCCTTTTTTATTTATTGGGTTGTTTGGTTTTTATTGTTAAGTTGTAGGAATTCTTTGTACACATTAGAAATACAAGTCCTTTGTCAGATATATATATATATTTTGTCTCACTCTCTGACTAGATTTTTCATTTTCTCAATAATGTCTTTTGATGAGAGTTTTAAATTTTGATAAAGTATGCTATATCAGGGTTTTGTTTTATGGATAGTACTTTTTGTGTCCTATTTAGGAAATCTTTACCTAACCCAAGCTCATGAATATACTTTCCTACATGTTATTTTAGAGGCTTAATAGTTTTAGCTTTTACATTTAAGTCTTTGATCATTTCAAATTGATTTTTATGTATGATGTGAGGTAGAGTTTAAGGTTCATTTTTTTCCCATATTGATATCCAGTTTATTTTAGTGTCGTTTGTTGACAAAGCTTTTCTTTCCCTAATCAAAATATAAATTGATTGAATAGGCTATGTCTATATCCTGATTTCTGTTTCATCAATCTATTTGTTTAGCCTTATGCAACTACTACTGCTTTACAAACTAGCTTTATGATAAGTCATAAAATCTGGTAGTGTAATTCTCCCAGCTTTGTTCTTTAACATTTTCTTGGCTATTCTAGGACTTTTCTATTTCCATATCAATTTTCAAGTCAGCTTGTCAATTAAAAAAAAAGACTGCTAGGCTTTTGATTGGGATTAATTGACTCTAGATAAATTTAGGGGGAGACTTGACTTCTTAACCTCCAATCCATGAAATAGTACATGACTCCATTTGTTTAGGTTTTTTAAAAATTTCTCTCAGCAGTGTTTTCTAGTTTTCAATGTACAGGTCTTTCTTTCACATCTAGTTATTTGATGATACTATATAAAAATACCAATTGATTTTTGTGAATTAACCTGGAATCTTGCAATGTTGCTAAGTTTATTATTAGTTTGATTATAGATTAAAACATTTTTTTCTATGTACACAGTCATATAGCATCTGTGAGTAGACATTTTTGCTTCTTCCTTTCCTGTATTTATGACTTTTTTAAATTGCCTTATTACAATGGCTTGGATCTTGAGTACAGTGTTGAATAGAGTAATGAAAGTAGACATCTTTTCTTATTCCTGATCTTAAGTATTACCTGCAGAGTTTTAGTATAAACCCTTTATCAGATTGAGGAACCTCTCCTTTTTCCTTAGCTTGTTGAGAGATTTTTGTTTTAAATCCTTAACAGGTATTGAATTTTATCAAATGCTTTTTTGGGGCATCTTTTGAGATAATATGTTTTTTCTCTTTCATTCTGTCACAATTGATTTTCAAATGTTAAATCAGCCTTGTACTCCTCAGGTAAATCCACTTCATCAAGATGTGCTCTCTTTTTCATATATTGCTAGATTTGATTTGCTAATTTTATTAATGATTTTTGTATTGTCTGTAATTTGCTTTTCTTGTGATGTTTTGGTATCAAGGTTATTCTGGCCTCTTAAAACAAATTGAAAAGTGTTCCTTCTTCTTTGAAAGGTTTTGTTAAGACTAGTATTTCACCAGTGAAGCAATCTGAATGTAGTTTTCTGTGTGAGAAGGTTTTTAATTATAAATTTAGCTTCTCTAACTGATAACAACTATTCAGATTTTCTATTTCATTTGTTTGGTTTGGAAACTTGTGGTTTTTAAGCAATTTAACTATTTCATCTAAGTTGTTAAATTTATTGACATATTGTTCATAATTTCCCTTAATTGCCTTTAAATGTCCATAGGATCTGTGGTGATGTCTTCTCTTGCGTTCTTGATGTTGGTAATTTTCAGGCATCATTTTTTATATCTCCTCTCTAACTTTTCACATCTACATCATCCTTTCTGTTCCTGTTTTAATTTAAGACAATGCCTAAACTTTTGCTAGGACTGTTAAAATAACCTTATACTAGCCTTCCTGTTTACAGTCTTGTTTCTCTGTATCCCAGTCACCTAATTATAGGAAGAAAGTGCATATGTCATTAAATCTTTCTTGGCTTAAAACTTTTTAATGGTTTCCTAATACCTTCAGAATAAAAATCTAAGCTCCTTCATATGGAATACAAACTCATTAATGATAAGGTATCTATTTCTCTCAATAGAATCCTATTTTTTCCTATATATTCTTTTCCCTTTTAATCTCTCCCTGCCAGCCATAGGGAGCTATACTTCACTGACTTTCTAGGTGCTCTAATTTGTCATTCATCATCTTAAAATTGAATGCAGCATTCAGATGTGATATGATCAATACTAAGTAGGCAAAAATTGTTTCCTCACTTCTCCTTTACTGAGATTATTATTAATATCTGATAGGTATGGTCTCAATATTCATTTGACATAACACTTTTTGTTCAGTGTATCTTTACATTCACAGCAATATCTAGCTGCAAAGCATTATTTTAAACCCACTTTCACTTTTACTGTTATCTCAAAACATATTGATCCAATATGCATGAATTTGCTATAACCAGAATACCTATCAGATAGCTAGTTGATCCTCCCCACACCAGTGATGATGAGTTTTATTTCAGCTTGAGGGTGTTAGTGTTGGTTTTGACTAATCACCCAGATGACTGGATGATTTATGTTTCTTTGTAGTACCATTTCATAGTTTGCAAAATCAAGAAACATTCCTCTGAAACTGGCTAGCTGGTTTGGAGGTAAGGCAGTTGTTTCTTTTCTTGTCAGTCCTTCACCTCTTCACCCCCAGGGGAATTAGGATGTCCCATGTTATGTTTAAAAGCCTAAACACTTCAAACTTTTATTCTCCTGTTGAGCTTGAAAGGGGGACGTTATTAGCTCTGTCTTGATGTAGCAGGGGCTCTGAAAGTCTATTTGGATAACACTGAAGATTGGAGGAAATGTGACTCTGTCTGTGTGTTTTAAGCCCCTAAGGTAAGATCAGAAAGCGTCTGGGGCAGTGAGAGCCAAATAGTTGAAGTCATACATTAATTATGGTCATGAATCATTTTTATTTTTAGAGTCTTTACCATTTGACAAGGTTGTTTGCATAGTACTCTAGTGAGTTTTAGGCAGCATTTTCCCGCCTTTCAAAGTAACAGGCTATTTTGTTGATTTCTACTTTGGGTTGGTAATGCCTATCAAATTAGAATTCTGATAACATTTTTAGTAGAAATTGCTTGTTTCTTGCCAGAGTGAACTGTCTTTAATTTATGTGATTTTTGTTTCGAATATATTTTGAAATTATAGAAAACTAGTACATTAGTCTTTTAGTCTTTTACTGATATCAGTAAAAATAATCAAAATCTTGGGACTGTACTTTTATATGCAGGCATTAGTCGACCTTCAGTCAGCAGTATATTTTGAGTGCTTTTGTGCCACATTCTCTGCTAAGTACTGGGAATGTAAATGAAAAAAATGAGTGTTTTTTTTTCTTTTTTCCCGGAAATCTAGTAAAGAAATAGACAAGGAAATAGGCAGTTGCTGTAAAATGTGGTTCTATAATCTTTGTTAGTGTTGTATACATGATGCTGTGGATCTCCATAGGAAGAAGTGCCTCTACCTGTCTGGAACAGTCGGGAAGGCCTTTGAAGAAGAAGGTATGCTTCAGCTGCCTGTTAGTGGGTTTGGGAGTATACTTATCTGTTAAGAGAGAGTGAAGCTTGTAGTCAGATAGAACAGCTCGCTGAAAGGTACAGAAGGAAGAAATGGCATGACGTGTTTGGGGAGAGTTGTTAGTAGTTCAGCATTGCTGGAATTGCGCGTGCAAAGTAAGCGTATCAGAAACGAGGTGGGGACCACATCACAAAGGTCCTCTCCTTGCTTTTAAATTTCTTTAGCATCACCTTTGTAGGTGAGTATTGCCATCAAGAGAGTGTGTACGAATTCACACCCGGAGCAGGAGGCAGTAGGATGGAGGATAATCTCCTCTGTTGGATTCCTTTGGAGTCCTGAGGAAGTTGCAGAAGAACTGCTCTCACGAGTAATCTCATAAGATTTGCTCCTTTTTAGATGACCTAAGAAATCCTCAGTAACTATCAGGCAACTTCTGAAAGTGCAGAATATGTCATGAATGTTTTTAGTGCAAGGTGTCGTAGTAATAATGTTGGCAGAGGTGTTGATGCCATCAACTCCCTGATAAAATTAACGTCCTCATATATAGGATAACTTTCAGTTTAGGACAGTTGGCCAGTTTTAAAAGTCGGAAGTAAAATTTACATACCGTGAAATACTTAGATTTCAAGTTTAAGTTCTGTGTATCCTCCTGTGCGCCTCACCCCAATCAAGACATGGAACATTTCCATCACCTCAGGTAGTTCCTTAGTTCACCTTGCTCTCTACCAGTCAGTCCTGCCTCACCCAGGCAGCTAGCCACTCTTGGTTTCTGTCACCATACATTGCTTTTACCTGTTCTTGAACTTTGTTTAAATGGAATCATATAGTATGTACTTTTTCGTTCCTGGCTTTTTTCACTCAGCATAATGTTTTTTTGAGATTCATTCATATTGTTGTGTATATCAGTGTTGTGTTCCTTTTTATTGCCGAGTAGAATTTCGCTGTATGAATATACCACAATTTGCTTGTTAATTCTCCTGTTCGATGGACGTTTGGATTGTTTTCTATGAACGTTCTTATACATATCTTCTTGTGGACGTGTTTTTGTATTTCTTGAGTAAATGATAAGGAGTAGAAATACTGGGTCATAGGTTAGATGTATGTATAACTTTACAAGAAACAGTTTTCCAAAGTGATGATACTGTTTTATACTTTTATCACCGATGCATGCAAGTTTCAGTTGCTGCACATCCTTGCTAGCATCAGGTGTTGTCATTTTAGTTTTAGTTATTCTAACAAGTGTGAAATGCTATCTCATTACGATTTTAATTTTCATTACCATGATGACTAAGATTCTGAGCACCTTTTCCTATGCTTATTGGCCTTTCTTATATCTTCTTATGTGAAGTGTTTCACTCTTTTGCCCATTTTTAATTGGGTTGTCTCTTTGTTACTGGTTTGTATGAGTTCTTTATATACTCCAGGCACAGTACTTTGTCGAATTAATGTTTTACAAATATTTTCTCCCAGTCCATGGACTGCTTTTATATTTTCTTAACAACATCTTTAGATGAAAAGACATTTTTTATTTTGGCAGTGCCTAATTTATCCATTTTTAATTTTAAGGTTAGTGCTTTTTGTGTCTTCTCTAAGAAATCTTTGCCCACCCCAAGGTTGCAAGAGATTCTGTGTTTTCCTCTACAGATTTATGACTCTAGCTTTTATGTTTACTGTGATCTCCTTGAATTAATTTTTTTTCTGCTGTGAGGTAGGGAATGAGATTCATTCCCTACCTCACAGCAACTGTGTTTACCCACTGTTCCAGCACCATTTGTTTAAAAAACTTTCCTTTTTCCATTAATTTGCGTAGGTTCCTTTGTCCAAAATCAGTTGGCCATATATGTGTAGGTCTGTTTCTATACTCTTTATTCTGTTCCATTGATCTGTTTTTTGATCCTTATGCCAGTACCAGATTGTTTTGATTACGTAGCTTTATAAAAAAGGAAGTCTTGAAATCTGGCAGATTTAAAGATTGGTTTATCTCTTCTAGATTCTTTGTTTTTCTATGTAATTTATAGTATCAACTTCTTAATTTCTACAAAAAGAAGCACACATACACACAAAAACAAAGCCTGTTGGGATTGGGATTGTGACTGTGAAATTATTGACCCATATATAGAAATATAACTGAGTGTTTGTTGACCTTGTATCCTGTGACATTATTAGTTCTAGTAGTTGTTTTGTGGATTCCTAATGATTTTCTACATGAAAATCATGTTACCTGTGAATAAAGACAATTTGACCATTTTTAGTATGTACATGTATACAAAATATATAAGCTATACTTGAAGACAAAGAGACAAAGAAAAACACAAACCCATAATTAAAGCAAAAAAGAAAACTAGTTAATTTTTTCAATGCTCCTTGTTTCAAAGGGGCTGCTGCTTTAATTCAGTCTTCTTAACTTGGGATTATTGTTAATTTTTTTTTCTTTGTGGATACCCAACAAGTAATAGCCTTCATAGCAGTGGGTTTTTTTGGTGACTTTAGTAATGTAGCTAATTTCTCTGGGCCTCAGTTTCCCATCTGTAAAATGATAGGGTTCAATCAGATTATTTTCTAAGGTCTCTTTCAGATTCCTGTGAGTTCTTCATTTTAGCTCTCAATACATCACAGACAGTCAGATGGGTATAGAAAGGGTGTTTTAGAACATATCGTGACTCTTGTTATTTCCTTGTTGTAAATATGCTAGAGAATTGTGAAATCATCAGTTGAGTTCATTATTAATTCTCTTTATCCTGGAAACTTTGTCCTCGTTTTGTTCCATTTATGCCTGTGGCTCTGTGTTGAGTTTATAGTTAACTCACTTAAATTTTTCTACAACTTTTATTTCTAGGCTTCATAGAGCCCAGTGTGCAATTAAACAGACTCAGGTAACTGTTCAGAAAATTGGAAAGGAAATTGAAGAAAAACTAAGACTCACATCTACAAGCAATGAGCTGGTAGGTTTTTATATATTAACCTATTTAAATTCGTTGATTTCTAAATGTGATCACCGTATTCTTCTTGTATTTATTTCCCTCTTTTTTCCCCAAAAAAACTTCAGGTAGTTTTTTCCTTTTTATTTTTTCCTCTTAATGTTTCACTGAGACTTCTGTTGGCATTTAAATGTTATAAATAAACTTTCCCATCTGCTAATAGTGTAACATACAAAGTGCCTGCCTTTTTATGCTAGTTGAAACTTTAGATTGCATACAATTACTTAGAAGATAATCAAAATCTATTTTATTAATATCTTATAAATGTGAACTCTAGACATAAACTGTATAGTGAATGAAAAATAGCTGCCAGAAGAAAAAAAATAATAAACTGTAGATACTGATCTGCTTTTAAAAGATGAATTTAAAATTATTTGGATTGAATTTAATAGGTTAGTTTATGGACAGTGTTCTCTTTGGGGAAAGATTCTTTTAATGAGGTATTTCCAAAGAAATAGAAATTCCAATCCAAATGGACAGATTTAAGATATTAGTATAATTTTGGGGTTGCTTTATACTCTTCCTAGTGGGGAAAAATATATTAATTTTGGAACGAAGATTCTGTCTTTTTAAGCAGAATAGTGGGTATAACTAATAAATAGAACTTTTCTCAAAATGAAGTCACAGTGCTAATGATAGCTTTTGATGAAATTTGTGCTATAGATAATGATACTTAAAACTCAAATCCTCAAATTAAGTCCGAAGTGAAAAATTTTAAGTATTTGTTTGCACAAACTCGATACCATAGATAGGCAGTATCTTCTAGCTGTCGTTCACAGCACTGTCAACTTGGCAGAAGGTCTTTATGTCTCCAAACAAAAGTTCCATTATCTGTAAGATTTGTCTGAGATAATAATTCAGTGGATGAACTATAGAAAGCAACATTGCAATTAACCTATACAGATTCTCTCTCGTAGAATTTGAAATTAATGGATGATAAAGTATTTAATCTATATAAAACTGCTGACTTTGACCTATAAATGGCAGTGTCATATAGTTCAGTCTAATATGTAAAATGGCTAGTGCTGTACCTGGCACGTAGCAGGCATACAAAATATGGTAGCTGCAATAACTGTGGTAGTGACACTTTTTATTCATATGACTTTTCACACCTATGGAAAATCTTCCACTTTGGAGAAGCTGTTAAACCACCTCCTTTTGTAACTTAGGTCCAGTAAAGGACCAAACTCCAGGCCACAGATATATTGGAGGAGGAGAAAAAATAGCTAATTTTAATCCTTTCTGTAGTGTACAAAAATACCAGATTTTTAGAGCCTTTGGGGAGAAACTGCTAGGTTTTTTCTTATTTTCCTCTCTCAAGGCAAGACTGGGAAATTACTTATTTCATTAAGTGACAGCATATGTTTTGTCTCAGTATGGAAAAATGTATGTTTAATCCTATTTTTCTAAAATATAAGTGGTGACACACAGAGCAAGGTGATAGAATGTATGAGTTTAAAGAGGTCAAGTTCAGAGGTTCACTGTGTGTTTTTATGCGGCCTAGTCAACATATAAGAAAATCACTGTATTTTTGAACTGAAAGTGAACCTAGAAATCTAGTTCCCTTATAACCTCACTTAAAACCACACTCCCCTCGGTACCTTCTGTCCCCTTCCCTGTTTTGTTTTTCTCCATAGTATTTATTACCCTTTAACATGCTATACACTTCACATATGAATTTTATTTGTCTGTCTCTCTAAACTCTGTGAGGAGAGGGATTTTTGTCTATTTTTTTTTTCCTCATGGCTGTATTTCCCAGTGTCTAGAAAAGTGTTTAACACACAGTAAGAGCTCATTAAATATTTGATGAATTTAAGGATGAATCTAGTGTAATCTCTTTTTAAAATAACAGGAAAATGAGACCTAAAGAAAGTAAGCAACTTTCCCATGATCATTGACAAATAGAGACAGAAATTTTGGTTTCCTTGTCTCCTTTCAGAGGGTAATACCAGGTACTTGTTTGTTATCTACTGTAAGGTTTACCTGTAGGAAATTAGAAACCCTTACTACTATAGTTTTTTCTTCATTCCCTTTCCAAATTGGCCCAATTATACTTCAACCCAAGCATTTTCAATATGTAAGAATTAATTTTAGTCTAAGTATAAATACAGTCAGAAGGCATATTTGATGTGTAAAGAAATCAGATTACCTTCTAAGATCAAATGTAATTAACTGTTTAGAAGAAATTGGGTTCATACTTGATGACTTTCGAAACTTTGACATCTTCTCGTCAGTGTCCAACATAATTTTCTGGCATTATGTTTTTTAGGAAATTTCTGCTGTTGTCATTTTGAATTTTTGCTTAAGTGTTTTGGATTTTGTCAAATTGCCTTTCCTTGTATCTGTTGAGATAATTTTATGTTTTTCTCTTGTATTATGATAGTGAAGTACATTGATTGATTTTTGAATGTTCATCCAACTTAGGATTGCTAGGGAAAGCCCCTCTTGTTCATGATGAATTATTCTTTTTATGTATATTTCTAGATTCAATGTGCTAAAATTTTGTAAAGGATTTTTGCATCTATATTAAGGTGGAATATTGATCTGAAGTTTTGTTTTCTTGCCACCTCGTTGTTTAGTTTTGTTGGGGTAATGTTGGTCACAACTAGTGAATTGGGAAGTGTTTCCTCTGTTTTCTGGAAGAGTAAGTGTAGAATTGGAATTATTTCTTAAAGGTTGGTAGAATTTACCGGTGAAGCCATCTGGGCCTTTGTGGGCCCAGATGTGGAGTCTTCTTTGTGGGCTTTGAGTTAGGAATTCAATTCTTTAATAGTTGAGGTGTTACTGAAGTTAGCTGCTTCTTGAGTAGGCTTTGGTTGCTTGTGTCTTTCAGGGATTTGTGCATTTCATTTAAGAGGTCGGTCTTTTTAATTTTAGCTATTGGGTATATAGTGCTTCCTTAGTTTGGTTTTATAATTGTATTTCTATTATGATAATTTTTCATATCTTTATTGGTTATCTTTTAAGAGGTGTAATTTTAAATATTTTTGCCCATTAGGAAAAGAAAAACTCTATTTAGATTTACAGAAAACTTGTAAAGATTGTTCAGAAAGGTTCCATACACCTTTCATCCAGTTTCTTTTAATATTAACTTCTTGTATAGCCATGTTACATTTGACATGGTACATACAACTTGGTATATCATCAAACCAGGAAATTAATATTGATACATTACTATTAGCTGTGGATTTTATTCAGGTTTCACCAGTGTTTCCACTATGTCATTTTTATTTTACAACAGTTTTAGATTTATAGAATTATTACAAAGATAGTACAGAGAGTTACCCTGTAAACCCCACATCCAGTTTCTCCCATTATTAACATCTTACCTTAGTATGGTACATTTGTCGTAATTATTGAACCTGTATTGATAAGTCATCATTAACTAAAGTCCATGCTTTATTCAGATTTCCTTAATTTTTATCTAATGTCCCTTTTCTGTTCCAGGATCTCATCCAGGAAACCATACTGCTTTTAGTAGCTATGCTTCCTTAGACTTTCTTGGTTGTGAAAATTCCTCAGACTTTGATTTTTTTGATGACTTTGACAGTTTTAAGGATTACTGGGTCAGCTGTTTTATATAATATCCCTTGATTGGTGTTTGTCTGATGTTTTGTTGTGATTAGACTGGATTCTAATATCTTTTTTTCTTCCAGTATCCAGTCTAGGACACCACACTGGCTTTAGTCATCATGACTTCCTAGGCTTCTCTGATCTTTGACAGTTTTTCATTCTTTCCTATTTTTAAATCACCATGACGAATCACTGTTGATAGTAACCTTGATCACTGGGTTAAGGTGATGTCTCCCAGGTTTATGCACTCTAGAGTTCCCTTTCCCTGCTCAATTTTTTGAAAGCCAGATTCTAAGCCCAGCCTCCACTCCAGAAGAGGGGACTGAAGCTCCACCTCCTGGAAGGGAGACTATCTACACACATTATTCGGGTACTTTGTGAGGAAGATTTGTCCCTTCTTCCCTCCACGCATTTATTTATTCAGTCGTTTAATTATCAGTATGGATTTGTATCTATTTATTTTATACTTTAGGTTACAATCTGATACGATGTTCTTTATTTCCTTGCTTCAACTGTGGCATTGAGAGCTCTCTCAGGATGGGTTCTGTGTCCTTTTGACACGCCCTCATCTCCTTTTTGTTCGTTTGTTTTTTAAAGCAAGTTCTTAATTTCTGGCACTATGTGATCTGGACTCATCAGGTATTTTCCCTGTCTCAGCCCTAGAATCAGCCATTTCTCCTAGGAATCCTGTTCCTTTCATTGAACAATGGAATTTAGAAACAAGATCTGGGCACTAGGTGTGCTTGTTGCTTCTGAGTTGTAAGTGCTTCTAAGCCCTCTCAGTGGACAGAGCTGGTATATACAGGTATCCGTCTCGCTATGTATTAAACTTAACATACATTTATTTATCTATTTTTTGCTGCATTGGCTCTTCGTTGCTGTGCGTGGGCTTGCTCTGGTTGCGGCGAGCGAGGGCTACTCTTCGTTGTGGTGCATGGGCTTCTCATTGCGGTGGCTTCTGTTGTTTCGGAGCACCGGCTCTAGGTGCACGGGCTCAGTAGTTGCAGCGTGTGGGCTCAGTAGTTGTGGCTTGCGGGCTCTAGAGTGAAGGCTCAGTAGTTGTGGCACACGGGCTTAGCTGCTCCACGGCATGTGGGATCTTCCCGGACCAGGGCTCGAACCTGTGTCCCCTGCATTGGCAGGCGGATTCTTAACCACTGCGCCACCAGGGAAGTCCCTTCCCTCATTTTTAAATGGGACTTTTGTCTTCTCATACTGTGGTTAAAGACTGTGTGGGCATGCGTGTGTGTGTGTGTGTGTGTGTGTGTGTGTGCACGCATTTCTGGATACAAGTCCTTTTTCTGATATGTGTTTTGGCAGTATTTTCTTCCAGTCTGTGTCTTGCCTTTTTGTGTTCTTAGTGATGCTTTCTAAAGAGCAAAAGTTTCAAAGTTTGATGAAATCCAGTGTATTTTTTTAATTTATTTTATGGTTAGGGCTTTTTGTGTTCTTTCTAAGAAATCTGTGCCTAACCCAAAGTCACGTAAGTTTTCTTCTGTGTTTTGTTTTAGAAATTTTATAGTTTTGGGCTTTACATTTAGATCTATGATCCATCTCAAGTTTTTTTATAAGTGAGGTAACAAACTCCCTTATTATTATAGCTTTGCTGTCTTAAAACCAGATGGAGTAAGTTCTCCAGCTTTGTTCTTTTAAAAAATTCCTGTGGGTTTCTAGGTTCTTTGTATTTACAAGTGAATTTGAGAATGAATTTATCAGTTTCTACCAAAAAAAAAAAAAGCCTGCTGGAATTTTGATTAGGATTTATAGATCAATTTGTGGAGAATTGCAGTCTTAACTATATCAAGTTCTCCAATCCATGAACATGGCATATGTCTCCCTTTTTTCTAATAAATTTATTTATTTTTATTTATTTATTTTTGGCCACGTTGGGTCTTTGTTGCTGCACATGGGCTTTCTCTAGCTGTGCAGAGCGGGGGCCTCTCTTCATTGTGGTGCGTGGGCTTCTCCCGTAGGGGAGCATGGACTCTAGGTGTGCGTGCTCAGTAGTTGTGGCATGTGGGCTCAGTAGTTGTGGCATGTGGGCTCAGTAGTTGTGGCTCGCGGGCTTTAGAGCATGGGCTCAGTAGTTGTGGCTCACGGACTTAGCTGCTCCGCAACATGTGGGATCCTCCCGGACCAGGGCTTGAACCCATGCCCCCTGCATTGGCAGGCAGATTCTTAACCACTGTACGACCAGGGAAGTCCTGGCATATGTCTCTTTTATTTTGATTTTTTTCCTTAATTATCTCAATAATATCTTATAGCTTTCAATGTAGAGGTTCTGGGCATCTTTTATTAGTGTTATTCCTAAGTATTTTATGGGAGGCTTGTTTGTTTTGGGCATTATTGCAAATGGGATTGTTTTTGAAATTTTATTTCTCATTTGTTTCCTGCAAGTATATAAGAATACAATTCATTTTAATTTAGTAATCTTGCATCTTGCAATCTTGTTATATTAACTTTTAAATTCTAGTAGTTATTTTGTAGATTTCTTGGGATTTTCTGTATAAACAATTGTACCTGCAAACTTGGAATGCTCTATGCGCTTTAATTTTTCTGCCTTATTTCAGTAGCTAGGGCATACAGTACAATGTTGAATGAAAGTGATAAACATGGAAATCCTTTACTTGTTCCTGATCATAAGGGGAAATCATTCATCCTTTCTCCATTAAATATAATGTTAGCAATGCCTTTTATTGGCTTTAGGAAGTTGCCTCTTACTCCTAGTTTCTGAATTTTATCGTGAATGGATGTTGAATTTTGTCAAATGCTTTTTCTGCATTTATTGAAATAAATGATCATGGCATTTTCTTCTTGATTCTGTTACTACGGTGAACTACATTGATTTAATTTCAAGTGTTTAACATTGCGTTTATGGAATAAACTAATGGCTACAATATAGAGTACAATCTTTTTTATACTTTGCTAGTTATGATCTGGTAATAATTTAAGAGTTTTTGTGCCTATATTTATTAGGGGTATTGGGAAGCAGTGTTTTAAATTACTTTGTTAGATTGGTATTAGGATTATGGTAGACTGGTAAAATTAGTTGGGCAGTGTTCCTTTTGCCTACTCCACCTTGACTAGAAGCGGAAGCCTCTTGGCTTTTTAACATTTTCAAATAGTCTGCTGAGATTTCATGTCTTTTTATTCATTATGAGAATATTTAACTTTTTTTCACTTAGCGTATTTGTAATAGTGACTTTCTTTGATAATTTTAACATCTGGGTCATCTCAGAGTTGGCATATGTTGATTGTCTTTTCCCTAGAGAGTGAATCACATTTTCCTGGTTCTTCATATATTGGGTGATATTGCAGAGTACCCTGGACATTGTGAGTGTAATTTTGTGGAATCTCTGGAGTTTGTTGCTTTGTTCCAAAGAATATTGATGTTCTAATTCTAGCGGGTAGTTAACTTGGTTAGGCTCAAACTGTCATGCCTGCAATGGACATTGCCTCCGATTTCAGGTCATTACTCTCATCCTTAGGCACAGCTGCTCTCTGTTTGCCTCGTGCAGATATGACTTAGGATTCAGAAACTCAGATTGAATTTAAACAGAATTTGGGGTGCCCCATTCTCTGGCTTCCTCCATTCTGGTGGCCTTGATTGCCTAATCTCTTTTCCCTGGTTGCTCCTGCCAGAAAGATAGTTGTCTGTCTGTTGGTGTTTAACCATAGATGCCCTCAGGGAGAAGTCACAGAAAAGGGGAATTTCACTCCTCCTGTTGGTTGTTTGCGCCAGGTTCTGAGTTTACCCCCAAATCTGCCTGCCATTGATCAATTTTTAGAACCCTCATGTAGTAGCTTTTTGTATCTGATCTAGAGTCTATAGCTGTTATTTATGGAAGGACCAGTTTGATAGGTACTTATTCTCTATATCAAACACAAAACTCTTGTATGTTTTATTATTACATATATTTTTGCTTTATCTCCCTAGCTGGACCTGGGTTCTAGGCCTGATATTGCCACTGAGTCTATGAAATTAATGGATTGGATTAAATATTTTCTAAGGAAAATTTTGCCCTTTCTTAATGGCTGAGCAGGTATAGGTACAATAGAAACAATCTGTAAATGACATTTTAAAGCAAATTTGTTAACTTATAGGACAACTGCCATAGTTCTAAAACTTTTTTTCAGATTGTTAATTATTTCCATTTTTGGTGGGAAAACTAGTATAGATGAATAATGCCCTAAACCACTCCAGACCCCTTTATACTCTAAATATTGTAAAGATCTCAAAGAATTTAGGGTATATCTATTGATAATGCCTAGGTTAATAAAAGACAGATGAACCCTCACATTTACTTCTGCAATCAATCTGTTGTGATATCACAGATCTTATAGACTGAAAAACTCCACTATACAGTTATGAGAAAATGAGAGTGAAAAAGGGAGATAGCAGCTTAGTATTATTATGAAAGTATTTTTGATCTCACAGACCGAAATGGTGTTAGGAATCCTCATGGTTTCCTGAACCATGCTTTGATAGCTTTTGCCTAAAAAGCCCTTTTGGCTCCAGCATAATATACAAGAAGAAAATTGTTTAATAGGTCATTTACAGATTGGTGTGTCTTACTGAAAAGAATCTTTAGCATTGTCCATCACTGTCTTTGTAAAGATGCATAAAAAGGAGTATGCTTGCAAAGAGATGAATGTATCTGTGATTTTCAGATCATAGACAGTGTTGTATAAAAACACTAAAATCCAATCAAAAGTGATCCTTTGGAGATGTACATATGACATTAACTATACTTGGAGTAAACAGGTAAGTAGAATGTAGAAACCATTAGAAGATATTATACTTATGGAATATTAAGATCTTTGAGTACTTAGATTCATTTGAAAGGAAGCAGAACCAGATTCCACTTGGTCAGGGTTTGTTTACTCATCCGAAATTAGAGCCAGCAATCCTGGTTTTGAATGACTTGATTTATTTCTGTAAATAGGCCAGTTTTTGCACATGGACCATAACACAAACACACTGTACACACATCTTCCTGTATTAGTTTAGTGTTTAGACTAAATTGTATCCTTAGTTCTTTGATTCTAGTAAACATAACCCAATTTGAGCATGTACCCTGGAATAGAGCAGATTAACCCCCCTACCTATGCATATCCCTGTGTTCTTCGAAGAGTTGTTTTTCTTTTCTATTTTTTTTCCTCTACCAAGGTAGAATCTAGTTTACATATTTTTTGGAGAAATTCGAGTTAAGGAAATTGAACACATCTCTTTGTGGAAAAAGACTGCTTCCTAAGAATTTGTATATTTTTTCCGTCGGTGATGTAAAAACACTGATCACACTACTGGATTACCGAAGAACCCCAAATTGTTTCCTCATTCCTCTTTCTTTCATGATAAGCAGCCTCACTGACTTTTGGTCTTTGTTTTTACAGGGAGTTGGCGGGGCAAAATGGCTTTTGTCTCCACTGGACCCAAGCTCTTAGAAAACAGAAACTGTTTCTCATTTATTTAGAAGCACATAGTAGGCCCTTCATAAATATTTGATTCATTCAGAAAAAAATTGCTTAGGAGTGTTTTATATTTCATAGAGTTTTCCAGTCAAATATAATAATGATGATTGGAAATAAGCTTTACTGCTTGAATGTGTTTAACAGATGATCATACCATCTGTTCAGAATCAGTATTTCAGAGATGAGGAAGAAAGCACTTTGGGTGAGAAACAATAGCTGTAAAGTACTTTCCACACAACTGCCAAAAGTCATTTTCCATGCCCATTGCCTCAACAAGGCCATACCATTACTCATCTCACTGAGTACCCATGCTTCCTCATTGTCTGTGAATCAAATAGAGGTGCTGAGTTTTTTCTTTTAAAGTTTTCCACCAGCTCATCCCAGGGCTTAATAACCTATTCAGTTTACTTAATGAATGTTTTTTTTCTCCCCATTAAAATTTTACTTAGTATATGTCTTAAGAAGGAGGCTGTTTGGTTAAGATTTTTGTCATGGAAAATGATGGAAAGCATATTATTGACACTATTGATAAAGACTAGGCGAGAAGGGTACATACCTTCATAGTGCAGTAATTGTGTGTGAATGCAAACACATGCAGGCACATATATGTTCATTGTGGGGGTAGGATTTCAGATTTTATCTGGAGGCAAATTGTGGCAAGGTATTTGGATTAAAAAGGGAGTCAGAGTAAAGTTTAAACCATGGCTTTGTAGGTTGAAGTAGGAAATATTTTTATGGAAAGATAAGTTAACTTATTTGGTAAACTTAAATGTATCTTTGGTAGAACATGTCTGGGATTTGTTTTATTAAATGAACATTCAGTAAAATTGACTTTTTTGAGGTACAGTTCTGTCACTTTTTAAAAAATGAACTTTGTGTTTTAGAGTAGTTTTAGGTTTACAGAAAAATTGTGCAGAAAGTACAGAAAGGCCCCCCCCATTTCTTTTGTTATTAACATCTTATATTAGAGTGACACATTTGTTACTATTGTTGAATCAATATTAATACAATATTATTAACTAAAGTCTGTAGTTTACCTTCGGGTTCACTCTTTGTGTTGTATAGTTCTATGCGTTTTGACAAAGGCACAGTGTCATGTATCCACCGTTACAGTGTCATACAGAATCGTTTCACTGGCCTAAAAATCCTCCATGCTTCACCTATTTATCCTTTTTTTCCTCCCTCAGAACACCTGGCAACCACTGAACTTTTTACTGTCTCCACAGTTTTGCCTTTTTCGTAACAGAGTTGGAGTCATACAGCATGTAGCTTTCTCAGATTGGCTTCTTTTACTTAGCTATATGCCTTTAAGGTTCCCTCGTGTCTTTTTAATAGCTTTTCATAGCTCGTTTCTTTTTATTGCTGAATAATGCTCCATTGTTATTGGATATGCCACAGTTTATCTTTTGACCTATTGAGGTACATTTTGGTTGCTTCCACGTTTCGGCAATTATGAATACAGCTGCTATAGGCATTTATGTGTAGGTTTTTGTGTGAACACAAGTTTTCAGCTCATCTGGGTAAATATCTAGGAGCACAATTGCTCGATCATATAGTAAACCTATGTTTAGTTTTGTGAGAAACTGCCAGACCATCCTCTAAAATGGCTATACCATTTTGCATTGCCGTCAACAATGAATGAAAGTTCCTGTTGCTCCACATCCTTGCCAACATTTAGTATTGCCATTGTTTTGGATTTAAACTATTCTGATAGGTGTGTAGTGGTAATCTAATTGTTTTTCATTTTTTAAATTTATTTTATTTTATTTTTTGGCTGCGTTGGGTCTTCGTTGCTGCTCACAGGCTTTCTCTAGTTGCAGCGAGCGGGGGCTACTCTTCGTTGTGGTGCGCAGGCTACTCTTTGTCGCGGTGCATGGGCTTCTCATTGTGGGGGCTTCTCTTGTTGTGGAGCACGGGCTCTAGGCACGCTGGCTTCAGTAGTTGCAGCACGCGGGCTCAGTGTTGTGGCTCACGGGCTCTAGAGCACAGGCTCAGTAGTTGTGGCTCACGGGCTTAGTTGTTCCACGGCATGTGGGATCTTCCCGGACCAGGGCTCGAACCCATGTCCCCTGCATTGGCAGGCAGATTCTTAACCACTGCGCCACCAGGGAAGCCCCTATCTAATTGTTTTAATTGCAATTCCCTGATGACTTGTGATATTGAGAATCTTTTCATATGCTTATATGCTTATTTTCATATGATAATCTCTGTATCTTCTTTGGTAAGGTGACAGTTCAGATCGTTTGCCCATTTTTTAATTGGGTTGTTTATATTTCTATTGTTGAGTTTTTAGAATTCTTTGCATATTTTGTATTCTATTCTTTATCAGATAAGTGGTTTTCAAATATTTTCTCCCAGTCTGTGGCTTGTCTTTTCATTCTATTAATAGTCATTTTTGCAGAGCAGAAGTCTTAATTTTAATGAAGTCCAACTTAACAGTTTCTTCTTTCATGGCTCATGTGTTTGGTGTTGTATGTAAAAAGTCATCTCCAAGCCTAAGGTCACCTAGGTTTTCTCCACTGTTATCCTCTAAAAGGTGAATAGTAATTATTATTTCACATTTAGATCTGTGATTGATTTTGAGTTAATTTTTGTGAAAGATACAGGTCTATATCTAAATTTTTTTTTGTTGTTTGTTTGTATGTGGGTGTCCAGTGGTTCCAGCACCATTTGGTGAAAAAGACTATCCTTTCTCCATTGAATTGCTTTTATTCCTTTGTCAGAGATTAGTTGACCATATTTGTGTGTTTCTATTTCTGGGCTCTATATTCTGTTCCACTGATTTGTTTGTCTATTCTTTTGCCCATACCACATTATCCTGATTACTGTAGTTTTATGGTAAGTCTTGACAGAAGGTAGTGTCAGTCTTCCAACTTCGTTCTTCTCCAGTATTTTGTTGGTGATTCTGGGTTTTTTGCTTTTCTCTATAAACTTTAGAATCACTTTGTTGATATCCACAAAATAATTTGCTGGGATGTCACTTAATCTATAGGTCAAGTTGGGAAAAATTGATATCATAATAGTGTCTTCCTATCCCTGAACATGGACAGTTTCTCCACTTATTTGGGTCTCCTTTGATTTCTTTCATTGGAGTTTTGTAGTTTTCTTCATATAGATCTTCTACATAATTTGTTAGATTTGTACCTAAGTATTTTATTTTTTAATACTAATATAATTGATGTTATGTTTTTAATTTCAAATTCCCATTATTCCTTGTTACATAAGAAAGCAGTTGACTTTTGTGTATTAACCCTGTATCATGCAACCTTGCTATAATCACTTGTTAGTTTCAGGAGGTTTGGGGTTGGTTTTTTGTTTTTGTTTTGTCAATTCTTTGGGATTTTCTACATAGACAATCATATCATCTGTAAACAAAGATGACTTCATTTATTTCTTTCCAAGTATACATAGCTTTTATTTCCTTTTTTTGCCTTATTGTATAGCTAGGACTTTCAGTACATGTTTAAGAGAGTGGTGAAAGGGGACATCCTGTGTTGTTCTCCAACATAGGGAGAAAGCATCTGGGTTTTCACCATTAAGTATTTTGGCAAATATTAGTAGGTTTCTTGGCAAGTATTCTTTACCAAATTGATGAAGTTTTCCTTTATTTCTAGTTGAATGTCACATGCTTTTTCAGCACCCATTGATATGGTTATATGATTATTTTTTTCTTTAGCCTGGTTGATGTGGTGAAATCCATTAATTGATTATTGAAAGTTAAACCTGTCTTGCATACCTGGAGTATAGTTCATTTGGCCATGGTGTATAATTCTTCTTATATGTTGATGGATTTGATTTGCTAATATTTTGTTGGGGATTTTGTACCTATGTTTATCAGAAATACTGGTCTGTAATTTTCCTTTCTAGTGATGGCTTTGGTTTTGGTGTGAGGATGATGCTGGCCTCATAGAATGAGTTAGGAAGTTCTTCTGTATTTTGGAAGAGATTTTCAAAAACTGATATAATGTCTTATTTAAATGTTCGGTAAAATTTACCAGTGAAGCCATCTGGATTGGTACTTTCTGTTTTGGAAGATAATTAATTATTGATTTAATTTCTTATATATATATATATATATATATATAGGCCTATTCAGATTGTCAGTTTCTCCTAGTGTGAGTTTTGGTAGATTGTCTTTCAAGGAATTGATCCATTTCATCTAAGTTACCAAATTTATGGGCATAGAGTTGTTTATAGTATTTTTAATTATTCTTTTAATGTCCATGAGATCAGTTGTGATGGCTCCTCTTTCATTCTTCATATTAGTAATTTCTGTCTTTTCTTGGTTAGCCTGGCTAGAATTTTATCAATCTTACTGACCTTTTCAAAAACACAGCTTTTGGTTTTGTTTACTTTGTGGTTTTTTCCATTTAATTTATTCTTTTTGGAGTTCACTAACTTCTTGAATCTGTAGATTTATTTCTTTTGCCTAATTTGGGAAGTTTTTAGCCATTATTTACTACAAGTACTTTTCATTCCTGCCCACTTTCTCCTTTCGTCCTGGTACTTGATGATACAAGTGCTAGATCTTTTGCTATCATTCCACGGATTTCTGAGGCTCTGTTCATTTTTATCTCTGTTGTTTAAATTGGGTAGTTTCTATTGTTTGATCTTCCAGATTAAAGATTCTTTTCTCTATTTCCTACATTCTGCTGTTGAGCTCATTCATTGAGTTTTTTATTTCAGTTCTTTAGGTCTTTACTTTCTTTATTGAGATTTTACGGGTTTTTTTGGTCAAGAAGTTCTATATTTTTGTTTCAAGCATGTTCTTAATTTCTTCTTTTAAATTAATGTTTATTGGAGTATAGTTGATTTACAATGTTGTTTTAGTTTCTACTGTACAGCAAAGTGAATCAGTTATACATTTACATATACATATATCCATTCTTTTTTACATTATATTCCCATATAGGTTCTTAATTTCTATTGAAGCATTTTTGTGATGGCTACTCTCAGATCGTTGTCAGATAGTTGTAACATGTCTACTTGTCTCAAGTGTTGGCATCTTTTGATTATCCTTTTTTATTCACTTTGATATCTTCCTGGTTCTTGATCTGATGAGTGATTTTTGATTGAAACTAGTACATTTGGGGTATTATGAGTCTCTGGATCTTATTTAAACCTTCTATTTTACCTGGCTTCCTCTGACACCTCTGGTAGTGGAAGGAAGAGGCACCATCTCATTACTGCCAGGTTGGGGTGGAAGTCCAAGTTCCCCAAGAAGCTTCCATTGACGCTCACGTGGCAGAGGAGTGTTTGTGTGTGAGTGTAAGAGGGCTTGTTAATGCTGACTAGGAATAGGAGTTCCAGCTGCCCACATAGGGAGTAAGGTGGTCTCAATAGCACTGCATAGTAGTGAAAGTTCTGACTCTCTACTTGGCCTCCTCTGATATTACCCAGCAGGAAGGGAGAAGGTTATCTTGTTACATCTGTAGTGAGGCTGCAGGCTCTCCCTGTGGTATCCACTGACATTATAGGGGGCTTGGTTAGTTACTGTCTGGAAGGGATGAAAGCACCAGGTCCCTGCTTGGCTTTCTCCAAAATCTGTGAAATATTAGAGCACCTATGTTCAGCTTGGTAAGGATGGAAATCTACTTTTTGTTTCTATGGATTTGCTTATTTCGGTAATTTCATATAAATGGAGTCTGTGGCCTTTTAAAACTGGCTTTTTTTTAGTTAGCGTAATGTTTTCAAGATTCATCCATGTTGTAGCATATATCAGTACTTCATTTCTTGTTATTGCCAAATAATATTCCATTGATATATACCACATTTTATTTATCTATTCATCAGATAATGGACATTTGGATTGATTTCATTGTTTGGCTATTATGAATAATGCTGCTATGAACATTCATATTTACATTTTTGTATGGACATGTTTTTTATTCTATTGGGTATATACATATGTCTAGAAGTAGAATTGCTGGGTCCTAAGGTAATTCTATGTTTAACATTTTGAGAACTCCATTTCTTTTTTATTATTAATTTGTGTCTTATTGTATTGTGGTGTTAGGAAAGAGGCCTGAGATATTTTATAGTGTCTTTTAGGTTCTTAGAACTGTTCCCAGATTTGAGATTTTATTTCTACTCTGTTCTTTGCTTACATCTGTATTCTTTCCATTAAAATGACAGGTGCTGATAATTAAGTTACTCAAGAGATCTATAAGTTACATGAATATTAAAGTGCTTTAAACCAGTCACATTTTGAAACATTGTGAATGCGCAGTTATTCGTAGGAATAACTTTTATATTCATAAATTTACCTGTACTTTTAATTATTTAGAAAAAAGAAAGTGAGTGCCTGCAATTAAAAATTTTGGTGCTTCGAAATGAACTGGAAAGACAGAAGAAAGCTTTGGGACGGGAGGTGGCATTACTGCATAAGGAGCAAATTGCGTTACAGGACAAAGGTGAGTAAAAACACCATACAAACAGCCTAGCCTCCACATTCAGTAATTTTCCTTTCTTTTTCTCCATAGGCTCAAATAGTCATCTTTGTATAAATATACTAAAACAATTTTTTAAAAATTTTTGAAGTATTTTGAAGTTAATACGTATAGTATAGTGTATACACGCACAGACACACTTCACATTTTCACAATGAACACACCTGCATAAGCAGAATCTCCATCAAGAAACAGAGACAAGGACCCCAGAAGCCCAGAAGTTTCATGTCCTCTTCCATTCATGGCATCTCTAGCCAGACTAACTACTACCTTGACTCACTATACCATAGATTGGGTTTGCCTAATTTTGAACTTTATACACATAGAACCATATAATATGTACATTTTATGTGCTGGCTTTTGTTCAACATTTTGTTTGTAAGATTCATCCCTACCTGAATGTAATGTAGTCTTAGTTTATTTTTGCTGCCAGTAGTATTACACTGAATGAACATGTATTTATTTATTCTTGCTTTTGGCATTTCATTCATTTCTAGTTTGGGACTATTACAGGTAATGTTTCTGTGAATGGTATAGTACATGTTTCTTAAAGAAGTTTTTTAATGCATTTCTTTTAGATACAAACCCAGGAGCAGAATTACGTAGTCATAGTATATGCATATCTTCAGCTTTAGTAGGTTGTGTCCAAACGTTTTCCAAAGTAGTTGTGCCAATTTACCTCTTCTTCATCCAGCAGTGTATCCTCCATCCTTGTCAGTGTTTGGTACTTTCTGTCTTTTGTATTTTAGCCTTCCTGGTGGGTATGTTGTTAGTGTCTCCTTGCAATTTTAATTTTGATTTCCCTGAAGACTAACGAAGTTGAACACTATTTCGTATATTTCTTGCTGATTGGGATACATTCCTTTTGAAGCACCTGTTAAAAGTCTTTTGCTGCTCCCCCCACCTCTATTGGTTTGAGTAATATTATTTTTTGATTATATATTATGGGTATGGTTTCTTTGTTTGAAATATGCATTGAAAATATATTCTCCCATCCTGTGGCTTGCTAGTTCACCCTTTTGTGATACCTTTACATGAACACAAGTTCCATTTTATCAGTCTTGTCTTTTTTAGTTAAGGTCTTTTGTGTCTAGTTTAAGAAATATTGGTCTATTTTAATGTCATAAAGATCTTCTGTGTTTTCTTTTAAATGTTTACTCTTGAACTTTTTACATTTATGTCTATAATTAATCAGGAATTGATTTTTTTGTGTATGATGTAAGATAAGAGTCAAGACTCACTTTTTATATATAGTCAATTGGCCCAGCACCATTTATTGAAAACCATCCTTTCCCCATCACACTGCTGTTTCTCTTTTGTCATAAATAAGGTAAACATATACTTGTCTGTTACAAGACCATCTGTTCTGTTTCACTGAACTGTTACTCTATTCTTTTGCCCTTATCTTACTGTTTTAATTTCTCTCATGTTATATTTGGTCTTGCCCTCTGTTAAAGTTCTTCAGCTTAGCTGTTCTTCAAGATCACCTAGGTTATTCTTGTCCTTTTGCATTTTCATGTGAACTTCTACACAGAAAAGAAACCTTATTAGGATTTTGATTGGGAATACATTTGATATATTTACCAACACAATTGGGGTTAATAGACATCTTTACAGTATTGAGTCTTCCATTCCAAGAAAATGGTATATGCCTTTGTTTGTTAGATCACTTTTACAAAATCTTATTGAAATAAAGTAGTTGTTAGCAAATGGATGTTTTCCATGATTCACTGAATTTATCAATATTTCTATTTTTGATGTTTTATGATAACTGTTATAACTATCTTTAACTTTTATTTTCTACTTGTTGCTGATATATGGAAATATGAATGATTTTTTTAAAGTAGTATTGATTTTATTATATGTGCAAAGAAATGTTCCCTGGAAGTTTTATAGACAAATTAGCAATTCTAATGTTAGGGTAATGGCCCTGCAGCTGCAGCTCTCACAGTGATCGATTATTTATTTATTTATTATAAGCTAATTACATTTACAATTAAATTCAATTATACTATAATTAAATTGATTCTATTCTAATTATTTTATGACATAAGATAAGAAAATTACAGAAAGTTTTTTAAACAGCTTTATTGAGATTTAATTCATATACCATGCAGTTCATTTTAAAGTGTATAATTCAGTCTTTTTTGGTTTATTTATAGGGTTATACAATGATCACAGTCTAATTGTCCCTCCTAAAAGAAAATTCATACCCATTAAACAGTTGTTCCAAATTTCCCCTTTCATAAATCCTAAGCAACCACTGATTCATTTTCTGTCTCTATAAATTTGTCTTTTCTGGACAATATGTAAATGGAATCATACAATATGTGGTCTTTTGTGACTCACGTTTTTCATTTAATGTAACGTTTCAAGGTTCATTCATGTTGTAGCATGTGTCATTACTTCTTTTTTTTAAAAATAAAATTCAATTACATGGATATACTATGTTTTATTTATCCATTCATCAGTTGATGAAAATTTGGATTGTTTCCAGTTTTTGCCTATTATGAGTAATGCTTCTTTGAACATTCATATATAAGTTTTTGTAAGGAAGTATGTTTTTATTTCTCTTGAATACGCCTGAGGGTAGAATTGCTAGGTCATGTGCTAACTGTTTAACTTTTTGAGCAATTGCCAGCTGCTTTTCACAGCAGCCGTAACCATTTTACTTTCCCACCAGCAATGTATGAGGGTGCTAGTTTCTCCATGTCCTCACCAATACTTGTTATTTTCTCTCTTTATTATTGTAGCCTTCCTAATGAGTGTGAAGTGGTATCTCATGGTAGTTTTTTTTTTTTTAATATTTATTTATTTATTTAGGCTGCATCAGGTCTTAGTTGTGGCACGCGGGCTTCTCTCTAGTTGTGGCTCACAGACTCAGTAGTTGTGGCGCATGGGGTCTAGAGTGTGCAGGCTTAGTTGCCCCTCGACACATGGGATCTTAGTTCCACGACCAGGGATCGAACCCGTGTCCCTTGCATTGGAAGGTGGATTCTTAACCACTGGACCACCAGGGAAGTCCCTCACATGGTAGTATTGAATCACATTTCCCTAATGGCTAACGTGCTTATTACAGTTGATTTTTGTATAATAATTTTACAGGCATACCTAATTTTATTGCACTTCACTTTATTGCACTTTGCAGATAATTGCTTTTTTTTTAAATTGAAGGTTTGTGACACTCTTGTGTTGGGAAAGTTTATTGGTACCATTTTTACAATAGCTTTTGCTCACTCATGTCTCTATGTTACATTTTGCTCACTCATGTCTCTATGTTACATTTTGGTAATTCTTGCAATACTTCAAACTTTTACATTATTATTGTATTTGTTATAGTGATCTGTGATCAGTCATCTTTGGTGTACAATTGTACTTGTTTTGGGGCACCACGAATCACGCCCATATAAGACAACGAACTTAATCGATAAACGTTATGTGTGTTCTGACTGTTGCACTAACTGGCCGTTCCCCTGTCTCTCTTCCACTCCTGGGGCCTCCCTATTCCCTGAGCCACAATAATTTCAAAATTAGGTTAGTTAATAACCCTACAGTGATCTCTGAGTGTTCAAGTGAAAGGAAGTGTCATACGTCTCTCACTTTAAATCAAAAGATACAAATGATTAAGCTTAGTGAGGAAAACATTTTGAAAGCCAAGACAGGCTGAAAGCTAGGCTCTTGAGCCAAGCAGCCAAGTTGTGAATGCAAAGAAAAGTTCCTGAAGGAAATTAAAAGTGCTACTCCATTGAGTACATGGATGATAAAAAAGTGAAATAGCTGTATTGCTAATATGGAGAACGCTTTAAAGGTCTGGATAGAAGATCAAATCAGCCACAACATTCCCTTAAGCCAAAGCCTAATCCAGAGCAAGGCCCTAACTCTCTTCAATTCTGTGAAGGCTGAGAGAGGTGAAGAAGCTGCAGAAGAAAAGTTTGAAGCTAGCAGAGACTAGCCCGTGAGGTTTAAGGGAAGAGGCGTTCTCAATAATATAGAAGTGCAAGGTGAAGCAGCAAGTGCTGATGTAGGAGCTGCAACAGGTTATCTAGAAGATCTAGCTAGATAATGAATGAAGGTGGTTACACTAAACAACAGAGCTGCAGTGAAGACAAAACAGCCATATACTGGAAGAAGATGCCATCTAAGATGTTCATGGCTAAAGAAGAGAAGTCAATGCCTGGCTTCAGAGCTTCAAAGAACAGGCTGACTCTGTTGTTAGGGGCTAATGCAGCTGGTGACTTTAAGTCAAAGCCAGTGCTCGTTTACCATTCTCAAAATCCTAGGACCCTTAAGAATTATGCTAAATCTACTCTGCCTGTGCTCTGTAAATGGAAAAAGAAAGCCTGGATAGCAGCACACACCTCTGTTTACAGCATAGTTTACCGAATATTTTATGCACACTGTTGAGACCTACAGCTTAGGAGAAAAGATTTCTTTCAAAATATCACTGCTCATTGATAGTGTACCTGGTCACCCAAGAGCTCTGCAGATGTGGTGGAAATAGTAAGAGAACTAGAATTAGAAGTGGAGCCTGAAGATGTGATTGAAATGCCACAAGCTCATGATAAACTTAAACGGATAAGGAGTTACTTCTTACAGATAAGCAAAGAAAGTGGTTTCTTGAGATGGAAACTACTGGTGAAGATGCTGTGAAGATTGTTGAAACAACAACAAAGGATTTAGAATATTAAATAAACTTAGTTGATAAAGCAGCAGGGCTTGAGAGAAGATTGACTCCAGTTTTGAAAGGAGTTCTACTGTGGGTAAAATGCTAACAAACAGCGAGCACTGTATGCTACAGAGAAATTGTGAAAGGAAGAGTCAATCTATGTGGCAGACTTTATTGCTGTCTTGTTTTAAGAAATTGGCCATAGGGCTTCCCTGGTGGCGCAGTGGTTGAGAGTCCGCCTGCTGATGCAGGGGACGCGGGTTCGTGCCCCGGTCCGGGAAGATCCCACATGCCGCGGAGCGGCTGGGCCCGTGAGCCATGGCCGCTGAGCCTGCACGTCCGGAGGCTGTGCTCCGCAACGGGAGAGGCCACAACAGTGAGAGGCCCGTGTACCGCAAAAAAAGAAGAAAGAAATTGGCCATAGCCACTCCAACCTTCAGCACCCACCACCCTGATCAATTAGCAGTCAACATCAAGGCAAGACCCTCTACCAGCAAAAAGATTATGACTCTCCAAAGGCTCAGATGATGGTTAACTTTTTTTTTAGTAACAAAGTATATTTTCATTAAGGTATGCACCTTGTTTTTTTAGACATAATGCTATTGCACACTTAATAGACTACAGAATAGTGTAAACGTAACTTTTATGTGTACTAGAAAACCAAAAACATCATGTGACTTGCTTTATTACAGTATTTGCTTTGTTGTGGTGGTCTGGAACCAGACCCGTGATATCTGCGAGTTATGTGTGTATATCCAAGGAACTTATTAATTCTGATTGTTGTTAGATTCTTTTGAATTTTATGTGTACAGTCAGTTCACCTGCAAATAATGGCATTTAAATTTATTTCCTAATATTAATGCATTAAGGGACTTCCCTGGCAGTCCAGTGGTTAAGACTCCACACTTCCACTGCAGAGGGGTGGGTTCAGTTCCTGGTCGGGGAACTAAGATCCCACACGCTACACAGCCAAACAAGAGAGAGAAAAATTAATGCCTTAAAATTTTTTTTCTGGCCTGATTGCACTGTCTAGTACATCCATTATAATATTAAATAGAAGTGGTGACAGTGGATATCTATGTCTCGTTTCTAGTCTCAGGGAGAAAGCTTTCAGTGTTTCACCGTTAAGTATGGTGTTTTATTATAAACTTTGTGGTTTTTATTTTGTGGTTTACATTTTTAACATCATTTTGTCATTTTGTGTTACTATTTTTTAATGAATTTTTAAGAGTTCAGTATGTGAGCATTCATTTCTTTGTCTTTTCTTTCTAAAAATCTGTTTACTTGAGGTATAATTTATATACAATAAAATTAATCAATTTTAAATATACAATTTAATAAGTTTAACTAATATAGTCAGACAAGTAACTGCCACGATGGTGAATGAAAGACATTTCCATCACACTAAAAATTTCCCCTTTCCTCTTTGTAGTCAGTTCATTCCCCTACCTTTTGACCACTGGCAACTACTGATCTGCTTTCTGACATCATTTGCCTTTTATAGAATTTTATGTAAATGGAATCATGTAATATATACTCTTTATATTTGGCTCTTTTTCACTTAGCATAATGATTTTGGGATTTATCCATGTGGTTGCATGTGTCAGGAATGAATTTCTTTTTATTGTTGAGTACTATTCCACTGTGTGTGTGTGGAATACACACACACAATTTGTTTATACATTTATCTGTATACTAGATTTGGTTCCTGTCTTGAGTTATTATGAACAAAGTTGCTGTAAATATTCGAGTAGAAGCCCTTGTGTGGGCATATTCTCTTGGTTAAATAACTAGGGGTAGGCTTGCTGAATGTATATAGTAAGAGTGTGTTTAACTTTATAAAACTGTTATGCTGTTTGGCATTCCCACTAGCAATGCATGAGAGTTCCATTTACTTCATATCCAAACATTTTTCATTTTAGCCATCCTAGGAGATGTATGGTTGTTTCTCATTGTGGTTTTAATTTGTATTTCTCTGATAACGAATGAGGTTGAACATGTTTTCCTGTGCTTATCTGTTATCTGTATCTTTTCTCTGGTGAAATGTTTAGATCTTTTCTGGCTGCTTTTTAAAATTTTTTCCCTTTGGGAGTGTTTGAGAATATCTTATTATTGATGTCTAAGAGTTCTTTATATACTCTAGATACATGTTATTTATCAGATACATGTTTTACATATTTTTCTCCTTAATAATGTCTTTTGAGTTTATTCATCATTTCTTTTTAGATAAACTTTGTCTTGTAGAAATCTTCGCTTAACTCAAGGACACTTAAGATTTTCTCCTGTTTTCTTCCAGAATTTTTATCATTTTAGTTATTAGATTTATGTCTGTGATTTATTTGGGGTTAACTTTTGTGTATGGTGTGAAGAGAAGAGTCTCCTGAACACTGTTGGGGCTCTCATTTGTCTACCTGCTCTGTATTGTGGCCTAGAAACACTCCCCACCCAGGAAGCTGGAGGAGTATAAGGCTCACCTTGTTTGTTTCCCTGCTCTCAGAAACCACTGTCCTGGGCTGCCTTTATCCAGTGCCTGAAGCTGTTGTCGTGTATAATTTTGTATGATTTTTTAGTTGTTTACAGTGGGAGGGTAAATCTGATGTATGTTATTCCATCATTCAGAAGTAAAAGCCTTTTTCCTGTGCTTTCTCACCTCTGTGCTTGTTATGAGAATATGCTTTTCCCATCTCTACTTGGTTCAGTTATTTTGCTCCTTCAAAGACATACTTAAATATGAGCTCTCTTTACAGGCTTTTTTCTCCCTCATCCAGAGATTTCTTGCTCCTCCTGTGGACCCATAGTATTTTTTTTTTAATATTTTATTTATTTATTTATTTATGCTTTGCCGGGTCTTAGTTGCGTCACGTGGGATCTTCAGTTGCAGCATGCAGACTCTTAGTTGCGGCATGCGTGTGGGATCTAGTTACCCGATCAGGGATCAAACCGAGGCCCCCTGCATTGGGAGTGCAGTCTTACCCACTGGACCACCAGGGAAGTCCCCCCCATAGTATTTTTGATGTTGCTTATTTTACTTATTAGTTGGTTTGGACTTTGAGGGCAGAAGCTTTACATTTTTATGTTAGTATCCTTCTTAGTGCCCAGCATAGTGCCTTACGTGGCACCCAGCGTGCATGAGCACAGAGTGAGGCTCTGACGGGCTCTCTTCTAGGTAATGTGCATTACATATAGTGCATGAATCTTTTATCCTTAGTTCATCTGCCTTACATCCCTTTTTGGCTACCTATTTATTTTCAGTGTATTTCAGACAGTTGAGATTGATAAATAAATGACATGTAATGGCAAACAAAATCAATTGTGTTGGCAGTGTATTTGGAATGTGAATAAAGTAGGCCATAGTTAACAAGTTTTAAATTTTTACACTGTATGAAATACAGGTTAGACTCAAAGAATAATTTTGTAACTGTGATTTTACTTCATTTCAGTTAATTTTAGAAAAATATAGTTTAAATTTAAAGGGATAGGTTTTGATTCAGAGTGCTTTGATGCATGCCTGGCTTCATTATTCGCCAGCTGTGCAACCTTGTCCAATTACTTGGCTTCATCTCTAAAGTAAAGTTAATAATAGTACTTATGACTGTGTTGATATCCTGCTGAGTTTTAACAGGCTCCTAAGTTCTGCTGATGTTGCTGGTCTGTGGAGCACACTTTGTGTAGCAGAGATGTGTATGATGATCAGATGAGTTGTAAAATTGAAATGATCTTATAAAAATAGGAACAAAATGCTTTCTGTCTTATTCCTGTATCACACCTTGTTGAACTTCTGTACTGTTTATTTAAAGTCCTTCCTGACTGAAGATGGCCTCCTATGATCCACCTCAATCTGAATGCTTTAGCCATACTCACGTTCTTTTAGAACTAAAAGAAACTTAAATTTGCTTTAGTCTGTCTCACTTGCATTTACGCCTCTGTTAATTGGCGCTTTCTCCAGGAAATCTTCACTGGCTCTCTTCCCTTTGGTGTGTTTCCGTAGCACCTGTGCTTTTCCATTATAGCATTGTAGTTGTTAGTTTGTTTCTTCCTCTAGTAAGATCGCGGAGGGTTGGGATAGTGCCTGGGGCATAGTAAGCATTCAATAAATATTTGTTGAAGGAATGAATCATAGTCTAATGTTACGGGCATCACTGCTAAAGGACGAAGACTTCTGTAGCTTCTAGCTTAGTATTCATTTGGGAAAACTGATATTGTCATGAGAAATACTGTAGAAAAAGTGTATATTCTTTGGCAGTGATTGTCAGAACTATCCGTGTTCCAATACAGATTGCATATTAACATTTATACTTGAGAGTCTGGGATAATGCCATTTAAAATCATGACATATTATGAGCAAAGTCCATTTCCATAGAGTCTCTGTTAGAATGACTCCAAATAAATAGATAGCTGTGGTGTACATATAAGATCTCTTCTAAGAGGTCTCATCTTCTGTGAAAAGACACATTTCTTTGGTGCTTTGGAAGTACCATCAAGTTTTATAATACTCAGATTGCCTCCTACCTGTAGCATGTATGTCTACATATCTTTTTCAAGACCATAAGTTTTTAAAATGAAAACACTATAGGATTTTAGAGGGGTCGGGGACTTTTGCCTTTTTCTAATAAGAGAAGCAAAAATAATAGCTACAGTATTTCAGTTATCATACTTATAGGTAAGATATTAGTTATTTAATTACCACAGTAACTTTATTAGGTAGGTACTATTATTTACATTTACAGTTGAGGAAACTCTAGTTCACAGTCAGGGACAGTAAATAACCTTACTGAAGTTCACACAACCAATGACAGGTGATGTGGTTAAAATCTTTCTATTGATTCCGAAACTCAATCACAGTATGATACCCCCTTTTTATCAGTAGTGTGATGTGTAAAGTCCATGGAATGTATATTATTCTGGCATATGGTAAAAAGATGGGGAGATACAGTTCTTCAGTTGTGTTCCCAGTTGTGTTTTTCCCTCTTATACTGATAGAGGGAAGTCCCAAGAAGTCTATCACCAGCCTTGAAACAGGTGAACTTCTAAACAGTGACTTCTGTCCCATTTAAAAGCCTGAGGTGTAATAATAATTGCTCATATTTGTAGAATGCTTATTAGTGCCAGGCAGTGTCATGTGTTTTCTATTCTTCATCTCATTTTGTTCTTACTGATTGTCCTATGAATTAAAGGTATTGTTATTATCTCCCTACTAATAAAGATATCATATATTATTATCCAGTTTATAGATGAGGAAACTGAGTTTCAGAGGCCCAAACCCACATAGCAAGTTATGACAGAGCCTGTGTTCAAAGTTACTGATACCAAACAGTGCTGCGAAGGAAGATGATAGGATTTTGTAAATCCCTGTTTTAATTCTGACAGTCCAAGTCAGAATTAGTCAGCACATTCTTGTATCTCCACTTTATCATGGAAAGAAAGGCTGGTAATGCTCAAGTTAAATATGTATTTGCCAGAATGGGTCAGAATTGTTGGCTTTTAACACTGACTTTGTACTTCAGGAGCTTTCATCCCGCTTTTATATATGTTTTTTGAGATGAGTATTATTTTATATTTCTCTGAACTCGTAGAATCATGGGCGGGTTAGGATCTAATGTTGGCACTTTGGGCTCAAATCTAAGCAGGAGAAAGAGTGCTGCTATTGGCTGTACTTTTCTGCCATTGGGAATCTCTATGTACTGCGGTGGTAAGATCTGAGGGGTTGGAAAGAAGGGTTGGCTAGATACAGATAACCATATTTCAGTACCAGTAGATCCTAATCTACTTGTTAGGGACCACTGTTCTTTATAGTGATTCTGCTAGGTTACCAGGGACTCTTTCTTATCTATTAAAAGTTCATTTGTGGTGAACATCATTCTTGTTTGCTTACGTGAATGTACTATTTAATGAATCTTGAGCCAAGTTAAAATATTTTAGAAGCACTGGAGTCACTGATACTGGTGACATGAAGTGGAAGAACGTATTTGTCACTGCGTGTGCAGCTTTGATTTAGTGTGTTGGCTAGCCAATAGTGAAGTGATTGGCTAATAAAAATGTTACTGGTGGCTTCTTACATATCACGACTTCTCTTTGACACTTGGTGCTTATCTGCATACTTGGTTCTCAGCCCAAAAGCTCAGTTAGGATACAGAGTCAGTAATATGTGACATTTTGTCTTTGCTACTGATTTTTCTGAGTGACCATAAAGGAGCTAATTAACTTCTGAATCTTTTTATACATCTGTGTAGTAAGGATAGCAGCTCATAGCAGTGCCATAGGGATTAATTTGTGTAAACGTTTGGAAGAAATTAGTACCTATTATATATTTTATACTTTTGTTTATGAGAGTTCATTGCGGCTGAATGATTTATTGCAAAGAGGCAAAAAGATAATTTCTATCCCTGTCTCTGACTTGCTGGGTGACCACAGAACTCTGAGGGGCCTCGTTACTCCATACCTGTAAGTTTCCCCTTCCCGTTCCCGGAAGGCAGTGGTTCTCAATTTGTGGTCTACAGCAACTTCCAGCTGGGTCACGGGCTGATCTTTTCAGCATTAATGTTTATTAATGTATATATTTTCATTTCCGGCAGATAAATTAGTTATGATGTTTAATTAAAAAAACAGATTTCCCCTCATTAGTGTCTCAAGCCAAATAACCTTCACATTAACTAATTATATATTGGTTTACAGGGTCTTTTGCTCTAACTCAACACCCAAATCTTTGAAATGAGAAGCAGCACTCTAAATTAATTTGCTTGAAATTTGGTTTAGAAAATGGTATGAAACATTGGTCTTAAGGAAATGTGTTTAGTAGAACTGAAACACACTTAAACATGTTGATAAAATTTAAGAACTCTTCAGTGGTGCCTGGGGAGTGATGTTAACTTTATAAAAGCAGAGTTCCCTAATCTTTGTAGGAAGGAACTACTTTTTAATCCAATTAGTTTCTTGATATTAATGATAACATCTATGTAGTACTTTATAGTTAGAAAGTGCTTGCACAAAGATGATCATATTTGATCCTTAAAGTATCCTTTAAGCTAAGTATGGCAAATATTGTTATCTTCATTTTATATATGAGATGCTGAGAAGGTAAGTGACTTAGCGAGGTACAAACAGACAGGAGCAAAGTTGGAACGTAGATCTAGACCTTTTGTCTCCAAATTCTGTGCTTTTCTCACTATTCCATACTATCTAAAACTTTGCAAAATCTGAATCCTACATAAATCCTAGGAAGCAGGTAATTTTTATTGAAATCCTGTAGCATGCCAGATCTTTTTCCACTTATGGTATTATCATTTAATTCTTAAAATAGTACTAAGAGATAATAATTATTACTCCCTTTTTCCAAATGAGGAAAACTGGGGCTTAGAGACATTTCTCAAGGTTGCATAGATAAGTAACAGATCCAGATTCCGATTTTGATTTATTTCATTCCAAAGCCTGTCTTGTTTCTAACTAAACATAATATCGTTGTTGCTTTCTCTGGTATATGTCTAACAGATAAACTGATGGTTTGCTAGTTTTCCATTTTACCTATGGACTTATATGGAGAACTTTGTTCTGCTATATTCATTTTTATTACAGGATGAGTAAAGTGAATTTTCTCCAAAGATTTTTTTGATTTGGTTGTATCTTAACTAAGAGATCTGGATTAAAGATCTGTCAGTCTCTCAGTTTGTCCTTAGGCAAATCATCCAACTTTTGGGGCTAATTTCCTTTTCACAGACAAACCAAACAAAATTTTGAGTTATATAGTCAAGATTTCTTATAGCTCTGAGATTCTGGTTATCTTAGGAGATAGGATTGACAGAAAGGATAGGGATCTCTTCACCTTTTTTGGTGAATCTCTTTATTTTTTGAAGTTTTATGCTAATGATAAATTTCCCAGCAATGAAAGAAGAAAAGGAAAAAAAAGAAGATTCTCTGACCCAGATGTATCTATAGATGCCATTTGTTAACTGGAAAGCCTCCATTAGGTGGGAATGACCTATTGGAATTCTCTAATCAGCCATACTCAACTCCTATTTTACAGTCTTCGGTCTGTTTTGGTAAGCAAGAGCAGAAACTCATTCTGTAAGTGACATTGTGTGTAGAAGAGGTCAGAAGTGTCAGATTTCATCGCTCAGATCTGGGGAGAGAAACTCCTCTTGGTAATTTCAGTGAATAAAAAGTTTCGATCCTTTATTGCCACAATAAGAAATGATTTATATGAAGTTTCCATCAATTATGATAATTATGGTCATTTTGCAATAAATTTGAGTAATTAAGGTGAAATATATATATATATATATATATAAATATATATATGGTTTGTTCTGTTTAATTAGCTTCTGCTTGGTCAGTGAATTACTATGCTTATTTGGCCTGCATCTCAGATTAAAGAAGGATCACACAATATATTTAAATTGGTGCTTTCGCTTCTATCAAAAGGTTATAGATTTCTATTTGAACTTACAAAGACATTATTAAGCATTGTGCAACAATTTTCTCCTCATAGGTTCTAAGGTCACAAGTTGAAAAATTAGTTCTCACAGACCTTACAATTCAAGATATATTTATTACAAATGACGGCAAATTTAAATTTTATTCGTCTGTATACATGCTCTGATTTTCCTGGAGCCATCTGACAGGAATTCCTAAACAAATTTCCTTCAAAATTAATATCTGCCTTTCAAAATTTGGGGGACCTAAGGATAATTTTCCCCTGGGATTTATTAAAGTTTCTTTACTTTCAGTTGTTGGCCTGTATGCAGCTTGTGAAAGGCAGTAAAAGACAGACAGACAACTTGGTGGTGGGGCAGGCAAAGGTGGTTTCTAAGTAAACCTCAGATTTTCTTTTCAGAATGATTCATTTTCCATATATTTGTAACGATTTATTTCAGTAATATCTTAACTGGATTGTAAGAAAGTCAAACTGTCATATTTTAATCTCCCCCTCTCCCCCTATACTTGCCATGGAAAGTATAGATGTGTAGAAATAAGCCACCGGACAGAATTTTATTTTGGTTTGTCATCATTTTTTCTCTGCTTATTACCCAAAAGCATTGGAAGTAGCATTTACAAAAAATACATTTACAATTAGATGTTTTAACACAGAAGTAAAAGGAGATCGTTAAGGCATGTAAAGGATATAGGAAGGGCATTGATGTGTGTATGTACACGCGTGCCTTTGTCAGTTCATTTATTCATCATTTATGGAGCAGACAGAAGGAACCAGGCATTGTGTAAGATGTTAGAAACAGAATGACAGATGTGATGGTTATATGACAGAAACACATGGAGAGTACCATAGGAACACAGAAGATGAGCATCTGAAAATCAGAACACCATGTAAAGGAGGTGACACTTGAGCTGAGTCTAGGAGAATATGTAGTAGATAGCTATGGAGGGAAGGTGAGACTTTCCAGGTAGAGGGAACAGCTATACAGAGGCATGGAAGTAGAGTAGAGAATTTCAGGTAATTCCAGTAAAGCCTCAGCTAACCTTTGAGTAAAGGTCCCCAGGAGAGGCTAGAGAGGTAAATAACAACCTAATCATAAAGGAAGTTATGTCATAAAGTTTGGAGATCTATTGAAATAACTTAAGCAAATTTCTCAAAGACAAAAAGTAGATACAACTGTGTTGATGACTATAATATAGGAGATTAGACGTATGTTTTAGAAAATTCTCTTTGAAGAGTTAAGCATAGAGAATTGTCATGACAGAAGTTATTATAGTAATCTAAGCAGTACATAATTAAAATCTAAAACAGTTTGGAAATGTAAAGGGAGGAGGGAGTGTGTGGATTCAAGAGGTGTTTAATGATGGACTCTACTGTTAATGGTTTAGTGGATTGGAGGAGAGAAGGAGAGAGAAAAATTTAGATAGTTTCCAATTTCTGGTTTGGACAACTGGCCAGATAATTAACCATTCATCAGAACAAATATTGGAGGAGAAGCAGATGTTGGGGGAAAGGGAGAAAGGGGAAGAATCAAGACTTCCAATTTTGGATAATTACCTAATGGGTAAGATAGTAAACAAGAAACCAACAAATAAAGTAAATGTCAGATTGTGAGAAGGACTAGAAACAAGCTGTGGTGATAGAAGTTAACTGTGGGAGACCATTTTTACAAAGATTGCTCAGAAAAGGATGGTTTGAGGAGCTCAGTCTTGCAAGATAAGAATTGCTGGGGTAACAACAATGGGAACAGCACGTGAAAAGGCTTGGACATAGGAAGTGCCTGTATTGTAGGATAGAAAGGACGCCACTGTAGCTGGAACATAATTTGTAAGGAAGAGAGTAGCAGCATGACATGAGGTTGGAGAAGAAGGAATTCAAAGTGTAAGCGAAGATATTTGCCTTATCCATTGAACAGGAGGAGAAGGCTAAGAAAATGGCATGGAGGCTGCCGAGTTTCATATTAGGTTGTAGGTAGGATTATGAAGAAATCCTTCTATTATTTCAAGGTTTATGAGGTAAGGTAATTAATATATTGGACTTAGAGGAGGTTTAAGGATTGGGGGAATGTATGGAGTAGTCATCTCCAAGAATGAGAAAGCAGACTAAGGAGGAAATTGTAATAGGATTATTGGATGTGGTGCCTATTTGTGCTTTGTGGTTGTTATTTTTAAGGTAAAATCAATCAGGCTGGTTGTGTACTTTTCTCTCTCTACTTGGACCTTCATGGGAGCAGGTTGAGAAAATGCAAATATTCAGTAAAAGTGAAATTATCCCCATTTTACAGATGAGGAAAATGAAGTTCAGGGAACTTAACACTTGTTTAGAGTTGTGAAAGTAAAATTTAACCCAGATCTTCCTGATTCCTAAGTCCATGGGCTTTCCAGTATAGTACACTTCCTCCCATAGGATCTGCCTATTGTTTTTAAGCATTAAATTAACTCTGACCTTCTTAGCTGTCAAGCCAATTGTGTAGAGTTATGAAAGGTATCAGTGCTTCCCTTTGCCTGTTACAAGGAAGTATATCAGTTCTTTAGGGAGAAAAAAATCTTCTCTTGGCACCAAATTCCAAGAGGAATTTAGCATGCAGTTTCTTATGTGCTAGATATTAGATATCATAATGAAATACAGTCAATTGCAAATTTTTGCAAAAGTTACAGCAAGAAATATCTATTAACCCTTGAGAACGGGAGCATCATAAATCATAGTACAGAAAAGGCATTTCTGTGGGGAGAAAAACTAAAATAGTCGAAGTATATTGCTTTCTGGTCGTCTGCCTTGATGTAGAAAGCTCAGAAGAATGACAATTTATTGGTTTTAACTGTAATTTTGACAGGAGCTGGCCACTGGCCAGTCTGAGACCAAACTCTCGGTGAGAGGGAGCCTAAAGAGTCTGTGTTTTGTTTAGTTGATTGAAACAAGATTCATATTCTTCAGCTATTCAATTTATAGGAGACAGCATTGACATTTGGTTATTAAAATTAAAGTGTCTGACTTGAGTTCTTGCTGAACAGAGGGGGGCCATGGTGTATCATGGATAGGGCCAAGGGTTTCAGAAAGCAGTTTTGAAGTATGGTAAACCAAGCCATGTATTTGCTTTCTCTCCCTCTCAATGACTCATTGATATGATGATAAAGATACATGCATAAAAAATAAGTCCTTGGTGATGGTGAAAATACAAGAGGATGCCATTGGAATAGCAAAGATTTTTGACATAGTTCTCAAAGACACAAAGTAGATAGAATTGTATTGATGAATAAACTAGAGCAGAGGAAAACTGCAACCTGGAATACAGTGGAAAAGGCTGCAGTGAGAGTTTCTGGTAGAGCTCTCAGATACCTCAACTTGCAATTCCCAGGTATGGAAATCAGGAATGATGGAGCAATAATTAGGGTAACTGGGCCTACTGGCCCATTTTCTTTCCTTTGTGAATTTGGGGTAACTTCCTATAACATTTGCTCCAAATGCTTTCTAAACATAATGGATTCCTGACCTGGTTAGGTTCCGTGGTATGAGATTTTGGCATAGAAATGTAGAGCAAAGCCTGACTGAGGAATTTTACAACCAACCCAGAGGGAAGACATGAAAGGCAGCTCTACTCAAGAGTGAAATACCCTAAAGTAACATAATCCCAAAGTAAACTTCTCCTTACTTGATAGTGATTTAAAGTAAAGGTACTGCCTTCTCCCAGCATATATACCTTGAAGGAACGCTAATTGTCAGCAAGAACTGCCCACTTACGCTGAGCTGCCATTCAGGGGTGAAGCCTTTTATGTAAATAAATCTTTATAGCTTCAAAGGAAACCTGCATTATTACCTATGCTAACCAATCTAATCACTTATTCATGGATTTAAAGGGAAAACCAAGCGTCATCAGATATTTGAGGAAAACACTATGAATTAGACCAGGTTGAACAAACAGAATAGCTGACCTAAAAGAAACAGAAAATACAAAGCACAGAGAAGAGCTTTAAAAAAACTTAAATTAATATCCTCAGATTTGACTTCCAGCCTCTGGGATGTAGAAAGGTGGAAGGAGCATCACTTCCACACTAACAACAAGAGAAAACTGGATAATGTACAAAATTATAACTTTTCTTGAATCTATCCAAGTACTAAGATTTCAAGGCAACCAATCCCTAGGGGAGGGAAAGTATCACTGAGAAAGCCCAGGACACAGAGTATGTCCTGGTTTAACCAGGACAACAGAGGAACTCCCTCCCTTCCTCCCCAGCCAGGCTAGAAAGCACAGAATAACAAGTCACTGTAGGCGGAGAGGCAAGAGAATGGGGAGACACCCTTACTTAGGTGCTGGTTCACAGGGAATACCTAAATCTGGGAATAGTATAGTGTCATTGAGAAAACACCTCTGTCAGACCATCTTCACCATTACCACCAATGCCGCCACCACCCCCGAAAAGGGAAAAATTAGAGGCAATTTGAAGGATGTGATGCACTGAAGGTAATCATGGCAGCAACGGAACCCAAATCCAGCTCGGTTTGATTGTATTGACTCATTCCTTCAAATTAACAGAAGAAGAAGCATGTCTTTTTCTTTCTCTGTTGCCCTGCAAATGATGTTCAGTATTAAATCAAAATTTTTGAGACCAAAAAAAAAAAAGCAAAACCAAAACAAGACAAAAAACCATCACTACCATTACCAACACCACCACCAACAACAAAAGGTTGACAGGAGAAGAAATTAACAGAAAAAGACTTCAGAGATGACTTAGATGTTGGGACTGTCAGAGAGAGTATTTAAAATAACTATGGTTAATATGCTTCAGAATTTTGTGGAAAGGTGGATAACGTACAAGAACAGATGGCGAATTTCAGCTGAGAGGTGGTGGAAACTGTAAGAAACAGTCTAATGGATAGACTGTAAACCAAAAACACAGTAATGAGCTGAAGAATGCCTTTGACAGACACATTGGTAGATTCAACACAACTGAGGAAAGAATCATTGAACTTGAAGATAGGTCAATAGAAATTACCCAAACTGAAGTGCAAAGAGACTCTTTCACATAAAACTAAGTTATTTCATTATCAGCTGTCTTATACTTTAAGAAATAATAAAGGAAATTCTTCAGCAGGAGAAACATGATACCATACAGAAACTTAGCTCTACACACAAAAATTGAGAGCTCCAGAAATGGTTGAAAGGAAGATATTATAAAGAAATTTTTTTCTTATTTTTAATTGCTCTAAAGACTGTTGATTTTTTTAATGCAAAAATAATGTTTTAGAGTTTATAACATGCATAAAGTAAAATTTATGAAGTATTTTACGAGTGGGGGAGGGAAGAGTTGGGAGTGTACTGTTGTCAGGATTTTATACTTTACATGAGGTGGTATAATTTTATTTGAAGGTAAACTGTTATTAATTTAAGTTATATATTGTAAACTCTGGGGCAACCACTAAAAATTTTAGAGGGAGGTAAGAATGAGCTGATAGTGAAGAAAGAGGAAGTCATAAAAAAAAATCCAAAAGCATAGAAAAAGAGGGATAAAGAAACAATAAATGTAACGGAACATTGAGAAAACAGCTAACAAAATAGTAGTTTTGTTGCGGTACACGGGCCTCTCACTGTTGTGGCCTCTCCCACTGCGGAGCACAGGCTCCGGACGCGCAGGCTCAGCGGCCATGGCTCACAGGCCCAGCCGCTCCGTGGCGTGTGGGATTCTCCCAGACCAGGGCATGAACCTGCGTCCCCTGCATCGGCAGGCAGACTCTCAACCACTGCGCCACCAGGGAAGCCCAAGATGGTAGTTCTTAATCTAAATGTATCAATGATTATATTAAGTGTAAATGTTCTAAATACCTCAGTTAAAAAAGAGATTGTTCAGATTTTATAAAGATAAAAAAAAAGACCCAACTAAAGCCTATCTACAAGAAACACACTTCTAATTTAAAGTTATAGATAGATTAAAGGTAAAAGAATGGAAAAAATGCACTATGCAAATACCAACCAAAAGAAGGCCAAAGTGGCTCTAGTAATATCAGGCAAGGTAGACTTCAGAACAATGAATATTACCTGCAATAAAGAGGGATATTACATTATGGTGAAGAGGCAAATTCATGAAAAGATGTAACAATTCTAAATATGTATGAATATAACAACCAAACATATATATATGTGTGTGTGTGTGTGTGTGTTTGTGTGTGTATATATATATATATAAATCAAAAACTGATGGAACTGAAAGGAGAAATGGCTAAATGCACAATTATAGTTGGTAACCGTAACACTAATATCTCAGTAATTTATAGAACAAGTAGAGAGAAAATCAGTAAGGAGAGAAGACATTAACATAATCAACTAACTTGACCTAATTAACAGTAGAATACCAGCAGAATATACATTTTTTCAAGTACATATGGAATATTTAGTTAGGCCATATTTGGTGTCATAAAACAAATAAATGCAAAATAATCAAAATGATGCAAAGTATTGTCTCTCACCAAAACAGAAATAGCTAGAAATCACTGACTGAAAGATATCTGGAAAACTCTTAATATTTTGAAATTGTACAACAAACACACACACACACATATACATACCATGGGTCAAAGAAGAAATAACAAGGAAAATTGGAAAATATTTTGATGTGAATGAAAATGAAAATATATCAACATTTTAAGGGATGCATGCTTAGAGGAAATTTGTATCATTTGATGCTTATACTATACTAGAAAAGAAGAAAGGCCTTCATTCAATAACCTAAGCTTATACCTTAACTAGAAAAGAAGAGCAAATTAAACCCAAATCAGGCAGAAGGAAGGATATAATCGAGGACAGAAATCAGTCAAATTGAAAACAAAAAGAGAGTAGAGAATGTCAATGAAACTAAAAGGTGTCCTTTGAAAAGATCAATAAAATTGATAATCCTCTAGCCAGACTGACTGAGTAAAAAGAGAGAAAGCGTGAATTACCAGTATCAGGAATGAGAGAGGGGATATCACTACAGATCCTGCAGCAATTAAAGTAAATAAGGTAATATTTTGAATAACATGATCGTAGTATGTCAGAAGGGCACTGGAAGAAGGCTGAAGGCTGGTCAAATCTGGGACCACTTGAGCACCAAAATAATTAAATCCAGTAATGAATTATAAATCTTTGAAAAATAAAAGAGAATTCATGATTCCATACTGATAATAGATAGCTAATGGAGAAGGAAGGGCTCTTGCTTAGAGAAGAATGCTGAATGCTGACTGATAAGTATGGAGGAAGTACTGGAGTTGGAATATTATTTTGCAACCATAGTAGTAAAAATTGATTCAAGCAGAAGACACCAATCAATGCTAAATCTGCGGAGCCTGTGCTCCGCAGTGCGAGAGGCCACAACAGTGAGAAAGTTAGATGAGAAGCGGGATATATCCATGGTCTTAAAGATGGATATCATTGCTTCTATATGTAATATCCTTAGGAGGACACAACACCAATCATGCAGTATTCAGGCTGGTAATATATAACTTGAACAACATGTAAAGAGCTTGAGCACATCATTGCCTCAATGTTACTACTTCCTATGAAGTGACTTTTGGAACTTAGGTTGAGTTTTCTGAGGTATCTTGAAATACTTCGTTCTTCTCTACCTGAGCCTAATTAAACCAGCCTCACTCAGTTTTGTTCCAGAGACCACCCGGTGACCAATGAGGCGTATTACCTTTTAACGGAAAAATGAACCTGATACGTGTTGGAGAGATGTTGCCAGTCTGTGTTCTAAAGCCTTAGTTCTGTTAAAGCCTGTGGGAAAACCATAGCCTTTCACGAGACCTTTTTCTGGGTTTGGATCTACTCTTTTACTTTTTATTTGGAAATTATTTTGGACTTACAGAAAAATTGCAAGAATAAGAGTACAGAGAACACTTACATTCTTCACCCAGATTTACCTATTGTTAACTTTTTACCCCATCTGTTAGCTGGCTGTGTATTTTTAAATTTTGTTTTCCTTCTTTGTTTTGCAAGGGTTTTTGTTTTTGTTTTCTTTTTGGTCGTGTGATATGTTCTAAAGACATTCAAAGCTAAAGAGGGTGCATACATTTGCATTTTGAGACCCAGATCTGTCTTGGCCCATTTGTGATTTCACTAGAATTGAGGCAGCCTTTTATCTGGGATGAAGAATAACATTGCAAATTTGTATAGTGGTGGAAGAATTCATGTGCTTTCTGGTAAAAGTGCATTGGGTGAGGGGTAGAGGTTGTCCACCCAAGTGTCTTCTGAAATCATTGAGGGATTATCTCAATGCTATCTATTATCAATATGGAAATCTTGTGAGGAATTATATTGGGGCTAAAGAAGATAAGTGGTATTCCTTGATTAAGTTCTGTTTGGGGAGCAGAGTTAACAACTTACTGGTCATTTAAATACAGTTGAGAGAGAAGAGCAGGGTGCTTAGACATATGTTGATAAAATTACTTAGGTTGGTGAATTTAGTTCTAAGGTCCAAACTGTATTTTGATCAATTAACCTACTTCTTGTTCCTCCCTAGATGTGCGGAAGAGTTTAGGGCACCTTTTCCTGTTAGATCACAGTTCATGAAACTAAGCTTCTTTTTTTTTTTCTTTTTTTTGGCTGCGTTGGGTCTTCATTGCTGCATGCCGGCTTTCTCTAGTTGCTGTGAGCGGGCTTATTGCGGTGGTTTCTCTTGTTGCAGAGCACAGGCTATAGGCACACGGGCTTCAGTAGTTGTGGCTCACGGGTTCTAGAGCACAGGCTCAGTAGTTGTGGCACACGGGCTTAATTGCTCCGCAGCATGTGCGGTCTTCCCAGACCAGGGATTGAACCCGTGTCCCCTGCATTGGCAGGCGGATTCGTAACCACCATGCCACCAGGGAAGTCCCTAAGCTTCTTTTTAATATCTAGAACTTAGTATGTCAGGATCTAAGACTGTTTTTCTGTGTTTCAGGACCTTTGGAATTTCCTGAGACAGGCTCATTTTCTTAGAGTAGGAAGATGTAAAAGGATTTTATGATCACATGAATGAAAATGGAAGTTCCAAAGTTGATATAAATACAAAAGACCAGACTTATACACAAATATTAATCATTGCAATGCTAAAGCAATCCTGTAGTGGAATTGAGGTATTGGGGTATCAGTTAAAATGTGTAATATTCTTTTAATTCACATCTATGGAGTTAAATTTTACAAGCCATTAAACATTGTAACTCAGACTATCTGTCAACATGTAAAAATGCTTGAGACATAATTTGGAAAAATCAGAATACACCTTTCCTGCACACTGTGATTGTAACTAAAACTACTTATGTATATGAATAAGATGAAACTTCATAAAAAACTTAATATTGATGAACTATATTGTAGTAGTCAATATGCGGGTAATTTTTCCTGCTCTACTTTTTATACTTTCAGTAATGTTATATAGCATTTGCAGTTAAAAACAAATTAACCACCTTTTTAGAAAAAATTAAGCTTTACTTTTTAGTGCAGTTTTAGGTTCATAGCAAAATTGAACAGAAGGTACAGATTCCCCATATACTCCCAACCGCCCACCTGTGCAAAGCTTCCCCCACCAAAGTGGTACATTTGTTACAATTGATGAACCTTTAGTGAATCATCCTTAACACCCAGAGTCCATAGCCAGTTTTTTAAAAAATGAAGTTGTCTGAATTTTGAAAATTGCATCCGGGTTTCTTCGTCAGTGACCCAGAAATCTGTAGGCAGAGAATCCTAGACTCTTACTCTTTGACTCCTGCTAGAAGCTGTATAAAAATGGAAGCAACAACAACAACAAAAAAAGGAAGCAATAGGAAGTTTATTCTCATTAATCCCCCCAGAAGTCCTCCAACCCCAACCCATTTTACCTTTTAACTTTTTTTATTTCCCTCTCACAGTCAGGGGACTGGGCTCTGCCTGTTTGGTTGTGACTGGGCAGTCCTGTCTGCAGTGTTCCATCTGGAATTGTCTCCTTTCGTCTCTCTCTAGGAAGTGCATTTTCGGCTGAGCACCTCAAGCTTCAACTCCAGAAGGAATCCCTAAATGAGTTGAGGAAGGAGTGTACTGCGAAAAGGTAAATGGAACACTGAGAATGGTTGTTATGAGTGTCGAGTTTACTTTGAAGAGAGGATTTGGAAAAGGAGTATTTTTAAAGCTGCCGGTATTAGTACCAGTTAATATGTTCAATGCCACTTTCACTTGTTCAACACCTACTGTGCTAGAGTCGGTTATGAGACCTCCTAGTATGTAGTCAGAATCGGAAGCATGGACACTGTTCTAGATTTCAGGGCCACAGCACTGTGACTTAATGTTTGAATCTCCTCCTCTTCCTGTCTTCTACCTTTAGTGCAGCTTACAGTTTTTCTTCAGTAACTCCTTCAGACTGCTGTTAGCTCTCTTGGCTGACCTCAACAGCTCCCAGGTTCTCTCTCTAACATCAGTCTCTCCAGTTTTCAGTTCATCCTCCATGTTGCTAGCAGACTTCTCCTAAAATACTTTTTTTTTTTTTTTTTTTGCGGTGCGCAGGCCTCTCACTGTTGTGGCCTCTCCCCTTGCGGAGCACAGGCCCCGGACGCACAGGCTCAGTGGCCATGGCTCACGGGCCTAGCCGCTCCGCGGCATGTGGGATCTTCCCGGACCGGGTCACGAACCTGTGTCCCCTGCATTGGCAGGCGGACTCTCAACCACTGCGCCACCAGGGAAGCCCTCCTAAAATACTATTTTACCATAATTTTTTCTCTTCTGAAGAACCAATGGTGATTGTTTTGCCTCACTGTCAAATAACCTTCAATAAAATGGCCCCATACAGCTGTAGCTAATTGCAGTCGCTCCGTGACATTCATTTAACAAATGCTAATAGTTTTTCCCGGTATTTTTTCCAGCACATGCTTAACTTGTTACCACCTCTGATCTTTTCCTCATCTTCACTCACTTTTCCTAGAAAGTCATCCCATCCTGCATTTTTCTTTAAGAAACCTTAGCAATTGAGAAACCTGAAAAGAACCTTGGAGATCATCTAATCCTCTCAGTTTGCAGATAGGAAAGCAAAGCTCTGGAGGTTACTCTGTCCATTTCACTAGGAAAGCAGGACTAAATCCCTTTAAGTCTTCAGTGCTCTTTGCATTGTACTACTTTAGATTCCACTTTGACCTACTGTTTCTCCTAAATTACCTCCTTTTTAATTGTTGACACAGCTGAGCAGGTAATATGCTCTACGGGTATTTTAGCTGTTGGTCATGTTTCTTAAATAGTTCAAGAAGAGCTACATCATCTCATGCCACAGCTTTTTGCTTTGTCCTTTTCTTATTCTGTTATTTTTGTAATATGGCAGCAGGTTATTTTTTGAGGTAGTTATAACATCTGTAGTTGTAAATGAAAATAGAATACTTTTTTGAGGAAATACCATATGGATATTTCCTAAAAACAAATTGGCCTCAGGTTAAATGAGACCTTGGTCAGCTTACTGAGCCTCTCTAAATCTTGTTTTCTTGTTTGTACAATGGGTATAGTAATATCAACCGAGTAAGTTGTTGTAGTAATTAAAGCCATTTGTGAAGCTCCTGGCATGTAGTAGTAGGTGCCCAGCCAGTGATTTTGTACGTTTCACATCTCTTAGCCTGGTGCTGGACACGTAAAATAGGCCTCAGTACAGTTAGCTTGATTGATAGTATTTAGTGATAGGTCATGACTCACGTTAGCTATTATTCTTGCTTCTACTTCTGTGGCCCAGTACAGACCATTAATCTTTCTCTGCATCAGTTAGGTGGAAATAACTGTGAGAAAGCATGCAAGCATGTTTTTTTTAACAAATGTGCTTTTTTTCCCTCATTAGAGAACTCTTTCTGAAGACTAATGCCCAGTTGACAATTCGTTGCAGGCAATTACTATCTGAGCTTTCCTACATTTACCCTATTGATTTGGTAAGTTTCAAATTTTCTAGGGAAAAAAAAAATTTTTTTTAAGATGATTTCTGTTTGAAATTTTCTCTCAAAGCAAAAACTCATTGCTCTAGTCTTAATCATATGCTCTGTCATGATTCATTCAGAAGCTAATATTTATTTAAAAAGTAGATTTGGAATTAGTTGGCATTAGGTTCCACCATTTGATTTTTTTTCTATCAGTTTGGTGGTGGGGTGCACTCATCTTCATCTGAAAGAATGCCAAATTATTTCTGGTTTCTTTAGGACCTTTTCACTCAACCAAATTATCAGCTTTCACCATATCTGACACATAGATGCAGATACACATGCATTGCTTTAAAAATATAACGGCTAATTACTTTATATTTATTAGTATTACCTAAGATATTCTTGAGGTAACTGTCAGGATATTAAGTTTCTGAATCTGGTTTCTTAGAGTAAATACAAATGTAACTGGTTAGGATTTTTTTTAGAGAACTAAATCTGCTAGATTTGGTGGTTTTGTTTTCTTTTTAATGAAGAGAGACTTAAAAGACTAATTTTCTGAGAGGAAACCTAATAGGATTTTAGGTTGCTCACAGAATCTTGTTAATTCTACTTAAAAATTTTCATTTATAGCTATGAATTGGTCAAACGATAGTTTTACGATTAAAATTTGACACGGTTTTTTGCTTAGATATGATGTTTTAAATGTTTATAGTATAGAGAATTTGAAGTGTATATCAATGTACAGAACAGTATAATAAATCATCATGTACTCATCATTCAGCTTCAACAGTTTGGTTAATAATTTGAGTCTATGGCAGTATTGTCTTTGAATTAATACTGATGTAAATTTTTTAGATTTAGAACTTCTTTGCTTTATACATAAACAAAATTAATTTCATTCTTTGGTTGTATTTACAGAATGAGCATAAGGATTACTTTGTATGTGGTGTCAAGTTGCCTAATTCTGAGGACTTCCAAGGTATTTTATGTCTTATACTTCTAAGGATTTGGTATAATGTATGGGTATGTTGCAGGGAAAAAGAGAGATAGCTTGAAATGTTGGTTGCCTGGCACTTTATCCAGAAGGGTTTCTGGACCTTCTGCCCCTTTCCAATTGTAAGTATATAGAGTCAGATTCCCTGATGGAAGACTTAAGAGGATATTTGGTCTAGTCATGAAAAAACAAAAAAATTGTTGAACTTTCTATTTGAAAGTTAAAAGAAAATACTTTTTGAATGAGCTTTAAGAAAATCAGACAGTAGGATTCTCAAGAATACTAATAATATCCCTGTCCTTTTGGTTTGATTTTTCATGAAAAATTTGTGTTGGGAGCAAAGCAATAAACATTAATTTGTTCTATTTAGAAAACCATATTTCTGCTGATGTAAAATGTATTTGAAAATTTAATTTTGTGACATTCCCACCCCCGTAGGTTAAACTTGTTATACTGTCATTTCTGTCCTCTTTTAACTAAAATAAATTTACATTAAAGATGTTATAGATATGATTCATAGTAATTGCTATATTTAAAAATATTTTTCCTAATCCCTTTACCAGTATGCCAGAGAAAAGAACTTATTTTATTTGGCATATTGGTTAGAAAGATTACTTTTATTGTTAGCAAAGTGGGTTCTTTTCTCCTAGTATAAACAATGCTTTGAGGACTGTTAAGTAGTTGTGTAGATTATTCCCAAAGCTAGCACATTAATCTATTTGGGAATAAGTTATTCAAGAAGAAAGCATTACTAGTTCTGATTGGGACTTTCTTCCATTTCCCTATAAAGAAAATGTTGTTATTTGTGGTCCTTTAACATTTAAGACTGTTTTAATATATTACCTCCTTTGTCCTTTACAACAAGACTTACAAGTAGTTGGGACATAAGAAGAGTGATACAAATGAACCTAGCTATGAAACAGATACAGAATCAGGGACACAGAGAATAGACTGGTGGTTGCCAAGGGGGAGAGGAGTGGGATTTTGGGATTAGCAGATGCAAACTGGTATATATAGAATGGACAAACAACAAGTTCCTACTGTATAGCACAGGGAACTATATTCAGTATCCTGTGATAAACCATAATGGAAAAGAATATGAAAAAGAATGTAAATATATGTATAACTGAGTCACTTTGCTATATAGCAATAATTAATACAACATTGTAATTCAACTATACTTCAATAAAAAATAAATTAAAAAAAAAAGGAAGAGTGATTAAAACAGGAATGGGAAGACCTATGTTTGAGTCCTGGTTCCCCTTCTAGAAACCATCTATTTTGGAACAAGTCATCTAAGCTTTGAGTTGATTTTCTAATTGATAGTATGAGCACATTAGTTCATGTACTACCTGTTTTACATGATTGTTAAGATTTTATTTAAGGGCAAGACATTTTGCCTTATAAGGAAGGTGGTATAATCTCATTTTACAATGTGTAAATGAGCTATTTAGTGACTTGCATGAGACCACAAAAGCTAAGCAATGATCTTGCTGGGATTTGTCTGGTTTCCACTGTACAGTGTTCCCTCTAATCTCTGTAAGTCATACAGATGTGCTTTGGTGTTAATTTTAGGTGTTACTTTTATGTTATCATGTCTTGAAGCTCATGACACATCTTTTCCCCCATTCTTTCATTCCTTCGCTTATTTAATAAACCTATTAAGTACCTTGAGCCCTGTGTCAGGTTGCAGGGATACAGAATATTCATTTATTGAAAAAAATATCAGTTGAGCACCTGAATGCCAGACACTGTGCTGTGTTTTGAGGATATAATGATGGAAAAAGCAAATATATTCTCTTCTTTCATGGAGCATACAACCTATTGAGGGAGACAGGCAATAAACAAGAAAATAAGTATTTAAAAAGTGTTTAATAAAGGAATACACTATCTTAGAGAATAGGGGAACCTACTGTAGATAAAGCAGTCAGAGAAGACCTGTCTGAGGAGGAACATTTAACCCAAAATCTGAAGGCTGAAAGGAACCAACTACACTACAGCTGGGGGAGGAGCATTCTTAGAAGAGGGAGCGGTCATGATGGAGGATATGGAGGAATGGGCTTGATATATCTGAAAAAATTCAGGGTGAGGGACATGGGAGAAGATACCTGTATTTTGGGCAGATCATGTAATCTCTCAGAGCTTAATTTCTTCACCTGTAAAATGAGGTAATATTTACATCTTAAGTTCATTGTGATGATTGACTGAGATTGCATTTGAAAGGGCTTTTCATATAGAAGCCACTCAATAAATGTAACTGGAATTAGTTGCAAGAGAGAGGAAGGAAGGAAGGACAGAAAAGACCAGAGCAGCCCTGTGTAGCTGGAGCATAGTGAGAAAAGGGAAGAGTTCCATCAGAAGAGGTAAGAGAGTCAGCCAGGGCCTTGAGGCCACTGGAAGGAGTTTCTATTTTATTCTCAGTGGAGTGGGAAACCCCTGAAGGGCTTCAAGAAGGGGGATGATATGAGTTGATTTATGTTTTTTAAAAGTCACTCTGGCTGCTAAATACAGAATGATCTGAGAGGCGGCAACAAGAGAAGCAGGGCTATCGGTATTGGAGTATCACCTTAATTCGTTCTGGGATGTTTCTTGATTCTATTTTTGTTTTCTGGAGGTGATTTATTTCCTAGTTTTTCCTAGCTTTTGTTTGCTATCTATACTTAGTATGCCCAACAAGCTGAATACATTCCTTCTTCCCTTAAAAAAGTTAGTTTAGCTTTCAAGCGCAGTTTTTACTGCTAAAACAATGAAATGGGAGATAAAATGAAATAAATATTTAATTCTACTCTAAGGCCCTGTTTACTACCCATGACTCCTAGGAATCAGAAATTTTAAGCAGCACATATGGTAGTATTGGACTTTAAAATCTTACGTTGGCATTCTGTAAGGCACTTCCAGGTACTAAATTTACTGAGTGCCTTGTGTGTGTCATTTACGGTGTCAGGTGCTGGGAGTATACAAAGGGGACCAAGGCATTGATCCCACCTCCATGAAACTTCAGTCCACTTGAGGTTAACGAGGCACTTAGAAGTTTATACCAGGTACATGGGACTCAGAGAGTGGGAATAATCAGGTCTGTCAGGAGGGAATCAGGAAAATCTTTATAGAGAAGATGATACCTGAGGTATTTTAAAAGATGAAATAGTATTCCCCTTTTGAAAGAAGGATGGGACATTTTAGGTTCGGTGAGTAGAAATATGGTAACATGGAACATCATACATGATGCTGTCTTGTTTATTTAATTCTCACCACTGTGAGAATTAATTCCTTCTGTGAGGGAAAGAGTTATACTCAACTTTTTTTTTTTTAAAGACAAGAAAATTGCAGCTCAGAGAGATTAGTTAATTTTTCCGAAGACTCATACTAGCCAGTGGCAGAGCTAAAATCATCCCTGGTCGGCCTGATTTTAAGGTCCATATTATTCCTGTCATGATGCAGTTTTCTTCCTTGTTTTGAATAATAACCTCTTCCAGACTTCTGACAACTTTTAGTGTTCTGTAGCAGCTGCATTCTTAGTAAGACTCTAGTGAGAGAACTCTAAACCGGTTATTCTGTTATATTCATGAGATTTTGCTGGGATAGACTTTACATTGTATGGCTTGATACTGTTGGGGAAACTCCTCCATAGTGACCCAACACTTATTGTGCTCTTCTCCTCTTCTAACTGGGTAAGTTTCAGTTAGAGTATTCCAGAGAGACTGGGACACAACGGGAGAAAATTGTCCAGTGAAGGGTATTCATTTGAGTTCCATTGACTGAGACATTTCTCATCCAAAAATAAAAAAAAAAAAGAAAACTGTTTGTGTGTGTTTTTAAGTAATCCATAACATGAGAGCCTTTCGTGGTAATGAGACCCAGATTTCCTTCTGTGTCTGTATCCCTTCATACAGGCATGATTTCTTGGAAAGGAGAGTCCATATGTCAAACAGTGTCTCATTGAGAACATGGAATGATTCCATAGATGCTGTGGCAATGATTAGAGTCTTAAATATTTTGTCCTGTCTGGATCAGTGGGTGCATGGTTCCTTACCAAATCAGCTGCCTCAGTGATTGGGAAGGCAGGATGGTAAGAGCTTTTAGATCACTTATTGTACTTGGATGCATTTGAATATTAATAGTTTGTCCAACATATAAGTCAGAGGGACATTTGAATGAATTTATAATGTTGTCATGGCCATTGTGGGTTTGTGGAATCTATTATCATAACAATTACATAAAAGATTTAATTATAAAAATTACTGCAGCCCCGAGTAGATACCTACATTTAAAAAACAAACCAGGGCTTCCCTGGTGGCGCAGTGGTTGAGAGTCCGCCTGCCAATGCAGGGGACACGGGTTCGTGCCCCGGTCCGGGAAGATCCCACATGCCGTGGAGCGGCTGGGCCCGTGAGCCGTGGCCACTGAGACTGCGCGTCCGAAGCCTGTGCTCCGCAGTGGGAGAGGCCACAACAGTGAGAGGCCCAAAAAACCAGAAATATTTATTATGAGGAAACTGCAGAATTTTGTTGTTTGTAAGCCCCTTAAAACATTGTTTTAATAAGGGCTTTTTCACTTACCTGAGTCTACAGTTTATTCCTGTTCCTCCCTGAACCCTCCCACTCCCCCTCTAACTTCTTTTCACCAACAGACCTATCATCTGTGACCTTTCTAACCCCCAGAGCAGCATAAGGAATACAAGCCTCTGCTCTGCATTAGGTGTTAGGGGCGTCATTAATGCTTACTGGAAAAGCACACCCCAGAGAGCCAGGTTTTGGCTTTGGCAGGTAAAAAGCCTTTTAGATCTTGGAATGCTGGAAACCTTAAACCTTTTGGTTTTTTTAGCTAAAGTGATTGGCAACAGAATGTGACATCTGAGGTTTCGTGGCCAGCAATAGCCATGATTAACCACATGAGCTCACATTTTCCCACTGGAGGTACAGTGGTCTTGGGGTGATGAAAGTGACTTCCCTACCAGGAGGTGGTTTTCCTTTTGAGGGTATTGGAATACCCTTGGGCCCTGTAATGCCTTACCCGTGGTCCTTTTAAAATGCTTTTTAATATAAAACTTCAATATTGGAAATCCAACACCACAGTGTTTAACTGCGAGGCTGTGACAGAGCACTATGGCCTGGAATAGGAAACAACCTAGGGTTTTTAATGGGTGGAGTGGGGAGTCTTGTGGTGGAAACAATGGTGAGTGTGAACAACTAGAATCAAAACTGATTTCCAGTATTACCCAGTTTTCCGTTTTTGCTATTTCTTTTTGGTTTTTGATGTACATATATAAGATTCTCTTAGAGATGCCCTTTTATGTTTAAATTTAATCAAAATTGTTTTTTGTTGTTGTTGTTTTTGTTTTTGTTTTTTTTGCGGTACGCGGGCCTCTCACTGTTGTGGCCTCTCCCATTGCGGAGCACAGGCCCTGGACGCACAGGCTCAGCAGCCATGGCTCACGGGCCCAGCCGCTCCACGGCATGTGGGATCTTCCCGGACCGGGGCACGAACCCGTGTCCCCTGCATCGGCAGGCGGACTCTCAACCACTCTGCCACCAGGGAAGCCCTGTTTTGTTTTTAATTAATTAATTTTATTTATTTATTTTTGGCTGCTTTGGGTCTTCGTTGCTGCATGCAGGCTTTCTCTAGTTGCGGCGAGTGGGAGCTGCTCTTCGTTGCAGTGTGCAGGCTTCTCATTGCGGTAGCTTCTCTTCTTTAAGCTGCACAGGCTCTAGGTGCACAGGCTTCAGTAGTTGTGGCGCACGGGCTTAGTTGCTCCGCAGCATGTGACATCTTCCCGGACCAGGGCTCAAACCCGTGTCCCCTGCATTGGCAGGCAGATTCTTAACAACTGCGCCATCAGGGAAACCCACAAAATTGTTTTGATTATTGGAAGGAGATGGTGTTAGAAGACCAGTTTCCGTTCTTTTAATATATATGTGGATGTAGTCCTCGAAATAGGCAAACTTAATTCTTTAGTATTACCCTTTTAGTAATACGGAAAACTGGAGATGCTTGAGTGTTTAGCTTTGGATAGATTTTTTAAACTATAGTTTGCACTTGACCTATTTTGGGCAGGCTAACTGAGAGGCATTCTGATTTTTGCAAGTTTTCAAATCCTTTTCTGTCAGGTCACATACGAAAGGAAAAGCTTACTTACTGTAAGTACTTACTGTACAGTAAGCTTACTTACTGTAAGTTCTTACGGTTCTTACTGTAAGAGCTTACTTACTGTAAGTTCTCTTTTTCTTCCTCTCCCCTCAAAAGAAGGTTCTGAAAGACCAAGTCCTTTTACTGATAGAAATATTTTAAATTTGATAAGCCCTATTCTTTAGAGAAAGCAGGAGGCAGGATTCAGCAACATCTGATGGAACTCACCATCCCAGCTGTGCTTCCAGGGATAAATATTTGGGGGGCTGGGGTGTAGATAGAATTCTCTCTCCCACTCCGTCACTCATAGTTTTTACTTATATGGCTTTGACCAAGTCACTTATGCTACGTGAATCTTATTTTTCTCATTTCTAAGTTGATAGCATCAGATGCAGTGATTTCTAAGGTTTCTCCTGGCTCTAATATTATATATGATGATTAAATTATAATGTAATGCATTTACAATGTAATGTAATTTCAGTCTCTAAGGTAGTCTGATATACATATTTCAACAGTAGGAAAGTATTATAGTACTGTGAGTCTGGGCCAAGAGCACATGGTCTCTAAAAATAGGATTCTCGTCAGTTAGGGCATGCCCAGTAGTCAGTTGAAAGGAATGCTGTTTGATTTTTTTTTCATCAGTTTGATTTGAGAGAACATGTTACCAAGGAGTTTTTATGTGTTCTTTGCCCTTACTAGAAAAGTGTGAAGAAACTAAGATAATACACGTGTGTTATATGCTTGGTGTGTTCTAGGCTCCAAAGTTAAAAATTGTTACATTCCACAGTAAAGTTCTGCGACAGTATGGTAGAGTGCTTAAAGACAGAGGCATCTGTGTCAGGTCAACCCACATACTAGCTATCTTAGTTTGGAGAGGTTCCTTAACTTCTTTGAACCTTATTTCTTCATCTATAAATTGAATGAAATAGCATATAAAACGTGCCCAGTTTATTAATTGTTGATGAATGAATGACTATCAGAAATAAAGCATCATGGTCAATTCCTGGCAGAAAAAAAAAGTGTACAATAAAAGTTACCTATTTTTACAGTATGATCAAGGAATCTGCTTTGGTAGTCAAGGGTGGAGAATGCACTGAGTAGTATACGGCTATAGTAGGGGTCCTACAGTAGGAAGGTAGTGCTTAGATAACCAAGTTTAAATATAAAAAGAAGAATGTGGAAAATATTACTAATAATTGAAGTTAAAGGTACTCTTAAAAATCAGGAAATACTCAAGCCAAGGTCATCTCAATCATTTCAGCCTTTCTCTAGCCAGATGTATTCCAGATATGTGTTAAATGTGTGTGTGTGTGTGTGTGTGTGTGAGAGAGAGAGAGAGAGAGAGAGAACTTTTTAAAGTATTTTAAGAATATTGTATACCAAGCAGTTACTTTTTCCTTACCCCTGGGGCAAGCTTAAAACTTTTTATTGTATTACCCTCAGTTCTGGGTACCTGAATGATTATTTGTCGCTTGGTAGGCAGTAGCAGAAATCTAGATGTTGAGTTAAAAATCTGTGACTTCTTAAAAGATACATACTTATGTTTGACTGTAGGAGACATGTATTTTTTCCAACAGTTGCTTCCACACAAAAATTGCATAAATAGAATATATATGAACAATGTGGTTTTTGACCTTTTACTATTTAAAACATTTTTTTCTCCTTATCCTATCTCAAACTTCACAGACTTAAACAATGCTGTCCTTATGAATATTGAGAACATACCCCATAAGGATGCACTGTGCTGTTTCACTTCACCTTGGAATACAACAGTACAGCTGTTTTGCTTATAAAGTTGTTAACGAGTAAAATGTATAATGTTAATATAGATGTAATGTTTAAACCTCTGAAACTAATTTTTGCATTGTATAATAGACTCAGGTATTATTTTTGCCCTTAAAAATGCTGGGAAAGAGAGTAATGGAGATTTGAATGCAGTAAGAACTCTTAAGATTATATATCAAATTTTAATCTCATCACATTAATTATTGGGGAATAGTTTTAAATGTAGTAGATGAAATTTCAAATCTTATTAATGTGTTTAGATTTCTATAAAATTCATATAATTTAGACAGGTGAATAATATTTTATCAATTATTTCTTATAAAATCTCTCTTGAAATTGATTTATTATGATCTCATAGGTACATTTATAAGGTAAATAGTTATTTTCTATTTCTCTGTTTTTGAATTTACAGCAAAAGATGATGGAAGCATTGCTGTTGCCCTTGGTTACACTGCACATTTAGTATCAATGATTTCCTTTTTCCTACAAGTGCCCCTCAGATATCCTATAATTCATAAGGGATCGAGATCAACAATCAAAGATAATATTAATGACAAGTTGACTGAAAAGGAGAGAGAGTAAGTATCCTTTTAAAATATTCTTTTAACATTAAGGCAGTATGAAGCATCAACTGTATTAAAAATATAAAATGTGACCTAGATTGTGGTGATTTTTGTATATCCTTTGTAAAGTGCTCCATTTCTTTAAAATAGAGTGTAGTCAAAATTGCTGTTGATAGCAAAATTGACTCATTCAAATTTAATTTGCTTTTGTGAGGTAAGTATCATATACTCTGCAAATATTCATGTAATATCTGTTGCCGCTAGTCACCAAATGAAATGCTTAAAGATTTGTCAGAGAGACAACCAGGAAAAAGATAAAAGACTTAACAGCAGATTGTACATATCTAAAAAATGGGTTTGTGAACTGGAAGATAGCCCAGGAGAAAATACCTGACCAGGCACAAGTACAAAAGAGATGGATTTATCGAAAAGTGCTAGACATATGTAGGACACAATAAAAAGTCTAATATACATATAATTGGAGTCACAGAGAGGGAGAAGAGAGCACACAGGGTAATTGTAACATTTTAAGAGATAATGACAGAGTTCAAATTTGACAAAAGACATCAAGCTATAAGTTCAAGAAGCATTAAATACAACACAAAATATGTTCAAAGCAAACATACTTAGGGGAATTATAGTAAAACAGCTGAAAACCAAAGAGATAAAGTGAAAATATTAAAATTACCTAGAGAGAAAAGAGATTTGCCTCAAAAGAGCAATAATAAGGTTGAAAGCTAATTTCTTAAGAGAAACATTGGGAACCGGAGATGATGCAGTGACTTTTTTTTTTTTTTTTTTTTGCAGTACGCGGGCCTCTCACTGTTGTGGCCTCTTCCGTTGTGGAGCACAGGCTCCGTACGCGCAGGCTCAGTGGCCATGGCTCACGGGCCCAACTGCTCCGCGGCATGTGGGATCTTCCCAGACGGGGGCACGAACCCGTGTCCCCTGCATCGGCAGGCAGACTCTCAACCACTGCACCACCAGGGAAGCCCTGCAGTGACATTTTTAAAGCATGTAAAATGATACTGCCAACTTAGAATTCTGTATTCAGTGAATTATCCTTCAAAAGTAAAGGCAGGGGACTTCCCCGGTGGCACAGTGGTTAAGAATCTGCCGCCAGTGCAGGGGATATGGGTTTGATCCCTGGTCTGGGAAGATCCCACATGCCATGGAGCAACTAAGCCCGTTCACCACAACTACTGAACCCCATGTGCCTATGGCCCGTGCTCCACAACAAGAGAAGCCACCACAATGAGACGCCCGCGCACCACAATGAAGAGTAGCCCCCACTCGCCGCAACTAGAGAAACCCCACGCAGAGCGATGAAGACCCAATGCGGCCAAAAATAAATTAATTTAAAAAAAAAAAAGTAAAGGCAAAATAAAGACATTTCAGACTATCAGTACTGAGAAAATGCATCTGAGCAGACCTATACTAAGGGAAATACTAAAGGCAGAATAAAAATAATCTAGCATAGAAACATGGAAATGCCTCTCCTCCAGAGATTCTGATTCAGTTGATAAGCCCAGACATGAGATATATTTTTCTAAAGCCCCTGAAGTGACTGTAATGTGCAGCCAGGTTTGAGAACCACTGTTCTACTGATGGATTGCGAATGTTGTGTTCGTGGGCGTGAAGAAATGAAATATCCTCCACTCTATTTAGGAAACTGCAAGAGAAAAGGCAGGAAAGGTGAGCATCAGTGGAAGAATTTAGTACTGTATCTGGTAGGGCTTGTAAGTGGAGGGCTGGGAGCGTGTGTATAGTTCTATTCAGTTCCTTTTCAAAGGCATTGAATACTTTATAGCCCAAGTATTATTTTCAATTTCAAAACCTTTTATTTAAAGAGAGCCTGAAATATATATGTTTGACAGAAGGGGACATGAGTATGGTTTCTTTCCTCTTTTTAAAAAATTGAGGTGAAATTCACATAACATAACTTTTTTAAAGTGTACAATTCAGTGGCATTTAGTATCTTCATGGTATTATGTAATCACCACTTCTATCTAGTTCCAAAACATTTTCATCACCCTGAAAGAAAACCCTGTATCTATTAAGTAGTCACTCCCTGTTCGCCTGCCCAGTAACCCCTTTCTTCAGTCCCTGGCAACCACCCCATTTGCTTTCTGTCTCTATGGATACCTCTTCTGGATATTTCGTATAACTGGAATCATTTACGACATGTAACCTTTTGTTTAGGGTTTCTTTCACTTAGCCTAATATTTTCAGTGTATCCACGTTGAGCACAATCAGTGCTTCATGTACTTTTATGGCTGAATAATATTCCATTGAATGTATATACCACATTTTGTTTATGCATTCATCTATTGATGGGCATTTGGGTTATTTCCACTTTTTGGCTGTGATCATTCATGTACAAGTATTTGCTTGAGTATCCATTTTCAGTTCTTTCGAGCATATAACTTGAAGTGGAATTGCTGGGTCATATGGTAATTCTATGTTTAACTTTTTGAGGCACCACCAAACTGTTTTCCACAACAGCTACACCAGCTTACAGTCCCTGGTATAAAGTGATATACATATCATTGTGCTTTTGATTTGTATTTCCTTAATGACTAATGATGTTGAGCATTTCTTCATGTTCTTGCTGGCCATTTGTATATCTTGTTTGGAGAAATACCTACTCAGATTTTCAGCCTGTTATTTTTCCTTTCAGTTTTATTGAGATATAATTGATATACAGCACCATAAAAGTTCAAGGTGTACAGCATAATGACTGACCTATATACATCATGAAATGCTTACCACAGTAAGTTTAGTGAACACCCATCATCTCATGTAGGGAAAACAATTAAAGAAACAGAAAAAAATTTTTTTCCTTGTGATGAGAACTCTTAGGACTTACTCTCTTAACCACTTTTATTTATAACATTCAGCGGTATTAATTATATCAATCATGTTGTATGTTACATCCCTAGTACTTGTTTATCGTATAACTGGAAGTTTTTACCTTTTGACTGCCTTCATACAATTTCCTCCCACCCCTTACCCCTCCGCCTCTGGTGACCATAAATCTGATCCCTTTTCCTATGAGTTTGTTTGGTTTTGAAGTACAGTTGACCTACAACACTATGTCCTGGTAACAACATAGTGATTTGATTTTTTTGTGCATTTCAAAATGATCACTACAATAAGTCTAATTATTGTCACCATACGAAGATATTACATAATTAAGACTATACTCCCCACACTGTACAGTTCAAACCCGTGACTCATGTAATTTATAACTGGAAGTCTGTACCTCTTAATCTTCCTCACCTCTTGCCCATATTTTTAATTGGGTTGTTCCTGTTTTCGTTGAGTTGTAAGACTTCTTTGTATATTCTGCATACTAGACTCTTATCAGGTAAATCATTTGCAAGTATTTTCTCCCATTCTCTAGGTTGTTACAGTTTAAGGCCTAAAATTAAGGTCAGTATTATGTGCTGCCTGGATATCTGGTGAAACCAGGAGGGCCTTGAATAGTCCCTCCCAACTCTGCTCCCATGGATCAGGCCCCCTATCCAAACAACCCTCTTTATTCAGGGGTCTAGGTAGTCTCTGCTTATTCCTGAGTAGTAAATTTCAGTTCCTTGCCAGATGGGTAATTATGGAAACAAACCAATCACATCCTCCCCTGGGAACCAATCATCACCACTCTGTCCTTTTCATACTACAGAGCCTGCCACCCATAGCTCCTGGTTGTTCGCTCTCTTCTCAAGTGTAACCCCATGTGAGTCTGTGTGGCATGCAGTGTCCTCCTCCCCTGGGATTTGAGTATGTGTGACCAGTAATATGCTTTTAATCTCATATGTCCAGTGTCAGATGTTGAGTGTTCAACCATCCCCATGACCCTAGGGGTCTCTTATCAATGGGGTGAATAAGAGGAGATTAAAATAGTTGTTTTACTTTCTTTATAGTGTACTTTGATGCATAAAAGTTTCGGATTTTGATCAGGTCTAATTTATCTATCTTTTTTGTGTGTGTTTGTTTCTAGAGCTTTTGGTTTCATATCTAAAATCCATTGCTAAATCCGAGCTCATGAAGATTTACCCCTTTGTTTTCTTGAAATAGTCATAGCATTTTCTCTCTCATATGTAGGTCTTTGACCCACTTTGGGTTAATTTTTGTATATGTTATGGCTTAGGGGTCCAACTCCATTCTTTTACATTAGGATATCCAGCTGTATCTGCATCATTTGTTAAAGAGACTATTCTTTCCTCATTGAATGGCTTTGGCACACTTGTTGAAAATTAATTAGCCGTAGAGTATTTCTGAACTCTCAGTTCTAGTCCACAGGTTCATATGTCTATTGTTATATATCAATTCCACAATAAACTCTGAAATTGTGAATGCTCCAACTTTGTTCTTTTTCAGTACTTTTCTGGCTATTCAGAGCCCTTTGCAATTCCATATGAATTTGAAGATCATCTTTTCTATTTCTGCAGAGGGCCTTTTTTTTTTTTAACATCTTTATTGGGGTATAATTGCTTTACAATGGTGTGTTAGTTTCTGCTTTATAACAAAGTGAATCAGTTATACATATACATATGTTCCCATATGTCTTCCCTCTGGCGTCTCCCTCCCTCCCACCCTCCCTATCCCACCCCTCCAGGCTGTCACAAAGCACCGAGACAATATCCCTGTGCCATGTGGCTGCTTCCCACTAGCTATCTACCTTACTACGTTTGTTAGTGTGTATATGTCCATGACTCTCTCTCGCCCTGTCACAGCTCACCCTTCCCCCTCCCCATAACCTCAAGTCCGTTCTCCAGTAGGTCTGTGTCTTTATTCCTGTCTTACCCCTAGGTTCTTCATTACATTTTTTTTTTCTTAAATTCCATATATATGTGTTAGCATACAGTATTTGTCTTTTTCTTTCTGACTTACTTCACTCTGTATGACAGACTCTAGGTCTATCCACCTCATTACAAATAGCTCAATTTCGTTTCTTTTTATGGCTGAGTAATATTCCATTGTATATATGTGCCACATCTTCTTTATCCATTCATCTGATGATGGGCACTTAGGTTGTTTCCATCTCCGGGCTATTGTAAATAGAGCTGCAATGAACATTTTGGTACATGACTCTTTTTGAATTTTGGTTTTCTCAGGGTATATGCCCAGTAGTGGGATTGCTGGGTCATATGGTAGTTCTATTTGTAGTTTTTTAAGGAACCTCCATACTGTTCTCCATAGTGGCTGAACCAATTCACATTCCTATCAGCAGTGCAAGAGTGTTCCCTTTTCTCCACACCCTCTCCAGCATTTATTGTTTGTAGATTTTTTCATGATGCCATTCTGACTGGTGTGAGGTGATACCTCATTGTAGTTTTGATTTGCATTTCTCTAATGATTAATGATGTTGAGCATTCTTTCATGTGTTTGTTGCCAGTCTGTATATCTTCTTTGGAGAAATGTCTATTTAGGTCTTCTGCCCATTTTTGGATTGGGTTGTTTGTTTTTTTGTTATTGAGCTGCATGAGCTGCTTGTAAATTTTGGAGATTAATCCTTTGTCAGTTGCTTCATTTGCAAATATTTTCTCCCATTCTGAGGGTTGTCTTTTGGTCTTGTTTATGAAAGAGGACCTTTTAATAAGCTGTTGGCTTCAGTTTGCTAGCAATTCATTGAGGATTTTTGCATGTATATTTATAAGGAATATATAGAAGACTATAGTCTTCTTGCATGGCTTTTCTGTCAGGATAATAGTGGCCTCATAGAAAGCATTATGAAGTAAGTGTGCCCTTCTCTTCTACTTTATTGGAATAGTTTGAGGATTGCTGTTAATTCTTCTTTTAAATGTTTGTTAGAATTTACCAGTGGAGCCAAGTGGTTCTGTTCTTTTTCTTTGTTGGGAGGTTTTTGATTAGTGATTCAATTTCTTATTATAGGTCTGTTCATATTTTTTATATATTCCTGACTCAGTTTATATCATTTGTGTGTTTCTAAGAACAAGACCATTTCATCTAGGTTATCTAATTTGTTGGTGACAGTTGTTCATAGTATTTTTTATAATCCCTTTCATTTCTGTAAGGTCTTTAATGATGTCTATTTTCATTTCTGATTTTAGTTGTTTGTGCCTTTTTTATTTTCTTTTTTTTTTTTTTTTACGGTACATGGGCCTCTCACCGTTGTGGCCTCTCCCGCTGTGGAGCACAGGCTCTGGACGGGCAGGCTCAGCGGCCATGGCTCACGGGCCCAGCCCCTCTGCAGCATGTGGGATCTTCCCAGACCGGGGCACAAACCCGTGTCCCCTGCATCGGCAGGCGGACTCCCAACCACTGCGCCACCAGGGAAGCCCTTTTTTATTTTCTTATTGTAGCTAAAAACTTTTAGCTAGAATGAGAAGATGTGATGGATCTTTTCAAAGAATTGACTTTTTGGTTTTGTTGATTCTCTCTGTTGTTTTTGTCTCTTTTATCTCTAATCATTATTATTTCTTTCATTCTGCTAGTTTTGGGTTTTGTTTTCTATTCCTTTAGATGTAAAGTTAGGTTACTGATATGAGAGCTTTCTTTTTTTCTCTTTTCTTTTTTTTTTTTTTTTTTTTTTTTTTTGAAGTACGCGGGCCTCTCACTGTCGTGGCCTCTCCTGTTGCGGAGCACAGGCTCCGGACGCACAGGCTCAGTGGCCATGGCTCACGGGCCCAGCCGCTCCGTGGCATGTGGGATCTTCCTGGACCGGAGCACGAACCCGTGTCCCCTGCATCGGCAGGCGGACTCTCAACCACTGCGCCACCAGGGAAGCTCTGGTTTGTCTTACTTCTTGAGCAGTGTCTTCTGACACTGAGTGAGTTCTGACTAGGCAAAACAAAGGCAAGTACCTTGCATTAGTCCTGCAGGTCGCCCCCAGATAAGTTAGAACAAACCAACCCAAATGTTTTAGAATAAGATCTGCTCTGCTCCCTTAAGAACCAGGGGTCAGGGCCCCACAAGGACAGCCTGCTGTCTTTAAGACCACTGCTGAGCTGGAGAGGGGGTTAAGGACAAGATAAGTAAAAATGCTGCAAAGCATTCCCTCTGATTTTGAGTGTCCTTTTTCTTGATTCATTGTTCAGCCAGTTGTTGTAAGCCTTTGACAGTTTTTGCTTGATTTTTTTTTTTTCAATGTTTCTCTAGAGGGACAAGTCCTTTGATCTACTTACTGTACCATTTTTGCTGACTCCATTCCATTTGTTTGTGTAATGATGAAAAACACTACTTGTAAGGGATGAAGGGACCCCTAGGTAATTTTAAGAGGAGAGAATACCATAACCAGATATGTCTTTCACAGAGATGACCTTGTAGTTTTGTGGAGAATGCCTCCCAACCTTCTGTAGGCTCCATATTAAGAAAATTAAGTATCTCTCCAGATTTTTATCAGATTTGTGCATGATGATCTGCCCTAAAATATTAGTTATGTAGGAAGGTCACTTTGGGATCTTGAAGGAGGGGTGCTCCTCGAAATGATAATACTCTCTCTCCAGATCAGCTGCGCACTTTAATTTGTGAAGGAGCAGCTTAACATGTGAGCACTCCAAGTAGTATGCGCCAGTGTGAGTAGTAGTGATGATTTGTTTATTGATTGATTTTCCGAAGCAATCTGGGAAGGCCAGGGAGATTTTGGTGATGACGTTACTCATTTTTTTCTTCGGCAGCCAAGAGAACCACAGGAATTGCTTTTTAGTGAATGAATTTTATATTATACCTCTATCTCCCCCTTTTCACTGAAACACAAATTGTATTTTATTGATTCTAATGTAAATACTTTTGACATTTTAATATTGCTAAAAATGAGATACATCTTACAATTAATGGCATGGTTGATAGCATTTATCTTTTCTTAGTGATACATAAGTTAATGATGCAGTTCACAGTTGATGCTGTCTTAGATTTTATGAACTATCAAATATTTTCACTGGGCAGTAAAGCACTTCAGATCCATTTTGGAACAACATAGATGTGTAAATAAATATCTAAATACAAATACATTTATTGATTATGCTTGTTGATTGAATCAGCCTCTCAGTTATTAGCCTGGATGACTGAAGGAGCAGATTAGACATGGTTTTCTTTTCTCCTGAGTGTGTCAATTTTCATGTGAACCTTTCCAGGGTATTAGGTGGAATCATGTCTTCATGGGAAAATAGGAATTAAATGACTAATTGGATAAATTATGCTTATTGTAATAGGCCTAGGAATCCTCAGCCTCTGCCCTCTCTGATTACCTGTTTCATCTGGCCATTGGAATGTGATATATTAGGGTTCAAAGCTCTATTTAGCTAGTTCTGCTACAAGGGGGAAAAAAAACACCAAAAACTAGTTTTCTCCTTTGTATGGTCTGTTTGAAGCCCAGGTCTGGACTGATGCCTTGCCTAAACCATTACTTGTGCACCTGCACACTGTAAAGGGAAACTCTGAAATCTTTGCTGCATTTCATTTTGAGGCTCAGACCACAAAACACGAAGGAATGTAGCCAGAGTCCAGCTGCAATGTTCTTTTACCCCTTATTTCGTTTTTCACTGAGGACTGAAAAGTAGGTTTTAAAGTGATTTTTGAAATGAAATGTGTTGGTCATTGTTGTTGTGCTACTTAACCATCTGTTAGGTAATACATTCAGAATAGACTAGCTCAATAGATTGAGCTACGACATAGCTGGTCAGAGCATTTGGCTTTTCAAGCCCTCAAAAGATGTCTGAAATTTTTTGTTTTATTTTCAGAAGGAGAAATAGGGAGTGGTGTAAATTGGCAGGCACTTTTGAAACTTCCTGGCCTGTCCCTGACAAGGTTTTTACAGATCTCTAAAAGCTGGTCAGCTATTTTTCTGTAGTGGGATTATTGGAACCAAGAGAAATGGTAGTGCTGCTTTTCCCATTTTGTGGATTTTTTTGTGCTTATGTTTATTCCTGTGGAAGATCTTGACTAAAACCCCAGGAATTGCTTTTTTAACCTGATTGATTCTGATTTCTTTTAGAAACAAATTCTAGAGTACAAAGAAATGGTGATCTGTCCAAAATCAGACAATCCTGGGCCCAGATCGTAGTCACTGCATGTGGATTTCATGCTCATGAGAGAAGGAATGGTCAGTTCTAACGATCTGCCACCTTTTTGTGACTGGGGTGCATATAGCCATCATGTATACTTACACATAAAGGAGCTGGGGAGACAGATCCCCAAGCCTGTGACTTGAGCCACCTTTCAGCCACCTTGGCATGTCTGGATGTTTATGGAGCTTCCCCTTCAGCATAACCAGGTTGCATTTTGCCAGGAGGGAAGGGACAAAGGAATTTGCTGAGTGGCAGTGATCAGACTGATGGCCTATCTGTATTCCTTCAGCCTACCTCTTGGCCTGGCCACACTGCCCTATTAATAAATGAATGAGAATTTTTTCTAATGGTGTCTCCTTGAATCAGTGAGAATACTTTGAACTTTATTTGCATAAGTAGCAGATTCTCTATAGAAATAGTGACTGACCCTTGGGATTTCATTAGCATGTATTGAAAACCTAAATTTTTTCTGACTATAATTCTGACTCCTCATTGCTATTCTTCTCTGCTTTAGGCATATTCTTCTCTGCTTTAGGCATAAGATGTTGACACATCTTATATTAAAAATTCTAGATTCTTTCGTATAAACATTGTCGGCTTCTGTTTGTAATCGAGCTGTTTTAATGTGGAGAGTTCAGAAGTAGTCGCTGTTTTCACTAAATTAGCATGTTTACTTTCGTGGCGTCCAATTAAATCTGATGGCCTCCTTCCAGAAGTGGGAGATTTTCACATGATGCTTACGCTTAAGTGATGTGGCCTTAATTTTCAACTCTTCTACTGTTTATCCTATAAATTAGAACATTTTTTGTAACCTTTCATCTTCATTTTATTATAGGTTGTTGCTCAGATGCTGGCATTTAAAGTAGTCAGGAACTCAGACCTCAGACCTTTATATTGAACAATGATTGTGATGACTTGAGGCAGAGGGTGAACCAAATGCTTTGGTTTTCTATTTTTTCTTGCTGTGCACCTTAAAAGTATAATCAAACGAATATTTTTCAGTGTGCCTAATATAGCTGAAATGAATAAAATTATTAGTTCTTTCAGGTTTTCTACTTGATTACAGGAGTGTGACCTAAGTTGAAAAATCTCTGTTCATGTGAAAACTTTCCCAAATGCCTATAGTCCAGCTCCATTATAACTACCTAAGAGTACACAGTGGAACAAAAATAAAGATGAAAAAAAATGTTTCTGTACATGCAGCATTGTAGACGTGTTTTAAAACCAGTCAGAATATTCTTAGGTCGTATGAGTCAACCCTTCATTTCACAAATGGAGAAAGAGGTTGCAAGATGAAGTAAGGTCAAATAAGTTAACTAAGCCTTCACGTTGATCTGGCCCCCTGAGGGAATCAAGCCCAGAAGATGGTCCAATTGTTAAGCGTAGTACTTTTAAGCAAGCATTTAGGAGATGGAAGAAGTATATTTATCAAAAAGGGGCTATAGGGCTTCCCTGGTGGCGCAGTGGTTGAGAGTCCGCCTGCCGATGCAGGGGACACGGGTTCGTGCCCCGGTCCGGGAAGATCCCACATGCCACAGAGCGGCTAGGCCCGTGAGCCATGGCCGCTGAGCCTTCGCGTCTGGAGCCTGTGCTCCAACGGGAGAGGCCACAACAGTGAGAGGCCCGCGTACCGCAAAAAAAAAAAGGGGGGGGGGCTATATATGAGACTGAAATACCCCTTTCCTGGTTTAGGGGAAGCTCACTGGTAAAAAATGCCATGATGTGAATTCCTATATATTAAGCGGAGTCACCGTGTTCTTATTGAAAATGTTAATTATTTAAATCTCATTTATCAGTTGGTTCACTTAACATTTGTTTTTCCTCTAAAAGGTACAATGCAAAATGCCTCTCTTTTCTTCTCTCTTTCCTCAATTTATTTAAACTAGGCAGAGTTTGTTTTTGGTTTTTTATCACTCAAGTCTTTGAAGTTATGTTGGGACTTCACCTGTAATCACTGAGCAACTGGGGAAAGGTTGTCCTCTCTGAGTCTTGGTTCACCTGGTATAATATCTATGCCACTAGATTATCATGAGGTTTAAATGAAGCACAGTGCTTGGCACACAGAAGATGCTCAATAAAATTTTGCACCTACGATTATGTATACTTTGAGCTTTGCAACAGTAATTCCAGGCAGCCATGTATTTTTTTTTTCTAATTCTAGGTGCTAAAAGGAAACGTGGGCCTAAGAAAAGGTTAAGGAAAATTAAAAATGCAACCCAGTAGAATAGTACTAGATTTCTTTTTGTAGTAATGCCACAGGGTACATCGTCTTTCAGTCATTGGTGTAAATGGAAAGGACTAATGAAGTTTCCCAGAGCACAGGGTAAAATAAACTGTTGCAGGGGCTTCCCTGGTGGCGCAGTGGTTGAGAGTGCGCCTGCCGATGCAGGGGACACAGGTTCGTGCCCCAGTCCGGGAGAATCCCACATGCAGTGGAGCGGCTGGGCCCATGAGCCTGTGCGTCCGGAGCCTGTGCTCCGTAACAGGAGAGGCCACAACAGTGAGAGGCCCGCGTACCACACACACAAAAAAACAAAACAAAAACTGTTGCAGGTCTGAAGGCTTGTTTCTTACTTCAACTACTCAGGGAGTTTACTGCCTAATATCTGCTAATGAGTCAAGTAAGTGTCTGTGTTTTAGAACCTATCGGTTCAGCGAATGCTGAAACCCTTATTCATAAAAGGAATGTAGAGCAGGTTCAAATAGTTAAACAGTTCCCAGCCTGGCCCGCTACTTACTTTTTTAGTCTTATCCCAGTGCCCTCTCAGTTCATAACCTAATTGTGGTTGTACATAAAGCTCTTCCATTATTATCTAAAACTTGCCTTGTAAAGTCTTTCTTAATTCCCCATAGTTTGATGGACTGTCGTAGCCTTTTGTGATCCTATGAGCAATTCTTTCTATGTAGTATCTCAGAAATGAGTTATGTTTATATATGTTCTCATTTCATTTTAACAGCAACCCAGTGATACAAGTGATGTATTAGAGTTGTCTTTTTGTTGTCTGAAATATTTTCAGTGTAGAAACTGCATCTTACTTGGCATGAAACTTACTCCATTGTCTTACCCAGAGCCTTGTATTGTGTAAACACTCAATAAATATTTTTTGAATTGAATTAGGAGAGCAAAAGGGATGTTCAGTTTCTGCAAATGCTATTAAGTAATCTGACACTCCATGCTCTAGCCCATAGTTTTAACTCTAGATGCTCTGGCCAGGACAATCCTTGTTTCATACACTCCCTTAGGACCATGGGAAGCTATTAACTTCAGTGCCTGTTGTAATCCAAGGCACAGGCAGTCGTGCTAATTGGGCTGTGTTCAGGAGGGAGAGCAAAGAGTGTGTTTTAAAATGAGGAATCCCCATGGAAATTTTAGGCAGCAGAAATCAACAAAATAAAAATGCAGAAGGTGGTTGCTGGGTGAAACAGGAAATGAACACCCTACGGAGATTAGGCAGTCCACTGAGAGAGGGGAAATGTGGAAAATGAGTCAAAAGTAATTGTGTAGCCATTTCATCTCTGACATTTGGAAGCATATTGTTGTGTGTGTTGTTTTTAATGAAGTGTGTTTTACAGTGCTGATGTTATTATCTGGATGAGGAAGTCTTCTCTAGTATTATTGTCATCTCAGCTTTCTGCAACCAACTAAATTAAAATACAGTAATATAATGGGACAGTGGAATAAAAAAGAAAACCAGATGACTCTGACATGTGACCCTAACTTGAACTTACTGCTTTTCTGGTTTGCAGTGTGCTCAAATCAGTGTAGAGAGGTTCAATGTAATGCTTTGAGGGACCGGGGAAAGTAGAGGAATAATATATTTAGTTAATAGTGGGCTATGTCATGGGTTAAAGATTGTTACATTATTAGAATATGTGAAATCAGTGTTTCTCAACAGGAGGTCCCCAGAGCATCAGTGAGTTCTCCAGGTAGCATGGACTGGCCTTCTGCGGTCTGTTATTAATGTGCATCATATGACGGCATAGATGCTTTGGATTCTGATATGAATTAATCATTTACTCTAATAAATAAGACTTTGAAGAATGAAGACATTGAAAGTAGTATCTTTCTTTCCTTTAATTCTTATGTTAGATCTTTTGGTAGGCAAATAGTGAGGGATATGAGGATAATTATATCAAGCCAGAGAGTTTGGAGTAAGTGATTTGTGGAATCTTTCAGTTTTCTGAAGAAATAAATGGGTGGAAAGGTAAGAAAATTATTTTTAGGTAGATGTGAACTTACTGTAACTTCCCAAAGCATCTTATTATAATAGTTCTTTAGACAGTTTTCTAGGAATAACATTTATGTCTTGGATAATAGTGTAATTGTAAAACAAATTTATATCATTCTTTTAACCAGATGGTTCTATTCACTGCCATTTTTTACTCCTCTCCCCACAATAATTTACAGTTATAAGATCACCAAATGTAACTTCTGAATTGGATTAAATGATCAATTGGTTTTCAGAGTTTTTCTTCTCTAATTCCTTGAAATGAAAAATTGATATGAGAGTTAACTCATGTATAGTTAAGTCACAGGAGAGTTAAATTACAAAAGACTTACATCACTGAAGTCAGACCATATGTTGAGGACTAGTACATGTTTGTCACTGCACAAGATGCTGGTATTAGGTGAAATTACTCAGCTGCTGAAGTGGCATCAGGGATGGAGAGCAAGTCAGTAGACAGTCATCCTCAGCATTATAAGGGTCATGTTAGAAATACTTGGGGATGAGTTGAGCAGCCAGCAAAGGCATGCTTTAGGAGGTGGCCCCTAAACATCTGAGCTGCTGAGTGTGGAAGAGGCTTAGGAGCTGCCCAAGCAAAGGCTAGATACAACAGAAGGACACACACCCTGGCAAAAAACAGGTATTGCCCCTTTCCATTGGCCAAAGCATCTAGTTTCTCACCCAGCCTGGTGAGTGACTTCAGGTTGCTCAGCAGTTTTCTTTTAGGCATAAATAAAAGAGGGATAAGTTAATAGTTCAATCTTTAGTTGATGTAAAAATGAAAATTACTTTCAAAGATGATTAGCTTTGAGTGGTTAATATCAATATACATATATCCATTTATTCAAAGCATAGTAATATATCTTTATAAAGTGTTCTGGATCACAGGTTGGTTATAATAAATATATGACTAATTTGACTTAAATATATATTCACTTCCATATATATTTAACAGGGATTAACTATATATATTGGCATGTGAATAATAAAAGTTGTGTTTTCTAAACTTAGGAAAGGAGAAATGGCTTTGCCACTTCACTCTTCTGAAAGAACTTCAGTATCAAGCACATCTTGAACCAGTTTATTTTGCCTCACTAGTCTCTGTGCACTGGCTTTAGAGAAATGTGAAGAGTAAAAGAGGGAATTTATATAAAATTACCATTGCATATAATAGTCAGTCAGTAAATATTTGTATACGGGGTGATAATAATAAGTAGAAATGAGAAATTTGAGAAGTCCATGGCTTCTAATTCAGAAAGGATCTCTTAAATAAATCACAGAAACATACAGACCATAATATGAGAAATGATCCATAACTTTGATTTCATTTCTTAAAACTTGCTAATAACAAAATGAAAAGGTAAGCCACAAATCAGGAGAAGAGATTTGTTACCACATAGATCAGCCAAGGGTCAGGATCCAGAATATGTGGGGAAGAAAACCTTTATATATTAATAAGAAAAGGAGCAGTCAACCCAATAGAAATATGGACATAGTGTATAAAGCAGCTGTTACAGAAGAACAAACCCTAAATATCTAATAACATAAGGACAAAATACTCACTAGTATTTTACTAGTCTCACTGGTAATCAGGAAAATGCAAATTAACACCACAAGAGATACCATTTTACCTCCATCAACCTGGCCAGAAGTCGAATGAATGTCTGTTTAGTACCTAATTTGGTGAGCATATAGATGAAAAGGAACTCTTATCCTTTGTGAGAGTTTCAGTTAGTTTGTTTCAGAGGGCAATTTGAAAATACAGTTAAATCTGCACAAACTTTCCTCAACCTAACAGCCTCACTCCTGGTTATATATTAGGCTTTTGAGTAGCTTTTACATTTATGCTATCTATGAATATTTATTGTGTCTGTATTATGTAGATAATTAAATTATCTCTTGGCTACCTCTATTATTCTGTATTGGAATTATTCACAATTATATAGCTAGTATATACTTTTTTTTAAAGTGACTCTATCCTTTTGTACTATTCCTTTCAGGGTCTCCATTACATTGAAACATAATTTTCTTTTTTTATAAATTTATTTATTCATTCATTCATTCATTTATTTATTTATGGCTGTGTTGGATCCTCGTTGCTGTGCGCGGGCTTTCTCTAGTTGCAGTGAGCGGGGGCTACTCTTTGTTGCGGTGAGCAGGCTTCTCATTGTGGCTTCTCATGTTTTGGAGCACGGGCTCTAGGCGTGCAGGCTTCATTAGTTGTGGCATGTGGGCTCAGTAGTTGTGGCTTGTGGGCTCTGGAGCTCAGGCTCAGTAGTTGTGGTGCACGGGCTTAGTTGCTCCGTGGCATGTGGTATCTTCCCGGGCCAGGGCTCGAACCCGTGTCCCTTGCATTGGCAGGCAGATTCTTAATCACTGCGCCACCAGGGAAGCCCCCCCACCTTTTTTTCTTAAAGCTACTTCCTTTAAGACTAGAATACATGTTTCTTTGTATACAGCATCTCCTTTTCATACAGGGTTGATGCAGGTGGTTACTTTTTCTCATAATTCATATAATTTTCATATACCAGTTCTTGATTAGTTTTAGATTTATAGTAGTGGTTCTCCATATTTACTTTTGAGGAAATATTGATGATAATAAATGCCAAGAATTTTGAGTGCTACTCATTTATATTATTGGAAACCTTTTTTAAAAACTTATAAAAGAATTAGTTCTTCCCATCCTGCTTGTTAGTAACTCCCATTAATATAAATGATGACTCCCAGGTTCATGATGTGGAGAGTCTAGTGATGAAATACTAGAAGTGTTAACAGTAGTTAGTTATAGAAATTTACTGCTGTAAGTTAATTAAACACACCAGTAAGCAACTGGAGCGTTTTATTATTTAGTTTGTATAAATACACAGTTGGAAAGTTAATGAGAAATGGCAAGTCTCTTGGAGTTTGATTGACAGCTATACTAAACCTTTTTAAAATGTGTAGATGACGAATGAATTTATTGAGACAACTTCTGTTGTAAAATATTCCATAGAAGGAATATTTATTTTTGAGTGTGCAGTAGCATAATTTTGTCATTTCTGACTTTAAAAAATTAGTTACTAGAGGAAAAACTTTTTAGAAGTCACCTCCTAATATTGAATTTGCTAAATAGTGTTCTGTATGGGAGATACAAGACTTTCTTTTATTATTTTCTGGCTTCTATATTATTTGTGGTCTCTGCATAAATCAAAAAATGGGAGATTCCTGAGGTGGTTGAAAAGAATTTGGTAAATAAATAGCATGTTATTTTCCTTCAGAGGTTTCTAGGGGAAATGATAAGCAGTATTCTGTTCTAAGAAGATACAGCTTGGTCACACTTAATTGAAAGAAGTTTCCTTTCTCATTTTGTATCATTTTGGGGGGAACCTACCTGTCTTTTTAGCATGCAATTTGGAATAGACACTTAACTCAATTTTGTAGTATTTTTATTATTAAATGCTAATTCAAAGTCAGGGTTCATAGTATCAGAATTATAAACACATAAATGAACCTGCTCACCTATTCGTTCATTCATCAAATGTTCAGTAATTATGTACTGCCTGAGAGACATTTTTCTAGGTCTTTGGATTATAGTAATGGGGGCGCTGGTGGGATGAATTCGGAGATTGGGATTGACATATATACACTAATATGTATAAAATAGATAACTAATAAGAAGCTGTTGTATAAAAAAATAAAATAAAATTCAAAACAAAAAAATGGCAGGGACTTCCATGGTCGCGCAGTGGTTAAGAATCCACCTGCCAATGCAGGGGACACGGGTTTGCTCCCTGGTCCCGGAAGATCCCATGTGCTGTGAGCAACTAAGCCCATGTGCTACAACTACTGAGCCTGCGCTCTAGAGCCTGCGAGAGCCACACCTACTGAGCCCATGTACCTAGAGCCCATGCTCTGCAAAAAGAGAAGCCACTGCAATGAGAAGCCCGTGTGCCACAACGAAGAGTAGCCCCTGCTCACCTCAACTAGAGAAAGCCCGAGCGCAGCAACGAAGACTCAGCACGGCCAAAAAACCAAAAAGGCACAAAATTCTCAGAAGTTATGTATATGTGCCATACAAATTATATTCCCATCTGTGGATCAAATGGGGACACGTACCAAAATGAATGCTTTCCCAGAAGGGCTGGTTGTAAGCACCAGGAAGAGATAATAGTAGTAGCAAGGGGACCATGCTACTCTGATAATGGCTCTGGATCTGGAGAGAGAGAATAGGAAGGGGCAGGGAGAGTTGTTCATGGAAAACACTCCAAGTGTGGACCTTGCAAATATAAAGCTGAGTGTGATGAAGATACAGAGAATGTTGGGTGTGTATGTAATATAGATTGCAGTGGATACAGTTTTAATCCTGTGTCTGCTTCTGATGGGAGTTCCTATAACAATCCCTGTTTTGTTCGAGAAGCATCTTATATAAAACAAGAACAGATTGATATAAGGCATCTTGGTCATTGTACAGACACAGATGACACTAGTTTGTTGGGAAAGAAAAATGATGGACTACAATATCAACCAGATGTGAAAGATGCTAGTGATCAAAGGGAAGATGTTTATATTGGAAACCACATGCTTTGCCCTGAAAACCTCAGTAGTTACTGTATCCATGGAAAATGTGAATTCATTTATTCTACTCAGGCTTCTTGTAGATGTGAGTCTGGTTACACTGGACAGCACTGTGAAAAGATAGACTTTAGTATTCTCTATGTAGTGCCAAGTAGGCAAAAGCTCACTCATGTTCTTACTGCAGCAATTATTGGAGCTGTACAGATTGCCATTATAGTAGCAGTTGTCATGTGCATAACAAGAAAATGCCCTAAAAACAATAGAGGACGACAGCAGCAAAACATAGGCCATTTTACTTCAGATACATATTTCCAGAATGGTTTAAACTGATGACTTTTATATGTATACTGACGATGTGATGTACATATAAATTATGTCTTTTTTTTAAAGAATGGAAATATTTATTTCAGAGGCCTTCTTTTTGGACATTTTTAGTGTACTGTTGGCTCGTATTTAGAATATTCAGCTACAACAGTTTTGGACTGTTTAGTCTTTGTTTTATGTTTTTAAATACAGAAATTGATTTCACAAATTTGTATTACATGGTAATTCTAAGACTTGTTCTTTACCCATGCAATGTAATATTTTTGCAAAGACGGACCACTTCCAAATGGTTATAAAGTCATACCCACTTCTTCCACAGTGACCACAGCAAATGACCAAGCTTGAACTGAAGGTAAAGATATTTACAGATTACTTTTCTTACAAAAAAATCTAGAAGACACTGTGTTTAGACATTTCAATGTTCTTGAGATTTATTAACCGATTTTTTAGACACTACCTGTTGCATGAACTGTAAAGCTGTGTGTGTTAGGTGTAAAATATTTATAAGATGTATGAACTAGAATTTGATCATTTCTCTCTTTGAAAAAATAATACTGAATTTTTTAAAGTATATGGTAGCAATGATGGAACGGATCACTGAAAAGTAGATTTAGATGTTGTGAAAATAGTCTGTTTAACAAACAGATTTGAATAAAGCTTACTCTGTCATTTAAAAAAAACAGTTAAAACTATCTCCTTTTTTCCTTTTTAAAATAAATGATTAGTTTAAAATCAATTCTGTAAAGGCTAGATGTTTTTATAGAGCAGATACAGACTAAGAAAGTGAGCATATTATCTCAGCTTATTATCTAATTTGAGAGATAATAAAAATACCTTGTTTTGTGCCTTTTATTCAGTAACACTCCTTTCTTTACCTTGTCTTATGAACACATTGCAAGATTCATCAGGCATACCCCTGGGAGAGCAAGAAAGACAATCTGATTTTGAGCAGAGAATGATATGGCTGGTTGATGGGCGGTTTGGGACTAGTCTCAACAGTCATTTTGTCACTAAGAGTAAAGGCCCGATTATTGACTAGAAAGTACTTTTTAGATAAAGTTTTAGGACCAACTTAAAAGTTGTTAGTTCAGAATATCTATTACAGTTTTTTGGCTTTTCCAGTGAAAATAATGTAATTATGCTTAAATGACCCAGTCCTCACTCCCTGCAAAAATATGCTGACATCAGGACCTATTTGTTTGACAACATTAATTCAGAGGAACAATAAGCAGTATTTTCACACTCAAAACTAGCCAATGACATAAAAGTTTACAAATATTAAATTAGAAATGCTTCATTGTCATGAGTTTCACACATGGGTGTGCCTGAATGTACACTTGTATACACAGAGCAACATCAGGTAATATTAGAAAAAGATCAATTCCTAGAACTCAGATAATCATTATATTCACCAGATGTCTTTTGAGTAAAATATTCCTCTTCTCTCTATTGTGTTTCAAACACTTGAACTCCTGGAAGACACTAAAACTCAATTTGAGTATACACTGTCTTCATCTAGGAGTCATACACTTACTGAGGGTTAAATTGTTTATAGCTCTTTCAGTTAACTCTTTTCTACTTTAATCTTTTATGAAATGTCCTGGGGGTAGGAAACCCAAAGGGGAAATCCATGGACATATAAAGAAAGGCCGAAAAAATAGGAGAATACACATATAAGGAAATAGAAATAATAATATAAAAAAAGACTTTTAAGAATTTCAAAATTCTCAAAGGAGGAAATAGCATCCATAAAGAAGAATGAGATTTTATGAAACAGAAATAGGTAGTTGTTGGGACTTCCCTGGTTGTCCAGTGGCTGAGACTCCATGTTCCCAATGCAGGGGGCCCGGCTTCGATCCCTGGCCAGGCAACTAGATCCCACATGCTGCAACTAAAGGTCCTGCATGCCGCAATTAAAAAGATCCCACCTGCCATGCAACGAAGATCCCGTGTGCTGCAGCTAAGACCAGGTGCAGCCAAATAAATTAAAAAGAAAAAGAAATAGGTAGTTGTGACTCAAGAGACATAGAAAAATGTATTTTTTAAAAAGACCCTCATAAATAGTATACTAGACACACTTAAGCAGAGAATTTGTGAATAGTAAATAGAAATGAAAAATGTCACCCAGAATGCAGCCCAGAGAGATAAAGAGATATATGAGACAGAAGTTATAGGACACAGAGGTTAATTAAGAGGTGTCAACATGTATCTAATAGGAATATTCTAGGAATAGAGATTAGAGGGAATGGCAATGAAGAAGTGTTATTTAAAAGTGGCTGAGTAAAAAAATACAGAGAGGTAATTATGACAACAGAAAAGGAGACACTTATAGATACAACAGAGACTGAAAAATCATAAGAACATACTGTGACAACTTTTAGGTAGAATGGATTTTTTTAGCAAAAAGTATATAAAATATAACAAAATTGATTTTAAAAGAAATGGGAAAACTGAATAAGATCTGTTTCCGGAGCATGATAGAATAGATATCTGGACCAACACTGAAAATGTAGGATTAAAAAAAGAATCTTTTTTTTTTTCTGATTGTCATTCTCTTAATGCTTTTTTTTAAAATTATTTATTTATTTATATTTATTTATTTTTGGCTGTGTTGGGGCTTCGTTTCTGTGCGAGGGCTCTCTCTAGTTGTGGCAAGCGTGGGCCACTCTTCATCGCGGTACGCGGGCCTCTCACTGTCACGGCCTCGTCTTGTTGCGGAGCACAAGCTCCAGACACACAGGCTCAGTAGTTGTGGCCTGTGTGCACAGACCTAGTTGCTCCGCGGCATGTGGGATCTTCCCAGACCAGGGCTCGAACCCGTGTTCCCTGCACTGGCAGGCAGATTCTCAACCACTGCGCCACCAGGGAAGCCCAAAAAAAGAATCTTAAATGTATCTATTAGTTAACAATAAAATAAAGAATACTTAGGTCAAAAACTGAGTGATGGCAAGAACCTAGAGAGATAAGGTGAGCAAGCATTTGCCTTGAAGGCATTTAATAAACAACCTGATCAGGATAATATGAGAAACAGACTTGGTAGACAAACTGATTTATGGACATAAATACAAAAATACAAATTAAAATGTGTGCAAGCTGAATCGAGCAGTTGAGAAGAGTCAATGGCTCAACACTAAAAAGTCTTCCACATAATTCACTCATTAACAGATAAACAGAAATATCATGTGGTTGTTTTTTTACTAAGTGCAGAAAAAGCATTCAATAAAATTCAACACTTATTTAGAAAGACAATAATAGGTTTTGATTAGGAGCATAAACTGTAGAACCAGATGGCATGAGTTTGAATCTAAACTCTTACTTACTGTGTATGGTATTGTCTTGATTTCATGCTTGTTAGATGTTGGGCAGAGAACCCAACTATGCTGTGCCTGGACTTCTGACCTACAAAAAATACGAGCTAATAAATGAGTGGCTTTTTTAAAAAATTGAGGTGTGATGGACATATAACATTATATTAGTTTCAGGTATACAATATAATGACTCAATATTTGTATATGCTGAGAGCTGATCACGACAATAAGGCTAGTTACCATCCATCACCATACAAAGTTACAAATGTTTTCCTTGTAATGAGAACTTTTAAGATTTATATGTTGTTTTAATCTGAGAAATGTTTTGTATTTTTTTAATAGTAATAGAAAACAGTTACATCACGTGACCTTGGACAAATTACTTGATCTCCCAATGCTTTACTTTATTGTCTGTAAAGTGGAGATAATAATAGTACCCGCCTCATTAGGTGTTTGGGTGGATTCAATGAGCTAGTATGTGTAAAATATATTTGGCACATGGTAAAGCCTCAGATGATTGCAAATAGTACTAGTCGTTGTTATAGAAACTATTTGAAAACTAGAAAAAGCAGGGAATTTCCTTAAAATGCTAAAGAATAGTTATCAATCCTATAACAACCATTAGGCTAAATAGTGAAACTATTTCCATTAAAGTTAGAAAGCAGCTAAGGATGCCAGTTATTATACAGTAAAATATTTTAAAACATTATGCTTGAGGTCCTGGTCTATATAATTAAATGGAGAAAAGAGATGAAGTATAAATATTTTAAATAAAGGGACAAAATTGTCTTTTGCAGATATGAATGTTATGTAGAAGCTGTGAGGGAATCTGCAAACTATTAGAATTAGAAAACTAGCACGTTTGTTGGATATAAGATCAACATGAAAATTAAGTAAATTCTGTATACCAGTAATAACCAAATAGAGAGTGACCACAATATAAGTACCTTGTAATATATTTAATAAAAATGTGAAAGACTGGGCTTCCCTGGTGGCGCAGTGGTTGAGAGTCCGCCTGCCGATGCAGGGGACATGGGTTCGTGCCCCAGTCCGGGAGGATCCCACATACCGCAGAGCGGCTGGGCCCGTGAGCCATGACTGCTGGGCCCGCGCGTCCGGAGCCTGTGCTCCGCGACGAGAGAGGCCACAACAGTGAGAGGCCCGCGTACCACAAAAAAAAAAATGTGAAAGATCTTTATCAATGAAAAATATATAGCATTATAAAAATGATAATGAAGGACATAAAATATGTGAATAAACGAGTGTACACATATATGTACCTGGTTTAACTAGGCCTTCTGCTACTCTGATTTTTATGAAAATATATCAAATTAGTTGGGCTAAAAAATAAATAGGATAACCAAATACTTTTTGGAGACTTTGGTTTTTTGTCCAGAAAATCATGGGGGAATCCCTTCTTCCTGTCAAGATTCAATTTAAAACAAAAATTTCCTTTTATAAGTTAGTGAGTGAAAACTTTAGCATGTAAATAGCAAAAAGAAAGAAAGGAAGGAGGAAAGAGGGAGAAAGGAAGGAAAGAAAGAAGTATAGAATCCAGACAATATAAAAAGCTTTTGGTTCCGTAGTTAAAAGAAACAGCTCAAAGAATTATGAAAGGATATTAATTCCATCAGTCAGATTTCAGTCAGGAAAGCAGAATCACTATGAGTCTTATGGTATAAGGGATTTATTATAAGCATAAGATATTACAAAACTGTGGGAGAAGCTGGAGAAGAATCCAAAAGGGGGAGTTGGAGGATCAGAGAAAGTCCCTAACCAGCCCTTCAGAAGCTTGGTGCAGGTTGGACAGCTCAGGCCAGGAGGTGGGAAGCAAGATCTAACCAGCTGCCGAGTGGAACCCCAAAGGAGAGCAGGTGGGGAAACATCTACGGAGGACTGTTACCACTGCATCTGTTAGTGGGCCTGGAGTCACTGTTTGTCATCAGCACCAGCAGTTGGGAACAAGAGCTAGATGCGGAAGAGGAGCGCCAAGACCAGATGGAATCTGCAGGCAGCCTATGTCTGTTACTGGGTCTAACCACCATTCACTTCAGAGCTTCATGTCTGCTGCTTCACTTCTGTTCTCCAAATCTCATGCCAATTTTTGTTCAGCTCTAGCCTGGATCCACACATGTGCTGGTATTCTGGGAAATAGTTCTTATTTAGCCAAGTGCACACAGTAAAAACCCACGACAGGTGTGAATAGGCTCTGTACTCTATTCTAGGAATATAAAGATTACTAACACCAATAGTAATCACTCAGAAAATTATAGTTGCTCTTACTGTGTTTCAGGTACTGTTGAAAATTATATAGTCACAATAGCAGTATGAGATTAATGCTGTTATTATTCCCCTTGTATTGATGTGTAACCTGAGTCACAGACAGGTCAGCTTTACTTCCAAAGCTACACATTGTTCTCTAGGGTTAGCATCAGCAACATTCTGGAGGAATCTAGTAAAATGGGGACATACTTAAAAACTGTATTCATACTCGAAAAAGTTGCTCAAAGGAGGGCAAAAATTAGAAAAAAATAGAAACAGCCTAAATCTTCGTCAGTAAGGAAGTAGAGAAGTAAAGTCTGAATATCCATGAGATAGAGTACTAATTAGGAGTTCAAAGAAATGCATTACATATGTATATAAGCAAAAATACCTCTTAAAACACAGTACTGAGGGGAAGAGTGAGTTGCAGAATGATATACGTGATCTATCACTGTTCATTTAAACATTTGTGTTTTAAAAGTGTAAAAAGTGATATATACAGATGTTCACCAAATTTATAAAGCTAGTAGCTTGTGGGAGGGGCCATGGCAGATGCGTTGCTTGTCTACCCACAGCCATTCTTGGCTTCCTACTTATCAGCAGAGCTCCATTTTGTTAATTATTCTTTCTCTTCATTTGCTATATGGAAGGTGGGGCTCAGCCCCCAGCAGTAAATTACAACTGGCTGTTTACCAATCACAGTAAGTCCGTTCCATCACCAGTGCTTGGTTTGTGCATAAACTTGTGTCACAGTTATGGCCAGTTCTCTGGGGGTATTTCTGGGAATGGTTTTATGTACTAAGACAGATATGACTGGGCTGCTAGTAATACATATATAGTGGCAGAATAGAAGGATGGGAAAAACTGGGTTCTGGATAAAGTCATCAAGTTCCTGAGTTAGCCAATCCTGGAACTAATCTGTCTCCAGTCTTATTATTTAAATCAGTTGATTTGGGTTTTCTGTTAATTGAGGTTGAAAGCATCCTAACTGATGGTAGTAGGGATGGGGAACAAAGGAGGCTCACTTTATCTGTAAGCATTTTATTTCTTTTAACTAAAAAAATGCAAAAAATCAATTAAGTTTGAGTCGTGGATATATAGTTATTTGCTCATTATTCTCCAATTTAAAAATAGAAGAGTGGCACATAAGTTATATATACATCGTGAACAAAGACATGGGAATGATCATTGTCAGTTGAGGGGCAACTGGGAAATATTTCTCAGCAAATGAATCAAGAACCAATTTGTTTGTATTCATTTAATATATACTTACTTGCTTTTCACTCTCTGTGTAAGCTACTGTACCATTCAATTTGGGGCTCATATTTGAAATCACTGTGTTTTTTATTTGTAAAGAGCATCTTTTTTATATATATAAATTTATTTTTTGGCTGCGTTGGGTCTTCGTTGCTGTGCACGGGGCTTTCTCTAGTTGTGGTGAGCGGGGGCTACTCTTTGTTGCGGTGTGCGGGCTTCTCATTGCGGTGGCTTCTCTTTGTTGTGGAGCACAGGCTCTAGGCACGCAGGCCCAGTAGTTGTGGCTTGCAGGCTCTAGAGCGCAGGCTCAGTAGTTGTGGCACACGGGCTTAGTTGCTCCGCGGCATGTGGGATCTTCCCAGACCAGGGCTCAAATCCGCGTCCCCTGCATTGGCAGGCGGATTCTTAACCACTGCGCCACCAGAGAAGTCCCATCAATCAATGTTTTAGTGCCTCACTTTTAAAAATGAATGGTCAGGGACCATTAGAAAAGGAAGAGGAAACAAGAGGGTAGGAAATTATTCAAGAAATAACATAAGAAAAATTCTAATAATTTGAAGGACTTGATTTCAGATTGTGGGAGCCCAGTGAGTGCCAAGCACTGTGATATTTCAAAATGCTAGAGGTAAAGTGAAGATTCTGAAGCCTTGCAGAGGGGAAAAAATACAACGGAATGGGAATCATGATATCTGACTGCTCAAAGTCAACACTGAAAGGTAGAAAGTGATGGAACAATGCCCTCAGAATACCGTGGGAAAATTATTTCTATAAGCTTGGCTTATATATGGCATCCCTGGGCAATACTGTGGGCTTGATTCTAGACCACCACAATAAAGCAAATCGCATGAATTTTTTGGCTTCCTAGTGCTATATAAGTTATGTTTACACTATATTGTAGTCTGTTGTGTGCAATAGCATTATGTCTAAAAAACAGTGTACATACCTTAATGAAAAAATACTGCTTAAAAATGCTAACCATCATCTGAACCTTCAGCCAGTCGTAATCTTTTTGCAATAGTAACAGCAAACATCACTGATCACAGATCACCATAACAAATACGATAATAGTGAAAAAGTTTGAAATATTGTAAAAATTACCAAAATGTGGCACAGAGAGGTGAAGTGAGCAAATGCTGCTGGAAAAAGTGGCGCTGATAGACTTCCTCGATGCAGGATTGCCACAACCTTCCATTTGTAAAAAATGCAGTATCTGCGAAGCACAATAAAGCGAAGCACAGTAAAAACCAGGTGTGCCTATATCTGTCAAACTGTCAGTCAAATACATGGTAGAAAAGTCTTTTCAGACATGGAGGTCCTAAAAAAAAAATCTCCCTATGCACCTTTCCTAGGAAACTCTTGGAAGATGTGCTCTATTAATACAAGGGAATAAACCCAGTAAAAGTAAAACATCATTCAAGGAAAAGAAGGGATCCAGCACAGCAGAGAAGCAGAGGGATCTCAGGATGATGGTGAAGGGAAATGTAGAAGGTCAGCTCTTCAACTGGCCTAGAGAGCAGGAGGACAAAGAAGGAGTGAAAGATTATCTGATGTATTTAATTATATTTTGAGGGAATTTTCATTGCTTTCAGGGAGTCAGAGAATGACTTACTTAGAGGTACATCAATAAATTTAACAAATGAAGAAATTAGATGGTAATTAACTCCAGGAAGAACCAAGTTGAAAAGAAAGAAAATATAAATATCATTCATTATATGGGTCTACTCAAAATAATAATTATGTAGTTACAATACTGTAACATTGCACATTGATTTCACCAAAGAATGTGTTTTTGTTTGTTTGTTTATTTTTTGGCCATGCGCAGCTTGTGGGATCTTAGTTCCCTGACTAGGGGTTGAACCCGGCCCCGACACTGAAAGCGCTGAGTTCTAAACACTGGACTGCCAGAGGATTCCCCCAAAATGTGGCATTGACCTTGTTGAGAGAATGGGAGGAAGAAGTGTGGTTGTTTTGGGAAGAGATGGGGAAGCAATGTGTAAGAGAGAGAAATCCTCATCTTTTCCAGTAGGTTGTTTTTAAAACCAGAGAATCAAGAAACAGGAATATAGAGTATTAATTATGTATATGTAGGGTAAATACTTTAAAAAGCAGCTTAAAGCATTGAGAATTGTTGGCTCAGGGGGTTAGGAGTTGAGGGAGAGGTAAGGTACTACCTAAGAAACATATAAGCTAATATTTTTACCATCAAGTTTGTAGAGCAATTTGACTTTTTAAACCATGTACATATATTCTTTTGATAAATAAACATTAATTTTTAAGTATGTTTTATTTATACAAAACCTTTTTATTTGTAACCCAATTTAACACAATTCAACATTTATTCAGTGCCTGTTATGTAGATTATTGTACGAGAGAGATATGTAAATATATGATCTTAAAGCAAATCCGTAATGTGAGTACATGCTTCCAAATGGAGGATAAATACTGATGAATCTTAAAGCACCATCCATTCTGATCTGGGACTTGGGGGGAGGCTTCAGTGGATTGAGTATTTGCATTGGGACTCAAAGGATGAGAGGAATTTGAATGGGAGATTAAATGCCAGCTGTGGCCAGTGTTGTCAGGTCCCACCATGACTGCAAAAGTAACTATGTGTAGAAGAGTCTGGGAGAGCCGTGGGAGGCTATGTTGACTTCTCTGCCTTTCCTAGACATTTCTGTTAGTCACTTTTTCCTGAGGATTTATTCCTCCCTGCCCTATCACCCAGAGACTCTTAATTTTAGTATTGACTTTACCATGCTGTGTTAGGTGGTGGTTCTCTCTCTGCCGGCACCCTGCCTCTTCTTAAACTTTTGGTCTAATTTAGAGAGGGATAAGGAAAGAGAAAAGAAAACCTTGGTTTCACCTGACCAAATGTAGATTCCTGAATGTAAAGATAGGAACTCTCTTCCGTAACCTCACAGGCAACTAGATATGGCTGTTACCTCTTTTGAGGTCCTAAGGTTAAACAGCCATTTTCACAGTTTGAACATAATTCTTAGAAACCTCAAGAGTAATGTAGGACACATCTAATTGTTTGCAAAGGAATGTAATAATTTCATAACTATAACATAATTTACATTTAGGTCTTTAATCCATCTTGAGTTTATATACACTACCAAATGTAAAATAGATAGCTAGTGGGAAGCAGCTGCATAGCACAGGGGGATCAGCTCAGTGCTTTGTGACCACCTAGAGGGGTGGGATAGGGAGGGTGGGAGGGAGACGCAAGAGGGAGGGGATATGGGGATATATGTATACATATAGCTGATTCACTTTGTTATACAGCAGAAACTAACACAACAATGTAAAGCAATTATATTCCAATAAAGATGTTAAAATAAATAAAAATTTTAAAAATGGAAACTAAATAATAATAATAATTTATTCCTGTTATATGTCAAAACTGCTATTCAGAAGTAATGGGCCGTGTGTGTGTGTGTGTGTGTGTGTGTGTGTGTGTGTGTGTGTGTGTGTGTGTGTGTGTGTGTGTGTGTGTGTGTGTGTGTGTGTGTGTGTGTGTGTGTGTAAGTGTAACATCCTCCAAATTTAGGTTTTTGTGCTCTGGATTTGTTTTCTTTTATATTGTTGGGTCCATAAGAGGAAAGGCTGGCTTAGAACAAAATAGCAGAGCTAAACCATATGTTTTGTACCAAATTAGAAACAGGTGAAGATTGTTAAAATCCCGCAAGAGCTTAGAAAAGCTTTAGACTCAAGTTTGTATTAAAGGCAGGTGGTTATATGTACAATAAAAAGCAGTCACCAGCACACCAGCTTATTGATACATATGTGATTGATCTTTTTGGATAAAAACAAGGAGGAGTTAATAAATCACTGCACATAGCTATAAAGATGTTTGGGCTTGAAAGCCTAGCCTGTAAGAGCAAATGTGGACCCTGAAGGAAATTTATGAAGCATAGATCCTTTTAGCTTTACTTAACAGCTAACATCTGACTGACCCAGGGGGACCATGGAAATTTACTGCTGGGCCATTCAAATATGTAAGCTGTTGTGTGATGTAGAACAGGTAAAGATTAGCCCAGTAACAAATATGAGGCTATAAAATAAAATGAGATTTCGATGACTTGTAAGTACTTGTCAAAGGTCAGCTCCAAATGACTGGTCAGAAATGGGAAAAACTTGTTGATAATTAAAGCAGATTGATTATGACAACCTAGGCGTTAGCATTGGTCGCTCCCAGATCAGTGATTCTTCAAGTTTCCTCCTCCTGTGAAATCCATACTTAAACAGAATGACTTTAAGGGCCTTTAAATTGTCTTTTTGTGTGCTGAAATTGGGTAAAATTATGAGTTGAGGTAATTCCTTTTGCAATTCCATAATTGAAATACATCTTTCTCAAATATATTCTGAATATATGGAATTTGTAGACAGCCTATTCATTCTAGAACACTGACTTTAGCTAACTTATGTATGCAATTTTGAGCTTTGACATCTAGAAAGCAGGTAGAAGTTTTTAGGCTTTCTGATAGATGATCTTGAATTAACCTTTAAACTTAGGTAGTTAACAGATTTATGCACACAGTTATTGAAAAATCAATTTAGTGAAATTAAGTGGATATTTCAAAAATGTGTGGATTTATTTCCAAGCTTTTTGTCTGCTTTGCTTTATGTAAGTCTCCAAAGTAATAAATGTACGTAATATTGTTACTAGGATTTTAGGAGTTGCATTTTGGACTTTAATAAGATCTATAGTTATTGATGTCAACATTCGCTGCCTTTTTGACTTACTTTACCAAAAGGTTGCCACATAAAAGCTAGATTTGGTTGTTTTCAAGGTATCAGCTTGTGAAATCAGTGGTAAATTTGGTAATAATTTGGTTCATGAACATCTCATTTGTGAGTTGAAGAAATCCCACAGATTTTTTATAGAAATCTTGACTAAGTGAAATTTACAAAATAATACAAATGTACAAAATGGGATTATTACTGGGCGGGGGTGGGGCTTGGGTCCATGGTGTTAGAATTAGTTTAAGATGAGGAGTCAAAAGGCACCAGTTGGAATTCTAGCTCTACCACTTCATCCCTACATTTACTCCTCCCTCCATTAAACCGGTAAAAATGTTCCAGACATTGTGCTCGAGGAACTAGGATACAGTATTAATAACAGTTTCCATTCTTGTGGAAGATACAGAGGCATAAGCACGCAATTACAATAGTGTCAAAGGTCCTGCGTTGGTGAGCGTACAGGGTTCTATGAGAGACGAATAGATAATCCCAACTTGGGGCAGGGGTAAGGTCGAGTGGGGTAAGATCTCTGGTTGTAGTTGAGTGTTAGAAAAGACGGTGTGACCTTGGGCACCTCAATAACAGTGCCTATAATAGGACAAGTGCTTGTATTGTATTGATAATGTATGCTAAGTGCAATACCTAATGCATAATAGGTATTCAGTAAATAAAATCCAGCATCAGCATCCCTGTTGTTATTTTGGCAGTGCTCACTGGCTCTTTTACTCTGGTGCTGGAGTTCCTTGCCTTCTATTAATATACAGCAAACATAGTATCTTCTCTTGTGGCACTTACAGATAGGTGCTGGGGAGGTGACGCATAGTAATAATGATAATTGAATGCCTACTGTATCCTGGTAACTGTGCTGGGTCTTCGGTTTTTTTGTTTAGTTTAATTCTCACAAGCAGTCCTGGAAGATTGGTGTTACTAAACCCATTTTAGAGATTTGAAAACAGGTTCAGAGTAGTATGCCCAAGTTCGTAAGTAACAAAGCTGGGGGCCTGAGTCTATGCCTTTCTGACTTCAAAGCTTAACTTCTTATACCTAAATCCCCCTTCTACTTTTCTTTTCTTCTCCCCCAAGAAATAGGTATTATAATTAAATAAATAACTTTGACGTAAAGGTTTGAGCACCTGAGTGGCTTACAGAGCATATACCATTAGTTGCACTGATATATTTAAGCAAATCTATATTATGTGCACACATTGTGAAGTAGAAATTTAAAATGGTGAGCAGTTTTTCTTCCAAATTCGTATTCCAGATGGAAACATCTTTTGGCATTACCAAGTATGTAGGTTTATGCACCTTGCACGCTTAATTGTAGTTTAAAAAAAAAAAAACTTTACAGATTTTTGTGGGAAACAGGTGCTGTTAAACCTGGGCAAATGCAGGATGGCTGTTAATGTTGTGGAATGTGATTTTGATTTACTTGGCAGAATTTTTATTTTATAAAAACGACTATTCAAATAGACATGCTCTCCATCCTTTAATTTTGCTCTGTTTGCTGAAATTTGCCTGTAGAATATTTTTCAACAGTTACTAAAAGGGTGTGGAAAAACCGAAAGGTTTCTAGAAGGAAATTGATTCTGAATTCTTTAACAATTTTCACAACCCTGCAACTTACAAAGTTTTTTAAAAAATGGGGATTTTTTTAACCTTCTTACTGCAATTATTTGGAATTCAATTTCCCTGAAATTCCCTTCTCTTTTCAGTACAGCTCTGTATAAAGAACTATATTTAATATTGGCAAAGAGAATAATCTGATGTAAATCTTTTCATTACGTAATTTCTCCTCTAAAAACTTGTGATGGCATCTTATTACCTGTCATATCAAATTTAATATCTTTTTTTCACTGGCATATATGATTTCCTATTATACATTCTCTCTCTCTTCCTTCCCCAAAGGAGAGGGGAAGATCAGTCGTCTTCTTACTTTTTTATAAGGACTTTTGTCACCCTCTGCCCATGAATTATTTCAACATTGTTATCTTTTGTTTGCTGCTTCTCCTTTGATCTATTATCTCTCTCTCCTCACTTCCCTCCTAGACCTTTCCTCTGTGTTTTCTGAAACCCCTCTTCAGTGACTATAATATATACAAGTCTTCAACCTCTTTACTATATATGTGTAGTATACAACTGCTAGAGGTGAGTAAAATCTCTGGCTCTCTTCTGAAAGTATCATTTACCCTGGAGCCTTCTGAAGAGGAGACTGTTTCTTCTACATCCCATGTCTCTGGGTCTAGAGAAGGTAATGTCAATTCAAAACCACTTCTCAGTAGCATGTACCTAGTGTTTTGACACTTGAAGTAGATCATTTTCAACACCTCTTTCTCTATATGATAAAATTATTTTCAGTAATAATCATCACATGAAACAGATGATAATAGCCAAAAAAGAAAAGCAGAAATTTTTCTTTTATTAAAAAAAATATACATATATATACTTTTTCTTTTGAACAGTTTCTGTGTGCCCATCTTCAGGGAGCAATTTTAAAGGTTTGTATTTTACTGTACCTTGTTCAAGGCTGATTGTAAATATTTTTGTATCTGAATAACCTTATCTAAAACTACACCAGGAAAAAAAAATGATTCGGAACTAAGAAGAATTGCACATTGCTATCATTGTTTATTTTGAACCTACTGTTTAAACACGGGAATATGTGGGAATATGTTACACCAGACAGTCTGGGGACACAAACTGTGTACAAAGGAAGCTTCGAAGATTCCAAACCATTTGAAATTTAATCAAATTGGAAGTGTGTAGTTTAGTCCACTTCGTTGGGCTGACTGTACAGCTGGGAGTTCTTTGAATTAACTTCCATGTTGATATAATATTTATTAGCATATGCATAATGAAAACATCCTGATTTGAAGATTGCATACACATAGAAATCAAACAGTCACTGCAGCAATTGTTTAGAACTTAGACCAACAAACGATTTTTTTTTCTGGAAGGATTATTTTATCACTGGCATTAGGCATTAGATTCGTTGTTTTTAACCCATTTTATTATCATTTTAAAAGTCTCTGCAGATTTATGCACCTCCTTATAGACTGCCCCCATCTTCCTGCCCTGGCTAGGCCACTGTCTTTACCCTAGTGGCTTCATGCTTGTAGTTTCTCTTTTCAGTATTCCTAAATATTCTTATCCCATCATCCTTACCTCTAACCCACTTACCTATGGGAAAAAAATCAAACTGTTGGAAAGATTGGAGCACTGTAAATTCAAGTCATCTATTTCAGTTGGACTAATACATCCTAGATACCTGATTCTCCTTCCACATGACGGTCTTAAACCTTCTCTCTTTTTTCCCCATCCCCAGTTGTCCCTTTCCTTCCTGATAAATCATCCCATTTCTGACTTTATAGAGAAAGTAGAAGCTACCAGATGGGAATACTTCAACCTTCCATCGAAACACATCAAAACCTTTTGTAATCATCTCCATCATCTTCAAAATGCCCTCTCCTTTGTCGACCCTGACCCAGCCCTCTAGTCCTCCAGCTGCTTCCTCTGAAAGTGCATCTGTATAATCAGCAAATTCTCCTGTATCTTCAGGCTTTTCTCAGGGAGTTCAGCCTATCTCTTGCCCTAACTGAACTTGCATTTTCCCTGAGGACCCCATGAGTACCCATTTAGTAGCTATTAATTTTCTTATGTGCTAGTAGGTATTCAGATTCAGGAGATGAGATTGGGGTTTTCTTCCTCTTGTTGGTTTTTCTAGATTCTTACCTCTTTACCCTGTTGGCAAAGGAAACATACGAAAACCTATTCCTTTGAGACATATGCTCTTCAGCTTTACCACTCTTTCAGTCTCTCAGTTATAACCCCATTACTCATCATGTGTTTTGGCAACAGAGAAACAAGAAACAGGTGACATAGGAAAGAGAAACAGTCTTTCTCTTTCTATTCAAAATCTTGCTGTTATGGGTGACACTAACACACAAGTGGATGATTCATTCAACACCCTAGCCTTTCATTTCCTTGATCTTTTGGCACCAGTGATCTCCTGCATCCCATAGTTTTTATCTACTCCCCTGGTTACTCTCTGAGTCACGTCATCATTTCTTTCAGTCCACATCCAGGATCTGATTCAAGCATCCTGCTCTCTGATGACTACCTCAGCTCCTTCGGCTTGTGTGTTAGCCTCTTGTTCATTGTTCTTCTTGGTGACCTTCAGACCTGGCATTTTTATCTAGTTTACATTATATGTCCCATTATTTTAGTCACACCTTTGTCTTGCCCCCGCCCCCCGTGACTTCTCATTCTTACAGCCCTGTTGTCCATTTTCTCTGTACCTGCTGCACCCAGGCAGATGTGTAGAGAGTCACGCAATAGTATCATTATAAACTCATGATTAATTACCATTTCTGGGCTCTCAGTAGTGCTCAGCAGTTCTATTACATTTCTTTGTTGAAGTTGTTCTACCATTTGATCGAACTTCCATTCATTTGGGCAAAATAAAACATTGAGTTCTTCATGACCCCTCTCTATCCATCACCCTTCACTTCCAAACCGTAACCAAATCTTTATGATTTATCTCCTAAAAGTCTTCCAAATTAGTCTCCTTTTTTCCATTTCTTATATCACCACGTTAGTCTAAGCAGCCGTGATCTCTCACCTAGATTACTGCAACACGCTGGTCTCACCTTCTCTAAACCATTCTCCACAGCAGTCAGCATATTTTTATTTCCAAAATGCATATTGGTCATTGTCAGGAAAGTTCAAGGAGGAAGGGTTAATTAAAGAAGAAATGTATCAGTTGAAAATCTAAGCAAGTTAACACCTTTGTTTAAAGTCCTTCCATGGTTTCTTATTTCTATTAGGAAAAAAAATCAGACTATGGTCTGACATGGTCTAGAGGGCCCTGCATAGTCTACCTTCCTATCCAGCGTTAGTTTCCTCTCTCGCCAGAACTCCCCTCAGACCAACTATACTGTCCTTCTTTTAATTCCATGAAGCAGCATACTTACCCCTGCAGTGGTTCTTTACATATGCTGCTTCCTTTAGTTGGAACATTCCTTCCCTTAGCTCCTACTCATCTTTTTTTTTTTTTTAATATTTATTTGTCTGCACTGGGTCTTAGTTGCCGCATGCGGGCTCTTTAGTTGCGGCACGCGGGATCTAGTTCCCCCACCAGGGATCGAACCTGGGCCCCCTGCATTGGGAGCATGGATTCTTAACCACTGGACAACCAGGAAAGTCCCCTACTCATCTTTTTTTTTTTTTTCTTTTTCTTTTTTGCGGTACGTGGGCCTCTCACTGTTGTGGCCTCTCCCATTGCGGAGCACAGGCTCCGGACGCGCAGGCCCAACGGCCATGGCGGGTCCAGCCGCTCCGCGGCATGTGGGATCTTCCCGGACTGGGGCACGAACCCGTGTCCCCTGCATCGGCAGGTGGACTCTCAACCGCTGCGCCACCAGGGAAGCCCCCTACTCATCTTTGAGGTCTCAGCTAAAATGTCACTTTCTCTCAGAAGTCTTCCCTGGCTCTCTCAGTCTTTTTGTCCACCTCTTTTCTGGAATAGTGTTCCTTTCCTTCAGAGTACTTAATTTATAAATTATGTACTTGTTGGTGCAATTATGTGAGCAATGTCTGTCTGCTCCACTGGACTTTAAGCTCCATTGTCTGTGTTTGCTCACCCTTGTATCCCCACCACCTAGCACCATACCTGGCACACAGTGTGAGTTCAGTGAAGAATTGTTGAGTGAATAAACTGTTTCCATAGTGATCAGTTTCTTTCATCCTTCCTGTTATAATGGGAGACTTGGCCCACCTGCCATCCAAGGCAAATCCTCCTCCTGTGCTCTCACCACCTGTAGGATGGAGACCCTGTTCCCTCTCACCTTCTCAGGGCATCCCACTATGCTTCACCATGTTACTGAGCTCTCTTCTCACTGTGGCAAACTTCACATCATCTCCCTTTCCTCACCTTGTCACTCCTGAACTCACACCAGTCTTCCTTCATCTCCCACTGCTTCATTTAAACGTGTTTACCATATTACCAAAGCTACCTACCAATGAATTCATGTAATTACATCCAATAGACATGTCTTCATGTCTCCGTTGCTTGAACTGTCAGCAGCATTTGACTACTGATGATATCTTCCTTCTTAAATTGACACTTTCTCTGTGCTTTTCTGGTGAGACACTTGGTTTTCCTCAAATCTTTCTGAGCAGTCCTTCCCAGGCCCCTTTTCATTTCCCCATCTCTTGTTGATATTCTTAAGGCTCTGAAACAACCCTCGTCTTTATGATTTTTTTAGGCCATCTCATTCATAACCTGGGTTTCAGTTTCCCTTTAAGGTTTTGTAATTCTTGATATTTTTACCCCAAATTTCTCTTAACTTTATGTATAAGGATATTTTTTGTAAAATATATTATCTATATTATATACATGTAAAGTATATACACCTGCTTCTCCTCAGCATTCCCTGTCTCAGTTCATAGACACCACCATCTACCTGGTTACTCAATCAGGAAACCGAAGGGTCATCTTTGACCCCTCTGTCTTCACCACTGTCACAACTGTCTATCACAGAGTCTGGCACTCTACCTACAAATCATAGCTCAAATCTACTCACATATGTTCCTCTCCACTACTGGAACCCTAATCAAAACCATCACCATTCTGGTCTGAACCATTGCAACAGCCTCCTAACCAGGTCTTGTTCCCCTTTATTTACTGCACTGTGGCCAGAGCGGTCTTTAAGAAATATAAACCCCAATTCTGTCACTCTCGTGCTTAAGAAATCTCTAATTAACCTCCCATTGTCCTTAAGGATATAGTCTAGATGTCTTGTGGTTTACAGGACCCTGTGCAGTCTGGTCCCTGCTGACGTCTCCAGCCCAGTCTTCTAGCACTGAGCACTCATACTGTGTTCCTCACCCCACCCCCTAGCTGTCTATTTTAATGTCGCCTGTACTTTTATCAAATTAAGATGACAGCCTCATTTTATCAGTTGCTTAGGCTCAAAACTCTGAAGTTATCCTTGACTCCTCTGCCTCTCACACCTCATATAAGATCTTTCAACGAATCATTTGGCTCTGTCTTCAAAATACGAGAATTCAGTTACTCCTCACCACTTTCACAGCTACCATCCTGGTTTATACCACCCTCTTTTCTTGGCTGGGTCTTTGCAGGAGCCTCTCCATGTTTCCTTTCTTCCTCCCCTGCAGTTTGTTCTCTCAGAGAAGCCAAAGCATCTGTGTCTCTCATCTTTTCAGAACCCTCCAGAGCTTCCCCTCTCGTTCAGAGTAAAACCCAAAGTCCTTACTCTGACCTACTGGGCCTTGCGTGATCTGGACCCATTACCTTGCTGACTTTATCTCCTCTTCCTTTTCCCTCACTCTGCTCCAGCCATTTCTTATCTTGTGTGCCTCTGGCCTGCCTTACAGTTTTACTGCATCCTCATCAACTTGGAATGAATTATAGATAAAGCTTTAGTGTTATTATACAGCCCAGCAGAAAAATGTGAGTTTTTCTTTTTTTAGTCATGACAAAGTAAAACATAGTAGTCTCTTTTACTCTGCCAGGTGGAAGGAAAGAGAGACATGGGCATTTTCAGGAAGTGTGCAAAGGCAGAGAGAAATGAGCTTGGTGTGTTCATGAGACTATGAGAAAACCACTGGAACAGAATAAGGTTGCAGATAACTGACAGTTCAGATCACGAAGGCCTTGAAAGCTAGGCAAAGAAGTTGAAATTTAAAACAATAACTGGTTAGGAAGCAGGGCTGCTAAGTGACATGATAAAAAGTCTTACTTAAGAAGGAAAATAATGATACTACCTTCTAGTGAGTAGAGGACAGGAATGCTGCTAAACATCCTACAGTCCACACAACAACAAAGAACTTTCTAGAGTGGCGATGGGAATGGAGAGATGAGAATGTTTCACAGGAGAAATGGCTTGTCGACCTGGTGAATCACTGCATATATAAAATGCAAAAAAGGGTAAAAATTGAATGCCACTCTAAGCCTGAGTAACTGATAAAAGTTGTGGGAGAAGACTAATCTAGACAGGAGAAAGTAAGTTGAGTTTGAAGTAAACTCGTGACCTCAGAACATACTGAGGATGTGTTGTCACATTTTCTACAAGCACAATGAGCAGAAGTGATCTTAATATGCATAATAAAAATTTTGAATTAACTCTAGCCAGGTCCTCATCCCCAGCTGAGCCATCAAAGAACCAGACGTGGATGTGGGGCTCCGAAGGTGAAAGCAAGAAACTAACCAATTTGGAGTCCTTTTAAAAAATGTCTGGTTTGGGGAGGAGGGGGAAGGGCTTATAATAATTGTATCTTTTGAAAATAAGAAAGGTTCAAAATAAATTTCTTTTACAATTTTATTCCAGATTGATTGTGGCATATCCTTCATATATACATACACACATGTGAAGTAATTTGAATATGTATTATATACAATATTTATATATATATAAATTTAATTTTAAAACATTTCCTACTTTCAGACCATACACATGAATCTCTTTTTCTCACATTTCATTTGCTAGCACTTCAGTAGGTCTACTTTGTAGCCTTAGCTGATGCCTATCATCGTGACCCTTTGGCATTATACTCTTGAAATATTTTCTTGGTTCCTGAAGGAAATATGAAGTTATATTCAATATATTTATTTTGGCATATTCAGAATTACAGAATCTTGGAGACGGATGAGATATTATACCCCATCGAGTCCAATGGGCCATCCAGTGTTTGATTCCCCCCATGTTAGGCTCTAGGGCTGCTGTAACAAATTACCACAGACTTGGTGACTTAAAGTAGCAGAAATTTATTCTCTCGTGGTCTGGAGGCCAGAAGTCCAAAATCAAGGTGTCAGCAGGGCACCGAAAGCTCTATAGGGGAGATTCTTTCCTTGCCGTTTCCGGCTTCTGCTGGCTCCAGGCCTTCCTTGGCTTGTGGCTGTGTAACTCGAATCTCTGCTTCCATCTTCAGGTGACCTTCTCCTCTTCTCTGTGTCTCTCCTCTGTGTCCTTATAAGGACACTTAACTGGAGTTAGGGCGCAACTGGATATTCAAGGATATTCTAATCTCTAGATTCTTACCCTTTTCCCAAATAATGTTGCATTCACAGGTTCTGGGTTTCCAGATATGGACATATGTTTCGGGGGAACCACCATTCAGCCTACTAGACCCCTGAATGCATGGGGGTTTTTTGTTTTGTTTTTGTTTTCATAGATGTAGTTTTTCGTTTTGTTTTGTTGAGGTTTTTTTTGTCACACAAAGAGGGAGAGAGGAAGTGATGGGACAGGGCCCAGTGTTGTCCCCCAGAACAGCTTCTGAGGCAAAGGTTCATCTGGATTCATTTTGAAAAAGCAATTTTGGGGTCCGTGTTTCAGGAAATTCTCCAGGCTGTCAGTCTTAGTGCAAACAGCTTAAAACAAAAACCTCCCTTCTGTTCACCACTCAGGGATCTAACGCAAAATGCAAAACAGACCTGTTTGGAAAACGCCTGACCTTAAAACAAGAGTGAGGCCTTTAAAGATGCGTTACATACAGAATCTCCCAGGAATCAAGTCTGCTGCGACTCCACAAAACCAGAAGCACAGAATAACATTTCCAACTGTAGAACTCCTGGCTAACAAAAAAAGAGGAGGATCACAGAAGACAGGCAGGGGGTCCTACCCGGACACCTGCCTCTTCGTTTTGTTCTGAACAGACTCATAAACTGGAGCGTAGAAAAGCGGCCTCGGGGGTGGGAGCAGATGCTCGGTGGTTGCGGCTCAGTCTCTGGGGAACAGAGGGGCGGCTCACTGTTTGCCCGCCTCTCTGCCCGGCCTCCTTTCTGGCTGATCTCTGCTGGTCCCTGGGATCCCTCCTCGCCCAGCACCCCCCGTGCCATGGCCCTTCTGTCGCTTCTGCTGCAGGCCACCACGGCCACGGCCCTTGGCCGCCACCTCCTCCTTGACCGTGTCGATGATCTCATTGGGGATGCGCAGGTACTTGATGGTGCTGCTGCGGATGTAGCACTCGGGCATCAGCCAGAAATTGTCTCTGTCCCTGGACTTGCAGATCACCTCACGCAAGTTGATGTTCATCCAGTTGTCACAGCTCACTAGATGCCCATTGTATGCCTCCCCGTTTTTGAGCTCGACCAACAGTGGGTGATTCTGAGCCGTTTTCAGCAGCCACAAGTGAAGCATGGTGCCAGCAGGGACTGGGCTCCCCGCCACTTCCACCACAGCCGCCGCAGCTCACCGCATGGTTATTATTGGTTGACCGGCCTCTGCTTAGCTTCCTCTACCCAAGATCTTTTGGATTTTGACTAATTCTGTGGTGACATCAACTTTCCTGTAACTTTTTTGCCATCAACTTTGGGTTTTCCTGCTTGATGCCATGAGAATAAAACCAGCTTTTTTTCTCTCTGAAAGTCCTTCATTTGTTGTCCATGAGACTTCTGCCCTTCAGGCTAAACACCTGTGGTTCCGTCAACCATTTCTCTCAAAACTATGGCTCCCATTCTCCTATTCATCTTGGATGTTCTTCTCTAAAGGACCCAGTGACAATAGAAAGAATACTGAGTGTATAACTGAAGACCTAATGCTGAGGTGTCATATCTTTTCCACTAAGTAGGTGACCAAGGCAAGTTAGTTTCTTTTAAATAACAAAAGCACTGGACCACTCTGCTTCACTGCATGCTTTTTATAGTCAAATGAGATTATTACAAAACCTATAAGAAACATAACCTATAAGAAAGGTTCCAGTTATTTATCTGTATGCTTCTAAAAAGAAATATTAACTCCCAGAACTAAACGTAGATCTGTCAGTATCATCTGACACAGTACTAAGTATTGATAGTCGGCACTAGCACGTTCCCTGGTTATCTGCTCTCTTTCTGTTAATACAGCGTGGGATTACATTGGCTTTTTGGTACTCATGTCATAATTCTTTAATCACACGGAAATTACTAGGTACTAAAGAGCTCCAAACCATCTTCACAGATAATCTATTTATTGCTTTCTAATTCATTGACTTTTACCACGTAGGGTCAGTGAATTTTTCAAACAACTTGGAAATATAATTTAATTTGGAAAAGAATTTAATATTGCTCATTTTAATTGCATTTTCTGTAAAAGTATAATAATAGGAAATGTATACTTATTCCTCTAGTTATTGAATCTAATACTCCCTTAAATTAATTCTGTTTATGGTGCTAAGGACATTTTTCTGGCTGTACTTGAATGACCACATTCTTATCTAAACCTTCTGCAGTCTGCTAATGAGATTCTCTATGTATATTGAATTAAGATGCCTTTGATTTGTATCTTATGTCCTGATGGTAATAGGTTTTACCCTTTTAGATGGATTTCATTTTTCTAGATTGCTTAGTAGATCTATAAATCCATGTACTTTCGCAGAGTAAGATGACTGTGTAATGGTTGGAAGCTATTATACTGTTCAACTTGACGTGACCCCTTAAGAATTTGAAAGCAACATAAGATGTGAACTCTGTCCTAATATTTGATCTGTCTTAAAGTTTCCCTATTAGAACCTTTGGCTCTAATCACTCTTTAGATTTGTTTTAATGGTACATACACACCTTGGGGCTCTTTCTTTCTATAAAGAAGCCCCAATGAAGTAATAAAGTCAATGTCATAAGATCCATTCATCAGGATTCAGAGGCTTGGTTTTCAATGTATGCTTATTTCAGTTTACTTTTCCAACATTTGAAACAGTTTCTGCATTTATAACTTGGAAATGGAGATATTTGTGAGTTTGGAGAGCTATGCAGATAGTCTACATGTAATGGTTTATAGTATAACAACTATACAGCATAGAGCGTTAGGACTCTAGTAAATTTCTTCATACTTGTCCCTTTGTTGATATATCCTTTCAGTTAGGTAGTTTCTTTGCAGGCTACCCCATACAAGTTTGAAGGATTCCCAGATACCCTGTAAAAGCCTGGTGTGTTACACTTTACTTATCCCGAATTTGCTTTGCTGTCATTTTTAATGCATCTCAATTTAGGGCCAAACTGTATGTCCTAGTTTAATTTTTATAGCTTCAATTAAATACAAAGCTATATCTTCTTGATGGGTGTATGAAGCATTTGGTGTTCCACTGTAGAGAATACAGACAGATCATGACTTTGCTCGCTCCCCAGTGCCTGTAATTTTACAGTACGACAAATTTACCTTTTGGACATTACGTAATCAGCAACTCGAGAATTTAATATAAAGCTTTAAATTCTGTTTCCTTTCTTTCATTTTCCCTAGAAAACAGTATCCTCCAAGCATTATGGAATGTATCTTTTCCTCAGACAATTAAAACACAATTGAAATTAAGAATATCCAGTAATTGTCACCTACCATTTATTTCTGTAAGGTTATGTTATTCTTAAGAATAGTCAGATATTGCAAAACTAAGCAAAGTAAAGTTTCTTCTTGACCCTGTCTAAGTTGTGATTGATCTGTTTGTAGAGAAATCTGTTGCAGAGGCCAAAATGCATGCTTGGTCTTGAGAATCGGGAAAATATGACTAGAACATAGATATACTCTAACCTTTTCTTCTTCATTTGCAGGAGTAGGAAAAGGGAAATAGTGAAGGAAACTTACTCCCTAAAATAACTCATCACTTTTATAAAGATCTACAGATCTCATGCCTTTGTTGCTTCAGTGAATCAGGTTAAAATGGAAAGTCTTATGAGAACTCTATGGCATGAGTACATTGCCTTGGAGAAGTAACATCCAAATAGCGACCCCTGCGAATGTGAATGAATTTTTGATGAATTTTTGCTTATTGGTGCTGTGGATTTGACTAGCCACCTCAGAAGCAACAGAAACCTTAGATATCGCTTTCATGTCTGATATTTTTCTTAATCTTCTGTCCCTTTAAGTAGAAGTTGAGATGTCAGGTCCAAAGTATAAGAGGAAAAAAAATTCTAGGATCTTAATCTCAGGGTGGTAGGTTTATGATATATAAATATGAGACATAGTGGCCTCAACTCCTTGAGAATAGTGGGTCACTTTCTTATATATTTGTCCCTTATTGTATGACCTGTTCAATTTTTTCTTCGAAACAAAGCAGCCATCATTCTGATTTGACTAATGTTATGAAGATATTAAGATAATAGGTTACAATGACTATATAAGTGACTTAGTCCAAGTCTTCAGATGTTTATGCTGTATGCAGGCAACTTCTGCCTTTGTCAACAACTTGGAGGTTGTTTTACTCAAGTTTTTTAAAACTTCTGACCCTACTTTACCTTTTTTAGGTTTCCATTATACCCAAAAGGAGGGGAGAAGTTGCAGTTTGATTACGGTGTCTATCTTCTGAACAAAAACATAGCACAGGTAAGTAACTCCTCTTTACTCCCCTCCTACTTGCCACATGCAGCCTGCTTCCTTGGATCTCTGACCCTCTTTATGAGTAAGTACTACAGTTGACTCCTATTTAACTAGCTACAGTGATAATGCAAAGTTCTTTTTTGGCCACAGTCCTTTTCTGTGCCATTATAAATACCACAAAGAAGCAATGTGTACAAATTGCAATTCTCCGGCCAAACTCAGAAGCCATTTACTGAATTGTTACCTGCTAGTAGACTGTACTTGAATGTGTGGGCTTTATAACCTCTTGCCTCTACAGCTTGACTGATAATAGCTTTCTTCTCACACAGCTTTCTTCTCTTAGACCACTTCTGGGGGCTCATTTTGATTGGGAGTTTACGGAGTAAAGGTTTACTGACTTTGGCAAGTCCCTAATAGTCTCCTCATCTATTATCTAGGGCCCCAAAGAAAAGACCAAGCACATGGTCCTTCCAACCCAGCTTGGATTTTTGTGGCTCTCCTAACATCACACCAGTTCGTATCTCACTTAATGCCTTTCCACATGCCATAGAAAGGCTATCAGATGCTTGGGTTTGCATTTTCCTGAAAGAAATATATAGCATTTCCTTAGCTCACTTGGCTCTACTTCAAGAGGTAGACATGCTGTAAATTTTCTAGTTGTAAAGGAAGATCAGCTTCAGCGCCTTGTTTTTATTTGGACATCCTTCCAATTGGAATATCACATGGATGAGATCCCACTGTTTGGCTGTTCTTTAGTGACATTATCAGCTGTATCCTCAGACCTTTCCTTTTTATAGAAGCAGTAAGGTTTGTGATGCTTTTGTTTTTATGAGCCTGCGTTGCCTTTTATCTGTATGATTCTGAAGACTCACTGAACAATTCCCATATTCATTTCTGATGGATCTAGAATAATTCCTCCATGTGGTGTCATCTTTGCCTTTCTTCCCCTCATCTAATCTCAGTTTAATGTTTTTTAAAAAATTGGTTTTTATTAAGACTCTTATACTTTTCTGATACTGGATCAAATTTCTAGTTTGCAGTCCTCGATTAATCATTTGCTTATAACCTCACACTCATACTGCTTTTATTGTTACTGCCATCCAGCTTATGTTCATTGCAGGCAAGCAGCCTTGCTCACAGCCCCTGGCCCATGACTCATCTTTCCATGTGCCATTCTTCCCACAACTGATGATTTCCATCCCTCCATTTTTGGCAGAAGAGTATCTCAGTCTGGGAAACAGGACCTTAATTTCAAGGATACCTAGCTCACATTACTGATCACAGATGTCATACCATAGAGAAGGTAGTACTTAGACAGAAATGGTCAAGAAGGGGCCAGACTAAGGATACATTAAGGGAGAAGAGGTCTAAGTAAATTAGAGAGTACCTCCAGTGAAGTCAGCCAAGGTGGAAAAGAGTACCTGGAAACTGGGGTCCAGAGTGTGGGAGTCAGGATGTCAGGAAGGTTGGCCTCATTTAGTAGAACTAAGTTCTGATCAGAGTTCAGAGATTCTTCTCTCTTTGCCCTATTTCCTGTTTCTTGCTTTAAGCACATAAGGCCTAAGATCAGAAGTCTGTTGGAAGTTTCCAGGTGAAATCTACTCCTAATTAAGGCTAGGGCTGAAATCCCTGGATTTCCTCATAAATCCCAGCTTCAAACACACACATGCACATGCACACACACTTCTTTCTTTCTTCTCAGGGCCCAATAGGAATGGCAAAGTATGGTATAAAGGGGTGCTAAGAATAGCCCAGCTTGCTTTGAGAACAAGACCAACAGGGAGGCTGACTATGTGCAGTGGAAAATTTGGGACAGCCAGCCCTTCACATCAGACTCAGCTCTAGCCCTGTTTGGTCCTCATTTTAGAGCACTTCCCAGGTAGCTTCTGATTTTATTCTTAACTGAACCAAGGCCACGAGTATGCGGAACTAGTTTTATTCATCTGTTTAAAAAATGGATTACTTCTAGTAATTTTGTATCCTCTGCAACTTTATACTCTTTGAAATTGAGAGATTACATTTGTGTGTGTGTTTAATGGGTTAACCACACAAACTCTATAGGGAGCAAGTATCTTGCTCTCTGTAGTGTTTTTTCATCACTGTGATGGCAGTGATGGAGATGACAATGAAGGAGATGACAATAAACTTCTTATAAACAGACTTTCTTAGGTTTCAGGGTTCATTCAGAAAGCCTCTTCTGAGCATTTAGAAAGAAACTTCTAGCAAATTTGTGACCTTCAACTTTTTTCACTTTAACTCCATTTTGTCTTTAGCCTTACTACCATCACTTTCTTACATTTCAACTTATAACAAATCAAAGAACCTCTAATTATTATGGCTCCTAACCAGGTATTATATTAATAAGATATTTCCAACTTGTGAAGGTTTATTTTTATATACATATATACCAATACATGTTGTCAAAGGGGAGTTTGTCTTCTCAGTCAGTCCCATTTGGACTCTAGAGATGTGAACAAATCATACTATTAAAATGGTCCCACCTCAGTAATTTATAAGCCACGTTAGTGGAGGTGGATGAAAGCATTGGCATGTGTTAAAGTGCCAGAGAAAAAGGAGTGAAGTCATTTAATACTGCATCCATAACTTGGTTGAGGATTTGAATAGTCAATAGGACCTTTCATCACAGCCAGAAATAGTAGTAAAATCACTTTTTTGGTAGAGGAAATGACAGAATTTAGTAGTATTTGTTACTTCAGTATTTGGGATCAGTCCAGCTCAAGTTTTGAAAGCACAAGCTTAGAAAGACAGGCCTTCAAGTAGAATTCCTCAAGTGTTGTTTGAAGAGCTGAGAGGGTTGGTATGGTCTGCTTGCCCTCTTCTTGTCACTATTGTCTAAAGGGGTGTGTGTGCTGGGTTGGGTACTGAAAGGGAATAAAGCAAAATACCTTGTTCTTAGCACCACTTACTAATATTTTTCAAGTGCCAGCCCCTTTGGCTGGAATTAGTCTTCCCTGTTGGGCAGCCTGCAACACTATAGGCATGGGTCTGCTAAATTTCAGGTACAGTGTAATTATTCTTGATTTAAGAAACCAGCTCCTGCCATAATTGTCAGTAAGTTTATAAGGACATTATATTAGTATCTGTGTATAGCACAGTAGTTTGCTTTTAGTTCCTAGAGCATAAAAAGTAGTAAATCAAAAATTATAATACTTGTACCGTATGTTTGTGGAAAGCTTTATAGTTTATGATATACATACATATATATCCATGTGACCCTCATCATCACCCTGCAAAGTGAAAAGGGCAGCATTTGATCCAGCATTTCCACTTCGGGGTATTTGTCCAAAGGAAACAAAAACACTAACTTGAAAAGATACCTGTACCCCCCATGTTTATTGCAGCATTATTTAAAATAGCCAAGACATGGAAATAACCTAAGTGTCCATCAATGGATGAATAGATAAAGAAAATGTGGTCTGTGTACGTGTGTGTACATACACGCACACACACACACACACACACACATACACAGTAGAATATTATTCAGCTATGAAAAGAAGGAAATCCTGGCATTGGCAACAACATGTGGATGGACCTTGAGGGGATTATGCTAAGTGAATTAAATACCATATGATCTCACTCATGTGGAATCTAAGTTAAAAAAAAAAAAAAACCCAAACTCATAGATAAAAAGAACATATTGGTGGTTATCACAGGTCGGGGTAGAGGGTGGTAGAAATGGATGAAGGTTGTCAAAAGCTACCAACTTACAGTTATAAAATAAGTCCTGGAGATATAATGTACAGCATGTTGACTACAGTTAATATCGTATTGTATATTCAGAAGTTGCTCAGAGTGTATATCTTAACAGTTTTCACCACGAGAAAAAAGAAAGTTTGTAACTATGTGTGGTGATGGATGTTGACTTATCGTGGTGATTATTTCACAATATATACATACATCGAATCATTATGTTGTATACCTGAAACTAATATAATGTTATATGTTGCAGTATATTATGGGAGATGAACTAATGGATTGAATGTGGGAGATGGAGGAAAAGGAGTAATCAAGAATGACTCCTAGGTTTTGTGTATGAGCAACTGGATGTATGAAAATGCTGTTTATTGAGATGGAGAAGGGTCCAAGAGACAGGGGTTGGGAGAACCAGAAGTTCTGCTTTGGAAATTTTAAGCTTGAGTTGCCTTTTAGAAATCTAAAGCAGAGTCGTCAAGTAAGCAACAGAATATGGTTCTGGAACTCAGGGTGGGAGGTCAGTTACTAGAGGTACAAATTTGGTAGTCATCAATATAAAGATGATGTTTAAGTCCATGGAACCAGGTGCGATCAACCAGGAAGAGAGTGCAGAGCTAGCCAGAGCAGAGAGAGACAGATGCAGACAGAAACATGCCGTGGGATTTAGCCCTGGGAAATCACGTTTAGATGTTGGATAGAGGAGGATGATCCAGCAAAGACTGTGAGGAATGGCCAGTTGGGTAGAGAGAAAACCAGGAGAAAGTAATAATTTGGAAACTAAGAGAAGTAAATTTCTGGAAGGAAAGAGTAATCAACTAAATATGTGAACTCTGTCAGATGAAGTATCCAGTGGACTTGGGAACATGGAAGTCATTAACGAGCAGTTTCAGTAGAGCAGCAGGTGTGTTGAAGAGTGAATAGGAAGTGAGGAAGTGCCATTGATTATAGACAGCCCTCCTGAGGTGTTTTTTGTGCAGTGAGATAGACATGTGGGTTCATAACTGGAAAAGACTGTAGGTTTAAGGGAGGTCTTTTGGGTTTTTTTGTTTTGTTTTTTATTTGTTTTGTGGGGATGTGGAACCTTTTTGGTGTGTTTTATTTTTTAAGATGGGAAATATCAGGGCAGGTTTATATGCTGATGAGAGTGATCAAATGAAGAGAGCAATTGCTAATACAAGGTAAAGAAGGGATACTTGAAGGAGTAAAGTCTTAGGGAGAGGGAAAGGAAATTGGTTTCAGAACATGAGTTTGTTGACCTAAGATAGAAAAAGGGGCACTTTCAGCAAACTCATAGTTTCAAAACAAAACAAAAAGACAAAAACCAGTTTAACTTAAGAATGTCCTTGGGGCTTCCCTGGTGGCGCAGTGGTTAAGAATCCACCTGCCAATGCAGGAGACACGGGTTCGATCCCTGGTCCGGGAAGATCCCACATGCCGCGGAGCAACTAAGCCTGTGCGCCACAACTACTGAGCCTGCCCTCTAGATCCCATGAGCCACAACTACTGAGCCCGCACACCGCAACTACTGAGCCCACACACTACAATTACTGAACTACACCACAATGAAGAGTAGCCCCTGCTCACCATAACTAGAGAAAGACCATGTGCAGCAGCGAAGACCCAATGCAACAACAACAACAACAAAAAGAATGTCCTTGATTAAGCAGTAAAAGTTATTAATTATATTAAACGTTGACCCTTGATTACATATTTTTTTAATATTCTGTGTGATGGAAAGGGAAATAGGCATAAAGCACTTGTGCAATTGAGTTGCTAACTAAACCAGCTGATATTTTTCATGGAGCACCATCTTGAAAGATTGACTAACACACAGCCAACTATACAGGCAGGTATTTGGCAGACATGTTCTGCAAAAATGAATGAAGTGAGCCTCTTAAAGGAAATCAACTGATGATGAGATTCAAGATTTTGAATGACAGTATCATTAGTATGTCGGAAAACTTGCATTTGCCACCATGACCTTGACAGCTTCCCGTTTCTTAAAGGTGATTTTGATGAAGTTGGTAGTGATATTTAACAAAAGAGATTACAATATTTTATAATGAATGTGTCAGCATTTAAAATGTATATAACTCAGTGAGCCAGTATTTTCAAAATGACCAATGTATGTTGCTATGAAGTCATATACAGCTAAAGATCTCTTCAAAGTGCAAAAACCCAATGGATTTTTTTTTACATATATAAATTTATTTTATCTTACTTATTTTTGGCTGCGTTGGGTCTTCATTGCTGCGCGCAGGCTCTCTCTAGTTGCGGCAAGTCAGGGCTACTCTTTGTTGCAGTGCGCAGGCTTCTCATTGTGGTGGCTTCTCGTTGGGAGCACGGGCTCTAGGTGCATGGGCTTCAGTAGTTGTGGCACACGGGCTCAGTAGTTGTGGCTTACAGGCTCTAGAGTGCAGGCTCAGTAGTTGTGGTGCATGGGTTTAGTTGCTCCGCAGCATGTGGGATCTTCCCGGACCAGGGCTCGAACCTGTCTCTCCTACATTGGCAGGCAGATTCTTAACCACAGCGCCACAAAGGAAGCCCACCCCAATGGATTTTAATGTAACAGCTGCAAAAAATATATTGAAATGGCTTCAGATTCTACATTGCTACTAACCTTTAAGAAGCTACTACTTGTTAAGTTTGGAGGTAGTATCAGAGAAGAATATCTACAATTATCTGAAAAAGGCTATTAAAATACTCCTTTCTTTCCCAATTACATTTTCTCATGAAACAACATGTGGTAACAAAATGAATGCAGAAGAATATATGAGAATCCAGCTGTCTTCTATTAAGGCAGTCATTGCAAAAGAGACTTGCAAAAATGTAAAACAATGTCACTCATCTCACTAAATTTCTTTTTTTGAAAATATGCTTGTTTTTCATTAGAAATGTTATTTATATTAACAAGTAATAGATTTCTATTATTATTTTAAAGTGAATTAGTAAATACTTAAAAGCTTTTTCAGTTTCATATTTGTATATGCCTACATAAACAAAAGCTTTCTGGGGTCCTCAATTTTAAGACAGTAAAGGGATCTTGAGACCAAAAAGTTTGAGAACCACCGTCCTAGAGAATGTAGTCACCCAGCTTTCCTATAAAACATCTCAACTGCTCATAGTCTGATAAACCAAGACACATGTGTCAGTTCCCCAAATGTGGAAACATTATATAAGAGACCTACAAATTTGAATTCTGGTAGTACTGTGCAATACAAATCAGGCCAGCAGCTATCAGTGGATTCTTCCCTATTGCTTTTGAGTTTCCTTGAGCCAGGCTTCTCTACTTTCTTGAAAGTTCAGGGACTTAAGAGTAATACTTTGAGGGTGTAGTTTACAAATATTAATGATGATTTAAATTTGTATTGAACTTAATGGCTTTTGGTATACTTACACTCCTGTATCTCATTTCATACCTTGTGAAGTACGTTGACCAGGTCTATCTTCAGTTAAGAGATTGAGTTGCTGCTATGCTAACTTATTGAGGGTGATGAAGCTATTAAATGACAAACAGAATTCAAGATCAAATCTTCTGAGGTCAGATCCAGCTATATCCCACTTTGTTTCTTCTTCTTTTTTCTTTTTTAATGTGGGCCTTATTACAATTCTATGAGGTGGATAAAGCACAGACATCTGCCTTTTTACATATGAGACCCCTGAGATCAGGAATTAAGTAGAACTAGGATTAGATCCTGGAGATTTCATGACCTCTCTTCTTTTTACTCTTTTACCTCTCTTTTTTCTCAGTTTACTTTAAGACTTCATAGAAAGTAACAGTAGCTTCTCCTTCCAAAAACAGTTGGAAACTTCTGTTCTGCCAGGGACATGGTCTTTCTGTAAAACTTGACTACTCATGGGGCCCACAGTGCACAGCTATTTAGAAGGGATCAATGCCAGTTTACACCCAGCAGCTTAAATTCATGTCTATTTCTCTAACATACAGTTCAATATATATGACACATGAGGAGAAAATGCATTTTTATTTTCTTAATTCTTCTTGGAATCAAGAATACAAATTCCGAGGGTATTTTAATAGTCAAAATGCCATCATTCCCTCCTGCTGCCTACAAAATTGCCAATAATAGAGTAGAAACTATTTTTTAAAAGTCCTGTATCTTAACAACAAACAATTTGCTGAGATATAATTCACAAACCATACAATTCACCCACTTAAAATGTATAATTCAATGTTTTTTAAAATATATTCAACTAGTGGTGCAACTATCACCCCAGTCTGCTTTAAAATATTTTCATTGCCCATAAAGAAACCCTGTACTCATTAGCAGTCACTCCCTGTTCCCCTAAGACTTCCGACCCTAGGCAGCCACCATTCCACTTCTGTTTCTATTCTGGACATTTCATGGAATAGAATAAAATATGTGGTCTTTGTGACTGGCTTCTTTCCCTTAGCATAGGTTTATGGTTCATCCATATTGTAGTATGCATCAGTCATTGCTTTTTATTAACAAATCATTTTGGCAATTCAAAGATGTATATGGTTATACCACATTTCATTCATCCATTCATCAGTTGATAGACATTGGATTGTTTACACTTCGGGGTCATTGTGAATAATGCTGCTATGAGCATTAATGGATAGATACAAGTTTTCTGTGGGGACATGTTTTCATTACTCTTGGATATATATTGGTAGATATTGGGTTGGCCAAAGAGTTCGATCCGGTTTTTTCATAAGATGTTACGGAAAAACCCGAATGAACTCTTTGGCCAACCCAGTACTTGTGAGTGGAGTTGCTGAGCCATATGGTAACTATGTTTAAGATTTTGAGGAATTGCCAGACTGTGTGTTAAAAGCAGTTACACCATTTTGCATTCCCACCATCGATGTATTAAAGTTCCAATTTCTGTCCTTTCTATTATAGCCTCCTACTAGTAAAGTGGTATCTCATTGTGGTTTTTTGTTTGTTTTTAACATCTTTATTGGAGTATAATTACTTTACAGTGGTGTGTTAGTTTCTGCTTTATAACAAAGTGAATCAGCTATACATACACATGTGTCCCCATATCTCCTCCTTCTTGCATCTCCCTCCCACCCTCCCTATCCCACCCCTCTAGGTGGTCACAAAGCACCGAGCTGATCTCCCTGTGCTATGTGGCTGATTCCCACTAGCTATCTATTTTACGTTTGGTAGTGTATATATGTCCATGCCACTCGCACTTCATCCCAGCTTACCCTTCCCTCTCCTTGTGTCCTCAAGTCCATTCTCTATGTCTGTGTCTTTATTCCTGTCCTGCTCCTAGGTTCTTCAGAACCTTTTTTTTTTTTAGATTCCATATATATGTGCTAGCATACGGTATTTGTTTTTCTCTTTCTGACTTACCTCACTTTGTATGACAGACTCTAGGTCCATCCACCTCACTGCAAATAAATCAATTTCATTTCTTTCTATGCCTGAGTAATATTCCATTGTATATATGTGCCACATCTTCTTTATCCATTCATCTGTCAGTGGACACTTACGTTGCTTCCATATCCTGGCTGTTGTAAATAGAGCTGCAGTGAACATGGTGGTACATGACTCTTTTTGAATTATGGTTTTCTCAGGGTATATGCCCACTAGTGGGATTGCTGGGTCATATGGTGGTTCTAGTTTTTAGTTTTTTAAGGAACCTCCATACTGTTCTCCATAGTGGCTGTATCAATTTACATTCCCACAACAGTGCAAGAGGGTTCCCTTTTCTCCACACCCTCTCCAGCATTTATTGTTTGTAGATTTTTTCATGATGCCATTCTGACTGGTGTGAGGTGATACCTCATTGTAGTTTTGATTTGCATTTCTCTAATGATTAATGATGTTGAGCATCCTTTCATGTGTTTGTTGGCACTCTGTGTATCTTCTTTGGAGAAATGTCTATTTAGGTCTTCTGCCCATTTTTGGATTGGGTTTTTTGTTTTTTTGATATTGAGCTGCATGAGCTGCTTGTATATTTGGAGATTAATCCTTTGTCAGTTGCTTCATTTACAAATATTTTCTCCCATTCTGAGGGTTGTCTTTTGGTCTTGTTTATGGTTTCCTTTGCAGTGCAAAAGCTTTGAAGTTTCATTAGGTCCCATTTGTTTATTTTTGTTTTGATTTCCATTTCTCTAGGAGGTGGGTCAAAAAGGATCTTGCTGTGATTTATATCATAGAGTGTTCTGCCTGTGTCTTCCTCTTAAGAGTTTTATAGTGTCTGGCCTTACATTTGGGTCTTTAATCCATTTTGAGTTTATTTTTGTGTTAGGGAGTGTTCTAATTTCATTCTTTTACATGTAGCTGTCCAGTTTTCCCAGTACCACTTATTGAAGAGGCTGTCTTTTCTCCATTGTATTCTCACTGTGGTTTTGATTTGAATTTCCCTAAAGGCTAATGATGTTGAGCATCTTTTCATGTGCTTATTGGACATTTGTATATCTTCCCTGGAGAAATACCTGTTCAAACCCTTTGCCCATTTTTAAATTGGGTAATTTTTCTTTATTATTGAGTTGTAAGAGATCTTTATATAATCTAAACACAAGTCCCTTCTCAGATGTATGATTTGCAAATATTTTCTCCCATTTTGCAGGTTGTCTTTTTCACTCTCTTCATAGTGTCTGTTGAAACACAAAGGTTTTTGGTTTTAATGAAGTCCAGTTTTATCTACATTTTCTTTTCTTGCTTATGCTTTTGTTGTCATATCTAAGAAAGCTTAGCCCAAGTACTTTTAGGTTTTCTTCTGTGTAGTTTTAGCTTACACATTTAGGTTTGTGATCCATCTTGAATTAATTTTTTTTATATAGTGTAAGGAAAGGGTCCAACTTCATTCTTTTGCATGTAGATTTCCATTTAGCCCAGAAAAATTTGTTGAAAAGACTACTCATTACCCATTGAATTGTCTTGGCACTCTTGTTGAAAATTAATTGACTATAAGTGTAAAGATTTATATCTAAACTCTAAATTCTGTTCCGTTAATATATATGTCTGTCCTTATGCTAATACCACCATATCATTTTTCTTTAAAAGATACTCTTTTCAAAAATAATACATTCCAGGCTTCCCTGGTGGCGCAGTGGTTGAGAGTCCGCCTGCCGATGCAGGGGACACGGGTTCGTGCCCCGGTCCGGGAGGATCCCACATGCCACGGAGCGGCTGGGCCCGTGAGCCATGGCCGCTGAGCCTGTGCGTCTGGAGCCTGTGCTCTGCAACTGGAGAGACCACAACAGTGAGAGGCCCGTGTACCGCAAAAAATAATAATAATAAAATACATTCCAGTTGTAGAAATTTTTTAAAGTACAAAAAGGATAGAAGAACAGAATTTTTAAAATAGTCTTTTAAAATTTACATACACCTTCTGGATATTCCAAACTTTTTTGTCTTTTCCTTTATAGTTGAGATAACATTATATATACTGCTCAACTAAAAACTCTCTAAGTCAATATTTTTAATATGTAGTATTTCATTTATGTGCATAATGTGCATATATTATCATTTATTTAACCATTCCACTAATCTTGGACATTTGTTCTTCCATGTTTTTCTTAAAAATAAGGTTTCAGTTACCAGATTAGCACTAATAGGTGTTCTACATATACATATATAAATTTGTTTCTGCCCTGTAGAGTTATGTTTTCAGATATAAGAGACAGTAAGGTAAATATTGAAGCACTTTATTGTGACAGAAATCCTGTCTCTTAAGTTTTTCCATGGGCTCTACATTGTTTCCACTAAATCAGTTCAGACTTAAGCTTCATACTGCTGTGGACAAAGAGGATTTTCAGTCACATCCTCACTTTGAAAGATGATGATGATCTCCTCTACTCATAAGTATTCCTTGGTGGGCTTTTTTCCTTTTTAATAGTAGAACAATTACATTTTCGTGTACGTGTGTAATGTAAATCCACAAATATCTGAGTGAGCTGTGCAAGGCCTATGAGAGGCTGACTTTACCCCAGGGTGTTCATATTTGGGGATAAAAAAATATGCACACTATGTAAATAGTTAACTAGTACAAGGCATGCAGTGATAACTGTCAAAGGAGAAGTACCAGTCAAAATGCGGTTCTGGCTCTCAGCAGGGAGAGTCCCAAAGACGTGGATGCGCTTCCCACCGAGGTGATGAGCTTGGGCATGTAATACAATTCACTGCACCTCCATTCCCTTATTTCTGTAAAGGTTGGATACTCATTATAGGATTGTTGCAGGGACAATAAAAAATGAGGGTTAAGTTTGTAGCTCAGGCTTTGTCTGCAGAAAGGGTACTCAGTAAATAGTAGCTGCCATTTTTTGCACTTCATGTTGTTGTTATTCTTGTTGGGCTCATGTGGAGCGGGAATGCTTCAATAGACAGATACGGCACCCGAACTGGAAGTTCAAGGCAGGAAAGCATCTGGCTAGTGAGAGAGGAGGAGAAGCAGAGGTGCAAAGGAAGGGCTGTTCCAGCCTGGCTGGAATAGGTTACCTTAATAGTGGGGATAGGAAAGACATTTTTGACTGACCACCATTGGCCCTGGCACCATACTGTTACCAGTTGTTATACTTGGAACTAAAACTGGTCTATGTGAGCTCCCTGGGCATGTTTCAGATGTTTAATAAATATTTATTGAAAGAATGAGTGGTGAATGAGTCAACCAGGAAATTGTTCTTTCCTTCCTTACGATTGATAGTTAATGAACTTATTTCTATTTAAATATGTGTGTGTATTTAAATATATATTTAAATGCATCTTGACTTATGTCTGTTTAAATGGAGGCTTTAACGGAAGTAGAAAAATCACGTATATAGTTGTTTTTCAAAAGTTCCATTCTGTATTTAAGGGATAACATACTACCTTTTTGAACTTGCAAATGATTGGTTAAATGTTCTTGTATTAATTTTTTAAAGAATCATATCAGTTATTAACCAATTTACTAAACATTTTTAATGATACATTGGCTGTGATCACTGTACTTTCAAGTGCTGAGGGTGATAAATTAACAAGGTAAAATAATTTATTTTTATGTCAGTTGGACATTTTCTCCTACTTTAAACTGAAACTAGAAATCCAATGCCAAAAATATCTTTCCAAATGAAAAATAAAAGTTTTAACTCATTTATATAGCTTACTTTAGGGTACAGAGATCTTTCACATATATTACCTCTTTTATCCTTTTCAAAAGCCCTAAAAGTGTTGGTATTATTATCCCCACTTTCCATTTAGGTAAACTGAGACTCTGAATAGTGAGCAAAGAAATTCAGATCCTCATCATCTCACTCTAAGTTCAGGGGACTTGCTGACTTCCTTTTATTAGTCAGAAAGAAACATTAAATAGCAGGTTTCCCTTTTGTCTGTGGCTACCTAAGAGCCAAGTAAAAATTTAGCACCTTACTTGGCTTAGCATCTTTGATAACTTCTGTCCCTTCCTTTATCCTAGTTGTTTTTAAAAATTCACTTCAGGCCTTTATTCTGCATGTTTTAATATTTTAAGCTGGCAAATTTTTTTCTTTAATTAAAGAAACAAGTTGCTTATTCAGTAATGATGTGAGCCTTTTCCGAGGCACTCCTATGAGTGACATTTGTTGCTGGGAGAAAAATATTTAAAGAATGCACCTCAACTGAAATAAAATATATAATGCTTAGTTCAGAGAAGGTAGAATATAAATTCCAACTATTTTTTATGGCTAAGCCTCATGAAGTGAATTATGAGAAATAATACGTATGAAAAGTGAATTTGGTCTGATTTTAGTTGGCATCAAAGGGACCAGCGTAGCTTAGGTTTAAGCTATTTAAAGAAATGAACTTCAAAAAATTGTTATATGTAAATTTTGGTGTCTAGTAGAGAAAAGCATTTTAAAATGTGCTGATTTGGGTTTCCAGGGAGGATAAAATTAGTATCCTAATTAATGTAACTTTATCAAGGGAAAGGCCAAAATCCTAGAATAAAATGAACTAAAATAAATGCAGCATAGCTGAATATTTAAGAGCAAGTACTATGGATTTAGACTACAAGGTTCAAATGCCAATTTATCACTTTAGCTGTATGATTTTGGGTAAGTTACTTAATCTCTCTGTACTTCAGTGTCTTTATCTGTAAAACAGGGAAAATAATACCTATAATTATAATTCCCATCTCTTAGAGTTGTTATAAGGATTAAATAATATTTTTAAAGCATTTAGAATAGTGCCTGGAACTGAGTAAGTACTAAAAAAGTGTTGCTAACTAAATAAAATGCAAAGTACAGTGTAATCTTTGTGATAAAGAAATTCCACATTCCACAAATACAACATGAGGTGAAGATGTGTGGAAGTGGATTACAAGCTAAATGCAAGTTAAGAATAATAAGTAAAGGAGTGGGGGAGTTGCCTTTTTAGCTGCATCAGTGAGAGTACCATGTATGAGGAAGGAAAATTCAGACACCTTGTTCACTGTCAGTGAACTTTTAGTTTCAAGTTAAGGTAATATTTTTTCAAAATAGAAATCACTTTTTTTTATCATATAAATGATTCAGTCTCAGTATAAATTTTTTCAAAATACAGAAAAGCATTAAGGAAAACATTAAAACCACTTTGGATTCCATTACTCAGAGATAACCATTGTAATATTTTGGTGAACATTTTTCCAAACATCTATGCAAATAAATATACATGCATAAGTTAAATAGGTAATATTTTACATAAATGGTTTCACATTGTACATTCTGTTGTGTGTCTTTTTTCATTTAACTATTTTGTGAAGATAGTTTCATATTGATGAATATAGTTGTATAAAATTTTGTTGTCTGCATTGCATCCTGTTGTGTGGACATTAACAGTTTCCTTGTTGTTGGACACTTAGATTATTTCCAAGATTTGCCTATTATGAACAACATTACAATGAGAGAAGCATCTTTCTACTTAGTTAGTTATACCTGTGTTCAGTTGTTCCCTTAAGATAAGTATCTCATTGCTAGGTCAAAGAACACATAAATTATAAAGTTTGACATATCTGTTTCTTTATCCTCTTGCCAATGTTGTTTGTTATTAACCTTTTTTATATGAGAGAAGAAACATAATATCTCTGTGCTTTTATTTGTAGCTCTCTGATTATTAGTGAATGTTAAGTTCAGGCATTTCATATTTTATATATATATATTTCATTTCATATAAATATTATATATATATTTGCTGTTTCAAGTTCTTTGGTGAATCGCCGATACCTTCTGATAAATAATGCCGTAAAAAAAAAATTATGGTAGACTGTAGAACCCCCCCAAATGATATAAGATATAAGAAAATAATACATAGGCCTTGCAGGTAAGGGTGAAGAATTTGCTGAGTCACAGACGTGTCAGTTTTCCTCTGTTTTTACCTCCTTTCTTCTCCCAGTCCTCTCTAGGATTGTCAGTTCCCTTGCTGTATAAAAGCAGTCTATGGCAGTAGGACAAAGGCTGGACTGAAGACAGCTTTTGGAAGAAGCATCTAAACTCCCATCTGCCACTGCCTGGCTCACTTCTTCATTCTCTTCCTCTGCTTGGCACTTTTCATCTGCTGTAAAATGTTTCTTTTCTTTCATCTGAGCCCTAAGACTGGTATTATGATTTCTGTTTACTCTCTTGGCGTTTCTGTGGCTCCAAGCAGGGCTGATTGATCATTTACTCTGTGTCAGGCGCTGGGCTGGGCATTGAGGAGAAAAGGTTGAAGAGGACTCCGTTCCTAACCCTGGTGCTGCTTGCCTTCTAGCCAGGATGACATTGCAATCTAGTATGCACTAATAATGGATGTATGTGTAAAGTTCTTTGGGAAGTACAGTTTTGTTTTGTTTTTTAAATCATCACCTTCAAGCTTTTTGACTTAACACAACATGATCGAAAAGATTTTAAGATTCTCTAAGAGATCATTTACAAACAGTATGCTGTATGTTGGTGATTTTGTTTACAGAAAATAAGTAAAGATTTAGGGAATACCACGTCAGGTAAATAAGGGGTCAAGTCCAATACAAGATGGACTTATAATAATAATGATAATACCACCATACATTTATGGAGTGCTTTATAGTTTTCAAAGTGCTTTCACACAAAAAGCTCATAACTGATCCTCACAGTTTCTTCTCTGAAGTAGATTTAATAAGAATTTTCAACTTTAATTAAGTTCTTCTTAGGAACTCTTCTCATGAGGAAATAATTCTAACTTCCTGAAGACAGTTAAAAGACATTTATCAGGGCTTCCCTGGTGGCGCAGTGGTTGAGAATCCACCTGCCAATGCAGGGGACACGGGTTCATGCCCCGGTCCGGGAAGATACCACATGCCGCGGAGCGGCTGGGCCTGTGAGCCATGGCCACTGGGCCTGCGCGTCTGGAGCCTGTGCTCCGCAACAGGAGAGGCCACAACAGTGAGAGGCCTGTGTACCTAGCATCTAGGGGATAGGTTAAATAAAGGAATATCCTTAGTCATTAAAAGTTTTATGAAGATTAGATAATAGCAAAGAATTCATTTGTTATTAGTGGAGAAAGAAGAGTACAGAGTTGAATACATATACTACAATTAAAATTATTAAAATAAAAAAGGTAAAGGCACCAAACAAACATTTACCCTTTATGTAGGGGGAGGAATATTGCCCAGATGTATGCTAAAATTGTGGACATGCTTGTCTTGTGCGAGTGTTGCCACTTTGATAATTGTGGTGTTGTGTAAGAAATTTCACTCTGGGCCTCAGTGTCCTTATTTATCTAATGAAGCTCCCAAAACTCATTGTACAACAGAACGTTGTTGTTGACGTGTTTTTCTAAATGGCTTTGAAACATTTCTTTGTCCGCACTGTGTTTACATGTATAGATGATAGTTGTATCTCTTTGTTTCCAGACTGCCTTCCTTGCAAGGCTGCTTAGTGTCTTAGCAAGAGCCCTAGATTGTGCGCTAGCCTTTAAGCAAAGAGTTGCCTCACAGTGACATTGGGCAAGTCTCTCAATCTTTCTAAGCTCTAGGTTCTTTTAAAATAAGGAAGTTGAAGTAAATAACCTCTTCATTTCCTTCTAGCAGTAATGGTCTATGATTCCTCCCAATCTTATTTTGAGCAAATGCATGATAAAAAAAAAAAGAAAGCACAATAAATGGGTTAGGTAGAGGTGATGAGAGTGTAAATTGATAAAATCATTTTAGAAAACACTTTGGCATTTTCCAGTGAACTTGAAGATATGCATATGAGAATGTTTATGGCAGCGCTGTTCGTAATACCCGAAGACAAGAAGCAAGTTGAAAATGTCAGCAATATGTTTGTCTTTAATCATGATATATTTATGTAATGGAGTACTGTGCAGCCATGAAACCATAGCTATATGCAGTGATTAAGGTAAATTTTACAAGCCTAATGTTGAGTAAAAGAAGCACAACAAGAGAGAATCTCCACAAAGTTACTCTTTTTATGTATAGTTCAAAAATGGGCAACATTATACTATATTGGTTGGGATGAAAACTATACAAAAAGCATGGATAGTGAAGAGCTTTGGGTGAGAGGAGGGGCTATAATGAGAAAGGGGCTCACAGGGAGCTTCTAGGGCGCCAGCGTTCTGTTTCTTGACTAAGTGGTGGTTACACAGGGGTTTGCTTTATCCTTTAAACAATGCATAGCTGTTTTAAGCATTTTGCTATTTGTATGTTGTATCTTGACATTAAACAGTTACAGGATAGCAACAATAAAAAAGTATATATGTGGGAATTCCCTGGCAGTCCAGAGGTTTGGACTTGGTGCTTTCACTGGTCAGGGAACTAATATCCTGCAAGCCATGCAGTATGGCCAAAAAAAAAAAAAAAATATATATATATATATATATATATATATATATATATATATATATATATATATATATGACACCATTCTTGTAGTCTTTGAGACGTATTTGCCAGTGCTAAGGACTTGATAGTCATTGTCATAAACCAGAAGAAAAAGAATTTTGAAGTAGAGCACTTGGAAGTTCATTTGTCTTAGCTTCATAAATAAGAGTGTCTGCTTTTATTGATTACCTATATGCAAAGCACTTTTTACTCTTTGTCTCTAATTTTCATAATAACGCTTTCAGGTTTTTATTATTATCCTCATTTTACAAATGAGGAAACTGAGGCTTAGGGTAATTAAATAACTCCTTGGTAGAGGAAGAATTTTAAATAAATCACTGAAACAAATCTGCATGGACTATTTTTGGTATTTTTTTTCCTCGTCCATGTTATAGTAAGATAAATTGGAAACAACTTTTGTAACCATTTTAAGATATGTAATATGAAAGTAAGCTCTGAATAAATGAACAGACTGAGTTTTGGATAGATATCTTTTTTTTTTTTTTTTCTTTTTTTAGATATCGTTTCTTTGTGCCTAAAAGTATGGAAGATTTCCCAAATGCCTAGTAGTAAATGAGTTTTTGGGTATTTGGACATTTACCACTTGTAGGTCAAGCCCCTGCACTGAGCATTAAAATTGATCTCATTAGAAGAGAAAGTGGGAGAAACAATGTCTACATGTTTTTAAATTTAGTATTATTTTATTTTTATACAGCAGGTTCTTGTTATCTATTTTATACGTATTAGTGTATACATATCAATCCCAATCTCCCAATTCATCACACCACCACTCCACCCCTCCCCCACTACCCCCTTGGTGTCCATACGTTTGTTCTCTACATCTGTGTCTCTATTTCTGCCTTGCAAACCGGTTCATCTGTACCATTCTTCTAAATTCCACGTATATGCATTAATATACGATATTTGTTTTTCTCTTTCTGACTTACTTCACTCTGTATGACAGTCTCTAGGTCCACCCATGTCTCTACAAATGACCCAATTTCGTTCCCTTTTATGGCTGAGTAATATTCCATTGTATATATGTACCACATCTTCTTCCATTCATCTGTCAGTGGGCATTTAGGTTGCTTCCATAACTTGGCTATTGTAAATAGTGCTGCAATGAACATTGGGGTGCAAGTGTCTTTTTTTTTTTTTTTTTTTTGCGGTACACGGACCTCTCACTGTTGTGGCCTCTCCCGTTGCAGAGCACAGGCTCTGGACGCGCAGGGTCAGCCGCCATGGCTCACGGGCCCAGCCGCTCCACGGCATGTGGGATCTTCCGGGACCGGGGCACGAACCCATGTCCCCTGCATCGGCAGGCGGACTCTCAACCACTGCGCCACCAGGGAAGCCCACAAGTGTCTTTTTGAATTATGGTTTTCTCTGGGTATATGCCCAGTAATGGGATTCCTGGGTCATATGGTAATTCTATTTTTCATTTCTTAAGGAACCCTCATACTGTTCTCCATAGTGGCTTATCAATTTACATTCCCACCAACAGTGCAAGAGGATTCCCTTTTCTCCATACCCTCTCCAGCATTTGTTGTTTGTAGATTTTCTGAAGATGCCCATTCTAACTGGTGTGCGGTGATACCTCATTGTAGTTTTGATTTGCATTTCTCTAATAATTAGTGACGTTGAGTAGCTTTTCGTGTGCCTCTTGGCCATCTGTATGTCTTCTTCAGAGAAATGTCTGTTTAGGTCTTCTGCCCATTTTTTGATTGCATTGTTTTTTTTTTAATATTGAGCTACATGAGCTGTTTATATATTTTGGAGATTAATCCTTTGTCTGTTGATTCATTTGCAAATATTTTCTCCCATTCTGAGGGTTGTCTTTTCGTCTTGTTTATAGTTTCCTTTGCTGTGCAAAAGCTTTTAAGTTTCATTAGGTACCATTTCTTTATTTTTGTTTTTATTTCCATCACTCTGGGGGGTGGGTCAAAAAAGATCTTGCTGTGATTTCTGTCAAAGAGTGTTATTTCTATGTTTTCCTCTAAGAGTTTTATAGTGTCCGGTCTTACATTTGTGTCTTTAATGTATTTTGGGTTTATTTTTGTGTATGGTGTTAGAGAGTGTTCTAATTTCATTCTTTTACATGTGGCTGTCCAGTTTTCCCAGCACCACTTATTGAAGAGACTGTCTTTTCTCCATTGTATATCCTTGCCTTCTTTGTCATAGATTAGTTGACCATAGGTGTGTGGGTTTATCTCTGGGCTTTCTATCCTATTCCATTGATCTATATTTCTGTTGTTGTGCCAGTACCATATTGTCTTGATTAATGTAGCTTTGTAATACAGTCTGAAGTCAGGGAGTCTGATTCCTCCAGCTCTGTTTTTTTCCTCAAGATTGCTTTGGCTATTTGGGATCTTTTGTGTCTCCATACAAATTTTAAGATTTTTTTTTTGTCCTAGTTCTGTAAAAAAAAAAAATGCCATTGGTTAATTTGATAGGGATTGCATTGAATCTGTAGATTGCTTTGGGTAGTATAATCATTTTCACAATATTGATTCTTCCAATCCAAGAACATAGTATGATCTCTCCATCTGTTTGTGTCATCTTTGCTTTCTTTCATCAGTGTCTTACAGTTTTCTAAGTACATTTCTTTTACCTCCTAGGTAGGTTTATTCCTAGGTATTTTATTCTTTTTGTTGCAATGGTGAATGGGATTGTTTCCTTAATTTCTCTTTCTGATCTTTCGTTGTTAGTGTATAGGAATGCAGGAGATTTCTGTGCATTAATTTCATATCCTGCAACTGTACCAAATTCATTGATTAGCTCTAGTAGTTTTCTGGTGGCATCTTTAGGATTATTTATGTATAGTATCATGTCATCTGCAAACAGCGACAGTTTTACTTCTTCTTTTCCAGTTTGTATTCCTTTTATTTCTTTTTCTTCTCTGATTGCCGTGGCTAGGACTTCCAAAACTATGTTGAATAATAGTGGTGAGAGTGGACATCCTTGTCTTGTTCCTGATCTTAGAGGAAATGCTTTCAGTTTTTCACCATTAAGAATGATGTGTGCTGTGGGTTTGTTGTATATGGCCTTAACTATGTTGAGGTAGGTTCCCTCTATGCCCACTTTCTGGAGAGTTTTTATCATAAATCGGTGTTGAATTTTGTCAAAAGCTTTTTCTGCATCTATTGAGGTGATCATATGGTTTTTACTCTTCAATTTGTTAATATGGTGTATCACATTGATTCATTGATTGAATTCTATCAAACATTTAGCTCTTCTCTAAATATTTGATAGAATTCACCTGTGAAGCCATCTGATCCTGGACTTTTGTTTGCTGGAAGATTTTTATTTTTATTTTTGCGGTACGCCTCTCACTGCTGTGGCCTCTCCCGTTGTGGAGCACAGACTCCGGACGTGCAGGCTTAGCGGCCATGGCTCATGGGCCCAGCCACTCCACGGCATGTGGGATCCTCCCGGGCTGGGGCACGATCCCGTGTCCCTTGCATCGGCAGGCGGACTCTCAACCACTGCACCACCGGGAAGCCCCCTGCTGGAAGATTTTTAATCACAGTTTCAATTTCGTTACTTGTGGTTGATTGCTCTGCTCATATTTTCTATTTCTTCCTGGTTCAGTCTTGGAAGGGTATACCTTTCTAAGAATTTGTCCATTTCTTCCAGGTTGTCCATTTTATTGGTATAGAGTTGCTTGTAGTAGTCTCTTAGGATGCTTTGTATTTCTGTGGTGTCCATTGTAACTTCTCCTTTTTCGTTTCTAATTTTATTGATTTGAATCCACTCCCTCTTTTTCTTGATGAGTTTTATCAATTTTGTTTATCTTCTCAAAGAACCAGCTTTTAGTTTTATTGATCTTTGATATTGTTTTCTTTGTTTCTATTTCATTTATCTCTGCTCTGATCTTTATGATTTCTTTCCTTCTATTAACTTTGGATTTTGTTTGTTCTTCTTTCTCTAGTTCCTTTAGGTGTAAGGTTAGATTGTTTATTTGAGATTTTTCTTGTTTTTTGAGGTAGGATTGTATTGCTATAAAGTTCCCTCTTAGAACTGCTTTTGCTGCATCCCATAGGTTTTGGATCATCATGTTTTGTCATTTGTCTCTAGTTAGTTTTTGACTTCCTCTTTGATTTCTTCAGTCATCTCTTGGTTATTTAGTAACGTATCATTTAGCCTCCGTGTGTTCATGTTTTTTACATTTTTTCCCTGTAATTTATTTCTGATCTCATAGCATTGTGGTTGGAAAAGATGCTTGATATGATTTTGATTTTCTTAAATTTACTGAGGCTTGATTTGTGACCCAAGATGTGATCTATTCTGGAGAATGTTCTGTGTGCACTTGAGAAGAAAGTGTAATCTGCTGTTTTCAGATGAAATGTCCTATAAATATCAATTAAATCTATCTGGTCAAAAAAAAAAAACCTATCTGGTCTATTGTGTCATTTAAAGCTTGTGTTTCCTTATTAATTTTCTGTCTGGATGATCTGTGCATTGGTGTAAGTGAGGTGTTAAAGTCCCCCACTATTATCATGTTACTGTCAATTTCCTCTTTTATAGCTGTTAGCAGTTGCTGTATGTATTGAGGTGCTCCTATGCTGGGTGCATATATATTTATACTTGTTATATCTTCTTGGATTGATCTCTTGATCATTATGTAGTGTCCTTCCTTGTCTCTTGTAACATTCTTTATTTTAAGGTCTATTTTATCTGATATGAGTATTGCTACTCCAGCTTTCTTTTGATTTTCATTTGCATGGAATATCTTTTTCCATCCCCTCACTTTCAGTCTGTATGTGTCCCTAGGTCTGAAGTTGGGTCTCTTGTAGACAGCATATATATGGGTCTTCTTTTTGTATCCATTCAGCGAGCCTGTGTCTTTTGGTTGGAGCATTTAATCCATTCACGTTTAAGGTAATTATGCATATGTACGTTCCTATTACCATTTTCTCAATTGTTATGGGTTTGTTTTTGTAGGTCCTTTTCTTCTCTTGTGTTTACCACCTAGAGAAGTTCCTTTAGCATTTGTTGGAGAGCTGGTTTGGTGGTGCTGAATTCTCTTAGCTTTTGCTTGTCTGTAAAGCCTTTGATTTCTCCGTCGAATCTGAATGAGAACCTTGCCAGGTAGAGTAATCTTGGTTGTAGGTTCTTCCCTTTCATCACTTTAAGTATAACATGCCACTCTCTTCTGGCTTGTAGAGTTTCTGCTGAGAAATCAGCTGTTAACCTTATGGGAGTTCCCTTATATGTTATTTGTTGTTTTTCCCTTGTTGCTTTTAACAATTTTTCTTTGTCTTTAATTTTTGTCAATTTGATTACTATGTGTCTCGGCGTGTTTCTCCTTGGGTTTATCCTGCCTGGAACTCTCTGCGCTGCCTGGATTTGGGTGGCTATTTCCTTTCCCATGTTAGGGAAGCTTTTGACTATAATCTCATCATATATTTTCTCGGGTCCGTTCTCTCTCTTCTCCTTCTGGGACCCCTGTAATGGGAATGTTGTTGCATTTAATGTTGTCCCAGAGGTCTCTTAGGCTGTCTTCATTTCTTTTCATTCTTTTTTCTTTATTCTGTTCTGTGGCAGTGAATTCCACCATTCTGTTCCAGGTCATTTATCTATTCTTCTGCTTCAGTTTTTCTTCTATTGATTCCTTTAGTGTATTTTTCATTTCAGATATTGGATTGTTTATCTCTGTTTGTTTGTTCTTTAATTCTTCTAGGTGTTTGTTCTTTAATTCTTCTAGGTCTTTGTTAAACATTTCTTGCATCTTCTCAATCTTGGCCTCCATTCTTTTTCCAGCATCCTGGATCATCTTCACTGTCATTATTCTGAATTCTTTTCTGGAAGGTTGCCTATCTCCATTTCATTTAGTTGTTTTTCTGGGTTTTTATCTTGTTCCTTCATCTGGTTCATAGTCCTCTGCCTTTTCATTTTGTCTGTCTTTCTGTGAATGTGGTTTTTGTTCCACAGGCTGCAGGATTGTAGTTCTTTTTGCTTCTGCTGTCTGCCCTCTGGTGGATGAGGCTATCTAAGAAGCTTGTGCAAGCTTCCTGATGGTAGTGGGTAGAACTGGGTGTTGCTCTGGTGGGCAGAGCTCAATAAAAGTTTAATCCTCTTGTCTGCCGTTGGGTGGGCTGAGTTCCCTCCCTGTTGTTGTTTGGCCTGAGGCGACCCAGCACTGGAGCCTACAGGCTCTTTGGCGGGGCTAATGGCGGGCTCTGGGAGGGCTAATGCCAAGGAGTGCTTCCCAGAACTTCTGCTGCCAGTGTCCTTGTCCCTGCGGGGTGAGCTACAGCTGCCCTCTAGCTCTGCAGGAGACCCTCCAACACTAGCAGGTAGGTCTGTTTCAGTCTCCCATGGGGTCACTGCTCCTTCCCCCTGGGTTCTCATGCGCACACTACTTTGTGTGTGCCCTCCCAAGAGTGGAGTCTCTGTTTCCCCCAGTCCTGGCAAAGTCCTGCAGTCAAATCCCACTAGCCTTCAAGGTCTGATTCCTGGGAATTCCTCCTCCCATTGCCAGACCCCCAGCTTGGGAAGCCTGATGTGGGGCTCAGAACCTTCACTCCAGTGGGTGGACTTCTGTAGTATAATTGTTCTCCATTTTGTGAGTCACCCACCCAGCGGTTATGGGATTTGATTTTATTGTGATTGCGCCCCTTCACCCGTCTCATTGCAGCATCTCCTTTGTCTTTGGATGGGGGTATCTTTTTTGGTGAGTTCCAGTATTTTCCTGTCGATGATTGTTCAGCAGTTAGTTGTGATTCTGGTGCTGTCACAAGAGGGAGTGAGCACACGTCCTTCTATTCCACCATCTTGAACCAATCTCCAATGTCTACATTTTTGATATATTAATTGTCGTGGTCACTTTATCCAAAGTTTACTGATCTATGACCACTAAACTAAGCACTAAAAGGAAATTACTTTGTCTAGCTAAGCCAAAAAAGATTATTTTACATCTAGTTTGTAATGTCACTTAGGATTCTTCCTAAAGGCTTGTGAACCTTCGCCTTCTTTTAATAAGTCTTCATAATAAGGTCCCCTGAGAGTGAAATCATCTGCGTAGAATGTGCCTGTGTCTTAAAATATGATAAACATCACTTCATTGTATTTAGGAGATTAAAAGAGACTCAAAACACGTAAATGTTACTTTCAGGTTATTACAGCCAAGGAAGCCTATGGCCCAGCTATCCAAACAGCTTAGCTTCAGCAAGTTGTGAGCAGCGGGTTAGCCAAATTGGTTAGCCCACTTTAAGACTGACTATACTGTCTTTTGAGTTGACCTTTAACTTATGATATAGAATATAATTGTTTCATTTCTGAGGCACATTTATGTGTCCCTTTGCCCCAACACTAATTCATCATCTGCTTTATAGTAATTCCACTCAGACGTCACCATCAAGCACACTGGAGGCTACTAAATGATGTGATTTCCTAATCAGTGACATTAGTTTATATCTCCTTATTAAGATACCCATTAAATTCATACTGGGAGAGATAACATGAACACTAATGCACTTTACATCTTCCATCAGTGCTTTTTTATTTATTTCTATAAAGGAGTTATTAATATCTGAATTTAAGAGTACAAGAGAATGCAAAGCTTTTAGTAATGGTCTGCAATCTTTTACTCTGGTAAGATGTGGAAGATGTGAAAAGCAAAGACATTCATTATTATGTTGTCATTTTTATTCTCTCTCCCTCTCTAAAACATAGCCATTAAAATATACATAATACCATTTATTTTAAAAGTTAGTTAATATCTTACTTTCATATAATCTCCTTCTAATTTTAATTTGAAGCTCAGAATATATACAGAATTTTGTGTGCCTTTTGAATATGATGGCCAGGAAGTATAATTGAATGTACTGTACTAGGCTCTGGTGGGTGAGGGGTTATACAAGAAGATGCCCCTATGAAAATTAGTCCACATGTATATAAAATCTAACTGTTCTGATGAACTCCCCACCGAACTGCCTTAACCAAGAAAGATATTCAGTAAATATCTCTCCATTTCCATTCATTAGCGTATGCATTTGAGGCAATTGGCAAAGTGGCTAATGTGACTTTCCATTTCAGGAATCCATAAGCTACTACTGCCTTCAGGGCCTAAGGCAGCAACATGGTACCCTTTGTTTTGCTTTGGGGTTTTGCTATTACTGCTTTTTCAAAACTGGTAATATGAAGTAAATAATACCAAGAAGTGGCACTTTGGCAAATCTGTTAGCACATACACTTCTGTTAGTCTTACTATCAACATCATTACCTTCCACCTTTGGTCCTCACTCTTAGTGTGTTATTATCCCAGGTGCAGAAAGAGAAAGTTAGGCAGTGGCAGCCTTTTTCGTTTGCTACTTGTATCAAACTTTCTCTACTGTGAGTAAAACACAATGTCTTAGACTCACTGTATTTAATTTTATATTAACACTCTCTTGCCCCCCAAATAATCACATGGTTCAATACTAGTACCCACATTTACTAGAGCTGCATTAGTTTGGATTTAACAAGAAGCCGACTTCAAGAGGGGATTAGATGGACAAACGATTTATTGAAAGAGGGAGTGGAGGAAGGTGGGAAGAGCCTTCAGACTGCAATGCAGATATGATACTTGTAGAAGGAGAGAGGGAAGGAAGGAGAACTAAGTAGGAAGATTCTTGGACTGGAACTCAGTTCTAAGAAAGGTTCATCCAGGCTGATGGGAAGTCTTCAAGCGGAAGTTGCCCATTGGAGGAGTCCCGTGTTTCACCGAAGTGGGCCTACCTCAGCAGCATTGCTGTGCACAGTCATTGTCTGGGAGCAGCCTGGAGGAAGTTTGGCATGAATGCAGTGAGGATCCAGAGGTGCAGTAGCTGGAGCCATCAGCCTGCATGTATATACCCTGCTGCAGAAGATCTAAGGGACACATTTTATGGCTTCCATACCAGTTCATGACTTCAGGTAAATTTAGCACCTACTGCCAATACAGGGTTATTGTAAAGGTTAAATAATGTATTTTAAAACCTTGGAACATGATAATAATAAATGTTAGCTCTTTTTCTGCCTCCCCACCCTCCACTTCTAATAGAATATGATAATTTTCTAACTTACTTTACTTAGAAGAATATCATTAGGGTAGAAAATGTGCCAAGGTTGTCTATAGCAGTGCTACTCAAAGTGTGTTCTCCAGACCAGCACGTTACCAGTCTGCAGCAAAAGTAAGGAACTTATACCAAATGTAAGTCAGCTATGTCAATAAACACACTACTTATTCCAGGTGCAATTTTTTTTTCATATCAAGACAATGAAGGAAGCACTGTGTTTAGTTATATTCCAGCACAAGCTCCTTATTTAATGCGTATTGGCACTCTGAATAGCATTGGGGTTTAGTCAAATATAAGAAGCAAAATATAATACCCTTTTAAAAATCAGATTTTCTTTTTCACTCTATATGCGACTTCATTATATATATTTCTGCTTGTCTGCTACCGAGGAAACCACTCAAAGCTGGGCATTGGCAATTCATGTTACTTATGTCAGTGGCAGCCAATGGCACCGTTAGCATTTGTCAGCTTCAGGGCCTGTGACCAAATACCAAAAGTAGGCAGGTTTGTCACTGTCATATTTCTAGGCCCTTTTTCCCAACTCATTTACCAGCAAATATTCATTGACCTTCCACCACCTGCCAGATACCATGTGCCTGCTGACGCCCAGTGTTCTCACGCTGCTGTGTTACAGCCTTGCGAGCCCCCAAGTTTGATGCGCCACCAAAATCTACTTTCCCACACAGTTCCAGGGAACTGAAAGTCCCATTCCCTCAGTAACACAAAGGTGACTTTATCTCCTAGTTACATATTTGCAATTTAAAATTTGAGCCTCTTACTGGAATGATAGAAGACACAGTTTTGAACTGTGGATGCACTACCCTAATCCATGAGCTGTAATCTTTCTTTAGTTCTGTTCACCGTGTATACCAGAAATACTTGTCATCACACATCTGTAAAGCTGCTGACCTCTGCCCTAAAGTGGGTGTTGAATTTTCCCACAACCTTTTACTTTGGTAACCTTCTGCCATGGAATGACCGTGGGCATGGAGACGTGAATCCAGGAAGCCAGTCAGACCTGTTCCTTGTATGTTTAAGGATTTACAGTATTGGCTGTATATTGTTTTTAATTGCAGGCATCCTTTGATATTTGAAGCTAATTAGATGGAGGCTTGGTGTATTTTTTTCCTATGTATTCCCAGATCTTTGGTGGTTTGTTAACGTGATGTAGTAGACTAGGAATATCTACTTTTGCCTTCAGACTTTCGAAAACTAAAGTGCATGTTTCATAAAATTAAAGTGTCCCAAGAGTCAGTTAATGTAAAGCAATATTTTACCAAGGTCATAAGTGATTTAATATGAAAGATCATATTTTATTGTAACCATAACAGACTTAACAAAACCTAGGCAGACAAATTGCTGGTTTAGAAATGATCTGAACTTATTTTTCCCAAAAAAACAAAACCCACGAGATTGTGTATATAAGGCAACAGGCATTATTTCATTGATCCCCAAGGTTGTGGATCTAGCAGCAACTATCATAGTGTGCTTTGTTTTTATTATTGCTCTGTTTAGTTAGTCATCCAAATTCTAGCCATTTCTGTTTATAGCAAGATATAGCACATAGCCCAGGCAGCACAGCTAGTCATACCTTTTTATTGATGTAATTTGACTTATTTTGGTTCCTTTCCTAGTGTCTAACATTTTGTGAAGCCCTGACATAAATTATTGGCTTGTATAACCCACTGCATCACCTTCACCCAGAGATTTGCTGCCTGTGCAGTTCCTTAATTTTCAAGTGTGCGAGATTTATTTTTCCTTAGTGAGTCCTAATGTTTCTGCACGCACATGCACACATGCTTGTGAATGTGTGTGGGTACATAGGAATGCCAGTGAGAAAGTCAAACATACTCTTGGTTAATTCCTGCATGAGATTCTGGAGAAATCTTTAAACTTATAGATACTGGTTGCTGTGTTCTCAGATTGACTTGATCATAACCAATATGGTGGTATTTTTAAATTTTTTTCCAGTTTTGCTTATTTTTCCAAGGAATTCTGACTAATCAGGACTCTACACTTCATCTCTCTCAGTGAATACTTATTGACTGCATAGCTGACCAGTTGATATTCCCTAAGCCAATGTAAATGCGTAAGATACTCTTACAAGTGTTGTGTATCAGACAAGGCACTTCAGTCCTATAAGACCCTATAAGATAGAAGGAATTGTCTCCACTTTAAAAATGAGGACTTTGAAGCTCAGAAAACTTGAACACCTTACCCAAAGTCATACAGTTTATAAATGAAGGATCAGGATACTTTATCAAAAGACCTTTATGTACATTATTTTATTTGATCCTTATAACAGTCCTGGAGGTGGACAGAATAAATTCTTTTCTATGCTGTTGAGTACGTGGTCACTACAGTGCACCTGGTTCAGTCCAGTACTGTCCTCTGAACTCTGATATTACTTGGCATTTGTTTAAAGTTTATAGGCCGGTGATGGCATTGGCCACACCATTTTAGTGCCCCTGTGGTTTTCCAGTGGATAGTTTTGTTAAGTGATTCTCTGTTGTCCCCAAGGTAGAGTCCCTGCTCAGACACTTGGTGTTCATGTAAGCACTCTTATAATGAAAAAACAACGGGGTGGGTGGGGGGGGGAAAGCCTTGCAAATCTCTTCTTGTCAACCACCTGCTTAAAACCTTCAAATAGTTTCCACAGGCTACCTTCCCACAACCCTTCCCCCTCAAAAACAACAACGAAAGGACACTTTAGCATGCCAAAGGCTTCACGTGATCTGTCTTCTTCCTCCCTTTTCAGCCTCACCTTCTGCTGCCACTTACCCCAAAACCCCTGCTACTGGCCCTTTATGCCAGGAAAGCTGAACTGCTTCACTGAGGTGAGGCCCACCTTCCACTTTTGCTTTTTTACCCCCTTTTACCCCCTTTGCCTGATACCTCCCCTTGTCATCCATGTGCTAAACTTCCATTCAGTCTCCACTGTACAGCTCTGCAGTCTTCTCTTCTATGAAGCCTTTCTTTACACTCCTGAACAGTTATTGTTCATCGTCTGTTCTCCCTGCAGAACTTAAAAAAAAAAAAGAAGAAAGAAAGAAAAACTCAATTGGGAATTCCCTGGCGGTCCAGTGGTTAGGACTTCCCAGGTTCCACCCCTGGTCAGGGAACTAAGATCTCACAAGCCTCACAGCGCGGCCAAACAAAACCTCAGTCAAATATATCAATATTTTTACATTTCTCTTGTTATCTATTGTGTGTGTTTATGTCTCCCCTACTAGACTAATAAACTCTGTAAGGATGAGAGACCAAAGCTTACTCATCCCTTTATCCTAACACAGTGCCCAGCACAAAAAATGGACTCAGGAAAGGTTTGTACCTAGAAGACAAAAAGAATCATGACCTTCCTCTGTGGATTAAGGACTAAGAATTCAACACTGAAAGGAAGAACTTGCCATTTAAAAGGAGAGGGGGGTACACATTTCTATCAAATGAAATTACTGTCTTCACTTATAAATGTGCTGGGCTTTGCTTGTGTCTAGGAAGATAATGCAGGGCTTTGAGAAGTGGAGTGAGATTAAAGAGAAATTATACAGTGAGTAAGCATTTTCCCCAAAACTATTCCTTTGGTGATAAGTTGTTATAAGTTATTGAGTACCTTTTTCTCTTCTAGTTAAACAGAGAGCTGACAAATGTTTTCAAAGTGTTATCAGCATTTTCTAATAGTTTGTCTTTCACTGACACTTTTATTTAATTATTTCAGATGTAGTAGTAAATTACTGCCCTTGTGTGTAATTCAACTAGTGGCAATATTAGGCAGATTGTTACCAACTCACCAGGATGTGTGACATGATGCCATTTGAAACTCTGAAAATGGAGGGGAAGGGATTGTGTCTTTAGATAACTCAGCCGTGGAGTTCTGGACCATTAATACCGTTTTTAGTTTTATAAAAATTGTACATGCTGTTAAAGAGTCAAATAGTTCCTTAAGGTTTATTATGAAAAACAGTATTTCTCCTTGTTCCCCAAAGGCAAACACTTTTCGATAATTTTAACAGATTCTCTTAGTATTTGTCTCCAAATAACTAAATAACCTGACAGTATTGATGCTTCTTGGGTTTTGTTTTAGGATTACCAGTGATTCCTTCAGTGAAGGATGAGAATTTAGCTCCCTTTCACCACCTCTTTACTGCAGATATATTCCATTCTACCAATATAGGTTAGTATTTAAATTACTAGTTCTATGTAAATTTCCCTCATAGATAAGAATGCAGTATAGTATACTATGATTACTTTTTTCCTAATATTTTCTGTTTTCTTTGAAGTTTATGATTCTCTTATATTTACTTTGATTAGTTTTCAGTATGCTTATAGCTAATTCTACCCCAAATTCTCCACCAGTTATCTAAATCTCCTTTCAGAATGTTCAGACATATCAGATGTACGATCTGTTACTTGTCAGGTATTCAGTCAGTTTAATCTTTGGAAGAAATCTCTCCTGAAGCCTTCTGACATGCTTCAGTCTCTATGCCTTTACTATAATCCTAGGGGGATTCCCATCACTTCTCTTACGTTGAAATCCATTTCTCGAATGGATTCCATGTCTTCCTCTTTCTCAGTGTACTCTCTTGTTTTGTTGGCGAATATCCTCCTATAGCTTCCTGAGAAGAGGTAAATTATAGTGACTTTGTAAATATAAAAATATCGTTATTCTTTTTTGGCTGGGTATGGAATTAGGCTGGAAAATATATCTATATATATGTATATATAGATAGATTTTTTTGGAAGAATTTTCAAGTGGTTGCTCCATTATATTTTAGCTTCTGGTGTTACTTTTGAGAAACCTAAAGATATTGAATGTGATCTATTTACTTATTTTCTTTTTCTTTGCTTTGTTTTCTTTCTGGAAATTTGTAGGAACTCCTCAGTGTTTTAAAATTTCAGACTGATGGGCCTTTGAGTTTATTTTTATCCATTGTGCTAGGTACTCAGTGCATCCTTTCAGTCTGAAAATTCATGTCATTAAGTTCTGGGAAATTTCTTTGAATTACTTCATTGATGATTTCTTCTTTATTTTCTCTTCTCTTTCTAGGCTACATTATATTTAGGTGTTCGATCTCCCATACTGATCCTCTAATGTTCTTATCTCTTTTCTCCTGTTTTTCATCTCTTTGTCTTTTTCTTCTGACTCCTCAGAGATTCCCTTAACTTTATGTCTTGCCCTTCTATTTTTTGTTTTTCATATTTCGCTTTCATATTTTAAATTGTTAAGAACTTTTTCTCCGAATAGCATCATGTGTGTAATATCCTCTTTTATCCATCTCAGCATATTAATGATTTTTAAACTTTTTATTCTTGTTTCTGTTTTCGGTTTGATCTTGATACTATAATTTGCCTTAGAGGCTTTTCTTAAGTTTGGTGATACTTGCTTGCATATTTAGTTTTAAGAGGAGAGGACTAGAAAACATTGGAAGCTCTTCGTATGTGGACTGAGGTTGTTAACTGTGGGGTTCACTGTAGGGTAATTTGGCTCAGCTCTTTTCATTGGGGAACACCTGATGTCATTCTGCTTAGGTCCCTCCTCTTGGGCTTGTCTAGGATCTCTCAAGTTATCCACCGTGAAGTATTTGCCTGTGTTCTGGAAGCAGAGTGGAGGGGAAGAGGACTGGAGGTCACAGCATTTAATATGCATACATTCACTTAATCACCTTGTTTTCAATACAGTGCCTTTGCCCTTAAATTGTGTTGATGTTTCCCTCTCCAAAGAATAAAATTCTAGTTTATTTGCCAAGGTGTAAGAGTAGTTGTTGCCTGACTCTGTGGAGTTGGGAGGAGATCTGGACATATAATTGTCTTACAGATTTTCACCTAGTCTTCCTGGTTTGTTTTTTTTTAATTGAGATGTAAGTGACTTACAACACTATATCAGTTTCAGGTGCATAACATAATGATGCACTGTTTGTGCACTGCAAAATGATCACCCAGGTTTCTGTTCTTAACTCCAGTTTTACTGCCACTTTAAGAAGTACTTGGGGGTCACCAGTTCCTGAGCCTTACGGTTGTTACTGAATTATAGCTCACATCGCCTCTCAACCCCCCTCTTCTGGCTTAGAATTCAACTTTTTAAAGTCGGCTTAGTTACCATTCATCCATCTGCTTTTCAGCTTCCAAAATTTTGTTGCTATTACAACCTTCCCTATTCTCTCTCTTTGTTATATTTACATGTAAGCACGATACATACAGGGGATAATAATTTAAAACATTACTGTCTTCTCATTAGAAACAATGGAAGCATAAAGGTAGAAAACCCCATTACTGACATGTTACTGGAGTTTTGGGAGGTTGCAAAAGTAAATGTACAGGGTGGTGCAGTGGTTAAGAATCCGCCTGCCAATGCAGGGGACATGGGTTCGAGCCCTGGTCCGGGAAGATCCCACATGCCACGGAGCACCTAAGTCCATGCACCACAACTACTGAGCCTGCACTCTAGAGCCCGTGAGCCACAACTACTGAGCCCACATGCCACAACTACTGAAACCCGTGTGCCCTAGAGCCCGTGCTCCGCAACAAGAGAAGCCATCGCAATGAGAAGTCCACGCACTGCAACAAAGAGTAGCCCCCACTTGCCACACCTAGAGAAAGCCCACACACGGCAACGAAGACCCAACACAACCAAAAATAAATAAGTAAATAAAAGCTAAAAAAAAATAAAAGTAAATGTATATGTTTCAATCTGCCATCTTAACCCACAAGTCCCCAAAAGAAGTTTTTAAATGAAGGAAGGTTTTTTTTTTTTTTTTTTTTTGAAGGAAGGTTTTTTAAAGGTATAAGAAACCAGTGAACTTTAAAATATTCTTCTTATTTTAACCAAATTCAGCCTGATTTTGTTGCATTTTCAACAGTAGAAGAATGAGATCCAAATACAGCTAGTGAATGTCTCAAAGCCACAACCAGGCTTTTTGACTATTTGTCTTTTCCTGTCAAGAATTAAAATCCAGAGAGTCACAAAACCTAGAGATCCGAGACATTTCCTCTAATTTCCAGCACTTTTCTGCAGTATTCCTAAGAGATACCCCTTGTGCTCTTTAAAACTATTTGATGAGGAATGTATTACCTTCTGAGATAGTTCATAAATTTATTCTGTGAAAATAGGGAGGGAAGTAGGTTAGAAAGTTGGTTCTGTCACTCTGTAATGTTTAATAATATCCATGTTATAAAAACAGTATCCTGGGAACAGCGTTATTTGATATTCATGGCTTTAAATCAGATAGACTAGAGTTTTATTGGTTTTATCAGTTGTGTAACCTTTAGGAATTACTTAACACTCTGAACCTGTATCATCATCTGTGAAGCAAAGATTAAATACAGTCGGCCCACCTCATCCACGGGTTTGGCATCCGTGGATACGGTGGGCCCATGTAGGGACTTGAGCGACTTTGGATTTTGGTATCTGCAGGGCTCCTAGAACCAATCCCCCACTGATACTGAGGGACATATTTAATACCTTGAGGGTTTATAAGCTTTAAATAAGATACAGTATTAAAGGACCTGGCAAAGAGCTTGGCACCTAGAAGCTGAACACTAAATGATACCCATTTTTCTTCTTACTGGTTCAATCAGAGAAAGCTTTTCAGTGTATAACATTTGGACTATACCTGAAGAGAGAGTAAGATTTTAATAGATAAGCCAGAGGTGGAGACCTTCCTGGAAGGATAGACCTCCCAGACTGAAGGAATAGCATGACAAAGCCATAACTGTATCAAAGAATCAAGATCTGAGGCTTATTTAAGGAATGGCAAGTATTTTTAGGTGTTTGGATTATAGAGCACATGAAAGGCTACAGCATTATGTGAGTGAGGCTAGGAAGGTTTTGACATAGGACACCTCAGCAAGAAAATTCAAAAGCTGGTGTTCTCACATATTGCAGCACTGAGTGAGACACAGACAAAGCAAGGATTCATTGGGAAATCAAGGCTGCCTTCTCTGTTAAAGCTTACTTAACATGGCTTTTTAACGACCTGATAGAGATCAAAATTGTAATGGAAGTGATTGATAATCCTGGAAAAATGTATGTTACATATGTAGTTACTCGTAAACAAGTCAAGAACGTTAAGTAAAGAATATGTCCAAGAGAAGAAGATTGCTGTCTTCATATTTCAAAGGCTGTCAGGGGAAGAAGGAGTAAAATTAAACCTTGCTGATGGATTAGATTAATACAAATAGGTAGGAATCAGAAAGGGGGAGTTCTTAGTTCATTTGAGAAAGAATTTTTATCAAAACTACCCAACAGTGAAATGGAAAGCTTGGGATGAATTAAGTATCTAGTCATTAGAGGTGTACATACTAAAGCTAGATGATTGTCAAAGATGCCGTAGAAAGTGGGACTGTTCTTTGAAAAGGTAAAAGCAAGTGCCTTCTAAGGTTATGCTCTACTCCATATGGTTCTGTGCCTGACCAGGGCTCTTACGTTATCTAGGTATAAACCTTGTATCAAGCTTTGCCCACAACAAGCTATTCCACAAACTAGAACCTTGAGGACTGTTACAAACACTCTGAGGCAAAGCCGTCCTTTAGTCAACTGTTTAAACTGCTTCAAAGAGTTCCAGTAGCCCTCACTAGAGCAGGCTCCTGATGGTGCCTTAACCAGGGACTTCTCCACAGTTCTGTTGAACACAGTGGGACAGTCTTACCCAAGTGAAGCCTTTGGTACTGCTCGATGGACCTCAAGGACATCCTCGCCCAAACAAGAGCCTCCAGACTCTTGAGACAGTGCTTGTCATCCCCCTGCAAACCTCTAGTGGCTATAAAACGCTTTCCTTCTCTTTGTGTTAACTGAAACTTGAGCCCCTTCCATTGGAGACTTGTTTTTTTGACACTCCACAAGAACAAGAAGGTGATAAAGATGGAGGGAGGGATGGGTAGTTTGTACATTTCTCCAGACCATTACTTTTCCCTCCTTGTGTAAAACCATCATTCCTTCTTTGGAGCTGTTTAACTGTTCAACTCTCCATCACACCTAATCTTGAACATCTGATATGCTGGTTACTTCTTTGGGGCACTCAGAACTTGGAACCTTGCTTAAGGTCTTCCTTTCTAGGCCGCGGCTCGTATAATAACCATGTTTTACCCTAATCTCATCCCGTCTTTCCCATACCAAACTGTGTGCTGTTTCCCATGTTCTCTCTTGCTTCTGTGCTTTTATGCACGCAGTTTCCTCTATTTGGAATACTGTTTCCCTACTCTTTCACCTAATAAAATCCAGCTTGCACTGTGTGGCCATATAGGTTATTACTTCCTTATCACTTCCTTTCCAAACATACTTGTCTCCCCTAGACTTGGTTAGGCGTCCTTCCTCTGTGTTCCTATAATTTTCTCTAATGTGATATTTATTATTCTTTAATATATTTACGTTTCTGATTTTTAAATGTCTTTTCCATTATATTATTATTACCCGGAAAGCAGGAGCTGCCTCTTCTTTATTTTATAACTCCAACCCATGGCCTAGTGCATAGAAGGTGTTCAGTATCTATTGGCAGAATGCATACATGATTCCAGCTGGTTGTCCACTTTGTGCCTATACAAGACTGAAGGTGGAACAAAAAGGAGTGGACTAGGTCTTATTACTGTAGCTAGTTTATATCTAGCTCAAATTCTGTTTGGAATGTATATATTCATACCAGTTAAATAAATAAATACACACACACTGATGGACTTAGGTTCAGAACGTAATTCTGCCCTTTACCTCGTTTTACGCTTTCTTCCTGATAACCCTACACTGTCACCCCACTTTTCTGTTTCTGCCAATTTTCCAATCCCCTTACTTCAGCCCTTTGGCATTTCTTATCTTCAGAATGTTATGAATATGTCACCTACCTTGGATGTTTTCTTTTTGGTGAGTCCTGTCTTTTAAGGGTATAGAACAGCGGCCCCCAACCTTTTTGGTACCAGGGACCGGTTTCATGGAAGACAATTTTTCCGCCGGTGGGGCGGGGCGGGGGGAAATGGTTCAGGCAGTAACGCAAGCGATGGTTCAGGGGGTAACGCAAGCGATGGGGAGCGGTGGGGAGCAGCAGATGAAGCTTTGCTCGCTCACCTGCTGCTCATCTCGGGCTGTGTGGCCCGGCTCCTAACAGGCTGCGGACCGATACCAGGGGTTGGGGACCCCTGTTATAGAATGATACATTTAAGACATGTCTGATTCAGTTGAGACCAAAAATAACAACATATAGGCTTCACTAAAGGAAGTTAGGAGAAAAACTAGTAATGAATGAAGCAGAAAAATAAGGTGCAGCATTAATGGTTAAGTGTAAAAAAACAGTAATGTTCTTAGGAATAGCTGTTGAGGAAAGAGGATGAGAACGAACAACTGTAAGATACTTATAACTCACAGACTGTGTTGAGAGTTTTACACACATTATTTTCTTTATTCCATACAGTAACCCTGCAGCAGATGTTGTTACACGTATTATGTAGATGAGGAACCAAAGGTTCAGAGGGGTTAAGTGACTTGCTCAAGGTCACAAAGGTGTTAACTTGCAAACCTGGAATTCCAAACTAAGACCTTTTCACTTTTTAGTTCCGCTCCGTTACCACTTCATATATTTTAAATTGGCTTTTTATTAGATTATTTTTGATTTAAGAATTTTGGAAGTTAGCTAGGAAGTTAACGTGAAAGTGGCAGTTTGAAGATAGAAGATCATGTGGTTTAATAACCTTGGAATAGTCCTTAGAATAGCTAATTGGTTTGATGGGGTGGTTTTGTGTCATAACCTGTTCAAAGATTATTAACTAATAGTGCCAGAGAGCAATATTTAAATAGCAAATGGAGCTCTCATTTACCAAATCTCTTGATTGAAATTTTAACACAATCTAGAATTTGTGCTAATTTTTATTTGTATCTTTTTTTTGGACAGTTGTCCAAAATTGTTCATGCCTGCTTAGATGATTAACACATTATATAAACTTTATTTTCAGTGCACATTGTTCGGAAGAAAATTGTATTCACACTCCATTGTGAGAAATTAAATGATTCCTTGGCCAGTCTGCTCCTCTTCCCCTTGACACCCCCCAACACTCACTCACTCACACACACACACACACACACACACACACACACACACACACACTCATCTAATACACTTCCCTGCCTGTGAGCTTCACTTAGATTCTTTCCTCCATCTCCACTGATTTGCCTTTTTTCCTACTATTTACTGCCCAGCTTGGCTCAGCTCACTTTTGTCAGATGATGGCTTAGGTCCCAACACTTCAAGAACGTTTTTCCCATGGAGATTTCTCCGTAAATCAAATAAGCAAACTTGGATTTCACCCCTGCAGTCTGCAACTCAGTTCCCCCCAAAAGTTTATTAATTACCATGCACCTGGCATAATGTTAGTTGGCAGGCATTTACTGATAAATAAAATAGATCTGTGCTATTAACATAGTCTTATTGTAGGTATTGTGTAAGGTGTATGGGAGCAAATTATTTAATCTTTCTGTATCTCAGTTTCTTCATCTATAATATGGGGACAATAATAGTACCTGCTTTGTTACAGTTCTTACGATGATGATTGCATGAGTTAGTATTTGTATAGTACTTTTAAGACAGGGCCTAGCATATAGAAAATGCTATAGAATTGTTTTTATTTACCAAAACAAAACTGAACATTGCAGTACTTTATCTAGTTCTAAAAAATCCTATTGGTATCTACTAGTATCGTAATAAATTTATAGGTTAGTTTATAGAAAAATGTCATTTTTATAGTAACAAATCTTCCTATCCAAGAACAAGGTGAATTTCCATTTATTAAGATCTTCTTTTGCATCCCTTAATAGGATATTAAGGTTTTCATCATATAGATCTCACCATTTGGTTATTTTTGTTTCTAGGTATTTTATCTTTGTTGCTGTTTAAACTAGCACCATGTAATAGTCTGATTCAATATTATTTATATAAAGACTACTGATTTTTGTTTTTAAATTTTCTACTGAATTTGTGATGAGTCTTCAGTTGGTTTGCTTGGATTTTCTAAATGTGTAATCATATCATCTCTAAAAATGGATCATTTTACCTCTTTTTCCCCAACGTTTATATCTCTTAACTCTTATCTAATTTGTATTAATTAACTATGGTAGTAGTGAATAGCCTTATTTTATTTATATTGTAATTTTTGACTTATGACCATTATACTTGAAAAAGATTATTATATACAACCTGGTGTGCTTTCCCAGTTTGATAAACAGGGTCTCTTAATGCTGTGCTTTGCTTTAACAACCAAAGATTTCATCCTGTTCTGAACTAGTTATTCATGTATTTTTTAGTTTTTCAGTGTGTCTTCCATGAACTTGAGCGTCCACATTTGGCTCTTAGCCTGACAGGGTCTGGCAAAGTATTCTAGAGAACCATAGTCTCTGGAGAATAAAAGTTCAGACTCCTCAAAATAAAGTTAGGGATAAGTCTTCAGTGTCTCAAACGCCTTCCCCTTGAGCGCTTAAAGTATGTCCCAGCGCGTGTTTAATGTTCAAAATATTATTTGCTATCTAAAACCTCTGTGTCCTTGTGTAGAGCTATCCCTGTTGTGCCTGACACATAGTAGATACACAGAAATGCTACCTGTTCGTCAAGGAACTGCTCAGGCCACATTCTCCCCACGAATTCGCTCCAAGTATCTTCAAGTAAAAGGTAGACGTAATCTTTAACACCTGTGTTAGTTTTCTGTTGCTGCATAATAAATTACCACAAATTTAGCAGCTTAAACAACATGCATTTTTTAACCTCACAGCTCTGTAGGTCAGAAGTCTGAGTGGGCTCATCCAGTCTCTCTGCTCAGGGGCCGACAAGGCCAAAATCAAGGTGTTGCTCAGGCTGGGCTCTGATCTGGAGACTCTTGGGAATAATCCACTTCCAAACTCATTGAAAGTGTTGGCAGAATCCAGTTCCTTGCAACTGTAGGTCTGAGCAGGCTTTACTGGCTTTCTGCTCCTAGAGGCCTCCTGCGTTCCTTCTCACATGGTCCCTCCATCCTCTGACCAATAATGTCCTATCAAGCACTTCTCACAGTGCAAATCTCTCAGAACACTCTCTTCTGCTTCTAGCCAGAGAAAACTCTCTGCTTTTAAAGGCTCGTGTGATTAGATTAGGCCTACCCAGATAATATCCCTTTGCCATAAATATAAAATAATCAGGGGTGTAACACTGGGGCTAAGGGTCATAGAGGCCATCTTAAAATTCTGCCTATTGCCTCACCCTTCAAACTCTCATTGAAAGTTGTACTTTCCTTCTAGATTCACTTAGTTATCATTCATTTACGAGGTACTGCCTCAGAGTGGCATCCATGGCTGAGTCACTTTATGACACCCTTATCATACCTTGCAGACCTTCCCTGTAGTAGATATTCAGTACGTATCCAATGAATTAATTATACTTTTTGTTAAATGAATCGCTAGATGAAAAGATGAACAGAGTTATTCCAGACCAGATTGTAAGAACATCTGTCCAATTGGAAGGGCAGTGTGCACTTGACAGTTCATTGCCACTTGGGAGGGGTTTTTTTTGTTTATTTTGCTTCTCCTTTTTTGAGGCTACATTTATTTATGATCAACCAGAAAGACTAAACAATGGATGCATGGGCTTGGACTCTAATGCAATTCAAGTGAGGTCAGAAGAATTCCACACACACAAAAAAAAAAAAACCTTAAAAAGCATGAAGTAGATATTACAGTAAAATTAATATTTGAAAGGGAAAAAATCATTAGTAAGAGAAAAAAGCATTCTGGAAAACTGTGTTCCATTTAGGGCACCTCATTACCAGATTATTTAAGGGAAACTGGAGGGAGTTCAGAGGCATAAAGAATGATGAAGAGGCTGTAGGGATTAATACAAGCAAAGATTTTAAACAACTAAATATGTATAGCTTAACTGAACAACAGCTGAGTAGAGATGTAACTGTTGTCAAATGTCTGATATCAAGAGAAGGAATGTGTTTCTCTGAAGAGTTGAGAGTCCCTTTCTAAGTATTAGAATTAAATGAGAAATGAGAAAACAATCTTTTCTGTCCAACTTGTAAGCAGTATTTAGATTGTGTGTTGGGATGTGAAGTGTCAGAGTTGAATTCAAATCCTAGCTCCACTACCTGCTACCTGCGAAAATTCAGACAACTCCTTTAACCTCTTTCACTCTGTCACGTGTAGAGTGGGAATTATATGACCTACCTCATGGGGTCATTACGAAGATTAAATGAAGCAGTAAACAGTGAGGTTCTGTGCCTGGCACGGGTTGCAAGTCGAGGAGAATGGTAAATGCTATTGGTATTACCATTACCGTCTTCATTCTTAAGTGGTTAAGAGTTCAAAGTGCTAGAGTCAGACAAAGCTGGGGTGCAAATTCAAGCTCTACAATCTGTTAACTCTACCTCTAAGTCTCAGTTTCTTCAACCATATGAGCGTAATAGTGAGGACTAATGAAATAATACAATCTGAAACACTTACCGTAATGCATGGCACATTATTCAGTAAATATATTAGCAGCTGTAGCATTATTTTAATTATCATTAACACAATCAGCATTCCACCTAGAACCTGGCCAAAGTACTACTATATATTCAAATTATTTCCAGATTTCCCCTGTTACAATGCCATATACGTATCCCTCTTTCCATTATAATCACCACATGTGCGCGTGGGCGCACACACACACACAGAGTTCAGTAATTATTTGTTGAATTGAATTTGGTAATTTCTACCAATAATCATGTCAGATATTTGTGGTCACTGTGCATTGCTAGGGAGATGCTGGAGTGGGCTTCTATAATACTCCTTGTGTAATCAAATTTATGACAACAGATTTAAGTGCTTTTTTCATTCCAATAAAACTCTGACACTTAGATTTACCTGAGTTTCTATGAAAGAATCCCTGCTCTTATAATGGAATTTTCATTTTTGTCTTTTACACACATAGAACTCCCTGTGGCTCCTCTTTACAAATAGGATTGTGTTGTGTAGTAAACAGAATCTACTCTGGCTAGATTAAGCAGAAATGGCATTGGAGGGTTTCCAATTAGAAGATACTAAGATCAATCAGATAATCAGTGTATTAGTCAGATGTATTCATCAGTGATAGCTCACAGAAAATACAGGCTAGCCCAAAGAAGAGCTACAGGTGGCCAAAAAAAAAAAAAAGCTACATGAAAGGATGCTAAATATTATTAGTCATTAGGGAAATGCAAATTAAAACTATAATGAGACACTACTACATACTTACTAGAATGGCTAGACTTTTTAAAACTGACAGTCTCAAGTCCTGGCAATGATGCAGAGCAACTAACACACTCATCCATTGCTGGTGGGAATGCAAGATTGTGTAGCCATTTAAAGACAGTTTGGCATTTTTAAAATAAAGTTAAACATATATCTACCATTCAACCCAGAATTTCCACTCCTAGGTATTGGTCCAAGAGAAATAAAAAATACAAGTCCAAACAAAAACCTGTGCTTAAATGTTTATAGCACCTTAATTCATAATAGCCCAAACATGAGACAGTCCAAATGTCTATCAACCAGCATACGGATAAACAGTTTGTGGTATATCCATACAATGGAATACTACTCAGCAATAAAAAGGAGCATATACTCATACATGGAACAACATGAATGAATCTCCAAGACATAAAAAAGGCAGGCACTAGAGGTTAAATACTCTATGATTCCATTTGTAAGATATTCTAGAAAACTGTCTCTGCCCTATTAGACTGTGATCTCCTTGATCTGATACAGCTTTTAACAACAAGATTGCATCAAAGTCGGTGAACTGGAAGTAGAAATGGCTAAATTTGATCAGTTTAGGGAGCAAGTTTTAGCTCGCAAGGGAATCAGGAATCCAGATTTGGCCAAAGGTCAATATAAGGTAGCCTGGGGTAAATCAGAGTGCACAGGACTTTCAACAGGAGGGCAGGGAGCCAACGTGGAGCCTGCTGGACCTGACATCATGAATATCTGCTCTAATGGATCCTACACAAGTTTGTCCACTCACACAGCCTTCAGCCTCCAGAGAACGTAACCTTTCTTTGATGGTCACTAGTTAAAGCTGATTGCAGTTGCTATCAAGGGTCTAATTTACCTGCGTTTGACAAATTTCCAGTTGTACTTTGCTTGTCCATTTGTAGTATGCTTTACTGATCCTCTTCAGCAGCTCAAGAATCGGCAGTGACAGAGGCCACACTTACCGACCAGGGTGACCCTGGAGTTGCATCAGTTTATTAGTGCTTCTAGTTATTTTCTGGCAAACGTAAGAAGCTGAAGCAAAGGACCATCTTAATTAAAGTGTTTTTAATGTGACAGATTTTATAATGATAAGTTTGGCTCAAATATAACCTGTACCTTGTAAATACAACATATGCTATAAAGAAAAGAGCCTGCGGTTAGAACTCACAAACTTAGATTCTGGTCCCTGGACGCCACCTCTTCACCCTTGGCTAGGCCACTTAGCCTCCCACTTACCTTCCAGGGTGAATGGAGCAGGTGGGCCAATACTCTCAAAAGTGCCACTCAGCTCTAACTTGAATCCCGTGATTCTAAGAGTAGTTGATAGGATGTTGGGAGGAGGAATGGAAGAAACTTTTCCATTCTTAGACTTAAGAGCTTTTAGACTTGACTTTTAGACTTTTCAGACCTCAGAATGTCAGGCTTCAGCTGTGTCCAGTGTTTACATTATAACATCTATTTTGGAAAAAAACTGGCAAGGTTTATAGATGAGGATGGAAAAGTACTTAGGTTGTTCTTGCAACTAGAAGCCCATAATCAGGTTTTTATCCTTTCCTTAGAGGTATATATTGCAAGAGTCACTGTAAGAAACAATATTGTTACTCATATTAAATATTTAGGTAGCTTTTCCACATCTTTGAAAGAGTTGTATTTTCTTCTAGGAAGGAAGATTTTATTTTTGGCATGGTGGTGCCCTTTTTTTAAGCTCTTAATCTAGTTTTTTTTTATGTCAGTGAAACCTTAGCATTTAAAAATGAATTGAAATATCGGTAACTAGTCCTATAGAGATTTTTGACTACATAAGCCAGAATTCTAAAGTTAAGTCTTTGATGTATATGTGCATTTTTAATTTCTTATTTTTTCAATTCCTCTTGACCAGTTCTTTTTGTAGTCAAATTCATTGTAATCCCATCACGAAAGTGTTGATCTTGTAGTAAACTTTATTGAAGCATTGTATTAATGCACATTCCCTCATGGTAACAGACGCTTTGTATCAAACCTATCATGCAGCTCAGCTTAAGTCCCATATGGAACTAATAAGCCACGCAATAAGTGACCTTGTGTAGATGAATATGGCTTGGAAGGGTGAGAGAGAGAGAGAGAGAGAGAGAGAGAGTTTGTGTCTGTACGCCTGCACGCGCGCACATGTGTTGTCTAAACTGAATTTCTCCTGCCAAAACCTAAATGACAAAATGATTCTTGAGCCCCCAGAGTCTTTACCAGCTTGGAAAAATTGGGTGTTTGAAAAATAAAATTGAGCACTTTGATATTAAATTAGGCCTCAGCTCAATAGGAGGATGCTCACTGAGTACAAGAACTCAGCATTTATTTCTCAAAAGTACAATCACACTTTATTTTAAAATACGATTTCCAGAGCTGCAACTGGTCTTAACCTAGACAGCGGAGCACCATTAATCAAGCTGTATGAACTAGTTAATTTCAATTACAAGAGTTCTAACATCGTAGTTGATCTGTCTATATATAGTGATTTGAGATGAAACCAGCATGTGGCTCTGGAAAAATACTGTATTTTTATACAAAAAAGGTGGTGTGGGAGAAGAAAACAGAAGCTAATGAATGGAATTGACATGGTTATAGTGTCTGTTGAGGGCTGAATGTATTCATTGCTCTGGTATTCTTTCTATTTATTTATTTGTTTATTTATTTTTCTATTTATTTATCCAGTAACCATAAAGCTAGATCTTCCTGGTTATTTTAGTGTAGGGATTTTCTTCTGCTAGTAGACAGTAGCACTTGTTCATTTTTCTGGGGAAACCACTGAACAGTGCTTCTCCCTACTTCCCATCTAATTTATCATCTATGTGTAGTTTTCACCTACTAGCCTACTATAGAGTTGCACAGAAATTTAATTGCTCCCTTGGAGGTCTAAACCAATCAGAGTAAAGCTGAAATTCAAGTTAATTGAAACCAAAATTCCACTTAAAACTGCTGAGACTCTTTGGGTGGTGGTGGTGCAGTAGGAAGTTGTTACAAAAGGTGTTTATTTCAGAGACTAATCTGCAGCAGTTAGACCCAAAGCAACGTTTTATTTGCATGGATTTCTTGGCATCTGCCTTCCCCAGTAAGAATTGAGAGCAGAGGGAGCTGCATTTAGGGAAGTGTGGTATTCATTGGTAGTAGTTGGGAAGGGCAGGTTTTGATGGAATGTTGGAGAAAGATTTCTTAGAGAAAAGAGTACTTTAGTCTTTTAACCTATCCTTCACAGCTGCCCCTGGAGTTGTTTTCCCCATTCACTCTCCTGCTTAAAACCTTGTAGTAGATTCTTACTGCTGTCAAGGAAGATAAATCCGAATTCTTGAGCTAAGTGCTCTAGGCCCTCAGTAGTTTTAATGAATGCTGTCTAAAAATCAGGCCTCAGAAGTTTCCATTCTCTATAAAAATCCTGATTGAACTCTTACAACAGTTTTATGAGACAAATATTGTTTGTCCTGTTCTACAGACAAGGCACAGATTGGTTCTGTACCTTGTTCAAGGTTACATACATTATATGGTAAGAACAGACTATGAGTCCAGCCCGTCACTCAGAAGACAGAGAGCTAATTCGCAGTGCCTAGCCTAGTGGACACTAAATAAATATTTGCTGTATGAATAGGATGTGTAGGAACTTAGTAAATGTAGCTCTTTCTCTCCTTTCCCTATCCTTGTTCTTTCTTTCCCCCTTGGCCTCACTCCTCCTTTAACTTCTTGTTTTTACTAATACCTTACCAGGGAGCTAACTTGTTAAAGAATTACTTAATAAAAATATAGATTTGTTTCTTTCCTGAAGTATTTACATTTTAATACCGGGTCATCTCTACCTGACATAGTAGAGCATTAGACTGAACCCCATTTTACTTCCTCCATTTTTGGACACTTCCCTTAAGGTGTCCAGAAATGTATTTTCTGGAGACTCTTCCATCAGACCTACCCCTCAGTGAACACATAAAGATTTGACACCCTCTTAGCCAACTTTGACTTCTGACACCATCAGAAGTGAGCAAAACCTGAAATGGGGCTGAGTGGACCAATGTTCCTTCATCACTCACATTGTCAATGTGTGCTACCCTAACCGTATTTTTATATCAAAATCCATAGATGTATGGTTCCTGTAACTTATAGAGCATTTAAAGTGGACTCGTAGAACTTTGAAAGGCTCTTGGAGATGACCTGGTCCAGGGGGGTTTAAACTCCAGATGGGAATGCCTCCTTTGGCTCTAACTCTACTCCCCAACAACTGCCTACAGTTAGAGCAGTTTCCTATTTGTTTCACACTTTGGGCTTCTACATAATATTTCATGTGAACTAAGGATTCCAGGGCTACCAAAAAAAGAAGTTTGAAAATTATTTGACTAGCCCAGGCAGGGAAGGGACTTACTCGTAGCCATACAGCAGAGCTGTGTCTTTCACCCAGGTCTTCTGACCACCCACATCATGAGTCGATCTTTCCACTTCACTGTGTAATTATTTTAAAGATATTGATACGTATATGTGGGGTGTTTTTAATTTATTTCTTTTATTTATTTTATTTTTGGCTGCGTTGGGTCTGTGTTGCCGCGCGCAAGCTTTCTCTAGTTGCAGCAAGCGGTGGCTACTCTTTGTTGCGGTACGTAGGCTTCTCACTGCGGTGGCTTCTCTTGTTGCAGAGCATGGGCTCTAGGTGTGCGGGCTTCAGTAGTTGTGGCTCGCGGGTTCTAGAGTGCAGGCTTAGTAATTGTGGCGCACGGGCTTAGTTGCTCCACGACATGTGGGATCTTCCCAGACTAGGGCTCAAACCCGTGTCCCCTGCATTGGCAGGTGGATTCTTAACCACTGCGCCACCAGGGAGGCCCTGTATATGTGTTTATTGCTGCCTCTCTCAAGTGCTTGTAGTCAGAAACTTAGTAAATTAGTAAAAATTAGCTTTTAAAAAGGTGAACTACGTACTTAAGATTTTTTCCCCTTTGATTTGAATTCTGTTGTTTTCCTTTTCTGATTCTAATCATAGTTAGTTAAGTGTTAAGCCATTTTTGAGCACCCGTTTTATGCCCAGCTTAGTGATAGATGCTATGATAATGATATCATATATACAGAGAGTATATATGTAGCATGATGATAATAGGTATAGTTTATTGAGCATTTACTATGTACCAGATATCGTTTTGGGTCCTCTACATACTTCATCGTATTTAAACTTTATAACAGCTCTGCAAGGCAGATAACATCCCATTTACAAGAACTGACTTACCCAAAGTCAAACAACTAATAAGTGACAGCACTGGTATTTCAAACCCAGATTGTCTGCATCTATGCTCATTCCAATGTGTCAAGATGCCTCTCATTCCCTCCCATACAGCATTAATTTTAACTTACTAATTAATTAACAAATATGTTTTAAGTATCTATTCAGTTAGTTTAGGCTTTCCAAAGACAGCAAATGGAAAGGTGGTATAGGAAGGGTTTGGCAGAAGGGTAAAATGCCCCCTATCCTGGAGTAATCAGAGACCTCCCTACAGGAAATGGAACTGGTGTTGACTCTTTGAGAATGGACAGAATATGACCAGATGGAGCAGAAGCAAGAAGAACTACAATCCTGCAGCCTGTGGAACAAAAACAACATTCACAGAAAGATAGACAAGATGAAAAGACAGAGGGCTATGTACCAGATGAAGGAACAAGATAAAACCCCAGAAAAACAACTAAATAAACTGGATATAGGCAACCTTCCAGAAAAAGAATTCAGAATAATGATGATAGTTAAGATGATCCAGGACCTCGGAAAAAGAATGGAGGCAAAGATTGAGAAGATGCAAGAAATGTTTAACAAAGATCTAGAAGAATTAAATAAGAAATAAACAGAGATGAACAATACAATAACTGAAATGAAAAATACACTAGAAGGAATCAATAGCAGAATAACTGAGGCAGAAGAACAGATAAGTGACCTGGAAGACAGAATGGTGGAATTCACTGCTGCAGAACAGAATAAAGAAAAAAGAATGAAAAGAAGTGAAGACAGCCTAAGAGACCTCTGGGACAACATTAAACGCAACAACATTCGCATTATAGGGGTCTCAGAAGGAGGAGAGAGAGATAAAGGACCCAAGAAAATATTTGAAGAGATTATAGCCAAAAACTTCCCTAACGTGAGAAAGGAAATAGCCACCCAAGTCCAGGAAGTACACAGAGTCCCATACATGATAAACCCAAGGAGAAACACACCGAGATACACAGTAATCAAATTGGCAAATATTAAAGACAAAGAAAAATTATTGAAAGCAGCAAGGGAAAAATGAGAAATAACATACAAGGGAACTCCCATAAGGTTAACAGCTGATTTCTCAGCAGAAACTCTACAAGCCAGAAGGGAGTGGCATGATATACTTAAAATGATGAAAGGGAAGAACCTACAACCAAGATTACTCTACCCGGCAAGGATCTCATTCAGATTCGATGGAGAAGTCAAAAGCTTCACAGACAAACAAAAGCTAAGAGAATTCAGCACCACCAAACCAGCTCTCCAACAAATGCTAAAGGAACTTCTCTAAGTGGGAAACACAAGAGAAGAAAAGGAGCTACAAAAACAAACCCAAAACAGTTAAGAAAATGGTAATAGGAACATACATATCGATAATTATCTCAAATGTGAATGGATTAAATACTCCAACCAAAAGATACAGGCTTGCTGAATGGATACAAAAACAAGACCCATAAATATATGCTGTCTACAAGAGACCCAATTCAGACCTAGGGACACATAGAGATTGTAAGTGAGGGGATGGAAAAAGATATTCCATGCAAATGGAAATCAAAAGAAAGCTGGAGTAGCAATACTCATATCGGATAAAATAGACTTTAAAATAAAGAATGTTACAAGAGACAAGGAAGGACACTACATAATGATCAAGGGATCAATCCAAGAAGAAGATATAACTACTGTAAATATTTATGCACCCAACATAGGAGCACCTCAATACATAAGGCAAATGCTATAAAAGCGGAAATCAACAGTAAAACAATAACAGTAGGGGACTTTAACACCTCACTTACACCAATGCACAGATCATCCAGACAGAAAATTAATAAGGAAACACAAGCTTTAAATGACACAATAGACCAGATAGATTTAATTATATTTATAGGACATTCCATCCAAAAAGAGCAGAGTACACTTTCTTCTCAAGTGCACAAGGAACATTCTCCAGGATAGATCACATCTTGGGTCACAAATCAAGCCTCAGTAAATTTAAGAACATTGAAATCATATCAAGCATCTTTTCTGACCACAATGCTTTGAGATTAGAAATCACTTACAGGGGAAAAAAACGTAAAAAACACAAACACATGGAGGCTAAACAATACGTTACTAAATAACCAAGAGATCACTGAAGAAATCAAAGAGGAAATCAAAAACTACCTAGAGACAAATGACAATGAAAACATGATGATCCAAAACCTATGGGATGCAGCAAAAGCAGTTCTAAGAGGGAAGTTTATAGCTATACAAGCCTACCTCAAGAAACAAGAAATATCTCAAATAAACAATCTAACCTTATACCTAAAGGAACTAGAGAAAGAAGAACAAACAAAACCTAAAGTGAGCAGAAGGAAAGAAGTTATAAAGATCAGAGCAGAAATAAATGAAATAGAAACAAAGAAAACAATAGCAAAGATCAATACAACTAAAAGCTAGTTCTTTGAGAAGATAAAATTGATAAACCATTAGCCAGACTCATCAAGAAAAAGAGGGAGAGGACTCAAATCAATAAAATTAGAAATGAAAAAGGAGAAGTTACAATAGACACCGCAGAAATGCAAAGCATCCTAAGAGACTACTACAAGCAACTCTATGCCAATAAAATGGACAACCTGGAAGAAATGGACAATTTCTTAGAAAGGTATAACCTTCCAAGACTGAACCAGGAAGAAATAGAAAATATGAACAGACCAATCACAAAGAATGAAATTGAAACCGTGATTAAAAATCTTCCAGCAAACCAAAGTCCAGGACCAAATGGCTTCACAGGTGAATTCTATCAAACATTTAGAGAAGAGCTAACACCCATCCTTCTGAAACTCTTCCAAAAAATTGCAGAGGAAGGAACACTCCCAAACTCATTCTATGAGGCCACCATCACCCTGATACCAAAACCAGACAAAGATACTACAAAAAAAGAAACTTACAGACCAATATCACTGATGAATATAGATGCAAAAATCCTCAACAAAATATTAGCAAACAGAATCCAGCAATACATTAAAAGGATCATACACCATGATCAAGTGGGATTTATCCCAGGGATGCAAGGATTCTTCAATATACACAAATCAATCAATGTGATACACCATATTAACAAATTGAAGAAGAACCATATGGTCATCTCAAGATGCAGAAAATGCTTTTGACAAAATTCAACACCGATTTATGATAAAAACTCTCCAGAAAGTGGACCTAGAGGGAATCTACCTCAACACAATAAAGGCCATATATGACAAACCCACAGCAAACATCATTCTCAATGGTGAAAAACTGAAAGCATTTCCTCTAAGATCAGGAACAAGAGAAGGATGTCCACTCTCATCACTATTATTCGACATAGTTTCGGAAGTCCTAGCCACGGCAATCAGAGAGGAAAAAGAAATAAAAGGAATATAAATTGGAAAAGAAGAAGTAAAACTGTGTTTGCAGATGACATGATACTATACATAGAGAATCCTAAAGATGCCACCAGGAAACTACTAGAGCTAATCAATGAATTTGGTAAAGTTTCAGGATACAAAATTAATGCACAGAAATCTCTTGCATTCCTATACACTAATGATGAAAAATATGAAAGGGAAATTAAGGAAACACTCCCATTTACCATTGCAACAAAAAGAATAAAATACCTAGGAATAAACCTACCCAGGGAGACAAAAGACCTGTATGCAGAAAACTATAAGACACTGTTGAAAGAAATTAAAGATGAAACCAACAGATGGAGAGATATACCATGTTCTTGGATTGGAAGAATCAATATTGTGAAAATGACTATAGTACCCAAAGCAATCTACAGATTCAATGCAATCCCTATCAAATTAACCAATGGCATTTTTTACAGAACTAGAACAAAAAAATCTTAAAATTTGTATGGAGACACAAAAGACCCCGAATAGCCAAAGCAGTCTTGAGGGAAAAAAACGGAGCTGGAGGAATCAGACTCCCTGACTTCAGACTACACTACAAAGCTACAGTAATCAACACAATATGGTACTGGCACAAAAACAGGAATATAGATCAATGGAACAGGATAGAAAGCCCAGAGATAAACCCATGCAGCTATGGTCAACTAATCTATGACAAAGGAGGCAAGGATATACAATGGAGAAAAGACAGTCTCTTCAATAAGTGGTGCTGGGAAAACTGGACAGCTACATGTAAAAGAATGAAATTAGAACACTCCCTAACACCACACACAAAAATAAACTCAAAATGGATTAGAGACCTAAATGTAAGTCCGGACACTATAAAACTCTTAGAGGAAAACATAGGAAGAACACTCTTTGACATAAATCACAGCAAGATCTTTTTTGATCCACCTCCTAGAGCAATGGAAATAAAACAAAAATAAACATATGGAACCTAATGAAATTTAAACACTTTTGCAAAGCAAAGGAAACTACAAACAAGATGAAAAGACAACCCTTAGAATGGGAGAAAATATTTGCAAACAAATCAACGGACAAAGGATTAATCTCCAAAATATATAAACAGCTCATGCAGCTCAATACTCAAAAAACAAACAACCCAATCCAAAAATGGGCAGAAGACCTAAATAGACATTTCTCCAAAGAAGACATACAGATGGCCAAGAAGCAGGTGAAAAGCTGCTCAACATCACTAATTATTAAAGAAATGCAAATCAAAGCTACTATGAGGTATCACCTCACACCAGTTAGAATGGGCATCTTCAGAAAATCTAGAAACAACAAATGCTGGAGAGGGTGTGGAGAAAAGGGAACCCTCTTGCACTGTTGGTGGGAATGTAAATTGATACAGCCACTATGGAGAACAGTATGGAGGTTCCTCAAAAAACTAAAAATAGGGCTTCCCTGGTGGTGCAGTGGTGGAGAGTCTGCCTGCCAATGTAGGGCACACGGGTTCGTGCCCCGGTCTGGGAAGGTCCCACATGCCGTTGAGTGGCTAGGCCCGTGAGCCATGGCCTCTGAGCCTGCGTGTCTGGAGCCTGTGCTCCGCAACGGGAGAGGCCACAACAGTGAGAGGTCCGCGTTCCGGGGGAAAAAAAAAAAGAAAGAAAACTAAAAATAGAACTACCATACGATCCAGCAATCCCACTATTGGGCATATGCCCAGGGAAAACCATAATTCAAAAAGACACATGCACCCCAATGTTCATTGCAGCGCTATTTACAATAGCCAGGTCATGGAAGCAACTTAAATGCCCATCGACAGACAAACGGATAAAGAAGAAGTGGTACATATATACAATGGAATATTACTCAGCCATGAATAGGAACAAAATTAGGTCATTTGTAGAGACGTGGATGGTCTAGAGACTGTCATACAGAGTGAAATAAGTCAGAGAGAGAAAAATATCACATATTAATGCATGTATGTGGAACCTAGAAAAATGGTATAGATGAACCAGTTTGCAGGGCAGAAATTGAGACACAGAAGTAGAGAACAAACGTATGGACACCAAGGGGGGAAAACAGTGGGGGGTGGCGGTGGGTGTGTGCTGAATTGGGAGATTGGGATTGACATGTATACACTGATGTGTATAAAACAGATGACTAATAAGAACCTGCTGTATAAAAAAATAAAATAAAATTCGAAAAAAAAAGAATATGACCAGATGTAGGATGCCTAGAGGGAGACTGGCAGACAGGAAAGAGAGCTGTCTGCCAGAGTGGTGAGTTCTGAATAAACCATTGTTAGCCAATACTGGAAAGCTATTTTATATATATATATATGTATATATATAGGGGACTTCATGGTAAGCAAATTGAATATACTCATTTATGTCAGCTCCCTAGTGAAATGCTACTAATAAAGATAAAATAGTTTAAAATTGTAAACACACAAGGATGAAAAGAACAGAAGAGACAAGAGCAGGTAATAGAGTCGACAACATTTTAGAAGATCACAGCAATAAATGAGTGATAAACTGAGTTGGCAGAATGGACAAAACTAAAACCTAAAGCCTTCAAGAAGCAATGCAGTTCTAGCCACAGAACTCCAGAAGATCTGAGGATTTGGAGTTATCAGGTACCTCATAGAGTGTAGGGTAAGGAATAAGTCTAAGAACAGGAGGATTAGTTGAAAGTCTGTAGAAAGAGAATTAAGACTCCCAGTTCACTCACCACTCTGCATAGCCAAGCAACTACCCCAGCACACAGCCCAGTGGGAGACTGGAGGTTTACTTTCTGAAGAAAATCAAACCCAAGAAGCTTTGGACTCTGAACTGCCTGGTATACTGGGGCAAGAAGTAAGACTCCTTACTAAAAACAAGGGGATTCAGTGAAAGTCCTACATACCAACACTGAATTCCCCAACTGCTTTTTCCTGCTTAACTCCCAAAATGGGATCCAGATTATACCCCTAGGCAGAAGGTTGGAGGATGCTCTCTGGAAAAAAACAGTCCGAGCAATGATAGCTGCTGGATTGGCATGTCCCCCACAGAAAGGGCTCACCCACTCATTCTACAGTGAAGTCCCCAGTCAGCAAGCACTGTCAATACACAGACTGTCCGATCAGCTTTTTGAAGTCTCATTCATAAAGAAGAATTGACAACCAAAGATTACTGCACATTAAAGAAAGCCTCTTTTTTTTTAAAGTCTGAAACAAACAGAAAAAGAAAGAAACCCAAAAGTAACAGAAAACGGAGGAGACAAAAAATGAAAATAACAATAATAATGATAATAGAAAATAATCGGAATTAGAGGATAAGAGTTTTATACTGAAAGGACTCACTAGCAAGGTACACAAAGGCAAAATAAACAAATGGGACTACATCAGACTAAAAATATTTTGCACAACAAAGGAAACTATCAACAAAATGAAAAGGCTGCCTACTGAATGGGAGAAGATATTTGCAAGTGATATATCTGATAAGGAGTTAGTATCCAAAATATACAAAGAACTCAGACAACTCAAAATCAAAAAAACAACCAACCGGATTAAAAAATGGACAGAGGACCTGAGTAGACATTTTCCCAAAGAAGACACAGAGATGGCCCATAGACACATGAAAAGATGCTCAACATCACTAACCACCAGGGAAATGCAAATCCAAACCACAATGTGGAGAAAGGGAACCCTTGTGCACTGTTGGCGCAACCACTATGGAAAACAGTATTGGAGGCTCTTCAAAAAAATGAAAAATAGAACTACCACACAATCCAGCAATTCCAAGTCTGGTATTTTTCCAAAGAAAACAAAAACACTAATTTGAAAAGATGTATGCACCCCTATGTTCATTGCTGCATTATTCACAATAGCCAAGATATGGAAGCAACCTAAGTGCCCATCAGTAGATGAATGGATAAAGACGATGTGGGGTATACACGTGCGTGCACGTGCATACACATATACATTGGAATATTACTCAGCCATAAAAGAACAAAATCTTGCCATTTGCAATAACATGGATAGACCTAGAGGGTATTATGCTAAGTGAAATAAGTCAGACAGCGAAAGACAAATACTATATGATTTCACTTATATGTGGAATCTAAAAAAAAAACAAATGAACAAACATAACAAAACAGAAATAGAGTCAGAGCTACAAAGAACAAACAGGTGGTTGCCAGAGGAAGGCCAGTATGTGGGGGAAGGAGTGAAATAGGTGAGGGTAATTAAGAGATACAAACTTTCAGTTGCAAAACAGATGAGCCACAAGGATGACGTGTACAGTGTGGGGAATATAGTTAGTGTAATATCTTTGTATGGTGACAGATGGTAACTAGACATTGTGGTGATCACTTTGTAATGTATAGAAATAATCGAATCACTGTGTTTTGCATCAGGAACTAACATAGTGTTGTAGGTCAGTTATACTTCAAAAACAAACTCATAGAAAGAGAGATCAGATTTCTGGTTACTAGAGGTAGGGGTGAGATGGGAGGGTGGGAATTGGGTGAAGGTAGTCAAAAGGTACAAACTTCCAGTTATAAGATAAGTAAGCACTAGGGATGTAATATATACCATGATTAATATAATTAACACTGTTGTGTGTTATATATGAAAGTTAAGAGAGTAAATTTTAAGAGTCCCCATCACAAGGAAAAAGTATTTTTTTTCTTTAATTTTGTGTCTATATGACATGATGGATGTTCTCTAAACTTATTGTGGTAATCATTTCCTGATGTATGTAAGTCAAATCATTATGCAGTACACCTTTAACTTATACAGAGCCGTATGTCAGTTATATCTCAATAAAACTGGAAGGAAATAAACAAAACAAGAACAAAGAACTCACTGAAGTGAGATCAAAACAGTGAAGAAAAAAAGACCCAAACAAAAGCTTATCACTGTGAAATTTCTGAATACTGAGGTTAAAGAATAAAATCCTAAAAGCTTCCAGAGACAGGAATCAGCTCACACACAAAGGATCAGGAATCAGAATGTTATCTGGTTGCTCAGTTGCTATGTGCAAAGTTGAATGACAGTGAAACAATACTTCAGAAATTCCAAAGGAAAAATCATTTCAGTCTTGAATTTTATATGCAAGGAAACTATCATTCAAGTGTGAGAATGGAATAAAGGTATTTTTAAATATTCAAGGTGTTAAAAAAGATACCTCTCATGTGGCCCTTTCCCAGAAAGCTGTTATAGAATATGCTCCACCAAAATGAGGCAGTAAATCAAGAAAGAAGTGATGAGATCTAGGAAACAAGAGCCTCAGCACAGAAGTACCGCTGGCCCTCTGTATCCACTGATGCAAAACCCTGGATGTGGAGGGTTGACTATGTTCATTGTACATTCAACACCATTTTATATGAGGGACTTAAACATCCACAGAGTTTGGTGTCTGCAGGGGCTCCTGGAGCTGATCCCCTGGGGATACAGGGGGATGACTGTAAACAGAATTTCCAGGATTATGGTGAAAGAAAGTTCTAGGAAGGTAACAATGGAACCAGCCTAGAGAGCAGCCTGTTCAGATTAGAGCGGAGAGAAGGGTGCTTCAGGAAACAATCTCCAAGCGGGGAAATGGGCTTGATAGATTATATGGTGTCTTTAATCAGATTGGGAAGGATTTAAGGTTTTGTCCTAATTGGGGGAAAATCTAGTGATAGGTACGTGGATACTCAACAAGTAGTACTATCCACAAGGTAGGTACTCAACAAGTGGGGAAAATGGTAATTATCACTTCAGGAGAAACAAACAAAAGGTCAAAAAAGGAATAGTACACTATATGGCTTAGCAGTGAACAGTATTATTGTAGGTATAAGGTAAACACTAAATATTGATTTAACAAAAAATGTTATATTCAAAAATAATTGAATAGCTTGAGAGGATGAGAAGTGTATTTGGGAGAGTGGAGAGTTAAATCCTCATAGTTAATAAGAAGTCAGTAGGTAATGTATGGGGATAAGGAGATAAAATGTGCTAAGAAAAGAGCTCAGTTCTCATTTTACATAGCACGAACATAGTAGATGATGTCTAAGCGAGGGGGAAAGAGTAAGAAATATCAATATAAGTGTATTATTCAGAAATATGACGGTAAAGAAGAAACAACTAAAAGTGGTCGCTACTGAAGAGCAAAGAACTGATGCTTTTCCATTGTAAGCCTTTCCAGTAGGTTAGACTTAAAACAGTACGTGTACTTTATTTTAAAATTTTAATATATTCTTATTATGTATGAATTTCTATTTTAGTTCTGTATGTTGAAAGTTAAGAGGGCTACATGATAGAAAGAATTCAGACTTGTTATTGAGAGGTTCTAGCCTTGGCTTTGGCCCTTATCAGCTTTGAGACCTTGGGCAGGACACTTGTCTTACTGAGTCTTAGTTTCTTCATTTATGAAAGGATGGAGGTTGGAAAAGATAGTCTCCATGATCTCTTTAATCTAGATATCCCAAGAGTCTATGATAAAGATAATAATGCTATACAACAAATGAAGAGTTAAGACTTGGGTGGAGGCTTGAAATTCCCAGTTTCCTTTTTTAGTTGAAATCAGACTTGGAGAGAAATTTTCACTGTGGTCTCTGAAAAGAATTCAACACCCACCTTCCATTGTGGAGCCTGGGGCAGGCAATTGACCACGTACTGGCTCAGGGACACATAGCTTAGTGTTATTTTAGTATGGGGTCATTTTATTTTTTTTGATATTTAATATTTTTCAGTATGAATCACAGGTGAAGTTTTCATGCCATGTGTAAACAATTTCACTTTTTTATTGAAACAATGAATTCAGGAATGTCATATTGGGATGTCAGCCATTTTATCAATGTGTGGAAAAAATGCTTTTATATTAATATAAGAAATGATGTCATTTAATATGGAGGAGATCTCATAATTCAAGGTCAGCAAATCTCAGGAGGTGATTTAGGTCACCAAGCTAGCTTTGGAAAAGGAAAAGAATGTTTTCCCTTTGTCTTCTCAAGATTTTGTTTTTTTGGTTTTTTTCAAACAATTTTCGGGTAGCTGGTGTAAGTGGCATGGTTGTGAAAAGGAGACTCTGACTAATAATGTCTTTGCCATTGAAACGTGGCTTTGGAGAATTTCCTTGCTCTTTCTCTCAGCTTCAGTTTTCCCATCTGCACAAGAAAACGATTAGCTTAAATAATATTCAAGATACCTTTTAGCTTTAACATTCTATGTTTCTGCCTCCTTATTTTATGTGTGTATTCAGACCATTCAAGAGACCTGATTAGGTTTGGGGGTTTCTTTTCAAAGTTCAGTGTAGTGAGAGTGAACTTTTTCTCTGTTAAATATCACTCACACTTAAGTGAAAAGTCAATAGAGTACTAGATACAAACAAAAGAAAACTTACTTTTTCTGTTGATAGTGGTTTAATTTTTTTAAAAGAGGAAAATATTTAAAAGTTTAACTTAGCCACTTTTAAATTAGGTGCTAGAAAAGTAAAACTTCAATACAGATGACCCTTCATATCTGTACATCAGTATGCAGTTTACAGAGTCCTTTCCTCATATATATCATGTCATTTGAAAAATACATTTCTGCAGGGCTGTGTTGTATACTTACTGTGTATTTGATGCTGTGTGTGTGAGCGTGTGTATGAATATGCACATATCCTTACCTCGGGTCTCTATTATGTTTAGTGAAGGAAGCAAACGGTCTTCAGAGACAAAATGAGAGGAGACGGGAACAGACAGATTAAAACCATTTAGTAGGTTACCCAAGGCACATAGAAGGACACATAATTTTAGAAAATCAGCCTCTAGCAGAAATAAGTAAAGCTAAGAGCAGATCTTGCCCACAGGCCATAGTTTCCTCATACTAGCTCTATAGCTCTCTACTCTGGTCCTAGAGAAAGAGGAAAGTTAGAGGCACAAGAGAAATAACATAAAGCACAGCCTCTGTCAAAAGTGACTTGCTGTTTGTTTAATAAGCATTGACTGAGCGCTAGCACTGTGTCAGACACTTGGGGATCAGAGATGGATACAGCATGACCCTTGTTCTTGATTCTACAAAGGGAAAAGGGTCCGTGTAAAAAGGGCTGAATGTGCTCAGAGTGTGTAATACCACCGTTCAGTCCCTAAAATGAAATACTGGTTTTATGGTATATGTCCCTGGAGTTGATGTTAGCAAACTCTACAGGGGTCTTGGAAATAATCCTGATTCCACAGTTGGTGGTTCTTAGTCTTCTCCAACGTTAGAGGGCAAGGGAGCAGGAAATGAGGAGGCTACCTTTAAACACCATCCAAAAAGTGAGGTTGATGATGTTGGGATCATACACTCACATTTCCTCTTTCAGCATTTAAAATGGGGGCGGGGGGAGAGGGACTTGTTTAGTGAATCATGTTTGGGAAGCATTGCCTAGTATCTGCCAAAATTTCTTTTAATTCTGTTTTTCCACCTTTGCAGCTAAGATATCAACATGGACTAGGGACTCCAGACTTGAGGCAAACCCTCCCTAACCTGAAAAACTTCATGGAGCACGGACTAATGGTCAGGTGGTGAGTACCTTTCTCTCTCATACCCAGAAACTGCAATGTGGATAATAATCCTGAGAAACTTGCCTGACTTCCACATCGCTCCACAACTTCCTTCTGGGTTTTCTTCTGTAATAAGATATCCGAAGAAAAGGAAAGGCAGCCATCATACTTGTGTAGGTCTAAGCTCCAGTCTGGCTAAGAGGGCGAAGCACCCACGAAGGGGGGTGAGTTCAAAGAGGTGCTGTTTGGACATGGGAAGGTTGGCGGGACAAGGAATCCTTGAGAGCTTGGCTGAAGCAGAGACTAGAGGATAGCCATGTGATTCGTAAAAGGGGGACATGGAGCCCCCAGGACTTTTCCAAAGAACAAGCGAAGGACAGAATAAGCATCAGGATCAGTGGTTGTGAGAGTGAAGGGAAGAAAGCACACAAGGAATAGGTCAGGCTGTCAGGACCTAGTCTGAGACCAAGAGACACACACATGCTGGAACGTTTCTCACATGTGATGTCAGAGCCTGTTGTGCCATGAGGGCAAGCTGCTGCCTAAAAGTGCTTTGTCAGGATGGACAAGACCCTCTTCCAAAGACAAGGGGAGAGGGAAAGTGATGCAAAGAAAACATTAGATGATTCGTTCGACTTAAATAGATGGAAAGCTGTTGGCTCAAGTCATTTAGTAATTCGAATCCTTGGATGATGGGCAATGACTTACAAAATCACATGAATTCATATCAGGCCTTTAGTTAGACAACTGGGAATAGCACGGTTTCTTCTAAAGAGCACTGGCTTCTGATCCCAGATCTTTTTTGATTTCCTATGTGAATTTTTGTTTTTTTAAGTTTTGAGATTCCTTTATTCAAGCCAAATTGTTCAACCTTTATCACAGTGTAACACCCTATTTTAAAAACCTCAAATAAATAAGTTATCCATGTAGCCTTGCCATTTCAATTTTCTGATTTGCTGTGTGGATTTAAACTCCTGCCTCTCTGAAACGTATTTCCTCATCTGTAATCCCTGCTCTGCTCATCTCACTGGTTTGTGGTGAGGATGAAGTGAGATGGTAGGTGGAGAAGTAATTTGTGGGGAGGAAAGTACAAGCATAGTTTCAGTTTCTTCTGTGTCATCAAGATAGGCCTTGAGGAGAACAAGAAAGTGGCATCTATGATTTACCTTTGACGTTTTCTGTTTCTGTCTCATGATCTTCAAAATGCAAATTCTGGATGTCTTGACTTTAGATAGGACTTCTGTTAAGCAAATACACAATTGTTTAAAAAAATTCTACTCAGAATATCAAAATAATTATAAAAAATTCGTGTTGATATGGACCTGTATGCCCTGAGGAATGAGGTCTAGGAACTGAGTTTTAATGTAAAACAATAATAGTAATGATAAGAATAATTTAAAAAGTGAGCTAGCAGGCATGTATTTAACATTGTCAGTGTAAAGTTCCGTGATAGGTACTCTGGAGGTAACGAGGTATAAGGCTTAAGCCCTACCTTCAAGGGATTTGTCATCTAGTTGGAAACAAGGTATATAATTCATGAAAGGTTTTATAACACAAATGGTAAATAACTTAAAATGATCAAAAAAAGAGGCAACTCACAGCACCACCTGATTAATCAACTAAAATGAATCTTGTTCAGTACAGACAGCAGATTGTCCCAGTGTCATTTATTGAAGACTCTTTTGTCCACTGTTGATAACGCCGATCTCTTTCATGCATCAAGTTCACTTACACACAGATCTGTTTCCAGGCTCCCTATTCTGCTTCATCGTTTTATTGTCTATCTATAGGCTAGTACCACATTTTTAATTAATATAAGGTGTAATTTCTATAAGTCTTATTGAGGTTTGAGCATCTCTCTTCCCTCTGACATTTGGAACCACTTGAGAGAGGAGATACAAGAGACAGACTAATAGGAGTCAAAATGTCAGTTTTATTACTGATAAAGCTGCATTTTCCAAGTGGCTTTAGATGTATAATAAAAGGGCTTGCAAAGACATCACTCAAAATTAAACTTACTTTTGCAGTCACGATGTGAACTGGAGAACCTCAGGCTTTCCCCGCAGAGGCAGGCCCTTAACTATACTATAGAGGGTTGTCAGGTGACTCCTCCAAGAACCCAGATGGGGCTAAGCCAAGAATAGCCAGGTTTTATTTTTCCCTCTAAATTCACTGATTAGAAAAGGCCCTCCTCCTCTTAAGAGCGAGTGGGAGGATGGAGAGAGGCCAGGAGCGTTACTCTTTAAATCATGTTCCTTCATAGCAAGGGAAAAGGAAGATTTCCCCAACTTTCTTGATATCTGGTCGGGTGAGGCTCCTACTTACGATCCTTCTTCAGAACTCTTCTGGCTTTTCTGGACTTATGAACTGTATCTGAGTGATTTGACAGCTGTATGATATTCTTTCTAACTGTGAACATGGTATCTCTTTTTATGCTTTGTTTTTTAAACATACCTCAGTGAAGTTTTAAAATTTTCTTCATAAAGATCTTACACATCTTTTATTAGATACTTAGTCCTAGGTAGCTTACCATTTTGGTTACTGTTATAAATTTTTTTATTACATCATCCAACTTTTTTGTGGCTAGTATGCAGGACTACTACTGATTTTTGTATTTTGAGAATGTATCCAGCAGCCTTGCTAACATTAATTACAATGGTTTATCTTAGATTCTCTCGGATTTTTCTGTGGGTACGATCATATTTTTTTAGTGAATGATGGTGTTGTTTCTTCCTATTTTTACAACTTTTATTACTTTTTCTTGTCCTTTGTTTTATTATGGAAGAGGAGCAGCAATAGTGGATATCCTTGTCTTATTCCCGACTTTAAAGAGAATGCTTCTTTTCACCACTAAGTATTATATTTATTGCAAGTTTGGATAGATATTATTTATTAGCAAAAGGAAGTTTCTTTCTATTCCCAGTTCACTAAGAGTTGCTTTTTATAAAATCATAAATGTGTATATTTTGGATTTTATAAAATGCTTATTATGTTTATTGAGATAACACTATATTCTTCTTTCTTGTGTTAATAACTAGTAATACATTTTCTGATGTTAAATTATCTTTGCCTCCTGGGCTATAATCTGCTTGGTTGTGATGAATTATTTTTTGTATATTGTTGGATTCGATTTGCTGATTTACTTTTTTTTTTTAAAGCTTATTTTATTGAAGTATAGCTGATTTATAATGTTGTGTTAGTTTCTGCTTTACAGCAAAGTGATTCAGTTATACATATATATATACATTATTTTTCATATTCTTTTCCATTATGGTTTATCACACAGGATGTTGAATATAGTTCCCTGTGCTATACAGTAGGACATTGTTGTTTATCCATTCTATATATAGTAGTTTGCATCTGCTAATCCCAAACTCCCAATCCATCCCTCCCTTACCCCCATCCCCCTTGGCAACCACAAGTTTGTTCTCTATGTCTGTGAGTCTGTTTGTTTCATAGATAAGTTCATTTGTGTCATATGTCAGATTCTACATATAAGTGATGTCATATGGTATTTGTCTTTCTCTTTCTTACTTCACTTAGTATGATAATCTGTAGGTCCATCCACGTTGCTGCAAATGGCATTATCTCATTCTTTTTTATGGCTGTGTAGTATTCCATTATAGATACAGGTATAGCTGTATAGATCGTATCTTTTGTTTTTAAATTTTATTGGCATATAGTTGATTTACAATGCTGTGTTAGTTTCAGGAGTACAGCATAGTGATTCAGTTATACATATACACATATTCATTCTTTTTCAGATTCTTTTCCCATATAGGTTATTACAGAATACTGAGTAGAGTTCCCTGTGCTATACAGTAGGTCCTTGTTGGTTATCTATTTTATATATAGTAGTGTGTGTTTGTTAATCCCAACCTCCTAATTTATCTCTCCCCCACTATGTTTCTTCTTTGGTAACCATTAGTTGGTTTTTGAGTCTATTATTTTTTAAATTACATGCCATGATTTGCTAATATTTTTAGGATATCTGCCTCTGTAAATGAGATGAGGCTAGCCTGTAATTTTTCTTTCTCATATAATAATCTTTGTCTGATTTTGGTTACAAGGTTGTAACAGCCTCATAAAGTAAATTGAGGCGCTTTCCCTTCTTTTCTATTATTCTTTTCTGTTCTCTGGAACAGTTTATGTAAGATAGGAATTATCTATATCTTGAAGGTCTGAAAAACCTAGTGTTTTTCATTTGTTGAGAGGGAAAGTATAGATTTTTAGCTACTGACTTAATTTTTATGATGATTATGAGTCTATTTATGTTCCGTTTTTCCAGTTCCTCCTTAACATACTCCAGCCTGATTTCAGTTCTATCAGTATACTGAAATACCTCTTATCTAGGTAGGTGTCTAGAACGCTATGTTGCCAAACCCAGCGGCCACTTTTCCATCCTTATCCTACTAGTCTGTATTTAGTGTCATTTGGCCTTGCTGGCCATTCCTGCCTTCTTGAAACATTCTTTCTTGGCTTCCACAATACTACCCTCCCCTGGTTTTCCTCCTTTCAGCTGCACTTTTTCTGCCTGTTTTTCCTGTTTGTCCTCCTTTTCTTGATCAGTAGATGTGGAGATCTCCATAGTATTCTCCTTTTCTCTCTCTTTCTTCTCATGTGAGCTCATCCACTGCCCCCATTTTGAAAAACATCTATATGCTATGACCCTCCAAGTTATGTTTTCAGCGTAAACCTCTCCTGCAAACTCTGTAGTCAGAGACCTGCTTGACACCTCCCCTTGGAGTATCACAGGCACCTCAGCCTCAACATCTAAAACTGTCCTTCACCAGGCTTCTTCAGCTCAGCAAATGACACCCTGTCTACCCAGTTGCTCAAACCAGAGAAACATCCTTGATCTCCTTCTTTTCTTCACTCCTCCCTGAGCCAGTCTAGTTCATCAGCAAACCATGTCATCTCTACCCACCAAGTGTACTTCCAACTGTCTCTGCTGCCACCATCCCAGTCCAAGTCACCACCTGCTCTTACCCAGACACTGCACCAGTCCAGTTTGTCTCCCTAATTTCACTCTTGTCCCACCTCTGTTCATTCTCCGCAGCAGCCAGAGTGACTTTTTAAAATTTTAGCTATATCTTAATCACTCCCTAGCTTCAGCGGCTAGAGTAAAATCGAAGCCCTTTTCTGTGGTCTCCGACTACCTGCCCCTCCCCCTCCTCTCATGTATAGTCCTATACTGACCTCCTCTTAGCATGAAAAGCTCTTTCCTGCCTCGTCACACTCACCGTCCTGTCTAGAATGTGCTCTCCCTCTTGCTTCTCTCCCACCACCATCCATCCCTTCATATAGAGGGAACAGTTTTAGAAAAGGCACAGGAGGTTTACTGGCAAATAGACCACTTGGCTAGAGCGCACATTCATTTTAGGAACAGAGAGAATCTGGGTTTTGTGGTACTTAGAGCTTATGCAATTTGGGAACCCTTTCAAGAAAACAATACAAAACTGAAAATACAAAATTAGGGAAAAAAAAGTTAATATTTTAAGTGAGAAACAAGATCACAACAAATTACTGGAACTTTAGAGATCAGATCCCTTTCCCTTTCTTCTGTGATCTCTTTAGACAATTTACCCAAAATGCTTCCTCACTGCAACCTGACTGTCCTTTCCCTCCTAAAACACCGTCATTTCCAGCAACTCTCATTTCTGAGGTTCAGATAAATTAAATGACTTTCCAGGGACTTCCCTGGTGGTGCAGTGGTTAAGAATCCGCCTGCCAATGCAGGGGACACGGGTTTGAGCCCTGGTCCGGGAAGATCCCACATGCCGCGGAGCAACTAAGCCCGTGCACCACAACTCCTGAGCCTGCACTCTAGAGCCCACAAGCCACAACTACTTAGCCCGCGTGCCACAACTACTGAAGCCCGCATGTCTAGAGCCCGTGCTCCGCAACAAGAGAAGCCACTGCAGTGAGAAGCCCAAGCACCGCAATGAAGAGTAGCCCCCGCTCGCCACAGCTAGAGAAAGCCCACGTGCAACAATGAAGACCCAGCTCAGCCAAAAATAAAATAATTTTAAAAAGAAAATAAATAAATGACTTTCCAAGCATGATTGACCTATGAGCCTATGGCAATAAGACTGGAGTCTAGGTCTCCTGGCACTGACGTAGTAACCCATTAAGCCCCAAACTCACACATTATGTAGTGCCCCTCTGAGCCACTGTACCAAGCACATTAACACTGAATGAGTAGTAGGTACCACTTTATGGTGCTGTAATGAAAAGTAGGCTACTGAGACAGATGCAGAGTACCACAAAATGCATGCTACATTACGATCCAAGTAAAGACCACTGTGGAAGCCAGGCTGGAGGTTACAAATCTAAACAAAGCTGGAACAAACACTTTTAGCCTCAGAGGAAACCTCAGAATTTCTGAGAGCAGCCATGAACTGAGGAGTTACCTCCCAAGCCCGTGCTCCTTAGGGCAAAGGGTAAAAAAACTCACGCTCCTAAGGGAGCCTCTTACATCTTTTGTAAAAGAAAACACTTCCAGTTTCTGTGTGATTGTTACCATTCACAGATTGGTCCCTCGTGGACCGTATGTTCTTTTGGTGTCGAGGATTTCAAACTGGCTGTGAGGGTCAGTGCAGTCACTGAATTCCTCCTTATGGTAAAAGCTTCAAAGTTATGTGACAGCTTGTTTTGTTTTGCTTTTCAAAGAAAAGACAATGTGATTAAAATTCCTTTAATGAAGTGATTTTTTTTCTTTCACATTACAGAATTCTTATCTAATATCAAAGCATCTACCTGATTAATCCTAAAACTATCCCTTTTCCACATGAACGCAGTTACCTGGGGCACAGTTCTCAGCGCTTTATGCTAGTCCTTTCCAAAAGAAGTCTCCTTTTTCTCATCCTTGGATCAGTAACCTCGTTGTAACTGCCAAGCAACACAATTTTGAAAAGCAGAATTTCAGCTCAGAGGTTGTACTCTTGAATATTTTGGTTAAAAGCCACCAGCATGCCACTTAAACATAGCATTTTTTTCTTTCTTTTACTACTAACTACAAAGTGGTCCAAGATTCCAGTTGACAGGCGCATGCACAGCTGATGCTGGTGCTGAATTATGGTCAGGGGAGAATGTACGCCCAAGGCGCTGCTTGATGGCTGCCAGTGAGACGATAAGTTTAGAACTGAGAGGAAGAGATTACGTGCTGTGTGGCTGTGAATGGGCTGTGCGCCGGGGCCCCCGCATGCAGGTCCCAGGACAGCACCTCCACCCTCTCTCACCCCAGCTCACCTGACCTCGAGACATGCCCCGCTCATTTCTGACCTCAGTTCTTTTCTCAGACAAGTTCCCACCACCTAGAATCGCCTGCTTCTGCCTCTGCCCTCTCCAAACGTCGCTCTCACTTCAAGATCCAGTTCATGTCCTACCTCATTCATTCACTCACTCAGCAGGTGCAGAGGTAACACGTCCTCCCTCCGTAGCTTAAGTTCACTTCTCCACCAAGTCTTACCCACTAGGCTTTTGAGCAGCAATGAGCAGGCAGTGAAATAGGAACAAACAATATGTAATAGACAGCAGCAAGTATGAGTACAGAAGAAAGGTGGATAAGTTATTTGGAACATTCTGAGGATGTCATTTACTTCCTGGTGTGAGGGGTGTGGGTGAAACTGGACGAGCCTTCACTAAGAAGATGGCATTTAGTGGACCTGGAGCACAAGGAGAATTGGGGTGTGTGAAGACTGGGGTGTAGGCCAGAGTAGGAAGCCGTTGCCCAGTTGTAAAGAGCATGTAAGACTACAGGTTTGAATACCAACTCTCCCACTCACTGTCTCTGTGACTTCAGGCAAGTTTAAGCTCTCAGCTTAAATTTCTCTGTAAAATGGAGATAATAGTGCGTACCTGATAAAGTTGATATAAAGATTAAATATGTAAACACTTAGCATACTTCCCGGCACATAGTAGTACTCAATAAATGGTAAGTATTATAAATATGTAATAGATAAGAGAATCATAGTTATTATCTCTGTTTTAAAAATTAAGTCCATTCTTTATTATAGGTATTTTGTTTTTCCCTTAAAATCTACAGTCTTCTCCTTACAGATAGGTATAGAACATGGTTCTTGGTCACATTTTTAATAATGGCTCATGCTGCCTTGTACGTTAGTGGTACAAAATATTCACCATCACCCTTCCACTTTTCCCCAAGTCCTTTATATGACCCTTTGAAGCCTTAGAGATAAGTACCCTACAAATCTATTTGCCTACCTACTTTTTTTGGTACCTACCTTCTTTGGTAACTCTCACCTCTAGTGAGAAGCTATGTAAAATAAAAGTTTCTTATTTGTAGAATTTTCCATGTTTTTATTTAAGCTTCTAGCAACCCTGTGAAGGAGGCAGGGCAAGGATGATGATTACTATATTACAGGTCAGAAAACTGAGACTTAGAAATATGAAGTATTTGCCAAGATCACATGATAATAAGTGATGGAACTGGGACCAGAAACCCAGGTTGTCTGACTCCTAGTTGCATGTTCTTTTTATCATACCAGGCTGCCTCTTATTAGTTAGTGGTCATTCTTTTCCTTCTCTGCCCTTCCCCAGCCCTCCTGTCTCTCTGCCACTGAATTTCTAACACCTATTACCTTCTCCAGGAAAGCCCATCAAAGTCAAATCCAGAAAAATACACTCAAAATCAGGACAGGCAGGTCTGGTGAAGACATTCTTTGTTGCTTATTGTACCCCATTTACTTCAGAGATGTAGGAAACTCATAAGAGTCATAAAACTTAGTGAAGAATTTAAAAACTTTAAGACCAAAGGAAACAAAAATGAGTATATGTTTCAACTCCATTGGTTAAGAAACAAGAAAGCTAAGGGAAGCACATGAGTTGGCTTAAAACATATGTTTGCCCGAATTTCATGTTTTTGTTTTTGTTTTCTCAGAATAAGACATGATAAAAGCAGGATTTCAAAACCATCTTTCCTGCTTTATACATGGAATTTTTTATTCTAAGTTCAGTTTTTACTGACTGTAAAGCTTCACAATTAACAGTGGAAAGAGCACTGAATTTGGGAATCAGAAAACATAGGCTCCAACTTCAGCTCTTTCCTTTAATTTTCATAAACTGTTTTTGAGTATCAGTTTTTTTTTAATGGAGTTAATAGCACCAGCTGTATTTCCCAAGCATAATTGTACAAAACAAATGAGATAATGTCTGTCCAAGTGGTTTAGAAACTAAAAAGGACTATACAAAATATTATTAAGTATTATTCATGCATTTAACAATTCATTAAGGGTCTCCTCTGCATATAGCACTATTCAAGAGATAAAAGAAAATTCAGAAGTGTTAGATTTGCCCTGCCTTTGCTTAGTTGACAGTTGTTTAGTTTATAATCTGAATGAGTACATAAGACAAATATTTTGAAGAACAAGACTTGCAAAAATATTCTCAGGCGTTGTTCAGTCTCACTGTTGTGTGGGACTTAAGAGCCTGAGCCCCGGCTTCAGTGGACAGTCCGTTACAATGATGGCGCTCAACCTTGCACTAACTTAACTTGATGTTTTAGGACCAGGTGTGCCGTTTTTATAGAGACCGCATGAATTTCAGTGACCTTAGTGAGAAAACTGAGGAGAAGTATCCTTGGCTGTTCTGCAGCTTGCTGGGATACTTCTGATTCCCTCCAGCGTTTAATGATGCGACTTTGCGAGAAGCAACTAGTGGCTTTATGTAAGGTCATATCATTTCAGTGGTAAAATCTCTAGGTAGTATTTCTGCTGACCTATTTCTGATCTAGTTCTCTATTCCTTTCTATAAATAGAATAAAACTCGATCAAGCTTTTTTGAATGAACAAACGAATAAGAAAGAAAGGAGCTAAGAATTTTGACACATGTTAAGAAAATGGGCTTTCTCAGTCAGTTAAAAATAATGAAAATCTAGAGCAAGTGAGCCAGTCTTTCTATAAAACCAGAAGGTAGTGATATAATAATTCAGCTCTTAAGGCAAACCATCCACCTGTGAAAATGAGACCCTATCCAGCATTAACATTTTTTTAAAGCCTTACTTTTTAAAAGCAGATCTATCTTCTCTCCTTCCCTCCATCATTTGCTCATGCTGAATTCAGAACTAGTCTCTAGCAGGTGACCCCCGAGGGACTTAAAAACCCTGTTGTCTAGCTGACGTTGGTTTTTAAATTTAGATCAAATGACATTGTGTTTGAAGTCTCAAGAGCACTACTTAAGGTAGCTGTATCATATGGGCTTGCCTTTCAGAGTGCTCCTTGCAGGCTGGCATCCTTAATAGGAAAAGTGAAGCCTGGTCAAAAATAAATGAAAAAGAAAGTTTTATTGGAGTTATTTACTCTAAGACAGCTATTTTAGACGGAACCTTGACAAGTCATCTCATTGCCTCCAGACAGGAACACTCAAGGCATATGGGTATCTATAGTATTTTAAATGACCTTGGGGGACGAGGCTCCTTCCATAACTCATTCCAGAGTTTAAACACCCTCGCTTCAGGAAATTCTTCCCTATATTTAACTTACAGGCCCCCTTCTGCGGTTAACACCCATTTCCGCTTTTTTCTGTCCCCAGTCAGGATGGAGAACAGCTGGCCAACATCCTTTGTGTGCTAACCCTCCATCAGTGAGAAAGTCATTTGGGCATCCCTGGGCTGCTTTTCTCAACCTCCAGCAACCAAGTCTTTGAACCAAATTGAGGTCTTTTTCCGTTTTTATTTGTGCCTTGTCTCTCTCTCGTCATTCCTTTTGATTATCAATGAATAAAATTTGGAAAACGTAAAAATATACAGACGAGGGGAAAACAATAGCCCTATAATCCAGGGAGCGAAACCACTGTTAAGTTAGTCAGTTTTCTGTGTGTTTCTTATGCAGTTGAGATCATGTCATCTATACCAGCCCTGAAATACAGTCTGATCCACATATATAGAAACTTACATTTTCTGGCAGCCACATTGAAAAAAGGTAAAAAGGAATAGGTAAATTAATTTTAATTATAGTTTTTATTTAATTCCAATAAAATATTAAAATGTAATCAGTATTTTAACTATTAACAAAATATTTCACATTCCATTTTTTATACTAAACTGTCTAAATCCGGTGTATACTTTACATTTATAGCACATCTCAAATCCAGCTGGCCACCTTGCAGGTACTCAGTACCGTGTGACTAGTAGCTATAGTGCTGAAGCACAGTCCTCGCAGTTGTATATGCTGCTTTTTTGTCTATCATATCTTAAGCCTTTTACGAATGGCGTTACAAAAATTTTAGCATCATTTTAGTGGCTGCATAATAGTTCATCATTTAGACTTACTATAACTGTATCTTTAGAAAGTTTTGTTCTTTATGTTATAAGTAACCCTGTAGTGTTCTTTTTTTACTTCTTTTTTACTTTTATATCAACTGTTTCTCAACACATTGCCAAAAGAAAAATAACATAAATTATTCCTTTTGGGTGCAACTAATCAAATCCACTTATTCATAAAACAAATATATCCACTTAGCATCTGCTGTATACTCTGTACTACATTAGATTGGGAAGTGGAGCAGTGGATTTCAAGGAATAGAAGACCAGGTCCCTCCCACACATTGCTTACAAGACTTGGCTCCACAGTTGGACTGCACACATATTGTATTTTATTCTGACTTAAATAGCCTTCCCTTCATTTCTTACTCCCCTCTGCCCCTACATATACACACACAGCCTGGTTGACTCCCCCTTATGCTTCAAAGTGCCAGTCAAAGGGAGCCACCTCTGCTGAGTCCTCTAGGTGACTGCTGGCTCCCTCCTCCATTATACAAAATGTATATACTGTGTACAGAGCACCATGGTGTTCTGGTTATTGGCTAACTCTGTCTTCTCTACTAGAGTAGAAACTCTTTAATGATAGAAACCTTATCTTATAAGCCTCTTTATTCCCAGTGCCTAGCAGACTGCCAGGGCAGTGAATGTGGATGTCAATAATACCTAACTGAAATACTTGTTGAAATACAAGTGATGATATTAAGCATCAGTTGGATAATATAATTACAAGTATTGATCAAGGAGTTCAGAGTTCAGAGAGCACACTTTAAATTGGCATATGGTTGAAGAAGGCTTTAACAAAGGAGGTAGGACTTGAATTGGGCTTTGGAAGATGATCATGCTTAAGTGAATGGACGGGAGATATCATGTTCTAAGAAGCCTCTTTTTCAGGAGGAATTCTTTAGCGTGTGCTAAGTATCAGCAGATAAGCATTTTTCTAGATCTAAAACACTATAGTAAGTTTCAAGAAGGCTGTAGAGATATGGTCTTGGCCCATCAAAAACTGTCAGGGCGGGGCTTCCCTGGTGGGGCAGTGGTTAAGAATCTGCCTGCCAATGCAGAGGACATGGGTTCGAGTCCTGGTGCAGGAAGATCCTACATGCCGCTGCAAAGCAGCTAAGCCCATGTGCCACAACTACTGAGCCCACGCGCCACAATCTCTGAAGCCCACGTGCCTAGAGCCCATGCTGCACAACAAGAGAAGCCACCACAATGAGAAGCCCGCACACCCCAACGAAGAGTAGCCACGGCTTCCTGCAACTAGAGAAAGCCTGCGCGTGGCAACAAAGACCCAACGCAGCCAAAAGAACAAACAAACAAAAAACAAACTGTCAGGGCTTTGCAGAATTAGAAATTACCACTGGCTGCTTCAGTATGATCTTTGAGTTTAAGCTCTGTTTCAACTTTGGAGTTGTTAAAGGTCGTTTTATATGATGCTTGTTCAATAATCCTTCTGGTAGTGGACAGTTGTATATAGATAATAATAAGTATGTCATTATAGCTAATATCAAATGACCATTACTGCAAACTAGGCACTCTTCCAAAGCATTTTGAATGGATTATTTAGTTAAGTCATTTAATCCTCACAACAGTCAAGTGAATTAGGGCCCATTATCCCCTCTCATCTTACAAACGAGGAAACTGAAGCACAGAGAGGTTTAAATAACTTACATGTAACACAGCCATCAAGTGGAAGAGCTAAGATTTGATCCCAGGCAGAACAGCTTTAGGGCCTCTACTTTAACCATCACCCTGTACAGCCTCTCTTATAACTATGTTAAAAATAAAATGTTTTATACAGGGATCATTTAGCATCTTGTGGTTCCAGAAAAGGAATCCTATTATTATAACCCTCCCCTATTTTTCTTCATTCCTCTGACGGCTCCTTATCTCATTTGCAGGCTCCTCTTCTTCTACCTCATCATAAAAGACTGGAGCTCCTCAGGCTCAGTCCTTAGCCCTCTTTTCTCTGATTTTTTTCTTCACCACCCTTGCCCAGTGATCTTATCTACAACTATCATTTTAATTATCACCCACATTGAAAGGAAGCACAGTGTAAATCTTCAGCCCAGATCTCTTTTCCGATATCAGACCTCTATTCAGATTGCCTCCTGGACCTTTTCACAGCACATTCTGTGTGCCCTTGTTTTTTTCTTCCTGTCTTCCACCCCAGCCATCACAAGCCTCATGGTCTTCCAGTGCTCTGTTTTCAGCAAATGGAATCTCCATCCATTCTTTTACGCTGGCCAGGAAGGCAGCTGGTTCCTCCCTTTCCCTCTTACCCCCATATCCAACCTTCACAGCCTCTGCTGATTTCCCCTAATATGTCTATTTGCCTGTATCTATACATTTCCACTCTGGCCCAGGCCTCCATCATCTCTCACCTGTACTACTGCACAGCCTGTGGTCCCCCAGCATCTGCTCCAGACCCCCTCCACTCTGTTCTCCAGCTTCAGTGAGAGTGTACCTGTCAAAATACAAATTAATCAGTCTCTTTCCTTCTCTCCTTACCCCCCTAGATATACACACACACACACACACACACACCCTAGCCTAAAACACTTTAATGACTTAAATAAAGAGAAAAATGCTAAACATGGCCTCTGGGCTTCTGCAGGGTCTAGACCTTGTTTTCCCCTTCAGCTTTATCTTCTGCCGTGCTACTCTTCACTAGATGACCTTTAGGGTCCTCAAACGTTCTCTCTCTTGACATATGCTATTCCTTTTGCCTGGATGCTCTCACCCACCCACCCACCCACTCTTTACCTGGTGAAGAAGTCTACTAGCCCTTCGAATCTTGGCCTCTGCTGGGTTAGTGGCATAGCATGTGTCAGAGGTTGTCATTTTGCATTTATATCTATAATTCTGTGACAAATGTCTATCCTCTCCCACTTATAAGCGCCACAGAAGCAGGAACCATGGCTTTTTCCAATCACTATTGTATCCCCCGAGTCTAGTGCACAGTGCCTTGTGCATAGACACTCACTATATATTTAAATGAGGGAGTAAATAATTTGTTAATATGTTCTGTTAATATACATACAGTTTATACTGCACCTCTTGCAGTAGTACAGAGGGCTACAAAAAATAAGGTTCCCGAGACATTGTCCCTGAAGTCCCACAGTCTCTAAGCAGTGATTAAATGATGGCTAACTGTCATTTAAGCATTTCTTCCAAAGGCCTCCAGCATCTCTGAAAATGGTGGCAGAGCTATCCTTTTTTCTTTTAAAGCAAACAACTAAGGCCCCATGGTTCGGTTCCTGTCAGGGCTTCTTAGAAATGTGATGGTGGTTCAGCTTTAGCAGTGTCTTTCAAAAACTTAGTTTCATAGATTCTGTCATTGGCCTCTGGAGTCTAAAGCTTCCTGTAGCTCTCTCTGCAAGTCTACTTTTTAAATTCTGACCAAGGTTTAAATTTCCCTATCAAGTTCTTTCTGGGGCTGGGCTGTGACATTGCTATTCCTCTGGTTTCCCTGGCAAAGGTCGTTTGTTTTTTTTTTCTAGTTTCAGCATAAACACTTTATCACTCCCATGTTTCAGGTGCTATCTAGACACTCCGAGGGGTCATCAGGTATCCTTCCTGGCATCTCTTTCTGTTTCTGCAGACCATGTTACAGTCCTTATAATGTTTGTTGCCTTGCCTGGCTGTGATTTCAGTACGTTAAATTTGTGTGATGATTTCTTAAACGGAAAGCTGATGGGTGAAGTGGTTGACCTGCCAGCTCCTGAGACCTTCTGTCTCCCTGGAGGATCACTCTCTATTCCCTAATCCCAGGGAACTCAGCCTTGAAGGAACCAAGCTGGCTTCCAGGTGGGCTCCATGCTGTGGGAACCCCCTCCATGCTGTGGGAACCCCTTCAGCCTCTGTTCATAGCGTGTGCTGGGACCTTTCTTTTCCAAGGTGGGCCCTGTTGCCCAGGACCACGGAGGCCCTCACATCACAGAGTCTGGGGAAATGGATTTCTTCAGCTTGCTTGTTTTATCCTTTGCCTGTGGAATTTTCTCTTTCACAAATTCGTCTCTCCATCAGAACTCAGTTTAAATAAAATCTAAAGGCTCCCTTGTTCAGTTATTCCTTTTTAAACTCTGTTTCTATTTAGTCAGGCTTTGGCAAGAAAACTTCTAAGCGGAGCCCAGGGGAAAAGTGACCGTTGGCACAGATTTTAGCCTGTGCTTTGGGCCAAGATTGTTTCTATTTTTATTTTGTTTCTTGTTTTTGTTAACATCCAGGGCACAGATTAAGCACTTTCACTTATCTGTAATGGTGAGAGACCTTTAGATTGCTTGCCTTTGGCCAAGATTCTGCATGCTTAAAACTATTAACCCCCAGCTACCTCCTGGGAGATAAGATCTAGCTGTTCAATTTGGCTTTTCCAAAAGGAGGCTGTGTGCTTCTACTTGATCTGAGATAGAAAAAGGAGAAAGGTAAATCCCAACCTTTGCTGGATTTTCAAAGAGGTTAGTAGCCTAATTTATGGGTTGTCTTTTTTTTTTTTTTAAACTAACTTTATATTGTAATTTCTCAGCTGCCAAAAGACGTAATTCTGCCTCAGCTTCGCCTTGGCAACCTGCTTTTGGCACTCTGTGCAGCCCTGTCGTTGCTCTGCATTATTTAAGCAGTAATCTTTAAGAAGGTGAGAAACTATTATTGCTTTTTAGCAGAGTTGACATGCTATTGGCGCAGAGTAGTACCTAGAGCTTCAAACATTTCTAATGGCTGTAAACCAACTTAAACACCTCCATGTAGATGTCTCACTGCCATGAGGTCATAGTTTGCTACAAGGGGGAGAAAGAAGAAGATCAAATGTTATTTAAAAGTGTGGGTTGTTGTTTTTTTCCCTTCTTTTTAAGTATTCTTATTCCACTGAGTTGTGGCTGTAGATTTTGGCCAGGATCCAGACAATCAAGATTTAGCATTTTGACCAGCTGTGATCTAGTAATGTTCCTCAGAGGAAACATTTTGTAGGAGGGAAAGACACATATTTGAGACTGTGAATTGTACTCCTTCCTAATACTTTACAGTGTGAGACCTGGTTGTAGACAGATAAAACAAGCACAAGTGAATCTGAACAAGAACAGAGGGAAAAAAAAGTTTTCAAAGAGCTAAAACTTCACTCCAGCTTGAAGAACTCTCTTGAGGTGGGAAATCTTTACATTTTCTCTTTATTTCACTTTTCCCTAAGTCTTCACATTCATATCATTCCATGGCAGAATGTATTTCTGTTCATAATTGATACTTAGAATGCATTAACGTTCTTTTAACAGCATAACAAGTCTTAGGAAGTAAAAATGCCACACAAACTTAATGTAGGCAAGAAGAGAAGAGAAGGAAAAGGTATCAAGCCACTTGACCTAAAAAGTATTATTCTGATTCTCACTCCTCCCTCAAATAAAAGTAGAGTGTGTTTGGGTGGCCAGTCCTATGGATTGGGAGAGAGAAGGAAATTAACATTTTTCAGTCAGACTCCCTCTGTTAAAGCACAGTTAGTTGCTTTGTGATCTTAGGCAGGTTACCTAACCTCTGTGCCTCAGTTTCTTCATCTGTAAAATGAGGATGTATACTTCATAGAGATGTGAGGATGAAATGAGACCATGTATAAAGCTGTTAACAGATTACTTATTCCCTAGTACTTCATAAATGTTAGTTGCTATTGTTTTATTATTAATAATTTATGGAGTACCTACTCATTGTACTAAGAATTTTCCTTGTATATTTTATTTAATCCTGACTGCAACAGCCGTTAGATGAATATACCCACTTCACAGGAGAGGAAACACAGGTTCGGGGTAGTGAAGTGCTCCACCCGTCTCCCATATTTTATAATGGCGGAGCTATAGTGAAGGTCTGGAATATTATATATGGGAGATGTGGAAATGGGAACACATTTTGGACCAGTGCTTTCTCACTTGGTTTCCCCTCTCCCAGTCCCTTTTCTGTAAAAAGAAGCTATAGCTTCGGGAAGTAAAACCAACAGAAAAGGAAGATGGGGAGAGAGTGGTGGGGCAAGGATAGTGGAGTGGAATGAACTGGTTCTGCTGTCTCCCGGGTTGGGCTGGCTTCATGGCGAGGTATTCGTATAATGGTTATAGAAGTGCTGAACAGGGTCCTCCTCTTTTAGGTTGGGGAAGCAGAGAAATTCTCCCTCTTATAAAAATTCCCTCTCCCTGAAGCTAAATTCATAAAGAAAAATGACACATCAGAGGTTTGGGGACAATTGGAATGTACCTCAAAGGATTCTGGGAAGCTCTTCTAGTCCCTCAGCATTTGGTAGATCGTGTAAATAGAGGCAGTTGAGCATTTCCACTTGATTCAAAGCCTTTCCCACCCCATGTCCTCAGGAAAAAGGAAAAAGCTGGAATGAAGTTTCACATTGGGCAGAATAAACCTTTTGATTTAGTACTTTCTCCCCCAAACTCTTTCACACTTGCCTTGACTCCTTATCTTCTGGCAGGCAGCTCCCTGATGGGCAGGAGTGGAGATGGCGGGGGAGGGGCGGGGAGGAGCTCTGAGTTTGTTCCTGCTATAAACATTATTCTGTATAGGAGGAAACAGTAGAAGGAATGAGATCTAGATTCTGGTCGTTCCTCTGCTACCTGTTCCCATGTGTTTCCGTCTAAGACCTTAATGTCTTTGAGCCTCAGTTACCTCTTCTGTAAAATGAGGCTAATACTTTTGGAATCCAGAGCCCACGGAAGCAAATAATAACGACAGCAACCACAATTACAGCTACTACTGCCATCGGTATATATGCCAGGCATTCTGCCAAGGATTTGAAGTGTGTTATTTTATTTAATCCTTACCAGAGTCCAATAATCTATTTTACAAAGAAGAAAACTAGAGCACAGAGAAGATAAGTGACTGCCTACAGTCATATAACTAGCAAGTGGTGAGTTCGACCTTAAGTTATAACTCCAAATAAACAGGATCACAGTTGCCGATCCAGAAGTTTGAGCATCCTTTCTCATCACCACCACCATCTCCAGGTATCTCCAGATATAGCTGAAGAGATAACAAAAGGTAACTGACTGCAGTAAATAAGGACAGAATGAAAAAGAAATTAATGACCTTAATTTAGAGAGATCAAGGAAGACTTGATCCAAAGAAGCCAAATTTAAACCCGACTGTCCTCCTTGACCTCTAAACTCCAAGCCACTTGCCTTCTCCCTCACCATGCTATTGTTGGGATCCTAGGATATCCTTTTTTACTTGTAGCAAAAAGGCTTATTATTAAGTAATTTAACAGTCCCCAATGTGGTTCAGTTATTCAATGACCTATGCCCTGTTTTACTAAACCGTGGCCTAGTAAATTTGTAATTACAATATCTTTGGGTTGTTTTTTAATAAATTCCTTTTAATTGCAGCATTAAACCCCAGATGTCATGTTTCCAGTTTGGACCTAAGCCAAGCTAGGAGAGGCATCCATTCAAGGCAAACAGCTAATGAGAAGAATGTGTGCAGTGAACTGGGGGACTCAGTCCCGTTGCTAAACCTCAGGCTCTTTGCCCCCATATCTAGTGCCTTAGAACATAGGGACCCTTGGCCGAAGTGGAGGATAAAGAAATGCTACTACATTTCCTGCTGCATCCACTCCTCCCCAGAACACTCAGGTTTACTCTGGTTGTCTCTAAGAGTAGAAATTCCCTGTAAGTTATTCATCACTATTTAAATACTGCACTAATTCCATTTGATAAGTAAATTGTTAATTGCCTTTAAAAATTGGTCTTAATAATTAGTAAATCTAGGCATTTCAACCTCTTCTTCCATCTAGATAAAATAATTATGAAGCCAGACTGTAATCAGACAGAAAGAATCTTGAAACATTCTGGGCATTCTTTTTTAATCTATCAATCAATCATTTGCCTTTTTAATTGCTACCTTTCTGGGGTTTTTTGGGGTTTGTTTTTGCGGTACACAGGCCTCTCACTGTTGTGGCCTCTCCCATTGCGGAGCACAGGCTCCGGACGCGCAGGCTCAGTGGCCATGGCTCACGGGCCTAGCCGCTCTGCGGCATGTGGGATCTTCCCAGACTGGGGCACGAACCCGTGTCCCCTGCATCGTCAGGCGGACTCTCAACCACTGCGCCAGCAGGGAAGCCCACTACCTTTCTCTTTTTAGGCAATAATAGAGGTATAATGTTCCTATTTTTCTTGTAAGAATTTAACTAATACCAAAACGTGTAATGAAGATTCCTTCTAGAAACCTTCTATTAAATATGAAAGTCAGAATTATTTTATTAAAAATCTATGCCTTGGGCTTCCCTGGTGGCGTAGTCATTGAGAGTTCGCCTGCTGAAGCAGGGGACACAGGTTCGTGGCCCTGTCCGGGAAGATCCCACATGCCGCGGAGCGGCTAGGCCCGTGAGCCATGGCCACTGAGCCTGCGCGTCCGGAGACTGTGCTCCGCAACGGGAGAGGCCACAACAGTGAGAGGTCCGCGTACTGCAAAAAACAAAACAAAACAACAAAAAGAACAAAACCAAAAAAAAATCTATGCATTATGTTTTTATACAGAAATACAATAGTTTGTTTTTTAATAGTAAAACTTCAGAAATATCTTAAATCCACAAAAATAAGAAAATGATTAAGTAAGTTATGATATTCCATTCAATGGAGTAGCCATTTAGAATTGTTTACCAAGAGGTTTGAATAACTTCCAACAACAGGATACAGAATTGTATATATATACTGCAAACACAGCTTTCATTTTGGTTTTTGTTTGTTTGGTTTTGTGTCTTTTTTAAATTAAACACACATACATAAAATCAAAGTCTGAAAGGAAAATATCCAAATAATGGTTATTTGATGGGTAATAGGCTTTTGAGTGATTTTTATTTTTTAATATGGTTTATATTTTTTAGTTTTCCAGGGAGTATAAATTATTATAATAATTAAAAATGCATGTGTGTTTGTATATATTTTAATGCAGTCATTCAACACTTGAGCTGTTTAGACCTCAGCTATCTTAAAAATTTGGAACATTGCTAAGATTCTGGAAGTAATAAAAAATTAATTCTGAGCAGCCAAAACTAATGTTACAAAACTCATATAATAAAGCATATTATGCCCAGGATATCTGCTGGTCCATCACTCAAATCCTGTTTACTCTTGCTTTGCACACAATTCTCAAGACATCTACTTTACAAGAACACAGCAAATTAGAAGCAAATGTCAAAAAAGGAGAAGCGCTCACAGGCGAGAGCGCTGACTTGGCCACACGTGACAGCCTGACAGTGAGAGAGGACACAGAAAAGCCTGAGTGCAGACTTAAGAACTCGGACTCAGATCCCCGATTCAGAAACACGCCCCTGAAAGACCCATAGTCTCTCTACTATGTCATAGTTAGTAAGACATGTTAATACTGATGGCCCAAAGTTATCAAGAAAATACATTTTTTAATTGGAAAATGAATAGATACATGTATATGTATAACTGAATCACTTTGCTGTACACCTGAAACTATCACAACATTGTTAACCAACTATACTTCAATATAAAATTAAAAAAAATTTTTTTTAATAAAAAAAGGGAAAATACCTTTCTTGTTCAACTTTTTTTAAGATTATAAGAAAGACTAGGGCTTCCCTGGTGGCGCAGTGGTTGAGAGTCCGCCTGCCGATGCAGGGAACACGGGTTCGTGCCCCGGTCCAGGAAGATCCCACATGCCGCGGAGCAGCTGGGCCCATGAGCCATGGCCGTTGAGCCTGTGCTCTGCAACGGGAGAGGCCACAACAGTGAGAGGCCCACATACTGCAAAAAAACAAAAACAAAAAAGATTATAAGAAAGACTAATAAAAATTTTTGAAAGGTTTCATGGCACATAGCTGCAAATGGGAAAAAAAGACAGTGTGTGACTGTAGGGTAAACGTTAGATATGTAGACTTCCTTATTTGTCTCCGTAATACCTCATCTTCTTACCGTTAAGAGGGAACGTTTTACTGTTTCTTAGGTTTTCTAAATTGTATTTGATACTGTCATTACCCGGGTTCTCATAAAAATCCAGGAAAACTGGGTAAGATCCCAGGATCAGGATGTCAGCAAATGCCAAAGTCTCCATCTCACAAAAGCCTTTGAATCCATGCATCGAAACAGGAGTAACGTCATCAGGGACCTACTGTTGATGCACAGGGAACTCTAATCAACATTCTGTAATAACCTATATGGGAAAAGAATCTGAAAAAGAATGGACATATGTATATGTACAGCTGAATCGCTTTGCTGTGCACCTGAAACTAACAACATTGTAAATCAACTATACTCCAATATAAAATTTTAAAAATTAAATTAAAAAAATAGGGGTAACACCCCAGACCCAGAGCTCAGCTATAGGTTGGGCGGGTTAAAGCTATAGGTTGGGTGGCAGCAGGGAGGGTGTCAAGTCATTCACCCTTCGTAGCCGTAAGTGGTTAAGCACCTGGCCTGTGGTTCCGTGCCAGCAATAGCACCTTCAGCGTTCCGGGCGGGTTTACCTGGCGCTTCCCACCCCTCATGGGCTGTGGTGGCAGCTGAAAGCGTGGCCTGTCTGCCCAGAATAGGCTGTCTGTGGGTGGTGCTGATGCTGTTTTGGTTTGATTACCTAGGGCCCCTGCAGAATCATGTAGAGAGGGACACTTGTCAGCAAGTAGCAGTGAAAACAAGAAGACTGGCCAAAATGTGCAGCTTACCCCATTACTGTGAGTTTTGACAACATATTAACTGAAAACCCAGATTAAGGCCAACAAGTTTTGCTCTGCTTAGTTTTTCTTGAGAACTAAAAACAGTAATTTACTAGTCTACTTGCCTGGTTCTGTGTGTGCCCCAGTGAGCACCCCTAATTAGGAAATCGCTCTTGGCACCAACACTCATAGCCAAGCAAGGGAGCCTGATGGGCACATGGATTAGAAGAAGCCTTTTGGTTGCCTTTCCTCAAGAAGCTTGACGAACCTTTGCTTAGACCACAGGGATAGTCGAGCATCAAGAGAGATCTGAGAGGAGAGGGGGCAGGAGCTGGCTTAAGGGTTTGGGGCTGTAGACACAGGTAGAAGGAACCCGAGATCCTTTCTTCTTTCTCAGTGCACTTACCATGACTGTAATTTGAAAATGTATTATTTCAGTAATTGTGGATGTCTTTCTACTGCAAGATTGGAAGCTCCTCAGAGGCAGGGCCAGCATGTCTCACATCTGTTTCCCCTCCTCAAGGCCTGGCACATGTAGCAGCTATTTGTTGGATAGCTATAGTTTTAAGTCTAACCTCTGCTCCTGCCTGGTACTTGTTTTTGCAAGCCACTTCTCTGTGTGTGTTTCCTCATCTGAAGAACACCAGTCAGATGGATCTTGTGTTTGCACCTCCCTCTGTCTCTGGACCCAGTTTGTTCATATAGTTGTATTGAAGCTGACTAGCGTCAGCCAAGTATGATGTCTAGAACTGTGATTAGTACTCCAGAGGCGGCTTCACTAGCGTAGCTTACAAACTGACTATCATTTCCAGAGTCTGGGTACTCTATTTCCATTAACTAATTATTATTTATTATTTCAGACTTAAGAGTAATAACGTATACCCTGCTTTCTTGATGGGGTTTCTGTGAGGACCAAGTGAAATGATGTATATGAAATAACTTCAGAAACTATAATGCTTTGGGTAGCCAAACAGGGATTATTATTGCTGGCCCAAAAGTATCCTCCTGAGAAGTAAATCAAGTTTGAAGGAAGGTACTGAAGACCAAGTATTGTAAAGTGTGTGTGACTAGCGTTATAAAGGAGAGGTCATTTCCCAAGTTAATTTTTCGTTGAACACACATACACACACACACACATCTCCTTGGTCCTCTCTCTGCCACTTATCTCATGCAAGGCAGTTAGCATTTGGGTATTGGAAAAGCTATTGATCATTGAGCTATGAGTCATGGGTTTTAGTCCAGCCTCACCCCTGCCTCGTTGAGGTTATTGTGGGCAAGTCATTGAAGTTCTCTGTCAAATGAGGATACCTGCTTTATGAAGGTAAAATAAGACTTGAATATTAAAAACAAGAATAAGATATTGGTAGCCCTTCAGACATAAGAAGTTGATCACATCCTCATATATTTTTCTTTCCAGATCCAGTCCCTCCAGTTGCCTCGACCCCTCCCCATATGACATTGTCTCTACCCCCCGCCCTACCCTCTGCATATATTTCCGTATATCTTGTATCCTTCTTAAAGGAAGCTCCCAATGCTGAACTCAGAATACTTTATGTTGCATTTTGTATTTGGACACTAAAATTAATACTAAGGTTGAGTATTATCAATTTGTATTATCTCAAACCTAAATATGTTATTTCCTATCTCTGGATCCAGAAGGTTTAAGCTGAGTTCTGAAGTTGAAAGTAACTTCTCATTTTTGTTTGTCTTCTAGCGACAGACATCACACCTCCAGTGCAATCCCTGTTCCAAAGAGACAAAGCTCCGTATTTGGGGGTGTAGATGTAGGCTTCTCTGGGGGGATGCCTTCACCAGACAAAGGACACCGGAAACGGGCCAGCTCAGAGAATGAGAGACTCCAGTACAAAACCCCTCCCCCCAGTTACAGCTCAGCATTAGCCCAGCCTGTGACCACCGTCCCCTCCACGGGAGAATCTGAGAGAAAGACAACATCTCTGTCTTCCTCCTTGGACACCTCCTTGGACTTCTCCAAAGAAAACAAGAAAAAAGGGGTAGATCTGAGTGACAGCTTCAGTGGAGGCCATGGGAGTGTGAACACTAGCCAGGAACAGGGACAAGCCCTCCCGGGGCCTCCAGCCACAGTCAACGGCACCCTCCTGCCCAGCGAGCAGGCCGGCTCCTCCAGCGCCCAGCTTCCAGGGGGGTTCCACCCGGTCTCCGAAGCCGAGCTCTGCTGTACCGTGGAGCAAGCAGAAGAGATCATCGGCATGGAAGCCACAGGCTTCACCTCAGGCGATCAGCTGGAAGCATTTAACTGCATCCCTGTGGACAGTGCCGTGGCAGTGGAGTGTGACGAACAAGTTCTGGGAGAATTTGAAGAGTTCTCCCGAAGGATCTATGCACTGAACGAAAATGTATCCAGCTTCCGCCGGCCACGCAGGAGTTCTGATAAGTGAAGCGAGCGGACAGACGGTAGGACCAGGATAGAGTCACTGCTTGAAATGAGGATAAAGCTGCACTGGTTACCCTTTGTAATAATTATGACACAAAATGAATATTAATGGAGGATATTCCTCAGAAAAATAGACTTTGTGAATCAAGGAGGGACTCAGGATCATTGTGTATCAGTGGGCCAAAGTTAGACTTTGCTTTCAAGATTTGCTTTTCAGGCCTGACAGTTATTTTAAGGCAGAAGTCTAGCTCTAGTCACCTTATAGGCATTTGACTGCTTTTTTATTTACACTTCTGTGTTATCCTCAGAGGGAAGATGATAATATATAAATAATATAATGAATTTATCTTTAGTTTCTTATAAGCATTTGCCCTCACCATAGTTTATGAAACTTTGGGAAAATTGAATATTCAGTAAAAGGTCTCCAACATCCACTGAAGGATCTTTGGCCGTCCATTAAGTTGATGAGTTAGAAGCACAATGGCCTCCTTATACCCAGGCCCACCTGCCCCTGCCCCCAGACTTCACAGTCAACCTAGCTGTCACCCCGTCTGCACAGTAGATACCTTGTGCATCCTGACGACTGAGGACATCACATTTGCTGGTTCTTTAATGAAGTTGCCATTACCTTCCACCTCTTCCAGTCAGCCATACCCTTGCTGCAGCCCTCAGATTATAGGGAAGACCTCACCTCTGGTGGATCCCAGGGGATCCTCAAGGACCCCTGAGGTTACTATAGTCAGATGGCATCCAGTTCCCTCTGGGGGCCACAGTTATGTGGGCAGAGGCTGTTGTCAAAAGCTGGGTGTGCTTTCTGGCAACACACTCACCATACAGAAATCCCTATATGTAAACCCCATGTTAATTTATTAAATTTCAGTTGGAAAGGAAGGCATTGTATATGATAAAATATGTGTAGAGTCAGGCTGTCCAGTGTGCAGACTGCAAGGCAGTTGAGGTAGTTAGATTAAGAGACTAGATGAGGCATAAAATACTATCGGTATGTGTGCAATTGCATAAATATTAAATTATGTTTTTGAAGTACATTTTCATTCCTGGAGCTCAGATATCATTTGCTATTGCTATATACTTTATATACCCAAGGACATCGCCTCAGGGTTGCAAGCTCTTTAAGGAAATTTTATGCTTATATCCGTGTATTGTATAAAGAATAAAAATTGAGTTTACTTCACTCAACCTGATTTTTTCTTTCCCCAGCTTTGAAATTCCTCTTGAACCTACATCTCCGTATGTTACATCGTGACAGCACTAGCCTGAACAAAACCTGTGGCTGTATCTAAGCTAAGCTAATGCCGTTGACTTCATTTGAGTTCACATATTGTGTGTAGCAACACACCGTCACAGGCGTACTCTGCAGTAGCTCATCTGTCCTCCATAATGACTTAACTCACAGGTTTCATAACCATTTTCATATTTTGTCCAAGCATTCCTGGGCTCAATTATAAACACAGCTACACTGGTAAATGGAATAGTTCATGTTGTTATTTTTCAGGTAAAGAACTCACAAGATCATTGTATGACAGACAGACCCAACCTGCAAGCAATTAAAAGTTTTAACTTGATCTGAAGAAATCCATCTTACTCCTCTAAACAGGTGGAACTACTCCAAACCTGGAGCGGAAGCCATCTGTAGAGTCATGGCTTCTTTGCAGAGTACTGTCATTCATTTTGGAGTCAGTACGGGTGGAGCTAGACATGATCTTGGATGTACATCAGACTGGGCTGTGGGGTCCTCCAGTGAAGTAACATCTACCCCCCACCAAGCCCAAAAAAAAGAGGTTTTGAAGGACTATATTAGTATTGAACCATGGAAGGTGAATCACATGTGACGTGTGATTCTTCAGATATGGGAGAGACCTTTAAACTTCATGCGAAACTCAAAGACAAGGTGCATTCAATGCAGGTCCTCCAGCCCGGCTTCTGGCATCACCAAGCAGAGGGACCACGTACAGGAGCACCCATAGTTACAGTGTCATCTCAGATTCCACACAGCCAGATAGAGCCTGCAGCTCCGGGGTTCCACCTGTCAGTCTCCCATTTGTGGACTCCCTGATTCTGGGCTTCACAGCTTTTGACCCACACAGCAGGGAACCCCACCATTGAATGTGATCTGGTAGGCCAGAACTGATCAGTAGTTACCTGCACATTTGCCTAATCCACACCGTGTCCAGTGATGTTGTGCCCCAAAACACCACTTAGGTTTCGGTTTATTTAGTTTAGGTTTTGAGTTTTCACTGAGTTTGTTTGATGTCTGCAGTTTCTGCCAAACTTGGGTAGATCCTACAGCATTACATTCTCCGGGAATAACTCTGACATTTCCCAAAGCTGCAGAATTCATTTTGCCTCTGTTTAAAGTGGCCAAGGCCAAATATGGGATGAGGTATTATCTCCTACTAATCTTTGTAATTTTTGCTTTGAGAATGTAAGTTGAAATGAAAACTCAGTCCTATCCATTTCTGAACTGCTAAGAGCCCTTTCAATTTTCATGTAGCTGAGACACTTTTACAGCCGGCAAATGTTATCAGATGAATATTTGCTTGTGTTTTCTCTCTCCACTTCCCCTTACCCATTTTAAAAATTCCAGAGATTTTTTTCCCCCCCAGAATATTAGTTTTGGAAGATTGTATCCAGCTTTATTTTTTTAGCAGTTCTAATAGTGCCCATTTATCCTGACCTAACCAGTTATTTAAATAATTTTTTAAACCACCACCAATAATAAATGGCATGTGAAACTGATCTGTTGGTAATTGGAAGAAAACTCAGCATCTGTATTTATAAAATAAAATTGATTAGTATTTATTTTGAGAGTAAAAGTGTATGTTACTTCCCTGCTATGTTTGAGTCCTGTCGTCTTCACTGTTTTGAATTTCATACTAAAGCTGAGTTAACTATGAAAACCTCATTCTTAAACAGTCAGCCAGCCATTCCGCATTTACTGAGCTAGCTCTCTCCCTCTTTGCAAGGGACTGGACTAAACAAGGTTATACAAAGATTAATAAGCCTTGACCTCTGCCACATTCTCCAGTTGTGGGGGGAAGGGTGGCATAAGTATATTAACAATTAAGTATAATTCAGTGTGATAAATTCTATGATGGAGAAATGTATAGCCATGCTACAGAATTCAGAGAAAGCTGTTCTGCCTCAAGGATCAGGAAAGGGTCGTGGAGGTAATACAGATGAAAGATGTATAAGATTTCACATTACAGATGGAGGGAACGGCATGGGCAAAGCCCAGAGGCAAGGCAGGGCCGCATGCGTGTTCGCAAAATTGCAAGGAGTTTGCTGTACTTGGGCCCTGAATGGATGTGAAGAAAGGTGAGAGGAGAAATTGAATTGCAGACCCATGGGGAAGGACTTAAAATGCCAGGGGAAGAGATTTGGATGCATGCAGTGGGCGACCGATCGGTACCCTTTCCAGACTTGAAAGCAGAAGAGTAACTTGGTTAGATGTGAGTTACAACTAGCAGCCACGCTGAGGCTGGACTCTAGTGATGCTCTTCTTAATCTTCTTCTGTACTATTTTGTTTAGGAAAAAAAAGTCTCTCTGAAAAAGAGGTTCATCCTTATGTCCTTAATGGTTTCAGGGTAAATACTGAATAATGAACTGGGTTTTTACCGTGTGATACAAAGGGCAGTCAGCATCTATTCTTTAGAAGCTAGATTCCGAATGCCCCAATTCAGCCACTTTGAAGTTATGACCCTGCTCAAATCATGAAACCCTTAATGACGCCTCACTTCTTAATCTGTAAAGAATTGGAGAGAACTCTGCCCTTGCCATTATGTTTGTATGGGGCCTGCACCATCAGTGTTGGTTCCCTTTTGTCCTGTGGAAGGCTGCCTGCTGCCTAGTGACAAAAAGGATGCCTGAGACTTGCTAGAACCATTTCTTGTTCTAGCACTTGGGCACGGCCACTTAACCCCTCCGAATCTGGCTCCTAATCTGTCACATAGGGATGATACCTCACACCGATCAGAATGGCCATCAAAAAGTCTACAAACAATAAATGCTGGAAAGTGGAGAAAAGGGAACCCTCCTACACTGTTGGTGGGAATGTAAATTGGTACAGCCATTATGGAGAACACTATAGAGGCTCCTTAAAAAACTAAAAATAGAACTACCATATGGTCCAGCAATCCCACTCCTGGGTATATATCTGGAGAAAACCATAATTCAAAAAGATCCATGCACCCCGATATTCATAGCAGCACTATTTACAATAGCCAAGACATGGAAGCAACCTAAACGTCCATTGACAGATGAATGGATAAAGTAGATGTGGTACTTATATACAATGGAATATTAGCCATAAAAAAAGAATGAAATAATGCCATATGTGGCAACATAGATGGACCTAGAGATTATCGTACTAAGTAACGTAAGACAAAGACAAATATCATGATATCGCTCACAGGTGGAATCTAAAAACTGATACAAATGAAGTTATTTACAAAACAGTCACAGATGCAGAAAACAAACTTATGGTTATGGAGGGAAAAGTGGGAGGGATAAATTGGGAGATTGGGATTGACGTATACACACTACTATCTCTACTCAATACTCTGTAGTGACCTATATGGGAAAAGAATCTAAAAAAGAGTAGATGTATGTATGTATTTGTATAACTGATTCACTTTACAGCAGAAACTTAACAAACACAACATTGTAAATCAACTGTACTCCAATAAATTAAAAAAAAATTAAAAAGTAGGGGTGATACCCACATCTCTCCCCACCCCACCCCAGCCCCGCCCTGGGGTCAGATAGAGTGTAAGAAGTGATGAGTATTTTTATGAAACACTTAATGATCTTTACAAAGCACCACGCTCGTTGGGAGGAGTTAGTCATTCAACAAGGATTTCTTGCATTGTATACATCAGGCTTTGAAACGGAGGTCTCCATTCGGTACACATTGAGAATGTGTCAGGGCTGAAACTGCTCTTTTGAAAAACAACTCTAAACAAATGTAAAGTGTTTCGAGGTCTTTTGGTGGGTGGCATGGACAGTGTTGAGACGTGGTCCATAAGCCTAATTAGCTTAATTTTTATGGGTTGTTTTTTTTTTTAACGCCTGGCAGATGAGTTTATTTAGGCCACCTCATCCATACATATTCTCTCACATAGCTTCTGGCTGCCTTGCTGAACGCTGAACTAGTGCCCAGAGCTCTTAATTTTGCTCAAAATAGATAGAGGCTTTCTTTTTTTTTTCCCTCTTGGCGCATCTAACCATGGTTTTGTAGGTAGACAGCTCAGCCTTGTGGATTTTAAATGAATAAAGAAATACATGTCTATAAAATAATTCCACACTTTTTTAGAGACTGGCGATGTCAGCAATCCAGAAAAAGCATGGTCATGAATCTCGATAAAAATGAAAAAGACAGCCAGTTGGAGAAATAGCTATAGTCAGCCAAGCCCAAGCCCAGAACTACAAGGGGGAGAGTGGCAGGCTCAGATCCTTTTGGCTCTGTACAGAACACAAGTCTAATGAACTTCCTTTCTCTCAGTCCCCATTAAAAGTACAAGCAGCAAATTAGAAAGGAAGCAAGGTTGGGAGTAGACAGAAATAGTGGATAACCTGACTCGAAGAAGCAGATACAAACAGGCAGGAAGGAAGCAGTCTGGGCATGTTGAGTGAGAAGCCCTCGGCCGGCCCCGGAGAGCAGCCAGTCAGAGGGATTCAGATCCCAGCCCCACCGCTCACTGGCTGTGCGGCCCAGGCAAGGCGATTGACTTCGAGCGCACATGCTCCTCTGAAAAGTGGTAAGCCCCTTGCTCAGCTTTTCCCTTGCGCCTGGACAGAGACTCCTCTTGCCCTAGGAGCAAATTAGTATTCATTCTTCAAAACCCATCTCAGCTCGCCTTGGGGTCCAGAGCATGGCAGGAAAGGAGAAGACCCCCATCTGTCACTCTCTACCTGTTGTGAATAACTTGGGGCTAAATCATTTCACACAGCCTGCTTCTAGTCAGGGTTTTATATGTAGCAAAACAGCTACTACCCTGCCATCTACTCAAGATCCTCGACGCAGTGGTTGTAAAATATATCACAAAAATTAACAAAACAGCTAGCTTAAAATAACTCAGCTTAAATGATTTTACTGTTTCTAAATAGCCCTCAGTCATCAGAAAAAGGATAAATTCATTTTAGTTTGATAGGAAAATGCGTAAAATATTTTAAGGGAGTATATTATTCAAAATGGTTAAAATAAATTGATACCTTAAGGGATAAACTTGTTCTCTCAAAAATTTACTTGCAAGAAAGTTTTAAATTCACTTATTCCTCAAAGAAACCAGAATCCCTGTGTCTTGCTCTTTGAGTTTTGCTGTGTTGTGAGGAGACCCCCAGGCTACTTTACATGCAGATCGTCTGTGAGCTTTCACTCATGCAAGGTGAGGTCGGTCTCCAAGCTTGCTGGCCATGGGGCCAGGCCCTTTGCTCCCAGAAACCTGCCAGTTGCCTTGACTTCTCTGCCCAGGGCACAGGCCAGGGCAGAAAGGGCGACCTTGGGGGGACCAGGGGAAGGCAGGCACTTAATTGGCCTTTGGAAGGAGACGCCTGAGGTTTAGGGGCGAGAACTGGTGGCTGCGCAGGGCTTGGCCATGGCTGGGGTTGCCGCCTGGATTGCAGTCACCTCCTCCCTGGCTCCCTTCAGCCACCTTCTTGCCCTCCAACCCATTCTGCATACTGCAAACCCAGTGACCTATCCTACACACAGCTCTAACCCTCTAGGAACTGTTAAACAAAGGGAAAAAAATCAGACACACACTAGTTAACCAAATTGTTGATGAGGGGAAGTTTCTCTTACAGAAATATTCCAAGTAAAATAAAATTCAGGAGGGATAATAGAATTAGACTGTCACCACTTTGCCATTCTAATGAATCTAGTGCATCTAAGACAATGATCATCAGTGGCTGCTAATATCACAAAAAGAGAGAAAACCAGACACTTTATGCCTCCTGATGAAAGAACACACCACCAATGAAGAATTCTTGGCAAAAGTTTGACCCGAAGTATGATCAACCCTCTATCTGTGGTGTCCAGTACAGTAGCTGCTGACCATGTATAGCTATTTAGTTGAAAAGTGGCTCATTCAAATTGAGATGCGCTAAGAGTGTGAAGTACACACTGAATTTCAGAGACTTGGTACAAAAAGAGAATGTAAATTTATATTAAGAATTTTTGTATTGCTCACATGTTGGAATAATACTTTGGATATATGAAATTAAGTAAAATATAATTAATTTCATCAGTTTCTTTTACTTCTTAAGATGTGACTACTAGAAAATTTTAAATTGCATGTGTGACTTGCATTTGTGGCTCACGCTATATTACTATTGGTCAGAACAGCTCTGGATCTAACTACTAGGAAAATCAGAGGGCAAGTGAGCATGTTAACACCTGGAACATGCAATCAGCAAAATCTAGACAGTGGGAAACTATAGGACAAAGAACTTGGTTTCCTCAATAAGTATATTGCAAGAAAAAACTAAAGAAGGAAGGGAGAACCTGTTAAGAAGAGACATAAGATTTCCCTGGTGGCCCAGTGGGTAAAACTCCGCACTTCCAGTGCAGGGGGCCCGGGTTTGATCCCTGGTCGGGGAACTAGATCCCGCATGCACGCCACAACTGAGTCTGCACACCGCAACTAAGAAGATCCCGCGTGCCACAACTAAGACGCAGCGCCTAACTAAATTTTTTTTTAAAAAAGAGATGCAATAGTCATCAATCAATCCCATTATGGACCTTGTTTGGTTCATGTAAATCAAACAACCTTAAAATAAAGGCATAATCAAAATGTAAACACTGACTATTTGATTGTATTAACGATTTTTTTTAGATCTGATAATAGTAAAAAATAGTGTAACAGTTTTTTGAAAAGTCTGTATCTCTTAGAGGTGCATATGAAACATTTACAGATGAAGAGCATTTGTCTGGGATTGGGATGGGGTATGCAGTGGGGTATAGATGAAACAAGATTGGCCATAGGTGATGGGTGATAGGTAACTGGAGGTCACCCTGTTGCCTCTAGCCCACACCCTACCCTCCAGCCAGGTGGATGCTTGTCATTCCCAGAATGCCCCTGCTCCCGCATGCCCCAGGGCCATTGCCCCCATAACAAACGGCAAACCAAACCACAGTTCCTCCTATAAGCCAGAGTTCAGCCATTCTCCTTTCCTCTTTGAAGTCCTCCCTGCCATCTTCCCCAGTCTCCACCCCCACCTCCACCCTGAAACAGGTAGGCCTCCCTCCTTTGGGATCCTCCCACCACCTGTGTGTGCTCCCACAGCGGCCCTTACATTTTCTCTAAGTGTCTGTTTCCCTGTCTGTCACCTTCAGCAGGCTGTGAGCTCCCAGAGGGCGGGCACCCTGTTGTAAGGCGCAACTAGTGCTCAGGAAAGATTGCTAGACCAGTGTGCTGAGTGCCCGTTTTACAAATGAAGCAGTTGAGGCCCAGAGAAGTCAGTGTCATAGCCAAGTTCCCAGAGCTAAAACTTAACAAGAGCTAGGACTTGAAACCAGAAGCTTCGAGTCGTTTCTCTACTTTCCAGCTGAGCTGCAGGCCACAGTTCCCTGCATGCATTCATTCATTTAGCATTGATTGGGCGCCCCCTATTGACTGGCCCTGGTGGAACAAATCATGGGGCAGTGCTATGAAGGAAAACCACAGGCGACAAACCATGGGAATCTGACATGGGGGAGCCACTTCGCCCTGGGATCTCAGGCAAGCCTCCTTGGGGAAGTGAGATTTAAACAGATTTGAAGCTATAGAGAGCCCATTCCAGGCCAAGGGGACCGCATATGCAAAGTTTTGGAGTAGAGAGTGATGAGCCATGAGGCTGGACAGTGGCAAACTGGGTCCACAGACAACACCTCCACCCCTACCAGGGTTGTTTTCTGTCAATTATATTTTGCACTGTAGTGTTGATGATTTTTTTTTAAAAAATATAAGTACATCCTGACCACTCTGGCTGGCCCCCTTAGGACTCGGCTTCAGTGTTGGCCCCTGCATCTGTGTCACCAACCCACTGGCACAAGGAATTCTATTGTGGATGGAAGTTTTTGATGTACGGTCACAGCCCAGATGTACAGAAATGTAACTTTATTTCCCCATAACAGTCTTCATCCAACCTCATGAATGCCCTTTTCAGCTAATGGCAGAAGACTCTTTTTTTTTATAAATGTATTTATTTTATTTTTGGCTGCGTTGGGTCTTCGTTGCTGCGTGCGGGCTTTCTCTAGTTGCAACGAGTGGGGCTACTCTTTGTCGCAGTGCACGGGCTTCTCATTGTGGTGGCTTCTCTTGTTGCGGAGCACAGGCTCTAGGCACGAGGGCTTCAGTAGTTGTGACACGTGGGCTCAGTAGTTGTGGCTCACAGGCTGTAGAGCGCAGGCTCAGTAGTTGTGGCACACGGGCTTAGTTGCTCTGCAGCATGTGGGCTCCTCCTGGACCAGGGCTCAAACCCGTGTCCCCTGCATTGGCAGGCAGACTCCCAACCACTGTGCCACCAGGGAAGCCCACTGGCAGAAGACTCCTGATCTTGCTATTTCAAGGCAACTCAGTCATTTCTGGTTAAACCATATCTTCTATGCGGTAAGTGTTCAAATTTCCAAGTCCTCCCTGACCCCACCCTTCACCCAAGTGGCCCCAGGGCTTCTGACGAGTCTCTCTGAACTGCCCGTAGTGTGGCTCATTTGGATGTTGGCTGCTGGCCTCCATTTTTCTGATCTCTGGGTCCTCACACCTGTGTCATCCTTCCCTAGGACCCTCTCAGCCCTGCTCGGCTCCCCTGGGGACTCAGGCCACCTGGCCCACCTTCTCTCACTTCCTTGTGAGGCTGCCCTCAGGGCTCCCGGCCTGGACTTCTCGCCTCTGCTAGTTGGCAGCCCGGCACCCTGAAGAGCACAGAACTCCTATGAAGGCTTGCCTAGGTCTACGTGGCAGACTGGGCAGTTGGGTCCCTTGTCTGTGACTGGCCCAAACCTATTTCCTATTTAGACCCCAGACGGGGTCAGGGACAGGGGAGGAAGGACCCCTCTCAGCCTTCACCAATCTTTTGGGGTCTAGCTCCACCCCTTCCAAATAGCGCTCCCTGCAGCTCTTCAAGTTTCTACTCCCTTTTTTCAGAGGTCGGAAAACACCCCTACATCGCCACCTGCATGCATTCTCTTCTCCTCCATGGCAGTATTTTTTTTTATGGCTATACACTAAAGTTCCCTAGGCTCCAGGCTCTGTCTAGTCAGACGAAACTTTTCTTGCTCCACAAAGCCTGCTCTTGCTATGAAAGCCTGGCTTTTGAGACATTCAGCCCTTCAATTCCCTTTCTTGTTCTGGACTCTATCTATGCTGCCCTGGAGGCAGTATAAATCTCTGTTCTCTCCCGGTTCTACCAATCAACCGAGGAGCGAGGGAGGCCAGAGAAAGCTGGCACACTCCTTCCCTTTCCCCACAGCCTTCCTTCTTGGTGAATGAACAAAAAGCACCACAGGGGCTTCCCTGGTGGCTCAGTGGTTGAGAGTCCGCCTGCCGATGCAGGGGACGTGGGTTCGTGCCCCGGTCCAGGAGGATCCCACATGCCGCGGAGCGGCTGGGCCCGTGAGCCATGGCTGCTGAGCCTGTGCGTCCGGAGCCTGTGCTTCGCAACGGGAGAGGCCACAACAGTGAGCGGCCCGTCTACTGCAAAAAAAAAAAAAAAAAAGCACCACAGGAACAGCAGAATCCAGACCTAACACAGCCAGCTGCTACCTGAATCCACTGGTCCTTAGGGAACATCCACTGCTGAGGTTCTGCTCCAATCGGTCAGGAAGAGTTGGCCCAGACCCATGCACCTGCGTCAAAGGCGCTCCTGTGCAAGGCTCTCACTGAGCACCCGGCTGCAGGTTTAAACTACAAAGGGAAGCATCCTAGGAGGCCAGAAGGGGGACCAGGTGCCCAACCACTCTGCTTTTCCCAGTAGAGCATTCTGTTTGTTTGTTTGTTTCCCCCGAACAAGGAACAGTCGTTGAGAGCTAGATGAAAGGTAGGAGGTTGACATTCTTATAAAATTATCAGTTGGCCCAACCAGACCCCATCACCCTGCCTAGATCAATGCAGAGAGAAATGCCTGAATCCAACACCAAAATAAAACTGGTTATTTCATGGGGGAGGCGATTTAGGGTCAATTTTTACTTTCTTTTTTAAACTTTTATGTATGGCTTATTTTTTTTAAAAAAAGATCATCTGTGATGTTCATAAAAACAAGCAATTCATTACTTTAAAAAACTGTTGAAGGTTGGAACAAGAAGATGCATTTGGAGTTTATTTATTCCCTCTCACAACAGTATTTAGTGAGCACTTAGTACATGTCACGCCAGGAACTGCACTAGGGGGACAGCAGTGAGTATGGTGCCTGCTCCCAGCAGCTCAGGGGCTAGTGGGAGAGGCAGGCAACAGAGAACACACGCATGAACAAGAAAATGCCACAGTGATGGGTGTAGAGAAGCAAATACAATACTCAAAAGTATTGGCAGCAGGATCTTGATGAAATATCTGTATACCCATGTCCATAGCACTGTTCTCAACAGCCAAAGGTACAAACAGCCCAAGTGTCTATCAGCAGATGAATGGAAAAACAACATGTGATCTATACGTACAACAGAACATTGCTCAGCCTTAAAGGGGAAGGAAATCCTGTCACATGCTCCACATAGATGAACCCAGAGGACATTATTCTAACTGAAAAAAGCCAGCCACTAAAAGACAACTGCTGTATGCTTCCATCACAGGAGGTTCCTAGGGGCGTCAAATTCACGGGGATAGAAAGGAAAACAGTAGCTGCCAGGGGCTGGGGGCAGGGGCCACGGGGAGTTGCCGTTTAATGGATACAAAGTTTCAGTTTTGCAAGATGAAGCGTTCTGGAGATTGTACAACAGTATGAATGTACTTCACGCTCCTGAATTGTACACTCAGAAATGGTTAAGATGGTACATTTCATGTTATGTGTATTTCATTACAATTAAAAAAAAACACCAGCACCCAGGTGTGATCAGTGCTGCTGACATGATTGGGAGGCTGGGCAGGAAATGACAAGGAGCAGGGCCCTCAGGGAGAAGGGGTCACTGAAGTGTGCAGGCGAGAGAGCTGGTGAGGGCGGAGTGGTCTGAGCAGAGGTGTCTGGGGAAGATGCAGGTGAACTGAGGACTGGAGTGACCTGGGGACGGGGATGGGCAGGCCATGCCACGGGGGCCCCTGACAAGTCATGGCAAGACACGTATGCAAAGGCAAGGGAAGGTTCTGGAGGACTGAGTCACAGAAACATTTACAGAGATCACCCTTCCTGCCAGTTGGATGGGTTGGGGGCAAAATGGGGCCAGGAGAGCAGTGAGGAGGCACCCACGGGAGCCCAGGCTGGGGGGCAGGGGGTGCCCTGCACGCAGATGGTGGCAGCATGATGGAGAAGACAAATTTGGAGAGATGAGGGTGATGGAATCAAAAGGACCAGCTGGTGGTCATGGCCATGGCGAATGACCCTCAAGTTCCCTCTGTAGCCTCCACGATTGTAGAATTCCTCAATGTGTTATCATGTTTGATCCTTGTAACCACCCATGGCTGGGCAGAGTGGATGAAAACACAGGGTTCAGAGGGCTAAAGGACAGGGGCCATGTCTCAGGTCTCACAGTGTCCGACACCCCAGCCCACCCACCAAAGCCACCTTGGGGTCAACAGGAACCCTTTGTACCATCCCTGGCTCCGCATCCTTACTGGTAAGAAGCTGCCCCTTTGATCTCCTTCTCCTACAGCATAGCAAACAGCATCATATCCAAATACTCTCAAGTTGTGCTTTGATTCACGCACGTTATCTCTATTGTTTTCTCCTATCTGCTACCTTCCTACTTTTGATCAGAGCAGGAAAGTAGATTGGTTTGGCTCCTTCTGCTTGCCACAGAGCTATGAAGGTTGAAATTTTGTGTTTTTCCAAGAGGCTATAAACAAATGGATATATTTTTTTTCTTTTGAAATTTTTGGTTGCTCACTAATTCTTATAAAAATCCTCTCACTCCCCAAGTGAGAGCTCCAACCCTTTAAGCAGTGCCCCTATCTCCCATGAGCTCTCAAAAAGACCAGTGATGGTTTGTCAGTGAGCTATTGTGATTTTTTTTAGAAGAATATGTTTCAGCACACCTCTGAGCTCTTAGACCAGAGAGGTGATCCTGGCCCTGAGTCACAGTGAAACGCCTGCAGAGACAATGTGGGGAATGCAATGAGCAAGGTGGTCCAGGTGTCTTAAGATAAATCCTTTCAACACAGAGGCTGCTGCACTAAACAGGGAATAGTCTTCAGTGACACATTACACTCCCCATTTTTCCTTAAATGTGGGGCCCTCTTGGTCTGTCTTTCACATTTCCACTGTGAGAGAGAAACGAGTTTAAGAAAGATCCACTTGCCATCTACCCAAAAAGAATTCAGAGTAATGGTAGTAAAGATGATCCAAGATCTCAGAAAAAGAATGGAGACACAGACCAAGAAGATAAAAGTAATTTTTTTTTTCTTTTGGCTATGCTGTGTGGCTTGTGGGATCTTACTTCCCTGACCAGGGATTGAACCCGAGCCCTTGGCAGTGAGAGCACGGAGTTCTAACCACTGGACCACCAGTGAATTCCCAATACAAGAAATATTTAATAAAGAGCTAGAAGATATAAAGAACAAACAGAGATGAACAATACAATAACTAAAATGAAAAATACACTAGAAGGAATCAATAGCAGAATAAATGAGGCAGAAGAATGGATAAGTGAGCTAAAAGAATGGTGGAAATCACTGCCATGAAACAGAATAAAGAAAAAAGAATGAAAAGAAATGAGGACAGTCTAACAGACCTGTGGAACAGCATTAAACACAACAACATTCACATAATAGGGGTCACAGAAGGAGAAGAGAGAGAGAAGGGGCCTGAGAAAACATTTGAAGAAATAATAGGTGAAAACTACCCTAACACGGGAAAGGACACAGTCACCCAAGTCCAAGAAGTGCAAAGAAACCCAGGCAGGATAACCCAAAGAGGAACATGCCAAGACACATAGTAATCAAACTGACAAAAATTAAAGACAAAGAAAAAATATTAAAAGCAACAAATAACATACAAGGGAATCCCCATCGGGTTATCAGCTGATTTTTTTTTTTAGCAGAAACCCTGCAGGCCAAAAGGGATTGGCATGATATATTGAAAGTGATTAAAGGGAAAAACCTACAACCAAGAATACTCTACCCAAGGCTCTCATTCAGATTCCACAGAGAAATTAAAAGCTTTACAGACAAGCAAAAGCTAAGGGAATTCAGCACTACAAACCAGCTTTAAACAAATGTTAAAGGAACTTCTCTAGGCGGAAAAGGCCACAAATAAAAACAAGAAAATTACAAATAAGAAAGCTCACCAGTAGAAGCAAACGTAGAGTAAAAGTAGGAAATCATCCACACACAAATATGATATCAAAAGCAGCAATAGTGAGAAGAGGAGAGTAGAAATGCAGGATATTGGAAATGCATTTGAAATTAAAAAGACCAGCAACTTAAAATAATCTTGTTTATATATAGACTGCTATATCAAAACCTCATGGTACCTGCAAACTAAAAATCTACAATAGATACACACACACAAAAGAAAAAGGAATCCAAACACAACACTAAAATTAGTCATCAAATCACAAGAGAAGAGAACAAAAGAGGCAGGGAAGAAAAAAGACCTACAAAAACAAATTGAAAACAATTAACGAAATGGAAATAAGAACATACATAGCGATAATTACCTTAAATGGAAACAGATTAAATACTCCAACCAAAAACATAGACTGGCTTAATGGATACAAAACCAGGACCCATATATATGCTGTCTACAAGAGACCCACTTCAGATCTAGGGACACATACAGACTGAAAGTGAGGGGATGGAAAAAGGTATTTCATGCAAATGCAAATCAAAAGGAAGCTGGAGTAGCAATATTCATATCAGACAAAACAGACTTTAAAATAAAGACTATTACAAGAGACAAAGAAGGACACTACATAATGATCAGGGTATCGATCCAAGAAGAAGACATAACAATGGTAAATATATATGTGCCCAACATAGCAGCACCTCAATATATAAGGCAAGTACTAAGAGCCATAAAAGAAGAAATTGACAGTAACACAATAATAGTGCAGGACTTTAACACCCCACTTACATCAATGGGCAGATCATCCAGACAGAAAATCAGTAAGGAAACCCAGGCCTTAAATGACACATTAGAACAGACTGACTTAATTGATATAGCACATTCCATCCAAAAGCAGCAGAATATACATTCTTTTCAAGTGCACATGGAGGAGAGACCTTCTAAATGGCAGAGGAGTAAGACATGGAGATCACCTTCCTCCCCACAAATACACCAGAAATACATCTACATGTGGAATAGCTCCTACAGAACACCTATTGAACGCTGGCAGAAGACCTCAGACTTCCCAAAAGGCAAGAAACTCCCCACGTACCTGGGTAGGGCAAAAGAAAAAAGAAAAAACAGAGACAAAAGAATAGGGATGGGACCTGTACCTCTGGGAGGGAGCTGTGAAGGAGGAAAAGTTTCCACACGTGAGGAAGCCCCTTCACTGGAGGAGACAGGGGGTGGGGGTGGGGGGGGCGGGTAGCAGAGGGGAAGCTTCAGAGCCATGGAGGAGAGGACAGCAACAGGGGTGAGGAGGGCAAAGCAGAGAGATTCCCACACAGAGGATCGGTGCTGACCAGCACTCACCAGCCTGAGAGGCTTGTCTGCTCACCCGCTGGGACGGGTGGGGGCTGGGAGCTGAGGATTGGGCTTCGGAGGTCAGACCCCAGGGAGAGGACTGGGGTGGGCTGTGTGAACACAGCCTGAAGGGGGCTAGTGCACCACAGCTAGCCAGGAGGGAGTCTGGGAAAAAGACTGGAACTGCTAAGAGGCAAGAGACCATTATTTCGGGGTGTGCGAGGAGAGGGGATTCAGTGCACTGCCTAAACGAGCTCCAGAGATGGGCGCGAGCCACGGCTATCAGCGCAGACACCAGAGACAGGCATGAAATGCCAAGGCTGCTGCTGTAGCCACCAAGAAGCCTGTGTGCAAGGACAGGTCACTATCCACACCTCCCCTCCCAAGAGCCTGTGCAGCCCACCACTGCCAGGGTCCCATGATCCAGGGACAACCTTCCCGGGAGAACACACAGCATGCCTCAGGCTGTTGCAACGTCATGCAGGCCTCTGCCACCACAGGCCCGCCCCACATTCCGTACCCCTCCCTCCCCCTGGCCTGAGTGAGCCAGAGCCCCTGAATCAGCTGCTCCTTTAACCCCGTCCTGTCTGAGCAAAGAACAGATGCCGTCAGGTGACCTACACACAGAGGCGGGTCCAAATCCAAAGCTGAACCCCAGGAGCTGTGCAAACAAAGAAGAGAAAGGGAAATCTCTCCCAGCAGCCTCAGGAGCAGCAGATTAAATCTCCACAATCAACTCAATGTACCCTGCATCTGTGGAATACATGAAGAGACAACGAATCATCCCAAATTGAGGCGGTGGAATTTGGGAGCAACTGTAGACTTGGAGCTTGCTTTCTGCATCTAATTTGTTTCTGGTTTTATCTTTATCTTAGTTTACTATTTAGAGCTTATTATCATTGGTAGATTTCTTTATTGATTTGGTTGCTCTCTTCCTTTTTTTTATATGTAGATATATATATATATTTTTCCTTTTTCTCTTTTTGTGAGTGTGTATGTGTATGCTTCTTTGTGTGATTTTGTCTGTATAGCTTTGCTGTTACCATTTGTCCTAGGGTTCTGCCTGTTCATTTGTTGTTGTTGTTGTTGTTGTTTTAGTATACTTCTTAGCACTTGTTATCATTGGTGGATTTGTTTTTTGGTTTGGTTGCTCTCTTCTTTCTTTTTTTTCCTTTCTTATTACTTTTAATTTTTCGTAATTAAAATATTATTTTAATATCTTTCTTTTATTTTATTATTTGTTTCTTTCTTCTGTCTTTTTTCTCCCTTTTCTTCTAAGCCGTGTGGCTGACACAGTCTTGGTATTCCACCCAGGTGTCAGGCCTGTGACTCTGAGATGGGAGAGCTGAGTTCAGGTCATTGGTCCACCAGAGACCTCCCAGCTCCAAGTAATATCAAACGACAAAAGCTCTCCCAGAGATCTCCACCTCAATGCTAAGACCGAGCTCCACTCAATGACCAGCAATCTACAGTACTGGACACCCTATGCCAAACAACTAGCAAGACAGCAACACAACCCCACCCATTAGCAGAGAGGCTGCCTAAAATCATAATAAGGTCACAGGCACCCGAAAACAACACCAGACGTGGTCCTGCCCACCAGAAAGACAAGATCCAGCTTCATCCACCAGAACACAGGCACCAGTCCCCTCCACCAGGAAGCCTACACAACCCACTGAACCAAACTTAGCCACTAGGGGCAGACACCAAAAACAACGGGCACTAAAAACCTGCAGCCTGTGAAAAGGAGACCCCAAACACAGTAAGTTAAGCAAAATGAGAAGACAGAGAAACACACAGCAGATGAAGGAGCAAGGTAAAAACACATCAGACCAAACAAATGAAGAGGAAATAGGCAATCTACCTGAAAAAGAACTCAGAGTAATGACAGGAAATACGGTCCAAAATCTTGGAAATAGAATGGAGAAAATACAAGAAACGTTCAACAAGGACCTAGAAGAACTAAAGAGCAAGCAAACAATGATGAACAACACAATAAATGAAATTAAAAATTCTCTAGAAGGAATCAATAGCACAATAACTGAGGCAGAAAAACGGATAAGTGACCTAGCAGATAAAATAGTGGAAATAACTACTGCAGAGCAGAATAAAGAAAAAAGAATGAAAAGAATTGAGGAGAGTCTCAGAGACCTCTGGGACAACATTAAGTGCACCAACATTCGAATTATAGCAGTCCCAGAAGAAGAGAAAAAGAAAGGGACTGAGAAAATATTTGAAGAGATTATAGTTGAAAACGTCCCTAATATGGGAAAGGAAATAGTCAATTAACTCCAGGAAGCGCAGAGAGTCTCATACAGGATAAATCCAAGGAGAAACATGCCAAGACACATATTAATCAAACTATCAAAAATTAAATACAAAGAAAAAATATTAAAAGCAGAAGGGAAAAGCAACAAATAACACACAAGGGAATCCCCATAAGGTTAACAGCTGATATTTGAGCAGAAACTCTGCAAGCCAGAAGGGAGTGGCAGGACATATTTAAAGTGATGAAAGGGAAAAAACAACAACCAAGATTACACTACCCAGCAAGGATCTCATTCAGATTCAATGGAGAAATTAAAATCTTTACAGACAAGCAAAAGCTAAGAGAATTCAGCACCACCAAACCAGCTCTACAACAATGCTAAAGGAACTTCTCTAGGCAGGAAACACAAGAGAAGGAAAAGACCTACAATAACAAACCCCAAACAATTAAGAAAATGGTGATAGGAACATACATATTGAAAATTACCTTAAATGTAAATGGATTAAATGCTCCAACCAAAAGACATAGACTGGCTGAATGGATACAAAAACAAGACCCGTATACATGCTGTATACAAGAGACCCACTTCAGATCTAGGGACACATACAGACTGAAAGTGAGGGGATGGAAAAAGATATTCCAGCAAATGGAAATCAAAAGAAAGCTGGAGTGGCAATTCTCATAGCAGACAAAATAGACTTTAAAAGAAAGACTATTACAAGAGACAAAGAAGGACACTACATAATGATCAAGGGATCAATCCAAGAAGAAGATATAACAAGTGTAAATATTTATGGACCCAGCATAGGAGCACCTCAGTACTAAGGAGAATGCTAACAGCCATAAAAGGGGAAATCGACAGCAACACAATCGTAGTAGGGGACTTTAACACTCCACTTTCACCAATGGACAGATCATCCAAAATGAAAATAAATAAGGAAACACAAGCTTTAGATGACACATTAAACAAGATGGACTTAATTGATATTTATAGGACACTCATCCAAAAACAACAGAATACACTTTCTTCTCAAGTGCTCATGGAACATTCTCCAGGATAGATCACATATTGGGTCACGAATCAAGGCTTGGTAAATTTAAGAAAATTGTAATTGTATCAAGTATCTTTTCCAACCAACTATGAGACTAGATATCAATTACAGGAAAAAATCTGTAAAAAATACAAACACATGGAGGCTAAACAATACACTACTTAATAACGGAGAGATCACTGAAGAAATCAAAGAGGAAATCAAAAAATACCTAGAAACAAATGACAACGAAAACACGACAACCCAAAACCTATGGGATGCAGCAAAAGCAGTTCTAACAGGGAAGTTTATAGCAATACAATCCTACCTCAAGAAACAAGAAACATCTCAAATAAACAACCTAACCTTACAGCTAAAACAATTAGAGAAAGAAGAACAAATAAACCCCAAAGTTACGAGAAGGAAAGAAATCATAAAGATCAGATCAGAAATAAATGAAATAGAAACAAAGAAAACAATAGCAAAGATCAAAAAAACTAAAAGCTGCTTCTTTGAGAAGATAAACAAATTGATAAACCATTAGCCAGACTCAACAAGAAAAAAAGGGAGAAGGCTCAAATCAATAGCATTAGAAATGAAAAAAGAGAAGTAAAAACTGACACTGCAGAAATACAACAGATCATGAGAGATTACTACAAGCAACTCTATGCCAATAAAATGGACAACATGGAAGAAATGGACAAATTCTTAGAAAAGCACAACCTTCTGAGGCTGAACCAGGAAGAAATAGGAAATATAAACAGACCAATCGCAAGCACTAAAATTGAGACTGTGATTAAAAATCTTCCAAGAAACAAAAGCCTAGGACCATATGGCTTCACAGGGGAATTCTATCAAACATTTAGAGAAAAACTAACACCTATCCTTCTCAAACTCTCCCAAAATATAGCAGAGGGAGGAACACTCCCAAACTCATTCTATGAGGCCACCATCACTGTGATACCAAAACCAGACAAAGATGTCACAAAGAAAGAAAACTACAGGCCAATATCACTGATGAACATAGATTCAAAAATCCTCAACAAAATACTAGCAAACAGAATCCAACAGCACATTAAAAGGATGATACACCACGATCAAGTGGGGTTTATTCCAGGAATGCAAGGATTCTTCAATATGTGCAAATCAAACAATGTGATACACCATATTAACAAATTGAAGGAGAAAATTCATATGATAATCTCAATCGATGCAGAGAAAGCTTTTGACAAAATTCAACACCCATTTATGATAAAAACCCTGCAGAAAGTAGGCATAGAGGAACTTTCCTCAACATAATAAAGGCAATATATGACAAACGCACAGCCAACATTGTCCTCAATGGTGAAAAAATGAAACCATTTCCAGTAAGATCAGGAACAAGACAAGGTTGCCCACTCTCACCACTATTATTCAACATAGTTTGGGAAGTTTTAGCTACAGTAATCAAACAAGAAAAAGGAATAAAAGTAATCCAAATTGGAAAAGAAGAAGTAAAGCTGTCACTGTTTGCAGATGACATGATACTATACATAGAGAATCCTAAAGATGCTACCAGAAAACTACTAGAGCTAATCAATGAATTAGGTAAAGAAGCAGGATACAAGATTAATGCACAGAAATCTCTGGCATTCCTATACACTAATGATGAAAAATGAAAGTAAAATTAGGAAACCCCTCCCATTTACCACTGCAACAAAAAGAATATCTAGGAATAAACCTACCTAAGGAGACAAAACACCTATATGCAGAAAATTATAAGACACTGATGAAAGAAATTAAAGATGATACAAATACATGGAGATATATACCATGTTCTTAGATTGGAAGAATTAACATTGTGAAAATGACTATACTACCGAAAGCAATCTACAGATTTAATGCAATCCCTATCAAACAACCACTGTAATTTTTCACAGAACCAGAACAAAAAATTTCATAATATTTATGGAAACACAAAAGGCTCCGAATACCAAAAAAATCCTGAGAACGAAATATGGAGCTGGAGGAATCAGGCTACCTAACTTTAGACAATACTACAAAGCTACAGTAATCAACAGAGTATGGTACTGGCATAAAAAAAAATATGGATAAATGGAACAGGATAGAAAGCCCAGAGATAAACCCACGCACATATGGTCACCTTATCTTTGATAAAGGAGGCAGGAATGTACAGTGGAGAAAGGACAGCCTCTTCAATAAGTGGTGCCGGGAAAACTGGAGAGGTACATGTAAAAGTATGAAATTAGAACACTCCCTAACACCACACACAAAAATAAACTCAAAATGGATTAAAGAACTAAATGTAAGGCCAGACACTATCAAACTATGAGAAGAAAACAGAGGCAAAACACACTATGACATAAATCACAGCAAGATCCTTTTTGACCCACCTCCTAGAGAAATGGAAATAAAAAGAAAAATAAACAAATGGGACCTAATGAAACTTCAAAGATATTGCACAGCAAAGGAAACCATAAAGAAGAACAAAAGACAACCCTCACAATGGGAGAAAATATTTGAAAATGAAGCAACTGACAAATGATTAATCTCCAAAATTTACAAGCAGCTCATGCAGTTCAATAACAAAAAAACAAACAACCCAATCCAAAAATGGGCACAAGACCTAAACAGACATTTCTCCATAGAAGATACACAAACTGCCAACAAACAAATGAAAGAATGCTCAACAACATTAATCATTTGAGAAATGCAAATCAAAACTACAATGAGATATCACTTCACACTGGTCAGAAAGGCCATCATGAAAAAATCTAGAAAAAATAAATGCTGCAGAGGGTGTGGAGAAAAGGCATCGCTCTTGCACTGTTGGTGGGAATGTAAATTGATACAGCCAGTATGGAGAACAGTATGGAGGTTCCTTAAAAAACTAAAAAGAGAACTACCATATGACCTAGCAATCCAACTACTGGGCATACACCCTGAGAAAACCATAATTCAAAAAGAGTCATGTACCAAAATATTCATTGCAGCTCTATTTACAATAGCCAGGAGACGGAAACAACCTAAGTGTCCATCAATGGATGAATGGATAAAGAAGATGTGGCACATATATACAACGGAATATTACTCAGCCATAAGAAGAAATGAAATTGAGTAATTCCTAGTGAGGTGGATGGACGTAGAGTCCGTCATACAGAGTGAAGTATATCAGAAAGAGAAAGATAAATACCGTACGCTAACACATATATATGGAATCTAAGGAAAAAATGTTATGAAGAACATAGGATTAAGACAAGCATAAATAAAAAGACATACTAGAGAATGGACTTGAGAATATGGGGACGGGAAAGGTAAGTTGTAACAAAGCGAGAGAGGGGCATGGACATATATACACTACCAAACGTTAAAATAGATAGCTAGTGGGAAGCAGCCACATAAAACAGGGAGAACACCTCGGTGCTTTGTGCCCACCTAGAGGGATGGGATACAGAAGGTGGAAGGGAGGGAGACGCAAGAGGGAAGAGATATGGAAACATATATATATGTATAACTGATTCACTTTGTTATGGAGCAGAAATTAACACACCATTGTAAAGCAATTATACTACAATAAAGATGTTTTAAAAAAAACACAGTGATGAAAGAAATGAAAAATGATACAAACAGATGCAGAGATATACCATATTCTTGAATCAGAAGAATATTTTGAAAATGACTATACTACCCAAAGAAATCTATACAGATTCAGTACAATCACTATCAAATTACAAATGGCGTTTTTCATAGAATTAAAACAAGAAATTTCACAACTTTACGGAAAAGCAAAAGACCCCGAATAGGTGAAGCAATCTCGAGAACGAAAAATGGAGCTGGAGGAATCAGGCTCCCTGATTTTAGAGTATACTACAAAGCTATGGGAATCAAGACATTATGGTACTGACACAAACACAGAAATATAGATCAATGGAACAGGATACATAGCACAGAGATACACCCATGCACATACGGTCACCTTATCTTTGATAAAGGAGGCAGGAATGTACACTGGAGAAAGGACAGCCTCTTTAATATGTGGTGCTGGGAAAACTGGACAGGTACGTGTAAAAGTATGAAGTCAGAACATTCTCTAATACCATACACAAAACTAAACTCAAAATGGATTAAAAACCTATATGTAAAGCCAGACACTATCAAACTCTTAGAGGAAAACAAAGGCAGAACACTCTATGACATAAATCACAGCAAGATCCTTTTTGACCCACCTCTTAGAGAAATGGAAATAAAAACAAAAATAAACAAATGGGACCTAATGAAACTTCAAAGCTATTGCACAGCAAAGGAAACCATAATCAAGACCAAAAGACAACCCTCAGAATGGGAGAAAATATTTGCAAATGAAGCAACTGACAAAGGATTAATCTCCAAAATTTATAAGCAGCAAATGCAGCTCAATAACAAAAAAAAACCAAACAACCCAATCCAAAAATGGGCAGAAAACCTAAACAGACCTTTCTCCATAGAAGACAAAAAGACTGCCAACAAACATGAAAGAATGCTCAACATCATTAATCATTAGAGAAATACAAATCAAAACTACAATGAGATATCATCTCACACGCGTCAGAATGGCCATCATGAAAAAATCTTGAAACAATAAATGCTGGAGAGGGTGTGGAGAAAAGGGAACACTCTTGCAGTGCAGGTGGGAATGTGAATTGGTACAGCCAGTATGGAGAACAGTATGGAGGTTCCTTAAAAACCTAAAAAGCGAACTACCACATGACCCGGCAATCCCACTACTGGGCATACACCCTGAGAAAACCATAATTCAAAAAGAGTCACTGTACCAAAATGTTCACTGCAGCTCTTTTACAGTAACCAGGAGACGGAAACAACCTAAGTGACCCTCATCGGATGAATGGATAAAGAAAATGCGGCATATATATGCAATGGAATATTACTCAGCCATTAAAAGAAACGAAATTAACTCATTCCTAGTGAGGTGGATGGACCTAGAGTCCGTCATACAGAGTGAAGTATGTCAGAAAGAGAAAGACAAATACTGTATGCTATCACATATATATGGTATCTAAGAAATAAATTTTTATGAAGAACCTAGGGTTAAGACAATCATAAAGACACAGACCTACTAGAGAACGGACTAGAGGATATGGGGAGGGGAAGGGTAAATTGTGACAAAGCGAGAGAGAAGCATGGACATATATACACTACCAAAGGTTAGAATAGATAGCTAGTGGGAAGCAGCCACCTAGCACAGGGAGATCAACTCAGTGCTTTGTGACCACCTAGAGGGGTGGGACAGGGAGTGTGAGAGACGTAAGAGGGAAGAGATATGGGAACATATATATATGTATAACTGATTCACTTTGTTATGAAGCAGAAACTAACACACCATAGTAAAGCAATTATACTTCAATAAAGATGTTTAAAAAAACAGACACTGAGGAAAGAAATTAAAAATGATACAAACAGATGGAGACATATATGATATTCTTGGATCAGAAGAATCAACATTTTGAAAATGACTATACTACCCAAAGGAATCTACATATTAAGTGCAATCACTAACAAACTACGAATGGCATTTTTCATAGAATTAGGACAAAACATTTCACAATGTTTATGGAAGTGCAAAAGACCCCGAATAGGCGAAGCAATTTTGGGAACGAAAAATGGAGCTGGAGGAATCAGGCTCCCTGCCTTTAGACTATACTACAAAGCTACGGGAATCAAGATATTATGGTACTGGCACAAACACAGAAATATAGATCAATGGAACAGGATAGAAAGCCCAGAGATAAACCCACGCATATATGGTCACCTTATCTTTGATAAAGGAGGCCGGAATGTACAGTGGAGAAAGGACAGCCTTTTCAATAAGTGCTGCTGGGAAAACTGGACAGGTACATGTAAAAGTATGAAATTACAACAATCTCTAATACCATACACAAAACTGAACTCAAAATGGATTAAAGAACTAAATGTAAGGCCAGACACTATCAAACTCTTAGAGGAAAACAAAGGCAGAACACACTATGACATAAATCACAGCAAGATCCTTTTTGACCCACCTCCTAGAAAAATGGAAATAAAAACAAAAATAAACAAATGGGACCTAATGAAACTTCAAAGCTAATGCACAGCAAAGGAAACCAGAAACAAGACCAAAAGACAACCCTCAGAATGGGAGAAAATATTTGCAAATGAAGCAACTGACAAAGGATTAATCTCCAAAATTTATAAGCAGCAAATGCAGCTCAGTAAAAAAAAACAAACAACCCAATCCAAAAATGGGCAGAAGACCTAAACACACCTTTCTCCATAGAAGACATACAAACTGCCAACAAACATGAAAGAATGCTCAGCATCATTAATCATTAGAGAAATGCATATCAAAACTACAAAGAGACATCATCTCACACCAGTCACAATGGCCATCATGAACAAATCTAGAAAAAATAAATGCTGGAGAGGGTGTGGAGAAAAGGGAACTCTCTTGCACTGTTGGGGGGAATGTAAATTGATACAGCCAGTATGGAGGACAGTATGGAGGTTCCTTAAAAAACTAAAAAGAGAACTACCATATGACACAGCAATACCATTACTGGGCATACACGCTGAGAAAACCATAATTAAAAAGAGTCATGTACAAAAATGTTCATTGCAGCTCTATTTACAAGAGCCAAGGAGACGGAAACAACCTAGGTGTCCGTCAACGGATGAATGGATAAAGAAGATGCTGGCACATATATACAATGCAATATTACTCAGCCATAAAGAGGAACAAAATTGAGCTATTCCTAGTGAGGTGGATGGACCTAGAGTCCGTCATACAGAGTGAAGTATGTCAGAAAGAGAAAGACAAATACCGTATGCTAACACATATATATGGTATCTAAGAAATAACTTGTTATGAACAACCTAGGGTTAAGACAAGCATAAAGACACAGACCTACTAGAGAACGGACTTGAGGATATTGGAGGGGAAGGGTAAGCTGTGACAAAGCGAGAGAGGAGCATGGACATATATACACTACCAAAGGTTAGAATAGATAGCTAGTGGAAGCAGCCACATAGCACAGGGAGATCAACTCGGTGCTTTGTGACCACCTAGAGGGGTGGGATAGGGAGTGTGGGAGACGCAAGAGGACAGAGATATGGGAACATATATATATATGTATAACTGATTCACTTTGTTATGAAGCAGAAACTAACACACCATAGTAAAGCAATTATACTCCAATAAAGATGTTTTAAAAAAAGAAACTGAGGAAAGAATTAAAAATGATACAAACAGATGGAGACATATACGATATTCTTGGATCAGAAGAATCAACATTTTGAAAATGACTATACTACCCAAAGGAATCTATACATATTAAGTGCAATCACTAACAAACTACGAATGGCATTTTTCATAGAATTAGAACAAAAAATTTCACAATGTTTATGGAAACGCAAAAGACCCCGAATAGGCAAAGCAATATTGAGAACGAAAAATGGAGCTGGAGGAATCAGGCTCCCTGCCTTTCGACTATACTACAAAGCTATGGGAATCAAGATATTATGGTACTGGCACACACACAGAAATATAGATCAATGGAACAGGATAGAAAGCCCAGAGATAAAACCCACGCACTATATGGTCACCTTATCTTTTGATAAAGGAGGCAGGAATGTACAGTGGAGAAAGGACAGCCTTTTCAATAAGTGCTGCTGGGAAAACTGGACAGGTACATGTAAAAGTATGAAATTACAACAATCTCTAATACCATACACAAAACTGAACTCAAATATGGATTAAAGAACTAAATGTAAGGCCAGACACTATCAAACTCTTAGAGGAAAACAAGGCAGAACACACTATGACATAAATCACAGCAAGATCCTTTTTGACCCACCTCCTAGAAAAATGGAAATAAAAACAAAAATAAACAAATGGACCTAATGAAACTTCAAAGCTAATTGCACAGCAAAGGAAACCAGAAACAAGACCAAAAGACAACCCTCAGAATGGGAGAAAATATTTGCAAATGAAGCAACTGACAAAGGATTAATCTCCAAAATTTATAAGCAGCAAATGCAGCTCAGTAAAAAAAACAAACAACCCAATCCAAAAATGGGCAGAAGACCTAAACACACCTTTCTCCATAGAAGACATACAAACTGCCAACAAACATGAAAGAATGCTCAGCATCATTAATCATTAGAGAAATGCATATCAAAACTACAAAGAGATATCATCTCACACCAGTCAGAATGGCCATCATGAACAAATCTAGAAAAAATAAATGCTGGAGAGGGTGTGGAGAAAAGGGAACTCTCTTGCACTGTTGGGGGGGAATGTAAATTGATACAGCCAGTATGGAGGACAGTATGGAGGTTCCTTAAAAAACTAAAAGAGAACTACCATATGACACAGCAATACCATTACTGGGCATACACGCTGAGAAAACCATAATTAAAAAGAGTCATGTACAAAAATGTTCATTGCAGCTCTATTTACAAGAGCCAAGAGACGGAAACAACCTAGGTGTCCGTCAACGGATGAATGGATAAAGAAGATGCGGCACATATATACAATGCAATATTACTCAGCCATAAAGAGGAACAAAATTGAGCTATTCCTAGTGAGGTGGATGGACCTAGAGTCCGTCATACAGAGTGAAGTATGTCAGAAAGAGAAAGACAAATACCGTATGCTAACACAACACATATATATGGTATCTAAGAAATAACTTGTTATGAACAACCTAGGGTTTAAGACAAGCATAAAGACACAGACCTACTAGAGAACGGACTTGAGGATATTGGGAGGGGAAGGGTAAGCTGTGACAAAGCGAGAGAGGAGCATGGACATATATACACTACCAAAGGTTAGAATAGATAGCTAGTGGGAAGCAGCCACATAGCACAGGGAGATCAACTCGGTGCTTTGTGACCACCTAGAAGGGTGGGATAGGGAGTGTGGGAGACGCAAGAGACAAGAGATATGGGAACATATATATATATGTATAACTGATTCACTTTGTTATGAAGCAGAAACTAACACACCATAGTAAAGCAATTATACTCCAATAAAGATGTTTAAAAAAAAGAAACTGAGGAAAGAAATAAAAATGATACAAACAGATGGAGACATATACGATATTCTTGGATCAGAAGAATCAACATTTTGAAAATGACTATACTACCCAAAGGAATCTACATATTAAGTGCAATCACTAACAAACTACGAATGGCATTTTTCATAGAATTAGAACAAAAATTTCACAATGTTTATGGAAACGCAAAAGACCCCGAATAGGCAAAGCAATATTGAGAACGAAAAATGGAGCTGGAGGAATCAGGCTCCCTGCCTTTCGACTATACTACAAAGCTATGGGAATCAAGATATTATGGTACTGGCACACACACAGAAATATAGATCAATGGAACAGGATAGAAAGCCCAGAGATAAACCCACGCATATATGGTCACCTTATTTTTGATAAAGGAGGCAGGAATGTACAGTGGAGAAAGGACAGCCTCTTTAATAAGTGCTGCTGGGAAAACTGGACAGGTACGTGTAAAAGTATGAAATTCACAACAATTCTCTAATACCATACACAAAACTGAACTCAAAATGGATTAAAGAACTATAATGTAAGGCCAGACACTATCCAACTCTTAGAGGAAAACAAAGGCAGAACACTACTATGACATAAATCACAGCAAGATCCTTTTTGACCCACCTCCTTAGAAAATGAGAAATAAAACAAAATAAACAAATGGGACCTAATGAAACTTCAAAGCTAATGCACAGCAAAGGAAACCAGAAACAAGACCAAAAGACAACCCTCAGAATGGGAGAAAATATTTGCAAATGAAGCAACTGACAAAGGATTAATCTCCAAAATTTATAAGCAGCAAATGCAGCTCAGTAAAAAAAACAAACAACCCAATCCAAAATGGGCAGAAGACCTAAACACACCTTTCTCCATAGAAGACATACAAACTGCCAACAAACATGAAAGAATGCTCAGCATCATTAATCATTAGAGAAATGCATATCAAAACTACAAAGAGATATCATCTCACACCAGTCAGAATGGCCATCATGAACAAATCTAGAAAAAATAAATGCTGGAGAGGGTGTGGAGAAAAGGGAAACTCTCTTGCACTGTTGGGGTGGGAATGTAAATTGATACAGCCAGTATGGAGGACAGTATGGAGGTTCCTTAAAAAACTAAAAAGAGAACTACCATATGACACAGCAATACCATTACTGGGCATACACGCTGAGAAAACCATAATTAAAAAGAGTCATGTACAAAAATGTTCATTGCAGCTCTATTTACCAAGAGCCAAGAGACGGAAACAACCTAGGTGTCCGTCAACGGATGAATGGATAAAGAAGATGCGGCACATATATACAATGCAATATTACTCAGCCATAAAGAGGAACAAAATTGAGCTATTCCTAGTGAGGTGGATGGACCTAGAGTCCGTCATACAGAGTGAAGTTATGTCAGAAAGAGAAAGACAAATACCGTATGCTAACACATATATATGGTATCTAAGAAATAACTTGTTATGAACAACCTAGGGTTAAGACAAGCATAAAGACACAGACCTACTAGAGAACGGACTTGAGGCTATTGGGGGAGGGGGAAGGTAAGCTGTGACAAAGCGAGAGAGGAGCATGGACATATATACACTACCAAAGGTTAGAATAGATAGCTAGTGGGAAGCAGCCACATAGCACAGGGAGATCAACTCGGTGCTTTGTGACCACCTAGAAGGGTGGGATAGGGAGTGTGGGAGACGTCAAGAGGACAAGAGATATGGAACATATATATATATGTATAACTGATTCACTTTGTTATGAAGCAGAAACTAACACACCATAGTAAAGCAATTATACTCCAATAAAGATGTTTAAAAAAAAGAAACTGAGGAAAGAAATTAAAAATGATACAAACAGATGGAGACATATACGATATTCTTGGATCAGAAGAATCAACATTTTGAAAATGACTATACTACCCAAAGGAATCTACATATTAAGTGCAATCACTAACAAACTACGAATGGCATTTTTTCATAGAATTAGAACAAAAAATTTCACAATGTTTATGGAACGCAAAAGACCCGAATAGGCAAAGCAATATTGAGAACGAAAAATGGAGCTGGAGGAATCAGGCTCCCTGCCTTTCGACTATACTACAAAGCTATGGGAATCAAGATATTATGGTACTGGCACACACACAGAAATATAGATCAATGGAACAGGATAGAAAGCCCAGAGATAAACCCACGCATATATGGTCACCTTATTTTTGATAAAGGAGGCAGGAATGTACAGTGGAGAAAGGACAGCCTCTTTAATAAGTGGTGCTGGGAAAACTGGACAGGTACGTGTAAAAGTATGAAGTCACAACATTCTCTAATACCATACACAAAACTGAACTCAAAATGGATTAAAGACCTATATGTAAGGCCAGACACTATCCAACTCTTAGAGGAAAACAAAGGCAGAACACTCTATGACATAAATCACAGCAAGATCCTTTTTGACCCACCTCTTAGAGAAATAGAAATAAAAACAAAAATAAACAAATGGGACCTAATGAAACTTCAAAGCTATTGCACAGCAAAGGAAACCATAATCAAGACCAAAAGACAACCCTCAGAATGGGAGAAAATATTTGCAAATGAAGCAACTGACAAAGGATTAATCTCCAAAATTTATAAGCAGCAAATGCAGCTCAATAACAAAAAAAAACAAACCCAATCCAAAAATGGGCAGAAACCTAAACAGACCCTTTTCTCCATAGAAGACAAAAAGACTGCCAACAAACATGAAAGAATGCTCAACATCATTAATCATTAGAGAAACACAAATCAAAACTACAATGAGATATCATCTCACACGCGTCAGAATGGCCATCATGAAAAAATCTTGAAACAATAAATGCTGGAGAGGGTGTGGAGAAAAGGGAACATCTCTTGCAGTGCAGGTGGGAATGTGAATTGGTACAGCCAGTATGGAGAACAGTATGGAGGTTCCTTAAAAACCTAAAAAGCGAACTACCACATGACCCGGCAATCCCACTACTGAGCATACACCCTGAGAAAACCATAATTCAAAAAGAGTCACTGTACCAAAATGTTCACTGCAGCTCTTTTACAAGTAACCAGGAGACGGAAACAACCTAAGTGACCCTCATCAGATGAATGGATAAAGAAATGCGGCATATATATGCAATGGAATATTACTCAGCCATTAAAAGCAACGAAATAACTCATTTCCTAGTGAGGTGGATGGACCTAGAGTCCGTCATACAGAGTGAAGGTATGTCAGAAAGAGAAAGACAAATACTGTATGCTATCACATATATATGGTATCTAAGAAATAAATTTTTTATGAAGAACCTAGGGTTAAGACAATCATAAAGACACAGACCTACTAGAGAACGGACTTAGAGGATATTGGGGAGGGGAAGGGTAAATTGTGACAAAGCGAGAGAGAAGCATGGACATATATACACTACCAAAGGTTAGAATAGATAGCTAGTGGGAAGCAGCCACCTAGCACAGGGAGATCAACTCAGTGCTTTGTGACCACCTAGAGGGGTGGGACTAGGGAGTGTGGAGAGACGCTAAGAGGGAAGAGATATGGGAACATATATATATGTATAACTGATTCACTTTGTTATGAAGCAGAAACTAACACACCATAGTAAAGCAATTATACTCAATAAAGATGTTTAAAAAAAGACACTGAGGAAAGAAATTAAAAATGATACAAACAGATGGAGACATATACGATATTCTTGGATCAGAAGAATCAACATTTTGAAAATGACTATACTACCCAAAGGAATCTACATATTAAGTGCAATCACTATCAAACTACGAATGGCATTTTTCATAGAATTAGACAAAACATTCACAATGTTTTATGGAAGTGCAAAAGACCCCGAATAGGCGAAGCAATATTTGGAGAACGAAAAATGGAGCTGGAGGAATCAGGCTCCCTGCCTTTAGACTATACTACAAAGCTACTGGAATCAAGATATTATGGTACTGGCACACACACAGAAATATAGATCAATGGAACAGGATAGAAAGCCCAGAGATAAACCCACTGCATATATGGTCACCTTATCTTTGATAAAGGAGGCTGGAATGTACAGTGGAGAAAGGACAGCCTCTTTCAATAAGTGCGTGCTGGGAAAACTGGACAAGTACATGTAAAAGTATGAAATTACAACAATCTCTAATACCATACACAAAACTGAACTCAAAATGGATTAAAGAACCTAAATGTAAGGCCAGACACTATCAAACTCTTAGAGGAAAACAAAGGCAGAACACCTCTATGACATAAATCACAGCAAGATCCTTTTTGACCCACCTCCTTAGAGAAATGGAAATAAAAACAAAAATAAACAAATGGGACCTAATGAAACTTCAAAGCTATTGCACAGCAAAGGAAACCAGAAACAAGACCAAAAGACAACCCTCAGAATGGGAGAAAATATTTGCAAATGAAGCAACTGACAAAGGATTAATCTCCAAAATTTTATAAGCAGCAAATGCAGCTCAGTAAAAAAAACAAACAAACCCAATCCAAAAATGGGCAGAAGACCTAAACAACCTTTCTCCATAGAAGACATACAAAGACTGCCAACAAACATGAAAGAATGCTCAAGCATCATTAATCATCTAGAGAAATGCATAATCAAAACTACAAAGAGATATCATCTCCACACCAGTCAGAATGGCCATCATGAAAAATCTAGAAAAATAAATGCTGGAGAGGGTGTGGAGAAAGGGAACTCTCTTGCCCTGGTTGGGGGGAATGTAAATTGATACAGCCAGTATGGAGGACAGTATGGAGGTTCCTTAAAAACTAAAAAGAGAACTACCATATGACACAGCAATCCCATTACTGGGCATACACGCTGAGAAAACCATAATTAAAAAGAGTCATGTACAAAATGTTCATTGCAGCTCTATTTACAAGAGCCAAGGAGACGGAAACAACCTAGGTGTCCGTCACGGATGAATGGATAAAGAAGATGCGGCACATATATACAATGCAATATTACTCAGCCATAAAGAGGAACAAATTGAGCTATTCCTAGTGAGGTGGATCGACCTAGAGTCCGTCATACAGAGTGAGGTATGTCAGAAAGAGAAAGACAAATACCGTATGCTAACACATATATATGGTATCTAAGAAATAACTTGTTAGAACAACCTAGGGTTAAGACAAGCATAAAGACACAGACCTACTAGAGAACGGACTTGAGGATATTGGGAGGGGAAGGGTAAGCTGTGACAAAGCGAGGAGGAGCATGGACATATATACACTACCAAAGGTTAGAATAGATAGCTAGAGGGAAGCAGCCACATAGCACAGGGAGATCAACTCGGTGCTTTGTGACCACCTAGAAGGGTGGGATCGGGAGTGTGGGAGACGCAAGAGACAAGAGATATGGGAACATATATATATGTATAAATGATCACTTTGTTATGAAGCAGAAACTAACACACCATAGTTAAAGCAATTATACTCCAATAAAGAGTTTAAAAAAAGAAACTGAGAAAAGAAATTAAAAATGGATACAAACAGATGGAGACATATACGATATTCTTGGATCAGAAGAATCAACATTTGAAAATGACTATACTACCCAAGGAATCTACATATTAGTGCAATCATTAACAAACTACGAATGGCATTTTTCATAGAATTAGTAACAAAAAATTTCACAATGTTTATGGAAACGCAAAAGACCCCGAATAGGCAAAGCAATTTTGAGAACGAAAAATGGAGCTGGAGGAATCAGGCTCCCTGCCTTTAGACTATACTACAAGCTATGGGAATCAAGATATTATGGTACTGGCCACAACACAGAAAATAGATCAATGGAACAGGATAGAAAGCCCAGAGATAAACCCCAGCATATATGGTCACCTTATTTTGATAAAGGACGGCAGGAATGTACAGTGGAGAAAGGACAGCCTCTTAATAAGTGGTGCTGGGAAAACTGGACAGGTACGTGTTAAAAAGTATGAAGTCAGAACATTCTCTAATACCATACACAAAACTAAACTCAAAATGGATTAAAGACCCTATATGTAAGGCCAGACACTATCAAAACTCTTAGAGGAAACAAAGGCAGAACACTCTATGACATAAATCACAGCAAGATCCTTTTTGACCCCACCCTCCTTAGAGAAATGGAAATAAAAACAAAAATAAACAAATGGGACCTAATGAAACTTCAAAGCTATTGCACAGCAAAGGAAACCATAATCAAGACCAAAGACAACCCTCAGAATGGGAGAAAATATTTGCAAATGAAGCAACTGACAAAGGATTAATCTCCAAAATTTATAAGCAGCAAATGCAGCTCAATAACAAAAAAACAAACAACCCAATCCAAAAATGGGCAGAGAAACCTAAACAGACCTATATCCATAGAAGACAAAAAGACTGCCAACAAACATGAAGAATGCTCAACATCATTAATCATTAGAGAAATACAAATCAAAACTACAATGAGATATCATCTCACACGCATGTCAGAATGGCCATCATGAAAAAATCTTGAAACAATAAATGCTGGAGAGGGTGTGAGGAAAAGGGAACACTCTTGCAGTGCAGGTGGGAATGTGAATTGGTACAGCCAGTATGGAGAACAGTATGGAGGTTCCTTAAAAACCTAAAAAGCGAACTACCATATGACCCGGCAATCCCACCACTGGGCATACACCCTGAGAAAACCATAATTCAAAAAGAGTCACTGTACCAAAATGTTCACTGCAGCTCTTTTACAGTAACCAGGAGACGGAAACAACCTAAGTGACCCTCATCGGATGAATGGATAAAGAAAATGCGGCATATATATGCAATGGAATATTACTCAGCCATTAAAAGAAACGAAATTAACTCATTCCTAGTGAGGTGGATGGACCTAGAGTCCGTCATACAGAGTGAAGTATGTCAGAAAGAGAAAGACAAATACTGTATGCTATCACATATATATGGCATCTAAGAAATAAATTTTTATGAAGAACCTAGGGTTAAGACAATCATAAAGACACAGACCTACTAGAGAACGGACTAGAGGATATGGGGAGGGGAAGGGTAAATTGTGACAAAGCGAGAGAGAAGCATGGACATATATACACTACCAAAGTTTAGAATAGATAGCTAGTGGGAAGCAGCCACCTAGCACAGGGAGATCAACTCAGTGCTTTGTGACCACCTAGAGGGGTGGGACAGGGAGTGTGAGAGACGTAAGAGGGAAGAGATATGGGAACATATATATATGTATAACTGATTCACTTTGTTATGAAGCAGAAACTAACACACCATAGTAAAGCAATTATACTTCAATAAAGATGTTTAAAAAAAAGACACTGAGGAAAGAAATTAAAAATGATACAAACAGATGGAGACATATATGATATTCTTGGATCAGAAGAATCAACATTTTGAAAATGACTATACTACCCAAAGGAATCTACATATTAAGTGCAATCACTAACAAACTACGAATGGCATTTTTCATAGAATTAGGACAAAACATTTCACAATGTTTATGGAAACGCAAAAGACCCCGAATAGGCGAAGCAATTTTGGGAACGAAAAATGGAGCTGGAGGAATCAGGCTCCCTGCCTTTAGACTATACTACAAAGCTACGGGAATCAAGATATTATGGTACTGGCACACACACAGAAATATAGATCAATGGAACAGGATAGAAAGCCCAGAGATAAACCCACGCATATATGGTCACCTTATTTTTGATAAAGGAGGCAGGAATGTACAGTGGAGAAAGGACAGCCTCTTTAATAAGTGGTGCTGGGAAAACTGGACAGGTACGTGTAAAAGTATGAAGTCAGAACATTCTCTAATACCATACACAAAACTGAACTCAAAATGGATTAAAGACCTATATGTAAGGCCAGACACTATCAAACTCTTAGAGGAAAACAAAGGAAGAACACTCTATGACATAAATCACAGCAAGATCCTTTTTGACCCACCTCCTAGAAAAATGGAAATAAAAACAAAAATAAACAAATGGGACCTAATGAAACTTCAAAGCTATTGCACAGCAAAGGAAACCATAATCAAGACCAAAAGACAACCCTCAGAATGGGAGAAAATATTTGCAAATGAAGCAACTGACAAAGGATTAATCTCCAAAATTTATAAGCAGCAAATGCAGCTCAGTAAAAAAAACAAACAACCCAATCCAAAAATGGGCAGAAGACCTAAACACACCTTTCTCCATAGAAGACATACAAACTGCCAACAAACATGAAAGAATGCTCAGCATCATTAATCATTAGAGAAATGCATATCAAAACTACAAAGAGATATCATCTCACACCAGTCACAATGGCCATCATGAACAAATCTAGAAAAAATAAATGCTGGAGAGGGTGTGGAGAAAAGGGAACTCTCTTGCACTGTTGGGGGGAATGTAAATTGATACAGCCAGTATGGAGGACAGTATGGAGGTTCCTTAAAAAACTAAAAAGAGAACTACCATATGACACAGCAATACCATTACTGGGCATACACGCTGAGAAAACCATAATTAAAAAGAGTCATGTACAAAAATGTTCATTGCAGCTCTATTTACAAGAGCCAAGAGACGGAAACAACCTAGGTGTCCGTCAACGGATGAATGGATAAAGAAGATGCGGCACATATATACAATGCAATGTTACTCAGCCAAAAAGAGGAACAAAATTGAGCTATTCCTAGTGAGGTGGATCGACCTAGAGTCCGTCATACAGAGTGAAGTATGTCAGAAAGAGAAAGACAAATACCGTATGCTAACACATATATATGGTATCTAAGAAATAACTTGTTATGAACAACCTAGGGTTAAGACAAGCATAAAGACACAGACCTACTAGAGAACGGACTTGAGGATATTGGGAGGGGAAGGGTAAGCTGTGACAAAGCGAGAGAGGAGCATGGACATATATACACTACCAAAGGTTAGAATAGATAGCTAGTGGGAAGCAGCCACATAGCACAGGGAGATCAACTCGGTGCTTTGTGACCACCTAGAAGGGTGGGATAGGGAGTGTGGGAGACGCAAGAGACAAGAGATATGGGAACATATATATATATGTATAACTGATTCACTTTGTTATGAAGCAGAAACTAACACACCATAGTAAAGCAATTATACTCCAATAAAGATGTTTAAAAAAAAGAAACTGAGGAAAGAAATTAAAAATGATACAAACAGATGGAGACATATACGATATTCTTGGATCAGAAGAATCAACATTTTGAAAATGACTACACTACCCAAAGGAATCTACATATTAAGTGCAATCACTAACAAACTACGAATGGCATTTTTCATAGAATTAGAACAAAAAATTTCACAATGTTTATGGAAACGCAAAAGACCCCGAATAGGCGAAGCAATTTTGGGAACGAAAAATGGAGCTGGAGGAATCAGGCTCCCTGACTTTAGAGTATACTACAAAGCTATGGGAATCAAGATATTATGGTACTGGCACACACACAGAAATATAGATCAATGGAACAGGATAGAAAGCCCAGAGATAAACCCACGCATATATGGTCACCTTATTTTTGATAAAGGAGGCAGGAATGTACACTGGAGAAAGGACAGCCTCTTAATAAGTGGTGCTGGGAAAACTGGACAGGTACGTGTAAAAGTATGAAGTCAGAACATTCTCTAATACCATACACAAAACTAAACTCAAAATGGATTAAAGACCTATATGTAAGGCCAGACACTATCAAACTCTTAGAGGAAAACAAAGGCAGAACACTCTATGACATAAATCACAGCAAGATCCTTTTTGACCCACCTCCTAGAAAAATGGAAATAAAAACAAAAATAAACAAATGGGACCTAATGAAACTTCAAAGCTATTGCACAGCAAAGGAAACCATAATCAAGACCAAAAGACAACCCTCAGAATGGGAGAAAATATTTGCAAATGAAGCAACTGACAAAGGATTAATCTCCAAAATTTATAAGCAGCAAATGCAGCTCAGTAAGAAAAACAAACAACCCAATCCAAAAATGGGCAGAAGACCTAAACACACCTTTCTCCATAGAAGACATACAAACTGCCAACAAACATGAAAGAATGCTCAGCATCATTAATCATTAGAGAAATGCATATCAAAACTACAAAGAGATATCATCTCACACCAGTCACAATGGCCATCATGAACAAATCTAGAAAAAATAAATGCTGGAGAGGGTGTGGAGAAAAGGGAACTCTCTTGCACTGTTGGGGGGAATGTAAATTGATACAGCCAGTATGGAGGACAGTATGGAGGTTCCTTAAAAAACTAAAAAGAGAACTACCATATGACACAGCAATACCATTACTGGGCATACACGCTGAGAAAACCATAATTAAAAAGAGTCATGTACAAAAATGTTCATTGCAGCTCTATTTACAAGAGCCAAGAGACGGAAACAACCTAGGTGTCCGTCAACGGATGAATGGATAAAGAAGATGCGGCACATATATACAATGCAATATTACTCAGCCATAAAGAGGAACAAAATTGAGCTATTCCTAGTGAGGTGGATGGACCTAGAGTCCGTCATACAGAGTGAAGTATGTCAGAAAGAGAAAGACAAATACCGTATGCTAACACATATATATGGTATCTAAGAAATAACTTGTTATGAACAACCTAGGGTTAAGACAAGCATAAAGACACAGACCTACTAGAGAACGGACTTGAGGATATTGGGAGGGGAAGGGTAAGCTGTGACAAAGCGAGAGAGGAGCATGGACATATATACACTACCAAAGGTTAGAATAGATAGCTAGTGGGAAGCAGCCACATAGCACAGGGAGATCAACTCGGTGCTTTGTGACCACCTAGAAGGGTGGGATAGGGAGTGTGGGAGACGCAAGAGACAAGAGATATGGGAACATATATATATATGTATAACTGATTCACTTTGTTATGAAGCAGAAACTAACACACCATAGTAAAGCAATTATACTCCAATAAAGATGTTTAAAAAAAAGAAACTGAGGAAAGAAATTAAAAATGATACAAACAGATGGAGACATATACGATATTCTTGGATCAGAAGAATCAACATTTTGAAAATGACTATACTACCCAAAGGAATCTACATATTAAGTGCAATCACTAACAAACTACGAATGGCATTTTTCATAGAATTAGAACAAAAAATTTCACAATGTTTATGGAAACGCAAAAGACCCCGAATAGGCAAAGCAATATTGAGAACGAAAAATGGAGCTGGAGGAATCAGGCTCCCTGCCTTTCGACTATACTACAAAGCTATGGGAATCAAGATATTATGGTACTGGCACACACACAGAAATATAGATCAATGGAACAGGATAGAAAGCCCAGAGATAAACCCACGCATATATGGTCACCTTATTTTTGATAAAGGAGGCAGGAATGTACAGTGGAGAAAGGACAGCCTCTTTAATAAGTGGTGCTGGGAAAACTGGACAGGTACGTGTAAAAGTATGAAGTCAGAACATTCTCTAATACCATACACAAAACTGAACTCAAAATGGATTAAAGACCTATATGTAAGGCCAGACACTATCAAACTCTTAGAGGAAAACAAAGGCAGAACACTCTATGACATAAATCACAGCAAGATCCTTTTTGACCCACCTCTTAGAGAAATAGAAATAAAAACAAAAATAAACAAATGGGACCTAATGAAACTTCAAAGCTATTGCACAGCAAAGGAAACCATAATCAAGACCAAAAGACAACCCTCAGAATGGGAGAAAATATTTGCAAATGAAGCAACTGACAAAGGATTAATCTCCAAAATTTATAAGCAGCAAATGCAGCTCAATAACAAAAAAAAAACAAACAACCCAATCCAAAAATGGGCAGAAAACCTAAACAGACCTTTCTCCATAGAAGACAAAAAGACTGCCAACAAACATGAAAGAATGCTCAACATCATTAATCATTAGAGAAACACAAATCAAAACTACAATGAGATATCATCTCACACGCGTCAGAATGGCCATCATGAAAAAATCTTGAAACAATAAATGCTGGAGAGGGTGTGGAGAAAAGGGAACACTCTTGCAGTGCAGGTGGGAATGTGAATTGGTACAGCCAGTATGGAGAACAGTATGGAGGTTCCTTAAAAACCTAAAAAGCGAACTACCACATGACCCGGCAATCCCACTACTGAGCATACACCCTGAGAAAACCATAATTCAAAAAGAGTCACTGTACCAAAATGTTCACTGCAGCTCTTTTACAGTAACCAGGAGACGGAAACAACCTAAGTGACCCTCATCGGATGAATGGATAAAGAAAATGCGGCATATATATGCAATGGAATATTACTCAGCCATTAAAAGAAACGAAATTAACTCATTCCTAGTGAGGTGGATGGACCTAGAGTCCGTCATACAGAGTGAAGTATGTCAGAAAGAGAAAGACAAATACTGTATGCTATCACATATATATGGTATCTAAGAAATAAATTTTTATGAAGAACCTAGGGTTAAGACAATCATAAAGACACAGACCTACTAGAGAACGGACTAGAGGATATGGGGAGGGGAAGGGTAAATTGTGACAAAGCGAGAGAGAAGCATGGACATATATACACTACCAAAGGTTAGAATAGATAGCTAGTGGGAAGCAGCCACCTAGCACAGGGAGATCAACTCAGTGCTTTGTGACCACCTAGAGGGGTGGGACAGGGAGTGTGAGAGACGTAAGAGGGAAGAGATATGGGAACATATATATATGTATAACTGATTCACTTTGTTATGAAGCAGAAACTAACACACCATAGTAAAGCAATTATACTTCAATAAAGATGTTTAAAAAAAAAGACACTGAGGAAAGAAATTAAAAATGATACAAACAGATGGAGACATATATGATATTCTTGGATCAGAAGAATCAACATTTTGAAAATGACTATACTACCCAAAGGAATCTACATATTAAGTGCAATCACTATCAAACTACAAATGGCATTTTTCATAGAATTAGGACAAAACATTTCACAATGTTTATGGAAGTGCAAAAGACCCCGAATAGGCGAAGCAATTTTGGGAACGAAAAATGGAGCTGGAGGAATCAGGCTCCCTGCCTTTAGACTATACTACAAAGCTACGGGAATCAAGATATTATGGTACTGGCACAAACACAGAAATATAGATCAATGGAACAGGATAGAAAGCCCAGAGATAAACCCACGCATATATGGTCACCTTATCTTTGATAAAGGAGGCTGGAATGTACAGTGGAGAAAGGACAGCCTTTTCAATAAGTGCTGCTGGGAAAACTGGACAGGTACATGTAAAAGTATGAAATTACAACAATCTCTAATACCATACACAAAACTGAACTCAAAATGGATTAAAGAACTAAATGTAAGGCCAGACACTATCAAACTCTTAGAGGAAAACAAAGGCAGAACACACTATGACATAAATCACAGCAAGATCCTTTTTGACCCACCTCCTAGAGAAATGGAAATAAAAACAAAAATAAACAAATGGGACCTAATGAAACTTCAAAGCTATTGCACAGCAAAGGAAACCAGAAACAAGACCAAAAGACAACCCTCAGAATGGGAGAAAATATTTGCAAATGAAGCAACTGACAAAGGATTAATCTCCAAAATTTATAAGCAGCAAATGCAGCTCAGTAAAAAAAACAAACAACCCAATCCAAAAATGGGCAGAAGACCTAAACACACCTTTCTCCATAGAAGACATACAAACTGCCAACAAACATGAAAGAATGCTCAGCATCATTAATCATTAGAGAAATGCATATCAAAACTACAAAGAGATATCATCTCACACCAGTCACAATGGCCATCATGAACAAATCTAGAAAAAATAAATGCTGGAGAGGGTGTGGAGAAAAGGGAACTCTCTTGCACTGTTGGGGGGAATGTAAATTGATACAGCCAGTATGGAGGACAGTATGGAGGTTCCTTAAAAAACTAAAAAGAGAACTACCATATGACACAGCAATACCATTACTGGGCATACACGCTGAGAAAACCATAATTAAAAAGAGTCATGTACAAAAATGTTCATTGCAGCTCTATTTACAAGAGCCAAGAGACGGAAACAACCTAGGTGTCCGTCAACGGATGAATGGATAAAGAAGATGCGGCACATATATACAATGCAATATTACTCAGCCATAAAGAGGAACAAAATTGAGCTATTCCTAGTGAGGTGGATGGACCTAGAGTCCGTCATACAGAGTGAAGTATGTCAGAAAGAGAAAGACAAATACCGTATGCTAACACATATATATGGTATCTAAGAAATAACTTGTTATGAACAACCTAGGGTTAAGACAAGCATAAAGACACAGACCTACTAGAGAACGGACTTGAGGATATTGGGAGGGGAAGGGTAAGCTGTGACAAAGCGAGAGAGGAGCATGGACATATATACACTACCAAAGGTTAGAATAGATAGCTAGTGGGAAGCAGCCACATAGCACAGGGAGATCAACTCGGTGCTTTGTGACCACCTAGAAGGGTGGGATAGGGAGTGTGGGAGACGCAAGAGACAAGAGATATGGGAACATATATATATATGTATAACTGATTCACTTTGTTATGAAGCAGAAACTAACACACCATAGTAAAGCAATTATACTCCAATAAAGATGTTTAAAAAAAAGAAACTGAGAAAAGAAATTAAAAATGATACAAACAGATGGAGACATATACGATATTCTTGGATCAGAAGAATCAACATTTTGAAAATGACTATACTACCCAAAGGAATCTACATATTAAGTGCAATCATTAACAAACTACGAATGGCATTTTTCATAGAATTAGAACAAAAAATTTCACAATGTTTATGGAAACGCAAAAGACCCCGAATAGGCAAAGCAATATTGAGAACGAAAAATGGAGCTGGAGGAATCAGGCTCCCTGCCTTTAGACTATACTACAAAGCTATGGGAATCAAGATATTATGGTACTGGCACACACACAGAAATATAGATCAATGGAACAGGATAGAAAGCCCAGAGATAAACCCACGCATATATGGTCACCTTATTTTTGATAAAGGAGGCAGGAATGTACAGTGGAGAAAGGACAGCCTCTTAATAAGTGGTGCTGGGAAAACTGGACAGGTACGTGTAAAAGTATGAAGTCAGAACATTCTCTAATACCATACACAAAACTAAACTCAAAATGGATTAAAGACCTATATGTAAGGCCAGACACTATCAAACTCTTAGAGGAAAACAAAGGCAGAACACTCTATGACATAAATCACAGCAAGATCCTTTTTGACCCACCTCTTAGAGAAATGGAAATAAAAACAAAAATAAACAAATGGGACCTAATGAAACTTCAAAGCTATTGCACAGCAAAGGAAACCATAATCAAGACCAAAAGACAACCCTCAGAATGGGAGAAAATATTTGCAAATGAAGCAACTGACAAAGGATTAATCTCCAAAATTTATAAGCAGCAAATGCAGCTCAATAACAAAAAAAAACAAACAACCCAATCCAAAAATGGGCAGAAAACCTAAACAGACCTATATCCATAGAAGACAAAAAGACTGCCAACAAACATGAAAGAATGCTCAACATCATTAATCATTAGAGAAATACAAATCAAAACTACAATGAGATATCATCTCACACGCGTCAGAATGGCCATCATGAAAAAATCTTGAAACAATAAATGCTGGAGAGGGTGTGGAGAAAAGGGAACACTCTTGCAGTGCAGGTGGGAATGTGAATTGGTACAGCCAGTATGGAGAACAGTATGGAGGTTCCTTAAAAACCTAAAAAGCGAACTACCATATGACCCGGCAATCCCACCACTGGGCATACACCCTGAGAAAACCATAATTCAAAAAGAGTCACTGTACCAAAATGTTCACTGCAGCTCTTTTACAGTAACCAGGAGACGGAAACAACCTAAGTGACCCTCATCGGATGAATGGATAAAGAAAATGCGGCATATATATGCAATGGAATATTACTCAGCCATTAAAAGAAACGAAATTAACTCATTCCTAGTGAGGTGGATGGACCTAGAGTCCGTCATACAGAGTGAAGTATGTCAGAAAGAGAAAGACAAATACTGTATGCTATCACATATATATGGCATCTAAGAAATAAATTTTTATGAAGAACCTAGGGTTAAGACAATCATAAAGACACAGACCTACTAGAGAACGGACTAGAGGATATGGGGAGGGGAAGGGTAAATTGTGACAAAGCGAGAGAGAAGCATGGACATATATACACTACCAAAGGTTAGAATAGATAGCTAGTGGGAAGCAGCCACCTAGCACAGGGAGATCAACTCAGTGCTTTGTGACCACCTAGAGGGGTGGGACAGGGAGTGTGAGAGACGTAAGAGGGAAGAGATATGGGAACATATATATATGTATAACTGATTCACTTTGTTATGAAGCAGAAACTAACACACCATAGTAAAGCAATTATACTTCAATAAAGATGTTTAAAAAAAAAGACACTGAGGAAAGAAATTAAAAATGATACAAACAGATGGAGACATATATGATATTCTTGGATCAGAAGAATCAACATTTTGAAAATGACTATACTACCCAAAGGAATCTACATATTAAGTGCAATCACTAACAAACTACGAATGGCATTTTTCATAGAATTAGGACAAAACATTTCACAATGTTTATGGAAGTGCAAAAGACCCCGAATAGGCAAAGCAATTTTGGGAACGAAAAATGGAGCTGGAGGAATCAGGCTCCCTGCCTTTAGACTATACTACAAAGCTACGGGAATCAAGATATTATGGTACTGGCACACACACAGAAATATAGATCAATGGAAGAGGATAGAAAGCCCAGAGATAAACCCACGCATATATGGTCACCTTATTTTTGATAAAGGAGGCAGGAATGTACAGTGGAGAAAGGACAGCCTCTTTAATAAGTGGTGCTGGGAAAACTGGACAGGTACGTGTAAAAGTATGAAGTCAGAACATTCTCTAATACCATACACAAAACTGAACTCAAAATGGATTAAAGACCTATATGTAAGGCCAGACACTATCAAACTCTTAGAGGAAAACAAAGGCAGAACACTCTATGACATAAATCACAGCAAGATCCTTTTTGACCCACCTCCTAGAAAAATGGAAATAAAAACAAAAATAAACAAATGGGACCTAATGAAACTTCAAAGCTATTGCACAGCAAAGGAAACCATAATCAAGACCAAAAGACAACCCTCAGAATGGGAGAAAATATTTGCAAATGAAGCAACTGACAAAGGATTAATCTCCAAAATTTATAAGCAGCAAATGCAGCTCAGTAAAAAAAACAAACAACCCAATCCAAAAATGGGCAGAAGACCTAAACACACCTTTCTCCATAGAAGACATACAAACTGCCAACAAACATGAAAGAATGCTCAGCATCATTAATCATTAGAGAAATGCATATCAAAACTACAAAGAGATATCATCTCACACCAGTCAGAATGGCCATCATGAACAAATCTAGAAAAAATAAATGCTGGAGAGGGTGTGGAGAAAAGGGAACTCTCTTGCACTGTTGGGGGGAATGTAAATTGATACAGCCAGTATGGAGGACAGTATGGAGGTTCCTTAAAAAACTAAAAAGAGAACTACCATATGACACAGCAATCCCACTACTGGGCATATACCCTGAGAAAACCGAAATTCAAAAAGAGTCATGTACCAAAATGTTCATCGCAGCTCTATTTACAATAGCCCGGAGATGGAAACAACCTAAGTGCCCATCATCGGATGAATGGATAAAGAAGATGTGGCACATATATACAATGGAATATTACTCAGCCATAAAAAGAAACGAAATTGAGCTATTTGTAATGAGGTGGATAGACCTAGAGTCTGTCATACACAGTGAAGTAAGTCAGAAAGAAAAAGACAAATACAGTATGCTAACACATATATATGGAATTTAAGAAAAAAAAAAAAATGTCATGAAGAACCTAGGGGTAAGGCAGGAATAGAGACGCAGACCTCCTAGAGAACGGACTTGAGGTTATGGGGAGGGGGAAGGGTGAGCTGTGACGGGGCGAGAGAGAGTCATGGACATATACACACTAACAAACGTAGTAAGGTAGATAGCTAGTGGGAAGCAGCCGCATGGCACAGGGATATTGGCTCGGTGCTCTGTGACAGCCTGGAGGGGTGGGATAGGGAGGGTGGGAGGGAGGGAGACGCAAGAGGGAAGAGATATGGGAACATATGTATATGTATAACTGATTCACTTTGTTATAAAGCAGAAACTAACACACCATTGTAAAGTAATTATAACCCAATAAACATGTTTAAAAAAAAAAATAAAAATAAAAAAAAAAAAAAAAAAAAAAAAAAAAACTACAAAGAGATATCATCTCACACCAGTCAGAATGGCCATCATGAACAAATCTAGAAAAAATAAATGCTGGAGAGGGTGTGGAGAAAAGGGAACTCTCTTGCACTGTTGGGGGGAATGTAAATTGATACAGCCAGTATGGAGGACAGTATGGAGGTTCCTTAAAAAACTAAAAAGAGAACTACCATATGACACAGCAATACCATTACTGGGCATACACGCTGAGAAAACCATAATTAAAAAGAGTCATGTACAAAAATGTTCATTGCAGCTCTATTTACAAGAGCCAAGAGACGGAAACAACCTAGGTGTCCGTCAACGGATGAATGGATAAAGAAGATGCGGCACATATATACAATGCAATGTTACTCAGCCAAAAAGAGGAACAAAATTGAGCTATTCCTAGTGAGGTGGATCGACCTAGAGTCCGTCATACAGAGTGAAGTATGTCAGAAAGAGAAAGACAAATACCGTATGCTAACACATATATACGGTTTCTAAGAAATAACTTGTTATGAACAACCTAGGGTTAAGACAAGCATAAAGACACAGACCTACTAGAGAACGGACTTGAGGATATTGGGAGGGGAAGGGTAAGCTGTGACAAAGCGAGAGAGGAGCATGGACATGTATACACTACCAAAGGTTAGAATAGATAGCTAGTGGGAAGCAGCCACATAGCACAGGGAGATCAACTCGGTGCTTTGTGACCACCTAGAAGGGTGGGATAGGGAGTGTGGGAGACGCAAGAGACAAGAGATATGGGAACATATATATATATGTATAACTGATTCACTTTGTTATGAAGCAGAAACTAACACACCATAGTAAAGCAATTATACTCCAATAAAGATGTTTAAAAAAAAGAAACTGAGGAAAGAAATTAAAAATGATACAAACAGATGGAGACATATACGATATTCTTGGATCAGAAGAATCAACATTTTGAAAATGACTACACTACCCAAAGGAATCTACATATTAAGTGCAATCACTAACAAACTACGAATGGCATTTTTCATAGAATTAGAACAAAAAATTTCACAATGTTTATGGAAACGCAAAAGACCCCGAATAGGCAAAGCAATATTGAGAACGAAAAATGGAGCTGGAGGAATCAGGCTCCCTGACTTTAGAGTATACTACAAAGCTATGGGAATCAAGATATTATGGTACTGGCACAAACACAGAAATATAGATCAATGGAACAGGATAGAAAGCCCAGAGATAAACCCACGCATATATGGTCACCTTATTTTTGATAAAGGAGGCAGGAATGTACACTGGAGAAAGGACAGCCTCTTAATAAGTGGTGCTGGGAAAACTGGACAGGTACGTGTAAAAGTATGAAGTCAGAACATTCTCTAATACCATACACAAAACTAAACTCAAAATGGATTAAAGACCTATATGTAAGGCCAGACACTATCAAACTCTTAGAGGAAAACAAAGGCAGAACACTCTATGACATAAATCACAGCAAGATCCTTTTTGACCCACCTAGAAAAATGGAAATAAAAACAAAAATAAACAAATGGGACCTAATGAAACTTCAAAGCTATTGCACAGCAAAGGAAACCATAATCAAGACCAAAAGACAACCCTCAGAATGGGAGAAAATATTTGCAAATGAAGCAACTGACAAAGGATTAATCTCCAAAATTTATAAGCAGCAAATGCAGCTCAGTAAAAAAAACAAACAACCCAATCCAAAAATGGGCAGAAGACCTAAACACACCTTTCTCCATAGAAGACATACAAACTGCCAACAAACATGAAAGAATGCTCAGCATCATTAATCATTAGAGAAATGCATATCAAAACTACAAAGAGATATCATCTCACACCAGTCAGAATGGCCATCATGAACAAATCTAGAAAAAATAAATGCTGGAGAGGGTGTGGAGAAAAGGGAACTCTCTTGCACTGTTGGGGGGAATGTAAATTGATACAGCCAGTATGGAGGACAGTATGGAGGTTCCTTAAAAAACTAAAAAGAGAACTACCATATGACACAGCAATACCATTACTGGGCATACACGCTGAGAAAACCATAATTAAAAAGAGTCATGTACAAAAATGTTCATTGCAGCTCTATTTACAAGAGCCAAGAGACGGAAACAACCTAAGTGACCCTCATCGGATGAATGGATAAAGAAAATGTGGCATATATACACAATGGAATATTACTCAGCCATTAAAAGAAACGAAATTAACTCACTTCTAGTGAGGTGGATGGACCTAGAGTCCGTCATACAGAGTGAAGTATGTCAGAAAGAGAAAGACAAATACTGTATGCTAACACATATATATGGTATCTAAGAAATAAATTTTTATGAAGAACCTAGGGTTAAGACAATCATAAAGACACAGACCTACTAGAGAACGGACTAGAGGATATGGGGAGGGGAAGGGTAAATTGTGACAAAGTGAGAGAGAAGCATGGACATATATACACTACCAAAGGTTAGAATGGATAGCTAGTGGGAAGCAGCCACATAGCACAGGGAGATCAACTCGGTGCTTTGTGACCACGTAGAGGGGTGGGATAGGGAAGGTGGGAGGGAAGGAGACACAAGAGGGAAGAGATATGGGAACATATATATATATATATAACTGATTCACTTTGTTATGAAGCAGAAACTAACACACCATTGTAAAGCAATTATACTCCAATAAAGATGTTTAAAAAAAAGACACTAATGAAAGAAATTAAAAATGATACAAACAGATGGAGAGATATACCATATTCTTGGATCGGAAGAATCAACATTTTGAAATAGACTATACTACCCAAAGCAATCTATCCAGTTTACGTGCAATTACTATCAAACTACGAATGGCATTTTGCATAGAATTAGAATAAAAAATTTCACAATTTTTATGGAAATGCCAGAGACCCCGAATAGGCGAAGCAATCTTGAGAACGAAAAATGGAGCTGGAGGAATCAGGCTCCCTGCCTTTAGACTATACTACAAAGCTACGGGCATCAAGACATTATGATACTGGCACAAACACAGAAATATAGATTAATGGAACAGGATAGAAAGCCCAGAAATAAACCCATGCACATATGGTCAACTTATCTTTGATAACGGAGGCAGGAATGTGCAGTGGAGAAAGGACAGCCTCTTCCATAAGTTGTGCTGGGAAAACTTGACAGGTGCATGTAAAAGTATGAAATTAGAACACTCACTAACACCATACACAAAAATAAACTCAATATGGATTAAAGAGCTAAGTGTAAGGCCACACACTATCAAACTCTTAGAGGAAACCATAGGCAAACACTTTATGACATAAATCACAGCAAGATCTCTTTTGACCCACCTCCTAGAGAAATGGAAATAAAAAAAAATAAACACATGAGACTTAATGAAACTCAAAAGCTTTTGCACAGCAAAGGAAACCATAAACAAGACCAAAAGACAACACTCAGAATGGGAGAAAATATTTGCAAATGATGAAACTGACAAAGGATTAATCTCCAAAATATATAAGGTGCTCATGCAGGTCAATATCAAAAAAACAAGCAACCCAATGCAAAACTGGGAAGAAGACCTAAACACAGGTTTCTGCATTTAAGATATGCAGACTGCCAACAAGCACATGAAAGAATTCTCAACGTCATTGATCATTAGCGAAATGCAAATCAAAACTACAATGAGATATCACATACACACCAGTCAGAATGGCCATCATGAAAAAATCTAGAAACACTAAATGCTGGAGACAGTGTGCAGAAAAGTGAACGGTCTTCTACCATTGGTGGTAATGTAAATTGATAAAGCCAGTATGTAGAACAGTATGTATGTCCTTTAAAAAACTAAAAAGAGAATTACCATATGATGCAGCAATACCATTACTGGGCATATACACTGAGAAAACCACAATTCAAAAAGATTCATGTACCAAAATGTTCATTGCAGCTCTACTTACAAGAGCCAGAATATGGAAGCAAACTCAGTGTCCATCAACAGACGAATGGATAAAGAAGATGGCGCACATATATAAAATCGAATATTACTGAGCCATATCCAACCCAACACACCATTGTGAAGCAAGTATACTCCAATAAAGATGTTAAAAAAAAAGACACTGATGAAAGAGATTAAACATGATACAAACAGATGGAGAGATATACCATATTCTTGGATGGGAAGAATCAACATTTTGAAAATGACTATACTTCACAAAGCAATCTACAGATTCAGTGCAGTCACAGCAAACTACGAATGGCATTTTTCATAGAATTAGAACAAAAATTTCACAATTTTTATGGAAACGCAAAAGACCCAGAATAGCCAAAACAATCTTGAGAACGAAAATGGAGCTGGAGGAATCAGGATCCCTTTCTTTACTCTATACTACAAAGCTACAGTAATCAAGACAGTATGGTCCTGGCACAAAAACAAAAATATAGATCAATGCAAGAGGATAGAAAGCCCAGAGATGAACCTATGCACATACGGTCACCTTATCTTTGATGAAGGATGCAGGAATGTACATTGGAGAAAGGACAGCCTCTTCAATAAGTGGTGCTGGGAAAACTAGACAGGTACATGTAAAAGGATGAAATTAGAACACTCCCTCACACCACACAAAATAAAAACTCAAAATGCATTAAAGCCCTAAATGTAAGGCCAGACACTATCCAACTCTTAGAGGAAAACATAGGCAGAACACTCTATGACATAAATCACAGCAAGATCCTTTTTGACCCACCTCCTAGAGAAATGGAAATAAAAACAAAAATAAACAAATGGGACCTAATGAAACTTCAAAGCTATTGCACAGCAAAGGAAACCAGAAACAAGACCAAAAGACAGCACTCAGAATGGGAGGAAATATTTGCAAATGAAGCAACTGACAAAGGATTAATCTCCAAAATTTATAAGCAGCAAATGCAGCTCAATAACAAAACACAAACAACCCGATCCAAAAATGGGCAGAAGACGTAAACAGACCTTTCTCCATAGAAGACGTACAGACTACCAACAAACATGAAAGAATGCTCAACATCATTAATCATTAGAGAAATACAAATCAAAACTACAATGAGATATCATCTCAAACCAGTCAGAATGGCTATCATGAAAAAATCTTGAAACAATAAATGCTGGAGAGGGTGTGGAGAAAAGGAATCGCTCTGGCACTGTTGGTGGGAATGTAAATTGATACAGCCACTGTGGAGAACAGTATGGACGTTTCTTAAAAAACTAAAAAGAGAACTACCATATGACCCAGCAATCCCACTACTGGGCATACACGCTGAGAAAACCATAATTCAAAAAGAGTCATGTACCAAAATGTGCCTTGCAGATCTATTTACAATGGCCCGGAGATGGAAACAACCTAAGTGCCCATCATCGGATGAATGGATAAAGAGGATGTGGTACATATATACAATGGAATATTACTCAGGCATAAAATGAAATGAAGTTGAGCTATTTTTAATGAGGTGAATAGACCTAGAGTCTGTCATACAGAGTGAAGTAAGTCATAAAGAAAAAGACAAATACCGTATGCTAACACATATATATGGAATTTAAGAAAAAAACAAAGTCATGAAGGACCTAGGGGTAAGACAGGAATAAAGACACAGACCTACTGAAGAATGGACTTGAGGATATGGGGAGGGGGAAGGGTGTGCTGTGACAGGGGGAGAGAGAGGCATGGACATATATACACTAACAAATGTAAGGTAGATAGCTAGTGGGCAGCAGCCGCATGGCACAGGGGTATCGGCTCTGTGCTTTGTGACCACCTGGAGGGTTGGGATAGGGAGGGTGGGAGGAAGGGAGATGCAAGACGGAATAGATATGGGAAAATATGTATATGTATAACTGATTCACTTTGTTATAAAGCAGAAACTAACACAGCATTGTAAAGAAATTAGACCCCAATAAAGATGTTAAAAAAAATGTGGCACATATATACAATGGAATATTACGCAGCCATAAAAAGAAAGGAAATTGAGTTATTTGCAGTGAGGTGGATGGACATAGAGTCCATCATACAGAGTGAAGTAAGTCGGAAAGAGAAAGACAAATACCATATGCTAACACATATATATGGAATCTAAGAAAAAAATGTTATGAAGAACCTAGGGGTAAGACAAGAATAAAGACACAGACCTACTAGAGAATGGACTTGATAATATGGGGAAGGGAAGGGTAAGCTGTGACAAAGTGAGAGCGGGGCATGGACATATATAACTACCAAATGTTAAAATAGATAGCTAGTGGGCAGCAGGCTCATGGCACAGGGAGATCAACTCGGTGCTTTGTGACCACTAGAGGGGTGGGATAGGGAGGGTGGGAGGGAGGGAGACGCAAGAGGGAAGAGATATGGGAACATATGTATATGATTCACTTTGTTATAAAGCAGGAACTAACACACCATTTTAAAGCAATTATACACCAACAAAGATGTAAAAATAAAAAGACACTGATGAAAGAAATTATAAATGATACAAATGGAGAGATATACCATATTCTTTGATTGGAAGAATCATCATTTTGAAAATGACTATACTACCCAAAGGAATCTACAGATTCTATGAAATCACTACCAAACTACGAATGGCATTTTTCATAGAATTAGAAGAAAAAATTTCACAATTTTTTTGGAAATGCAAAAGACCCCGAATAGGCGAAGCAATCTTGAGAACGAAAAATGGCGCTGGAGGAATCAGGCCCCCTGACTATAGACTATACTAAAAAACTATGGGAATCAAGACAGTATGGTACTGGCACAAACACAGAAATATAGATCAATGGAACAGGATAGAAAGCCCAGAGATAAACCCACACACATATGGTCACCTTATCTTTGATAAGGGAGGCAGCAATGTACAGTGGAGAAAGGACAGCCTCTTAAATATATGGTGCTGGGAAAACTCGACAGGTACATGTAAAGGTATGAAATTAGAACACTCCCTAACACCATACACAAAAATAAGCTCAAAATGGATTAAAGACCTAAATGGAAGGCCAGACAGTATCAAACTCTTAGAGGAAACATAGGCAGAACACTCTATGACATAAATCACAGCAAGATCCTTTCTGACCCACCTCCTAGAGAAATGGAAAGAAAAACAAAAATAAACAAATGGGACCTAATGAAACTTCAAAGCTTTTGCACAGCAAAGGAAACCATAAACAAGACCAAAAGACAACCCTCAGAATGGGAGAAAATATTTGCAAATGAAGCAATTGACAAAGGATTAATCTCCAAAATTTATAAGCAGCAAATGCAGCTCAATAACAAAAAAACAAACAACCCGATCCAAAAATGGGCAGAAGACGTAAACAGACCTTTCTCCATAGAAGACAAAAAGACTGCCAACAAACATGAAAGAATGCTCAACATCATTAATCATTAGAGAAATGCAAATCAAAACTACAATGAGATATCATCTCACACCGGTCAGAATGGCCATCATGAAAAAATCTAGAAACAATAAATGCTGGAGAGGGTGTGGAGAAAAGGGAACACTCTTGCACTGTTGGGGGGAATGTAAATTGATACAGCCAGTATGGAGGTTCCTTAAAAAACTAAAAAGAGAACTACTATATGACCCAGCAATCCCATTACTGGGCATATACACTGAGGAAACCATAATTCAAAAAGTGTCATGTACCAAAATGTTCATTGTAGCTCTATTTACAAGAGCCAAGAGACGGAAACAACCTAGGTTTCCGCCAACGGATGAATGGATAAGAAGATGTGGCACATATATACAATGGAATATTACTCAGACAGAAAAAGAAACGAAATTCAGTTATTTGTAGTGAGGTGGATGGACGTAGAGTCCGTCATACAGAGTGTCGTAAGTCAGAAAGAGAAAAAGAAATACCGTATGCTAACACATATATATGGAATCTAAGAAATAAAAAAAAAGTTCATGAAGAACCTAGGGGCAAGACGGGAATAAAGACACAGACCTACTAGAGAATGGACTTGAGGATATGGGGAGGGGGAAGGGTAAGCTGTGCCAAAGCCAGAGGGGGGAATGGACATATATACACTACCAAACGTACAATAGATAGCTAGTGGGAAGCAGCCACATAGCACAGGGAGATCAGCTCGGTGCTTTGTGACCACCTAGAGGGGTGGGATAGGGAGGGTTGCATCGAGGGAGACGCAAGAGGGAAGAGATATGGGAACATATGTATATGTATAACTGATTCACTTTGTTTTAAAGCAGTAACTAACACACCATTGTAAAGCAATTATACTCCAATAAAGATGTTAAAAAAAAGAGACTGATGAAAGAAATTCAAAATGATACAAACAGATGGAGAGATATACCATATTCTGGGATTGGAAGAATTAACATTGTGAAAATGACTCTACTACCCAAAGCAATCTGCAGATTCAGTGCAATCACTATCAAAGTACGAATGGCATTTTTCACAGAATTAGAAGAAAAAATTTCACAATTTTTATGGAAACACAAAAGACCCCGAATAGCCAAAGGTATCTTGAGAAAGAAAAACAGAGCTGGAGGAATCAGGCTCCTGGACTTCATAGTATACTTCTAAGCTACTCTAATGAAGACAGTATGGTACTGGTACAAAAACAGAAATATAGGTCAATGGAACAAGATAGAAAGCCCAGAGATAAACCCACGCACATATGGTCACCTTATCTTTGATAAATGAGGCAAGAATATACAATGGAGAAAAGACAGCCTCTTTAATAAGTGGTGCTGGGAATACTGAACAGCTACATGTAAAAGAATGTAATTAGAACACTCCCTAACACCATACACAAAAATAAACTCAGAATGGATTAAAGACCCTAATGTAAGGCCAGACACTATAAAACTCTTAGAGGAAAACGTAGGCAGAACGCTCTATGACAGAACCTCACAACTTTATGAGCAGAAAAGACAACATTCAATTTGATTTTTTTTAAATGTGTTCCAAAAACAAATTTAAGAGACACACACTAAGGCACATAAAACAGAATGGTGACAAAATAGAAGCAGGGGAGGACCAAAAAAGTTTTACTGAAGGTGAAGAGAAGGCTCAGGGAAAGAGGCTGATCCACAAAAACGCATTCCAGAATGTCCGACTCATTGGCTAAAGGTGCCCAGAAATTTGGCCATAAGGTGTCTCGAAGCCATCGGAAAGAGGAAGGAGTGATCAGCTCCTGGATCCACCTCAGCCATTAATTAAGAAAACAAAAAGACGGCCTCCAAAATGCAATTCTACTTTTCCAGCACGAAAACCATTCTCTGTGCTTTAAAAGGTCCTCTGGCACCCCAAAACTTAACTCCATACCTTTCCCAACTTCAGACCAGCGACGAAATGGCCAACAAGTCCCCCTCTGCCAGTGCTGGCTGGGTTCATGCAGCCCAGAGGGCTGAGAAACAGAAGCCTATTAAAAATATCATTCCAATGATTTCCCATCCCTCTAAGGCTGTTTATAGGAACCATTATTGAGTTTAATAGCATTTTAAATGCCAGGCTCAGTGGGTGAAAGGTTAAAAGTGAAAACATGCTAAGACACTAATGCAAAGAAGACCGCTAAATTATATAGGAGAGACCAACACACACACACACACACACACACACACACACACACACGGAGTTTCATTGAACTTTTAACTCAAACAGGGCATCAAGCACAAAGGCAGTGACACTGGGTGTGCTCGTGTAGCCATTACAAAACTAAAACCGTTCCACATGTTGTGTTTTGTTAGGGGCACATGAATCTGAGCTCCCAGTTGCAACTAGACCAAGGATGTCAGTAAACAGCTGCCTCCAGCCAAATATCGTGGACTTGCACTCCAGTCCCACTTCTGCCAGGGTCGGGGATGGGGTGGGGGCAGCTGTGTGACCTCAGGCAAGGCAATGCACCTCTCTGGGCCCCAGCCTTTCTCATCCAGGAAGAGCAACAACGATAACGACGGTAAATGTTATCGAGGGCTTACTCAGTGCCAGGCATCGTTCTAAGTGCGTTATAGAAATTATTTCATGCAATTTTCACAATGACCCTATGAGGCAGACACTCATAATAGTCCCATGTCACAGATAAGCATAGAAAGAATCAGGCCAGCTGAGGTGGTCAGAATGGATGTCCTCAAAGGTCCTCTCTACCTTCAGCTCCAAAAGGCTATCATTCCTGGTTCCGCTTACTGTCAACGCCAAAAACACAGCCTTATGCTGACAGCTTGCTAAGAGGTCTTCCCACACGTTTAAAATATATTACTGCTTCTGCATCTTGTGAAGACAAGGTCCAGGTGTCATCTGTATTCAATAGTGAGAAAACAAGGCCTCTCGAGTTAACCTGCCAGCCCGCCAGCCTCAGACGCTGGGCCCACCTGGGCTTCCCAATGTACTGATCTGCTCTCTTTCACTGCAAGGCAATATCTGGGCACCAAAGATAAGAGAGAAGAGATGTGATGAAGGCAGTCTCATGGCTTTCCTTGTAGGTGGTATTTGACCTTCGGTTTGGTTTATTGTTTATTTCTTGGCCACATTCACGTCCTGGTCCTTGGAAGGGGCTGTGTTGGAAGACTAGCCACGAAGGACAGGAGAGGGGAGGAGGCCCCGTGTTCACAGGCAGCCCTGCTCCAAACCACTCTGCCCCATGAACACCGCTTCTCCTACCTCGGGGCTGAAACACAGATTCCACGTGGGCGACGTGTAACCCCCATGACTGACAGCAGGGATGCTCATGCCTTCCTCCTCAGGAACACAGGTAGAGCCAAGTGACCTGTCCCCATCTCCCAGCCCAGCCTGCTCTCAGGAAGCCAAGTGATCTCCACTCAGAATTTCCCAAAATTGATTTTGCATCTTTCTGCCAAGGTGGTGAATAGAGAAATTTCAGTCAGACAGGAAAACACTTAAAAGTTGTGCCCAACTGGTGAAGAAGGGTTTTTTTGTTTGTTTGTTTGTTTTAAAAAAAACAGTCTTTTAGCCCTTCACCAGGAGGGTTTGCTTCCTGAGTCTGGCTGGTCACCTGCACTCACCTTTTTATGGCCGGGACTCGATGGACGTGGTTTGCAGCCCCTCGGTCACTCAATAAAAGGCAGATACAGCTGAGACAAAGATGCTTTTCACGCTTGCTTTTTGAAATTCTCCATCTGGATGACCAGGGCTTGGTGGGGAGGGCCAAGTGCTTACAGCCAGGGGCACAGTTCTGACAGTACCTTGGGTGTGACTTTTAGCAATGCCTAGAGATTCCGTTTTCTCACTTGAAAAACTGTCTTGTTATAAGAACTAGGCAAAGCTACTCAGACACACACCCACAGATTCTCTACAAGCTCGTGTTCACCATGCTGAGAAGACTCACTATTAACAGTCACGACCATAGTTTTATATCAGATTAAAAGATGACACTGTATATTGTCGAGAAAAGCCCATAATTGGAGCAGCCATGATAAAATGATAGTAATTGCTTTAGCACAGTCATTGGTTCCAAGGTCTAAACTTTATATTGGAATTTAGAAAGGGTCACTTATAGAGTTTTAAAAACTTTGAAGTTGAGCTTTCTATAAAAGACACATGTGAAGACAGAATTTGAAGTTAATCCAGGACTAAAACACGGGAGGTGGTCTAGGGACAGCTCTTCCCCACTTCCTTTACAGTTACAGAATAATTAGAACCTTAAGAAGACTACATATTTATGCAATCTATGCCTAGATAGATTGAACTTGACCCACTATGTGCCTTACAGATAGCCTTAGATAAAATACATACATTCTGTGTAATAAATATATTTCTTCTCTTAATATATATACACTCTCATCTGCTCCCTTAAAAAAGAGCTCTGGGTCAATATTTCAAATACTCTTACTTGGTTATACATTTCACTCCCCTTTGCCTCCAACCCCAATAGCATTCCCCTTATTTGGATGGCTCAGCACACTCATAAACAATTCCTCATGGAAGCTAAAAACTAAACAAAAACATAGAAGTGCTTGTTCATTAAAAATAAAAAAAAATAAAGAAGTGTTCACACAAAAAACCTTTTTAGAATATCAATGTTCTTAAAATGGGTTTTTCTTGCACTGCAGGCATAGTTCAGATTTTTTGTGGATATGCTAAAATACACACGTGGGTCAGGACAAAATATTGTTACTTTGGGCAAAAGCCACCTGGTTCAGATGCAATATTATCTTTAAATAAGTTAAAAATCAACACAGAAAAAAGAAAGGGTTTTAGAATGTAGAATTTTAGGCTCCAAGTGATTTTTGGAGGGTTAAGATTAAGTAACATTGATTGCAGAAAGGGAACCACTGAACCAAGACATCACAGCATCTTCTGAGTTGCAGTTTCTAAAGAAGCTTTAGCTCCATAAGGCGAGAAGCACAAAGAGGGGGGCAATTCTAACCGGTACAGGTGTGTCTGAGACAGCCAATCACTAATCATTGGCAATCATCAAGATTGGCTGCCAGGGGCTTCCCTGGTGGGGCAGTGGTTAAGAATCCACCTGCCAGGGCAGGGGACATGGGTCCGAGCCCTGGTCCGGGAAGATCCCACATGCCGTGGAGCAGCTAAGCCCGTGCGCCACAACTACTGAAGCCCACACACCTAGAGCCCATGCTCCGCAAAGAGAGAAGCCACCGCAATGAGAAGCCCGTGCACCGCAACGAAGAGTAGCCCCCACTCACTGCAACTAGAGAAAGCCTGCGTGCAGCAAAAAAGACCCAACGCAGCCAAAAAATAAAAATAATTAAAAAAAAAAAGTGGCTGCCAGGGAGAACCATCCCCAGGAACTCATGGCTTTTCCTCTTATTTGGGGGAAGTGAAAGATTATTCAGGGGCCCTCGGGAGCCAGGGTAGCTGGACCAGGCAGGGCCCAGGTAGATTTGCCTTCATTTGCATATTTACAATTAGGGTAGGAAAGAGCAGGCAGACAGTGATCTGCTGCCACCATTTTTTTTTTTTTTTTTGGTGGGTTTTTTGTTTGTTTGTTTTTTGCGATACACGGGCCTCTCACTGTTGTGGCCTCTCCCGCTGCGGAGCACAGGCTCCGGACGCGCAGGCTCAGCGGCCATGGCTCACGGGCCCAGCTGCTCCGCGGCATGTGGGATCTTCCCGGAACGGGGCACGAACCCGTGTCCCCTGCGTCGGCAGGCGGACTCTCAACCACTGCGCCACCAGGGAAGCTCTGCTGCCACCATTTTTAATTATTCTCCACCGTCTGGAAAGTTTCCTACTTAAAACATCAGCATGTCCATCCCCACATTCTGACTGAAGAGCCAGGCACATGGAGTAGAGCTTGCTAGAGAAATAAACTCGAGACAGCCAAGAGGCGTCCCCAAGGGCCACCAACTGGGCCTGTCGGCTGACGGCTGATTCACACAGGGAACACACAGATTCCTCTCGTACTTGGGTCGGGTATATTAAGAGAGGCCCTAGCTCAGGCTATCCACCTCCGCCCGTACTCAACCTGAGCAAACTAGGGGAAGAAGGCAAATAAATGAGTTTTTGCAGTAAGCCGTTCCTCAGAAACAGGATGCGTGATCTCTGCTGTCCTGGTTTCTGCACACCCCTACCCCACTGAGGGGTGAGGGAGTAGGTGACGGGTCCCAGCGATGGGCCTCTGTAACACCATGTAATACCAGGAAGAGCCTTACCTTCCACACTTGCGAGAAGCTGAGGCCAGGCCAGGAGCTCTGCTCTGCGCATCCTCATCCCCAAGCACCTCTTTCCTGTTCTCGCGGGACCTGCCTTATAACCCCGCTCTGCGCTAGCGTCCAGCCTATTTTGCATGAGTCAACAAAGACTTTCCAAGGACCACCTGCACAAGGGCACGTGAGAAGAACTTAATGGATGATGATTTGATTCAGGTGAATTAAATCAAGGCCATCAAGGTGAATGAGAAACACCCAGCACTCAAATATCCCTGTTTGCCAGCAAATAATATTCACAAGGGGGTGTTCCAAATGGTCTTCAAAGTGGAGAAGGAAAATAACAACATAAAAGTCAAGAGTTCCCAGAAAATGTACAGATAAACAGAAAATACAAATCTAACCCCAATTGCACCACTTGAAGTGAACACTGCCCACACTTCGCCACAAAATTACCCCTAAACCGAATAAACACAGCCTAGGCAAACGCTGATATCTAGGTTACCTGCTATATTCCAATATACTTTCTCTCTGTCTCTCTCTGTCTCTCTCTGTCTCTCTGTCTCTCTCTCTCTCTCTCTCCCTCTCTCTCTCCACACACACACACACACACACACACACACACACACACTCAGCTAGAGCTATATATGTTAGTACAAAATCTCATTTTACTAATTGAAAGTGGTATTTTTAAATGACATCTAAAAATGTGTGGTGCTTTCTCTCTGCCCAGGAGGCCAGCCTCCATCACAGCCTCTCAGCACCCCAGGAGGCTGCCTGTGACCTCACACAGGTGAAGGCAGCCCAGGAAGAAAACCAAACCTCAGAGGGAGAGGCCAGACCGAGTCTGAACTCACAGCGGTCTTCAGAGGTGATGAGAGGCGGCAGGCACCTGCATCCGATGCTCAGTGTGCAACCCCGCCCTCGCCTGCTGATGCATCCAGGCCTTGGAGTAAGAGCCAGGGGCCAGGTGTGCCCCAAGGAATGAAAACTCCCTAGCTGAATTCAACACTGCTCTCACTGACATGGAGCAGGGACAAAGGAGACCAAATGGACAAATGAAGAAGCCTTCCTGCCGAGGGAAATCCAAGTGATGTCAGGGCCTGGGCCCAAAGAAAGGAACCCCAGAAATCCCGAGGGAGAGAAATGGCGGGAGAAGTGATTCCTCCTGGGTGTGTGGGCATATTAAAGGCTACAGAACTTGCAACACAGCAGGTAGGGCCAGAGTCACGTGGCAGAGGGGGGTTAGTTTTAGCAAAGCATCAGCCACTACATTAGATTTAATATTGCTGATACGAATTTAATTGGCTTTGTAGTTTTGTGTGGTTTTAATCTGTAAACTTGTTTGGTTTTATAGTTGTAAGAGAGCTATAAGCTTTATATTCAGGTTTTTGTTTGTAAAGTGTTCTGAGAGTAAAAATGGAAGGGTGGAGCTGTCTATGCTGAAGAATTTTTCCTTCTGGTTGTTCAACACCACCACCCCCAACCTCCCACGAAACAGGCTTGACTGCGGGATTGGGCCATACCTGCCCACCCCTGAGATAGGAAATAGGATAGGGCATTCACCTGTCCCCAACCCTGACCTTTGTTCTAGATTCTTGAGTGCCCGCTGTAGCAACCCTTTCTTCTAGACACTGTCTCTCCCTACCATTTCCATGGATGCCTTTAATTCCTTGGTTTCCGTCTCCCTTGGGTTCCACCTCTTCTTCTGCTCACCCTCTGGAGGGCCTGGGCAAGAAGGAAGGGGGCTTTGGATCCTGCTGGCAGAGCATCCACCAGAGAGCCTGATCTTTTCAGTGCCCAGATGGGACCCCTCCTAACACTGCTGTGCCAAAAGGGTTTCTGTCTCTTACTTCACCTTGGCCACATTCCCAAATATCCCCTCTGTTTTCTGTCTTCAGTGTGGGCCAGGCCCCAGGAAGGGGTTGGAGAAGGGAAGAATCCTATGCTGGTACAGACTTGCTTAGGCAATATTATAACTGACAATAGGCTTTCAACCTTAGAGGAGCTCCAGAAATTTTTAACCTTAAAAGAGTACATACATCACTTTTTGTATGGGGTCACAGGTCTTATTAGGGATGTTGTACTTTAAGTGCAGTGGGAAATCTTTGAAGGGTCTTAAGCATGGAGAGTGACATGGTCTAGTAGATGTTTTTAAAAAGAATTCAGTGGGAGAAACTTCCTGTAATGGTGGCAGTATGAAGTAATTGCAATGAACCTTCCTGCAGATAACAATTATGAAATCTGGACAAGATTAAAAAACATACATTTACAGGCCCTGAGAAGTACCTCAAAACAGAAGCCAGGGGAGAGTTTACTCTTAAAAAACTACAATTGGAAGAGGTAAGAAATCATGATGGTGCTCTCAAACCCCCATGGCTAGAGTAGGCGGAAAACCACAGCCTCACCACGTTTAGGTTGCAGAGAGTAGAGTTCAGAACTGAAAGAATAGGTGTAAATTTTAATGGGGAAATTCTGGAAGTGAGAGAATTTCAGAAGGCCTAAGATCCAAAATCTGAGCATAAAGTCTGTCCAAATCTTTAGCCAAATGCTAGAGGACCTTGTGAAAAAAACTAGGCAGGGACCAGAGAGGAAGCTACCCTTGAAAACAGAGCTGCACTAGGCTGGGAAGATATGTGAATGTGCTGCTTTTAAAAAACTGAGTGAATTTCCCAACCTGTGTGCAACACATGTAGCAGAAAGTTAAAACCTTACTGGCTTGAGGTGTCAGAGAACAGAGCCCAGGACTGACACAACAGCTAGAAATTTAGGGGACAATCCATGGAAACAAGAGGATTATAGAAAAATGAGCACCAAAATCTAAATGAAAGCTGCCAAATCCTTGGATGATTTGCCAAATTACAGAGGTGCAGGGAGGACACCTAGGAGCCAGACTTAAAAAAAAAAAAAAAGCAGCAGCTGGAAGCTGTAGGAAGTGAGCAGAGAGATCTTCCACTGCACACTGTGGAAGAGAAGGAGTTTGCAAGGAAACAGGAAAATGTGATTTTTACTCGGGGAGGAAAAAAGGCAAACTAACAAGTGATTCTGAATGGGGCATAGATGTTGGATTTAGCAAACAGATTTCACGGCAGCTTTATACATACAACAAAAGAAGAATGTGTTCAGAGATTTAAAGAAAAAAGTGGTTTTAATTAGGGAAGAGAAAGGAAATATCAACAGAGAAATGGTCAAATTATATATTTTAAAAACTAAATGGAAATTACAAAGCTGAAAAGTACAATCATTGAAATGAAAAATTCACTGGCTGAGCTCAACAGTAGATTGGAGAAGCAGAAAGAAAGAACTACTGAAGATAGAGTAACAGAGCTCAATTTGAAAAGGCAGAAAAAAATTGAACATAAATCAAGCAGATCCTTTTTGACCCCACCTGAGGGATAAATCAAAAATATACAAAAATGTGTAACTAGAGGGACAGACGAGAGGAGAGAGCAATAAAAAGGTGGGAAAAAGGTATTTAAATACAAACTGACAAAATATCTCCCAAATTTAAGGTGCAAAACTAACTTCAGAAAAAAGAATCTCAAATCCCAGACAGCAAAACACAAAGAAAACCACTTCATAGGCATATAACTAGCCAACTCATGAAAGTCAAAGAAACAGGGAAAACACTTGAAAATGCAACATAAACTAAAAAAAAGATATCATACATACAGAAGAACAGCCATACAACAAATGGCTGATTTCCATCAGAAATGCTGAGAGGTCAGAAGAAGGGAACACTCTTCTGTTGGGGGGAATGTAAATTGATACAGCCAGTATGGAGACAGTATGGAGGTTCCTGAAAAAACTATAATAAGACATATTAACACAAATAATTACAGGAGATAATTTATCACCAGGAGTCCTTCATGTACAAAAATGTGCATTGCAGCTCTATTTACAAGAGCCAGGGAAAGAAAAAACTGGAACTGTAAATATGATGGGTCAATAAAAAATTACATATATATTTTGAGAGGTTATAAAGTATACGACATAAAATTGATGAAATGCATTAAGGATAGTGGGGGTGGTAGGTCAAATGGAAATGTATTACGTTGCAATATTATAAATTTTACCTAAAGTAATTCATTAACTCTAAGTAGACTCATAAAGATATGACATATGTATCATATCACATACATAGGAACATAAGGAAGATATACATTGTAATCCTGGAGCAACCACTAAAAGTTGTGAAAGAGAGATAGCTGCGAAAGCACATAAACATGGAGATAAAATGGAATATTTTACCAAGTAGATGATTGGCATTTTGGGGAGACGCTTAGGGTTTAGATGATGGCTTCATATGGTGATATGATTTAGATATTTTGTTATAAAGTAATTTTCATACCATTCGGTGGACTATGATTCCAATATTTCCCCCAAAAGAAATTTCTCTAAAGAGTTTAAAACACGTTACTGGATAGATGGAGTAGAGAGAAGACTTGGGTTGGAAGTTAGGAGGTTAAAACCCACATTGATGAGAGTTCCTTCAGTGTGAAATGGAAGAAGTTCTCCAACCTGAGGCTTTACAAATCCAGATCACTAAAAGCCATGTGGCTGACAGGGTCTTGGTGCTCCAGACCCAGGTGTCAGGCCTGAGCCTCTGAGGTAGAGAGTCGAATTCAGGACATTGGACCACCAGAGACCTCCTGGCCCCACATAATATCAATGGCGAGAGATCTCCAGAGATCTCAATCTCAACGCATAAGACCCCGCTCCATCAACAGCCAGCAAAATCCAAGCTGGATGCCCCATGCCAAACAGCAGCAAGACAGCAACAAAAACCCCACCCATTAGTAGAGAGGCTGCCTAAAATCATAATAAGGTCACCTGAAACACACCACCAGACATGGTCCTGCCCACCAGAAAGATAAGATCCAGCTATCATCCACCAGAACACAGGCACCACTCTTATGACCATAAGCACAACACATCCCACTGAACCAACCTTAGAGAAATAGGGGCAAACACCAAAAACACGGGACTTAATGAAACTCAAAAGCTTTTGCACAGCAAAGGAAAACCATAAACAAGACCAAAAGCAACACTCAGAATGGGAGAAAAATTTGCAAATGAAGGAAAGGAAAACCCATTAGACCAAACAATAATAGGAAATAGGCAAGTCTACCAGAAAAATAACTCAATGTAAGAAATAAAGATGACCAAACATCTTGGATTTAGAATGGAGCCAACAAGCACATGAAAGAATTCTCAACGTCATTGATCATTAGAGAAATGCAACTAAAAACTACAATGAGATATCATCTACAACACCAGTCAGAATGCCATGAAAAAATCTAGAACAATCAATGCAGAATAACTGAGGCAGAAGTGACGGATAAGTGAACTGGAAGATAAAATAGTGGAAATAACTACCACAGAGCAGAATAAAGAAAAAAGAATGAAAAGAATTGAGGACCGCAGCAATCCCATCATTGGGCCATATACACTGAGGAAAACCACAATTCAAAAAGATTCATGTACCAAAATGTTCATTGCAGCTCTATTTACAATAGCCAGAACATGGAAGCAAACTCAGTATCCATCAACAGACGAATGGATAAAGAAGATGGGGCACATATATAAAATCGAATATTACTGAGCTGTACCCAACCCAACACACCATTGTAAAGCAAGTATACTTCAATAGAGATGTCAAAAAAAAAGACACTGATGAAAGAGATTAAACATGATACAAACAGATGGAGAGATATACCATATTCTTGGATGGGAAGAATCAACATTTTTAAAATGACTATACTTCACAAAGCAATCTACAGATTCAGTGCAATCACTATCAAACTACGAATGGCATTTTTCATAGAATTAGAACAAAATTTTCACAATTTTTATGGAAACGCAAAAGACCCAGAATAGCCAAAGCAATCTTGAGAACGAAAATGGAGCTGGAGGAATCAGGCTCCCTTTCTTTACCCTATACTACAAAGCTACAGTAATCAAGACAGTATGGTCCTGGCACAAAAACAGAAATATAGATCAATGGAAGATGATAGAAAGCCCAGAGATGAACCTATGCACATACGGTCACCTTATCTTTGATAAAGGATGCAGGAATGTACATTGGAGAAAGGACAGCCTCTTCAATAAGTGGTGCTGGGAAAACTAGACAGGTACATGTAAAAGGATGAACTTAGAACACTCCCTCACACCATACAAAATAAAAACTCAAAATGCATTAAAGAACTAAATGTAAGGCCAGACACTATCCAACTCTTAGAGGAAAACATAGGCAGAACACTCTATGACATAAATCACAGCAAGATCCTTTTTGACCCACCTCCTAGAAAAATGGAAAGAAAAACAAAAATAATCAAATGGTTTCCAATGAAACTTTAAAGCTTTTGCACAGCAAAGGAAACCATAAACAAGACCAAAAGATAACCCTCAGAATGGGAGGAAATATTTGCAAATGAAGCAACTGACAAAGGATTAATCTCCAAAATTTATAAGCAGCAAATGCAGCTCAATAACAAAAAAACAAACAACCCGATCCAAAAATGGGCAGAAGACGTAAACAGACCTTTCTCCATAGAAGATATACAGACTGCCAACAAACATGAAAGAATGCTCAACATCATTAATCATTAGAGAAATGCAAATCAAAACTACAATGAGATATCATCTCAAACCAGTCAGAATGGCCATGATGAAAAAAACTTGAAACAATAAATGCTGGAGAGGGTGTGGAGAAAAGGAATCACTCTGGCACTGTTGGTGGGAATGTAAATTGATACAGCCACTGTGGAGAACAGTATGGAGGTTTCCTAAAAAACTAAAAAGAGAACTACCATATGACCCAGCAATCCCAGTACTGGACATACACCCTGAGAAAACCATAATTCAAAAAGAGTCATGTACCAAAATGTGCATTGCAGATCTATTTACAATAGCCAGGACATGGAAACAATCTAAGTATCCATCATCGGATGAATGGATAAAGAGGATGTGGTACATATATACAATGGAATATTACTCAGCCATAAAATGAAACGAAATTGAGCTATTTTTAATGAGGTGAATAGACCTAGAGTCTGTCATACAGAGTGAAGTAAGTCAGAAAGAAAAAGACAAATACCGTATGCTAACACATATATATGGAATTTAAGAAAAAACAAAGTCATGAAGGACCTAGGGGTAAGACAGGAATAAAGACACAGACCTACTGAAGAATGGACTTGAGGATATGGGGAGGGGGAAGGGTGTGCTGTGACAGGGGGAGAGAGAGGCATGGACATATATACACTAACAAACGTAAGGTAGATAGCTAGTGGGAAGCAGCCGCATGGCACAGGGGTATCGGCTCTGTGCTTTGTGACCACCTGGAGGGTTGGGATAGGGAGGGTGGGAGGAAGGGAGATGCAAGACGGAATAGATATGGGAAAATATGTATATGTATAACTGATTCACTTTGTTATAAAGCAGAAACTAACACAGCATTGTAAAGAAATTAGACCCCAATAAAGATGTTAAAAAAAAATGTGGCACATATATACAATGGAATATTACGCAGCCATAAAAAGAAAGGAAATTGAGTTATTTGCAGTGAGGTGGATGGACATAGAGTCCGTCATACAGAGTGAAGTAAGTCGGAAAGAGAAAGACAAATACCATATGCTAACACATATATATGGAATCTAAGAAAAAAATGTTATGAAGAACCTAGGGGTAAGACAAGAATAAAGACACAGACCTACTAGAGAATGGACTTGATAATATGGGGAAGGGAAGGGTAAGCTGTGACAAAGTGAGAGCGAGGCATGGACATATATAACTATCAAATGTTAAAATAGATAGCTAGTGGGCAGCAGGCTCATGGCATAGGGAGATCAACTCGGTGCTTTGTGACCACCTAGAGGGGAGGGATAGGGAGGGTTGGAGGGAGGGAGACGCAAGAGGGAAGAGATATGGGAACATATGTATATGTATAACTGATTCACTTTGTTATAAAGCAGGAACTAACACACCATTTTAAAGCAATTATACACCAACAAAGATGTAAAAAAAAAAAGACACTGATGAAAGAAATTATAAATGATACAAATGGAGAGATATACCATATTCTTTGATTGGAAGAATCATCATTTTGAAAATGACTATACTACCCAAAGGAATCTACAGATTCTGTGAAATCACTATCAAACTACGAATGGCATTTTTCATAGAATTAGAAGAAAAAATTTCACAATCTTTTTGGAAATGCAAAAGACCCCGAATAGGCGAAGCAATCTTGAGAACGAAAAATGGCGCTGGAGGAATCAGGCCCCCTGACTATAGACTATACTAAAAAACTATGGGAATCAAGACAGTATGGTACTGGCACAAACACAGAAATATAGATCAATGGAACAGGATAGAAAGCCCAGAGATAAACCCACACACATATGGTCACCTTATCTTTGATAAAGGAGGCAGCAATGTACAGTGGAGAAAGGACAGCCTCTTAAATATATGGTGCTGGGAAAACTCGACAGGTACATGTAAAGGTATGAAATTAGAACACTCCCTAACACCATACACAAAAATAAGCTCAAAATGGATTAAAGACCTAAATGGAAGGCCAGACAGTATCAAACTCTTAGAGGAAACATAGGCAGAACACTCTATGACATAAATCACAGCAAGATCCTTTCTGACCCACCTCCTAGAGAAATGGAAAGAAAAACAAAAATAAACAAATGGGACCTAATGAAACTTCAAAGCTTTTGCACAGCAAAGGAAACCATAAACAAGACCAAAAGACAACCCTCAGAATGGGAGAAAATATTTGCAAATGAAGCAATTGACAAAGGATTAATCTCCAAAATTTATAAGCAGCAAATGCAGCTCAATAACAAAAAAAACAAACAACCCGATCCAAAAATGGGCAGAAGACGTAAACAGACCTTTCTCCATAGAAGACAAAAAGACTGCCAACAAACATGAAAGAATGCTCAACATCATTAATCATTAGAGAAATGCAAATCAAAACTACAATGAGATATCATCTCACACCGGTCAGAATGGCCATCATGAAAAAATCTAGAAACAATAAATGCTGGAGAGGGTGTGGAGAAAAGGGAACACTCTTGCACTGTTGGGGGGAATGTAAATTGATACAGCCAGTATGGAGGTTCCTTAAAAAACTAAAAAGAGAACTACTATATGACCCAGCAATCCCATTACTGGGCATATACACTGAGGAAACCATAATTCAAAAAGTGTCATGTACCAAAATGTTCATTGTAGCTCTATTTACAAGAGCCAAGAGACGGAAACAACCTAGGTTTCCGCCAACGGATGAATGGATAAGAAGATGTGGCACATATATACAATGGAATATTACTCAGACAGAAAAAGAAACGAAATTCAGTTATTTGTAGTGAGGTGGATGGACGTAGAGTCCGTCATACAGAGTGTCGTAAGTCAGAAAGAGAAAAAGAAATACCGTATGCTAACACATATATATGGAATCTAAGAAATAAAAAAAAAGTTCATGAAGAACCTAGGGGCAAGACGGGAATAAAGACACAGACCTACTAGAGAATGGACTTGAGGATATGGGGAGGGGGAAGGGTAAGCTGTGCCAAAGCCAGAGGGGGGAATGGACATATATACACTACCAAACGTACAATAGATAGCTAGTGGGAAGCAGCCACATAGCACAGGGAGATCAGCTCGGTGCTTTGTGACCACCTAGAGGGGTGGGATAGGGAGGGTTGCATCGAGGGAGACGCAAGAGGGAAGAGATATGGGAACATATGTATATGTATAACTGATTCACTTTGTTTTAAAGCAGTAACTAACACACCATTGTAAAGCAATTATACTCCAATAAAGATGTTAAAAAAAAGAGACTGATGAAAGAAATTCAAAATGATACAAACAGATGGAGAGATATACCATATTCTGGGATTGGAAGAATTAACATTGTGAAAATGACTCTACTACCCAAAGCAATCTGCAGATTCAGTGCAATCACTATCAAAGTACGAATGGCATTTTTCACAGAATTAGAAGAAAAAATTTCACAATTTTTATGGAAACACAAAAGACCCCGAATAGCCAAAGGTATCTTGAGAAAGAAAAACAGAGCTGGAGGAATCAGGCTCCTGGACTTCATAGTATACTTCTAAGCTACTCTAATGAAGACAGTATGGTACTGGTACAAAAACAGAAATATAGGTCAATGGAACAAGATAGAAAGCCCAGAGATAAACCCACGCACATATGGTCACCTTATCTTTGATAAATGAGGCAAGAATATACAATGGAGAAAAGACAGCCTCTTTAATAAGTGGTGCTGGGAATACTGAACAGCTACATGTAAAAGAATGTAATTAGAACACTCCCTAACACCATACACAAAAATAAACTCAGAATGGATTAAAGACCTAAATGTAAGGCCAGACACTATAAAACTCTTAGAGGAAAACGTAGGCAGAACGCTCTATGACAGAACCTCACAACTTTATGAGCAGAAAAGACAACATTCAATTTGATTTTTTTTAAATGTGTTCCAAAAACAAATTTAAGAGACACACACTAAGGCACATAAAACAGAATGGTGACAAAACAGAAGCAGGGGAGGACCAAAAAAGTTTTACTGAAGGTGAAGAGAAGGCTCAGGGAAAGAGGCTGATCCACAAAAACGCATTCCAGAATGTCCGACTCATTGGCTAAAGGTGCCCAGAAATTTGGCCATAAGGTGTCTCGAAGCCATCGGAAAGAGGAAGGAGTGATCAGCTCCTGGATCCACCTCAGCCATTAATTAAGAAAACAAAAAGACGGCCTCCAAAATGCAATTCTACTTTTCCAGCACGAAAACCATTCTCTGTGCTTTAAAAGGTCCTCTGGCACCCCAAAACTTAACTCCATACCTTTCCCAACTTCAGACCAGCGACGAAATGGCCAACAAGTCCCCCTCTGCCAGTGCTGGCTGGGTTCATGCAGCCCAGAGGGCTGAGAAACAGAAGCCTATTAAAAATATCATCCCAATGATTTCCCATCCCTCTAAGGCTGTTTATAGGAACCATTATTGAGTTTAATAGCATTTTAAATGCCAGGCTCAGTGGGTGAAAGGTTAAAAGTGAAAACATGCTAAGACACTAATGCAAAGAAGACCGCTAAATTATATAGGAGAGACCAACACACACACACACACACGGAGTTTCATTGAACTTTTAACTCAAACAGGGCATCAAGCACAAAGGCAGTGACACTGGGTGTGCTTGTGTAGCCATTACAAAACTAAAACCGTTCCACATGTTGTGTTTTGTTAGGGGCACATGAATCTGAGCTCCCAGTTGCAACTAGACCAAGGATGTCAGTAAACAGCTGCCTCCAGCCAAATATCGTGGATTTGCACTCCAGTCCCACTTCTGCCAGGGTCGAGGATGGGGTGGGGGCAGCTGTGTGACCTCAGGCAAGGCAATGCACCTCTCTGGGCCCCAGCCTTTCTCATCCAGGAAGAGCAACAACGATAACGACGGTAAATGTTATCGAGGGCTTACTCAGTGCCAGGCATCGTTCTAAGTGCGTTATAGAAATTATTTCATGCAATTTTCACAATGACCCTATGAGGCAGACACTCATAATAGTCCCATGTCACAGATAAGCATAGAAAGAATCAGGCCAGCTGAGGTGGTCAGAATGGATGTCCTCAAAGGTCCTCTCTACCTTCAGCTCCAAAAGGCTATCATTCCTGGTTCCGCTTACTGTCAACGCCAAAAACACAGCCTTATGCTGACAGCTTGCTAAGAGGTCTTCCCACACGTTTAAAATATATTACTGCTTCTGCATCTTGTGAAGACAAGGTCCAGGTGTCATCTGTATTCAATAGTGAGAAAACAAGGCCTCTCGAGTTAACCTGCCAGCCCGCCAGCCTCAGACGCTGGGCCCACCTGGGCTTCCCAATGTACTGATCTGCTCTCTTTCACTGCAAGGCAATATCTGGGCACCAAAGATAAGAGAGAAGAGATGTGATGAAGGCAGTCTCATGGCTTTCCTTGTAGGTGGTATTTGACCTTCGGTTTGGTTTATTTATTTCTTGGCCACATTCACGTCCTGGTCCTTGGAAGGGGCTGTGTTGGAAGACTAGCCACGAAGGACAGGAGAGGGGAGGAGGCCCCGTGTTCACAGGCAGCCCTGCTCCAAACCACTCTGCCCCATGAACACCGCTTCTCCTACCTCGGGGCTGAAACACAGATTCCACGTGGGCGACGTGTAACCCCCATGACTGACAGCAGGGATGCTCATGCCTTCCTCCTCAGGAACACAGGTAGAGCCAAGTGACCTGTCCCCATCTCCCAGCCCAGCCTGCTCTCAGGAAGCCAAGTGATCTCCACTCAGAATTTCCCAAAATTGATTTTGCATCTTTCTGCCAAGGTGGTGAATAGAGAAATTTCAGTCAGACAGGAAAACACTTAAAAGTTGTGCCCAACTGGTGAAGAAGGGTTTTTTTGTTTGTTTGTTTGTTTTAAAAAAAACAGTCTTTTAGCCCTTCACCGGGAGGGTTTGCTTCCTGAGTCTGGCTGGTCACCTGCACTCACCTTTTTATGGCCGGGACTCGATGGACGTGGTTTGCAGCCCCTCGGTCACTCAATAAAAGGCAGATACAGCTGAGACAAAGATGCTTTTCACGCTTGCTTTTTGAAATTCTCCATCTGGATGACCAGGGCTTGGTGGGGAGGGCCAAGTGCTTACAGCCAGGGGCACAGTTCTGACAGTACCTTGTGTGTGACTTTTAGCAATGCCTAGAGATTCCGTTTTCTCACTTGAAAAACTGTCTTGTTATAAGAACTAGGCAAAGCTACTCAGACACACACCCACAGATTCTCTACAAGCTCGTGTTCACCATGCTGAGAAGACTCACTATTAACAGTCACGACCATAGTTTTATATCAGATTAAAAGATGACACTGTATATTGTTGAGAAAAGCCCATAATTGGAGCAGCCATGATAAAATGATAGTAATTGCTTTAGCACAGTCATTGGTTCCAAGGTCTAAACTTTATATTGGAATTTAGAAAGGGTCACTTATAGAGTTTTAAAAACTTTGAAGTTGAGCTTTTTATAAAAGATATATGTGAAGACAGAATTTGAAGTTAATCCAGCACTAAAACACGGGAGGTGGTCTAGGGACAGCTCTTCCCCACTTCCTTTACAGTTACAGAATAATTAGAACCTTAAGAAGACTACATATTTATGCAATCTATGCCTAGATAGATTGAACTTGACCCACTATGTGCCTTACAGATAGCCTTAGATAAAATACATACATTCTGTGTAATAAATATATTTCTTCTCTTAATATATATACACTCTCATCTGCTCCCTTAAAAAAGAGCTCTGGGTCAATATTTCAAATACTCTTACTTGGTTATACATTTCACTCCCCTTTGCCTCCAACCCCAATAGCATTCCCCTTATTTGGATGGCTCAGCACACTCATAAACAATTCCTCATGGAAGCTAAAAACTAAACAAAAACATAGAAGTGCTTGTTCATTAAAAATTAAAAAAATAATAAAGAAGTGTTCACACAAAAAACCTTTTTAGAATATCAATGTTCTTAAAATGGGTTTTTCTTGCACTGCAGGCATAGTTCAGATTTTTTGTGGATATGCTAAAATACACACGTGGGTCAGGACAAAATATTGTTACTTTGGGCAAAAGCCACCTGGTTCAGATGCAATATTATCTTTAAAATAAGTTAAAAATCAACACAGAAAAAAGAAAGGGTTTTAGAATGTAGAATTTTAGGCTCCAAGTGATTTTTGGAGGGTTAAGATTAAGTAACATTGATTGCAGAAAGGGAACCACTGAACCAAGACATCACAGCATCTTCTGAGTTGCAGTTTCTAAAGAAGCTTTAGCTCCATAAGGCGAGAAGCACAAAGAGGGGGGCAATTCTAACCGGTACAGGTGTGTCTGAGACAGCCAATCACTAATCATTGGCAATCATCAAGATTGGCTGCCAGGGGCTTCCCTGGTGGGGCAGTGGTTAAGAATCCACCTGCCAGGGCAGGGGACATGGGTCCGAGCCCTGGTCCGGGAAGATCCCACATGCCGTGGAGCAGCTAAGCCCGTGCGCCACAACTACTGAAGCCCACACACCTAGAGCCCATGCTCCGCAAAGAGAGAAGCCACCGCAATGAGAAGCCCGTGCACCGCAACGAAGAGTAGCCCCCACTCACTGCAACTAGAGAAAGCCTGCGTGCAGCAAAAAAGACCCAACGCAGCCAAAAAATAAAAATAATTAAAAAAAAAAAAGTGGCTGCCAGGGAGAACCATCCCCAAGGAACTCATGGCTTTTCCTCTTATTTGGGGGAAGTGAAAGATTATTCAGGGGCCCTCGGGAGCCAGGGTAGCTGGACCAGGCAGGGCCCAGGTAGATTTGCCTTCATTTGCATATTTACAATTAGGGTAGGAAAGAGCAGGCAGACAGTGATCTGCTGCCACCATTTTTTTTTTTTTTTTTTGGTGGGTTTTTTGTTTGTTTGTTTTTTGCGATACACGGGCCTCTCACTGTTGTGGCCTCTCCCGCTGCGGAGCACAGGCTCCGGACGCGCAGGCTCAGCGGCCATGGCTCACGGGCCCAGCTGCTCCGCGGCATGTGGGATCTTCCCGGAACGGGGCACGAACCCGTGTCCCCTGCGTCGGCAGGCGGACTCTCAACCACTGCGCCACCAGGGAAGCTCTGCTGCCACCATTTTTAATTATTCTCCACCGTCTGGAAAGTTTCCTACTTAAAACATCAGCATGTCCATCCCCACATTCTGACTGAAGAGCCAGGCACATGGAGTAGAGCTTGCTAGAGAAATAAACTCGAGACAGCCAAGAGGCGTCCCCAAGGGCCACCAACTGGGCCTGTCGGCTGACGGCTGATTCACACAGGGAACACACAGATTCCTCTCGTACTTGGGTTGGGTATATTAAGAGAGGCCCTAGCTCAGGCTATCCACCTCCGCCCGTACTCAACCTGAGCAAACTAGGGGAAGAAGGCAAATAAATGAGTTTTTGCAGTAAGCCGTTCCTCAGAAACAGGATGCGTGATCTCTGCTGTCCTGGTTTCTGCACACCCCTACCCCACTGAGGGGTGAGGGAGTAGGTGACGGGTCCCAGCGATGGGCCTCTGTAACACCATGTAATACCAGGAAGAGCCTTACCTTCCACACTTGCGAGAAGCTGAGGCCAGGCCAGGAGCTCTGCTCTGCGCATCCTCATCCCCAAGCACCTCTTTCCTGTTCTCGCGGGACCTGCCTTATAACCCCGCTCTGCGCTAGCGTCCAGCCTATTTTGCATGAGTCAACAAAGACTTTCCAAGGACCACCTGCACAAGGGCACGTGAGAAGAACTTAATGGATGATGATTTGATTCAGGTGAATTAAATCAAGGCCATCAAGGTGAATGAGAAACACCCAGCACTCAAATATCCCTGTTTGCCAGCAAATAATATTCACAAGGGGGTGTTCCAAATGGTCTTCAAAGTGGAGAAGGAAAATAACAACATAAAAGTCAAGAGTTCCCAGAAAATGTACAGATAAACAGAAAATACAAATCTAACCCCAATTGCACCACTTGAAGTGAACACTGCCCACACTTCGCCACAAAATTACCCCTAAACCGAATAAACACAGCCTAGGCAAACGCTGATATCTAGGTTACCTGCTATATTCCAATATACTTTCTCTCTGTCTCTCTCTGTCTCTCTCTGTCTCTCTGTCTCTCTCTCTCTCTCTCTCTCTCTCTCCCTCTCTCTCTCCACACACACACACACACACACACACACACACACACACACACTCAGCTAGAGCTATATATGTTAGTACAAAATCTCATTTTACTAATTGAAAGTGGTATTTTTAAATGACATCTAAAAATGTGTGGTGCTTTCTCTCTGCCCAGGAGGCCAGCCTCCATCACAGCCTCTCAGCACCCCAGGAGGCTGCCTGTGACCTCACACAGGTGAAGGCAGCCCAGGAAGAAAACCAAACCTCAGAGGGAGAGGCCAGACGGAGTCTGAACTCACAGCGGGTCTTCAGAGGTGACCAGAGGCGGCAGGCACCTGCATCCGATGCTCAGTGTGCAACCCCGCCCTCGCCTGCTGATGCATCCAGGCCTTGGAGTAAGAGCCAGGGGCCAGGTGTGCCCCAAGGAATGAAAACTCCCTAGCTGAATTCAACACTGCTCTCACTGACATGGAGCAGGGACAAAGGAGACCAAATGGACAAATGAAGAAGCCTTCCTGCCGAGGGAAATCCAAGTGATGTCAGGGCCTGGGCCCAAAGAAAGGAACCCCAGAAATCCCGAGGGAGAGAAATGGCGGGAGAAGTGATTCCTCCTGGGTGTGTGGGCATATTAAAGGCTACAGAACTTGCAACACAGCAGGTAGGGCCAGAGTCACGTGGCAGAGGGGGTTTAGTTTTAGCAAAGCATCAGCCACTACATTAGATTTAATATTGCTGATACGAATTTAATTGGCTTTGTAGTTTTGTGTGGTTTTAATCTGTAAACTTGTTTTGGTTTTATAGTTGTAAGAGAGCTATAAGCTTTATATTCAGGTTTTTGTTTGTAAAGTGTTCTGAGAGTAAAAATGGAAGGGTGGAGCTGTCTATGCTGAAGAATTTTTCCTTCTGGCTGTTCAACACCACCACCCCCAACCTCCCACGAAACAGGCTTGACTGCGGGATTGGGCCATACCTGCCCACCCCTGAGATAGGAAATAGGATAGGGCATTCACCTGTCCCCAACCCTGACCTTTGTTCTAGATTCTTGAGTGCCCGCTGTAGCCAACCCTTTCTTCTAGACACTGTCTCTCCCTACCATTTCCATGGATGCCTTTAATTCCTTGGTTTCCGTCTCCCTTGGGTTCCACCTCTTCTTCTGCTCACCCTCTGGAGGGCCTGGGCAAGAAGGAAGGGGGCTTTGGATCCTGCTGGCAGAGCATCCACCAGACAGCCTGATCTTTTCAGTGCCCAGATGGGACCCCTCCTAACACTGCTGTGCCAAAAGGGTTTCTGTCTCTTACTTCACCTTGGCCACATTCCCAAATATCCCCTCTGTTTTCTGTCTTCAGTGTGGGCCAGGCCCCAGGAAGGGGTTGGAGAAGGGAAGAATCCTATGCTGGTACAGACTTGCTTAGGCAATATTATAACTGACAATAGGCTTTCAACCTTAGAGGAGCTCCAGAAATTTTTAACCTTAAAAGAGTACATACATCACTTTTTGTATGGGGTCACAGGTCTTATTAGGGATGTTGTACTTTAAGTGCAGTGGGAAATCTTTGAAGGGTCTTAAGCATGGAGAGTGACATGGTCTAGTAGATGTTTTAAAAAGAATTCAGTGGGAGAAACTTCCTGTAATGGTGGCAGTATGAAGTAATTGCATGAACCTTCCTGCAGATAACAATTATGAAATCTGGACAAGATTAAAAAAACATACATTTACAGGCCCTGAGAAGTACCTCAAAACAGAAGCCAGGGGAGAGTTTACTCTTAAAAAACTACAATTGGAAGAGGTAAGAATCATGATGGTGCTCTCAAACCCCCATGGCTAGAGTAGGTGGAAAACCACAGCCTCACCACGTTTAGGTTGCAGAGAGTAGAGTTCAGAACTGAAAGAATAGGTGTAAATTTAATGGGGAAATTCTGGAAGTGAGAGAATTTCAGAAGGCCTAAGATCCAAAATCTGAGCATAAAGTCTGTCCAAATCTTTAGCCAAATGCTAGAGGACCTTGTGAAAAAACTAGGCAGGGACCAGAGAGGAAGCTACCCTTGAAAAACAGAGCTGCACTAGGCTGGGAAGATATGTGAATGTGCTGCTTTTAAAAAACTGAGTGAATTTCCCAACCTGTGTGCAACACATGTAGCAGAAAGTTAAAACCTTACTGGCTTGAGGTGTCAGAGAACAGAGCCCAGGACTGACACAACAGCTAGAAATTTAGGGGACAATCCATGGAAACAAGAGGATTATAGAAAAATGAGCACCAAAATCTAAATGAAAGCTGCCCAAATCCTTGGATGATTGCCAAATTACAGAGGTGCAGGGAGACACCTAGGAGCCAGACTTAAAAAAAAAAAAAAAAGCAGCAGCTGGAAGCTGTAGGAAGTGAGCAGAGAGATCTTCCACTGCACACTGTGGAAGAGAAGGAGTTTGCAGGAAACAGGAAAATGTGATTTTTACTCGGGGAGGAAAAAAAGGCAAACTAACAAGTGATTCTGAATGGGGCATAGATGTTGGATTTAGCAAACAGATTTCACGGCAGCTTTTATACATACAACAAAAGAAGAATGTGTTCAGAGATTTAAAGAAAAAAGTGGTTTTAATTAGGGAAGAGAAAGGAAATATCAACAGAGAAATGGAAATTATATATTTTAAAAAACTAAATGGAAATTACAAAGCTGAAAAGTACAATCATTGAAATGAAAAATTCACTGGCTGAGCTCAACAGTAGATTGGAGAAGCAGAAAGAAAGAACTACTGAAGATAGAGTAACAGAGCTCAATTTGAAAAGGGGGAAAAAAAATTGAAGAAAAATGAACAGAGCTTTGGAGACCTGAGGGATAACATCAAGAAGTACAAAATTTGTGTAACTAGAGGGACAGACGAGAGGAGAGAGCAATAAAAAGGTGTTAAAAGGTATTTAAATACAAACTAGCCAAAAGCTCCCCAAATTTGGTGAAAAACTAACTTCAAGAGCTAAGAATCTCAAATCCCAGACAGCAAAACACAAAGAAAACCACTTCTAGGCATATAATAGCCAAACTCATGAAAGTCAAAGATAAAGGGAAAACCTTGAAAACAGACATAAAAAAAAAAAAAGATACCATACATACAGAAGAACAGCGATACAACTAATGGCTGATTTCCATCAGAAATGATGGAGGTCAGAAGAACAACACATTCAAAGTGCTGAAAGAAAACATTATCACCAATAATTCTATATGTAGCAAACTATAATAAGACATTTTAAGACAAATAATTAAGGAGATAATTTATCACCAGGAGTCCTTCATGACAAGAAATGGTAAAGGAAATTTTTCAGGCTAAAGGGAAAGAAGAAAACTGGAACTGTAAATATGTGGGTCAATTAAAAATTACATATGTATTTTGAGAGGTTATAAAGTATACACATAAAATTGATGACAATAGCATTAAGGATAGTGGGGGTGGTAGGTAAATGGAAATGTATTATTGCAATATTCCTAAATTTTACCTAAAGTAATTCATTAACTCTAAGTAGACTCATAAAGATATGCATATGTATACATATCACATACATAGGAACATAAGGAAGATATACATTGTAATCTCTAGAGCAACCACTAAAAGTTGTGTAAAGAGAGATAGCTAGAAAGCCAATAAACATGGATTAAAATGGAATATTTTAAAAGTATATGATTGGCATTTTGGGGAGACTGCTTAAGTTTAGATGATGCTTCTTTAGTGGCTGATGATGATTTAGATATTTTCAGTTTAAAGTAATTTTCATACCACTTCGGTGGACTATGAATTCCAATATTTCCCCCATCTGAAATTTCTCTAAAAGTTTCAAAACACGTTGCTGGATAGATGGCTGTAGAGAGAAGACTTGGGTTGGAAGTTAGGAGGTTTAAAACCCACATTGATGAGAGTTCCTTCAGTGTGAAATGGAAGAAGTTCTCCAACCTGAGGCTTTACCAAACTCCAGATCACTACCAGCCATGTGGCTGACAGGGTCTTGGTGCTCCAGACCCAGGTGTCAGGCCTGAGCCTCTGAGGTAGAGAGTCGAATTCAGGACATTGGACCACCAGAGACCTCCTGGCCCCACATAATATCAATCGGCGAGAGATCTCCCAGAGATCTCCATCTCAACGCTAAGACCCCGCTCCACTCAACAGCCAGCAAAATCCAGTGCTGGATGCCCCATGCCAAACAGCTAGCAAGACAGCAACAAAACCCCACCCATTAGTAGAGAGGCTGCCTAAAATCATAATAAGGTCACCTGAAAACACACCACCAGACATGGTCCTGCCCACCAGAAAGATAAGATCCAGCTTCATCCACCAGAACACAGGCACCAGTCTCCTCCACCAGGAAGCCAACACAACCCACTGAACCAACCTTAGCCACTAGGGGCAGACACCAAAAACAACGGGAACTACGAACCTGCAGCCTGCAAAAAGGAGACCACAAACACAATAAGTTAAGCAAAGTGAGAAGACAGAGAAACACACAGCAGATGAAGGAGCAAGGTAAAAACCCATCAGACCAAACAAATGAATAGGAAATAGGCAGTCTACCAGAAAAATAACTCAGGGTAATGAAAATAAAGATGATCCAAAATCTTGGAAATAGAATGGAGAAAATTAAAAAAAGTTTAACAAGGACCTAGAAGAACTAAAGAGCATGCAAACAATGATGAACAACACAATAAATGAAATGAAAAATTCTCTAGAAGGAATCAATAGCAGAATAACTGAGGCAGAAGGACGGATAAGTGAACTGGAAGATAAAATAGTGGAAATAACTACCACAGAGCAGAATAAAGAAAAAAGAATGAAAAGAATTGAGGACCGTTTCAGAGACCTCTGGGACAACATTAAATAAACCAACATTCGAATTATCAGGGTCCCAGAAGAGAAAAAGAAAGAGACTGAGAAAATATTTGAAGAGATTATAGTTGAAAACGTCCCTAATATGGGAAAGGAAATAGTCAGTCAAGTCCAAGACGTGCAGAGAGTCCCATACAGGATAAATCCAAGGATAAACAATGCCAAGACACATATTAATCAAACTATCAAGAATTAAAGGTGGATAGACCCAGAGTCTGTCATACAGAGTGAAGTAAGTCAGAAAGAGAAAGACAAATACCGTATGCTAACACATATATATGGAATTTAAGAAAAAAAAATGTCATGAAGAACCTAGGGGTAAGACAGGAATAAAGACACAGACCTACTAGAGAATGGACTTGAGGATATGGGGAGGGGGAAGGGTAAGCTGTGACAAAGCGAGAGAAGCATGGACATATATATACTACCAAACGTAAGGTAGATAGCTATTGGAAAGCAGCCACATAGCACAGGGAGATCAGCTCAGTGCTTTGTGACCACCTGCAGGGGTGGGATAAGAAGGGTGGGAGGGAGGGAGACGCAAGAGGGAAGAGATATGGGAACATATGTATATGTATAACTGATTCACTTTCTTATAAAGCAGAAACTAACACACCATTGTAAAGCAATTATACTCCAATAAAGATGTAAAAAAAAGAATTAAATACAAAGAAAAAATATTAATGCACCAAGGAAAAAGCAACAAATAACATACAAGGGAATCCACATAAGGTTAACAGCTGATATTTGAGCAGAAACTCTGCAAGCAAGAAGGGAGTGCCAGGACATATTTAAAATGATGAAAGGGAAAAACCTATAACCAAGATTACTTAACCCAGCAAGGATCTCATTCAGATTCAATGGAGAAATTAAAACCTTTACAGACAAGCAAAAGTTAAGAGAGTAGAGCATTACCAAACCAGCTTTACAACAAATGCTAAAGGAACTTCTCTAGGCAGGAAACACAAGAGAAGGAAAAGACCTACAATAACAAACCCAAAACAATTAAGAAAATGGTAATACAAACATACATATCTATAATTACCTTAAATGTAAACGGATTAAATGCTCCCACCAAAAGACATAGACTGGCTGAATGGATACAAAAACAAGACCTGTATACATGCTGTCTACAAGAGACCCACTTCAGACCCAGGAACACATACAGACAGAAAGTGAGGGGATGGAAAAAGATATTCCATGCAAATGGAAATCAAAAGAAAGTTGGAGTAGCAATTCTTATATCAGACAAAATAGACTTTAAAAAAAAGACTATTACAAGAGACAAAGAAGGACACTACATAATGATCAAGGGATCAATCCAAGAAGAAGATATAATGATTGTAAATATTTATGGACCCAACATAGGAGCACCTCAGTACATGAGGAAAATGCTAACAGCCATAAAAGGGGAAATCAACAGTAACACAATAATGGTAGGGGACTTTAATACCCCACTTTCACCAACGGAAAGATCATCCAAAATGAAAATAAATAAGGAAACACAAGCTTTAAATGACACATTAAACAAGATGGACTTAATTGACATTTATAGGACATCCATCCAAAACAACAGAATACATTTTCTTCTCAAGTGCTCATGGAACATTCTCCAGGATAGATGATATCCTGGATCACAAATCAAACCTTGGTAAATTCAAGAAAATTGAAATTGTATCAAGTATCTTTTCCGACCACAACGCTATAAGACTAGATATCAGTTACAGGAAAAAACAGTAAAAAATACAAACACATGGAGGCTAAATAATATGCTATTAAATGATCATGAGATCACTGAAAAAATCAAAGTTGAAATCAAAAAATACCTTGAAATGAATGACAATGAAAACACAATGACACAAAACCTATGGGATGCAGCAAAAGCAGTTCTAAGAGGGAAGTTTATAGCAATACAATCCTACCTCAAGAAACAAGAAACATCTCAAATAAACAACCTAACCTTACACCTAAGCAGTTAGAGAAAGGAGAACAAAAAAACCCCAAAGTACCAGAAGAAAAGAGTTCATAAAGATCAGATCAGAAATAAATGAAAAAAAATGAAGGAAACAATAGCAAAGATCAATCAAACTGAAAGCTGGTTCTTGGAGAAGATAAACAAATTGATAAACCATTAGCCAGACTCAACAAGAAGAAAAGGGAGAAGGCTCAAATCAACAGCATTAGAAATGAAAAAAGAGAAGTAAAAACTGACACTGCAGAAATACAAAGGATCATGTGAGATTACTACAAGCAACTATATGCCAATAAAATGGACTACCTGGAAGAAATGGACAAATGCTTAGAAAAGCACAACCTTCCGAGACTGAACCAGGAAGAAGTAGAAAATATGAACAGACCAGTCACAAGCACTGATATTGAGACTGTGATTAAAAATCTTCCAACAAACAAAAGCCCAGGACCAGATGGCCTCACAGGTGAATTCTATCAAACATTTAGAGAAGAGCTAACAGCTATCCTTCTCAAACTCTTCCAAAATATAGCAGAGGGAGGAACACTCCCAAACTCATTCTATGAGGCCACCATCACCCTGATACCAAAACCAGACAAAGATATCACACAAAAAAGAAAACTACAGGCCAATATCACTGATGAACATAGATGCAAAAATCCTCAACAAGGTACTAGCAAACAGAATCCAACAGCACATTAAAAAGATCATACAACATGATCAAGTGGGGTTCATCCCAGGAATGCAAGGATTCTTCAAAATATGCAAATCAATCATTGTGATACACCATTTTAACAAACTGAAGGAGAAAAGCCATATGATAATATCAATAGGTGCGGAAAAAGCTTTTGACAAAATTCAATACCCATTTATGATAAAAAGTCTCCAGAAAGTAGGCATAGAGGGAACTTACCTCAACATAATAAAGGCAATATATGACAAACCCACAGCCAACAATGTTCTCAATGGTGAAAAACTGAAACCATTTCCTCTAAGACCAGGAACAAGACAATGTTGTCCACTCTCACCACTACTATTCAACATAGTTTTGGAAGTTTTAGCCACAGCAATCAGAGAAGAAAAAGAAATAAAAGGAATCCAAATCAGAAAAGAAGAAGTAAAACTGTCACTGTTTGCAGCTGACATGACACTACATAGAGAATCATAAAGATGCTACTAGAAAACTACTAGAGCTAATCAATGAATTTGATAAAGTAGCAGGATACAAAATTAATGCACAGAAACCTCTTGCATTCCTATACACTAATGATGAAAAATCTGATAGGAAAATTAAGGAAACATTCCTATTTACCATTGTAACAAAAAGAATAAAATACCTAAGAATAAACCTACCTATGGAGACAAAAGACCTGTATGCAGAAAACTATAAGACACTGCTGAAAGAAATTAAAGATGATACAAACAGATGGAGAGATATCCCATATTCTTGGATTTGTAGAATCAACATTGTGAAAATGACTATATGACCCAAAGTAATGTACAGATTCAGGGCAATCCCTATCAAACTACCCCTGGCATTTTTTCAGAACTAGAACAAAACATTTCATAATTTCTATGGAAATACAAACGATCCTGAATAGCCAAAGCAATCTTGAGAACGAAAAACAGAGCTGGTGGAATCAGGCTCCTGGACTTCAGACTATACTGCAAAGCTACACTAATCAAGACAGTACGTTACTGGCACACAAACAGAAATATAGATCAATGGAACAGGATAGAAAGCCCAGAGATGAACCCATGCACATATGGCCACCCCATCTTTTTTTTTTTTTTTTTTTGCGGTATGCGGGCCTTTCACTGTTGTGGTCTCTCCTGTTGCGGAGCAGGGAGACGTGCAGGCTCAGCGACCATGGCTCACGGGCCCAGCCGCTCCACGGCATGTGGGATCTTCCCAGACTGGGGCCCGAACCCGTGTCCCCTGCATCGGTAGGTGGACTCTCAACCACTGTGCCACCAGGGAAGCCCCAGTCACCTTATTTTTGATAAAGGAGGCAAGAATATACAATGGAGAAAAGACAGCCTCTTCAATAAGTGATGCTGGGAAAACTGGACAGCTACATGTAAAAGAATGAAATTAGAACACTCCCTAACACAAAAATAAACTCAAAATGGATTAAAGGCCTAAATGTAAGGCCAGACACTTTAAAACTTTTAGAGGAAAACATAGGCAGAACACTCTATGACATAAATCACAGCAAGATCCTTTTTGACCCACCTCCTAGAGAAATGGAAATAAAAACAAAATAAACAAACGGGACCTAATGAAACTTCAAAGCTTTTGCACAGCAAAGGAAACCATAATCAAGACCAAAAGACAACCCTCAGAATGGGAGAAAATATTTGCAAACGAAGCAACTGACAAAGGATTAGTCTCCAAATATACAAGCAGCTCATGCAGCTCAATATCAAAAAAACAAACAACGCAATCCAAGAATGGGCAGTAGACCTAAATAGACATTTCTCCAAAGAAGACATATAGATTGCCAACAAACACATGAAAGGATGCTCAACATCACTAATCATTAGAGAAATGCAAATCAAAACCACAATGAGTTATCACCTCACACCAGTCAGAATGGGCATCATCAAAAAATCTACAAACAATAAATGCTGGAGAGGGTGTGGAGAAATGGGAACCCTCTTGCACTGTTGGTGGGAATGTAAATTGATACAGCCACTATGGAGAACGGTATGGAGGTTCCTTAAAAAACTACAAATAGAACTACCATATGACCCAGCAATCCCACTTGTGGGCATATACCCTGAGAAAACCATAATTCAAACAGAGTCATGTACCACAATGTTCATTGCAGCACTATTTGCGATAGCCAGGACATGGAAGCAACCTAAGTGTCCATCATTGGTTGAATGGATAAAGAAGATGTGGCACATATATGCAATGGAATATTACTCAGCCATAAAGAGAAATAAAACTGAGTTATTTGTAGTGAGGTGGATGGACCTAGAGACTGTCAAACAGAGTGAAGTAAGTCAGAAAGAGAAAAACAAATACCATATGCTAACACATATACGGAATAAAAAAAAATGGTTCTGAAGAACCTAGGGGCAGGACAGGAATAAAGACGCAGACGTAGAGAATGGACTTGAGGACACGGGGAGGGGGAAGGGTAAACTGGGACGAAGTGAGAGAGTGGCGTGGACATATATACACTACCAAACGTTAAAATAGATAGCTAGTGGGAAGCAACCACATAGCACAGGGAGATCAGCTCAGTGCTTTGTGACCACCTAGAGGGGTTGATAGGGAGGGTGGGAGGGAGACACAAGAAGGAGGGGCTATGGGGATATATGTATATGTATAGCTGATTCACTTTGTTATACAGCAGAAACCAACACACCATTGTAAAGCAATTATGCTCCAATAAAGGTGTTAAAAAATGTATATATACATATATATATATTTACATATATATATGATTAACACAAAAGAAAGTTGGAAAAGAGGAACTAAGAAACAAAACCCAGATGAGACAAATAGAAGACAAATAGCACCATGGCAAACTAAAATAAAACCATTTCAGTAATTACAGTAAATGCAAATGGAGCAAATATTCCAGTCAAAAAGCAGAGATTGTCAGACTGGATTAGATAAAGCAAGAATAAAGTCTATGCTGCCTAAAGAAACATACTTTAAATATAAAGACACATACTAAAAATAAATGAATAAGATACACCATGCAAAGGGTAAGCATGAGACAGCTGGAGTGGCTATATTAATGCTAGATAAAGTAGACTTGAAAATGAGTATATCACCAGGCATTAAAAAAAAAATCCAGAATGACAGCGAAGAGCTCAATACTTTGAGAAATATAAGAATGCTAAAAGTCTATTTTAAATGGGAGCAGTTTGTTGTATGTAATTATACCTCAGTAAGGTGGGGTTTTTTTAAGCACAGTGGATGCAGAGGGGTGGAGGGATAGAAAGGTAACGGGCTAGAATAGAGGCAGAATGGGGCTGTAATGCAAAGAGGAAAGGCAGGTTTATCGGGAGAAATATTGATTTCAGGCTTAGATGTGTTCAGTTTGAGACGCCTGTCAGACTCACGGGGTAGATATTGGTACCTGCTGGATGTGCAGATGACAGGTCACTGGCGTTAGTCAGAAAGAGGCTGTAGAGCAGGAGGCGCCGGCTCAGAACTAAATTCTGGGCTTCATTTAGAGGCGGGAGAAGGAAGAGGTCAGGAGCCCTCGCGGGAGACTAAGAAGAAATGGCCAGAGAGGAGGGAGGGAACCCGGGAGTCCAGAGAAAAGGGTGTTTTAAGGAAAAGGGCATGGCCAGCAGCAGAAAGTGCTGCTGAAAAGCCAGGTGTGAGCCTGGTGCGGTGGGGAGGCGGCGGGCAGGCGCCGGGTGTCTGTCCCAGGGCTGATGGACCGATCCTGGGAGGAGTGCAGGCCAGGGCTGCGGCCTCGCACTCTGCCCTTGGCCAGGTCTGCTGGCCAGGTAAGCAGTTGGCAAACCTTTGCTGAGCCCCACCTCAGTGATCTCCCTCTGCTGCTTGGTCCTTGGGGCACAGAGAAGACCCGATCCAATCCCTGCCCCCCACCCAGGAGCTCCCAGTCTGGGACACATAGATGGATAACTGCACTGCCCGGTGTGGGAGCTCCTAGATTTTGGAGGTGAACTGGGGAGCAGGGAAAACCTCAAAGAGGAGGAGTGTTTGACCAGGGCCAAGAAGAAGGAGTAGGAGTAAGGATCTTCCAGATGGCGAAAGGGAGGTTGAGTTTGTTCTGCTTGAGCCGAAGGGTGGACGCAAGATCTATGGATGGGTGGAGGTCCCAAGCAGGCAGATGTTCACCCCACACAGGTTTCTCACAGCTGCGTCTGGCCAGGGTGCAAGGGGCTTCCTGGGGAGGGGTGAGGACCTGTGCAGGTGTGGATAGGTGCGCCAGCAGAGGCTGAGCACCCATAAGGAGGAAGACTGCAGAAGGTCTGACCTACCCCCACCCCCCGAGAGCTGGGTCACTGGAAACGCAGGCTTGCCAGATTCGATCCCCATGCACGCTGCAGCCCTGACAGTTTTATCAGACATGTGCAGTCCAGCTGCAGAGGCCTGGCCGGGATGGGGCCCCAGCATCTGCCTCTTCAGAACCCCTACTCTCCTGGCCCTGGCCCAGCCACCGAGGCACTCCCTGCTGAAATGAAGTACCTCTAATGTGGAGAGGCCTGAGAAGAGGAGGTTTTCAGGCTGTAAGGTGTACGGGGTTGGGGAAACATGCAGACAGAAGGTCCAGGAGTACAGGTGGGGTCTGGGGGTGCCCGGATCTGCGGGGAGGCCCTGGTTCTGGTCACACAACTTACAGCCATAGACAGCGTCTTAGAGAAGTTGCAAGCAAGGCCTGTTGAGAAACAGATTTCATCTGGGACAGTCAGGCTTCATCGGGACAAGGTGCGTCAGTATCCTCACGTGGCGTTCTGTCAGTTGGGATGCACAAAGGCGCAACTTAATATATGCAGATACATTTGCCGTTTGTAGAACCGCTACAGGTTTGCCAAAAACACAGGACTTCTGACAAATTTATTTTGTGTGATTGTCATAAGAGAAGAGAACAAAATCAATGGTGCATTTATAGTTCAACCTTCTGCTTTATCGCTTATATCCCTGACAGGAGAAAACTTCCATCTTGAGAATACATTGACGAGAACCAAATCTTCCACTTACCACTTTACACAATCTGACGACTGGCAGCATTTTCCACAGATTATCGCCTGGCTCTGTCCATTTCAAATATTGCTTCTCCACCCCTGCCCACATGCTGCCAGTGCCAGACTCTGTAGGACAAGTTGATCGCACAATATGACACGTGGCCCTGCACTGCGGTGTCGTGATGCGGGGTACGCCTGTGCAGGGGGCAGGGGGAGTATCCTGGAAGCCATTCCACCCCAGGGTGGTCAACACTAACGGAACTCGGCATGAAGGGACTGCAACCATGTACACTCCTGGATCCAAGTGAAACTCAAACTCAACTCAACTTCCCCTCTCTCAGATTCCAAAAATATCTACAGCCACTCCAGAGGAAGCAGTGTAGTGGAAGTCAAAGTGGGGAGACACGCAGAGGTCTGAACCAACTGGAGTTAAAACATTATATTCTTGCAATTTTCACAAAAACATATAATCCTGTGAACACATTGCTAGACCCACCCTCTCACCCCTACCCGAGCCTTGAAAGGAGCTCGGGCCAAAGCGGGATGGAAGTTCCAGCTGCATTAGCTCCTCAGGAAATCAGCGTCCGGTTTCTTCAGGTTCCTTCTCCAGCTCAGTTGAACCCTGTCCCTCTCTGCTCCACACCCTTCCGTGGTTCCCCATTGCCCTCAGGGAAAAGCTGGACATTCAGTGTCACGGGGGCTTCATTAGCTTCCCTTGTACCTGAGGAGCTCCAGGGGGCGGGCTTTTGGGGAAAAGCAAAGATAGGGAGATAGTGGGTGAGATCTGAGGACAGCAGGGATGACAGGCTTGGGGGGGCAGTAACCCCCAGGGGCACCTGTGGGGAGAAGGCTTTGTAGATCCCAAGGAAACCCCTGGCACTCACCTGATGAGGGCGCGTGGTTCAGGGCAGTACCCACATTCTGACGCCTGCATCTCCCCCTGCTGAGGCCAGAGCAGAGCCCCCATTTTCCTGTGAAATTTCTCTCTGGACTGTAGGGCGGGGGCTGGGGATGCGGAGTATGGGTGAGGCAGCGGGAGCGCAGTGGAAAGGACCCCGGCCCTAAAATCCACAGACCTGAGTTCAAGCGCCTGCTCTACGCTTTACTGTCTGCATGACCCTGGCCAAGTGACAACATCTCTGAATTTCAGTGCCCTCATCTAGAAATCAGGGAATACTTGTTTCATCTCCAGGCTCTTGTGAGAGACATATGAAACAAGTGTCATGAGGGTACACGCACACAGTAGGGCCTCACTGCTCCCAGCCCGGCAGAAGACACTGTGCTCCTTTCCCCGTCTGGACCCTGAATGACTGCTGAACCGCCTCCGTAGGTTAAGCAATCATGTTGACTTTATTTATTAACTTCACAAACTCCTCTGAAGAGTAACTGTCACTTCGCCCCATCCCAAAGCCCCACACAGTCCTTGATTTCCGGTGCTGGCTGCCCCCTCACCCCTCTGTGTGGGGAGAGTGTGTTGGGCGGGGACCCAGGAGCCAGATGAGCTCTGCGCTGGGCCAGGCCTCAGCCTCCCGCCTGAACCTCGAAGGGTGAGCCGGCCGGATGAGCCCAAAGCGGCCCCTCCCATGGGCCTCTGGTTCCCGTGATCATCCTTCTCGTGTTCTCCGGACCAGCCTCCTCCAAACCCCTCTCAGCACCGCTCCTGGGTCTTCTCTGGAGACGCCCTGTCTGCCCGTCACACCTCCGGGCACCCGCCTGGCCACCTGCCTGGGCCTTACTTACTCAAGTTTGGAGGCTGAGGAGTGGTCTGAGGGGGTGTGAGTGCTCGCAGGGTCCCCAGAGAGCTGGCACTGACCCAGCTGGTGACACCTGGACCTGGTTTGCCCCTGGGGCCCCCTCCGTCCAGGTGGCCATGGGACTCAGGCTAGGTCTCTTCACTTGCTAAGCCTGTTTTCTGAGAGGCTGAATGGGGCTATTGAGACGTTCACAGGAAAGGGCCTATCCCTGCTCAGGGAAGGAGCCCCTGAGTCCTCGCTGACAGGGTGCTTGTCAGCGTCCCCTGTAGAGGCTGCCCAGGCTCTTCAAAACCAGGCGCCCCGTGGTGGGCCCTCCCAGTGGGGGACGATCAGTCCGGGGCCCACAGTGCGGTTGTCCACCGCCTTCGCCTGGGAATGTTCTCCATCCCCACTCTGTGTGATCCTGGAAGTCACCTGGGCTCTTTCCTCCCATCTCATCGGTATTCTGGGCAGCATTTTACCTTTTACATTCAGCACTCCTTTCCTTGGAGTCTTGCAGTACTGTGCATCCTCTGAGCTATGAATCGTTCCATCTTACAGATGAAGAAACCAAGGCTCAGAGAAGGGGGGGGGTGGGCCCAGCATACTGAGTGGTAAGGGGCATAGTCCACCCAGCTCAAAACCAAAGCCATCCTCTCTCCACCCCTCCTGGGGCCTGGCAGGGGTGACTGGGGTTGCTGAGAGTGGAAATGAATTAACAGAGCCATTCTTCAATGAGGCATTGTGGGCCCCAGAACAGAGGAGTGTTGCAGGGAGGTGGGGACTGCAGCCTGGAATACTCAGGCTATGGGCGTTGAAGGTCGCTCTCGATTCGTGGGAAAGGCCTCCCTCTCTGGCCTGGCGCGTGATCGGGGCTCCAGCACTGCAGCAGGCGGCAGACAGGCACAGCACAGAGGTTGGCAGGGGCCAAGCACGAGGGTTTTCAAATGCTGGGGGAGCAGCTGGGTGCAGAGCCTGAGCAAACAAGGGTTTTAAGCTGGGGCCCAGCCTCCGTGCAGGCATTCCGAGGGCACTGACCATGCAGAGGCCCTGTGCTCAGCACAAGGGCTGTGCCCGTTTCTCCTACAGCGGGCGCACGGCAGGCTCCAGCCAGGTGGGAGCCGGACAGCTGAGTTCTGGTCCTGGTTGGGCCTTTAGTCCCCTGTGTTGACCCTCCCTGCACCTGAGTGTCACACCTACTGAGGAGGGGGACATTCCCTGCCCTGTTAGCCGCTTTGGGCTCCCGGGAGCTGAGGCAGACTGCCCAGAGCCCCAGCTGGGCTCTTCCTAGCTTCCTTCCCCGCCACAGTGGGTATCAGACCCTCCCTGTCCTTCCTCCTGGGTCAAGGGGATGAATGCTGAGGCCCTCTGTAAACATGAAGTGCGGGACTCATGAGGCATCCTTACCGAGCAGGGAAATAGAAACATTTTTCTCTGGACCTGGTCTCCAGTCATGTTTGGATTATAAGATTTATGGATCTTAGCTGTTTCTTGTTCAGTCACTCATCCATCCCTCTATCCATCCAACAGCCACCAACCGGCCCCAGGAGCTGCAGCTAAAACCCGGACACACGACCCAGAGCCAGCCTCATGCCCTCCGCCCAGTCCAAGTCCTGTAAGCACTTCGTTAGCCCTAGAGACGACCTGGGGTTCCCGCACTCCACTTTCCAAATGTGGAAACTGAGGTCCAGAGAGAGGCAGGACAGAACCGGAGGCTGATCTGACCAGTTCCAGCCCTCAGCCTCACCCCTCCCAACCCTCTCCGCAGGCTGATCTCTGACCCTGGCCTGGGCCTGCCTGGGGTTTCTCAGGCTTGGAGTGAGTCCAGTGGGACAGGGGCCAGGCCACCTCCCAGGCTGGGAGCAGCACAGCCCCTACCCACCCGCTGGAGCTCAGGCTCAGGCAGGGGTGCGGAGAGCGGGGGGTGGGGGGTGGAGGGAGGGGGCCGCCGAGGCCCAGCCCCCCTGCTCTCCAGCACACGATATTATCTCTGGCCTTGGCTCAGCGCTCAGAGCAGGATGCAGCTTTCAACACCTCTCTCCCCTCGGGCGGGCTCGGGGCTTTTTGAGTTTCTCACGGCGTGGACGGAGGGGCGGGGCTTGGGCAGAGGAGGGCCCCAACCAAGGCCACCCCCCCCTCCAGGCGGCCAGTCCTCAGACAGTCACAGCCCGTAATGTGGGAGGGGGAAGGGCCACGGTGCCTGAGAAGAAAGGGCTCCCAGGAGTGGTTCCTCTGACCATCTCCCCCATCTCCTCCCCCTTCTGTTGTCCATAATCCAGGGCGCCTGTTCAAGGAATTCTCCCCCCACCACCCCGCCCCGTGTGTTAGTGATTTATTTAGACTCGGCTCATCCCGCCCGCCCAGCATCCCGCCCGCATGGCGGCGGGTGACAGACCCCTCCCCACCCGCTGCCCCCTTACCCCATCCCTGGGGCCGTTTTCATCTCCAGCCCGGCAGGCTTGGCCCTGCTCCAGGCTGCGCCAGATGGTGGGGGCTCTGCCGGACGCTGCAGGCTTTCAGGGAACCCCGGAATCTCACTTCTGGTACCCAGCCAAACCCCTCATATTCTGTGGACTCTCCTCCTCAATCCTGGTGGGGGCCCTTCCTTCCCAACAGTGGAGGTGACAGGTGATCTTTAAAAGCAAGAGGAAGCCTTCTAGGTCCTTAATCCAATCTTCCCATTGAATAGATGGACTAGAGGCCAAGAGAAGCTAAGGCTGGGAGGCAGTGGGGAGGTCCCAGCCCCGTGTCTGACAAAAAGACCTTTAAGAATATTGAGAACCGTCCCCTCCAACCCCTGCGCCCAACCCACATCTAAACTCTCCCACCAAGAAAGGGTTAATGTCCCCACTTTACACATGAAGAAGTGAGGCTGAGACTGGGAAAGTGGCCCACAGATCATCAAGGTGGGCCAGAGCACCAGCTTGAGCCTGTCTCTCTCCATATCTCTCTCTGTCTCATTCAGGCTGGCCTCCAGCTCCCAGGCCATTCACTGCTCTGTGTGACCAGGACTGTCCCAGCTGCAGGGATTTGCGGCCCAGTGGGAGCCGAGTGGGAGTCTGTGTGTCATGAGCTCACGTGCAGCTCTTGGGTAGGGGACTGGGGGCATGCCTGCCTGAGCCCCCTGGAAACACCAGTGCACCGTGCTCATGACCGCTGTGGGGTGGTGTCCAATCCTTGCCCCTTGGCCCCTCAGCACCTCCCCCAGTCCTGGTGAGCATGAGGAGGGAGCCGGCCCATTCTCCCACACAGCCTGCAACAAGAGAGCACTGGGGTAGGGGCACTTCATGCTGTGGCCTGAGATATTCACTTACCACCAGCTCTGGATCCGGAGATCCATGATCCCAAAGGGGGAGCAGGAAGAAGCTTCTGTGTTTCCGGTTCTTCTCAGCGAGTACCCTTCTCAGCGAGTACCCTTCAGTGACAGGCAAGTCACTGACTCTCTGTGGGTCAGTTTCTCCATCTCAACCTGAGGGGAGGGGAGCAGTTAGATAAGATACCCTCTGGGACCCTCTCTTCCCAGGCAGCCACACCCCACCTGGCCTCCTTCTTCCACTGCCCAGCGTGAGGCCAGGTGCCTGGGGACAGAACCCCACCTGCATCTGCATGCCCACTCGGGGCACAGATGACATGGATGCGCAGCTGAGCTCCTGCCACGTGCCAGGTACAGAATCAAGCCCTGTGCACACCTCCTCTGACTCAAGCCTCAAAGCCACTTTTTTTTTGGCTGCGTTGGGTCTTCGTTGCTGCACGCGGGCTTTCTTTAGTTGCGGCGAGCGGGGGCTACTCTTTGTTGCGGTGCACGGGCTTCTCATTGCGGTGGCTTCTCTTGTTGTGGAGCACAGGCGCCCTCTAGGTGCGTGGACTTCAGTAGTTGCAGCATGTGGGCTCAGTTTTTGTGGCACACAGGCCCTGGGGCGCGCAGGCTTCAGTAGTTGCGGTGTGTGGGCTCAGTAGTTGTGGCTTGCGGACTCTAGAGCACAGGCTCAGTAGTTGTGGCACACGGACTTAGCTGCTCGATAGCATGTGGGATCTTCCCGGACCAGGGATCGAACCCATGTCCCCTGCATTGGCAGGCGATTCTTAACCACTGCGCCACCAGGGAAGTCCAAAGCCACTTTTAAGGTCTGTGTGAATAACCCCATGTGATAGAATGAGGCTCAGAGAGCTTAGATGACTTATCTAAGACCACACAGCTTCTGGGGACACCAGTGTCACCCTCCCTGCCTGCTTGCTTGCCAGGGTTCCCTGGCCAGGGTGGAAGAAGGGTCTGGACCAAGGCAATAGGCAAGCTGCCTCGGTTCTCCAAGTGCAGAGACTGGGCAGTTGGAGGACCAGAAGGTGGAACTGAATTGGGTGATTGGGGTTTGGGTCTGTGGCTACCTAATGGTTTTGGGGGTTCTCCGATTGGGTCTATGAGCTTCTCCCTCCCACAGAAAATCCTTCCTGGTTCTGAACAAACAGAACCCCCTCTGGGAATGGCTTCTTCCATTTGCCTGAAGATAACAAGGCGCCTGGGCTCTCCATCCCTCGGCATGAGGTTGGGAGGCAGGTGGCTCAGGGAGAACCACTTGGCCACTGACCACTCTATGCTCAGCCCTGGCCTCTGGGGAATTCTGGTGCAGCCCTGGGCCCCAGGCAGGCAGCACCCTCCCACCCTGGTCACCACTGTCTGTGGGGGAGCGCTTGGCTGGGAGCAGAAGCCCCGGGGACTGGTCCCTGCTGCGCTGATGCCCTCTCTGCAGCCTGGGAGTCTCCTCCCCGACGTGGACCTGTAGAAGCAGCTGGAGCAGACATACCTGGACTCTGGGGCAGGCATATTTGCCTTCAAGTCTTGCCAGGGACAGGTTAAAACAGATTAGGCTCCAGGTGTCAAACGATCTGACTCAAATCCCAGCATTAGAGTTTACAAGCTGTGTGGCTGTGGGCGAATCACTTCACCTCTCTGAGCCTTGGTTTCCTCATCTGCGGAAGAGGAGTAATAACAGGGACAGACTCATTGGGGTGTTCTGAGGATTGAATGCAAAGGAAATGGCACAAGGAAAGCAGACCACTGGTGTTGACTATTATCATTGCTGTGACTAGTCCTTGAGCCCTCTGGGCCATGGACCCTCTTCATGGGGTGGGATTCCTGATTTAGGTCTCATGGGGTTGTTTCGACCAGCCTCTGTACAAGGTCCCTGCAAGGAACACGGTCCATATGTGTCGGCTCTCCCTTCCCCTCCATTTCCTATCTGTGAAATGGAGAGAGTAAGACCCTTACTTATCCACTCTCTAAAGGGTCACAATATGGGATGTGAAAGTGATAGGAATAAAAAATGAGATCATAATAGGCCCAGAGTCCAGGCATCACTTTTCAGTTAAGGCCCAGAGAGGGAGAGTGACTTGCCCAATGTCACATGGCAGTTAGGGCTGGTTCAGGGTTACAAAGGCAGTTCTTCTGGCTCCAGCTCTTCCTCTGAGTGGTCCTCAAGGGCTGAGCAGACAGAAGTGCCTAGAAATATTTCTCGGATGAGGGTTGAGTAGCCACAGGGTGGGATCATGGAGGTCTTGAACTCTGGATATGATCCAGCAGGCTGGAGGGCGCCCTGGGGGATTTGAGCATTTTGGGGAGCCACCAATTGACCCTGTGAGCAGAGCCCAACCCTGGGAGATGGTGAAGGTGAGAAGGGCCCAAAGATCTGCCTGTCGAGGGAGTGGCTGTGCTGGCTGGAAGCTGCGGGGCAGCCTGGGAACCAGCATGTCCAGGCTCATCCTGGTCCAGATCCCAAACACTGGCCCAAACCCCAGGCTTGGCAGGGTCCTTCCTGCTGCGCCCATCAACACCCCCTTGCTGACCTCTCGCTAGGGAATGAAGGACTGGCTGGGCGTGGCTGACGTCAGGGTCAGGGGCCCCCCGATATCAGACATCCAGAGGCCAGGTCTAGGCCAGATGTCATGGCAGCAGGGTTGGACCGGGGCTGTGGATGAGGTCATGCAACACCCAGGCTTGTACCCAGCTCCTCTCCCCTTGGGTAGCCCAGAACGGCCGGCAGCAGGGACTCAGGGGCCAACTTCCTCTGGCTGGGCTTGGGAAGGGCAGGGAGGTGGTGGAGACACCAGGGGCCTGTCTCCCATCCATCTGCAGGTCTGAGGTGAAGATGAGGCGGAACCAGGGCCGCTGAGGCCCCTTGGCCGAGGAGGTAGAGAGAGCCTGGGCAGTGCCTCTCCCTCCAACCATCCCTTGGGGCTTCTCTGAATATTAATCTGTCAAGCTAGGGGGATAACAAGGGAGTAAAAGTCACAGACTGGAAACTCAGGCACGCGCCTGTTATTTCAGGTGTGGGAGGGGAGCGGTCGGGGGGAAGGGGAGGGGGCGGCTGGCCCCGCGGAAGCTAGCAGCCTCCCAGCAGCCTTAGCCCCCAGCCCTCTGTGGGATGTCTGTCTCCACTCCCCTCCGGCGCGGCTCTTGGCGAGCCAGTCTGAGGCCTTGGGGCAGCCAGAATTGTCAGTAGCCTGGGCAGGCAGTGTAGGCTTCCTGGAGGCATGAAGGGCTCCCCCAGGCAGGAGGGCACTCTGGGCAAAGTGTGCTTGGGTCCAGCAGGTCAGCTCTTGGGTGTTCTGTTCCCAGCGCATCCTCAGCAGCCCCTCCCCGCTCAGTGGGAGCGCTCCCTGCTTGTCACACCTCACATGTCAGCCGAGGTGGAGGTGGGGTGTGAAAGTGATAGGAATGAAAAATGAAATCATGAGAGACCCAGAATCTGGCCATCACTTTGCGGGGAGGCAGGGGGGCTTGCCCATATTTTCCAGAACATTTTCAGACTCTCCCTGCCTGGACTGGGTGCTGGGATCCAGAGGAGTAGCTGACCTAGCCCTCGCCTAAGAGGTGTCCCCAGTCTGGGGTCAGAGAGAGCCAGGGATGATCCCATGTGGGCCTGTACCTGGTGGGATCCCTCTCGGGTCCCCAGAGCTGGACAAAGGGCTTGTTAAGGGAACGAGTGACCAACTGAGGCAAAGCCCATGGAACCCCCCCCCCCGCCTCCCCCACCCCGCTCAATGTTTTTAAGGACGCTTCAAGTGCAAACTGATCTCCTGGGGTTTCATCCACCTGAGGTGGGAGGTAGGGGCAGGAGTCCCCTCCTTCCCCACTCCCCCTCCCCAGCTTTGCAGGGAGCAGGGAAGGAGGTGAGGAGGGAAGGGCCAAAATGCTGTTTTCCCAGGCCAGGTTGACTGCTCGCTGGAGAAAGGCCTGAGGGGGAAAGCGAGGGGGAGCCCAAATTGGTCCAGGCGGTGAGAGGATGTTCAAAAGACAGTCACCCAAATCCATTTCCCAGGGTATCAAGAGAATGAGTGGCCCAGCCTCGGGGGATACCTGCCCAAAACCTGGGTTCTGAGACCCAGAGGGAGGACAGATAACCAGGGCCCTGGGGAGATGGAGCTGCTAGGCAGAGCAAAAGCCCAGGATGGTGAGGCGGTAAGAGCACACCCACCTTCCTCCCACCTCCCCCCATCTCCCCTCCACACCTTTCCCTCCCTCTTCACTCTTCTGCTCAGTTGGTTGGTGGATTTATCCATAGAATGTTGTTAGGAGCCCAGAGGTCCATCTAGGATCTATCAGACATTGGTCTGAACCAACTAGAACTTAGAATCAAACTGCTAATTCAGAACCTGAGCTCAAATCCCCAGCGTGGAGCCCAGAGGGAGGACTTGGAGGGTGGCTTAAGCCGGCGGCCACCAATCCTCACAAGTTTCTGAAACTTTTAAAATTCATGCTTCCTTTCGGTAGACATACAATCTCATGCCATCTTTTAATATTATTTGAAATTCAAATTGAATTCAATCCAGTGACTAAATGTTGAACGAGAGCAGTGAGACTCAGCTGTGCCCCCATTTGATAGGGCCCCTCTGCCCTCTCCACCTTCAGCAAATCACTGCCGCGAGGTTGGCAGGGAGGTGGAGACCTCTGGCTTGCCATGCACAAGGCTTCTGGTGGCCCTTCTCCTCGTGGGGGAGGGGACCTGCCGGAGGCAGCCCTCTAGGCCACACCATCCTTGGACGGGTCAGCCTGTTAGACGCCTTGGGCTGGCCAGTACCTCTTCAGATGCAGACTCTCCCCTATGGGGTAAAACCCAGTCACATCATCAGCCACATCTTGACATTTTCTGTGGCTTTTTTTTTTTTTGGAGCAAGAGGGGTAACTTGGAAGCCCAGAGAACTCCCAAGGTTATAATCCTAAAGGTCCTCCCTAAGGGTGGCTATCTTCTCAAGGTCAGGTCTGTAGTCTGAGTCTATAGTCTAAGTACCCAAACATGGCAGGGAGGGGGAATCACCCGGGACCTTTATGAAATGCAGACTTCCGGACCCCACCCCACCCCTCAGAGTCAGACACCCTGTATTTTAACCAGGTCTTGACACCAAGTAGTGTGCGTGTGTGTTTGTGTGTGCGTGCACACACGTGCGCTCACTGTGCAAAAGTCTTTCAGCGCAGGCATCACCGCCCCTAAGCATGGCCCCTTGGGCTTTTGTGAGCACCTCACACGAGGTTGTTGTACCCATAGTCACAGCAGCAACAGGCAGAACCAGAAGAAGATGCTCAGTGCACAACTTACACAACGTCACTATTTGAAACCCAGCCTTGGCATTTCTTCTGTAACAGGAGGAACAACAAAGGTAGAGGTGGTACTTCTCAGGACTCCTGGGAGGCTGGGGGGAGTTCTGAGGAGGGGCCAGGCCACTGCCTCCCATCAAGTTCTTGGGAGCTCTGGGAAGATTTGTTGACTGATTGAAGGAGAAAATGGGGCCACCTCCCCGGCATGCGGGCCCTGTGGGCTCCAGCTGGCAGCTCTGACTACTCTGACTGCGTGAGGGCCTCCTGAGCCAGCGGGGCTCCTTACCACCCGGCCTCCCCGGTCAAGTTCACGGTGAAGAGAGAAGGTGAGACGTCCGGCCCGCCCTGGGAACCCCATGGGAGCCCAATTATTTACTGGATGCATTCTTGGCGACTTCAGTTCGTGCAAATCAGGCTGAGCTCAAGTCTGGTTTTGATCAGTTCCAACCGAACAGACAGCTCGTTAAATCTGAGATGAAGAGGCCTCCTCTCTGGAACCCACCCCCCCATCCAGCCCTCCCTGTCCCACCTCAGGGCTGGAAGGCCTTTTGGAGAGCAGGGAGTCCAACCCACCCGTTTTACAGATGGGGAGATGGAGCCCTGGAGAAACTTCTCCAAGGCCACACGCGCAGTGCTTGCTGCGGGTCTGGGAAGGCCAAGCCAGGCCAGGGAGTGCTGTGGTTCTGGAACTCTCCGAGCTGAATAGATTCGCTCCATAGACATTATCCTGGGCCTCAAGGGCCCCCTTCCCTGCTCTCAGCTTTCCAGTATCTCTCCCTGCTCAATCCGGATGCTTCCACTAGGTTTCCCTGGATACACTCTCTCCTTTGTGGTTGAGGGTGGGGGACAGAAGAGACCTGTGGGCTTCAGTGCGCTCATCTGTAAAATGGGTTATCGTGACGTGGGCACCCAATTCAATGATGAGGGCAAAGTCCTGCCCACTCTGGTGCCCGGGAGCTCCTGTTTGTTGAACAACTGGGATCTGCCTCCCTGCTACTTCATCCTCAGGCACCTCTCAGCCCCACTTTCCGAGGCCTGGGCCACCAGCCGGGGTCAGCGAGGTCAGTGGGCCTGGCCCAGCTGTCGGTCTCACCCTCAAGGCCCTTTGATCCGCCGCCAGCTCCAGTGGCCGGAGCCTGGGCTGGCAGGCCCCGGGCAGTGATGGATGTTGCCCGCCTGGCGTCCCGCTGGGAAACACATGTCCAGTCACTCAGGTCCTGGGGCCTCGGCCCAGCACGCGAAGCCCCCCAGCCTCGGCCCGCATGCCGCCATTGCTCGCACCCAGCCCTTTATCTCCCCGACCCTCCAACCTTCGCTCCCACTGCCTGCTCCTCCTGCAGAGCCCTCCAGGCCAGAGTCAACTTCACAGCTCCCGGTCAGGTTCACAGTGGCTTTCATGTGTGGTCCCTCACTTTATTCCCACCACAACCAGGACGTGAGGCAGGTGCCTTTATGGCGGGCCTGATCTTACAGGTGGAGCCACTAAGGCTTGACAAGGCGAAGTCATCAGCTGTCATTGATGAGCAGAGACTGGAGTCCTGGTCTGTCTGCTTATGCGCTCTGGCGCTTGGCGGAGGGGATTCGAGAGGCTCAGAAAGTCCTAAGTCAGGGGCCCGGAGGGAGCCTGGGGAGGGGTGTGCATTTAATCCAAACTTCTGAGGAATTCTCAACTCGGGGTCTCTAACACTCAAAATCTCAGAACAGGGAAGCGCCTTGCTTAGAAGGACTCTTGGTGGTCACTGGGCCCGCCCCATGAGCTCCCAGCAGCCTCCAACCCCTGCTTGAACACCCCCAGGGACGGGCAGCTCCCTCTGCAATTGGTGGCAGCCCCTGCCCTCGTGGGACAGCTCTCGCTGAACATGTCTTCTCCACAGAGCCAAGTGCCCTGCGCCTCCCTGTGGCCCCTACAGTCTGGAGACAGCAGCCAAGGCCCCCTGGGTCCTCTTCCTTCCAGACAGGGAGCGTGAGGCAGGCATGGGTGTGAGGCAGGGGTGGGGAGGTGAGAGGCCCAGATCAGGCCATGAGGGCTGGGCAGGAAGTCCAGCCCCAGCTGCCACCTATATGTGGCCCCCACTAAGTCCCTGCGCCTCTCCGAGCCCCATTTCCTCAACTGGAGATGGGAGAGGGCAGCTGACGGGTTGACAGGCCCCTGGCTCCTTCCACTCGGCCACTGCGAGGGGCTGTGGGAACGTCGGGTGACCTTTGGCTGCCCTCATCTCCCTGGGGGTCACTACGCCAGGGGCGCCTTCCAAGCCCTGATGAACAGCTGCGGTGCACCTGGAGGGCAGATGCCAGCTCCTCCTCAGCCCCACTGGATCCTGCATGTGTGTGAATATGAGTGTGCACCTGCGGGCATGTGTGCGGATGCATGTGCACGTGTGTGTGTGTGTGTGTGTGTGTGTGTGTGTGCACCTATATACGAGGGTGCACCGGGAGCGAGGGAAGCACAAACGGTGGGTGGGGGACCGGCTGCACCTAGCGCCCATGGCCCTGAGTGGTACACTTCAGAGCAGGACCTCAGCAGGACTGAGGGGCTGTGGGCTTGGCCAGCAGAGAGCCGGTCCTCCACAGAGAGGCTGACCCGTGGGGAGGCGTGAGTCTGTCTTGGGAGGGTGCAGGAGCGAGGGCACCTGCTGAGAGCAAAGGAAGCCTGGTGTCAGTGTTGGGCAGAGGGGAGAGCGGAGGGGTCCAGCCTGGTACTGGCCATCGGCCCACACTCTGCCTCCCAGGGCCACCTCGGGGCCGAGCTTGACATTTCCTAACAGACTCAGACTGGGAGGAGGTCAGACCACGGGAGGGGATCTGGGAACGATTTGGTAATTAAGCAAGAGGCCTTGACAAGCAACCTCTGTGGGGTCCATTAGGGGGCCCTGGGGAGGCCTGCGGTGAGGCCGGCCACCTGCCAACCCTCCAATGCCCCCCCCACTGCCCTCTTGCCCACCCCCTGCCATCCCCCGATAGTCCTTCTACAGGCCCCTGCCAGTACCCCTCAGGTCCCTGCTGGGCCCTCCCGCATTACCCGCCCCCAGCAGACTAACAGCTCCGACTGAACAAGGGGGCCCATAGCCCTCTTCAGCCTCACTTACCTTGGATGGACTCCTCCACGGTTCTGTGAAGCTGGCCCCCCCACGACCAGAGAGGGCAGCACTTGGTCCAAGGCCACACAGTTGAGGCCGTGAAGAGCTTGGCTCGGGCAGCTCCCTCCGTGTCGCCACTGCGATGTGGGTCAGGGTCCCACAAACTCCGAGCAGGCAGGGCTCCTAGAGATGGCAAGGCTCCCCCCGCCCCGCCTGGCCCCATCTCACAGCCAGTCCTTGGGCCTCAGAGCCAGGCCTCCAGAGGCGTGAGGGGTGCTGCGGGAGCAGCCTGCTCTGCCCCTTGCGGAGAGGCCAGGGTCCTGGAGAAACTCGGGCTACAGAGAAAACCCTGGGGACCCACAGCCAGGATAGGAGAGGCCCTGAGGAACAAGCAGGTGTTGGGTATCAGCCTCTTATTGCCCTCAGCTGTGGAAGGGAAGAGGAATCAGGTGTGGGGCAGACATCATCCCCACCCTCCTGGAACTCTAGAATCCTGGAAGGACCCACACTGTGCCGGGGGCATACCTTGGCCTCATCTTCCTAAGGATGGAAAAGAGAAGCATGGGCTACATGATCCTCCCCTCCCGGCATCCAGAGAGCACCCTCAGTTCACGGTGCCCCCAGCTGGTGACGGCTGGCAGGAACTTGAGCAGGGCTTACCCTGTGATCATCAGGCTTTACACCTGTGAGCTAGAGCTATTGTATTATTGATGATTGCTAATGGTAGGCCAAGTCCTTCGCTGAACCTTCAGTAGCCTATACTCATATAAACCCTGTATGTCCGAACAAGATTAGTAACAAGCGTCCCATCCGTCAGCTGAGGCTCAGACAGGTTTGGAGACTTGCCCCGTTTAGCAGGCGGCAGAGCCAGCGTCAGTCATATACATATTGATATATATATTGATGCTGCTTCCCACATGTGGCCTGCCCCACGCCGAGGGACCGCCCAACTGGAAATGGGGTGTGGAGTGGGCAGGTGGCTTCTGAGCAGGTATGGTGGTTCCCAAGTCCAAGGCATGTGTGGAGAACAACGGGGTGACACATGGCAGGGGTGGCAGGCGGGGTGCCGGGACAAGTCAGCAGGCCCACTGCCATGGCCTTGAATGCAGTCTGGGAAGTGCATTTTACTTCGTCACCAGCCGCTCCTTGAGGGCCTGGTGCCTCGTTGGTGCCACTGCAGCTCAGAGCCCCGCACAGGACAGGTGGTCCTTGAATCCCCAAGGTGTGTCAAGCAAGGGCCACTTGTCCTCCACAGGGCCCGTGGGAAGCCACGAGGCCTCCTCCGAAAAGTCCCCCAGCCCACTTCTGAGTAAAAGAAACTTTGGATGGCTCTTGGGCTGGCGACTCACCAGTGGGGGTGAGTGGGCGCGGGGCAGTCAGGGTTGAGGAGGGGTCTTCCCTCTGTCTGCCTGCCTTTGCTCCCATGCCAGCTCCAAAACAATTCCAGACCGGCACAGCCGGGAGCTTTCAGCACGTTGGGCAGGGAGGGGGCAAGGCGGGGAGAGGGCGGCCCCCAGCTGTGAGGCTGGCCCTCCCCACTCCCCTGCTTCTGGCCCTACTCGCCCTCCACACCCTCCAGTGGACCGGCCTGAGTCTCACCCAGATCTTCAGGCAGCAGGACTTGAGTATTTCCAACCCTTCATCTGGTGGCCAGATCCTTCAGCCCTGTGGGGTCCTCCCCTTTCTCCTGAACCCCCTTGCTGGCCCAGGGCAAACACGACTCCCCTGCTGTTGTGTGCCTGGCATTCGGAGCCCTGGGCTGGGCGGCCACATCCGGAGCCAAGAACCACAGGAGCAGGGGCCTGGGATGCGCTCACCCACGGAGGAGCTGTTGAATCTGTCTGTGCCCCCCTCGTCGGGGTGTCAGAGTGATTTATGGGCAGATGCTGGGAGGACAGGCTGGAGGAAAATAAGCAGTCTCAGGGCATGTTCCACCCCTCTCCTCACCGGCCGCCAGCCTGCCACAGATTCAGGAGAAAGGGAAAGGGCTTCAGTGCTTTGTGACCTCGGGCAGGTCTCTTTTTTTCCTTGGCCTCTGCTGCCTTTGAAATGGGACTGAAGACCAGTCTCAAATCACAGAATTACCAGGAGGATCAAGTGAGAAGCTGGATGTCAGGCAACTACCTCAGAGCCTAGCATGGGACGGGTCATAGTGCGCCCTTGCTCACAAGCATGCCGTGGCTCCCGTGCTCCCTCAGCCTGACTTCCTCTCTGGCCACATCCCCCTGGCTCTTTCCACTCCAGCCCCCCCGGCCCCAGGGCCCCGCTGCCTGGAACACTCGTTCCCATGACCATGTGGCTTGCTCCCTCACCCCTACCCTCATTGTAAGGTCTTCCTGGACAACCTAAATAAAATAGAATCTTCCTCTCCATCAACACCAACTGTCCCCTCCTCGTCAGGCTGTTTTATTAACTGTCTCCTTAATATTAGCCATCACTTGATTTTTTTCAAAAAGATTTATTTGTTTTTTGTCATTCTCCCCAACTAGAATGTCAGTTCCACGAGGGTAGAGGTTTTGCCTCTTGCATACTCAAGAATCCCTGGAACACTGCCTGAACAAAGTAGATGCTCAGTAAACGTGGATGGGGCAGGAGGAGGGGAGGAGGGAGGTAGGACTCTGGAAGAGGCAAGGTGCAGGTTGGAGAAGCCAGGGGATCATCCTGGGGGACCTGGGCCTGGAATGAACGTTTGGCATCTGCCAGATGGCAGGGGAAGGCTCTCTGATCCGGGCCACAACTGAACGCCTGACAGGCATGAACATGAACATGAACACAGGAAATCCAGGAGGCCGGATGGCTGGAGAGGAGATTGGAGCAGGCCGGGAGGAGGTACAGGGCAGGTTGGGCCTGACAGTGGGGAGCTGTGTATGGCAGAATTGAAAAATAACAGTGTATTCTCCACATAATTTTTTAAAGATAAGGGGTAGTTTAAAAGAAAGGATGCAGGAGAGGGCTTAACTAAAATCCCTTAGAGTAGGAAGTAAACTTATCAACCACATAGTAACCTATATAATGACTGTGATTAAGATGAGGTTTAGCTCTGAACTTCCTGTTAACCGCAGCAATAAAGGAAATAACGATTAGTTAAATACTTCGCATTGTCTCAACAAAAATAGCACAGCAGTTCAGGAGAGACTAAGTTCAGGAGTAATTTAGCCGGTGGCTGAGCTGGCGGAGGGAAGAGGGGAAGGAGCCGGAGAGAGTCAGGTGCCGTCACTTACCCACCACATTTCACACTCAGCAGCGGGTCCTGTGTTATCACATTTCAGCAATATTCGGGAAGACGGGAACTCAGAGGCGAGATGTCACTGGCCGAGGAGCTGCTGGATTCAAACTGGGGACTATGGGACTTTGAAGGCTGAGGGGAGGGGTAACGAGGGAGAGGCACTCAGGGCTGAGGGCGGGTGGGGGGAGTGGGGTTGGTGGACAGCAGTGTGGAGACAGGAGAAGGGCATCTGTGTAGGAGGCTTCTGGGGGGGAGGCTGTCCTGCTCCAGGGTGGCGGCAGCTGCTCCTAGGGTCCTCTGGAGCCCCGGTACAGCTGGGGCTGGAGGACTCCCAGCTGCAGATGCTCTGAAGCCTCTAAACCGTGGGGAGGGGAGAAGGATGGGAAAGGGGGAGCATGACACACACTCCTCTGGACCTGGGAGCCTCACTTCTTCCGTGGAGGAGCTGATGCGGCTGCCCTGCAGGTGCCTGTTCCCGCTGGCAAGGCGCGTTTATAACAGCCTCCTACAGCGCCCGCCTCCTCTGCTCCGAAGCCCCCAGGCCTCCCTGCTGCCCTCAGGATCCAGCCTGGTGTTCAGACAGTACAACGCGCAGCACGGCTTCTTTTTTTTTTTTTTTTTTTTTTGCGGTACGCGGGCCTCTCACTGTTGCGGCCTCTCTCATTGCGGAGCACAGGCTCCGGACACGCAGGCTCAGCGGCCATGGCTCACGGGCCCAGCCGCTCCGCGGCATGTGGGATCCTCCCGGACCGGGGCACGAACCCGTGTCCCCTGCATCGGCAGGCGGACTCTCAACCACTGCGCCACCGGGGAAGCCCAGCACAGCTTCTCTGAGTGCAAACCTTGGCTCTCCAGTTCCTCGCTGTGTCACCCTGAGCAACTTACTATATAGCTCCCTGGGCTGCTTCAGCTCCTTCATTTGGGAAGCAGGGATGCCAATAGTATCTGCTTGGAGGTTTAAGTAAAATGGTTGGTGTATGTAAAGGGTTTGGCACATGTCTGGCACAGGGCAAGTACACCAAAAGCGTTAACGGGAGTGACTTTAACTACACTGCCTTCCTCCTCGACCCACCATTCCCATCCCCAGCAGGACCAGCTTCATGGTTGGTCGCTGCTAACCTCTCAAGGCTTCCCTTCCTGCCCCTCTCCTGTCAGACTGGACCACTTATGTGTCTGAAACTGATCCACTCATTGTCCAGAACTGCCCTGAGGGCCTCTCTGAACAGGTCCTGGGTTGAGTTTTGGGGACACAGGTGACCTAGACCCCTGCCCAGTCTGTGTCCAGCCCCCTGAAAAGCCCAGGGGCTATTGGGGCCTGATGGAGGCCCTGACCCAGTCAGAGGATCAAGAAAGGCTTCCTGGGGGTGGTGAGACTTTGGCTGACTCTTAAAGGACATCCAACCAGATGCATCCATCTGTCCAGCCATCGATCAAACCATCTATCCATCCATCCATGGGAGCATTGATTTTTCCAGATATCAATTTGTTCAGGCGCTCACCTTCCCATCCATCTGGGTGTACCCACCCATTATTAATGGGTAATTTGGAGAAACTAAGCACAAACTCTCCAGCCCAGCAATTTGTCTTTGAAACCAGAGAAGATGACAGAAGTCATGTGGTCCAGGGCTTGGCCTCAAGAAGTGATCATTGAGAACCAGGAGGAGATGAGCCCCTCCCCAAACCTTCCCCCTCTCCCTAGCTTGGCCCCTTCCGAAATCTGTAGGCTGTCTGGATGATCACAGGGCAGGTGAGAGGTTGGAAGAGAGTCGGACCCCATGGGGAGTAATCAGGGGGCCGGGCCTGGCTGTGTTCACCAGAGCAGGGTCAGCTGGGGAGGGTAGGGTGAATCTGGTTACAGGAGGAAAGGGCTGGGAGAGGGGGCGGGAGAGGGGTGTCAGAGGCCAGGTCAGAGGGGCCTCCATGCCAGGCTGAGGATCTAGGACTTACCCTGCAGGCAATGGGGAGCCACGGAGGGTGTTATACAGGAGAGTGAAGACGTAGGATGTGCATGCTAGAGCAGTGGCTCTTAGTCTCTAGCACCAGAACCACTGGAGGGTTTGCTAAAGACACGCTTTGCTGGGCCCCATGCCCAGAGTACTGATTCTGTCTAGCTGGGGCGGGGGCCTGAGAATCTGCATCTCTAACACAGGGGATGAGGAATGATGGGGCTTCACAATCATGGAGCTGGGAACCCAGAGGGGCTCAGCACTGGGGGACGATGAGGGGAGGGTAAGTCTGAGGCTCCCAGTGGACCGGCAAGAATCCAGATCTGGGCTTCACACTGTAGTCAGCTTGAGGCCTGTGGGGACAGGGGTGAGGGCAAGGGTCTGGCTGAAGAGGAAAAGGGGAGGAGCCTGGGGCAAGCCTGGTCTCTGCCCAGCCCTGGGGGGAGGCCTCCCTCCTCGGGCAGGCTGATCTGAGCCCTAGCTCTGCAGCAATGGCTCCCCAGGCACGGGACCAGGACTCTGCAGTCAGACCCGGACCTGAGTCCAGAGGCCTACCGCCCTCCATGACCCTGGGCAGCCACACCCCTCTGAGCTCAGGTTTGCCACCTAAAATGGCGATAACATTCCCTACCTTACAGAGCTATTAAGAGGTGCTGGGGGATATGAAAGCCCTGTGTGAACTGTACCCCCCGTAGATGCGTGAGCTGCTGTCATTATTGTTAGTATTGCTGCTACTATCTCAGGAAACATTAGCGGGAAGAGATGATGCCTTAACCCAGAGGAGTAATGAATGACAGCACTTCAGGCAAGGCTTTTGGAAAAAAATATTTGCAATGGGGGCCCTAGGATATGGTGGGGAGCTCATGCCCCTCTGTGGTGTGGCTCCTGGCATGGGGCCTGGCGAAGGGCCACCGGGCCAGGATCTGAGCTCTGCTCCCTTCCGCAAAGACTAAATATTTGAGTTTGTCCTTTCCGGGCCTGGCGGGACCCAGGACCTCCTCTGTGTGGCCGCTCTGGCTTCCGGGCCTGTGCAGAGAGAGGGAGGACTCTGCCTTCGGGGGGGCAAGGCGGGCAGGGTGGCTGAGATGGATCACAACAGGCCCTGCTCAGCCCAGGCCCCATCAAAGGCCAGAGCGCGGCTAGGGAATCTGCCTCTGACACAGTGGGACCAGGCGCAGCCCTGCCCCTCTGGGCCTCAGTCTCCCCATCTGTAGAGTGGGGGCGGGGGCAGGAGGGCTGGACAGGCTGACTTCCAAGGCCCCTCTGTCTCTCTAGTGACCACGGCCTATCTGAACCCCACCCCCAACAGGGCACATGCCGCTGAGCATACCTCATTGAGCAGCTGCGAAGGGCACCAGGGCAATCTCTCTGAGCAGGGAGCTGGGAAGACCCAGTGACAGCACAGATGGAGGTCCTGTACCAAGGACGGAAGGTCTTGGAGGGCCTCTATTTACCAGGGTGGCATTTTGGTGGGGGAGGGTCAGGCTTACATGAAACATCTCCAAATGCCACTCCTCCCCTCGGCCAAATCATAAAAACCGGCCGTTTGTAAACACTTGCTCTGCCCAGAACTGTAGCCAGTGCTGAGCAGGAGGCCAGGCTTACTGTTCCCCAAGGAGTGGGGGACCCATTATGGGACCAGCTTCCAGGGTGGAGTCGGGTCTGAAGAGCCAGGTGTCAAATCCCAGCACCACGATCTTCACGGCAAACATCGTCTCTGCCACGGGCTGTCCACGCCCTTGACCTCACCGACTCCTCTCAGCATCCCCTAGAGGGGGCGACTATGATTGTCCCCATTTTTACTGATGAAGAAACCGAGGCACACAAGGTGACCCAGGTCCCCCGGGAATGAAATGATGGGGCTGAGACTTGGCCTGGCTCTAGTGTCGCCACCAAGGAAGTTGTTTCTATGGTAACAATGGTGTGACGACTCCCAGGGCTCCGTGAGAGGTGAGGCTGTAGGGATACGTGGGTGCTGCAGCACCCAGTGTGTGGGAGGCCCACAGTGGGTGCTGGTTGTGTGCGCTTTCCCTCTGTAGGGCTCAGTCTAGGTTTCCGTATTCTAAGGGGTGGGAGTCTGTGGATCTGATTCTAAACCACCATGCCTTCTGGTGGCGCCCTGTCCAGGCCCCCCAGTAGCCAGGTCCTAGGGCCCAGGGTGTGAGGCTCTGAGTTCCGCAACTTCCATCTCAAACTCTCCATGAGTCCGGGTCCTCAGAGAGCTCTGGGGGATGACCCCCAAGGCACACGCACTGGGTGCTGGGCAGTCCCAGCACCCAGTAGCTGCTCAGGAGACATGAGCATGAGCGAGGTGGGGTGGGAGCACACTTAGTGCAGGCCAGGAGAGCCACTGGGCGTCGAGAGCCCTTAAGGAACTATAGGACTGCTCGTCTGTAGCATGGGGTTAACCTGGAGGAGGGTGGAGTCTGGCCGCCTCTCTGGGTGCCCACCAGTCACCAGGTGGGCAGCGTCCTCCAAAAGGCACACGTCTCTGTGTGCCAGGCAGGCATCACCCACCTACAGCCTGACCTGAGCCCCAGCCTCAGACCTTGGGGGACCTGCCTGACCGTCTGATGTGGGTCCCCCACCCCATCAGACCTTGTTCTCCTGCTCTGTGTCTGGGTCAGGCCTGGTTTAGGGTCTGGGGAGAGAGTGGGAACAAGATGTTGACCCCAAGGGGGTGCTGTGTGGAGCTGGGGCTGGGGGACTAGATGGTCGGGAAGGGCCCTCCCAGAGACCTGCAGTTTCCTGGGGGAGGATGAGGGGTTCCAGGGTTTCATCAAGGATCTGGGCAAACCCTCCCTCTCCCCAGACTGTCTCAGCTGTCAAAGGAACAGCGCGTGAGGGTGGAGCTGGGATTCACTCCTGTGTGGCCCTCCCCACAGACTCCTGGGTGGCTGCCCACCGCCCCCCAAAGAGTTGGGCTTTCCCGTAAACCCCAAGGCCCCTGAGAGTGTGTCTCCTGAAGGAAGAGACCCTGCCCTCCCCACCTCTGTGCGGTGCTGTCCCCTGACTGGGTGTCCTCCAGTCCATGTGGCCACTGCTCCTTGTCCTTGCAGATCCAGCGCAGGGCCAAGGAGGAGGGCTGGGAGGGCCACCCTGATTCCCTCCTCACCCCCTGGTCCCGGAGTCCTGGCCCACTTTGCCCCTTCCCCGACGCCCCTGGTCATGTCTGAGGACTTGAAGGGCTGGAGCCATATTAGTCTCAGCTCTGGTTCCCCAGGGCCCAGCAGAGCCTGGCTCAATGCGGTGCTTCGTGGAGGTTTGTTGACTGACTAAGTGATTGAATTATGATTTAAGAACAATGGCTACCAATGAATAACTCTATCTATCTGCCAAGTGCTTGATGTCCATTATCTAGTTTGAGCCTCACAACAATCCAAAGAGGTGGGTGTTGTTATTCATGCTACTTTACAGATGAACAAACGGAGACTCTTTAAGCTTAAGTAGCTTATCCCAGGCCACACAGCCAGTGAGGGCAGAGACAGGAATCAGTCAGATCTGGCCGACAAAGCGTGCTAACCACAGCGGTGTTCCCTGCCCCTCCAGTGGCAGAGTCTGCCTTCCGAGGGTTCCCTCATCCCTGGCAGGTGAGCCGGAACTGGTTTTCCTGTGTCCCCAGCACTCAGCACAGCCCAGGGCACAGAGTGCAAGCCCAGGGAAGCTTCAGGGAGGAAAGATGGAGTGCGTAATAGGGACCACTGGCCAAGCCCTGGCTGGATGATCCAGCCCGGTGTGGTGCTCAGTGTTTTACCCTGAGAGGTCGGGAGAGGCCTGGGTTCACCTCCATTTTCAGCTGAGGAAATGGAGTCTTGGGATCTGAAACTTGTCCAAGGTCACTCAGCTTGTAAGGGGCAGTGACAGGGATAAACCCCTGGCTCTGTGACTCTAACGGGCCACGCCCCTACCTGCTACACCATGCAGCATCCCTGCAGAGTTTGCGCATTTCATGTGTGCTCTGGAGAGACAGAGAGGGTAGTGCGGTGTCTCTGGTGTGTCAGGGTATATGTGTGTCAGGTGGAAGGTAAGCTCTGTGTGTGCAAGAGGTAGTGGGTGTCTGTTTTCTTTTGCTCCAGAAATGGATTTAGACCCAGCCTGGGCTTTGCTGGGACAGGGAGTGTGGAGGGCAGTCATCCACGCCCCATTCCTGAGGACAGGCAGGTCCCCATTCCTGGGTGTGTGTGTGTGTGACAATGGGTCTCTGTTTGTGGGGACAGGAGCCATCGGGGGCAGCAGAAAGGAAGGACAGCAATTCCCAGGAGGGCAATGGTCCCCAAACTGACACCCAAGGAGCAGGGGGGCTGCTGGTGGATGTCACCTGGAGCACCGAGAATGAGCCCATCACAGACCTGCGGGGAAACCACCCAGACGAGCGGCCTGTCCCAGGAGGTGGTCAGATGGTGACCAGGCTGCCCGTCCTTTCACCCAGAAATGTCCAGGGCAATGCTGAGTAGAACCAGGGTCTGCAGCAAGCAGGATTCCTACCCCGCTGGGGTCAGAAGTGAGGACACTTCTTGGGGGAGGAGAAATGGGGTGGGGTGGGGGAGGAACGATGTAAAACTAGAAAAACCACCATGATGCTCCCACTTCAGGTGGAGGAAAGCAAATCCCATACAGTTTGGGATTCTTCAGATTCTAGATACGCTAGACACTTAGTGGCCTCCAGTCTTGGGTCCTGAACTCCCAGGACTGTGGAATGGCCTGGATGGAGTTTCAGAATCTAAGAAAAGTGAACCACAATCATGAGTCAGAAGGCGCCTTCAAACGCAGCCTAAGAGGCTGCTGTCCCGGCGCCTCTCAGCCAGCTTCCCGCTCCACAGCCCCCTCGGGACGGCAAGCTTCTATGGATGCAAAGATGCTGGAGACGTGAAATAAACACTGGGCTCTAACTGCAGCCATGCCCCTGTCCAGGAGCACTGGGGTCTGGGCCTCTCACAAGCCCCATCCCCACTGCCAGCCTGTCTGGGACGGTTGTGTGATCTGCCATCTCCTTGCGCTCTGCCCCTGCCCCAACCCTTCAGCGCCCCCGTCCGGGGCCCCGAGGGAGCCCAGCAGGTGAGGCAATGGGGACCAAGGGTCCCATAAGGAGAGTCTTCAGCAGCCACAGGTCTGGGGAGCCGAGCGGATGTTGCTTTGGTCTACGGGAGCAAAGGGACCTGTTAAACGTGGAGCTGTTAAATCGCTCTGCCTGAAGCCAGCCATCTCTGAGGGTGGGCGGGGGCCTGGTGGGCAGGTGGTGCACAGACCAGCTGGCAGCTAGCACCTGGTGGGGTGGTCTTAGACACCTAGCTCCGACGTTCCCACCTGGGGCCAGGGGGAGCCTGGGTTGGACCTGTGCTGCCACACCCCACTTCTTGGCCTCCTCCAAGCAAACCCTGCAGACCCTCCCCTTCGCCGCCTCCTCCATCTCCTGAAATCCTACTCACCTTCCAGACCCAGTGCACGTGGCACCTCCTCTGAGTAGTCTTTCAGACTTTCCACTCCTTACCCCGACACCCTGAGAGAAGTGGGCTTTCCCGCCCCCCAGTCCCCAAAGCCCCCAGGATTCTGCCGGTCATCTGACTTCAGCCATCTCTTCTGCACTAACTGGGAGCCGGGGGCCCACTGAAGGGGGACACGTGTGCTTCACCCCCTCACCTCAACACACAGGCGGCTCCTGGGGGTCCAGGCACCCAGCTGACGGTGAGCTCCTCAGCCGGGGAGGACAGGGCAGGACATGTTGGCTGATCTATGGCCCGATGGCCATGGGGATGAGGCACCTGACATCTGTGCCTGGACCACAGTCCCCAGTCCCTGCGACAGATGTCAAGAACCGCTCAGTCTTGCCTTGTTCTCTTTCCCTCTGTGTGACACCCTGTCCTGCCACTCCAATGGCTCAGAATCAGCTATTCACTCAGCCGGAGGCCGCCTGCATCCCTGGAATGCCCATCATGGACTTGGAGCTGGGCAGCCTAGGGCTTGAATCATTGCTCTGCCCCTTATGGCTCTGTGACCTTGGGCCATCGCTTCTCTCTCTGCACCTCAGTTTCCTCATCAATAAAACACAGATGCTGGACACTACCCCTCAGAATCGTTTGAGAATTAAATGAGACAACCACTGCAGAGGCCCAGAGAGGGCCAGTGGCTGCCTTGAGTCACACAGCAAGAGAGCAGAAAAGATGCTGGACTTCCTGTTTCCCAGCCCCAAACTCCCCCTTGCCCCAGCCAGCCCCTCTTGGGTCTGGGGTCCCATGCTGGGGCCTGCATCCTGCTGGAGGTCTGGTCTGTGTAACCTGGCAGCTGGTCTCCATGAGCTCAGGAAAAATAGACCGTCAGGCCGCTCAGGCTGGGCCCAGTCCCTGCTTCGCTGGCCTGACCTGGCCTCCCCGGGGGGCCTTATCTGCCCATTCTCTCCTTTCCCACCAGGCTAATCTCTCCCTCTTTTCAAGAGTTCCTGTTTCCTTTCTGCCGCCTTCTTGTCTCTCTCCCCAGGCCCTGTCTCTCCCGTGTCTCCAGCTGGCCTCCCACACTTGGTCCAGGAGCCTCCTCAAAGCGGCTGGTACTATCATCCCTGGGGAGTTTCCATCTCTAGGGCTTTCCCAGTCTGGGACTGCCGCCCCCGTAGGACGGAGGGAGAAGGAGTGTGGCTCAGGTCAGGAATCCTGCGGGTGACAAGCGTTTTGACACCCACAGATCAATACCTGGGCCTTTTGAATTCTTTGGGTTTGCTACTGGCTCGGGGGGCCTCTACAGGGCTTCCAGTGCAATGGTTTGAGGATATTGACTCCAAAAGTCCAAGGTACCAAGGTTTTATGGCTCTGAATCTCTGAACACAGTGAGATCCTGGGACACTAAGAGCTCCGAGTTTCTGGGATTCACACCAGTGAGGGTCCACCCCGCCACACCTGAGTAAGGGCCTGGCTTAGCCGAATGCTTAGAGCCCCGACCTTGCCAGGGAGGAACAGCCCAGGGAGCAGCTCTCCATGGCCCCTGGGTTGCCCACCCCCTGACCAGCCGGAAAGGTACAGAGCTTCCCTGCAGGCCTGGCACTGGCCAGCGGCAGGCCCACTGAGTCAGGGGCCCAGTTGGGTCTCCTGTCCTGAGCCAGAAACAGCCTTCAGTCTTCCACATGCTCTCCCCGTGCTTAGCCAGAGTGAGGACGTGTGAGAAGGGGTTTGGTGTCAGACACACCTGGGCTCCCAGCCCTGCACTGCTATGAACTTACTGTGAGATCTGGCCCAAGTGGCCTCCCTTCTCAGAGCCTCACTTTTCTGACCTGTTGGATGGAGATAACAACACCCACCTGGGCCTGCTGTGAAGCTGACTCTGGACAATGTGTTTGGAATAGCACATAGTAGGGGCACAATAACAGGTAGCAGTTACATTATTATGACCACCTTTTCTGAGAGGCATTCTGGGGCCTTGGTCTGGTTTCCCCATTTGCTTGTCCTGGTTAAGGTCCGAATGACACCCCAAAATCCAACATTTCCAAGACATGTACTCAGCCCCTAGGGTGACTCTGCTGGACCCTGGAGCCCCATGGGTGAATTGGGCTGGTCCCAGTCCATGAGGAGGCCCCGGACTGGGCAGTGTTGGGGGGGAGGGTGAGGCAGACACAGACACAACACAAACCTCTATAGCACCTTGGCTCAGTGCAAAGTGGGAGAGGAACACAGAGGTCGTGGGAACCCAGAAGAGGCCACTGGCCCAGGCCGGGGGTGGTCAGGGAAGACTTCCTGGAGGAGGGGACCATTTACTTGGGCCTTGGAGGAAGAGTGGGCCACTGTGAGCATGAGTGTGATGGCTGCTTTAAAGGTTCAAAGGGTTGTATAGAGCTTGAGGGCATCGGGAAAGGCTTTGTAGAGATGGCTCTGAAGGCTGAGTGGGATTCCAACACGGAAAATGACATTCCAGGCCTGCTGTGAAAGAACAACAGATGCCCAAAGGGAGGTTGAATAGAGAGGGTGCCTGGGAAGTTGCAGGAAATGTGGCTGGAAGAGTCACCTGGGGCCTGGGGGAGGGGACTTGTATGCTAGGCCAGGGAACTGGGGATTGGTCTTATGGGCCATGGGAGCCAATGTGGAGCAGGGGCGGCCCTGAACCTGGGAGAGCACACACTCCAGGCGCTTGTTCAACAGAGGCTGAGCTTTCTGCAGAGATGCTGGTGGGAGGCCCGCCCTGCAATGCCCCACCACCGGCCCTCGGCCTCTTATCAGTTCTGTGACCACAGGAAAGGCCCTTCCCATCTTGGAATTTCCTCATCTGCAAAACAGATTGAGAGACCAGAAGACTAACCTCGAGCGAGGTTCCTTCCAGCCTCTGATTCTGTGACTCTGGCCACACAGCCCTTCCTCTTCCCACCCTGGGATTGGTCCAGCCTCTGTGGGCGTGTCCACACCATCCCACCCTGGATCTGCCCCCACCATCCCAGGTTGTGTCTCAGTTGGCTCTGGGGAGTGGAGAGCTCTCCTCTCAGCGTTTGTGTCTCCTCCCTGTGCACCGAAGTCCAGTTTATAATGTTCTTTCACATCCTTTGTCTGGTGTGGTCACCCCACAGCCAGAGCAGATACAGATGATTAATAATTACTTCCATTTGGGGGACCTACTGTAGCCCAGGACACTCTTTACTTGCTCATCAGTGCTGCTCATGTCCCAGGAAGAGAGGCTGCAGCTCAGAGAGCAACTGGGACCCACACCCCTCCAAGACCCTCTATTCACTTGGCAACAGCTAAGACCCCCAGGATTCTCCATCTTCCTGGCTGTTACCTCTTGGTCTCTTCGCCTCTTTTCCTCTTCATCTCCCCGACCTCCAAAGCGCAAATGCTCCAGGCCCAAGCCTTGGCCCTCTTTGCTTTTCTATCCCGTCTTTTAGTGACAATGTCCGAATGTCCATCTCAGCCCCAGGCTCTCCTCAGAGCCCGGCTTATCTGCCCGTCGTTTCCACTTGGGACCCAACCGACATCACAATCTCCACCGAGTCTGAACCCTAGAGTTCTCTCTCCACCCCCGTCCCAGCATGCGTGCGTCCAAGCACTCGGCCAAAACCCTTGTAGTCCTCGGTCCTCCTCGCCTTCAAGTCCCACAGCCATGAAAAGCACAAATCTAATGGCTCCACCTTCAAAACAGAACAGGAATCCAGCCACGCCCACTGCAGCCAGCCTGGTCCAGACACGAGGCTGGGGGCCTTTTCCAACCACCCCTCAATTTCCACCACCAGCTTTACAAACGGAGAAACTGAGGCTAGGGAGGGAAAAGCCCTCCCTACAGGTTTCACACAGAAACCCTGCTAGGGCTAGCTGGGGCGTGGTTCTGCCACCACCTCCCTGAGGTCTGCATTCCCAGCTCCCGGGTAGGTTTTCTCTTGAAGCCACTTAGCAGGTCTGATGACACAGCCAGGCTATGTGCGCCTGCATGTGTGTCCCTGGGGAACAAAGAGTCTGCCAGCTGGGTTTGGGTTTCAAGACGTCTGTCCTCGCCCTTGACGGGGAGATCTTACAAGGAGGCTGGGGCCTGAGCTGGGTGGTGGAGCGTGTGGGGAACATCAATCGGACGCCGCCTCGCCTGGGAACCGGAGACTTCACCCAACCAGCCCCAGGATCCTCTGAGCTCACTTGAGGAGGCCAGAAACTGCAGGGGCGGCCTGGGGTTCTCAGCATTTATTTCATACAGCTGTTTAAAGAGCTTGTTTAAAATACAGATCATATATATATATATATTTATATATATAAAATATATAAAGAGGAATTGAGGCCAGCCACCCCAAAGAAAAAGCTATGTTTTATAAATATTTCTGTAGCTCCCACATCCCAGAGGAAGAAAAACAAAACAAAACAAGGAAACATTTACAACCCAAGCTAGTGGTTCCATGTGGTGGGCCCAGTAGGCTCAGACCCTGGGGTGGGCCGGGGGTCTCGAGGGCTAGGCCTGCAGAACATTCTGGTGAGGAGAGGCTGACCTCCCACTTCCCAGGATGCTGGAGTCTCTGGCTAAGAGAGGTCGAGTCTGTACCAGTCTTGCCAAACCCATGCCCCTGGCTTCTTAGACCCGCCTGGAAGGCAGCAGGTGGGCACTCCAGGGCCTCGGGCTGCCAGGTTATTTTTAACCTTGTCGGTTTCCTTTGATGTCCTGGCCCTCTTTCCCGGGTGGCCCGGCCTTCTGTTCCTGGTGGTTTCCAAGTGGAGGCAGAGGACAAGCCTCCTTCCACGTCTAGCATCTGGAATTCACAAGCCAAAATCCATGGGGCGTCTCCAGGCCCCTTGGCCAGCCTCTGAGGGTCCCCGAGGAGCGGAGCAGCCTCACTTGCAGACGTAGCGCTCCACCGTGCGCTCACACCTGCGGCAGGTGACATAGCAGCACCAGTGGTACTTGCAGTGGCACCGCTCGACCACACGGTCTGTGTAGGGGTTGTAGCCGCGTCCACAGCACATGAGGTCACAGCTGTCACTGCCATGTGACGTCTTGTTGCACTGCCTGGAGGGGGAGGGGAGGTCAGTGAGCATCCTGTCACCCACCAGTCCCTCCACTCCCAGCCAGGCAGCCCCAGCCTCCTCTGACCACGGCTGCAGCCTCAGTCCCCCTTGGACGGTGTTTTGGTCTTTGGGGAATTTAAAATAACCCTCTTTCCCAGGGGTGCTTCTCACTTTTCCCTATATTTCCAATAGGCATTCGTCAAAATGAGGGGGTGTTTTGTTTCCTTTGTCTCTTTTCCTACATCTTCTACTTCTAAATACTTGAAAGTGTCTCAAGCCACTGTCTAATAATCCTATCTTCGTATTTAATCCTTAATTATATTGTAACAAGCGTAAAGATCGTTTTTACTTTTAGAATCCCAGGATAAATTCTGAAACAAACAAATGGCATCGGATGTGAGGCAAACTGAGCGTTCGGCACTCTCTTGGTGGAGACAGAGGGTCCGTCAATAATTTGCCCCCTTTGAACCAGGCGCTTCCCTCCAGTATTTCATCTTATCCGAGGCAGGCAAGGTCTTTGGGTCAGTGGAATTACTATGCCCATTTTTCCCAGATGGAAACAGGCTCAGCAAGGGCAGAGGCCTGCTCAAGGTCTCACAGGAGTTTGTGGATAAGCAGGGCTCAAGCTCAGGGGTCCTGAAACCAAATCCAGTGCATATTCTCCCCACCCTAAAGGGCAGAGAACCCATGGGCTGCCAGGGGCTGCATTTCTTCCTGAATCAGTCCTGTGGGCAAAGAAGACACTGAAGGTCGCTATAAAACCCAAATATCCTCGCCATCAGTTCTTCTGTCTAGCGAAGAAACATCTGTGCAGGTTGGCATTTCATCTAGCTGGACTTAGGCTCGACAGGGATGCTGTCATGGGATGCAGCTGGATCCCCACAGCCATGTGGACTAAGGAATCCCAGAATGTCTGAGGTGGGCAAGCCCTAGACATGACCAAATCCAACCCTCATATTTCCTGATGGGGAAACTGAGGCACAGAATGGGGGAGGGACTTGCCCAGCATCACACAGGGTGAGCACAGGGTCTGTGAGAGCTCAGGAAGGCTTCCTGGAGGGGGAGGGATCATCCAGACCATTGCATGAAAGATGAACAGGAATCTAAGACGAAGGGGAGGAGAAAGGGTGTTGGGGGCAAGGAGGACAAACACCCTGACCTGACCTAATCTAAGGGGACTGAGAGATGGATGGAGGAGCAGGGCTGGAGGCAGGGAGGCCAGGAAGGCTGCTGCCAGCAGCAGCTGAGTAAGAGAAGCTGAAGCCTGAGCTGGGAAGGAGCCATGGGGAGGGAAGCAGGGGAGCACTTTGGAGGGGGAGTCAGGAGGAGACGGCAACCTGCGTGTGGGGACTGGAAGCAGTTCCGGGCAGGAGGGAAGAGCAGAAAGAACACAGGCCCCAGAGCCAGAAAGACCTGGGTTCAAACCCCAGCTCTGCTTCTTACTGGCTGTGTGACTTAAGGCAAGTCACTTAACATTTCTGGGCTTTGTTTAGTCACTCGACACCATTAGTCTCCCTAGCCTGAACCTGAAGGTCTCTGGATGACTCCTCTAGGAAAGGGCAGTGGAAGGGGGCAGAGTTTCATTTTTATTTCTGGGTCCCTGACATGCAATGTTTGAAACATGGCCTCCAACCTCAGAGCCAGACAAGACCCGCGATGGTGCCTGTGAGGGGGAGCTGGGGAAGCTGGGGCCTGGAGAAAGGGCAGGTTTCAGAGTTTGGAATAGGAACTGCTGAGGAGGCTTCAGTTCACCAGGCTGGATTTGAGGAGGGCATCTTGCCCAGCTGGGGGCCCAGCCACGTGTACCACCTGTGTACCTGCCTTTTACAGTTAACAAAGCTCATTTGCATCCAACCCCCTGTACCCCCCAAATCCCTAATTTAGTAAAGCTCACGTTTCCCCTCCTCCAGGCAGCCTTCCTTGATGTCTAGGCTGAGTCAGGGCCCCTCTGGGCTCCTCATTTTCCCTGTCACAGTCTGAGCACTTGATGTCCCTCCCCATCCCTGGTGCCTGCCAGAGCCTCATGTAATGCTGTAAGAAGTGTCTGTGGTTGTGAACCACTGAGATGTAAGGGCTGTTTGTTACTGCAGGAAGAGCTGACCCATACAGCTGTCTGCAGAGGCCCAGAGCTGAGCATGGCAGGAAGCCTGGGGGCGGTGGGGGATAGCATTCTGAGAAAGCAAGGGTGGTAGCTGGTGCTGTGGAATGGGGCCTCCTCGTCAATAGTTTGGGGGCAAGTCCTAGGTGCAGAGTCGGGACAGCTGGGAAGGAAGAGGCCTGGCAGCCTTGGGGAGGGGAGACTGTCATTCACAAACCCTTCCTACAGCACTGACACCACCCAGCAAGGAGGGGGCTGCTCCGTAAATGTGATTAGAATCACTTGCCAACCTTCCCAGGTGAGTGGTATCATCCTATTGGCACAGAAGACGAGACTTGAGCCTTAGGTAGGTGAAGGGATTTGCTCAAGGTCCCACAGCTAGGAAACTGCAGCGTCAGGGTGGGAACTGTCCTTCCCTGATGCGCGCGCACGCACGCACGCACGCACGCGCGCACACACACACACACACACACACACACACAGCGCCCCGTGGATCCAGGGAGACCCTCTCTTTGCTCTGGGGTCCTCAGTGCGCTTCCCCCAGGTCCTCTGGGTTCTAGAATCTTCCCCCCAACCCCATCGTCATCACACCCACCCTGGCTGCCTCAGCCCAGACTCTCGCTCCTTCCTGTCTCCCTGGCCTGACCTGGTTCCATCTTCATTCTGCCTGAGTCTCTCAATCTGGCCTCCAGATGGGAGCCTGGGCCTCCTTGCAGAGCCTGCTGCCCTGGCCTGTGAGGATGGAGCCCCCCAAAGCAGTCCCCCTCTCCTGGAGACAGGAACGTGGGCTGAGGAGGAAGCAAAAGCTGGCCAGGAACCAACTATGTGCCAGACACGTTCTCAGACACCCTCACTCTGGTTCAATATTCTTTTAACCTGGAAGAACACTAGTTTTGTGGAATGCTATTAGGGGCTCCTTAATAAAAGAGTTCCACAGCCAAACACCTCTGGGAAACACTGGCTTAGACAGATCCTTTACTGCGGGATTCCTCAGAGCCTTTAATATGTTCTCGTGCCTTGCAAATCGCCAAAGAGAATTTCCAAACGTATTTGATCGCAGAACTATTTCTTTATAGCATTTCAGGACTGGATTCCTCCTGAACCATCTCTGGGAAGAGCTGCTCCCCTGAATCCTCACCAGCCCTTCCTGGCACATAGTAGGTCTGTAGTCACCACTGGCTCCCTCCTTCTCTCCTGTCCTGAATCGGCTTCAGCAGCTGTGATGGGACCTGCTGTAGGGACGCCAGCTCTAGCTCTGAAATGGGGGACCGGGGGGAGAAAGCTGGGATCTGGGAGGTGGGTGAACGCAGGCGGGGACATGGGAGCGCCGTCTCCCCACAGAATGCAGGCCGACCGCGCTCTCCTGCTGCCCCTCTGAAAAGCACTTGTCCTGGTTCCAGCTCCACACTGTGCAGACTTCCTGTGCGGCCACGGGCTGGCCACTGCTCCCACCTCCCCTTGTGCCTCAGTTCATTGGTCCAGCTCACAGGTTGTATGACATTTATCCTTCGCTTATTCATTTGATGGACATTTACTGAGGATCTATTTTATGTCAGGCAGCCTCTTTCCCAGCCCCTGTCCCCCAACACAGTCACTGTCTCTTCCCCCCTGTCTCCCACACTAGGGGGCAGATGGGATGGGGGCCTCCCACGAGCCTCCATTCCCCAGGAGCCCCTGCCTGGGCAAGGTACGTAACAGCCGTGCCCAGGAGCTCTGCCAGGGGCCCCTGGGACCCCACACCTCCACCTGGCGTTCAACTGGGTGGGGACTCCGTTCCCCGAATGCTGACTGTGTGCCTGGCCCCGAGCTGGGATGGGGCATGTGCCACATGGCTGACGCTTCCTGCCAAGCTGGCGGCGGGCCCTTACCTGTCCTGCGTCCCATGGGAGCCCACCTTCTCGTTCTTCATGCAGAAGTCAGGGGAGCTCTGCAGATAGACGAGCTCCGAGTCCTTCACAGGCCGGATGTCCAGGTCCTTGGGCACAAGGTGCTTGCGGGTGCCCATGGGTCGGTGCACCACCTTGGTGGCCGACAGGTAGCGGGTCTTGAGGTCGGCGGCCACATCCCGAAGCTCCTGCAGCCCCTTCCAGCAGGTGCGGATGGAGCAGGAGCCAGACACCCCGTGGCACTTACACTTCATCTCCAGAGAGGCACGCAGAGCCTGCGGACAGCGGAGGGCGTCGGGCTGGGCAGCCAGAGCCCCCTCCCTGGCCTGCCCCGGGGCCCTGCCCCACCCTTCTGCCTGCCAGTGCTCTCAGGGAGTCACCACCTGCTCCGGGCCTCAAGTGACAGGGCTTTTTGCTCTAAAGGATCCTTAGCTCCTCCTCCAACCTGGGGGGCAGCTGGGAGGGGCAGGAAGAGAGTGGCTTTTGCAGGGCTAACGGACGCCATCTATACACCTAGTGTGCCAAGTGCTCTCACACTTAAAATGGCTTCCTCATCACAGAAGCCCTTCATGGGGGATATCATTCATTTCTCCATTTAAAAAAGAGGAAATGAAGGCTCAGCGAGGCTGAGTCTCTTGCCCAAGGCTACACAGCTAGAAGATCTTGGGCTGGGATTTGAACCCAGGTCTGAGGGCAATTCCAAAAGCCATGGCTTTTCATTATTCTATGCTTTTTCTCTCTCACAAAATGCTTGCTGAAAAGAAGGTGGCGCGGAGAAGAAAAGGAAGGGAAGGAGGGAAGAAGAGGCAAGAGGTGGGTGCTTGGGGGGGGCGGCCCTGGCCTGGCTGGCCGTCCCCTCTGCTGCCTGTCTTCACGTGTGCTGAGCGGGTGTGTAACTGCTACCTTGCAGAGTCGTTGAAAGGATTCAACGAGATGACATATATGAAAGAGTTTTGTGAACTACAAAAGTTAAATCAATATTTGGTTTTGAAAAATCAGTCTAAGTAAGAATTATGGTGGAGAGGGGAGGCCTGGGCTTGGGGCCTGGGGAGACACTAGCCCTGGCTTTGGAAGTGACTCTGTGCCACCATCTTCCACGGGCCTCAGTTTCTCCCTGCGTACCTGAGGGGCATGAGTTGGGACGCCTTCTGCAGGCCTTTCAGTTCTGCAGGCTAAGCGCCAACTCCTTGGACACAGGACTCAGATCCCTCTGCCCACCCCCCCGCCTGCCCTGTGTACTCTACTGAAAGGGTTATGGGTCCCCTGGGCCTACCCCTGCATCAAAAAGATGGGGAAACTGAGGCACACGGAGGGCAAGGACTTGCCCAAAATCACACAGGGAGTTAGTGAGGAAGCTGGTCAAGGTCCCAGGGCTCCCTACCCCTCACAGTGCCAGGAAGTGGGGAATGAGGGAGTCCACTTGGGTCTAGAGTCTGGAACTGTCTCAGCAAAGCCTGTGGAGAGCACATAGTGAAGTGAACCCGACTGCAGGGCACATTCAGCCTCCCAAGGGCACAAGGTACTTCTGAGTCATCCAGGAGAGGTAAACCACATTCAGCTCCTCAGCTCAGACGGCGGGAAGGGGCCCAGGCTTCCTGAGGCCATGGTGCCGGTGCTGACCGCGCAGTCATCTACCCTCCCGGGCCCTTGCAGACGGCCCCAGGGAGGCCAGCTCCTTGGCATCAGGGCCCCTGGGAAAGGGCTGATGTGCCTCTGAGGCTGAGGACCCTGTCTGGACTGCACTGTGGGATGGGACGGCTGTACCCCCGGCAGCATGAGGCTCAGGCCTGGCCATGGGCAGGAGTGGGGCTGGGTTCTTGGGCAGGAGGCTGGATGAAGGGCTCCCAATGGGTTTCCAAGGGTGTGGGGGGGTGGGCCAGCAGGGTTGGGAGGCAGGAGTTCTGGGTCCCTAGCCAGGTTCTGCTACAGATCCACAGGGTGACTTGGCCTCAGTTTCCCCAACTGCCCAAAAATGGCCTGGATGTCCTAGAATCCTTACAAGAGGGAGACCAGAGAGAGAGGAAGGTGAGGACGAGGAAACCTCTAGACCTGGAGTCCCATAGACCTGGGCTCCATTGCACTGTGTGTCCTTGGCCAAGCCAGCTAAGTTCCTTCTGCCCCACGTGGTGCTTCTGCATAATGGGCCTAACGGGGCTGCAGGGAAGAGGTCATGAGATGCCATCCACACAGGACACTCTGCCCCTCCAGGACCAGTTCCCCATCTGTAAGGAGGGGTAACAGTACCTCTTCACAGTGGTTTTGTGGACTACGGGAGAGAAAACTAATCAAGAACCCACCACAGTGTCTGGCACACCGATCGGTACAAAGTTGTTTTTTTTTAAATTTTCAAAAAATAAAAAGGTCCATTCATTCACTTATGCATTCACCCCAACCTCCTGTGGAATGAGGTGAGGAATTAATGCAACACTGATAATAACAGACATGGAGGGGAAACCGTGTTTAGGAGGTTGGGGTGGGTTTTGGAGCTGGGAGAGAGTCCCCATTAGATCCAAGGAGACGACCCTTTAGCAAGGGTCTGCTGCTCCGCAGTCCTCTCCATGCTTCCTTCCACACCGGCCTTGGCCCAGAGCCCCAGAGGAAGAGCCTGAGGAACGTGACCAATGGGGACCAGAGAGCACCAACCCACCCCATTTTATAGATGGGAACAACTGAGGCCAGGGAGGAAGTGACTCGCCCAATGTCACACAGTGAGTTTAGAGCTCCTGACTCCCAGCTCAGTGCTCCTTCTGCTCCACCGACGTTCTCCAGCCCAAATCCTGGTGGACCCCCTGGAGGAGGAGGAGCCAGGCAAGCCCCAAGCAGCTGGAGAGGGAAGAGCCAGGGGAGGCCAGGAGCACATCAGTGTGGGTGGATCAGGGCCCGTCCCCCCGCCACCCCTCCACCAGGGCACACTGGGCGGCCCTTTTCCGGCCAATTGGCACAAGCACAACCATCTGGGGGGTGGGGGTGGTTACCTGTCTCCCCACTTCACTGTTGTGTAGACGCATCAGTTTATTGGCTTGGGATCCTGTTTTTTTCACCTTCATAGGAGCATCGGAAAACTTGGCCCCCATGAGGAGCCCGTAGCTGAGGTTGTCCGCACATCCTCCCCAGCGGTTCCCGGGCCCGGGTGGCTCACCTGGGACGGGGCCGCAGGAGCAGCCGGGCAGGTCGCCGGAGGTGCAGGCCCGGGCGATGGCGTGGCTGATGGCGGCCGCCGACAGCGCATACACGAAGGCTGACTCCCGGGTCCCTGTGGGGAGGTGTGGGGTCAGCCAGGGCGGGCGACCCGGGGATAGGACCCTGCCCAGACCTGAGGGCCCCCGCCTGCCTCTGCGGGGTCGGGTGGGACAGGGGCAGCAAGCAGGTGGAGGATGGCACGACGACCATTCATCTGTCACGCCCCCATCCTCCCCCAAACGCACTAGCTGACCTGCACACTCTCACAAAGCACGCAAAGCCAGCCCCCCAGGGCACACCCTCACTCACACACTCACCATGCTGCACTTTCCTCCCTGCTTGCCCTGCACCCAGCGTTAGGGGCTGCTTTCGGGAACAGAAGGCCCAGTCCCTGAGCTCCTCAGAGACCAGTGAGCAAAGAGCCCGCTGTGGGGTGAAATGTGACCCCTGGTCCCTGTGAATGTGACCTTACTTAGGAATAGGCTCTCTGCAGGTGTAACTGACCTCAGATGAGGTCATTAGATGGAGCAGGGTGCGCCCTAATGCAATGGCTGGTGTCCTTATAGGAAGACGGAATTGGGGATACAGAGACAAAGAGGGCGGAGGCCACGGGACAGAGGCAGAGACTGAAGTGATGCAGGAGCACCGAGGAGGACCGAAGCCTGCGGCAGCCCCGGAAGCTAAGAAGAGGTGGGGATGGATCCTCCCCCAGGGTCTTCAGAGGGACCCCTGCTGACACCTTGACTCTGACCTCAGACTTCCAGCCTCCAGCACCGTGAGTCAATTCTTCTGTTGTCAGAAGCGTGGGCCCAGTGCGTGGGCCTTTGTTACAGCAGCCCCAGCAAACTAAGATGGAGCCCAACGTGCCTTGGCAGTGGGGTGTCCTGGCCTTGCGTCCAAGCAAGTTACCCCCTTTCTCAAGCCTCAGTATCCTTAACTGTAGAGTGGGAATGAAAATACCTACCTCACAGGCTTGCTCTGGAGCTCAGGTAATTCAGGAAGGAAGGAGGCTTTGTAAAGTGCTGCACAAACGTTAGCTGTCACCGTGTGGGGGAAAGATGAGATCCACTGGGGCATTCCTACCCTTCAAAAGCCTCTCTATGATACACAGGACCCCCAAATCCACCCCCAGAAGTCACCTCCTCCGGGAAGTCTTCTCCACAGATGTTCTTTAGTCCCTACATCACTTTGTGCCTTTCCCAGCACCTTCAGTCGGGATGGTCTAGAATTAACTGCTCCACACCTGTCTGCCCCGAGGGCAGGCTCAGTCGCATTCTCATTACAGACCCCCCACCCCCAGAGCCTTCCTGCATCATTCATTCCTTTGTTCAGGCGTGAGGGGTACCTGTGCATTTGTACTGTCATTCAGGCTCCCCGCACTGGTATATTCACTCACTATATGTTCATTCATTCAACAATTCACGCCCCAATACCCATGTCCACCACCCATCCGTGTACCCATCCATCATCCAGCTATTCACTCATCCCCCCATCACACTTCCAGCCATCCATCCATGAATTCACCCACCTATCTAAACACACATAGATTGATGCCTGAATTCATCCACCCCACCCCACTCGCATGCATTCCGCAGGCCCTAGCAGCCTCCGCTGGCCCCCTACCTCTCTCCAGGTCAAGCAGGTAGTTGGGGGCGAGCTCGATGGAGGAGCAGTTCCAGCGCATGTCCGCGAAGGCCCGGCGGCAGGCCTTCATGACCTCGCGGGCGGCGTGCACGATGGTGTGCATGAGCTCCAGGTTGCTGCGGCACAGCTGCACCTGCGCGGACACCAGGCCCTCCAGCTGCTTGCAGTGCTGCGTCTGGTTCAGCGCCAGGGCCGCCGGGGTCTTGGAGAGCGCCCTGCACACAGGCCAAAAGGCAGCAACCAATGGAAGGGAAGTCAGGGCTGTGAGGGGCCGTGCTGCTTCCACCCGCTGTACCGGCCCCAGCCTCTCCTCCACAGTCTTGGAGCCTTTGCTGGAAGGAGCTGGGAAACCAGGAGGCCAAGCACTGTCCCCAGCAGAGCAACGGCTCCCCCTCCCGCCCCCGTGTGACCTTGGGCACATCACTGTCCTTTTTTGGGCCTTATGCCCTCATTCATAACATAGGATCCTGGCCCCCATCCTACCTAAGCTTTATTATAATTATACTAACAATAAACAGTTTTATAGCTCACAAAGCACTCATATCCACTGCCTTATTTAGTCCCACACAGCTGTGAATGATTACTCTTCATTCAACATTCATTCAATACTGAACATGCTAGACGCTGTGCTAAGTGCTGGATTATTATATCATCATCATCATGGTAATACATACTATTAATTGACCATTTACTAGATGCACAGTGTGAGCTAGGAGCTTCCCACTATGGCTTCGTTTAATTATTAAACCCATTTATTAGGCTGTAAGATCCCACATACAGGCAAGAGATTCATTAAAAGATTAAAGAGCCACTCAGTTTGCTGATAAATTGGACTTCGCCATTAACTTGCTATGTGACTTTAGATAAATCGCTGCCCCTCTCTGGGTCTCAGTGTCTACACCTCTAAACTGTAGTTCCCAGAACGGGTTCCAGGGAGACACTCTGAAAAAAGGGATCCAGGGTCAGTCAAGCACAGTTGGGGGATGTGATATACTACAACCCGCCTTGAAGGGTTAGCAATGCACATTCACATTTTAAAGGCCCTGAGAAGTCCTGCAGCAAAGCAACAGGCTTGGTTTTGTTTAACTTCCAAGTCTGCTGAGCACAAAACCCTATATTTGAGGAGTGCTGACCTCCTCCATGCTTTGGGAAATGCTGGCCTAGGGGGTCCCTGTGACCTCTAGTGATGTTATAGGACCTAAGAGCTTCCAGATCCTGGTTCTGGGCACTGGGATTCCAAGACTCTAGGACCAGGGGTCGAGCCTGCATTCAGCTTCCTCCCAGGCCTTCTCTGAGGAGCAGACTGCATCAGGCAGCCCCTCCTCTTAAGTGGAGGCTAGAGGGACCCCACAGCCTTAAAGGGTTCCACATAGACCCACCCCCTACTCTAGGGCCAGCTGGTCCTCGGAAACCCAGCAGAGACCCTGGAGGGACAGGCGGCAAGAAGGGGCCAATCTTCAGGCCCAAGTGCTAGGTGCCCCACTTGCTGGGACCACAGCAGACCTCACCCAGCGTCAGGACCGAGACCTGGTGAGGCCCAGCTCCTCGAGGCCCTGGCCTGAGATCCCAAGAGAGGCAGCCTGGTGCCAAAGAACGGCACAGGCCTGGGCAGACTCCTGGCTCTGTCACCCCCACTCCCCTTGTGACCTTGAGCAAGTCAGGCAGCCTCTCCTCTCCATCAATCTCCCAGCATTGTCTGAGGGATTAACTCAATGTGGGTTACATGCTCTGCCCAGGGCTGACACATCATGGTCAGGGCTCTGTGATGGAAGCTACTAGATTACTGCGTCGGTGGCCTTTTCCTACCTTAGCTTCCTGCACCCACTCAGTCAAGGCCAAGGGCTTCCATCTGACCTCAAGGCCCCTCAAAACCTGGCCCTAAAGCCCTCTCTGGCCTCCCGTCCTTGTCCCCCGTGTGTCCTAATACCTGCCACACCAGACTCTTGGCTTCTCTGACAGGGACTGCCCTACTACCACGCGTATGCCCAGGCTTTTCCTGATGCCAGGAATGCCTTTCCCCTTGCACCTGTACCTAAATGAATAAATGAACTGGATCTACTTGTGGAAGAAATATTTACTAAGCACCAACTCTTCCCAGACATAGATCCTTTCCTCAAGGAGCTCCTCGTCTAACGGCTGCACAGACCTATCACCAGTTATAAGGCAATGGCCCAGATGTTCCAGTTCATGGGCTGGCCCAGGGAAGAGCTCAGGCTTTGGGCACCAGCTGTGTGAGCTGGGGAAGTTACCCAACCTCTCTGGGCCTCACCTGTTATAAGAAAATGATAAATTCTACTTCAAAAGGTGATGGCAAGACTTAAATATGACAATGGATGGAAAGCACTCGGGGCATTCATAAATGGGAGGGAGTCAGAAGACCTGGGTTGTGGCTCAAGCTCTGGCCTCTATGCGCTGGGCAATCCTGGGTAAACTGCTGCCCCTCTCTGAGCATCAACTAAAAACTGGGGACTCCTGGAGGTCTTGTAGGGGCTGAATGAGTTCATATGTGCTACACCGAGTACTAATAGGTTAGTTTGCTTCCTGCTGCCTCTCTCTGCCATGCCCCACTCATCCTACACCTCCAAAATACAGAAATCATCCCCAAGGCCTGGGAAGCAGACCCAGGGCAAGTGGGCATGGCCTGGTGTCTGTGGTTGGAGTGGCACAACCCAGCCTGTCTGAGATTGACTGTGGGTATCTTGGGCCATCTTCCCTCACTGCGACCCCTGGCCCATCCCTACCCCACCAAGGCATGAGGCAAGAAACCTTTGGTGTATCTGGATGCGGACCTCAGGCATGGTTGCCTGACCCTGCCTATGACTGGGGAACCTGCTGCCTGAATTTCGGCAACACATACTGGATGAGAGGTGAGCATACAGGGACAGATATCATCCCCTCAGCCTGTTTCTTGGTTGTTACGGCCCCTCTGCCACCACCTAGCAAACACTGTCCACGCGCATGGACCCACTGTCCCAGGTGGGCACAGCACTCCCCAGTTTACAGAGCCTCTCATTTCATCCCATTCTTACAATGCCCGAGGGGCCTGGGAGATTATCACCCCCTTTGTACAGAGGAGGACGCTGAGGCGCTCCAGTGCCCAGGCGCTCGGCCTCCTCTGGACACCATCCTCCCTCAAACCTGGCCTCACCTTCCCAGGTCCCCTCTCTACTGGGCTTGGGGCCGTCCACGCTCAGCCTGTCCTGAGCCTGCTCTGCCCATCACCCTTGCCCAGCTTCCATCCTCCCCCTCTGAGCCACTTTTCTGTTTCACAACAGGAAGGATTACAGGAGATACACGAGAAAACACCCAGCACGGTACCCGGCACACAGCAGGCACTCATGCAGGGTGGCTGCCTCCCAGGTCCTTCCCCGGGCTCTTGCTCAGAAAGTAGATAACGTAAGCTGAGACTTTCCCTGGGGAGCTCAGGTTGCGGCTCCCAAGCAGGGGTCCTCTGGGATCCTGGGGTCTGGGGACCCTGGGCCACTCTGGGTCAGTCTGTCCATCTCTTAAGTCATCAGGCATCCACCTCCCCAGCTGGTGGTGAGAGAGGTTCAATGAGGGAAACCCGGTGAGGATGTTCCCAGATGAGGCACAGACTGCCCAGGTGGGCAGAGGACAAACGGGAAGCATTCTGGAGGTCCTGGGTGGGCACGGGGCTGCGGAGAGAGCGGCTGGGACAGAGCGGCCAGCTGCGGCGTGCTGGGGGAGGCCTGCTCGCGGGAGCGTGCAGACTGGGAGATCAGGAGGCGGGAGGCAGCGGATTCCACTCCCGAGGAGGGCGATGCGGTCATCTGGTAATTAGTGGTAATGACCGTTTCTAACTAAGGCCCCCTTGGGTAGGTAATCAAGGATAGGGTGGGAGGTGGGGGAGTTACCCGTCTGGACATCTCCTCCGGCTTGCCTCACTGCAGCACACCCCTAATTGAAAACATTTTGGTTTATCTGGGGGTGGGTGCATGGGGGAGAGGGTGGAAGAGAGGACAGGAGGAAACAGAGAGTTCACAGGCGAGGCCTATGCCCAGGGTGCCGCTGGGGTGGCCGAGGTCTCTCTCATTCAGGACTTGGGGTTCTCCTGGGAATGGTGGGGGTGGGGGAGGCGCAGAGACCTGGGTTTCAGCTCCAGCTCAGCACATCTAACGTTCCACCTTGGGCAAGTCACTGCCCCTCGCTGGGCCTCAGAGTCCCCACCCCATTGTGGAAGTGGGGACACTGAGGCCCAGAGAAGGGCAGGGCTTGCCCTGACCTGTACACAGCCAGCCAATCAGAGGCAGAGCCAAGCTAGAACCCAGGACTCCTTATCACAGGCTAGGGCTCTTTCACTCCCATTGTAGAGATGAGGAAACTGAGGCTAACATGATTGATTTGCCTGAAGCCTGGCTCATGGCTAGTGAACTGGCAGAGCTCAGGCTGGGACCCAGGCCTCCCAACTCAGGTCTGGTGCTCCTCCTGGCCTCTCTGCGGCAGCTGTGTCCCTTCTGAGTCTCTTAGGACTCTTCCACAAGAGGCCCAGCCCCGGAGTAAGCAGCAGGCTTGGGGCTGACCGGGGTGGGTGGAGTGGCCTTTATGGGTCCTCCCAGCCACCCTAGGCCTTCCCCTCACTGGGCAACCCCCGTGGTTCACAGAAGGCTGGAACCATCCTCCCTGCCCACACTTCTGGTCTGAGTCTCCCAGAACCTGGCTTGGGTGGGAGGTGAGGTAGGGAGGGGTCCCCCAGGTTATTTCTGATCAGGTGCTTCCACCCCTTCTCCCTTACCCCCTACCCCACAGACAGCCCAAGCTGAGTCCCAGGTCCCCAGTGAGTGGGCAATCTGGGTCACTCAGCCACGTTTACTTTCATTTCCCATGTCAAATGCCCCTTTCCTCTTCAGCTCACTTTCCAAAGCCCAGGGCAGCAGGGTCCTCTGGGACATCCCCAGGACAGCTGAGTCTCCTGGATGAGTCCCCAGCTTCCCATCCCCACCGTACCCTTCCCTGTGCCCAACTGTCCTATGGCTCCCTGTGACCAAAAGGCCCCAGAGCCACCAACTTAACTCCAAGTCCTGCCTCTGCTGCCTGTTAGGTGTGACACCCAGTTCGTTAAAGACCCACTGAGCCTCCACTTCCTCTTCTGATTAATGAGGGTGATGGCAGAACCCACCTCACATGGTGGTTGGGAGATTTAAATGAAACAACGTACATCAAGCGCTTAGAACAGTGCCTGACGTGTACCAAGGCCACATACATATACAGACACACAGAGTTGTTATTCTAAAACTCCACTCCTTCTCCTGCTTCCCCCTCTATCTTCAGCTCCAGCAAGAGTTTAACCACTATCAAAGAGGTTTGGCTTCGCGGAGCCTGTCTCCCTGGCTTCTCATCCCACATCCACCATTAATTAACTAGCTGTGTGACCCAGGGCCAGTTACTTAACCTCTCTGTACCTTAGTTTCCTCATTGGTAAAATGGTAGCGATAAGAATGTCACCTACTTCATAGGAGTGTTATCAAAGTTAAATGTCTAAAGCTCTGGGGATCTACTAGTAAGCTCCTGTAATTCCTGGCTTCTCTGTTTCCCCACACGCATCGTCCTACCCCTGCTGTTCCTTCTGCTTAGGATGCCTGCTTTGCATTCCATCCACGGCCATCGAAATCCTATCTATCCTTTGAAGCCAGACTCAGAGTCACCTCCCTTATGTGGGGCTAACCACACCTCCTCTGGGCTCCCATGCTCCCTCTCCTAGGACACAGCCCAAAGTCCACTTGGTACGTTTTATATGTCTGTCTCCCCCAACAGGCTGGGAGCTCTTTTAAGGCAGACAGTGAGTTGTACTCATTTTTTGTGGCAGCCTGGGCTATGCAGTGGGGACAGCATGGATGTTGGGCTGAACTAGCCATCTATTTTAGACCCTACCCAGCCACGTGCCAGCTTGGGGGCCTGTAAATTTCTCAGAGCCTGTGCGTTCCCACCGTGGTGTGGGAATTATAGCAGTGTCCCACCGTGGTGCGGGAATTATAGCAGTGCCCCACCGTGGTGTGGGAATTATAGCAGTGTCCCCCAGAACACTCTAGGGGTGAGCCCAGTTCTCGGCCTCTGATCCTCCTTGGGCCGGCCCTTTAACAAAGCCCTTCCCTCTCTGGACCTCAGTTTCCTTATCTGTAAAAGGTTGGTGGTGAGTGAGGAGGGCTTGGGCTCCCTGATCAGAGGTTCTCACCAGCTGCGACAGTGCCAGGTACCAGCAGTAGAAGGAGAGCGGCTGATGGCTCATAAAATTAGTCAGGACTGACTGAGAAGAGCTGGTGCCCCCAGGCTGGGAAGCTGCTGAGCTCAGGCTTCTCCTTACAAACAAGAAATGCAAGAAGATGGGGTTTTCCTCTCAAGAGAATTAATGGATAACTAAGCCCCAGAAGGGGTAGGGCTGGTGACCTCGAGACTGTTTGCCGGTGGCCCAGCCACTATTGCCCCGTCTTCCAGCTAATCCATGAACCGTCCTCGAAGCCCTTCCCCAGCCCATAGTCTGTCCCACGCCTGTCTTATCTGCATGGCTCCCCGCCCCGACCTGGAACTCTAGGCTGTGTCTTGTCCTGGACTTTTCCACAGCTCAGGGAGTTCCTCCACCCAAAGTGCCCTTCTCTCACTGCCCCCACTCACCAAACTCCCAGAGACTCCTCAGGCCCATCCTAGGAGCACCACCCACGAAAAATCTACCTAGGGTCCCAAGGATGTGCCCCCCACCAGGTGATCTCCTCTCCTCTGGGCTCCCACAACACCGCCCTGGGCTCTCCCGGGGCACTTGGAGTTATTTACAGCCTGGGCTTATCTCTTCCAGACCAGAGGGCAGCTCCTCCAGGAAGGGGCTGGCTTTTACTCCTTTCTCCCTGCCCTCCCTGCCCACAGCCCAGCACAGAGCAGGCACTCCCTTCTGCTGGATGGAAAGGAGTCTCTCTCCCACTTACCCCTCCATTAATAATTTCTACTTAAAGGACTACCCTTCAGCATCCGACAGTTTATGGGGTTCTTTCATGAGCCGCTTCTCATCTTACCCTCCTTTGACAGAGGAGGACGCTGAGGCTCCCAAGAGGCTGAGTGACACTTCCCCAAGGTCACCCAGGTGGAGGGGTCTGGACTGTTTGAGAACCTCCAGCTAAGGTCAGGAGACTGTCAAGGAACATAATATTGAGCAGACCTTGTGTGCAGGGCGCAGACCCTCTAGATTGGGCCCCTTGACCACGGTCTTTTTCCATCTGTCCCTGTGGAGGTCTTGTGCAACCCCCGGCCGCACGGAACAGGGCAATTCCGTAGTCCTCCACGCCCTGTCTTGCTCCTCCCGCAGGTAAGGACAATATTTAACAGAGGAGGAAAAGGAGGCTTAAAAAGGGTGACTTGCCCACGACCGCCAGGCAACTTCTGCTCCCGGGTCTTGGGCACGCTGGCCCGACCCAGGGGGCCCCTTAAGGCTCTCCGCCTCCCCCAGCCACGGGTCCCGGGGCCCATGTGCGTGGACGCGGGTCCCTACTTACAGCCACTTGATGCCATAGCACACATTGGTCTGGAGCGCCAGGGCGAAGAGCAGCGCCTGGCAGACCTGCGGCCGCGCCCTCATCCTCGCGCGGCTGGCGCGCCGGGGGGTCGCACCCTGGGGAAGCCGCGCCGAAGTCCCGCCGCGCGCCCGGCCGCCGTCGCTCCTCCTGCGCGCACGCCGCCTGCAGTCGGGGAGAGCGGAGGCAGCGGGTTAAGGCTGCGCGCGGGGCGGGGGCCACGCCGGGGGCGGGGGGGCGTTTTATTCAAATTACAAAGGAGGGGTCGGGGCCCGGGGAGGCCGGGCGCGCGGCCGGCGTAGCCTCCCGCCCCGCACAGCCCGGGACGCGGCCGGCGTCTGGCTCGAATTAAATGCCTCCGGAGCGCGGCCCAGGGCTTGTCCACCTAGTGCGGTCCCGGCGGGAAGCGAAGAGGGCGACAGGACCAGAAACTCCGGAGAAACCAGGCAGAGACACAGCGAGAGGGAGAGAGACCCTCAGAGAGCGAGGCTGAAAGACATTTGGCAGAGGGAGAAGCCCGGATAGGCACACAGTTCTCGAGAGGGACGGAAAGAAGACGAAGGGGGTCGAGGGCGGAGACCGCGGGCGGGCGAGGGGAGGAGCGGATTCGGGGCCCAGGATCTGGGTACTCATCTCCGCAATATTAATTGTTAGTTATTATGGGCCTGGCCATTCTCCTTCCCTGCTGGGCCTCGGTTTACCCCCTCTGTAAACTGGGGACACAATTGTGATTCAAATTGTGATTAGGACATAATTCACCTTTTAAAAAGAACATTCACCTAACGCGATCGCATTTTTTCCTCCCAGCAACCCTGGGAGATAGATACTATCACTGCCCCCATCTCACAGATGAGAAAACGGAGGCGCGGAGATGTGAAATAGGGTTGTTCAGCCAGCGAGCGGCAGGTCCATGCCCGTGTTTTACTCGCATGTCTACCCAGTGTCCGGTGAGATCATGGACCGTGAGAAGACAGGGAAATGGGGGCTGGATCTGGGCATCAGTTTCTCAGCCTGTGAAGGGGAGGATGAGAAATGGGATAGCAAAGGTCTTTGTACAGTGAAGGCTGTTCAGGGTCCTGAGTCTCTGAGTCCCTCTAGCGGTGCCCTTCTGGAGGGTCGGATGGTGCCCAGGCCGGAGCCAAGGCTGGGCAGCCTGGCCTTAGCTAAGCTGGGAAGCTCACGGGGCCGGCGCGATGCCGCCTCCGGCCGCCAGGCGGCGTCCTGGGGCCGCGGAGTAGCCCTTACCCCGCCCGCAGGCCGCAGAGTGGCTTTCTGCGGCTTTTCTTTTTCTCCTTTTTTTCCCCCCTCTTCATTTCACATCCTTAACTCCCTTCCCAGCTTCTTCCAAATTTACCAACAACTGGCGTTCTCCCGGATGCAAACACAGCCTCAGCCCCTCTACCCTGGGGAGGAGCAGACAAAGGGATTCCTTTCTAAAGGGTTTGTGGAGTTGGAAAAAGGAGGCGCCTTAGTGGGGGCGCTTGAGCGAGAAGTGGGGGGGTTTCCCATCTGGCTGTGTGACCTTGGGCAAGCCTTCCAGCACCCCAGCCTCAGTTTTCCCTTCTATGAAAACAAGGGACTGGACTTCACGCATTTCCTGAGGTCTTTCCAGCTTCCAGTAGCTTGCGGTTCTTCTGAGCTACCCTCTGCCTAAGTTTCCACTATTACGTCTACCTGCGTAGTGTGTGCATGTACGAGTGCGCCTTAAGCGCGCGCGCGCACGGGCGCACACACACACACACACACACACACACATTTTAAATCCCACTGTTTCCTGGAGCCTTCGGCATGACCCAGAGCAAGGCAGGGAGAAAACTCTGAATTACATTTTCTTTCTCCTCCGCAGAGTCCCCCAGCTGGGCGCCTAACACCGTGGCGCTCGCTACAAACTTTGCTGAATTATGGCACGGGGGCGGGGAGGCGGGGGTCGCAGTCTAACTGTGCCCCCTCTTCCCACCCAGCCTGTATCCAAACCTTTTGTCTTACTGGCCCTGAAAGTTTACCATACTCCTGAGAACGAGAAAAGTATCGGCTGGATATGGCGGGGGGGGGGGCGGGGGGAGAGGATCAAAAACTCCAGCCACTGTCTCTCCTCGCCCCCACCCCCTCCCAAAGTGTGGGCTCCCCCCTAAGGCGCCCAGCATTCCAGGGTAGGGAGGAGAAAAGGCTGCACTCGGAGAGACGAGAGCCCGGACTCACAGCAGGGGATCCGTGTCCAGCCCAACTCGCCCAGAGAGAGGAGGGGCCGCCCGGGTCACGGCGCACGGGGACCCAGGCGTCCAAGCTACCCCCGGCTCTTTCGGAGCGGCCCCGGTAGTCCCGGGCTTCTCCCTTCGCTGTCCCAGCACGTCGCTGGGGGAGGCGGCTCCTGGCCTGGGCCTCTGGGTTCTGACAGGTTATTCTTGTCCAGTGTCAGAGTGTCTAGGACAGCCGCGCGGGCCGCTGGGTCACCCTCAGCCTGCGCCTCGCGGGTCAGGGAGCCCTCGCCTCCCTGAGCCCCCGGCCCGCCAGGGGGCGCTAAACCGGGGTTCGAGGTGGGATACGCAGCAGCCTCCCGCGCCCTGGGACCTTGGGCAAGTCCCCTCCTCTTCCTGGACCCCCGTGTCCCCCCTCTGGGGATGGTATGAGGTGTAAAGTAAGTGCCCTCTCAATTCTGGTCTCTCTATAAGACATCCACTTGCCGTGGTCAGCTCCGAACTGCCCGACCCCTTGCTTCGGGCCCGGCTCGGAACCTCCCTTGGGGTCAGGCGCGTAGTGGGCCCGCGTCAAAGCACAGTGTCTTTGGAGAGATAAAGGGTCCCTTCCTCCTCCCGCTGGGGATAAAGTTCAAGCTACCTCTCTTGCAGCGGGCGACAGAGGAAACCTCTGGTGCACACTCTGGGCACCGCGAGCGCAGTAGCCACGGCCCGGCTCTAACAGGTGGTTGTAAGGCTTGGGCTCTGGAAGGCCCTGGAAACCCCGCTGCCAGGGCGGCTGCCCCTCTGAGGCAAAGCCGGCGTAGACACGCCGAGCTTCCCCTTCCCGGATGAGCCTGCACTGGGCCGGGAGCCGGCACCGCGCGACGGCGCTGAGTGTCCCCGCCGCGCGCCGGCGCTGAAGCCTCCGGGTGCGCAGCTCGCAGAGCCGAGCCGGAGAACCGGTGACGCCGATTCTGCTTCAAGATTACCTGCGACGCCAAGCGAGGCGGGGCCGCAACCCGGTTTTGACCCTGGCCGCGAGTCTTTTGAGATGTGTCTGTTGGGCTGCGGACGATGCGCCGGTGGCCCGCGAGACGGGTTATTTTGGAAGTGGGAAGGGTGGGGTGGGGTAACTCGGGGCACCTCCCACTACCCCCTCTGGGCCCGACCCCGAGCCCCTATGGACCGTGAGGGTCATGGAGGCACCTCAGCTCCGAGAGTTGGGAGGTGTGGGGCTCGTGCGCGAGCTCAGCCAGATGTTCGGGGCTGCTCCAGATGTGCCTCGGGGCCGGGACAGGACTTTCCTCCTCCCCACCCCCTAGCCTGGAGCTCAGGTCTGTAAACAAACTCTCGGTTCTCCCCCTTATCCCGCCGCTTCTGGGAGCAGGTCTCAAAGCGAGGCCTCCGCCCCGGTCCCCCAATTTAGCAGGAGCTGCCGTAGTTCTCTGCCTTTTGCCTCCCTCTCCTGCCCCGCCACACACACCCTGTGCCACAGGATCCAAGTCCCCCACCCCCGGGATGGCTCGGGCATGACCTCATCCGCGGGCTGACTGGGAGGGAGAGGGTCGAATCGGGGGGAACAGGGCCGGGAAGGCTCGAGGCGGGCCGCGGGAACTGCACAGCCCACCTCCACCGCTCATCCGCTTAAAGCCCGCGCCCCCAGCCCCCGGCGGCTGCGCTCGGTGAGGGGAATGCCGGGGAGAGCCGCGGAGGAGAGGTATGGAGAAGGTCTTGCTTTGCTTACCGGGAGCGGTTGCTCAACGGGGTCACGCCTTCCCCCTCGGACTCCCGAGCCCCGCGCCCTGGCAGGTCCCCGCTGAGAGCCCGCCCGCTGCCCGCGGCCACTGCTCACCTCCTGGGGCGCTCGCCTGGCCAGGAGGGCGGGGGAGCGGCGAGCGCAGCCCCCAGCGGACCCGGGAGCTCTCCGGGCTGGGCAGGCGGCGAGGGCGTCCTCTTCGCGAGCTGCCAGAGAAGCACGCCCGGGATCCCGGCAGGCAGAGGCCTGCTGGGGTCCCGCGGGGACTGGGGCGCACACTCAGGCTGCTCTGGAGGGCGCTCGGCTCCCGGGGCCTGCGCTCGCCCGCTCGCCGGAGCTCTCCGCCTCACCCGGCACGGTCTCTGGTGCCGGCCGCCCGAACTGCTTTATAAGGCACGGGCAGCTGCTTTGATCCGCCCACGTCAGCGCGCCGAAACCCCACCGGGTGGCTCCGGCCTCGCGCGGGGGCCGGGGGCGGGGTCCCCGCGGCTGCCACGCACCCGCGGCGCCAGCGGCACGAGAGGACGTCGCACCCTGTTGAGTTACAAAGAGGAGACTTACTAACTATAACTATAGCTGGTGTGTACTGAGCGTGCGGGCTGTGAACCTACTGCGCGCCTGGGGCGCTCGGGGGCCCAGGTGGGGAAGGTTTCTAAACCTCGCAGCAAGCCCCGCGAGGATCCTCAACCCCGTCTGGTTTGACAGAGGCGGAAGCCACAGCTCAGAGGGAAGTCGGCCTTAGGTCTCATTCTGGAGCCCGGGCATCACTAGGTGTTGGTCTTGCAGCTCGGTTACTATAAGCATTGTGCGTCCGGAGAGCTGCCTTGGCGTCCCAGTCCGACCTTCGCCGGGTCACCTCTCCAGACCTCTGGTTCCAATTCTGGGAACTCTCAGCAAAGAAAGGAGGTGCGAGGGCTCTGCGCTGTGAGGCGGCTATAAACCTTAGGCACCAAGGAGGCAGGTGTCCCATCTATGGGATGACCGTTGGGGAGTCTTCTGGGCACCTTGTCCGGGTCCCTAGGGGACCACCAGCTGAGGACCGGGTTTCAGAAGCTAAAGCACACTAAGGTGCTTCTTGTGTGGTGTAGACCTAGCCTGGGGTTGGGACTGGGGCTGTGTTTCTGGGGCAACTTCTCTGGGACCAGTTGAGTGCCCACACCTCCCACGCCCACCTTGGCCCTTCCTGGCTGACAATACTCCCCTCCCGTTTCTAACTGTTGGGTCAGGTGCTGTGGTTTCCTTGACTTCTGTCTTCCCCACACCCCACCCCAGGGGCCTCAATCCCAAGAATGATCTAGTTCATTAGCAGAAGGGAAAACAGATTTAATGAAAAGAGGCTTCTTTCAGGTCCCCCCAAGACACCCTAACTCTATTCCCTGTTCTTTGCAGCTGCCTGTGAAGTGGCACCCACAGGCTGTCCTAACCTGGCTACAGATGCCTTCACATACATCACACACATCTGAGCCCACAGAACCCACCGCAGGCTCTCAGCCATGCAAGTGGCAAGCAGCCAGTTCCCCTTGCACACAGGACTGGGACTTATCACCCCACAGATGGTCACAAACACATTCAGTAGGTACTTGGACATACTACTTGCCCACATGCACATACAAGTTGAACGGCCATACGCATCTAGATGAGGCCGAACACGCAGACTTTCCCCAGCCGGTTCACGCACAAACACACCTGTTTCCATGCACACAGGGAGGACACACACAGCTTCCAAGCAACACCAGTGCACATATACTCCTGCTTATAGTCGCAGAAATGTCTTTGCGAACACATGCTGGGACACCCTCATCTCTTCTTCCAGAGCATTGGAGTCCATCCCATTATAAATGCCATGGGAAGGTAGTGGGGCTTTGGGTGGGGTGTGGGATACACTGCTGCTCCACCTAAGAGGCTACCGACGGGGGTCAAAAGAGTATCTTTAGCTCTCCCATTCCAAGGCACTCTGGCCACCACAGTCAGAGCCGTTCCAGGTGACTTCTGTCCAGTTGGGATGCATTGTCCTCTGGGTCTAGCCCTTTGCTCATTTCAGAGCTAAACCGGTTGCTTCCAAGTATTTGCACAAGCAGTCTTTCAGTCAGAAGTCTTCTGGCTCCCAGCTAGATTAGGTACGGAGAGCAATTTGGAGTCATGTAGACTTGGGTTCCACTGTGCCCAATTCTATCTTTACCTGTGTGGTCTTGAGCAAGTTGCTTACACTCCCTGAACCTTAGTTTCCTCATCTATAAAATGGGAAGACTACAGTCCCATCAAATCCTCTATATTCTCCAAGATGGGGATTAGTACCCCATTTCATAGATGTAGAAGTTGAGGCTCAGAACGGAGGTGCTGGCAAGGGTTGGAGCTAATATTTGAATGCAGATCTCTAGGGCTCAGAGTGCACTATAGCTGGTGGCCCCCATTGAAACAGAAGGCAGGAGGATGGTGACTTTGCATTTTCTGGAAAGGAGTTGGGGGAGGCCAGGAGAAGATCCCAGGTCTCCTGAAGCCCAGCCCTGAGCCCTCTGGGACCCTCCCAGCCACTCAGCTCTGTCCTGTGACTCAAGATCCAGGCATCAGCTAGGACTGGGACCCCTGCCCTGGATGGGGAGGTGGGGGCGAGGGGTGAGCCTGAGGAAGTGGTGGCAAAACCTTGAATTGAGAGTCGAGGGAGACCTGGGCAAGGGTCTGCTCCTCCCTGCACCCCAGTCTCCCCACTTGCATGAGCGGGAGTGCTTTACCACCTCAGACATTCTGGGATTCTCCGAGACACTTGGGAGAAGGATTTTTCTCATCTTTAGAACCAACTGATCTTCCCCCCTTCTTCTTCCTCCTGCCTCCTTCTGTCAGGAGCCTCCTCAAAGGCCACTGTGTGTGAGGCCCGTGCTGGCCGCCTGGGCACGAGCTCCCCTTCAGAGGATAGGAGGCTCTGAGGCGGGCAGGTGGGCCAGCTCTTGGCTGCTGTAGATGTTAATACAGTTCCCTTCTCCTCAGTTACCCCGGTGAGTCTGGTCATCTGATCGCCCAGACGTGCTGGGGACTTCCTGTCAGCAGGCTTCTCAGCCCCTGTCTGACTGCCATTGGTACACACCTTTCCACCCCCCACCCCTGTGCACACCCCACCCAGGGGGCACCCAGGAAGGGACATGGCAGTAGGGGAAGCCACACTTCCGTTTCCCATGCTGACCTCTATTGACCCCTCCACCCACCTCAGCTTCCCTCCCTTGGGGCCAAGGCCTTGGTGGAGATGGGTGGGAGCAAATCGGCTATTTCCAGGAGCCCTGGATGGGGGAATGGGTGACCTGGTTACAGGCCTTAACCCCATCAGTGGTTGGCTGTGTGACAGCAGATAATTATTTCGCCCTCTCTGAGCCTGTCACCCCAACTGTAAGTGAGGGGGTTGAACTAGATAACCTCCAAGGGCTTTTTTAGCTCCAGAACCCACGTCTTGGTTCCCCTGACTCTTACCTGTGTTTTAGGATGAACTGTGAACATGGTAGAAACAATGAGACCAAAGGGTGCTGTTTCCAGCAACAGGGTGTTTTTTAGAAAGGCCTTCCTGGGAAAGCAGGTGGACGGTGGGACTGGGCAGAGTAGCCCAGCCCAGGGGTCCCCTGCTCCAGGGGTCGGCAAGCCCTGTGAGGCCATATCCTTCAGGCAAGCAGGGGAGGGGGATCAACTAGTAACATGCGTGTCCTCAGACACCTGGCCTGGCTCTCGATTTTCCTCCTGCACTTACTGTGGCGTGACCCCGGACAAGTCACTCAGCCTCTGTGATCCTTCGTTTCCTCATCTGAAAAATGGGAAAACCATTAAACCACTCCCTCCCAAGGTTCTTGGGAGATAACATCGCACACCTACCGTGTGCCGGGCAGTTCTGCACCTGTGGGCGAGGCAGGCATTGCTCCGTGGCTGAGGAGTCTGAGCCCGGGCCTGTCCAGTCATTTACGCCAGGTCTGCAAACCCAGGCCTGTGGGCCCCTGAGCCTGTGCCCACTGCTCGGGAGAGGATATTCTCCTCCTCCTCAGTCACCTCGGGGGAGGGGTTGTTCTTTTACAAGGCTCAGGGAGCAGGCTTGGGGGTGGCCAGGGTCAGGCGGCAGGTTTCTATCCTGGGTGCAGGTAACAGCACACCACCTGTCACATCTACTCACGGTGTTACTTCTGAAAGGCCGCTTTCAACCCTCCATTGTTTAATCGCGGTGGCGGCTGCTCAGGAGACAGTGTTTGTGTTTCTCAGGCCTCTTTCAACTCCAAGAGAGAAACCAACCCCAACCAGCTTCAACCTAAGAGAAACCGATTGGTTCGTGCCCCTGGAGGAGAAATCGGGGTGCTGGGGACCTGAAGGGGGAGCTGTACTCCCCGGGAACAGCGGGCCACCCCCATGCCCACAACGTGCTATCTGCAACTCATTTCTAACTCTCGCTGCTCTCTTTGAGGTGATGTGGGCCTCATACCTTCCCCCTGCTATGTAGCCACCAACAGCCCTAGTTCCTTTCCAGGCAGATGAGAGCTTCTGTCTCCCTGGGCCTCTGCATCAGTCCCAGGGAAGGTGGCTGATTGGCTGGCTTGAATCATGTGCCTCCCTTGATCAACAGCTGCTGTCGCCATGGGAGGGGCCCTGGGAATGGCGGGGACAGTGCTGCCCCCAGAATGAGAGGAATGGGAAGCAGTGGGCACCAGGGCCCCTGTGTCTAGGTTGGCAGTGTCTTCTCCAGTTGGGCATCCCTGTCTTTGGTATGAGTACAAGTCAGTGTTTCTGCACTTGGGTCTCACCCTGCACACCCATAGGGCCAGAGACCCACCACACTCAGTGCCCCCGTGGCACATAGAGAGAAGCTGAGGCTGAGAGAGGACAGCCATTTGTCTCACATCACTCTCGCTGGTGCAGGAGACAAGAAAGATTGGGTCTCCTGACACCCAGCCCATAAGCCATGCATTGTCACTGTCTGGACATGCCAGTGAGGTAGGTTCTAAATGACACCAATTCCTCTCGTCCCAGGACACACACCCCCCTTCGAAATGTGACTCCAGGCAGAGGGGAAGGCTATTTCTCCACCCCTTGATCTGGGCTGGTCTCATGACTTGCTGATCTCCTTGAGTCGATGTGGCATGTGACAGAAGTGATGCCATGCGTGTTCTGGAACCCAGGCTTCAGGGACCCTGCAGCTTCTGCTCTCACCCCCATGGAGCCCAGCTCAGCCACCCCCAGAAGCCCAGGCTGGACTATAAATGCAGAGAGAGGCCCTCACGCCACGTGGAGAGGGCCCACCCGGCCCAGCCAGAACCCAGGCCTGGCTGACCCACCAGCCAAGTACAGCCTCACAAGGGAGCCCACAGTGAGATGGGCAGATCTGCCCTGTCAGCCCATAGAATCAGGAGAATCAATCCGTTGTTCTTTTTGGCCACTAAACCTTGACATGGTTTGTTATGTAGCAAGAGATAACTTAAGCAGCCGGGCTTACATAGTGAAAAGACGGAAAATATGCATTTGTCTAAAGTGACTTCAGAATCTCAGAGTTGGGCCACTCACCCTCTTAGATCCCCGAATTCTGTCCACCGCAGCCTCTGTACGTGTCTCCACCGCTCTGGGAGCAGCATCAATCAGCCACCAGCTCTGTCTCGCCCATGCTGCATCCCTGGTACTCCATCACGGCCAGTGAACACTGGTTCTTCCAAAATTGCCAAAGGAATGAGTGAATCCCTCACTCAGCCTCTGCTTGCACACCCAGAGGGAAGGGAGCTCCCTCCCTCCAGGGCAGCCTCTTCCATTATGAGACGACTCTGCCTGGGAGAAGGTCCTCCTTCATCTAGGGGAGAGATCTATGACTCCTCCCACGGCCCTGGCTCTCTCCCTGGGTCCCCTCTTCTACGTGACAGGCTTGGGTACTTCACAATGGTCCCTGGAATTTGCAAAGCAGCACAACCTCCCTTAATAGCAAGTATTTTCATGTACATGGGACCCTGGCCACAACTGTAACCTTGAGGGAAGTGTTTCCACCAGGGCCTAAAACAAGCATGGGTTCTGGAAGCCCACAGTTGGGGGTTTCGACCCCTACCCCACCTCTGTATGGCCTTGGAAAAGATGATTCCTGTCTCTGAGCCTCAGTTTTCTCATCTGGAAAATCGGAGTGGTGAAATTTACCACGTAGGGTTGCTGTGGAGCTTAAGGAGATGATATATGTAAAATGCTCTGTATGTAATCAGTTCTTGATAAAGGTTAGTTCCTTTTCTGCCAGGTACATAAACAGTTCCAGATGGGAGCTGATCGGTACTTAACATTCATGTCTATATAAATAATGTGCAGGTGGGGGAGGAATTGTCAGGTGGCCGGGGATGGGGGAGGGCCTTCTCAGCAGGAAGAACAGCTTGAGCAAAGACAAGAGGGAGAAGTTTGGTTTCAGGGAAGGGTAAGTGGGGGGGCTCTGTGCTGCTGGCATCAAGGGCGACAGGAGGGGAAAATGACTGGGGAGGAGACAGGCCCATGCCCGGGAGGGCCCCGAATGCTGGGCTAAAGGGCATGGGCTTTGCCAAGGGGACCTGGAGGAGGTCTGGAGCTGGGAGGGTGCGGTCAGGTGTGGGATTCAACCTGGGCTGCTCTGGGGGTGGATCGGGAGGGTAGGGTAGGGGAGACAGAGTTCCTGGGAGCTGAGAGGGGAAAGTTGGGGTGGGGGTGGGAGTGGCTTAGGCCCATCGTGGGGAGGGAGAGCCTGGCCACTCAGTGTGGGCACAGGACGCAGGGCCCTTGACCCTGTGGCCTGGCGCCTCTACTCTTGCATCTTTGGGGTTAGGCTCTATTGGGAAGAGCGCCTTTTCTGCCTTTTCAGTCTAGGGACAGGCTGTGAGGGAGGCCAGAGGAGGAGACCCGAGCCAGATCTGCAACCAGAGGGATGCAGGGCAGACCAGATAGGGGACTAATCTTACCCATTTATCTGCTGGGGACTCAGAGAAGTCCCTTTCAAGGTCTGCTTGCTCATTGTATGAACCATCCTTAGCCTCCCAGCTGGGCTTTACAGTTTTCTAAGCCCTGCCACAATGATGGGCTCCTTTGAGACTTGCAACTGCCTTGGGAGGGAAGGGAAGAAAGCTGGGCAGAGATGATTAGCTCTATTTTAAGGTGGGGAAAACTAGGCCCAGAGAGGGGAAGTGACTTGCCCAAGAGCACACAGCAAATGTATGGCAGAGCTGGGCTGGAACCCAGACCTTCTGCTTCCCACTGCATCCTAGCCTCTTTCCACAGCACGGAGGGACTGGCTGGGCAAGACATTCTCACTTACCTGCTCTGGGTGAAGAGTGAGGGGAGCCAGAGAGAGGTTGACAGCTGTCAGCAGACAACACTTAACCCGAACTGACAATTTAATTGTGAAAATGTGGACGAGGTACAGTTATGTGTAAGGAAATCCAGACGGTCTGGGCCCGGGGGAGCCTCGGCCAGCACCCCAGTTGCCAGGGAAACGGAGAGGGCTGGGGATGATGTCACTAGATTTGAGGCTAAGGTATGGGGGATGGGCTACCCAGCCACCTCTTTGGGACCAGATGGGGGGGCCTGGCCACAGGCTGTCGTCCTCACGGTTAACTCTTTCTCTTACAGATGGGGCAAAAGGGAGCTCCGGAGCGGGGTCGTGACTTGCCCAAGGTGACACAGGGAGTCAGTGACCATGTCCATTCACCCAGCAGGCTGCAGGCGTCTTGAGCACAAGTCCCGGTTAGAGTCATCTGTGAGTCTCTGTGCCCTGCCCTGGGCCTTGCACACAGCAGACCCCAACTCTGCAGCAAAGGCTGCTTGATCCCTTTACAAAATGGGGATGTAGGCCACTTCAGGAGGCGGCACTCGTTGAGTTCATAGTAGGCTTAGATGGGGAAGAACCCTGAGCAGTCACCCATAGCAGCGCTGTCTGATTCAGGGGACACTAAGCTGAGAAAGGGTACGTCAACAGCCCAAGGTCACCAGCAGATTGGGGCAGCACTGACATGACCCTGAGTCATGCCCCACAGGGCAATCCTTACCCAAGGAGGAGTGGTCCGTCCCACACCACCCCCTCAGCTCTGGGCCAGGGATCTGGACCTTGGGAAGCCCCTATTATCTGAAGCATTTTCTCAGAATCCCCAGCTTCTGACCAGAGACTAAATATCAACCCACCCAAAGCATCGATAATGATGGTAATAACAGGCCTTAGTGCAGCCCCTACAGTGTGCCAGGCTCTGGGCGATCACTCTATGCTTCTTATCTCAAATATTTATATCAATAATTCTCTGGGCTGGGAATTACTCTTCTACCTTTGTAGTTCAGAAAACAGAGGCTGGGAGCTGGGGGTGGGAGGAGTGTCACTTGCCTACGTGGACACAGCCAGAAAGTGAAAAGCTGGGACTTGCACCTCACGACACTCTGCATCTAAAAACTGTGATTGCCTTCTAGCCCCCATCCCACTTCTCACGGTAAAAGCACCCCTTCCCTTCTATCCCCAACTTTCTGAGGTTTTGGTGGGGCTACGGGTCACAGAGCCCAGGCCTCTGCTAGAGGGCCTGACCTTTTGGAGAATTCCATCTTCTGATCCACATAATATGACCCAACTGGACCAAACAGAGCTGTTTCCCTCAGCTTGCATCCATGGGTTCTGGGGGACCGCAGTTGGATCCCCTTTGGGATGCAAGCTCTAAAGGTGTGATCCTCAGAGCTTCCAGCAGCAGCAGCCCTATTCCCTGCCCCGTAAAGGAGATGACAAGGAGGGAGGAAGAGAAGAAACAGGCAGGGGTGTGGGGAGGTCGGTTGAGTCCCCAGCACTCCCTTGTCCCTCCCAGTTATGTGGGCCAGTGAATCCATGTTCCTCAGGCTCATTGGATCCGGGTCTCTATTTAGACTCTTGCATCTGGAGCCGTCCTGACTATCAGCCCTGCAATGTGCCGCAGAGTACTGTGCTGCTGCTACGGGAGGTACAGGATGAATAAAGTTTCTTGTCCTCCAGGAACTAACAGTCTGGCCAGGGAGCTGGGTGGGCATAGTTCTGGGTTCTATCCCTGTTCTGTCTCAAATTTACTCTGCGATCCTTTCCCTCTCTGGGCCATAACTTTCCCATCTTTAACACGGGGTCGGGGTTAGATGTTGGGTTCAATGTTCTGCAAGATCCCCTACAGATCTACATAACTACTTTTTTCTTAAGAAAAAAATTTGAGGTATAATTCACATACCATACATTCACTCTTTTAAAGTGTACAGTTCAGTGGTTTTTACTATATTCACAGATTTGTCCAACCATCGCCACTTTCTAATTTCAGAACCTTTCCATCACCCCCAGAAGAAATCCTATACCTATCAGTCCCCATTCCATCTACCACGTCAGCCCCTAGCAACTGCTAATTTCCTATGGATTTTTGGACATTTCAAGTTCAAGTTCATCCATGTTGTCGCATGTATCAGTGCTTCGCTTCTTCTTAAAATGGATAGTATTCCATCGCATGGATATACCCCATTCTGTTTATCCATTCATCAGTTAATGGAGATTTGGGTTGTTTCCACTTTTTGGCTATTATAAATAATGCTGCTGTGCGTATTCATGTACAAGCTTTGTATGAAATATATGCTTTCAATTTGTGCGTGTGTGTGTATAGGAGTTCAGTTGCTGGATCATATGTAGCTCTGTATGACTTTTGAGGAATTGCTAAACTGTTTTCCACAGTGGCTGCACCATTTTACATTTCTACCAGCAATGTGTGAAGGTTCCAATTTCTCCACATCCTCGCCAGCACTTGCTGTTTTCTATCTTTTTTATTTTTGTCCATCCTAGTGGGTGTGAAGTGGTATCTCATTGTGGCTGTGATTTGAATTTCCCTAATGGCTAATGATATTGAGCATCTTTTAATGTGCTTATTGGCCACTTGTATATCTGCTTTGGAGAAATGTTTATTCAAATCTTTTGTCCATTTAAAAAATTGGGTTATCTGTTTTTTTATTGTTGAGTTGTAGGAGTTTTTAATACATACTGGATACTATATCCTTACCAGATACAGTGTTTGCAAATATTTGCTCTCATTATGTGGACTGTCTTTTCCCTTTCTTGATAGTGTCCTTTGAAGTACAAAGTTTGTCATTTTTATGAAATACAATTTCTCTATTTTTTTTCCCTTTGGTTGCTTGTGCTTTTGGTGTCATATCTAAGAAATCACTGTCTTATCCAAGGCCACGGAGACTTACACCTGTGTATTCTTCTAAGAGTTTTCTAGCTTTAGCTCTCACATTTAGATCTTTGATCCATTTTGAGTTAATCTTTGTAAATGGTATGTGGTAGGGGTGCAACTTCATGCTTTTGTATGTGGATATCTAGTTGTCCCAGCATTTCTTATTAAAAAGACTATTCATTCTCCATTGAATTGTCTTGGCTCCCTTGTCAAAACTCAATTGACTGTAAATGTATGGGTTTATTTACACAATTACCTTTTAAGTGACATCTAGGAAGTAAGTTACAGTAGGGTCCACATAGTCACAACTATGTGACAGGTAGTGTGGCAGAGGGAGGAGAACAAGCGGGAAATTTGGATCGCTGCAGACCTGGGTTTCAATTCCAGATCTACTGGAACCCCAGGCAAACTATTTTATGTGTTTTTTAATAAACAGTATTACACTGTATTATTCTTGTTGTAAAAAATACCAACATCTGAATGTTCCTGAGCCTTGGTTTCCCCCTCTGTCATGTTTCAGCCCCAGAGCTGGTGTAAGTCCCCACATGAGAGGGAGGGAGCAGAAGGGTATTGCAGGCGGGGTCAGGGGCATAAGCAATGGCTTGGAGGCTGGAAAGTGCAGGGTGTGATGTGGGGAACCATGAGAGGTCTGTAGGCCTTGGGGGCTTGGTGGGGGTGAGTGTTGAAAGGATGCCTCTCTTTCAGTTGGTGAAAAAACAAGAGTCTGGTGCCTGCATCACAGCATAGCTCAGAAGACGCCTCCCATGTCCCCCTCGAGAGCGCTATGGCCGAGAGGCCCAGCCGTGACACCCAGCCACACTTCCCAGCCACAGGGCTAGAAGTGAGCAGGCTGCACGTGTCGTGAGGCTCTTGGCTCCATTCCAGTCTGGGTTTGGTGGGGTTGTGCTAGGAGAGGAAGGTGATTGGGGTCCAGCGGGAGGGCTTTGGTTTCTTGCTTTGTGGTTAAGTGAGCAAAATATGCAGAAGGTCAGGGAGGAGAAAGTACAAAAGGAAAGTAAGAGGAAACTACCATTTGCTGAGCACCTACTGCTTCCAGGAGGGACTCTGATGAACTTAATCTCAGCTCACAACCACCCAGAGAAGCAGGAGTTAGGAGGAGCATGTCCATTTCATAGAACCTGAAACTGGCTCAGAGGAGGATGCATTTGCCCAGGATCACACAGCCGGCAGGTGACAGAGCTAGGACTTGTACCTCATTCCATCCGTCCTGAAGCACAGGCTTTTCTGGCAATGCCAGGCTACCCTGGAGAAGGGAGAGAAAAAGAGGAGGAGAGGCCCAGCAGAAGGAGAGAGTCACACTGAGGGGAAAATAAAGAGAGGCAAAAATAAAAATCAAGAGTGGAAAGAGCGTGAGGCCGCAGCCGAGGCCTGAAGCGGGTCCTCAGGGAGTAGCCGAGGGTGGGGACGGCCAGAAAGCGGCTCACGGAACCTGGAGCCAAGAGCCCTGCTTGGCCTGAGAACTGGCAAAGCTCTCACCTCAAGATACTGAAGAGGGGGAGGCTGGCATGGGGGCAGCAGGGTCTGCCCGGGAGGAGGGCAGCGGGGCCGGATGGCCAGGGGCTGCCAAGCAGGGCCCTTCGCACACCATCCAGCTCAAATCACCGCTGCAGCCACGTGGGCTGGCAGGCCCTCGCCCCCGACATGCAAAGCAGGAGGCCTGGAGGTGGGAGCAATGACCAGGCCTTCCTGAACACTGGTTGATCTTGGGACAAACTCCGTAATGTGACCCGTAAATAAGGTGGCTTCGTAGTTTATTGTTCGAGCAGGGACACTCCGAAGTGAGTGGGGACAATGGGCACAGATGGATACTGGTGGCCTCCAGCCTCCAAGGCCCTGCATGGTCGGGCCCAGCGTGCTCCTGCTGCAGCTGCCCCCGGCTCTCTGCGCCTCCTCCCGGGCCTTCCTCTGCGGACACTTAGGGCTTCGGCATTGTCTGGAACAGCCCGCCCCACGCCATCCCCGTCTCCACGCCTCTTCATTGTTCCTACTTGCCCCCAGAACCCAGCTCAAGCCACACCAGTGCCCTTGGTGAGCAGCCCAATACATTATGTGCTTTTCCGCCACGGCTCCAATCACAATCACAATAATCCAAGAAATTCATAACTGCGCGTTTGATTGTTTTAAAGTCTGTCTCCTTTCCTAAGGACTTGCACTAGGAAGGCAAAACTGAAGGATTGGGTCTGACTTGCCCACTGTTGTATCCTGAACACCCAGCCAAAGGACACAGTGTGTAAATTAATAAAGCAACTCCCAGGGCCCCCGTATGGCCACATGAACCCCTTGTATTTGGGGGTTCTTTCCTATCCAAGGAAAGGAAAGGAAGGAGCTAGTCCTAAAGAAAAGAACTTCTTGGGTACACTGTGCACTTCTGATTTCTTCCACAGGCTCTGAGCTCCTTCAGGGAGAGATTCATTCCTTTCTTGTCTCTTCCCCAGTTTCTACTCTAGTTTTGGACCTGGACAAGGGGCTCAAGTTGGACTTTCTGATGAGTGATGGCAATGTGAATATCACCGTGGTGGATCACAGAAAGACTGAACTGGGAGGAACCTTAGAGATCATGAGATAACATGCAAATGCTGAGTCCAGGCCCCAGGGTACCATAGGCACAAAAATTGTTAGTGTCTCTTCTTTTAGAGGTCATCTTGTCCAACCAACCACCTGTTTTGTTTTTTTTTTAGTGTACCATTCAGTGGTTTTAGTATGTTCACAAAGTTGTGCAATCATCGCTACTATCTAATTCAACAATATTTTCACCACCCGAAAAAGAAACCCCATACCCAATAGCATTCATGCCTCCCTTTCTCCTCCCCTCAGCCCCTGGCTACCACCAGGCATCTTTTTTTAAAAAATATTTATTTATTTACTTTGGCTGCGCCGGTCTTAGTTGTGGCACGCAGGATCTTCATTGCGGCACGCAGGATCTTTAGTTGCAGCACGCAAACTCTTAGTTATGGCATATGGCCTCTAGTCCCCAATCAGGGATCAAACCCGGGCCCCCTGCAATGGGAGCACGGAGTCTTAGCCACTGGGCCACCAAGGAAGTCCCCAGCCATCTTATTTTAAAGACAAGGAAACTGAGGTCCAGAGAGGGCAGTGCCTTATCTAATGTCACATCGTCAGCCAGCAGCAGAGCCAGGCCTCCTGACACCCAGTCTACTGCATGTCTGAGCTCTCTCTGGGGGCCTCCAGTGTTCTTTGGTGACTGACATGAAAGAGCTGTTTAACCCATTAAGTTGAGGCTAACAGGTAAGATGAGACTGGACCATCTGTAGTTATGCCCTTGACCCTTGAGAGCCTGCCTGTGCCCAGGATAGAGCTGAGGGCTGTTGAGGGCGGAAGACACACCTAGAAATCATTTCCAACTGGTACCTTGCTTCCTACAATAGCCAGTGTCCTTTCATAGCTGGGGATGCCTTCTCCCAAGCGACCACACTGCCTCCTTTCACTTCCTTCAGCCCTCCCCAAAGGCCCCCTTCTCACGGAGGCCCACCCTGACCACCCTGTTGAAAAGTGCAAACAGGCTCACCCCGCCCTGCTGGAAGTCTAGCCTCCTTCCAGGTAGACGTTCCCTCCATAGCACTTATCTCCATCTATCCGACAAACTGTATCCTTCATTTCGTTATCTGGTTACTGTCTGTCTTCCCTACTAGAATGTCAGCTCTGTGAGGGCAGGGGTTTTGTCTGCTTGGCGCACTGCTCTACCCCAGCTCACAGAATAGTGCCTGTTACCTAGAAGCTTTTCACAAATATTGGTTGAGTGAGTGCATGACAAAATGAACGGTTAGCTCTTATTGCATTTAATTCTTATCAGCAATAGTCAGGGGAGGGGTTATTATGCTTGTTTCATAGATGTGTCTTCATCCACCTCAGGTTGCTCTAACAAAATACCATAGATTGGGTGGCTTAAACAACGGGCATTTATTTCTCACAGTCCTGGAGGCTGGGAAGTCCAAGATCAAGGTGCTGGCTGATCCGTTCTTGGTGCAAGCCCTCTTCCCAGCTTGCAGACGGCTGCCATCTCACTGTGTGTTCACGTGACCTCGCTGTGAACTCGGCAGGAGAGAGAGAGAGAGAGAGAGAGAGAGAGATCGAACTGGTCTCTCTTCCTCTTCTTATAAAGGCACTAAGCCCGTTGTGAGGGCTCTACTCTCATGTCCTCATCTAACCCTAATTAACTCCCAAAGGCCCCACCCCCAAATACCATCACACTTGGGGGTAGGTTTTCAACATAGGAATTTTGGGGGGGGGACACAAACCTCCAGTCTATAACAGATGGCAAGCTGAGGTCCAGAGAGGTCATCTGGGAGGGTCACTATTGTCCTTCTCAGCCCTTCCTGTCAGGGGAGCCTGGATTAGGGTCAAGGTGGGCATGAGGAAGCAGGGGCTAACTTACCAGGACCCCCGAAAGTTGAGTCAGCCTGTGAACCCAGCCTCTACATCTTCCTGCAGTAATGTAGCAGCTTCCACATTCCATGCCTTAGCCAAAATGCAAAAAGAAAGAAAAGAAAAAGGCAGTGCTATATTTTAAAATGGATTTAGCTTTGTGAGTTTCAACATGGGAGACTGCTGTCCATGACGTCATGGGCCCTGAGGCCCTGTGGGCATCGCTACTGACACTTCACGTGGTAGGCTGGGCCCTGGGTCCACACGTTCCTCTTGCCAGAGCTGTGTGAGCCCGAGGGCAGGCAGCGGCTCCATCTACAAGCCTGGGCCAGACCCGCTGAACCAGGATGGAGGCCGGATGGAGCCAGGCACTGGGCAGGCAGGGGACACACTCCAGTAACAGCCCAGTGCAGCTTCTCGCTCCGTGCCGTTCAGAGGTCTTTGAGGTCCACCTCTCGTGGTATCCGCGGCAGCCCTGGGGCACACAGAGGGTCAACACTCTGCTCTGTGTCTTCCCGTGGGGGAGCAGAGTGCAGAGTGCTGTGCTGTCCTGCTCCGTCACACAGCTGGGGAGTGCTGGCCTGGCCCATCGCTAGGGGAGCTCGAACCCTGCCCTCTGATTCTAAATGCTACGAGGAGAGGGCATGGTCCTTGCCCAAGAGCAGCCGACAGACTGAGACTGTGGGGAAACCGCTTGGTCAGGTCCAAGTCTTCATTTTACAGCAGAAGAAACTGAGAGGGCAGGGACTGGCCCAAGGTCACAGAGTCGATCTACAAGCCAGGCAGGCCTGGATACAGGCTCTGGATTCCTGGCTGGGAGTATTTCCGACTATATCTGCACTTAAACAGTTCCATTTGGGCGGAAGAGACACCAGGCCTTTCCAGAATCCGGTCTAAGGCTGGCTTCCAGGATCTGCTGTCAAGGCTTAGTCCTCAGGGAACAGCTGCTGGCAAAAGGAGGTGAGGTATTGATTATGGCTGGGGGTGGGGAAGTGCGGCTGAGACCCGGTGGGAGAGAAGGGATGGGGAAGGGTGGTGGAAGTTTCTCTGAGAGACAAACCAAAGATATATTCATTTTTGCTTTTTCTTATCTGTAATTCTCTAATTTTTCTGCAGTTCTAGAATTCATTTTTCATATTTGAAAGTGAGAAACTATTTAGTTGGGAATGGTCTGGAAATCCAGGGTCGCCTCATTCCTGACCGACTGTGTGAACTTGGGCGGTCCCCCACCTCTCTCTGGGCCGGTCTTGGAAATGCTGGGAATAAGGTTGCCCCATGAGAAGTAAATGAATCCAAAGGCTCCCTGGCTCAGGACATAGCTCTCCAGCCTGGTCATCAGAGCTCTTCACCTGTCCAAAGGAAGAACGCAGCAACCCAGGAGTGAGGCAGCCAGAGAAAAGCCAAGGTTCAGAGAAGCCCACTTTGGTCGTGTGCCCATCCATCCAGCACGGTCCAGAGGTAGGCGTTATCTGAAGGCCGTGCCCATCCCAGTCCCCACAGAGGGCCTCTCGGCTCCGAGTGGAGACGGTTCGTCAGGCTTCACGCCAAGGTCTGCATGAACTGCTCGCTGCCCCAGCCCTCCTCGCTCTTTGCTTGGGTTCTAGGCCCACCAGGCAATGGCTCCCCAGAGACCTGGCTCCCAGGAGGGAAGGAGACCGGGGAGGGGACAAGAGTGTTCCTGTCAGTAGAAAGGGAGATGGCCTGGTGTCAGTTATAATAGCATTGGGAGGAGGCAGCGATCTTGAGTGACATGGTTAGGGCCAGCTGTCCGACCTCTCTGGGTGTCTTGAGGAAGGTCAATGTCAGGACAGCCAGACGAGGGCCAGACTCTGGGCTGGTCAATCACCTGGGACCTGTGTAGTGTTTAGAACACTGCCTGGTATAAAATAAGGAGCTAATAAAAATTGCTGAGTGAAAGTTAGCTGTGGCCTGTCTGGACGGCTGGGTGGAGTGGTGGGTCCACAAAGGGAAGGGTGCTTTGATCCCGGCCACCTGCCCAGCTGGAGGCCTTGTCTCTCTGAGGCTCGGCTCACACCATCTCTGCCACCCATGAGCACCTGGCTGACTGTTCTGAAATGTGGGATCACTTTCTGGTCTTCCCATCCCAGCTCCCCTCTGATGTCCAGGCCAGGGAGGGATCATGGCTCTCCAGTCTCTGAATTATGTCCCCACCCACCACCTGTCACTTACCTCCCACCAGCAGTGGGCCAAACCTCAGAGGCCGGGAATCCTAGGTCAGCCTGGGAGCCCGCAATGTCAGGGCTGGAAGGCCTTCAGTGTGTACCTTGTCTACCCCTCTTCCAATGGAGGCATGGGGAAACTGAGGCCCAAAGAGGGAAAGGACCCCCTCCCACCCCCATCTCCAGTTTGCATAGTCTGGGAGCCCGTGGCTGGGCTGGAGCTTGGCGCAAGCCCGGTGCTTTTTCCCAGCCTCCTCTGTTCTCCACAGGTCCCCAGAGGCCGCTCCGGAGACTATGCTCCCCCGCCTTCTGTGGCCACACCTCACCTGGTCTTCGTTTGCTCCATCCTCCATGGCTCTGTCTGGGATAATTCTCTCCAAGCAGGGTCAGCCCCCTGGGAGCAGGCAGCTAACGAGCTTCAGATGTCCAGGCCAAACTGCTCACGGAAGGCGGATGCTGAGATGCTCGCGCTGATTAAGGACACCGGCCAGTGGTGGTGGCTCAGAGAGCTCACCTCCTCTTCCCTTCACAGGGTACTTAACTCCCAACTTGGAAGCAGCAGGTGCCAGTGTTTCACCCCAGAAACCCTGGCCGGGGTGTCTGTTTCAAGGAAGTCTGGAAAAGGGCAGGGAGGCTGGAGGACAAAGGCATTTTGATTGTTGGGGAATTTATATCTTTTTCTTTCAAAGCTTTTCTGGGTCCAGAGCTGGTCTTTCCCCTGAGGTAGCAGCAGGGATGGGAAGGGAGGTGGGCAAGCTGCTTGTTGATGACCAGCTCTGTGCATGCTGCGGGCTGAGCACAAATGTCATCTTCTCCAACCCTCACAGGAACCCTGTAAGGTTAGGACTGCCATCATCCACTTTACAATGAGAAAAGGTGATCTAAAGATCAGAGAGGTGAGGCAATTTGTCCAAGGTCACACAGCCTCTGAATGGCCAAATGAGGTTTTCAGCTCACCTCTGTCAGAGTCTACACTCTTCCCTACAGCAAACTGATGTTTCCAGAAGACCAAGGTGGTATATTATGGTCTCAAAACTGCATGAATGGTGAGGACCTGTGGGCTGCACTGGGGTTCCAGATACTGAGGCTGCCTTTGCAGCTGACTCACTCCTCGATCTTGACAGGGCAGCAGATTTCATAGTTACAAAATGGGGATCATCATCTCAAACTCAGGTGAGGTAATACTAATTGCCATCCATCATCACATCCTTAGCCACGCCTGGAACACATTCTGGGCACCAGACCCTCTGCTGGGGGCTTTCCGTTGGTTAACTGGTTAGAGCTTGGATTCTAGCTGTGTGACCCTGGGTGAGTTACTTTACCTCTCTGTGCCTTCATTTCCTCATCTGTGAAATGAGGATAGTATTAGTTCCTATCTTACGGAGTTGTGAAATGAAGTTAGTTAATATTTGTAGAGGGCTTAGAAGAATGCCTGGCACAGAACACACAGCCAGCACGTGTGTTAGCTGATACTGAGCTCAACCTTTTGAGACGGGTGTTGAGATTTTCCCTGAAACACAGACGTAGAAACTGAGGTGAGGCAATGCAGTGATTCTCAAATTCAGTGTGCAACAGAATCACCTGGAAAGTTCATTAAAATGTGGAGGGCTGGGTCTAACCCCAGGGTCTCTGGTTCGGTAGGTCTGGGTTGGGACCCGAGGATGCATTTCTACCATGTTCCCAGGTGAGGCTGATACTGCTGCTCTCCCTCTCTGAGAACCAGTGCTCCAGTAGACCTGAGCATGGCCCCCGTCAGCTAGGACCTCAGTGCAGAGGCTCAAGAAATAATTCAGCGTGTGAGTGAGTGAGTGAGGATTACAGGGAGCCGAAAGGGTGTTGGACCAGGAGCCCCGGGGTTCGGGTCCTGAATTTGCTCCCATCTCCCTGCGGGACTTGACCAAATCATTTTCCCCTGCAGCCTTGGTTTCCTCCTCTGTGAAACAGGGGTACCAATAATCCTTCCTCACTGAGCTCTGTGAGGATGAAACAGGGCCTGGCACAACTCTGACACCCACGGCAAAAGTGACAAGCGTGGTCTTGGACAGTGACAGGCTACTCACCGTGATCCTCACTGCTGCTCCTCTCCTCTCCCAGAACCGCAGGCTGCAGCTCATCTCTTTCCCTTCTTTCTGAAACCAGAGTTGGGAAGACCGGGGCCACATTGTCCCCCAAGCCCCATGGCCCGCAGCAGAGGGCAGTGTGCTTGCTGTGGCTACAGGCTGCATGAAAGGGCCTGTGTTCTGGCCGCTCACCTCCCACTGTGTGCCCAGTGGTTTTCTATTTCAGTTGCTGTAAAAATATCACCTTTGATCTCAGCTTGTGGCTCTTAAAAAAAGAAGAAACCACCAACAGGCTGGTTTTTCATTCTCCCCGGCCCCGCCTCCGTCTCACCTCCAGCTCCGTGTGCTACCCTCCATCCCCTCCCCGCTCATCCTCTCCTCTCTGGAGCCCCAGCACTCTGGCTGGGCAGAGCACCTTAGGAATCAGCTTATTGCTCTGCGTGCCTCCCCCGGTTCCCCCACCGGGCTGTGTGCCGAAGGAACAGGATAAATGAGGGTGGAGAAGACTGCCCTCTCCCCTCCTCCCTCTCTCCCTGCCCCTTCCCTTCTGTTCTGAGGACCAAGAATCTCCAAGATTCCCTGCTTCTCCAGCTGCTGCTGAGCGCATGGTATCAATCACATCCCTGCATCTGTGAAGTCTTGAGTCTTCCCCAGAGTAGGGCGAGAATAGCTAGTGGGGCTGAAATATTTATATCACACCATCAACTCAGAGAGTCCGGTGAGCAGCCCAGATTTGCCTGGAGGAGTGGCCTTCAGACTTGATGAGTCTAATACCCCGCCTCCTGGCTCAGCAGGTATGGAGACAACCCCCTGCCCCCAAACACACATACACCCTTGCCTCTTGCCTCTCTGAAAACTCTGGGGAGATGCACCCAGCTCTGGCAGAGGGGCCAGAGAATCGCCCTCAGAAGTTTTGTGGCTGAGAAGCATTTGTGCCAATTGAGAGGACAAATGAGCCTGTGACTCACACCAGGCTTGGAACTGTTGTCACATTTTTCTTTGGTTTCAGTTTTTAGAGAAAGAGACAAAATCCCACTCATTCAGTAAACGCTTCTCCACAGGTCATCTGCGCCTGGCCCGGTGCTGACATGGCCACTGCCCTTCCTCAGGAGCCCCCTTCCCATCCCTGCTGGTAGAGACACAGATGTGTGCAGGGGTCAGGCAACCAGGGTGACAGGGAGTGCAGGAGCTGGGGCACTGGGTGAGGCCCTGACCCAGCTTGGGTCTGCCTCGAGGAGGTCCTGCTGGAGCAAAAAAGGCAAGGCTGGGAAGTTACAGGAAGCTGGAGGCAGCCTTGATAGAAGGGGAAGCTTCAAATGGAGCCATGGCCTGGGGTATTCAAGGTGGAGTGAGGAGGGCCTGTTGAGAGGTGAGGTGGGGAGAAGTCAGGCCTCATAGGGCTGAGAATGGTAGGCAAAGAGCTCTGCTGGCATTCCCAAATCAGCGGGGAGCCCTTGCAGGGTCTGAAGCAAGTGTGGACTGTTCATGAAGAAAGGGTTTCTGGGGGCATGGAGGACCTGGGCAGAGGAGGTGAAGTCCTGGGTGTGTGTCCAGTGTCCAGGCCACAGCCTCGTTTAGCATTAACCACAGCTGGCCAGGGCCCAGACTGAAGTCCTGCAGACCAGCCCACAGCCCTGGGCTAGGCAGGGGGTATAGCCAATTTGGCTGCCGCCGCTGGGCAGGGGCTTCGGGAGAAGAAGCCTGACTCATCAGTGTCCCCAGAGCCCAGCCCAGGGCTGGGGCAGAGCAGGCGCCAGGGAAAGCGTGCTGTGGAGTGAAAGAAGCTTTACAAACGCTTCCAACAGCCCGACTGGAGATATTTCTTCCTGCCTGCACATCCTCAGAGCTGGGAATAAGGAAGTGTGAGGCTCCAGCGAGCACCTGAAGAAGCAGGGCACAGCTGTAAGAGTTTGGGGTCACTGGGGAAGCGTCCCCCCAGGACTTTTCCGACTCAGTTTTCTCATCTTTGAGTCAGAGTGCGTGTATGCGGAAGGAATGACAAGCAAGGGAGACTGGCTGGAACTGGCTGGACCGCTGGTAGCCTGTGTATTGGGGTCCAGCACGACCACTAACCTTTCATTGTGTGTGATGGTGGGGAGATCCCAGCTCCTCGTCCCTCTTCCCTCCTCCCGCCGCCAGTGAGAAAGGACGGATCTTGTTAGCCCCATTTCACCAGGTGGGCCTTCCCAACACGTTGACTTATTTCCCAGGGACCTGATGAGTCAAATGGTGGAGGGGCTCCAGGGAACCCCTGTTTCTCAGGTGGCTCTGGCATCCCTGCTCCCCACCTTGGCCTCTTGGGTTGCCAGGAACCCTTGGCCGACGGACGCAGAGGCGAAGCGCAGGAAGAAGTACCAGGCACCCCACATGCTGAAAGGCCCACCCGGCGGGGACCAGAGCTGGAGAGTTCCGTCCAGACTGGGGAGCTAAACAAAGAACCCGCCCATCTAACCCAGCCCTGACTGAAACTTCAGGCCAAAGCCTCACGACATGCGGTTATCTTTCCAGGAAGTCAGGCGTCCAGGAACCCCAAGAGCCAGGCTGTGCAACAGTGCGGATGCTGGCGGCGTTAGTAAGACCCTCGCTAGGGAGCTCCGCACACTGCTCAGGGGAATCCCTACGGTCCCGGCCTCTAAGCCCCGTCGTCTAGCCCGAGGAAGCAGCTCTCCCGAGTCGCAGCCCCAGCTCTGGGGTCCGGTGCAAACCCGAGGTTTCGCGTCTACAGACATGCACATTTCTCTAATGCACAGCGGACTGGGTACCTTGTCCCCGCGTCCAGGACCCAGAGCTCGCATGCAAAGAGCGAGTCCGGGCGTCTGGGGTCCGAACAAGCGTGAGGAGTCTTTTATCCTGCAGTCGGCCCTGAGTGTTTTCGAGACAAAAGTGAAGAGACACAGAGCTGAATTGCGCAGGCTCCTGGCGCCGCCCAATCTACTTAGAAAGAGAATCGAAAGCGTTTCCCAAGCAGCGGCTCGTTGGTCTAGGGGTATGATTCTCGCTTAGGGTGCGAGAGGTCCCGGGTTCAAATCCCGGACGAGCCCTCTTTTGCTTCCTCCCCTTCAGTTTCAAAAGATTGATACTTCTCGACCTGAAAGAATTCTCGAGAAAAATAGCAGTCGGTGAAGCGTTTACTTTTTATCGGCGTTTCAGCCTCTTCAAATTGTATCGGGTTTCATTTCGTGTTCACCGAATCTGTAGATTAACAAACTACAGGTGCAGAATAGTAGAAAGTCGGAAAAGGAGGGGCTCGTCCGGGATTTGAACCCGGGACCTCTCGGACCCAAACCGAGAATCATACCCCTAGACCAACGAGCCAGCTGCTCAGCTTCGTCTTTCAGAACTTACTAGAATAAGTAGTCGATATGCGCGTGCGCGGATCAGTTAACTTGGGAGTGAATTCTGTAGGTAGGAAGGGCCTGCGTCCTTGCCTTCTAACTGGCCCACGCGCTTCCGGCGCCCTAATTCTCTCCCGAAACACTCAGTCCATCCCCTCCGTCTCCCTCTCCGCCCTTCTGGGTACGGGTCAGGCCTCGACCTCCCCGAGGGACCCGTCCTCTTCCCGGTGCGCGGTGACCCGCGCTTCCTGCCTCCAGCACCCCGCCTGGGGCGGCACTTTCGGAGCATCTGTCCCGGGGGTGGTTTTCGCCTCTGCACCCTAGTGCCCAGCACCAGGTGCTAAATCAATTCAGGCAGGGTGTCTGACACAATGCCTCAATCCCTAAATGTGAATGGTCACTCCAGGGCCGAGCGAAGGTGCGCAGGCGGTGGGTGAGGGCGACACGGGAGGGCACCGTGGGAACCGAGGGGAAGGTCTCCCCCCAAGGGCGAGGGCGGCCTCAGCTCTGCAACCCAGGGCCAGGCTGTGGTTCATTTGGGCAGAGACAGCAACTGAGGACAGAGGCTTTCTGCCGCCCTAAAACAACGGGGACGCCGCGGCCGAGCCAAGGGAACGCCGAGATAGGAGGACTGGGGACACAAGTAACAGCACGTGTGCACGCACTGCGACGCTGGCGGATGCCCAAACGCACACCTGCGATTACCTTTCATCCTTCCTCTCAGCTCAAGGGCAACCCCCGCCTCCCCGAAGTCCCCCGATCTTCTCTTTTCCCAGCTACAGTCACCAGACTGGAAGCTCTGTGGGGGCAGAAGCCAAACCGAGGTTCTCTGACCTCAGGATATGGGACAGCACTTGCTCAGTAATAAAATAATAGTAACAACAACCAGCAGTGATTTCACAAGCTATATTCTATTCAGTTCTCTCAGTAGCTCCTCAAGGTAAAAAATATCTCCATTTTGCTGCTGAGCAAAGGGATTAGAGAGGTTCAGTGTCTTACCTCTTACTCAAGGTCACACATCTGACAGTGGCAAAGCTGTAATTGAAATCCAGGTGTCAGGCATCTCTCACGGCCTGCTTTGCTTTCCCTCATATATGCACTTCCATGAATATGTTTACATCGTATTTATAGTCACATTGACTTTCCAGGAAACATCTGAAATTGTGTGGAAACCATTTATAAAGAAAAGGGCAGTTCCCGACATTCATATGTCCCTGAGTCACTAACCCCCAAACAACTCCTGGCTCTGCTGCAGTTTGCTGCTTCTGAAAATGACATTACTTCAGCCTGTCCCAGCAAGGCCTCCATTTTACGTACATTCCTGTCTGAATACTTGAGAAGGGCTCACAGAGTGGGCCAACAGCTTTATGGTTTTTTAAGCACTTTTAAGTTGTACATGAGAAGGAGTGAATGAAGGAAAGTAAAAATATCTTAAGATACTAAGCACCTTACCATGTGCCAAGCATGATATAAAGCTTTTTACAGATATTTCCTTACTGAATCTTCTCAATAACCATGTCAAGGGTATTTTACAGTTCTCCCCATTTTACAGATAAGGAAGCTGAGGCTATGGAAGTGGAGTGACTTGCCCAAGGCACTTAGCTAGTACTTGTTGGAATCGGGGTCATTCATTTATTCGACTGACTCCTGATGCCAGACCCATTATTAGGGGCTGAAGATTCAAAGTGAGGAGCATGAAGCCTCTGCCTCTGGGATTTTACTAGTATCTGGGTCTGTCTGATCTGGCATCAAGAGCTCTTTCTACCACACCACACCTTTGAAAAACTGCTTTGCATTCCCCTCTATGAGGCACATATGCTGTCAGTCTAGTTTATTCCTTGCTTCCCCAGCCACACCTACGGACTCCCTCTCTAGTTCCTCTCATTCAAACAATTCTGGAAATGCCACCTCCTACACGAAGTCTTCCTTGACTTCTCCAGTCCACAGTCCCCTACCCCTCCTCCTTTCTTATTGCTTTCCTTTACATGCACTTGTTCCTGGCCACTTCAGACAAGGAGCCCTTGAAGGCAGAGAGTGTGGCCAGTTCCTCTCTGGGTCCTCTATGTCAGGCTAAGTGCTTGGAAAAGGTCGGCCGATTGATCAGCAATGGCTGAGTGAGAGAGAGGATGAGAACTGGGAAAGACTTCAGAATATGGAGTGAGACAGACACAGTCTGTGTCTTTCTGTGTCTTTGGGCAAATCACTGCCTCTCTCTGACCCTCAGTTCTCTGTTTGTAAAATGGGAATCATGATCCCTGCCTCCCTCACAGCCTACAGGGAGGGTTGGGGTGAGGACGGATGTGAAAGCTACATCCTTTACAGAGTGGTCCGCTCTGTGTCCTGAAATTCACTGTGTGTCCTTGGGCAAGACATGGCCCTCTCTGGCACCTTTTCCCCTCTGATGGCCCAGATGACCACTATGGTCACACTTGGCTCTGCCTTAGCTTCAGCACATGAAAGCTTGGTGTTGAAGCCCTCAGTCTTCCCAGTGTCTCAACCTACAGAGGCCCTGGCCGGCCCAGGCCAGGGACCTTCCTGGGAGTCTGCAGGGCTCCAGACTTCCTGGAGTCTAGAAGGGAGAGGCTGGGAATGGGTCAGGCCTGGAGCCCCGCTGAGTCTGCTGCTGTTCTACCAACCACACAGGAGGTCACAAGGGCATCCTGGGAAGTAGGGCAGGAGGTCTAGACACACAGGCCCAGGTGAGGGGCTGAAGACAGAGCTCTGACTTGCCTCAGAACCCTGCTATACCCCTGATTTGTTGCTGGGTGACCTCAGTTTTCCCCTCTGTAGGATAGGGACCGCTGGGACATGACAAATGTCACTCCCTCCGAGCGCCGCCCAGCTCAGGCCACATCGCCTCTCCCCTGGACCATGCCGAGGGCCACCTCACTGACCTCCTGATTTTCAGATAATGCCTTTGGGTATGTGTGGTTAAGTAGCCACCACTGCCCTCCGCCTAAGATGAAGACAGAGCCGTGAGGCCTGACCTTCAGGCTGCCAGAGCCAGGAGCAGGCTGGGCATTTCATGCACATTTTCTCAATTAGCTTTCCCCGTGGCCTTGGGAGGTTGGGATTCTCATCACCCCCAGTTTGCAGATGGGAAGCAAAGGCTCAGAGAGGCAAAGCTGCTGTCCCGATCTAGTGTGTGCTCCATCTCCTGTGCTGTGGTGACAGCAGCAGGAGAAGGCATTTACTGAGCACCTGCTGGGTGCCAACACCCATCCAGCCAGATTGTCCGAGCCTCTTTATGTGTGTGTATGTGTGTGTGTGGGGGCGGGGCGGGCTCTTCTTCCCATCCCCCGTCTCCTGGGCTGGCCTGGGAGAAGGTAGATGTCTGTAGAGGTGGAGCTGAGGGCGGGAGAGAGGGGACTGCTGTGAGCCAGCTCTCCTGTCAGATGGGGAAAGCAGTGGTACTGGCAGCATCCTCTAAGCCCCACAGAGGCTGGGCGGCCAGAAGAGCAGGTTTAGAGTAGGGGACCCAGAGAAGGGAAGAGGAGAGGACAGAGGAGGGAGGGGAGGGGAGAGGAAATGAGGGGAGGGGAGTAACTTGCCTGTGGCCACCAGGTCGGGGACCTCCTCTGCCTGAAGCACCCCTCACTCCAGGGGCCAAGAACTAAGTGAGATCCTTGGGCTCTCAGATGCTGCACCTCTTGGAGGCGCTGAGGTGTCCATGCCAGGACTCCCTGATTCCTCCTAAGATTTCCATGCCTCTGCGTGTCCAGTTCCAGGAGTTTGGGTGGATTGTGTGACAAGAGTGAGGACTTTTGAAAGCCAGCCCTTTCTGAAAGCTGCCTTCAGGGTAGGGTGTAGAGGCCTGGGTAGACTCTTTTGTCCCCAGATATCACTGCTTTATCATACTCTCGCACTGACTAAATTACCTCCATTAAATCACTTCTTGGGGGGAAGGTATTGAAAGCCTCTGTTAAAATGAAAACCTACTGTTTTCTAGACTTCTCATAAAATATCAGATGAGCAGTGTCTTTATCTGTTAAGGGTTAGATGGACAAAATCAGTTGTTTTAAACTCTATTTTTTTTAAGCCGTTGGACCCTTTTAACCAAACTATTTATTGAACATAGCTGCTCTGATCAAGAAGGGAGAGAGACATTTGTTAAAGTCCCCGCATCAGTGGTGGGCTCAGAAGGACTCCAAGTGGGGGTGGCCCCTGAGTGGTCCCTAATGAATGGCTGGAATTTTGCCAGGAGGAAACGTGGCGAGGGCGTTTCAGGTAGAGGGACATTCTTGACAAAAGCATGGTGGTGAAAGGCTAGGTGGGCTGACAGCAGAGGCAGGTCTGTGGGGAGGGCCCTAGAGTGTCTGTGGGAGGCAGCCGTGGCTGGGGAACAAGCTTCAGTGGGCCCAACTCCTTGCCGGGCTGGAGAGCGTGGGTCTGGGGCAAGTCCTGACGACACAGGGGTCGCCACCATCAAAACACGTCCAGTCTAGTTGGGGGACAGACCTGCATTTACACAAGATACTCAGGGCTCTGATGGGGCAGGGGGTGAAGCGCAGGGGGTGAAGCTCAGGGGCTGAAGGGTACTGAGCCTGGCTGGGGGGTCCCCAACAAGCTGGGGTCAGGGAAGGCTTCCTGAAGGAGTTATGTGATACCCATGTTACATCTTAAGGTGGATGTCAGCACCCCAAGGAGGGCGCTCCGCCAGAGGGGCCAGCATGGGCAGAGGCTGCGTGCAGTCCTCGAGGAGGGTTTGAAGCAGAGGAACGTGGCACCTGCCCCGCCCTATCCCGGTGGGATCCCTGAGTGCAGCCAGCTCTCTCCCTGCACTGCCTCCCACCCTCCCTACCTCCAGCCTTACCCCTCCCAGGTCATCCTTGACTCCCCCAGGTCTTCTTTTCTGAAACCCAGCTGAGAACCCCAGCCCCGCCAAGCTGCACCCTCCGTGGAGCCCCCTGACCCTCAGGTGATGTCTAGACTTCTGAGGGGGAGTGGGAGGGCACGCATCAAGCCTGCATGATCCCAGCCCTGCCAAGCTCTCCAGCCTCCAAGAGGCAAAGAAAGGTGAGGCCGGGGCCGGAGGGGCCCGAATGCCTCCTCCGGATGCAGCCAGCGGAACTTCCCGAGATAAGGGCCGCCAACAATGGGGGGCTGTGTGGTGGGGCCTATCTCCAGAGGAAATGAGCGGCCTCTGCACCATTAATCCGCTGCGGCCCACAGCACCCCCTGGAAGAGGGACCCAGGTTGGGGGAGGTGTTCCCTGTCGCTCTAGGCCCTCCTGCTCCCAGGACCATACATAGAAGTAAGGGCCTGGGGCAGGGGCAGAAGGAGGGGGCAACTTGGGCTGGGGAAGCAGGGCCTGGATTGGCTGCCTGACTGAGCTCAACCCTCTGTGGGCCCCAGCAAGCGCCTGTCCCCTTTTGGACCCCTTGTCCCCCACTAATCCCTGGGTTTCCTTCTTCCTTGGCTGTCCTGGAGTCTGAGGATACCACATGCCTGTAATGCTTTTCTGTCTTCTGCGCCTCTCAGCACGTGGGTCTCAGGACACATGCTTTATTTACCCAGTTATGGGGCCTCTGATAGGGGATTTTAGACAGCAAGCAAGGCTGCTAGCGAAGACGTTTGGGCTTTGTGGACTGTCACAGACACTGCAACTAAAGTCAGTGGGGAGAGCGCACGGCCCTGCTCTCTTCTGGGCCTCAGGTTCCTCCCCTGCACCGTGAAGGGTGGCACTCAATGGCCATCCTATGGAGGATGGGCCGCTGTGGCCAGTGATGAGGGGTGTGAAGCCATGGAGTTTTCATAAGTTTCCTCCCCCGCCCCCCGCTGCTGCCAAATTCCACCTTAGCCACTGACCAGCCTTGTGACTCTGGGCAAATCCCTTCCTGCCTTGGGGCCTTGGTCTTCCTATCTGTAAAATGGGGCCCCTGGCCAGCTAGCTCACAGGAATTCTGTGACAGGGGGTGTAGGGGGGCTCTGTATGCTACATAGGGAGGGATCACTGTCCCTGAAGTGGCCTGGGCTGGGGCTCCACATCCAGGGCCCCATCTCCAGGCCCCAGAGTCCAGCCCTCTCTGCCCCCTCCCCTCCCCACTTCCCATCTCTCACTCTTGCCCCCTCCTCTTGGATGGCCACACTCAGGGAAAGAGGTCTAGAATGCCACCCCAGGAGACACTCAAAACAATGGACAGGACCCATGATGTCCTTATATCACCAAGATCAGCCCACTCATTGTTCAGACAGGGAAACCGAGGAGACAGAGGCTGAGAGTCTCCCAAAGCCGAGTGGGTGGCAGAGAAAAGCCTGGAATGCAGATTTGCTCTCCCACACCCTGGCTCTGGAATGTTAGGGCTGGAAGGGTCTTTGGGCTCAGGTTGTCCAAATCCTCTCTGTTGCTGAGGCCTAGAAAGGAGGGAAGCTGAGCCCAAGGTCTCCCCAGGAGCAGTCTGAAGCCCTGACCTCCCAAGTCCAGGACCCCTTCCAGGCCTAGTGCCCCAGTGGCCCATCTAGGTTGGGGTATCCCCGCCTGTCCCCAAGCTTGCAGTCAGGAACAGCAGCTCAGAGATCAAAAGAGAAAGAACCACCACCAAAACATATTGGTGTGAGCCCTCTCCACCCACCGCGCCGTGCCCTGTCTCCACTTCCCACCGCTCCTTCTCCCTCCCAAGGGGCCTTTCTTCCGGAAGGAAAACTGTGGGAATGAAGAGGAGGAAGCAGGCGGCTTTGTCCCAGGAGCGGCTTGCCTCGGTCCCGGGGTCCCTGAAACACATCAGTGTCCCCCCCACCCGGCTGCTCAGGCTGCCATCACTCCCCAGGGCAGTGTGTCCTGGGCATGGTCCAGCTCTCTCAGAGCAAAGAAAGAAAAGTGACGTTTGCTGAATCCCTACACTATGCTTAGCCCTGTGCCCGTGCATCCCTATGCGTGATCTCTGTTCATCCTTAGCACAGCCCTGGAGGTGGGAATGCATGCTCCCACTTTAGAGATGAAAAAGTTGTGGTCCAGAGAGGGAGAGTGACTTCCCCAGGGTCACACAGATGGTACATGGCAGAGTAGGGCTAGGCCTGGCCTGAGCTCATTGTACTGCACCCTGATGCCCCTTCCCTACCCCACCTTTAGAAAACCAACCTTATAGACATGAAAGTATAATCTGGCTCCATGACCCTCTCTGGTCCATTAAGACAGGGGTCCCCAACCCCCAGGCCACAGACGGGTACCGGTCCGTGGCCTGTTAGGAACCGGGCCGCACAGCAGGAGGTGAGCGGCAGGCAAGGGAGCGAAGCTTCATCTGTATTTACAGCCGCTCCCCATCGCTCGCATTACCGCCTGAGCCCCGCCTCCCGTCAGATCAGCAGCAGCATTAGATTCTCATAGGAGCAGGAACCCGCCTGTGAGCTGCGCATGCGAGGGACCTAGGTTGCACGCTCCTTATGAGAATCTAATGCCTGATCATCTCGAAACCAACCCACACCCCCACTCCCTGTCCACGGAAAATTGTCTTCCACAAAACCCGCCCCTGGTGCCACAAAAGTTGGGGACCACTGCATTAAGGGATTTACTGATGAGATGAATCTGGCAGAACAAGTGGGTTTCGGGGTGTCACCCACACCTCCCCACCCCGCCTGCGTGTCCTGGTGATACCCAGCGAGGGGACCACACTCACTGCCTCCTCTTGGTGCGCAGAAAGCCTCACATATTTTGGATCTGGGTTCTTTTCTTTTGGCCGCACCCGTGGCTTGCGGGATTTAGCTGGACCAGGGATTGAACCTGGGCCTCCCCGCAGTGAAAGCGCTGAGTCCTAACCACTGGACTGTCAGGGAATTCCCAGGATCTGGGTTCTTAAGTTCCCTATTTCTTGGGATCTGTGAGTTTGTGCTAGCTTCCCTGGAACCTCCCCGGCCCGGCTCCCACGACCCCAGGCTTCCTTCTGTCCCAGCTGTGACCACCTTGAGGGTTAGTTTTCTGTTTACATGTCCTTCTTCGCACCAATCCATAAGCTTTCCTCAGGGATAGTGGGTCTGGTGGATCTCTGAGTCAGCGCCCAGCACAGGGCGGTGCGTGCAGTACGAGACAGGGAAAGTTTGTTCAATGAATAGATATGATTCCTTGATTTTGTTTGGCACCTGCTCTCTGCCCTTGGCATGAAAAGGACTTTCAAGGCGGCAACAGAGGACTCAAGATTGTGCAGTAAGGTGGCCTTTGACATTTTTAACCCTGGATCAAGTCCTGGATGTCAGTGCAGCAGCCTTGGGACACATATGGCAAGGGGCAGCTAATGGCCCTGCCTTCTGCCCAGCTGTTTTGAAATCCTGCCGCCTTCCCAGTCACTGGATGCCTGTTCTGTTCCAAGGCTCAGGCCAAACACTGTCCCCATAATGAGGTAGGTGGTATGTCCCCACTGACAGGTAAGTAGACTGAGTTCAGAGAGTGGCAAGAACTTTCCCAAGGCTACCTAGCTTGGAAGGGATGACGCAGCACTTCCAACCATCCTGTCCCGGTGTGTCTCTGCCTCTCCAGTCTCTGATGCACTAGGGGCAGCTCTCACTAGAGGATGACTTTCTTCCAGGCAGAGAGATGGATTCTCTCAGTGTGAGAGAGTGAGCCCCCATCCCATGTGGAATGCAAGACGGGCAAGATGGACACTTGGTGAAGATGCACGGAGACGATGGGATCTATGAGTTTGTGCACTCCATAAAAGCCTGCAGAGACTTGAGTGGGCGTCAGTCTGTCCCAGGCTTCAAACCCTGTCCTCCCCAGAGCAGCTGGGCCTGGGGCCACCAGATGCAGGGGAATGGAGCCCAGAAGAGCTGGCCAGGCAGCAGAGGCCATGTGTGGATTGGCACTTGGCTGCTGGAGCCAGAACAGGCTGGAGCAGACAGCGTGAGGGCAGCTAGGCGTGGAGCATGGAGGGGGGACACTACCAACTCTGGCAGGAGAAGCGGCTCCTGTGGCCCAAGAGATGGGAGGGAGCCAGGGAAAGGGGTGTCTGGAGAGCAGGGCAGGGGTGGGGGTGGGCTGGGGGAGGTGGGGGCACTGGTGAGCCGGGCCTGAGGCTCAGGGTGGAGGGGAGGCAGGGGGCCTGCTGATCGGAGGGGTGGGGGAGGAAGTTGAACGTGTTTCCACAGGGATGGAAGCGGGTGAGGACAAAGCGGGGAGGTGCTGGGTGGAGAAGGGATCTGCCAGAGGGAGGAAGAGGCAGGGAGCCCAGAGATGGGACGCAGGAAGTCTCTTCTATGGGGCAGGCCAGCAGGAGGACAGAGTGAGAGTGGGAACGGACTCTGGTGAGTTTGAGTGGCAGGAAGTTAGAGTGCATTCCCTTTGCAACAAGAGCATCCTGTCTGATGAGAGCGGAGTGCCTCGAGAGGGAGTGCTGCCAACGAGAGATGGGGAGAGAGCTGAGCAGAGCATATGGAACTGCTGCCGCTGAGGACCAAACACAGGTGGTCACAGACCCACAGTAACCCACAGTGCTGACTGTCGCTGACACTTAGTGACCCAGGCAGCCTGCCTCCAGAGTTGGGCTCTTTACCACTGTACTCTCCCCTTCATCAGGGAGAACTCAGGAATATTTATATTTATAGGGAACTTAGGAAGTGCCAGGCCCTGCACCAAGCCTTTTACGAAGGGTTAGCTTGTTTAAGCCGCCTAACAATCATAAGAGGCAGGTACATTGATTACACACACAGACACACAGACACGCGCAGATATACAGACACGCACTGGTTCGCGTCCAACCTGGGATGGAGCATGCGGTGGAGGAGGGATGGCGCTGTGGTTGAGAGACCCCTCCTGTCCGGCTCTCAACCCCTCTTCACCTCCCCACCCAACTTCTCCTGCAGGGGCCATGCACCTCTGCTCTGTGTCTCCCCTGGACTGAAGATTCTCTGTTAATGGTTTTCAGACTATCCTTCCTCACCCTGCAAAGCCCTGACTCGTACCCACTTTGGCAGTTGCGAAGACTGAGAAGTCTAAGTCCCAGGCCCCTGTGACGGACGATTCCAGGCCCTCACCTCTAGGGTAGGCTGCCTGGTGTTGAAAGTTCCCCCAGCCCCGCTTACCCCACCTGCAGCCCAAGCACTCCTGGGAAAGGGCCCCCAGAGCTGGATGTGGGCAGCTGGAGCAGAGCGAGGCCCCTCTAACATTTGACTGGGGTGGCTTGGGGAATCACCAAGTTCATTATCCCTGGGCAGTGCCCGACTAGCCAGAAAGAGAAAGGGGGTCTCTGCAGCTGCTGCCTGCCTCCCATCATGCCCTGCACCTTCATGGAGGTCCTTCCTCCCCTCCCTGGTCCCAGAGATCATTGGCTGCCTCCCTCCCCACCCCCAGTTCACCCAGTTGCGTAAACTAGAACTCCCTCCAGGAGGTCCCTTGGGCTGCACAAATTCTACCACATTTCAAATTCTTCCTGCCCTGTCTTCAGATCCAGTCTCTGCCCACCCATCAAGCCATCCAGTCATGCACCCATCTGCCCACTGTATCCATCCTTCCTTCATCCAACATCTAAAAGTGAGTATGTTGCTAGATGCCAGAGACATAAAATCCTTGCCCTACCCTCTCAACAAGGCTATGGTGAGATTCAAAGGAGCTAATGGTTGTGAACATTCTGGGTAAACTGCTGGGATCTGTGCCGTGGGGCAAGCTTCTAGCTCATTTCCAGAGCAGGGGAGCACTGGGAGGCAAGTACCCTGAAGGCTTGAAGCCACTTGGTGCCTTCTGGGAATGAAAGGATTCTGTCTGCCGGGAACCCAGAGGTGAGGAAGGGAGGGCCTTGTAGTGAGGCTGAAGGTAAGGACAGGGCTGGGCTGTGAGGACCTTGGGGGTTGGGCGAAGGAGTTCCAACTTTGTTCTGTGGGTGTTGGGGAGCAGAGGTAGGATTTCCGGGGGAAGTTATAGGACCAGATCTGCAGGGCAGCTAGTACGGACAGCCCATGCTATCTCCATGGAGAATATAGAGACCTTCAAAGAAGAGGAGGCCACTGGAAGTGAGGATTGAGTCCCATCCGTGGAAGGAGAGGGAGCTCTGGTGCTTCCTCACAATTGGAGTCTGAAGCCATAAGCCAAGAGTTAAGCTGGAGAATTCTAGAAGCTTCATAATTTGGGCATGGTCCTTCCCCCTGCCTGGGTCCCATGGAGCATCCTGACACAGGAGGGGTGTCTGGTTGGTCCTGGGAAGGAAGATAAGGAGACTGGGGAGAGGGTTCCCCGGCCAGGCACTCCGGAGGAGCCCCAAGAATAGAGTAGGCCCAGCTGGGAGGGAAGAGCAGAGCGGGCTGGGCAGGGCCAGTAGTGCAGGGTGTTCACTGCACAAGGGCAGCCCACTGAGGGGATGAATGGGTGGTGAAATCCTGGCATGGGACTGTATCTGCTCAAATGGGCGCCTTTTTTCTAACTTTCATAAAGGTACCATAGAGCCTTACTGGGGCCCTCGGGCCATAAGAGAGCAAAGGGGGCCTTGGAGCAAATTCAGGAGTTGAGAATCCAGGAGCCTAGTAGGGCCTATCACTATCTATCTCTTGCTCTTTCCACACACCACCTAGTTTTCCCCTGGGCAACGAGAGAGATGAGGCTTCGCTGGCTTGCTGAGGACCGAGCCTGAGGAAATGGGGCTGTGACGGAGCCCCGGGCTGATTCTGGAATCTCCAGCTGATTCAGGCACTGTGTGTCCTCATGGCAGACCTGTGTGGCTTGGCCAGGAGAGGGGAGGTATGGCAGGGCGACCCCGAGTTCTGCCGCTGCTATACTGGGCACCATCGGGCAGTTTCCAGAAGACCCATCTGAAAAGTGAGGCATCAGATGAGGTGGTGGCCACACTTATGCTGGCCTCCAGGAGGCTGTGGGCCCGGCGGGGGAAGGCCTGCTGGGGTCTGAGCTCAGCGTCCATCCAGCCCGGGCCACGTCTGGTCACTCTGTGGCAGTGGCACATCACTGTCCCCTCTGCAGCTCAGTGTCCTGTCTACACAGAGATAGTGTCTGAGGCCTGCCCTGAGGTATCTTCTAACTCTCAGACCTGAATCCCTTACCTGTGCACATGCCTTTCACCCCCATCACCTCACCTGATTTCATTTCCGTCTGAATTAGGTAGATGGCATTAGACCTATTTCACTAGGGGAAAAACTGAGGCTCCATCATGGAGGCCCAAAATCCCACAGTGGGCAAGTGATGAAGCTAGAATTCGCTCCCGGAGCCTGAGGTCATCGTCTCCCTGCCCTGAGGGGCCTGGTGGCTGCTGTGAGCTGGGACGGACATCCTCCTGCCTACAGGAGGGCGTGTGGTAGGGAAGCTCAGTCAGGCCAGAGGGCAAGAGATCCCTCAACATGAACGGGGGTGCTTTCTCCCGTGACTTCCAGAGAGCCCCTACCTCTCCAGCCCTCCCTGTCTCCCAGCTGCCCATCTTCTCCACACCCCAGACTCCAGAGGCCCGGTCTGGGTGCTGCAGTGATGGCTACCATTTGAGAGCACGGACCTCGCCAACCCACTGCTCAGCACCATACACACATCAACTCATCTGAGCCCCTCAACAGCTCTGCAAGGTACAGGAGTTTTATTCCCAGTTTACAGATGTGGAAACAGAAACCCAAAGAGGATAAAATCACTGCCTCAAGTCACAGCTAGCAAATGCCGGCCCTAGGAGCAGAGTCTGTTCCTAACAACTCTATCGTCCTACGTCTTGGCCAACATGGCCTATTGTTCAGGCTCGGTGTCTGACTCTCGGAGCAGATGGGCCAGCGCTGGCCCTGCAGGGCTCACCCAGCACAGAGCCAGCACCCGCTGCCTTCTGGAGCCACACGGGGTCTTGGCCGTCAGGAGGCCCGCCCCGCCGGCTTTACGTCTGGGTTGTTTTCTGGAGCTCCAAAGACAGAAAGAGAAGCTCCTGCCAGACCTGGCACAAGGCCTTAGCCTGGAGGGGCCCCAGCCCCCAGGCTGTGCCTAGGGACCCTGGGGTTTCGGGCCTCCTGTCCTGTCCCAGGGGACTCCATCTGCACACTCGGAGCCATATCTCTCTGGTTCCTGGGGAGCAGCTTTGCACGAACGGACAAGAATAGCTCCGATGAGGGAGAGTTTCTAGTTTGGTCCTCCCCCAGTCCTCCCTGCTCCAGCCCTGTTTCACACCCCACGTCAGGGCATCCCCGAGTGCAACCCCACTGCCAGAAGGGGAAACTGAAGCTCTGCAGGGGGCCCTGACTGGCACAAAGCCATACAGCCTGGGGACCCTGTTCTATTCCCTTTCTCCTCTGCCAAGCCCTCCTGCCCCATCTCAGCACGATGGGGCCCAGCCTGGTTTTAGCGCCTGGAGTATTATGGGCCTTCCACTTCTCCCGGACAAAGTTCCAGCTCCTCGGCCTGGCAGGTCAGGTCCAGATAGAAGAAACAGTGTCTGCAAAAGCCTAGAGGTGTGAGCAGAAGGGGCTGGGTGTTGTATGTTAATCAGACCCCATGGGTCAGCACCGGAGAACTGTGTGAACTTCGGCTCTGAAGCCAAAATCAACAGAGGTGCAGCGGACCTCCCTGCCACCTTTCCTGCCCTGATGCCCACCATCACCTGGGGCCTTCTCAGCCTATCAATCAAGAGCTTAACCGGGTAACCAAGACTGAGCCCTGAACTTTCTCTCACTTCTCACCCACCAAGGAAAGAAGCACGGCCTCTGAGGGGGCATCTACTTCAGCCTCCAAGGACTCCCAGGACACACGACACCCTGCTCTGAAGGTGCTGCTCTGTGGCGAGTGGGGGTACCAGGGGCTTTGCATCTTGGAGGCCTCAGTGCTACAGAGTCAGTGGGAGGCAGGTGGGAAAAAGAGGTGGAAAGAAGTGAGAAAATTTATTCGTTCAAGAAGTTTTTTACTGATTGCTTACTACACACCTCGTACAGAGTGAACGAGAGTACAGAATGAATGAGTGAGAAAATCAGTGGGTGGGCGTGCATGCTGGCAGCTGGCCCTTGGTGAACCTCGGGGCGGGGGGAGGGGGCTGCCAGGTGGGGCTGAGGACCTGGCAGGAGACCCTGGGTGGGCATATCAGTGAGTGGTCCTGGCTCCATCACAAGGGCGTCCACTGGCATTCTCTCTCAGAGGCCAGGCAGGGGGTCTGGGCCCTGACAGGCCACTCGCCCCATAAAAGCCCTGATTTACGCGGCAGCCGCCTGCTGGCGGTGATGTCGCCTGTGCCTTGTTTATTTGTGAGAGCCAGGTTAGGGTCTGGCTCCTCTGTCCTTCCCGGCTCCATGTGTTCTAACCCCACATGGTGAGGAAGACGGATGCCTTGGAATTATTTTGCATGAAATGACTGTGGAAAACTATTTGGCCGGCATTTGATTCCACCTCTTGTTACAGCATAATTTGTTATCCTGAAACATGAGCAGCTGGAGGCCTGGAAGAGCAGATGTTCCTGGGGAAGGTGAGGGCTCCCCAGGCAGGGGTGGTAGTGACACGGGGCAGCGGCAGAGCACAGCTTCTGCCACGCAGGCCTGTTCCCCTTATGACTGTGGGAAGCTCACAGAGACCTTTCTGGGGCTTAGTTTCCCCCATCTGTAAAATGGGGATGAGGACACCTCTCTCTCGGAGGTGTTGTGAGGACTGGATGAAACAATTCACAGAAAGCACTTAGCATAGTGCGTGACCCACAGTAAGATTCAATAAATGTTTGCTATTATTCCTGGAAGAGATGACTATCTAAGAGAGGCTTCCCCCACCCCCACCCCCCCACCCCAAGGGAGGCTTTTAAAGCGTGAGTAGAAGTGAACCTGGTGAAGAGATGTGTTTTCTGGCACAGCATGAGAAAAGACATGGAAGGGAAAACGGGAACAATTATTTGGTGTGGCTGAAACAGAAAGAAGGAGGCAGGCAGCAGTGGGAGAGGGCGCCTCGGGCTGGGAGGAAAGCTGGGTAAAGTCCACAGAGTTAGCTGAAGGGCCCCCCATATGTGTTTCTTAGGACCACCATAAGCAAGCACCACAGCTGGGGGGCTTAAAACAAGAGCAATTTATTCTCTCACAGTTCTGGAGGATAGAAGTCCAAATCCAAGTTTGGGCAGGCCCATGCTCTCTCTGCAGGTTCTAGGGAAGACTTCCTCACCTCTTTCTAGCATCTGGTGGTGGCCAGCAAGCCTTGGCATGTCCTGGTTTGCAGATGCATTACTCCAATCTCTGCCCCTGTTGTCACGTGGCATTCTACCCCGTGCCTGTGTTTGTGTCTCCTCTTCTTCTTATAAGGACAACAGTCATACTGAATTTAGGGCCCACTCTTTGGAAGACCCTAGGCCTCCATTCTGCAGCCTTAAAAGCAGAGTCATCCAGACTTGACTTCTATCTGTGCCAGGGTCCCAGAGAGGACAAAGACCTCCCCCAAGGTCGCACATGGACCCACAGCAGATGGGGGGCTGGACCTCAAGCCTCCTGCCTCCCAACCCACGCTCTCCCATCACCCCAGCTGCACAGGTGCTCCCTGCTCTGGACCAAGAATTTCAAGGGTTATAGGAGATAAGGATGGGAGTGGGAGGTGGTATTGAGTTTGGAGCCCTCTGGAAGGGTGGGGAGCATCAGGTGAAGAGGGTACATCTGGGTGGAAGGGCAAAGTGATGGGCTTAGGGCAGTGGGGACAGGTAGGTGTGTGTGTGTGTGTGTGTGTGTGTGTGTGTGTGTGTGTGTGTGTGTGTGTGTGTGTGTGTGTGTGTGTGTCTGTCTGTGTGTGTGTGTGTGTGTGTGTGTCTGTGTGTGTGTGTGTGTGTGTGTGTGTGTGTGTGTGTGTGTGTGTGTCTGTCTGTGTGTGTGTGTGTGTGTGTGTCTGTGTGTGTGTGTGTGTGTGTGTGTGTGTGTGTGTGTGTGTGTGTGTGTGTGTGTCTGTCTGTGTGTGTGTGTGTGTGTGTGTGTCTGTGTGTGTGTGTGTGTGTGTGTGTCTGTGTGTGTGTGTGTGTGTGTGTGTGTGTGTGTGTAGAATACATGGCCCTGAAGGGAAAGTGGCAACAAGAGAAAAAGGAGGGCTTTATTTGTGGGGAAGACTGATAATGCCCCTATGGAGAGAGGAGGTCTCAGAACTGTGGACAAAGCTGAGGGTCGGTGCTGCTGCCCTGAACTCAGAGACAAGGTCTAGTTGGATTAAGTGGTTCTCCCAGTTTTACGCTGCAGTAAATCAGCTGTTTTGTGAAGACTTTCAGTGCCCTTAGGCCAAAAGGGTTATTCACTCTAAGGACACGTTGTCCCGTGCAACCCCTGTCAGGAGTGAGGGCCAGCCTTGGTCCCGTGAGAACTAGAAAAGCAGCCAGGGACTGAGGAGGCAGAGCCAGGGTGCTTCTTGTCACTGCCTCTCTCTGCAGATGCTTTCCTGGACTCATGGGGGAGGACAGACACCCGCAGTCTTCCCTTCATCTGTCCCTCAATATGGGCCACACCTGGAGACTGACTGAGGGCCAGAGCTGACTCTGAACACCAAGCCCCCAGTTCAGCAAGGGAACATGTGATTGGGCCAGCCTGGGTCACGTGCTCACGCTCACCCAGTAAGGAACCAGGATCCCAGGTGAGTAAACATGGTTGCCAGGGCCCCACCCTCAGTGTGACCCTTAGAGGAGTTCTCAGTGGGCTCAGCGCACCCCAGACGGTGCCTGCCTGCCAGCAAAAACCAAAGATTATTCAAATTCAAAGGAGAAAAGTTCACAATGATACAAAAGGAGTATACATGCCACATTAAAAACAACCTAGGCACAGAGGAAATACGAAGTAGGATAAAGAAAAAGCGACAGACACACTCCAAAGCTCTACCATGAGGACACGGGAGCCACAGCTAAGGCCTCGTCAGGCTAGCATTCCGTCTGAAAAGAGCAGAGAGCAGAAGCCCTGGCTGCCTGGCATAGGGAACGCCACCCACCCACCAGCCTGCCCCATCCCCCACTGCACCCCCTGGCAATCTGATCACCTCTCTGAGCCTCCACTTTCTCATCTGCCAAATGGGGGTGCTAATCGGCCTTACCTCCCGGGGCAGTGGCTGGGACTAACCCGAGGACGCATCTTAATAAGGGGCTGGCCCAGGGTCTAACAAATGACAGGCGCTCAGCATTTGCTAGTTCTCTCCATTTCTTTCCTCCTACACCAGGGTCCCACAGATTTTAAATAAAGGACCTGCGCCCCCGCTGAAGATTAGCCTGAGGTGCTTCTTGTCTCCCTCCTGAGTGTTAGGGCCTGGTTTACCTTCAGCTACTATTTCCCTTGGAAGCCAGAAGCACGTCCAAATGTGAGCACAGTCTGCTGGCCAAGCGTCCCCAGCTGAGCATTACCAGTGCTCTAGGAGGTGCTAAGGGCCTTAATAAGGCCAGCTACCATCCGTTTAATGTGCCCATGGCCTTCATGTTGCTACTCTGGAAAGATTGGGGCTGGCCTGGTCCCTCGCCCACCTCATTCTCTGGCGGCTGCTGGGAGACAGCAAGCCCTCTGTGGACGTTTGTCAGGCAGACAAAAACCCAGGCCTGGAGCTGCTCTCCTGCACTGGCTGGCTGCTGGCTCACGGGATAGAAATTCCATCTGCCTGGGTCTCCAAGGGAGGGCTGTTCAGCACAGGCCTGGGAACCGCAAGCCCCTTGGGGAGCCTGGAGCCCTGAGTTTACCGTCTGACCACTCCCTCCCTGTCCCAGCCTAGCCTGGGGCAGCTTGGGACCCCCAGTTCCTCCTGGAATCTCTATTTGGGTTTGGTTTGGGGTTGGAGTTTGTTTCCATTCAGGGCAACTTGATCCCAACCCAGCCCCCAACCCCTACCCCCATCCCTGCCCCTCTGGAGGGGGCTTGACTTTGCTGACATGCTGACAGGGCTGGCTCCTCCAGACCTCCCACCAAGGGCAAGGGTTCAGTTGACTTTGATGTCCTGAAAGGAGGCCTCCCAGCCTCAACCCTCTCTCCCCCAACAGTAAATAAGTCAGAGGCTGTGAAGCCAAATGCCACCTGGTGGAGTAAAACAGAAAAAGAAAAACAGCTGCAGGGAGACAGAAAAGGTGGGGTAGAGACACCTCTGGCCCAATTCCTTACTGTGTGACCTAGAGGAAGACAGTCAACCTCTCTGAGAGGTGGCTGAAATGACCACATGAATACCTGTGAGAAGGCACACGTGACAGATGGCCAGGTGACCAGTACAGTCCCTTCCAAGGCCCAGTCAATTACTATGCTTTGTCTTTAATGTGTATGGATGCCTTTGGCCCACACTATGCTTTGGTTAAAAAGTGAATGCACTTTAGTCCTGCTCTCAAGGAAACTGCAGGCCTGGGGTCTAAGTCCTAGATGAGTAAACTGAGCCTCAGAGAGGAAAGGCACACTCAGCAAGGGAGTTGGCAGGGGGACGGGCTGGGCACTCCACCAAGTGCTCTACAGATGAGGAAACAGAGGCTCAGGCAGTTACACGAATGTCCCAGATTTATTGTCAGGGGGTGTGTGCAGGGTGGGGATGGAGACCCAAGAAAGGCTTAACCAGACGTCTTATCTGTCCTCTTCCCTGGCGGGCCTGAGATCAACGTCCTCAGTGCGGCTCGTGGCCTCAGCCCAGCTTTGTCCCTGGGCACCTGGTTTTCCTGCCCTTACCTCTGAATCACGTCAGGTCACCAGAGCTTCTCAGAGAGCCCCGCACTGTTCAAGCCCCTGAATGCCTCACATTCGGAGAAAGCCTAGAACATGATAAGCCACAAGCTACCCACCAGCTGACTGTTCACCTAAAATTATTATGCCCTTGCTGCCATGAAACTGGAGGTCAGAAAGGCTGAGGGCCTTGTCCAGAATCGCACGTTACGGCATCATCAGAGTTGGGGTCAGACTCAGGTCTGCCTGTCACCAGAGCCTTCCTCCCAACACTGAGACGTCAGGGTCTTGTGTAGGGCAGGAGCCCCAGCTGCGAGGGCCACAGCCTTCCCTGCTTCTACTGCTGTGTGACTGTACAGAGAGTTTTCATGGTGTCTTAAACCACAAACATTTATTTCTCACAGTTCTGGAGGCTGGGAAGTTCAAGATCAAGACACTGGAGGACTTGGTGTCTGGTGAGGGTGCTCTTCCTGGTTTGCAGATGGACAGCTACTTCCTGTGTCCTCACATAGTAGACAGAAATCATCTCTCTCGTGTCTCTTCTTGTAAGGGCACTAATCCCATTGAGGAGGCTCCACCCTCATCACCTCATCACCTCCCAAAGGCCCCACCTCCAAAAACCATCACCCTGGGGATTAGGGCTTCAATGCATGAACTTTGAGGGGACGCAAACATTCAGTCCGTGGCACATGGATACCACAGGCAGTGGACTCTTGCGTCCAACCTGATGTTTTTGGCAGCACCTTGATGGAGATTCTAGGATTCCAAATGCAAAGATTCCATGTGGTAAAAGGAATCTCTGGCTTTAATGTAATATAATACTAAGATATCATTAGTGTGGCTTTCTGATTCAACAGTTCTTGAATTCTAGCATTACATTAGTCTAAGCTTCCATTATCCTGTGATTCTAAGATCCTACAATTCTAGGTTCCCCTGAAAGCTTAGGCTCTGAGGAATAGGAAAATCCAGCTGGTGGTACCAGGGTGGGTAAAGATGCAGCTTTTCCATCCTATGGACTTTTCTAACAACGATGAGCAATGTGCTGTTTGGTTTTCATTGCATTCAAAGGAAAGCTTGGCCAAGCCACATCAGACTGTGAGTTCACGCACCCTGGGCAGGACAGCCCATGGAGCCAGAGGTGAAGGAGGAGGACAGGAGGAAAGAGAAGGGGAGAAGGGGAGGACAGGGGGAGAGGGAAGAGGCAGCATCAACCTACCAGGCTGGAGGTGGCCAGTGCTCCATGCCCTTCAGTGAGGGTCTGAGTTCTGTGTAGCGCTGTGCTGGACACCAGAATCCTGTGTCACTCTTCTCTGGTCCTCACGCACCAAGCTGGGAGTGGCCAGCCAAGAGCAGGGACAGATAAGCAGACAGGAACAGATGAGAACAGGAGCAGGGGGTGCGAAGGCAGTCAGGGAGGGCTTCCAAGAGGAGGTAGTATCTGCATCAGGAGCCGAAGGCAGTAGATCAGTAAGGCAAGGGTGCCCAAGAGTCTGGGGAGTGACAGCTGGTTCCATGTGGCTGGAGCCTAAAAGGAGAAGGCAGGAAGTAGTAAGAGCTGGGGTTGTAGAGTCACCAGGGGTCAGTCCATGCAGGGCCTTGACTGCCATAATAACCTTGGACTCCACTCTGAGGGCAGTAGGGAATCAGGACATTTTTTGTGGGTGGAATGGGGTCACTGGGCACCCTGAGAATGTCACAGCTGAGGGGCCTAAGATCATGGGGTCCAAACTTAACTGTACCTTCAGTTAGGAGGTGAGGACCAGAGAGCAGAATGGCTCACAGTCACCCAGCGCATCAGCCCCTTATGGTCTCACCCATGTTGCCAGGTTCCTTCCCCCATCCAGTTTTCCTGGCAATAGAGGATCTCACAGACTCTGAGCCTGTGGTTCTCCATACCCAGCTGCCCATTATGCTTTGGGTCGTGGAAACCACCCTGCAAGCTCAGCACAGCTACCAAAGCCTCCTTAGGACAGGACGGAGCCAAACCTGGGTTTTCTGGCATATTCCACCTGCAGGAAGGGGTGGCTTTACCTGTCCTCAGTCCCTTGCCAGATGTCATGGTGCTGGAGGAGGTAACCCCAGACCCCTTGGCTACCTAGGAAGACCCTTGGGATGAATCGAGTGACCAGCAATGGGAGAATGGCACTGTCAGCCAGCATATGTGACAGAGCCCAGTGGAGTCCCGCTGTTTTCCACCCCTTAACCTGAATGTCCTTAATAAGGGATAGAACCCAAGAGACAATACACTTGGCCAAACTTCAGGCAGCCAGTGGTCTTAGCACTGGATACTCTGGCCAACAAACGGTCCCATCTTCACATTTATTATAAACTCTTGGGCCATTATCTAAAAATTGTCCACTTCAAGATAGAGAACTCTGGGAATCTCTTGCCTCACAGATACTCACAGTATAAATCAAAATCACACAGATCTCAATACAAGACCTTGTCAGGCCTCTCCTTATTCACTTCCAAGTTACAGACTTACTGGTAATAACCAAGATACACGTTTCCACTTCTCAAAATACACAATTCTGGGCCCTTGGAAGAGACATTTAAGAGAACTTTCACATCCCTGTAAGGTCCCAGATAGCTAGTTTAACTGAGAGGCATAATGGCCTCCTCAGACAAATTCTTTTAAAATTCCAATTCAGCAAATAAACTCCTAAATGAGTCTCTGTCTTGCCCCAGGCCTTAACCTATCTTTGTAAATTTTCAATCTTGTCCCCATCCCAGCTGGAAGCCAAACCAAGGGTGCATACTCCCCTGGGGCCCTTTAACCATAGATTGTCCCACAGGCCTGGCAGCTACTCATTTGATATGGGACTCCTGTGAACCTAAACTTCCACTAAAATCAAAAACCTGTCAGGTGCAGCTGTACACCATTCTGGTGACTGTGGTCTTCTTGCTATCAGTCTGGGAGTGTTCATTGATTTATAATCTAGAGGCCCAAACCCTCCAAATAAGTCATGGTTTCAACCAAACATGGCAATGTTGAGGCCCACATCAGCTAGCAGGTCCCCAGTTGGAAAGGATACCCCAGTCCCACATCCCAGATGACATTGCCCTGGCCCAGAAGCTCACTGCTGGAGATGACATTGCCTCAGAAACTCAATCGCTCTAAAAATTAAAATCCTGCAGGTAATGACTGTGACATCCTGCCACCCATATCCTGCTTCTAACCTGACTCTGTCTGTCCATTCTGGGTTGGTCCGCATTGGCTTCTGATCTCTGTACTGGCCATACCCTCTCTGGGCAGCTTCTGGCCACCCAATGGGGCTCTTAGTCTTCTGCAAATGCTTCGTGTCTGTCTAGATGCCACACAGCTGGGCCTCCCAGAGCCCACCTCTCTGACTCCCAGACCTGGGTCACCAGACCTGCTGGGGCCCAAAGCAGTTGTGGCCACAGAATCGTTTGGCCAGGTCTGTTCTGCATGGGAGGTGGTTTTCTTGCCTGCAAGAAGATGGGGCTGAGCTTATAAGACAGGACTTCACCCAGGTCTGAAGGAACTGCTCATCTGTCCCAGACCATCTGCCTTCCTGGAAGCCACTGAACTTGACCCAACCATATAGCAATGTTGTAAAGGCCCTAGTGTCTGATAGTGGGTAATCCTGTCCCAGTCAACCTGCTCTTCTAGAGGACTTACTGGGGACAAAGTCACACCCTGGGGAAGCAGCTCTCAGGGTAGAATTTTAGGCCTGGATAGGCCAGAGGAGATGATACTTTTAGGTTACAGAGTCACCAATGCCCCTGAAATCACACAATAGCAAAATGTCAGTCATGGGCAGAACTTCAAAGCACATCTCCACCTACAATCTCACTGAAATCTTCCAACACTTTTTAACAAGGGCAAGAATGAATTTTCTCATCTCATGGAACCCTTGATGCAGGGAAGTGTAGTGACTTGTGCAGCATCTTGCAACAAATATAGACTGGAGCTGGACACTTAAAAGCCATGGGCTGTGGGCAGACAGATCCTTGTCAAAATCATAGGCCAGGGTGACTCTGAACTGGTTACTTCACCTCTCTGGATCTCAATCTCTTCATTCATAATATGAGGCTAATAATCCCTATTTCGCAGGACTGTTGGGGGATCAAATCAGCATATGTCTGTAAAATGCCTGGTTCATTTCCTGGTGGCTCACCTTGTAACTGGTGTCATTCTTAGAACTCAGCTCCCTCACAGCATCCATACTTGCTACTCAGGGAGCCAGCCAGAGGGCTTGGGCACTGAAAGAGGCTTGTGTCTCTCCAGCTCCACTGATGGGCCCCTAGCAGCCTACCAGTGATGTCGTGATGTCAGATGCCCTCCTCTCAAACTCAGAGTGGCTGGGCCCCAGGACTGGGTTCTGTGCCCAGTGTGAAGCAGTATCCTCTAAGGACTGACTTGATATCTCCACGGTTGGATATAAGATTCCCGTGCCAGCTGACACCATACTCCAGCTTAAAGTACCTTCAGAATGTGGCACAGGCTCCTCCCATGGGTCCCTGGGTATGGGTCCTGGATCTGTTGTGGGATCCAGGACAAGCTGTTAAAATTCTCTGAGCCCCAGTTACCTTGTCATTAACATAGGAAATATAAAACCTAGCTTGAAGGTGGTTGTGAGATCGAAATGCAAGAAGGCATGGACAGCAATTGGCTCAGCACCTGGAACGTGGTAAGTGTGAACTTTGATGATGGGCGCTCAGTAGTTTCATTGACTGGATGAGCATCCTTCCCTCTGCCCATTTTACAGAAGAGGAAAACAGAGGTCTGGACGAGGGAAATGACTGGCTCACTCTGGTGGCTAGTATCTAGAGTGCTCAGAAGTCAAAGCTCTGGCCACTTCCTTCCCAGTCTTTATTCCTTCTAAGAAGGCCCTTTCTGATTGGATTTGGGGAAAACCTTTGGTGTCTCTGCCCATCTGGCAAATCCCAGAGTGGCTGGATCCACCCACATAGCTGCAAGTGGACAGGCCTGGGGAAGGGGAAAGGAGACACGAATCCTGGTCTCTCTCCAGCTCATCCCCAAGTCTGGACTTTCCGGAAGCCACACCCTGTCCCCAAGTCCCTCTGGAAGGCTTGGCAGCCTTATCTGCAAAGGGGAGGAGAAGGGGTTCTGAAGTCTGCCAGGGCATGTTAGAGGGAGGAGAAAAGCAGGTCAGAGAGGGACACAGAACACCCCACGTGACCCCAGCCATGCTCACAAGCACTTGCTGTCCTCCCAGACTGTGGACAGCCAGCGAGAACTGGCTCCCAGCCCTGACTCTGTCTTGAATTTTACGGTGACCTTGGGTGAAAAACCATTTCTCCCTTCTAGGCCTTGGTTTCCCCATCTATGAAATGGAAAGCTGAAATTGAGCAGGGGGTCCTCAGCCCACTAGTGGGGAGCAGAGTTTCCAGAACGAGGCCTGTGACCTCCCTGCTCACAGGCCCCACACCCACCCTCAAGGGTCCAAGAATTTGGCTGTGGTATTTCATTTGTCATCCTTGCGGTTTGCAGGTACCATGGCTGGCAGGCTGATTACTCAACAGGCTTATTACACTCCTCTGTGACTAATAGATTCTTTTTCTGTTTGTGTTTTAAAGCCATAGCAATAACATTGGCTCTCAGGGACACCGCTGAAATCACCATTATTCAGCCCGACCCTACCTACACGATAAACAGACCAGCAGAAACATCCCTTCTAGAAAAAGAGAGCCTCTGCTTCCCTCACGGTGGGAGCAGGTTCTTTGAGAAGCTGGTATATGTCGGGGTGGAGGGTGGATTTATGAAGTGTTGAGAATCATAGGATTAGGTCAGTTCTCTGGTCCCTTCCAGCTCTGACCTGCACATTGGACCTCATCAAAGTGAGGAGCTGAACAGATACCATCTTCCTTTTGAAAGTCTGAGTGTGGGAGCCTGGCTGGGAGTCAGCACGGCTTGTGGTCCCGGCTCCACCAACTGCTGACTGGGTGACCTTGGGCAAGTCCTGTCTGCTCTCTGAGCTGGTCTTCTTATCGGAAAAATGGGGGAAAAACAATGACCTGTCATGGGAGGTGGAGAGGGCAGAATACCAGGAAGTCATGCGTGAGAAGCACTTAGCACAGGGCTTGGCGTGCAGTAGGAGCTCACAAGCTGGGCATTGTTACCATTAAATGTGGAGCCCCGAGTAGTGGGCTGGAGCGCAACAGGATGGGGGAAGGTTACGGCCAACCCCACGGGGGACTTCATGAAGGGTCCAAACCCCCAGGAAGCCAAGTCAAGGGCTGGTCACTGTCAAGGTCGCCTGGCCTCTCCTTTTCGGACCAGTTCTGTCAAAACTGCAATGGACAGAATAGCCCAGCACAACACAGCAGCCCCAGCGTCTGTCATGCCAAATTACTGAATTCTTCAGAGGGAGGAAGCAGCGGCTGCCTATGGTCTGGCTCCTGCCTCCCTGGAGCGGGTGGGGAGAGAAGAACCTTCTATGGTTGCCTGACACCCCCTCAACTCCTCCTCACAAGTATTCAAAGCTCCCTGGCTTCTTCAGGAGCCTGCTTCTCACTTGCCGTGGGCAGGAGGTCCTTACTGACAACCATCACAGGCCCATCTCCCTCCGTCTGTGGGTCTCCATCCCACGGGGCCCAATGTCCCCTTTATTATGTTGAAATAGTATCATGAAATGGTCTTCATTGATAACATAGCCTGCCTCCACACACAATGAAAAAGCCAGTGTAACCAGTGGTGGGCTGATAAATGTTTAACAATCAAATCTCTGAAGGAAGAAAATTAAATGATTTATACGGGCATACCTTGTTTTACTGCGCTTCACAAATATTGCGTTTTTTACAAACTGAAGGTTTGTGGCAACACTGCGTGCAGCAAATCTATCGGCGCCATTTTCCCAACAGCCTTTGCTCCCTTCACGTCTCTGCGTCCCATTTTGGTAATTCTCGCGATATTTCAAATCCTCCACCAGCAAAAAGATTATGACTCCCTGAAGGTTCAGATGATGTTTAGCATTTTTTAGCAATGAAAAGTACTTTTTGTTTTGCGGTACGCAGGCTTCTCACGTTGCGGAGCACAGGATCCAGACGCGCAGGCTCAGCGGCCACGGCTCACGGGCCCAGCCGCTCCGCGGCATGTGGGATCCTCCCGTACCGGGGCACGAATTCGCGTCCCCTGCATCGGCAGTCGGACTCTCAACCACTGCGCCACCAGGGAAACCCACAATAAAAGTATTTTTAATTAAGGTACATACATTGTTTTTGTAGACATCATGCTATTGCACACTTAACAGACTACAGTATAGTGTAAACATAACTTTTATATGCACAGGGAAACCAAAAAATTCGTGTGACTTGCTTTATTGCGATATTTGCTTTATTGTGGTGGTCTGGAACCGAACCCACAACATCTCAAGGTAGGTCTGTATCTTTTGCCAATTTCCATGGTGTGAATACTTCCACAATGGCTGATTTCAGACTACCAGTATGATGACACTGAATGCAGAGTTAGAAAGAAACACACACCCCATCTGCTCTCATGTGACTTGGCTCCAGCACACCACTGAATAAAAGTGAAATGAAATAAATGGAAAGTAATTTATAATAAAAATACATATTTCACTAATTTTCGTGCCCAGGGCTGGCTACTCTAAGAAGACATAACAGAAGGATCTAACTGTGGGCTCACTGTGATTGAAACTGCTGTGCCTACAGACGTGCCAGGTCACTCAAACATCGTGAGAAGTACTGCCATCAGTGATGTAATTTTTCCGAAATGGTGAATGGTGAACCAGTCTTAACAATGTTTTTTTGTTTTTTTTTTTCTTAACGATGTTTTGAACAAAGGACAGTCTTCCCTCAATTTACAAGGTAATTGTATTTCTGGAAAATTCAGGTGTATTCAGGGTGTATTAGAATCATGTAAAAAATACTTTGTGCTTATACATAGAATAGAGGTAGGTTTGAGGCACAGATGATTCCGAACAGGATTTTCATTCACACAAATGTCCCACAAGACTTTCCAATGTCCTCATTCGCAAAGTGTCAGTGGAGATCCCCAATCACTGTGACATTGAAAAATCACTCCACAGATTTCCAGTACAGTCCCTTGGCTTCGTACTTGGCATCTGTCGAGATCCAGTGTCCCAAACACATACCCCTTCACCCTGGCAGGCCACTCTCCAAGACCCCTACCACACTAGCTTTGTTAATTTGATCATGTACTATCTTCCAAATTGTGACTAGAATTTATCCATCCATCCATCCATCCATCCATCTCCTCGGTGCCAGGCCCAGTACTGAGACATAAGGATCCAGGATGAAGCCAACCTGGCCCCTAACCTCAGGGATCTTCCAGGTAAGCGGGGAGACAGACACACAGAGAGACATCACAGAAAATGACAGCACAGTGTGCCAAACGAGATGACAGAGGTGAGTGTCTTTGGCGGGTGTAGTTTACAGGCACGAGCAGCAGCTTTGGTCTTAACACCTGAGCATGAACCCTACCTGGGCAGGTAGTCACTGTGTGACCTCAGCAGAGTGATCACAGTCTCTGGGCTTCAGGTTTTTTCCGCTATAAATTGGGGAGGTAAAAAGTCTGATTTCCCCTTCTCCCACCTCAGGGCTGCTGTGCAGATCAACTGATAAAGTTCATGATGGGCCCACATGCCCTGGCAGGGGCCTCACAGAATCAGAAATGACCAGTCAATGGTCTTTCCTAGTGGACCTGTGTAGCTGGCCGCCAACCCCTGAGGTAAGAAGGCTATTCTCTGGAGACCAGATTGGGTGGATTTCCACTGATGGGATAGTTAGGAGGTCGTCCTGGGCTTCCCAGACCAAGAGTCACAGTGACGTTAACTTCCAGGGTTGCCCCAGTGCCCTCACTGTGCCCTTGTCTGACAGGGCTGGGTAGCTGGGTGAGGGCCCACCACTCTGGGCCAGCCCTGATGTCCACTGACCATGTGGAAATTAAGAGAAGCCAGACAGTCCTAATGCCAGGGACACCTCACGTCCCGCCCCCAGTCAGTGGGGAAGGCAAACACCTCACGGGGTCATCGGCCCCTCCCCATCTTTTTGGCTTGTCTATGTCCCTCGCCAGCGACCTCCATGTTATCGGTGGCTAACGGCCACGTCTCAGTCCCTGTCATCCACAACGTCCCGGCTGTCACTGGGCCTGTGGCCTTCCTCCTCCTTGGCCCCTGTGACAGACCCCACACTTTCCTGAGGCCGGGGTGCCTCCCTCAGAGCCGGTGTCCCGGCTCTGGCCCAGCTCTCCTCTGCTGCATGACGCCACCTGGGGGAGAAGGAAATTGCCCCACTTCTCTGTCTTCCCCCAGCCCCGTGGCCTGCAAAATAGCAAACAGCTGCTGTGACCATGGGCTGCCCAGACCCCAGGGGCCCGGGGGGAAGCTGGCCAAGGGGAACTTGGAGAGAAAGCTCTTAATAACATACCTTCCCCAAGCTGCTTCCAAAGAAACTTCTCCTCACAAATCATTCCATAAACACTTAGCAGGCTCTCAGGAAAGCGTGCACGGCTCTCACCCGGCTATTAGGAGGCTCCTCACAAGTAAATTGAGACCAGGCAGCAGCGGCCTGTGCCAAATCCCCCTTCCTGCCCTCTTCCCACACGGCCCCCCTCCACCACCCCGGGCCCTTCAGCTCCAAGGGCCGGGGTCTCCTCCCTTGCTGCTCTGGCCTCTCTTCAGCCTCCGGCCCCCTCTCCCTGCTGGGCAGAGGGTAACCTGTTTCCCTGGAAACCAGCCCCCTACCACCCCCAGCTGCCGGGTTTCCAAGGGGCTGGTGTGTAGGCCTAAACCCCACTAAGACTCCTGAGGGCCACACCAGCAGGCCAGGCCTGGACAGACGGGGCCGGCCCACTCCCCACGCTGTCCCAGCCGTCCTCAGCTGAGGCTGCTGGTGCCTCTCAGGCTGGAGCTCCTCAATCGGGAAATAGCTCTGGGTTCATCCAAGTCACGAGCTGGAAAATCCCTCCCATCCAACAACTCCCCTCCAGGGAGAGTGTTGTGCAACTCAGCTGGCCAATATCCAGTGCTCGGCTAATATCCCACACGGATCGGGAATCACTTGATTGTTCGTTAAGTTGACGCATTTGCTCACAGGTTAGCAGCTTGCTCGTGTAATGACTGCCATTAGGGTCTCTGAGAACAATAGCAGGGGCTGGCACCCCGTATCGTCCTCCATTTTCCAGCATTGGCTCTGGAAAATGCTTCAGGACTGACTTCCCCTTTTTCTAGGTTTGCCCGATATCATTTTGGAGAACAAAAAGCTCTATTGCAAACAAAAATCATCAGTGAAATAAATAAAACGTTTGGATGAAAATAAACATGCAGATTTGTGGGCACTGAAATTAGCATTAGATGGGCTTTGAGAGACAGGCCCCAGTCACAGATCTTGGGTCAAGCTCAGCCCCCCACTTACAGGAAGGCTGATCTTGAGCAAGCCTCTGTAAACCTCAGTTTATTCAACTCTAAAATGGGGATAAATCCTACCTACTTCAGAGAGCTGCCAGGAGAAGCTCACCTCACTCCGCCATCCTTTACGAGTGGTCGGTGGTTCCTCCCGGGGAACTTGGAGTCTGGGGTCCTTGCCCATGACCCTGAGTACTGCTGTCTGTTCACTCTGAGAGTTCAATCACCGGTCATTCATTCAGTCTCTCTTTCAGCAAATATTTGGGGAGCTCTTTTATACAACAGGCACTAAGCAAGACACAGACCAAAGCAGACACAGGCCCACCCTGTGAGGAATGAGCAGAACAGGAGAGACAAACACAAAAGGATTAGTAATGAATCACAGTTGTGGTGAGAGTTACAATGTCCCTGAGTCAAAGGACTGAATATTTCCTTACGGCAGGGTAAGAATAAGACAAACCCAAAGCTGTAGGGAAACAGAAATCCAGGCCCAAAAGGCACCAGGGAGAGGAATCAGTCTGCAGGTCTGTTGTCTGCATGGGGAGAAAGAATGGAAGGAGGAATGGGTTCAGACATGTAATCACAATAATAGTGATGATGTTGAGGATAATAATAGCTACCATCCTTAGGGTGCCTACTCTGTGGCAAGCTTCGTGCTTTACTCTCATTATTGCGAATCCTCATCGCACTCTATAACTTGCAGATGGGACACCAAAGTTCAGGAAGGTGAAGTGTGTTGCCCAAAGTCACATGTTTTAGAAGCAGAAGGGCCAAAACGCAAGCCCAGGGCTGTCAACTTTGAGGTAGGATGATAGCAGAGCCCTTCCCAGATCTGAAACAGCGGGGTCACCACTGGAACCTGAGCAAAGTGGCATCACTCCACAGTGTGTGATCTAGGGGAGTCAAGACAGACCCTCCTGCCTCTTCCAAATCCCATCTTCTCAGACATCAGGGGCCTAATTTCCACCCGTGGTACCCTGCCTCAACCTCTGCACCTGTCCTTAGTGGGTCCTAAGTCGCCCGTCCCTCTCCACCACACCTGCCCCTTCCACCTCCAGGCTTTTTCTCATGTGTTATTTTCCCCCCTGAAATATCCTTCCCAACTTCTTCTATTGGAATCTTACCCATTCTTCAAGGGCCAGCTCAAATTCCACTTTTTCTGACTCTTCACCTTCTGGGAAGGGGAGAAAAAGCATAAGTTTTCATCTTAGGAAATCTGTCCCTGGCACGTAAATAACGTGCCACCATGAACAAATGAAATCAAATCAGGCTCAGTTTTCTTATCTAAAAATAGGTGCATAATCTTGATGTTACGAGCTTAGTGTGATTATCGCATAGAATCGTGGCTATAAAAGTTCTTTGTAAATGGGAGAGTACTGTAAGGATATTATTTATAATCACAATCCCATTGCCATACAACAGTCCCATTGCCCAAAAATTGGCTTAAGCAAAAATTAAAAAAAAAAAAAAAAGTCTTGACCCATGTCACCAAAAAATCCAAGGGTATGAGAATTTCAGACATGGCTTTTTTCAAGGGATCAAATTCTGTCCCCAAGACCTGCTTGCCCCATCTCTAGATTCTCCTAGTTTCCATGCTGGCTTCATTCTTAGGCTCTATGTGGAGGAAAGATAACTGGAGTTATCTTCCAGGTTCAGATCCAGCTCTAAAAAAAGAGTACTCCTTTCTCAGCAGTCCCAGCAAGTATTGCAATAGTTCACCTTTTTGGTTCTGAGGTCACGTGTCCATCCCTGAACAAGACCTTGTGATTAGGAAAGTGTGGTGCTCTGATCGGTCAGGCCTGAGTCTCTAGAGTTGGAGGGTGGAGGAGAGTGGGTGAGAGGAATGATTACCCTAAAGCAAAATCAAAGTGTTGTTACCAGAATAAAAGGGGAAAGGATGTTGCTGGCAAAAAGAATAACTGCCCCACACAGTTCACCCCTTTGATGGACTAACATCCACACACGCCCTTATTCACGTACAAGATACCTTCCCATCTCCTCCTCTCCCCCAAATGGAAGACAAATCAAAGACTGCCATATTTACTGAGTTCCAAATCTCCAGGTGACGTACATTCTTTTACTAAAGAATTACATGTGTTCTCAAGGTCCTGTAAACTGTGGCCTGAATGATAACCTCCCCAGCATGCCATTGCTCCACAATGGCCAAGAGAGAATAGAGTAACTGCAATCACAACTCCTATCTGAAAGAGGAAAGAAAGGAAACAGCACACAGGGCCCCTCGTCTACAGCATCAGTCAGTTCCTGATGAACAGGAATAGCATAGTCTCCCTGTCCTGAAGGAGGAAACAGTTACTTGGACAGAGCAATAGGCAGAATAATGGTCCCCCAAAGGGGTCCACATCGTAACCCTCTGAACCTATGAATATGTTATATTACATGACAAAGGAAATTAAGATTGTAGATGGAATTAGGGTTGTGAATCAGCTGATCTTAAATAGGGAGGTTAGCCTGGATTACCCGGATGAGCCCACTGTAATTGCAAAAGTCCCTGAAAGTGGAAGAGGGAGGCAGAAGAAGAGTCAATGTCAGGGCAATGGGACGTGAGGAAACGCAATCAGCCACGGCTGGCTTTGAAGAGAGAAGGTACCATGCGCCAAGGAATGCAGGCAGCTTCTAGAAGCTGGAGCGTGGATTCTCCCCAGAGCCCCCAGAAAGGAACGCAGACTTGAAGACAACCTGCTTTTAGCTCAGTGAGACCTGTTTTGGATGTCTGGCCTACACCATTGTAAGATCAAGCTGTGTTGTTCTATGCCACTAAATTTGTGCTATTTTGTTACGGGAGCCATAGAAAATGAATAGAGAGCAAAACAACAAAGCCCACTCCCCCAGGACTTCTCTGGATCCTATTTTTATGCCTCTGGCTGGGCATTTAACAGATACCGCCACTTTCACTCCCCTCGCCATCTTGGGAGATGGGTGTGACCATCCTTACATCACAGCTGAGGAAGCTGAGACTCTGGTAACAGCCCACTTGTCCAGAATCAACCAGCTAATAGAAGAGGGAGCCAAAATTCAAACTCTCGTCTGTCTGGCCTTGAGCCTGGCTGGGTCCCCATAAAACTTCTTTGTCCAGTGGGCCTCTCATCTCTGCCCGAACCCTCCAGTGATGGGGGCTCACGCCCTGCAAAGCCGCCTTCCTGCCCCAGGCCTCCCGGCTCCTTCTTGGCTTCACTCCCTGCCCGGTCCTGATGTGCGAGACGGCCCAGTGGATGGCGGCTAGAATGTCGGACTCCGGGCCAGCCAGTGGGCAATAAATCCAGGACGGAGTTGCCTGGATAGCGGGACTGCGGCTGAGCTTTCCCATCCCCGGGGGAGCAAGTTCTTTTTATCAGAATCTAGATTTCTGCTCTCCTCTCTCCTCTCCAGCTTCCAGCCTCCCTCAGCTGTAGGGAGAAGGGCCTGGAATGCACCACTTTGTATCAAACGGAGGAAAAGTGGAGCTCTGTCTTGCAGGATTTATTCTTCTCTCTGTTGTCACCTTCACTCTGTTCTGACCCAAGAATGTCCCAGGAGTGGCTGAGGTGAGGAAGGGCAGATCTGGTTCCTCCAGTTTCTCCCTGACAAATGTGAAATGGGTCGGGGGCCTCAGGGGAGGTAAACAGATTCCTAAAAGCGCCTTGTGTGTAATTTGGGGCTGAAAGTTCACGCAGAGATAGAACTCCGTGTGTGCATCCCCAGGGCCTGGCCCAGCTGACTGCCAGCTCCCATACCCCAACACACACAACCCATGCAGAGGCCAGGCCTAGCCCCCCAGTGACTGAGTGGAAACACTCAAGGGCTCCCCGCTTCAGACCACAGCACCTAAACACAGACTCCAAAGGATCAGATGAGACCCAGTGAGCTTCTAATTTGATTCCTTCATTGGCCCAGAGAAGGGAGGTGATTTTCCTAAAGTCCCATAGCAAAGCCAGGGCTCGTGCCTCCTCAAGCCTCAGTTTCCCCAGGGGTAACGTGCAGGCCTGTGGTGAACTCAGATGAGGCAGAAATTGCCAAGTGTCTGAATGGGAGAGGGAAATAATAACAGCCCCCCATGGACTGAGCACACTCTGTACCAAGCACCACGCTAAATGCCTGACAAGCTTCATCTCATTTTGTCTTTGTAACATTCTATGGAGCTATTGCTTCCCCATTTTGCAGATGAAGAAACTGAGACTCAACAAGGAAACCTTCTTGGGGGATAAAAATCTGTATCTTAATTCAGGTGGTGGTTACACAGGTATATACATCTGGAGATGTATACTTAAAATTGGTGTACTTTATTCTCTGTCAATGACGCTTCCATTTAAAAGTGCTGTGATGAAAAAAGAATAAACTGAGGCTCGGAGAGGTTAAGCGACTTTCTCAAACTCATCCAGCTGGCAGGCAGCAAAGCCGGGTGGGCCTTGAACTGGATCTGTCTGACCACAGAGGCCACAGTCTCTACCCTTGCCATATTGTTGTGTCACATATCTGCCTCACAGTGACTCTCCCCATACCTCAAGTCTGCAGCCCTGTTCCAATTTGCTGAACCCAGACTCAAGAGAGTGACTGGGGGGCCTGGGAGGCTCTGAAGAGAGGTCTGAGTCTGGACAAAGGGCAAGGGCAGGGCTGCTGCTGCCCCATGTAGTGGTGCCTCAGTGCAAATTAGGACAATCTTCTTTCCCCTGACAGTGCAGCCTCACACCAGGGTGCAGGAGCATGGTATGGACTATAGCCCCCAGCCCCTCAGTTCTTTGTGCAGTGCACAACCTGAACCATTGTACATGGCCCGGGCAGGGTGCTTCACGCTGTGGGCTTTGGCCTTGGGGGACGGACCTTCCTCGCCCACTGCACTTTCCCACCTAGCCATTTCTGATGTCCCCCCATCTGTCTGGGGCTTGAGGGCCCTCTCTTTTGAGTTCAGGCCCTAACAAAGGTCTTCAGCTGCAGGGCACATGGGAGGAGGGGTGGTGGCAGCACAGGGTGTCACTCAGTCACTTGGCAAATGCTTGGCAAGGGTCCTTTCTGTACTAGGCTCTGGACAGAGGTGATCAGACCCAGTCCCTGCCTCGGAGCAGTCCTGTGCAAGTGCAGGAGATGCAGGAAGAGATAATGACGAAAGGAGAGCTAGCACCTTCACACGTATATGAAAGGTGTCTTTTCCTCAAAGCAGAAAAGCGTCTTAATAAATATACAAATCCCTGGGGCTTCCCTGGTGGCGCAGTGGATAAGAATCTTCCTGCCAATGCAGGAGACACAGGTTTGATCCCTTGTCTGGGAAGGTCCCACATGCCGCGGAGCAACTAAGCCCATGCGCCACAACTACTGAGCCTGCGCTCTAGAGCCCACGAGCCACAACTACTGAAGCCTGCGTGCCTAGAGCCCGTGCTCCGCAACAAGAGAAGCCACCGCAGTGAGAAGCCTGCGCACCACAACAAAGAGTAGCCCCTGCGCGCCGCAACTAGAGAAAGCCCGCACGCAGCAACGAAGACCCGATGCAGCCAAAAATAAATGAATAAAGAAATAAAAATTTAAAAACAGTTTTTTAATTAAAAAGAAAAAGAAATATACAAATCCCAGATGACAGTAATGCAAAGGATGGCCCCCAGAGTGGTACAGAGCCAGCCTGCCTAGCTGTATAGCCCTCCTGCACCCCATACCTCCAAGCCAAAATCTGACCTGAGGTCTGTCTGACTCCAAAGCTGTACTTGCCCAACAGCGTGTCCCCAGCTTCTCTCCCTGCAGCGCACACGCTTTCCTGCACTTGCTTCTCCCTGACCTAGGCTGGTAGCTTCCTGACCAGGCCCCTGTACCTCCACTGCACGAGCAGGGTCTGGATGAGGGATCCCCAAGGCCCCCGCCTGCCTGGGATGGTCTGGGTTCTCTGTGTGGGAGAGTGTGCAGACCTGGCCCTCAAGCCAGGGTAATGGTCCTTGAAGCACCCGAGAGCATTCCTCTTCAATGTGACGTGACCACTAGGGGTCACTAGGAAAGGGCAGGAGAAATGGGTCATGCGAGAGCGAGCGAACATAACGGGAGCCCCTCCCATCCACACAGGCTGTGCAAAGCCGATTTCCACACCTTGGTTCACTGAACCTGCAAAAGAATGGGTGAGGCAACAGAGACTCAGAGAGCTCCAGTAACTTGCTCAAGGTCACACAGCCATGCTGCAGCCCAGCTGAGCCAGGAATGCCAGCCTGCCTCTCTGTTCCAGGCCTCCTTCACCACCCATGGCCCCTCTCTGGCTCGCACGGGTGGGCTCAGGGACGCAGGGGACTGAGCCTGGGGCCTGGGCCCCACCAAACGCACTGAGGCATTGGAGCTGGCGATGATGACAGAGCTACAGTCTGCTGGGAGGAGGTCACGGTCTGTAGATGCCACGGTCTGTTGGCTTTGCGAGCAGGATGAACTGGTGAGGCCCACCTGGGGCTAGGCAGGCCTGGGCCAGGGGCTCTTACCCCAGGTTGGCCGGGGGGCTCTCGGCAGAGCCAGGGGAGACAGCAGCACCGCCTAGGCCCTCCTGCTTCCCCTCTCCTGTTGGGGGAGGGGGTGGCCACAAATAACCCCTCAAAGCCTCCTTTGCTGGGGCAGCTGGATGGGTGGCGGGCTGGGCAGGGGATGGGTGGAAGTGGACTGGAGAGGACCAGGGGGACCTCAGGCCCAGGGCAGCTTTCCCCAGCACCCTTGGAGGGCCAGCAGGCAAGCTCCAAGTAGGTTCCAACTAGTGAGGACAGAATAGCTAAGCCCGAGGGCTCTCTAGCTACACTCCTAGGTTCAAATCCCAGCCACCTCTGTGTGACCTTGGGCAAGCCACTTCACCTGTCTGTGTCTCAGCTGATATACAATATCTTGAGAGCTGATATCAGTGTTTACCTCATAAAGTTGTTAAGACGATTAACTCCTAACCCTCACAACTTGCAAGTCAGGGCCAGGGCTGCTACTTCCCTCTCAAAAACAAAAGTGTGGCAAAGTCTTCCTCTCTGGTATGGATTGACAAAGATTACAGTGTGTTGGGGCCAGATAAATGTAGGTTCCCAGCCCACTTCCACTTAATGCTGTGTGACTTTGGGTAAGACACTCAACCTCTCTGTGTGTCCATTTCCTTGTCTGTAAAATGAGAATAATATCCCCTTGCTCACGGAGAAATGACACATGGGAGAGCTCTCAAACCAGAGTTGGTGCTCAGAAGACAATGGTTGCTTTCCCTCCTCTTGGTGATTCAGTCCAACCACCTTGATGCCCCCTAAAATGAGCTAGGCCCAGGTGTAGGCTGCGTACCCATATAGACCAGCCTCAGTCCCTGCTTTCCAGGAGCTCAAAGGACCCTGAGGAGGCCAACGCTGTGGCCAAAATGTTGGGATGAGTGAAGGCTTCCTGCTGGAGGTGGAGGTGACTGGATGTTTCCTCATAATTGTTGAAGTTGGGTGATCAGTACATAGAAGTTCATTATCCTATTCTATCTAATTGTGTGTATGTTTAAAATTTTTCCATGATTAAAGTTTGTAAAGCTTTTTCATTAATCACCTAAAATTATCTCAAGTACCACCAGCTATATGTAAAGTCTTTAAGAAAAACTAGACAATCTCTCTCTTCCCCAGTTCACTGCTATTATCCTTGAATCCAGGGGTTATCAATCCATGAGCCATGAGCCAAATCCTAGCTTGCTGCCTGTTTCTGTAAATAAAGTTTTATTGGAACACAGCCAGCCCATTCATTTGCATTTTGCCTGTGGCTGCTTTTGCCCTAAAGGCAGAGTTGAGTAGTTGCAACAGAGGCCCTATAAGACCCGGGCTGCCAAACCTAAAATGTTTACCATCTTCCTTTTAGAGAAAAGTTTGCCAACCCCTGTTCTAATCTCCCACCCATCCTCCATTATTCACAGACAACTCTGCTATCAGGATTGCAATCGTGCTCTCCAGCCCTGGGGTGATCCTGGGTGATTTCCAGGACCAAGGAGATGATGATCCACCCCCCGGCCCCTCAGTCCTTCCCACTGTTGTCTCCACTCCCTTTCTCCACCCCCTCCAGCCTTCATTCCCACAGTCTTACCTCAGACCTTGCCACCACCCACTATGGCTCCACTTTCAAAGCACTGATTTAAACCCCGACTCTTCCTTCCCGTTCATCTGTGCTGTCAGTGCCCTAGTTAATGGTTCTCTGACCTCACAGCGCCTTTCCATCAGTTGATCTCTCTACTTCCTCCCAGTCCATAAGCTTTCTCCTTTCTTTGCTTTCCTCCTGATCCACAGTCCATCATTTCAATAACACCCTTGCTAATACCCCAGCCCTGTTCCCTTTTCTCTTTGCACCAAATCTAAAATAAATCCAGTGGTGGATGAACCCAGCTATCCCCTTTTTAATGCCTAGACCCAAGCAACTGTTGAAGAAGAAACCACACAGGGGCAGAAATTGTTTTCACTAGTTTCATACCACACTCCAAACAGTCAACAATGACTCAAACTCCAAATAGAATGACCTAGTTAACTCATTTCCCCTCTATCCACAGTGCCTATTTCAAGCCTTCTCCAGTCTCTGGTGATGGGATTTTTAACAGGCTGAGATGGAGTGCAAAGGGCATTGCAAGTGAAGGGAACAGCAAGAGAAAGGACCAGGAGGTGCCCGGAAGAGATGGAGCTGGGTGTGGCCAGAGTGAGGATGGAGAGGGAGGCCAGGCCCAGGAGACAGCTGCATCCTATAGATTTAGAAAAATGCTGTGGGCACTGGAGAGCCACAGAAGGCCCTGGAGCAGGCAGTGGTCAGATGGGAGATGGGTTTCAGCAGGGGCAGGGGTGGGGAATCAGGGAAGAGGTGTGGGGGGAAGGGGTGCTCATCCACCTCCCACTCTGCATTCATCTGACAGGTTGCAACTTCCTTCTGAGGAGAGAGTACGCTTCCAGGCACCCCCAGTGCAGAACTGCTGCCCATCCCCAGGGAGGCCCAGCCCATCTGCAGCACACAGCTTCCATGTCCCTCAGTCAGGGAGCACCAGCGGCAATGTCCTCTGGAGGGAGAGCCTGGCCCAGCGGCTGGGCGTCCTAAAACAGATCATCAAACCTAAGAGTTTTATAAAGCAGGAATGATGACATTTTCACGTACCAGCTTTTCTGTGGGGTAGGGTAGGCATTCCAGAGCACCTACTGTGTGCTGGGCCCCATCTCATAGACTGTCCCACGGCCACGAGAGGTAAGCATGAGCACACCCACGTTACAGATCAGGAAACTGAAGCTCAGCAGGACGGGGGACCAGCGTCCAATCCCACAGTCCATGATGGCGCCAGACCTGGAGGCCACGGGTTAGGCTCCCTTGCAGCGCTTTCCCTGCAACCAGCTGCCCCGTGGGACTCACCAACTGTGAGGATTCAATACCCTGAGGCAGGAATTCACATCCATCGCCTTGCATGGCTTCCATGGAGGGAGGTCAGCCTCCCAGCGCCCCTTCCCACTGTGAGCTGGCTCCATCCAGGAGAATGTCATTTATCACATGGAGCTGTGATATGACACGCTAGGGAGTCCCAGTTCATCCAGAGAGAGACAGCTGGCAAGGGTGGCCTCCCACCCTCACCTCCAAGACTGCCCTTCTCCAGGGGGGCACCCCTGCCGTCTCAGCCACATTTCACAGGATACACTTGAGGCCCTAGCCAACATTTTGTCTCCTCTGAACAAGCTCCAGTCTGTCCGCGGAGCCCAGAGGGGGCAGTTTTCCAGAGCAGGACATCCCCTCTTGTGGTCCTGGTCCCTACGCCTCTGGTGATGGAGCCAGAGGATACTGGCATCCTTTGCAGCCTCACACTGTTGGCTTGTGGCCACCCTCCCCTCTGCCCCCATCCTGGGTGGCCTGCAGATGCGCTGAGCCACAGGCAGCAAATATTTGCTGACCGAGGGAATGCACTGTCCCTGAAGCCACTCAGCAGGTGTCTGCCTGCGTAGGAGGTGAAACAGGGAGCAGTGGCTGGGGAAGGAATTGCCCAAAAACTCACACCTGTGGGGAGGCCCAGACAGTATGTGACCCACCTCCAACCCCAGTCAAGTTCAAAGACTGAGGGAGACGACCGGGCCAGATGGGACCCTTAAGCAACGGGGTACGAGTGAAGATGTCATCAAAGGCCAGGATGACAGCTCCACAGCTGCGTCTGAGCAGGGAAGAGCTGGGCATGAGAAGACAGCTCCAGATCAGAGGCAAGGGCACCAGCAGCCCCCTGGGAAAGCCTGGATATCCAGAGACCCCGGGGGTGCTGAGCACAAGCGGCCGGAGGGAACAGGACTATCAGTGTCCGCCTGGGGAGGGGCTGTGGCTGTGCCGTGTGCTGGACAAAGGGTCCCATAGACACCCCATTCCACCCCGCACATCTGTTCAGCCTCAGCAGGACACTCCCCCTCTCTGAGGTCCTCCTCCCCTGCAAGGGCATCCGACCAGAGGTGATGAGGGATATGCAGCGGGTGTTCCGTAGAGAGGAGCTCACCCCTGTCTCTAAATCAGGCACAGCCTTCACCTCTGGGGCTGCACCTGAGTGAAGCTGGCCTGTTTACCACTTGTTTAAAAATATTCATAATATTAGTAGCTACGTCTAGTAAGCGCCACCGCTCGTTAAGTGCTGGACAAGCCCTCACACTGGATCCTCAAGGCAAGGTCATCAAGTAGGTGCTGCTATTACCATCCCTTTAAAGACAAGGATCCCGAGACTGGGAGCTGGTGGGACTTGCCGCGGTGCAAAGCCAGCCTGTGACAAGGGACTCTGGGGCCTGCGGGTCATGCTGCAGGACCCTGTCCATCCTGTAGCAGTTCGCCCCCTGCAGCTGGCCGCCTGGGTCACTCGTCTGCCCCAGAACCACCTACCACCGTAGAACAATTCAGAAGTGGTGTCCTGGGTTTCCCACTGGTCCTGTGGGCAGAGACTCTGTCCACTCCGCCCCCCCGCCGCTCTCCCACTCTCGACGGGGAGAGACTGGGTGGCCTCGCGTCCCTGTGGAGAGATGAGGGCCTGGGTGTGGGAGGTCATGGCTGGGGAGGGGTCTGCAGAGCAGCCAAGAGTCCAAGGCTCAGAGAGGAGCTCCCACAGCTTGCTGCGCGTCCGGGGACGGGGAGGACCTGGCCTCCTGCCCGCAGCTAGCTTCCAGCCACGCCCAGGGAAGGAGAGGCAGGGAGGAGGGCCAGCCAGGTCTTCAGCAGTGGGACCGAGGCCCCTGCATGGAACCTCCCCTGCTCAGCGTCTGGGTTGGGTGCAGAGGAAAGGGTGCCAGGCGTGGGTCTCGGACCCTGGGACCGGTGAGGTGGCCTTGGCAAGCCCTGCCCCCTCTCAGAGCCTCAGTTACTGCCCGCTGACGCTTTGAGCTGCAGAAGTGTCCAGAGAGACAATGTGTGTGAATGCCCCTGGGGGGATGGGGGAGCGCCCTCTCTGTTTTCTTACTGTCATTGTTGTTGATACGTAACCTCAGGGCACTCTTGAGTCTGTCTGGGCAGGGCTCAGATGGGGGGCAGAGGTATGCTCTGCTCAGATAAGGGGTCCCCTGGCTTCCTGACCAGATGGCAGGGGCACCACCGTGTGATTATAGGGGCCGTCAGAACAGTCAGGTGAGCGAGGAAAATAATAACATGGCCTGCTCCTTCCTGCCGCCAGAGATCGCAGCTGGGAGAGAGCAGGGTGGGACTGCGTGGCATGGCGGGAGTGGGGTGTGCCGGTGAGGGCCACTTGCCCTTGTGCCTGACTGTTCCGTAGGTGGATATCCATGGGGAAAGCCCCAGCCCAGGGCTGGTCTCAGCTAATTGTGCCTCCCGCCTCCCACCCCCAGGATGGGCACCAGTGCGTGAGAGGGGGCTGGGCTGAGCTGGGCTGGACTAGGATAGACCCCTGTCTCTGGAGGGACCTTGGAGGTCCTCGGCCCTCTCTGGACATTAGGGTTCCCACCTGTAGATGAAGGATTTCTTTCTGACTACTTCTCCAAGGTGGGTGATCCTGACAGAGGCTGAGGGTTGATGTTTGCAGGGCCCTGCGCTGGGAATAGGCTGAGGTGGCGAGTTAGGGCCGCCCGTTCAGGCCTCTGCAGATCACTCCAGCCCCACGTCTGTGGCCTGTTCCTTAATGCCCCTCATCTGGACTTTGCCACATCGTCCCCCAGAGTCCCTGTCTCCCTGCACCTGCCTCACCCCCTCCAGGGTGTGCAGACCTCACCCCCATGCAACAAAAAGTGCTCCTCAAGGGCAGGTCTCTGGCAGGTGCCTGGCACGGAGGACGTACTGGGAGATGTTTGCTGAAGGACCAACTCCAGGCAGAGAGAACAGCACGGGAAGTGCTCAGAGCCGGAGGAGACCTGGCCCACTTGGGCCCCAGCATGTCCCTGGTACAGTTCAGGGACCGAGATGGGCTGGGCACAGAAGTGGGAGAAGAAGGAGCTAGAGTGGGCATTTGGAGTAGACTGAGAGGGCCTTGAATGCTGGGCTGAGACCTGGTGTCGGGGAGGCCGCTGCACAGGACACATTTGTTCTAGGAAGGAGCCCCGTGTCCACAGTGTGGAGCCCACAGCACGGAGCCAGGAAATGAGGGAGAGACCAGGGGCGGTGGGCCTGGAGAGTATGGCGGGCGTGGGAGAGATTCCAGAGCCTTCACAGAAGTGCTAGGATGGTCACAGAATTGGTGCCCGCCCCACTGGATGGGGGCCTTGCTGGGCCCTGGGGTCTCCCACCGCAGGGCAGAGACAGGAATGGTGTTGGGGTTCAGTAGCTTCGGTGCCTGGAGCCCGATGCAGCCCTGGGGGGGGGGCTTAGTCTAGGGAAGACCACCTGGGGTGGCCTGGGGCAAGGGCAGTCACCAGCCACCCCAAGACAAGCTTGGCCAGTGTGGGGCTGGGGTTCCCTGGGCTGAGGGCTTCTGCTTCAGCTGGAGACTGACACAGCCCCTGTCCCATCCCTCTCTGACACCCAGAGCCTCCTGCCCACCAGCGCCTCCCCCCCTGATCTCCCCAGAACTCATCTCCATGCTTCAAGGCTGGGAATAATGATATTTCTTCCAGGCAGCCTCCCTTGAGCCTTCCCTGCTCTGGGTTCCCAGGATTCCTGGGCTTCCAGCTCTGTCATACTGTGTTGGCAACATCTGAGTCTTTTTAAAAATTAATTAATTAATTGTTTTAATCATTCATTATTAAATTAATTATTAATTTTAATAAATAATTGATTAATTATTTTTGGCTGCATTGGGTCTTCATTGCTGTGCAGGGGCTTTCTCTAACTGTGGCAAGCAGGGGCTACTCTTCGTAGTGATGCGTGGGCTTCTCGTTGCAGTGGCTTCTCTTGTGGTGGAGCACGAGCCCTGGAGCACGTGGGCTCAGTAGTTGCGGCACATGGGCTTAGTTGCTCCGCGGCATGTGGGATCTTCCCGGACCAGGGCTCGAACCCGTGTCCCCTGCATCTGCAGGCAGATTCTTAACCACTGCGCCACCAGGGAAGTCCAACATCTGAGTCTTTGTCCTTTGCCCCGTGCTCCCAGGATCACCCTGAAGTCTGGGACTCCTGGGTGTGACTGAATCAGGGGTGTATGTCCCCAAGGTACTGGGTGACTGTGGGTAATTCGTGCGTCTCTGAGCCTTAGTTTCTCAGTCTGTAAAGTAGTGTGATGGTCATCATCAGGCCCATCGCACAGGCTGCCCAGGGCCTGTGCAGACTGTAGGTGAGAGCGTTTCTGGGTGTTCTAAGTATCCTGCCCAAGGAGCCATGTCATCACCAAGCATCCCCTGGGGTGCAGGTGCTACATGTGCCTGGCACCCACTGGGACCAGAAGAGGGGAGGCTGCTCCCTGTCTAGTCTGTGGTTTCATCTGAGCCACCCGCACCCTGAGGGCTCTGCCCAGCTCGTGCCCTGCCCTGTCTGTCCCAGAAGCTGCCCCCCACCCAGGCCCCCATTGTCCTCAGGGCCCTTCCACCTGGGATCCTGCTCTCAGTCTGGAGCTCTGGAGAAAACGCTCATTCCAAGGATTCCATAGCCCCTACCTCTGCCCTCAGCCTCCTTCAAAGAGGGCACTGGAACTGGGGTCCTCTTCACAGAGGTGCCAGGCCGCATGCCCCTCCCACGCCCCTCAGGCTTTACCAGCTCAGCTGCTTCTGAAGTTCTTCCAGGGGTGCTGAGGAGGGGCCCGTGCTGCGGAGGGCGCAGCTAGGGAAGCCTGGCTGGGATGGTGGAGCTCAAGCCAGGCCCAGAGCTCGGGCAGCCCCAGTGAAGCCACTGCGCTCTTGGGAACTCAGTTTCCCTGAGATTTACAGAAATAAAGCCTGTCAGAGGCAGCAGGGCGTGGTGGTCCCAAGGTTCAGCTTCAGCTTCGCAGTCAGATGCCTCGGGCCCTGATCCTGGCTTTGACCTGTGCAGGTCGTGAGGCCTCTGTATGCCTCAGTTTCCTCCTTCATCAAATGCGGATGGTACCAGCACCTACCTCACGGGTGGCTATGTGGTTTAGATGAGTGATGTAGACACGCCACCCAGCTCAGGGCCTGGTCTGGTGAGCGAAAAGGGGAACAGCCATCCCTAAGGGGCCTTCCAAAAGTACCCCTCACCCGTGTCACCTCCTGCCACTCTTTGCTCCCCATCGCGGACTGTCCATGCGGTCCTGCCCTGTGCCTTTCCCCACACTGTCCCGCTGCCTAGCATCCTTTTCCCCTCTACAGCATTTGTCTCCCCAGAGCCTTGCTGGCCCTGCCCATCCCACCCTGACCTCTCCCACGTCGACCTCCCCGTCTCTTCATTGAGCCCCATGGACCTAGCACAGCACACACCACACACACACACACACCAGGACACATACCCCCTCCAGCACACCTCCTTGACCAGAATCCTGGCTGACAGAGACATTCTCTGCTTTACAATTCAGCTCTCCTGCTGAGCTCCTCTCCTGGAGCTGCCCTCAGGTTCCTCCCTGCTGGGAAGGAAGGGGAGTTGGGAGGTCTGTTGGGAAGACAGGCACGTGACACCTTCTGAAACACGATGATCTGAGCATGTGGGAGGCCAGGAGCTCCCCAAGGAGGGGCCTTAACTCTGTCCCGGAAGGGGATGATCAAAGAAGGCTTCTCAGAGGAGGCGGTGCTGAGCTCGATTTTGAGTGGTGAGCACGACTCTTCAGGCAGACAAGGGGTGAGGGGTCCTGCCTCACAGTGGGAGAACACAAGCAATGCCCCAAAGCCTGAAGCCACAGGGAGGGCTGAGGTGCACAGGGTGGAAGGGCTGGGAGAAGGGGGAGGTCTGGGGAGGCAGTGGAGGCTGGATCGAAAAGGGGGGCATGGGACAGGCTCAGGCACTGGGGAGCGGCTGGACAGATGTGATTGGCTGCTGGCAGCATATGGGTCGGAAGGGGTGAGACTGGAGGCCCGAGGGGGGGCAGGGGCCCAGCCCAAGTCCCACTGTGGAGGGAATAAGGGAGCTTAAATAAGGGAGGAAATAAGAAGCATTCATGGGAGCTTCTCAGGCTCTGGGCTGAGCCTCTTCTAGACTCTCCTGGCACTTCTCCTCCTGGGCAATCTCATCCCCACCCCTCACCTGGACCTGCAAAATCCTCCTCACTCGTCCCTCTGCCCCTGCAGGCTGCTCTACCCAGGAGTCCAGGTGAATTTTTTTAAGTCTCTTTTCCAAGCCTCAGTGTCCCATCCAGGCTGGCGAAGCCTTGGGGCAGGGCTGGGGCATCACCTTCGTGCCCAGCTGGGCAGTGGCAGTGAAGATGCAGTCACAGAAAAAGCCTCCAGTGATTCCGACGCCACCTAGGATGGCGCCCCGCCTCTGGCGCCTCTCCCCAGGCTCCGCTCTCCAGCTGTGCCGGCCTTGGAACTTGCGCTGCCTGCTCCTTCTTCTTCAGCCTCCACAGGCTTTTGTGAGGTTAGATGACGGCTCCCTCCAGGGTGTAAGTCCCACCGGGGCAGAGAGCAGTACAGCTTGGGCCACAGAGCGAGTTAGACAGAGCGGGGAGCTGAGCCTCACACTCCTAGGCCCTTGCTCAGGGATGTTTCCAGAGCCCCTCTCAGCCTCCACGGGCTGCACTGGGCAGGGTCCTCCTGGTGGGCCTCACAAAGAGACTCGGGCAGAGGCGGGACTGAACCCAGGCCAGCCCAGGGCCATACGGCCACCTTCCTGCCCCTAGTTCTCCCTGAGGCCTGAGGCTTTCCACCCACACTGCCGGGAGGGCCACATCCCCACCTTCTCCTGTGACATCTCCTTTTCCCACCAAGACCCAACTCAGATGGTACCCTCTCCCTGAAGCTGTTGCCGACCTCCAGGCAGGGTTGGCCACCCCTGCCTCAGGACACCCCTGTGTCATTCATTAGCTGTCTACCAGTCAGCCTCTCCTCCCCATATGAGGTCTGGGGCCTCTTGACGGCAGGGCCTGAGCCTGCCTCTGTCTCCGAGTTCCCCACTCCCAGCCAGGGGACCTCAGTTGGGTTTAGTGTTGACTGTGGTTGGATGGGGGAAGGCGGACGGATGAGTGGGGTGACAGAAGGAACACACCCATCTCCAAATGGCCTCCAGCCAGTCCTCCCGGCCCCTCCCGGTGAGTGGGCCTCATCCTGCCCTTGCTGGCCTGATGTGTGGGGGTCCCTGAGGTGGTGAAAGGAGCCTGGGCCCCCTTCCCCTTCCTGCTTGGCCCACATGCACCTCTTGGAGGCTCTGAGACAGAGAACCTCCTCGGAGGAGGCATCTCTCAACAGCGTCAGGAAAGGGACACGGTCAGCTCAGTCAGCCCATTTGTCATCCCCCTGGTCGACACCTGCCTGGCTCTGGCCTCCCTCTGTGGCCTGTTTCCCTTGGAGCCCTTTCCCAGAGCTGTCTGCTCCCCATGAACAAAACCCACTCATTTCCTTCTGAAAATACAAACCACTTCCTGGCTTTGCAGAGAACTGCCCGGGTGAAATGGGCCATGGTCTCAGAATAGTCTGTGCGCCCCTCTCCACTGCCCAGCTGGTCAGGGATGTGACCTGGCCCTTTTCTCTCCTCTCCCCATCACCCCCTCCCATCCCCCATCCCGGCTCATATACCTCCCCACAGGCATACACACTCAGCCCCTCCCCAGTCTCGACCCCAGGCCTCCCAAGTGTCCAGCCCTACACAGAGGACTGGGACAGGTGCAGAGTGTTCTTTTATTCAATAGACTCTCACCAAGCATCTTTTCCATGCCAGGGCCTGGGCTGGGCACTGGGGTGTCAGGTGGGCATGCCCTGGCCCTGCCCTAAGACTCTGTCAGTCTGGATGGGAACACTGAGGTATGGAGAAAAGTCAGATCCTGTAACCCCACATCTGGGTTTGCATCCTGACTTGGCCACTCACAGGGCTGTGTGGCCAGGACAAATCCCAGGACCTTGTCCCTGAGTGCCGATGGCACAGGGCTGGGCTGTGTGGAGGAGCAGAGGCGGTGAGCAGATGCCACAAGGTGTTCTCAGGGGGGCTTGTACCCCGTACAACCTACACAGTCCTTAGTTACTGAGCAGGCTACAAGGCGACAAGTACTCGGGGCTGAGGGAACAATTCACTCTAGGAAGTACGGAAGAGTTTCCCAAGTGGGTGAGATTGCCCAGAACCCCCGGAGGTGGGAGCCTGGAGTCTGCTTCTCACTCCCTCCAGGAGGGCCCGCAGCCCAGGCCTCCCATTGGACAGAAGGGAGAACTGAGGTTCAGAGAGGAGCGGGAACTTGTCTCAGTAGATTGTGGTTCAGAGCGGCTGGGGCAGGAGGGGCACTGAACCCGGGTTCACTGTAGGTGTCCCCACAATGCCAGGTGAGGCGGAAGAGGAGGGTGAGAAAGGAGGGGGAGATCTGCAGAGGAATCGGTGGCAGGGTGGCCGCACCGGCATGGAGTCCAGGGGGCTGATGAAAAGTCTAACAGCCCCTGGACATCCCACAGGCCCTGCAGACCCAACCTGTCCAAAACCCTCACCACCCACCCTCAGCCCCGCTCTCCCGGGGTTCTCTCTCTCTCGGCAGGGTGATCCTACCCTCCCGAAGCCCAGCCAGAGTTCAGCCATTCCCTGAATATCCTGCCTCTCCCTCCCACCCCACAGTGAGGCTGGTGGCTCCGCCTCCTGAAAACCTCTGGATGGTGAAGGTGGGAGCACCCGTAACTCTCACTCGCTGCTGGAGGAGCAGGAACTGGCACAAGCACTTCGGAAAACAGTGCTGCCATTCAAGATGAATATTGTGAGTTACGGCTCCTGTGAGCCAGCACTGGGGATGGACCCAGCGAAGGGCTGGTAAATGTTGACCAGCCAGCTCTTTTTAAAAAGCCCCAATCTGTAGCATTTGCTAATTCCTATGGTGTAAATATTTCCCCAGGGTCCGTTTTGAACTATGTACCAAGGTGATGTCACCGAATGCAGAGTTGGGGAGAGAAGCACATAACGGTCCCTAGTGCTGGCACCACGAGATACATCCCACACAAAGGACTAGAATATTCACACAGCACTGCTCCTAATAGCCCCAAACTCACGCTACCACATGCCCACCTGCAGTAGAAACAGTAAATAAACTGTGGTCTGTTCACACAATGGAATATCATGCAGCCACGCGAGGGGACAAGCCACTGGGGCTACGTGCAGCATCCTGGGTGACCGCCACTTGTTCTGTGTTGAACAAGAGCAGCCGGACACAAATGGGTACACACTGTGCTAAGAAGCCCCAACACGGACAAAATAAACCTGCAGTGACAGAGGGCAGGATATCGGTCTCCCTGGAAGGAGGTCCTGCTGGGACAGGGCACAGGACGCTGTCCTGTTTCTGGACCTGCTTGGTGGTTACTCAGGTGTGTTCACTTTTGATAATTTGCTGAGCCCTGTATCTATGATTTGTGCACTTTCCTGTATCATGTTATACTTCAGTAACGAGTTTTCGTGAAAACACCACCACCACCCAACCCCCTCGGCTGCCCCAGGCCACCCACGCTCTAGCTCCACCAAACTTCTTTTTTTCCTCATAGCATATCAATGGACAGAGCTTTTATCCATTTTTTTTCTTTTTTTATATTGAGATATAATTGGCATATGACAGTGTATTAGTTTCAGGTGTACATAATCATTCACTACTTGTATCTATTGTGAAACGATCACCACAGTAAGTGGAGTTAGCATCTGTCACCATATACTGTTACAAAATTTTTTTTCTTGTGATCAGAACTTTTTTTTTTTTTTTTTGCAGTATGCAGGCCTCTCACTGCTGTGGCCTCTCCCGTTGCAGAGCACAGGCTCCGGATGCGCAGGCTCAGTGGCCATGGCTCACGGGCCCAGCCGCTCCGCGGCATGTGGGATCTTCCTGGACCGGGGCACGAACCCGTGTCCCCTGCATCGGCAGGCGGACTCTCAGCCACTGCGCCGTCAGGGAAGCCCGTGATCAGAACTTTTAAGATCTACTCTCTTAGCCACTTTCAAATATACAATACAGAATTTTTAACTATAGTAGCACCAAATTTCTTAACATTCATTCAAGAGATAGTCACTGAGTGCTTACCATGCGCCAGGCCCTCTTCTCCAGCCGCGCTGTGCCCTCTTAAGGACTGTCATTTTGCACACGCTGTTCCTCTGTCGTAAGGGCCTTCCATAGCTCAGCTGCCTGAGAACTCATCTTCAAACTTCAGGCCAGGCTTCATCTCCCCATCCTCCCACGGAACTCCCTGACCCCAGGTTGTGTTAAGGGCCCCCCTGAGCTTCCCTTTGTCCCAGCACTGAGCACCCCGGTTTGTCATTGTCATTGCCTGTGTCCACACCTGTCTCCCCACCAGACTGTGACCTCATCCTGGACAAAGGCCAGGTCTGACTCATCTTGCGGTCCCCAGCCCCATCTCAGGGCCTGGAGTGGAGCTGGCATCAGGAAAGGTGTGTGGAGGGACTTCCCTGGCAATCCAGTAGTTAAGACTCTGAGCTTCCACTGCAGGGGGCCTGGGTTTGATCCCTGGTCGGGGAACTAAGATCCCACATGGTGCATGGCGTGGCCAAAAAAACAAGTAAACTGTGTGGAGTGAGTGGAGGAATCGGGTGATAAATGAGCCAAGGGAGCAGAGTCCTGGAGTTTTCTAGGCAGTTCTGATTTCACAGTTTCTTTCCAGTTGTCCCCATAAGAACTCAGCTATTGGCAGACCATGTGTCTCTACTGATGTTTCGGAAAGCACCGTCCCCATCTCCAGGTGGGCGCAGGGCCTGGGGTCGTGGGGTACACAGTGGGCTGTGTGGCTTGAGTTGAGGTTTGAGCTCTGGTTCTGCCTCAGTGGGTCCCCATTCCCTCCACTCCCCAAAACTTCAGTCCCCGATCTGTGATTGGAGACCAGAAAGTGTCTGAGGGTCCTTGCCAGGCAGCCATTTCTGCCCTTGCCATGTCTTCTCCAAGCTGCCCTTGGGCCTCACGCTCCAGCGCCTGTGGCTCTGGGAGGTGAGACCGACAGCAGCAGAGGTGGAACCCCCGGCGCATTAATGGCGCTTGTGTTTACCCAGGCTGGGCCCATAAAATGTCTCAAGCGGAACTGAGCTTGGCTTGGAGCTATCTGGCATTGTCCGTTCCAGCTCTTGAACCTTGGAATGGACCACCTGGGTGGACATCTCATTCCCTAGACACCTTGAAAAACTCCAGAGGGAAGCCTGGCAAGGCCTTGGAGCAGAGGAGTAGACAAGGTTGGGTTTGCAGGACTTGGGGACCTGAGAGGTCAACTTGTCCAGCCCCCAGTCCCATGCAAGGATCCCCTGCAGGCTGCATTATGGCCTAAGGGAAGAAGGACCTGTCCTGCGTGCTGCCTCTCAGCAGAGCCCTGCACTAGTACCCAGGAGGCATGGCTCTCTGACACGCCACCTCTACCCAGTCTGTGGCTTCTTTCTGTACTGAGTTGCTGAGTTCCTGAGGTCAGGAACTTGAGTCTCCTTATCCCTCTGTCCCCAGCCTGGCCCTTTTCTAAGTTCCTCCTCTGTGCCCTGCCCTGTGCTGAGCTCTTTGGACCGAGAAAGCATCAGACTCAGTCTTTCCTTTGGGTCACTTATGTCTAGGAGGAAAAGCACCTGGGTACCCAATGCATCAGAGGATAAGTCAGGAGTCCATCCCTCCATCCATCCACCCACCCATCCTCCATCCCTCCATCTACCCATCCATCCATCCATCCAACCATCTATCCATCCATCTCTTGACAATAGTCCCATCAGCTTCTGGGGAGCAAAGCTATAAGCACAGGCTTTGGGGTCACGTGGTTCTGAGTTCAGAACTGTCCCCCATTGCATGACCTCACTGGGCCTCAGTTTCCTCCTCATTGAAAAACCTACCTCAGAGGGTAGTTATGAGATTCCCTGAGACAAGACAGGCGAACGGATGAGAACAGTGCCTGCACTGAGGCAGACTTACCTGGAAGGTAATGAAATCTGCGTTTAGGGGCCCTTTGCTTACACTTGTCTCTTCTCTGGAAGATACTCTCGAAATGTGTTCTCATGGTCATATATTTTTATAAAATTTTGTAAGAAGTAAGAGTTTTTAGCCACCAACGGTTGATGGTACTTTTTCTTCCTGAATCCCCCTCCGTCTTCCTTTCCTGTTGAGTAGTGTTGAGTGGCAGAGGCATTTAGGGATCCGGCTAATGGGAAGTTGAGTTGAGGGTATATTTACTGTATTGGGGGATTAGTGGCGTATACGCATATGCTTTGCAGTCACTTACGGGTATAGTTATTGTTAGCCGTCCTAGCGTAGGAACAGCTTCCAGCATGAAGAACCCTGCTGCGCACCGTGCAGACTCATTTAGCGTTGGAACTGCAACCGGCCCTGGAAGCATGTGGATGGTGGGAGAGAAACAAGGTTTGACACGAATGCACCCAGAGGTTAGTCTGTGGAATATTCTTTCAAGCATCGGTTGTGCCAAACTGTAGGCGAATAATTTGGGCCTTATCAAAATAGAAACTCTCTCCTGTCAGTAATGGCACTGTGGCCTGAATAATTAGAAATGATAAATGTATCTTTTTTTTCTTGCTGGGAATCACGTGGAATAGAACTGATTAGAAGTTCTGTGTTTGCAGAGCACCATCTGTAGCAGTATACAAACAGCAAGTACCTTTGTGTCTAAAGTTGCTTATTTTATGAACCCCAACTGTTATTATGAGGAGGCAGAGAAAGAGTACGCAGTCCAAAATTACAAGAAAAAAGTGTTATGAAGGTATTTCTGACACTTAATTTTTAAAAAAGATTGTATTACTTTTCTGAATTTGTTGATGTTTGTGGTATTCAGCCGCTTTAAAAAATTTGTAATTAATTATGACTTCTTTTCTCATTCTGATTATTTACTTTTTTTTTTTTTTTTTTTGTGGTACGCGGGCCTCTCACTGTTGTGGCTTCCCCGTTGCAGAGCACAGGCTCCCGATGCGCAGGCTCAGCGGCCATGGCTCACGGGCCCAGCCGCTCCGCGGCATGTGGGATCCTCCCGGACCGGGGCACGAACCCATGTCCCCTGCATCAGCAGGCAGACCCCCAACCACTGCACCACCAGGGAAGCCCTGATTATTTACTTTTGTACTTGGTTGTTTTTGGTTTTTTTTTTTTTTTTTTTTTGGTATTTTCTTCTTAAAGAGGGCTCCCCAAATCGTATAAGTTTCGGGTCCCTGAAAACTTGATCAGGCCCTGCCTAGCACATAGTAAGTGCTCAGTAGTGCTGGAAATTTCTGACTTGGTCCTCTTGCTCTAGCCAGGAGGCCAGTCAAGGTCTTCCCCCTCCTCCCACCATCGAACCCAACGCCCCCTACCCACGTTGCAATTATAAACAGATACATGGCAGCAGATTTCAGGGCAGATGCAGTGTCAATGCTGGCACAGCCAGCCAATATCCCTGTCACACATCTGTCTCTCCCACCAGAAGGGAGGCTCCCAGGCAAAGACGTGTCTGACTCCTTTGGGTCCCCAGTGCCCAGCACAAGCCTGGCAGGGATGAGGTCCTTGATCTCACAGGAGGGATCTGTCTTGGACTCAGTGTCAGCCACAGCTGGGTGCCCCTAGCTTCCTTCACTTTTCACCTGATGGAAAGAGAAGAGTGTAGCTTGGTGGTGTTAAACTGAGCCCTCGGGACCCTCAGAGGGGCCCCAGGAGCGGCCAAGAGGGTGGAGGGAAGGCTGAGGGGTTAGGGTTCTAAGACCCCCTCACCTTCCTTCAACCAGAGCACCTTCCCTTTTGTTGGATGCATTGGCTGGGTCATAGCGTTACGGGTCACATAAGCGTTCATCTGGAAAATGTGTTGCAATGTGAGAAACAGGATGGAAAAGCACTGGTGTGCTCCTCCCTCCTGTGCACTGTAGGAAGCACAGAGCTGTGCTCCAGGCTCGTGCTTGGTAAGTAGAGAGACACTCCCAGCAGGCATTTTGTGAGTTGACCTCACCCCTTGCATCCTTGTATTTTTTTCTTCCCTTTTGGTCCCTTGTTCCTTTAAAAACTGGTTAAATTCTGTATGTCTGCAGTCCACCTCCTTTTGAAATGAGGTGGGCTAGAAATAAATTCATCTAAAGGTTTAACAAAAGTGTGTTGAATGAAGGATCCTCCAAACACATGTCCTCTTGCCCAGCCCAGTCCTCTTCACAATTCTCGTTCCCTCCCTCCCCGCTTCATGGGATTTTCAGCTCCCTGTCTGCTTTCCCCACTGGATGATGAGCAGGGGCCGTATGTACCCATCTAGCACTCTCCCCAGACAGGGCAAGTTCTCACTACATGATTATGGAAAGAAGGAGGGGAGGGAGGAAAGGATGGCCTATGTCACAACCCGTCACGCAGGGTGTGTGTCAGAGCACTCTCGGGCTCTGGACTGACACACACCCAGGTTCGAATCTTGCCTCCACAGCCTGCCAACTATGAAACTATGGGCAGGGACTTCCCTGGCGGTCCAGTGGTTAAGACTCCGTGCTCCCAATGCAGGGGTTCCGGGTTCAATCCCTGGCCAGGGAACTAGATCCCACATACCGTAAAAAAATCCCGCAGGTGGCAACAAAGATCCCGCGTGCCACAACTAAGACCCGGTGCAGCCAAATAAATAAATATTAAAAAAAAAGAAACTATGGGCAAATCACTTTCCCTCTCTGAGCCTCGTCTCTAAAACAGGAATAATAGGTGCTCAGGAAAGGGCTGGAGAATGAACTGAACTGGCTTGGAAAGGGACGGAGCCTCTGCATGCAGAGCCTGTCCCAAGCTGGGGCCTCCCCTCTCCCACGAGTTCCTCAGCCCCGCAGGCTCCAAGTCCAGTGGGGCAGAACCTTTTAATTGGGCCAGGCCCGGAGGGTGAGTGGAGGCAATCAAGCCTGCCCAGGCTTGGCAGGCGGCCTGGTTCCCCGAAGCCTGCCCGTGTGGCTGCCAGCATCCAACAACAGGGCATTCCAAGGCCTGTCTGCCACTGGCCACGCAGCCTGCATGGAGTTCTTGAGGCTTGGTGTACATGGTTAGGAGCCCAATGTGACAGGATGGACACAGAGTGGGTACCAAGCCAACGCCAGGTGAGTTGAATAGTTACATTCTATGGGCACATAGATACATCTGGCCCTAAATGGGAAAAGTGAAATAATACAATACCAGCCATTTATTGAGTGCCTACAATAACAAGACATATTTGTATTATTTAACACTCTCTCTGAGTACTATTCCCATTTTACAGGTGGAGAAACTGAGGCTCGGGGAGGTTAAAATTTGCTCAAGGTCACAGAGAAGGCATGTACTGTGGTCAGGGTTGGAGCCCCACCATGTACTCCTCAAGTGTGCGCTGTTGCCCTTCCAGGGCCACCCAGCTCTCAGTGCACATCCATGTTAACGAAACCCTCCTCTGCCCAACCTGGTGCTGGGGCTGGAGGTACAAGATAAACCTGCAGGGCTCTGCCAGGGAAGGTTAGCCTCATACACAGACAATGCTAAGAGGAGGTAGCCACTCCCAGAGAAGGAACTGGAAGAATCTGAACTGGGGGCATTAGAGGGCTAGAGGTGGCCTTTGTGCAGAGCTTCGAGGGCCGGGGAGAGAGGATGACCCCTCAGGACCATCTGCTTTGGATCACCCGTTATACAGAAGAGAGACATACATGCCCCACAGAGGGATGCAGGGAGCTGGAGCAGAGCAGCACCTGTAACCCCAGCCCTCACATCCCGCCTAGGGGCCTGGCCTGTGCTTCGCCTGCAGCTTCCTCTGGGCCTTTGATAACTGTTCAGAGGTGCAGCCAGGGGGCAAGAAGCTGGGGCAGAGAAAGAACTGACCGTTGACACTGGGGGCAGCCTCAAGAGGGCCCAGTCGGGGTGCTCATATCACAGAGGGGCCGACTGGGCAAAGGGGATGGCAGACACAGGCGCTACCCACACTAGGCTCATAATTATTTGCTGAAGGACTTACCTGGTGGTCCAGTGGCTAAGATTCCATGTTCCCAAAGCAGGGGGCCCAGGTTCGATCCCTGGCCAGGGAACTAGATCTCATGTGCCACAACTAAAGATCCCACGTGCCACAACTAAAGATCCCGCATGCCGCAACGAAGGTCGAAGATCCCACGTGTGGCAACTAAGACCGGGCACAGCCAAATAAATACATAAATATTGAAAAAAAAAGTATTTGCTGAATAAATGAACGAATGAATGAGTGAGTGGGGTCCCAGTGGGCAAAGTGAGGGCCAATAGATAGGTGGCACAGAGAGGTAAATGTCTGAACCAGTGTCTGCAAGGACCTTCTCCCAGGAGAGCGGTCCCACACGAGGGCGCTGCCCCGGGAGGAGTGAGCTCCCCATCAGGCAACAGAGGGAAAGTCACTCTGTGAAGGGCCCGTGGTCAGGACTGCTAGAGCCAGGGTTCTGGCTCCCGAGGAAATGGTATCTCTGGTTCTGAGATTCTTTCCACCTTGCTGCTGGGGACAAGAGCCAGTTCCCACGAGGAGGACGAAAGTGCTGGCAGGCTGGAGATCCAGCCAGCTGAAAGGTGACCCCGCTGAAGGTCCGGGAGAGGCGGGAGCCTGCTGAGAGCTTGAGGCCTCCACGCCAGACAGCCTCCAGCTCACTGTGTGGCTTCCTGTAAGTCTCGACCCCTCAGGGCCCTCATCTGCCCTGTAGGCTCTCAGGGCTATTCTGAGGCCAAAACAATTCCTATTTCCCTCCACACTTTGCAACATAAAAACATGTTTACATTATTCCATTTATATAGAGTGGGGAAAAAAAAACCACAACTCAGCTTTGGGTACAATTTCTTAGGTACAAGAATCTCCCACTATAGTTGGGGGTGGAGTGGGAAGCGGCCCCCAGAATAGGCCCGTTCTCATCCTCATCGTCCCCAGAGCCATCTCACTATTCAAGTCCCTTCACCTCTCTGAACATCAGTTTCATCTTCTGTGAAATGAGACTATAAACTATTTTACAAAATCAAAACAAACCACAAAAAGTTCTTAAGAAAGGGATGGGGACTTCCTTGGTGGCACAGTGGTTAAGAATCTGCCTGTCAGTGCAGGGGACACGGGTTTGATCCCTGTTCCAGGAAGATTCCCACATGCCACGGAGCAACTAAGCCCGTACGCCGCAACTACTGAGCCTGCGCTCTAGAGCCCGCGAGCCACAACTACTGAGCCCGGGTGCCACAACTACTGAGCCTGTGCTCTAGAGCCCGTGAGCCACAGCTACTGGGCCCATGAGCCACAACTACTGAGCCCGGGTGCCACAACTACTGAAGCCTGCACGCCTATAGCCCGTGCTGTACAAGAGAAGCCACCACAATGAGAAGCCCGCGCACCACAACAAAGAGTAGCCCCCGCTCGCTGCAACTAGAGAAAGCCCATGCACAGCAACAGCAACAAAGACCCAACGCAGCCAAAAATAAAATAAATAAATTTATTTAAAAAAAAAAAAGGAAAGGGATGCTCTGGGGACTTTGAGGGCTGACAAGTTGCCTGGAAGACGCCCACCCTGGGCCTGGCTGCCGTGGACACCCCCTGTGCCCCCGGGTTAGGCGCCAGCAGGAGTAGCCCCACCAAGTGACGCTTCTGAAGCTGTTTGCTTCTCTCACTTTGGCCCTGGGCTGGGAAGACATGGAAATTCTGAGAGCCTCAGACTCCATGTGTTTTATGGGCCCTGAGAACACAGCAGCCCCATAAAGTCACTTCAGATGGCTTACAAGCCCCAAGACCATCCAGGATCGCCTGACCCAGGGAATCCTGAGCTCACCGGGGAGCGACTGGGCCCCAAAACCAAAGGACGAGACTCCGGGGCCGATGGGACTGGACCACCAAGATAAATCTTCCGCCTGCCTCGCGGCCCCTGTGGCCTGACGGACTTGGGGAGTGGCTCTCAAACCAGCCAGACCCGACTGAGAAGGTGCTGCAAGACTGCTCACCTGTGTGCTGGGTGAGCTAAAGGATGGCCTTTGTCCCCAAACCCAGGCTGAGCCTGTGTGGCTCTTGGAGACCTATTATAGAGAGGGAGCCGGAGAGGCTCAGGCTTTACGGTGAACCCCGGGTTTGATCCTGCTTCTGCCGTTAGCCCTGTGACCTTAAGGCACCAGCAAGCCAGCTCCCAATTTTCTCATCCCTTCAGTGATAATGACCAGGGCAGCTATTTCTACCTCACGTGGTGTGTGGGAGTCAAACAAGGTACCCAACTGGGGCTATTATTTGGTCCCGGCTTTCCCCTCCAGGTAAGAGGGCGCCAACCGCTGACTCAACGGATGGGCACGTCCTGTCCTCACCATGGTTGCTTCTCTCTGCGACTTACCCCACTCTCACTGACGGTCTTCTTTTTCCTGGATTGCCAAGATCTTCCAACAGAAACCTTGGCTCCAGTGTCCTCTACCCATACCCAGTAGCCCCCCATCAAACTCTCTAACCTGACTTTCAGGGTTGTCCTCCACCCAGCCCATGTAGACCTATCATTGCCCTCCAGTTCCCCCAACCAGAAGGACCCAACGTGCTTCACTCACACAGGTCATGTTACTACCATTACTAATATTAGTAATAATAATAACCAGCATTTATGGAGTGCTCACTCCCTGTATATTGCATGTGACCTATCACTGAGTTACATGAACCAATGCAATTAATCCTCACAACCACCTTATGTGGTAAGTACCCAAATTATCCCATATTACAGATGAGGTCACTGAGGCACAGAGAGAAGTAACTTGCCCAAAGGTCACACAACTAAGAGGGAGCAGAGCTGGGTTTCGAGCTGGTGAAGTCTGGCTCCAGAGCCCCAGAATGACCATTCTTAGCTCATGCTATTGTGTTCCTTCATGAGACTGGAGGGCACAGAGAACATGGGGATGAGGGGTGATGTCTGGCCTGGGCATTCTGGAGCTGCCCCGTCGTTTGCAAAGTTATTCTCACCACAAAGTCATCAAGGTGAGGGTGGTGTTTCCCAGGACGTGCTCTCTGGACCACCTACCTGCACCGGAGCCTCCCAGGTGCTTATGAAAATGCAGAATCCTTTGCCCCACTCCTGATCTGAATCAGAGTTTTGGGGAGTTGAGCTTGAAGGTCAAAAAAACAAAACCCACTAGACTAGAAAGTTCTGCCCAGGGAATTCCCTGGTGGTCCAGTGGTTAGGACTCAGCACTTTCACTGCCGTGGTCCCGGTTCAATCCCTGGTGAGGGAACTAAGATCCCACAAGCCGTGTGGCACTGCCCCCCCCCCCAAAAAAGTTCTGCCCAGACACTGGAATCCATTCAAATCCTGAATCAAGGGCCCCTGGGCAAGTCACTGATTTTCTCTGAACCTCCATTTTCTCATCTGTATTAGGGAATGAGAAATTGACCCCAGGGATGGCTGTGAGAGCCAATGAAATAATGGATGCATAACTGGCATGTGGAACAGGCTAAATTCTGTGGTGTGCAAGTGAAGAAAACTTAATTTTTCACCCCTGTCTCTCAAACCTGCCCTGTGGGCTCTCCCTCTCCAGCCCTAACTGGGATCTAGGGTGGACCCCAGCCTTCCTGCTCTAGGTTAGGGATAAAGTGACAGTCTCATTCCCAGGTGGTGACAGATGCACCCAGTCTGACCTCACTAGGTCACTCTCATATCTGATTCAAAATTCCTCCTCCCCCTACTCAGGCCCATTTCCAGATTTAGCTGCTGGGAGAGGGAAGGGGCTTGGGGGCTTCTTCTATTTCCTCACCTCCCTCCACTCTGTGTCGTCCGCTGCCTTCAGAACTAGGTCTGGATGCGGGGGACAGTGTGGAGGGGGGAGTGGGAGGGTAGACGCAAAATGATGACAGTAGGACTGGCCTAAGGCTGCCGGGACCTGGCTTGGGGACTCACTCCTTTTGCAGCGGCAATGACCCAAACCCAGCTTTCTCTCTTTGGGGTATATTGTGGATTTTTCAATGACCCCCACCCTTGCTAAGAAAAATTTACTGACATGGGTAATGCCCCCTCTTCCAGTTGATGTCTCCCACTCTCCCCTCAATCCCAGGCAGACACCTTCGGTTTGGGTCACATGACACTGGCAGGCAGCAGACCCTCAACTGGACCTTGCTACATGATTCGTGTCCCGATTCATTCCAGAGCGCCCACTTGGGCCCACAGGAATCTTGTTTCTTTGTCTGCAAACCCTAGCAGGGCGTGCTTGACCCTGCAGTCCCCTGTCCTCTCTCTCCAGCCTCAAGGCTTCAGACGGTGTTTCAGGCGAGAATCAGACACACAGCCCTCTGCCCGCGAACTCCAGGACCTACACGAGGAAGGGACAGTCCTTGCACACCAAGTTTGTCCTTCCAGCCCCTACTTGGGCTGGAAGCGGGTGCCAGACACAGAATTGGTTTGGGGCCATTCCTTTTTCTTGTCCTGCACAGATGCTTTGAAATGTGGGGTGCTGGGGATTGTGGTATGCAATTTGGGGCCTCAGCACCTAACTCAGAGAAGGTGTCCATAAAGAATTCCAGGCCCTTCTCTTCCTGAAACAAGGGGAGCTGGGGATTCAAGGAAGGAAGCAGAAGAGCCAAAAGCAGGGCTACACAAAGCATCAGGCAGTGCGGAGCCTGCCACAGGCTCCCAGAGATGCATGTAAAACCAAGGATTGGGAGGGATTCGTTTTTAATTAAAAAGCAATCGAGGCCCAGATATAAAGTATCATGACACTAATGGTCCAGGAAATCTGGAACCTTAAATCACAGCAATTTCTCCCCAGAGGGCAGGCCTGGGACCCCAGGATTAGATAGGGGGCTTGGCGTGTGCCAAGGCAGGTAATGCGGAAGGTGAGTGCAGATTCCTCCCTGCGAAAGCATTCAGATAGACGGCAGGTGAGAGCTCAGAGGCCTCTGGGTCCAGTTTGGCGCCATCACTTCAGAGATGGGGAAACTGAGGCCCAGAGAGTGGTAGGTTCTGCTGAGGGTCACACAGAGAACGGGAGCAAAGCCAGAACCAGAACCTGAGCTGGAGGCCCTGTCCCTGTACCAGCTTTGTGATCACATCCCAGGATGGACGCTTTCCCTGCCAGGGCCTTCCAGTGAGGCCTGGGGTCTGGGGATCTGCCGGGGTCACTGAGGCCAGAGATGTTTAGAATTTCCGCACGGCTCTTGGGTGGTGGTGGTGAATGGGGTTAACCTGGAAGCCTCGCAAATAGGGTGAGCCAGCTGTCAGCCCCAGGTCAGGGGCCACCTGTGCTTACATCATCCAATGTGGTCCTCACCACCTGCCTGAATTGCCTTGCATCAGGGACTCACTGAGTGACTCTAGGAAACCTGGCCAGCCTCCCTCTATCCAGCCTTGGTTTCACCATCTCTATGATGAGGAGGTTGAACTGGACCCTCTGTAGAGGCCCCTCAGTGCTGACAACCTGTGAGTCCATAAGTCTTTTAAGCCTGCTGTCCCATCCCCCAAAGAGGGGTATTGTGAAGACAGCAAGCAGCAGGGTGGGGTGATCACGAATGGGGAGACAGGAAGCATTTTGAGCTCCCAAGGAAAGCCTGCAACACAGCCCCCAGCTGCAGGGATCCTTCTGCACCCCCTAATTCTCTGGATTTCCCTCCTGAGGGCTGGCCTGAGCCAAAAGTCAGACACTTCATTCATTCATCCCACAAGGATTTATCACTTCCCTGGAATGCTCTGCACTTCTACAAATCTTGAGATGTCTGAGAGCATCTAGCCAAAGTGGGTGGGTCTCCCTGCTGCACCTGAGTGAAAGGCAGGCTGCCAAATAACCACTGACTTCTTTGGCCATATCAGTAGAGATGGTGCCAAATCCAAGGAGGTGATTTTCTCAATCTACTCGGTACTGACAACATTCCTAGAGAGTGATGACCAGTGTGGGAGTAGAACTTTGTGACCAGAGGAGGTGATCAGGGAGGTGAGAGTTCTAGAACCTGGAGAAAAGAAAACTCAGGGGACAAAGGTACTAGTCCCACACCTCTACGAGGATGTGGGGGATAGATGGCCGTACGTGTTTGGTGGTATTACAGACCTGAGAACTAGACGACTTCAGAGATTTCTGGTTCAAGCTCTCTTCCCATAGCCTCCCTGACTGATGATAAACTGATAAACCCTAATGCAGGGCACACACCTCCTGTGACACGGAGTTTAATCCCCACCTGGCAGCTGTTTCCATGGTAAGAAGACTCTGGAGGATAGAAAGCTCTGCTTACTGGTGGTGCCCCCTCTGGCTACCTCTGCACTGACCTCTGCGCTGACCCGGGTGGCATGCTTTACCTACCTTCTTTTATTTAATTCCCACAGCCTCGAGAAGTTAGAATTATATCCCTTTCTCTACAAACTGCTAGGCTCAGACAAATCAAACAACCCTGTAAGTCTCACAGCTAGTAACAGCAGAGCTGGGATCTGATCTTGGGTCTCTCTGGTTCCAGAGCTATTTACACCAGAAAGCAGTCACCTCTTTCCTGATTCAGCCACACAGAACTTTGTGTCCCTGTCCAAACCCACGATGTTCTTTCATGAGTCACTGTCTTTGCCTTGTGCTCCTTCTGCCAGGAATTGCCCTCCCTCCACATGCATTTGAAAACTTCTGTTCTCAGGGTTATGTCTCTCTTCATCTCTGTTTAACACACACACACACATCATCGTCATCATCATCTAGTGTGTTTTAAGACATACAGTAGGCACTCCATGTTTATCTAATCAATACACAAATGCACCAATAAGTCCAGTCCTCGGGACTTCCCTGGTGGCGCAGCGGTTAAGAATCCACCCGCCAATGCAGGGCACACCCGTTCGAGCCCTGGTCTGGGAAGATCCCACATGCCACAGAGCAACTAAGCCGGTGAGCCACAACTACTGAGCCTGTGCTCTAGAGCCTGCGAGCCACAACTACTGAAGCCCGTGCACCTACAGCCCGTGCTCCGCAACAAGAGAAGCCACTGCAATGAGAAGCCTACACACCACAACGAAGAGTAGCCCCTGCTCACCACAACTAGAGAAAGCCCATGCGCAGCAACGAAGACCCAACGCAGCCAAAAATAAATAAATACATAAATTTATTTTAAAAAATAACAATAATATTGAAAAAATAATAATAATTCCAGTCCTCAACAAAACTCTTCATCCTTGCCTCCTGCCTCCAGATGAGCCAGCTAGCTCTGGGCTCCCTCAGCCCCATTCCCTGGCCCCCCGCCTCCCCTCGATACACTAACAGGCCCCTGGCATCTCTCTAGACCCCAGCATTGGCAGAGGAGGGAGTCAGAAAGGAATGTGCAATGCAATGGAACGTGAGATCCCTAATAATAATACAGATGACCTTTCTGATCTAACCTCCTATTGGTACAGAAAAGGAACCTGAGGCCCGGAGAAGGCAGAGTGGGGAAGGTGGGATTCCAGGCTCTGAGTCCCCGTCCATTGGCTGTCCTGACCAGAGAAACGTGGAGAGGAGGCCTGTAGAGGCAGAGGGCCGGAGCTGGCCCCAGGCATCCCCACACATCAGCCCAGCCCGCAGCTCAGCTAGCCAGGCCTGGGTGAGCCGAGGGTCAGGGGAGTTACTCAGGCTCTGGCCTCCCCACAGATGCCTTTCATTTTCCAGGCCAAGGGCCTGCTCCCGCTGGCTGGAGGAAAGACCCCCGCCATGGGTGCTGAGTGTGGGGCCGAGGTTCAGAGGCTGCCTGCGGTAGGCGCCGACCCTCAGCTTCCCCCGCAAATTCACAACCCCCAAAAGGCCCAGCGTTTTCGGACGGGAGTGGGGTGGGGAGGGAGAGTTTTTCCGTGGTTGGCCCCATGGCCCTACAGAGTCAATGACTTGTTGGAAAGCCTGAGGGAGATAAAGAGCTTTGTCCATGCTGGGCCTGGGGGGTGGGGTTGGCCCCAGGGACCCCATGTGGAGGAGTTGCAAAGCAGGCTTATCGCCTGAGCCCCCAACTGACCAAGCCATTTCCTGCCTGGCATGGACTCCCACATTTCTAAGGTGACATTCAAGCTCTTTTATCTGGATTCAAAAAACAGAGGGTTGGGCTGGGGGAGAGGGGAAGTTGACTCCTTACCCCCGGGCTCTCTGGTGGGCTCTCTGGGGCTCAGAGCCCTGCAGGCCTGGCCAAAGCTCCCAGTCCTGCAGATGGCAGCCAGGACCCCAAAGGGGAGTGTCCCTGGCAGAAGCAGTGCCAGGGACCAAGCACAATGAGCAATTTGAGAAACATCTGTGGAGAGAGCCCTGCCTCCGCAGGAGAAGACAGGCAGTAGGCCCAGGTCCTGGGAAATCCCTCATGCTGCCTGTGGGCTGGGACTGAGCCCCGAGGACCCACCTCTGCCATGCTCAGCTGCAAAGCATCCGCACTGGCCTCTACTTGGTGCAGTAAGACCTACACCAGAAACTGCTGCAATCCCCGATAACCAGATACAGGACACTGAGTCCCACGTTTTGCAGAATGGGAAACCAAAAGGGGCAGGAAGTAACTTGTCTCAGGCCAGTGGCTAAGCTGAGTCATGAATGAGGCCCTTGGTTCTTCACCCCATGTGGCCCGTGCAGCTCAGTGATCTCCCGGTGCCTGGACTAGAACCGTGACAAGAGTCGTGGCATTAGCGCTGCAGGAGAGAGTCAAGACTATCTAACCTTCCTCGACGCTACCTCTGTGCCAGGCCTTTCCTGGCCCTGGGGCCACGGGGGTGATCAGATCTGCCCCTGCCTTCCATTTCCCGGAGAGACAGATCACCACATCCAGGGTGTTGGGAAAGGATCAGGTGCTGTCTAGGGAAAGTGGGGGGAAAAGACATCCTGGACCAGGAAACCACAAGTACAAAGGCCCAGGGGGTGTTGGGAAAGCTCACCAGCCAGAGAACCACAGGTGGATTCAGGGCATCTACAGTGTCTGGTGGGGTGGAAGGAAGAGGGTCAGGGGCTGGATCCGGAGGGCTCTGTGAGCCTGTTAAGGAGGTGGGCTTCATCCTGAGCCCAAAGGGGTTCAAATATGCTTGACCTTCACACAGCAAGTTGCCTACAGAGCCCAGACTGAGACCCACGTGCCCAGCCCTCTCTTGCACCCACCCACTTACCACAGAGAGCCACATGTCCCCTTGCCTGGTGTAGTGAGGACAGAGGCTTGGCCATGGGTGAGGACCTCTCCAAGTGACCCCTTCAAGGTTTCCCCCTTAGACCTTGGGAATCGGGCCTTAGCCAGACCTGCCAGTCCTTACCTTCTCTAACCAGGAATTCGCTTCCTGAAGTCTTTGTTTAATGAGGGTCATTTTCTCCCGACCTGCGCATCAGACTGAAAACAAAAACAAAACCACAATCCTGGCCTCTCCCTCTGCAGCTCCAGCACTGCTTTCCCACCAAGGAAGGAGCAGCCCTCACAGCCATCTGCCCGCTGCCTTCCAGATCTCCCAGCGTGGGCTGGGCCCAGGGGAGGAGGTGCGGTGCCTCAGGCCTGCCCCTCCACCGAGGGAGGGGCCCAGAGCATAGAGTCCATATAAATTAATTTAATTGGGCCCTATTATCACTTTGTTCCAAGCCTGCAAGTATAATCTAGCATTGAAGTAATTCATTGAGTGTGAATGTTCTGGAGCCAAGACTTCCCTCTGTTCTCGGAACAAAACTCTCCATGCTTGGCCCAGGCTCCGGGCCACTGCAGCCTGGCTCAGCAGAGGGGCTGTGTGGGGAGCAGGGCGAGCAGGGGAGGCCTTAAAATAGCTCTTTGCTTTGGCTGCGTCCCCTGACTTTCCCAGAACGAGGCCCCGGTCCACACCTCCAACACACACGCAGTCAGCCACACAGGCACACATTGGGGTGACACTCGGGCCTTGCAGATCCCAAAGATGGCTGAAGAGGTCCCAGGAGACCTGGGTGAACCCCCAATGACTACAAGAGCTTGCACAAGTCTTTCTCTCCCTTCTGTGCCTTAGTTTCCCATCCTACCAAATTTCCTGACTTCTCACTTTAGCAGCTGTGTGACCTCAGGCAAGTTATGAAACCCCTCTGAGACTCAGCTTCCTCATCTGTGAAATCCAGTAATGCTTATCTCATTGGGTTAGTAGGGGGATTAAATGAGTTAACATATGTAAAATGATTAGAACTCTGCCTGACAAACTGTACGCGCTCCATCAATGTTCTCCCATTAGAGCTGTGAGATTCCGATGGGATAGGGGCAGGGAGCCCTTTGTGCTACTGTAATTGCTGAGGCCAAGGTACGCATCATAGTTATAATTTCAGAAAAGTAGGAGGGAGCTGGGTGGTGCAGTTCCCACGGAAGTGTTATCCCGGGAGCAGGGCACCCCGAGAGCTGAGAGAATGCGAGTTGCCCAGCTCAGTGTTGTTATGATTAGATTTACATAATTTATGGTGCAATTATTCATACCCTGATGCCAAGCTCATTAAGCAATCAGGCACCATGAACAGGGTTAGCCCCAATCTAAAGGAGAGACATGGCCTTGGGGGCCCCTGGGGCCCTGGTCTGAGGGCAGAAGCAGCATACTCATGCATGAATGCAAGCGCGCACACCACACACTCACAGGGGGCCCAAGCCCTGCAAAGGGACCTCTCAGGGAGAGGCAAGGGACACAGGCCCTAAAGGGGGTGGGGTAGCTGAGGATTTACGGGTCTGCCTGCTCCTTCCCTTAACCACCCTGAAATACCAACCAACCTTTGTAGGGCCCCCCTGTGCTCCGGGCCCTGGGCCTGCGCTAACCCCTGAGCCATATAGCATCCAGAAAGCAGAGTTTATTAGCGCTACTCCTAGTATTAACACTGATTTAACAGATGGGGAAAATAATGGTTGGCAGGTCCAACCAAAATCTCTCCCCAGCAAAAACAAAGTCAAACCAAAGGTTCCTGCCCACGGATATTTGCTCCCTAATTCAGGGATTATACGAGATGGGAGTTGTGTTTTGGGGCAGTAACTAGTAAAAGAGAGAACCTTGGGCTGGGAGTTAGGTCATCTGAGTAAGTCCCTTCACGTCTCTGTACCTCAATCTCTCCATCAGAGCAATGGGAGTGATACTCTCTCTCCCACTGGGCCCTTGTGTGGACTGGATGAGACCGCTGATTACAAACCTCCACGTAGGGCTCAGCACGCGTTAAGTACATGCAGAAAAAGCAGCATGTGAGCACGGCCCCAGAGCTGCCAAGTTAGGACAATACTCAGGTTGACCTGACAAGTTCCAGCCTCTGGTAAGAAGAGGTTTCTTGATACTAAATCCCTGCCTCCTACATCTAGCCCTAGAAGAAGAATCTCCACCCAGGGCTGGGACGCGGGAAATCAGGCCCCCAGCCTCCTTACCCAGGATGGAACTTTCCTTGTTCTGTAGCTAATGGCCCTGCTGGTGGGGGGAGGGGGTCTACTCCCCCTTAGTCTCTTCCCCCAACACCCAGGACTCAGCAGAAGCAGAAGAAAGTTCAGACAAGGTTCATCTAGGGCTCTGTGGCTGAGGCAGCTTTAACCTGTCCCACCTCAACATACCTCCAGGCATGGACTCAAGATGGCCTGGCCAGGCCTGGCCTTGTGGGGCTTCCTCTCCACCCTCCCAGAGGGCTGCCAGGGCTCCAGGAAAGTGGCGGTGGCTCAAGTCAGGGACTCCCTCCTGGCTCCCACTCCTACTCTCCATTCTGAATTCTCTTCCTCCCGTCCGGGTTCCTACTGCCCACCATTTATTCACTGGACACCGCTGTGCAAGTCACTGCAGCTCTCCAAGCCTCAGTTTCTTCATCTTTAAAATGGGCTAATAAATCGTACCTCCTCACAGAGTTGTGAGAACTACCTGCAGTGTATACAGAGCTCAGGTAAAGCACTTGACAAATACTTCTAGATGGCTGGTGAGTTGGGTGTTTTGTTTGTTTTGCTTTGTTGTTTATCCTGTCTAACCCATGATCCTGGGAATGGCAGGGCCCAGCTCTGGCTCACCTGTCTTTCCGCTAAAACATATACTTACCTCACCTGCTGGCTCTCAGCCGGTACCCAGGTACAGACAAGTTGCTGAGGCCCAGAGAGAGGAAGAGCCAGGCCTGGCTCCCGGTCTACAGTTTTTTTTCCACAAGCAGCTTCTCCATTTCTACAGGCACCTTCAGGAATACTGGGCAACAGTTATCTTCCTGAAACAGATAAAGAAATGAGCCCCAGAAGAAACCACTCACTTGCCCAAATTCACACCTTCAGGCAGATCTGGGTATTGAAGTAAACCAGTTTGGAGTTTAAGACTTGATTTCAGATTCCCAGCTGGGCCACTGGTCACTCAGTGCTAAGGGCCAGTCTGGCCCCTCCCTCTGCAGGTCCCACCTTCCTCACAGAGAGGCTGGCTCCCAGGTTGCAGGGAGGGGCACAGGCCTGGTGACCTGCCGAGCATTGCAGACACCATCGATCCTGGGAGTGGATTTCAGGACCTGTCCCCAGCAAGCCCTGGCTGCTGTCAATGGGTCCGCTGGCCAAGCAGGCTTGCTCAGGGTGGAGCATTTCTGAGATGAGGCGAGGTGAGGCAGCATGGGGCTAAAGCAACTTGATGGGTCCTTCCTGCACCCTGCCTCGTGGAGCTCAGGGCTGAGGGGACAAGGAGGGGGCAGGGAGTAGGGGGCAGCTTCATGCTGAGCACGCACCTGTGCACGCAGCCCTGCCCTCACTCCCAGTTCCTGAGGGGTGGCTGGAGGGTCCCATCACCCCAGTGGACAGATGGGAGATTTGAAACCGGAGTGGAACAGGGCTCTGCCCCACATCACCTGGCAGCTGGTGGTAGAACTGAGGCCCAAGGCTTGCCAACTGGGGAGACTTTCGCTGCCTGTTTCTTTTATCCATCCATTCTTTCGTTCATTCATTCATTTATTCACTCATTCAACAACCTTCCTTCCTGTGTCACGGGAGCTGCAGACTCAGAGAGGAATCAGTCAAGGCCTGCCCTCAGGGAACTCCCAGTCTGATGGGCAAACAACCACATAACTAGTCAATGACAACATGGAACTTTTGTGACAACAATTCACAAGGCTGGGGAGCAGAGAGCAAAGCCCAGTCCAGGCTTGGGAACAAAGAGGCTTCCTGGAGTAGGTCGAGACTATGGGAGAGGAGGGGCCCCCAGGGGTATATTCCCAGCTGAGTGAGGGCACAGAGGTAGGAGAGCCACACGAGAGGGCAAGATACGGGAGCCCACAGAGGGGAAACCCCACTGTTAATTCAGTCCCCACGCAAATCCTGGTTCTCGGACTTGCTTTGCTTACCCCTCAATGGTGGAGGGCGAGAGAGAGGAAATGACACCCCAGCCAGATGTGAGGGACAAAGGTGGTTCTGCTCTCAGGGTCCCAAGGGGCAGCCCCCTCCCTGAGTGGGGACTGAACACCATTAAGGGCAGGTCCTCTCATCCAGCCCCCCATCCCTGAGAGCTAGTTCATTCACTCACTCCTTCCCTCAACAAATACTTCTTGAGCCCCTACTAGGTGCTAGCTGAAATATATATTTATTCTCACTAGTTCCAATCATTTTAAGAAACAGCAATAATGGTCTTTCCCTATACACGAATGGAGACAGCTTCTGATTCTGTAAGGATTTGGAGAGACTTAATTAAAGTCCTGGTTCCCCCGCTTAATGGCTTGGAAATTTGGGGTCTCACCTGGTCATTGGGAGTGGTGACACCCATACCACATAGAGTGGCTACAGGGACTGCCAGAGAAGGCCTTCACACCAAGCACGAGCAGGAGCTCGGTAACTGCTTCTCCCCTGTCCCCTGACCATCAGGGCGAGCACCTTCAGTGCGCCCTTCCCCGGGAAGGAAGAGGATGTTTCAGGGATGAGGCAGGGCCTGAGGAAGAGCCAGGAGGCCAGAAGCAGAGGCTCTGGGGCGTGTTGAGACTCGCCTGATTTCCTCACTTGGGGGGGGATGATGCTTTTCCCCTCAAGTCCCCCAAGGGGAGCTGGTGGCATCATCCCAGTGGCTGATCAGACATTTCCCCCCCAGGAAACCAGCAAGGATTCTCTCTGCAGCCCACAGCTGGGGAGCAGTGACCAGAAACCCTGTCATCCAGAAATGGATGGCTGGAAGAGGTGCCCCACCCTGAGATTGATGACCCAGGGGAAGAGTTGCCTTCTAGAAGTGGCAGGGCCCCTCGCTGAGCCTGGGAGAAGACTTGAGTGGGACCCCATGGGAGGCCCCGGGAGCAAACTTCCCAGAGAGCGGATGACCTCACCAAGCTGAGCGATGCCATTGGGTGGGCATGTGTCAGCCTGAGCTAGGCAGACACCCCTCTCCTCACCAGCAACTGCTCAAACACATCCCCAAGCAGACTGACTGCAGCTAGAGAGGGCAGGGGTAGCCTCAAGGAAGTTCTCCAGCACTGTCTGGAGTGGATTTAGGCCAGGAAGGCATTCTGAACACTATTTCCTAGAGAGTAAGGATTAAGTCCAGCCACAGGGGCTGTACCAAATGACCCCCAGAAGGTTCCCCCAAAGAATCTGAGCACAAGTCTTAGAAGAACAGGAGGGAATGTGCTTAGAGTCATCACCAAACCAGACTGGGAATCGGGAGACCTGGGTTCTGGGCCTGCCTTGTGGGACTGGGCAGGCGCAGTCCCTCTCTACACCTCAGTTTCTCCTTCAGACAACACAGGGCCCAGGATTAGACACCGAGGGCCCTTCTATCTCTGACTTCTGCATAGCTTCAAGACTGGGCACCAGACACAGGGGTCCCCGGGCGGACTCCAGGCTAGAAGTTTCCTCACTGGTACCTAGACCAAGCCAAGGTCGCACAGCAAGCTGAGGACACTCCCATCATTGATACTGTGACCCAGAAGCCTGAGACACTCTGTGGGCCCCTCCTTTTGCCCATCCCCAGCCCTGGGATTCTCTGCAGCAAATATTTGCAGCTCGTTACCACGTCCTGCCCGTCCTGCCCGCCTGTCTTCTGTGGGCAGCCTTACCTCTGGCTTCCTGGCATCTGGCCTTCTCACCACAGGGCTCCTTGGAAAATCTTGGTATTTTGGCCTGGCCTGATCTCAGACCATGAGCTGCCTGCCCCTCCCTGGATCACCAGGTCAGCCTCTTCCCCGGCCTTGGCCACTGATCTCTGCCTCATAGCCGCCACGTGAACATGTCTGGTACTCAGGCCTTAGGTCCTTGCCTGACTCAGAACGGCAGGGGGCTCCCCAAGCGCCAGGAAGGGAGCTCACTTTTGAGGACCGTCCACCCCAGGCACCCTGAGTGGCCGCCTGATAGCCCCACACTAGCCTTACTCAGACCACCGGGTACTTGTGGCTCCCGCTACCCTTCAGCTGTGGCCCGAGGCCTTGCCCTGCCCGCAGCCTGCTGAGCCCTGTTCCACTTACTCACTGCCTGACCTTCTGCACTTCTGTTTCCTGTTCTGCAAAACCGGGATAATAACTGCAGCCTCTGACCCATCCGGCTTGTGGTGTGGACAGAGAGGCTGTGAGCGTGCAAAAGCGCCTAGCATGGCGCCTGGCTCGCAGCGCGCACTGACCTGGTAACGCTCCTCCCAGAGCGTTCCTATTGGTCGTTCGGTCACCCGGAGAGGCTGCACCGAACTCCAGCTGGGGGTCCCCGCCTGGAGGCCCTCTGGGTCACCCGGCAGAGGAGCCGGGCACAGGGGCGCCCAGTCACACGGTGCAGTCACAGCCACGGGAGCCCAGGAGGGGTACCTAAACCTCCACGTCTCAGAAGCCCCACGAGACAGGGTGGGTGAAGGTTGGATCTGTGTGTGAGAAGAATCCTTGGATGGGTGCGGGCTGAGTGGGGCAGGGAGGGGCACAGGCAGGCACGGAAGAGACCACCGTGCAGGGACCTGTGAGGAGACTGGGACAGTGATCCAGGCCAGGCAGATGGTCGAGGACTGAGTGGAAAAGAGGCAGTGGGGATGGCAAGGCGGAGGCGAACTGGTGAGAGATGCAGGAAGAGGAAGGGACAGGAATACTTCCCGCGGCTGGCACACAGGAACAACCCCGGAGCTACTAACCCACGCAGGGGCTCCAGCAAGCCCCTCCCTCTCTGGACCTTAGTTACCCTACCTGTGAAATGGACCCGAGGAGCCCTGGAGGCCCTCCCTGCTCACAGGTCCTGTGGTTCTGTAAAGCAAAGCAAGTGGCCCTCTTTACTCTTGGAGGAGGGGGAGTAAAGCCCAGCCCCACCTCACCCTTTCACGGGGCCTCATCAGCAGAGATAGTGCCCATCAGCAGAAATAGGGCCCAAGCAGGGCTAGGGGGTCTCACCGCCTAGGTGAGGAGCAGGTAGCACCGCCCATGAGGCTGGATGCACAGGGATGCAGCGCCACCTACTGTCCATGTGGGAAGAGGCCACCAGTCCCAGGAGCCTGGCTCTGACCTAAACAAGTCCCAGGGGACTGAAGCATAGGCAGGGGTTCCTAATGGGCCCTCTGCCCCAGTTCCCCTTCCCCCAGGCCTCTCCAGGTGGCTTACCAAACACAGAATGTTCCCTTCTCTAATGGATTCTGACCACATCGTTCTCTTGCTCAGAAACATTTCATGGCTCCCCATTGCCCTGGGGTTCCGTGCACACTCAGCCTAACATTCAAGGCCCTTCCCATTCCCACCCCTCCTGACTACTACAGCCTCATTTCCTAAACAGCAAAACACTCACCAGCTCCCTAAACACTTCATATTTTCCCCTCCCCCATGGCTTTGCATATGTTCTTGCCTTTGCTTAAAATATACTTCTCTGACTTCTTGGCTTAGAAAACTCGTGCATAGCCATCAAAGACCACTGCAGATGTCACCGCCTCGGTGAAGCCTTCCTTAACATGCCTTTTATCCCAAGTTCACCACTGAGCCCCAAGCCTGCCCCACAGCAGAGATTCAAGCCTGTCTTCTTCTGGGTACCCCCTGCCAGTCCATGGGCCGCCCTTTATCTCTGCATAAGCCAGGAATGTTTCTGTGTACATCTTTTGGTCTTCCCAGGCTCTGAGCTCCTTGATGAAACAGAGAGTGGGTGTGACCCATTGCTTCCCAGCATAGGGTCTGGTGTTCAATTAAGTAGCATTTATTAAGCATCTACTCAGTGCCATTGGACTAGATGCTTTCCCATGCCTTATCCCATTACAGTGACTCAGTTCACCTGTGTTGAACACAGAAGGCTTTACCACTTTGTTCCTGCCAGTAGCCTGCTGCATGACCATGGTGGCTCACTTAGTTTTCATTTGGGCAAAGAGAAGGGTGTGATAACACCACTGCTATGGCTCCTTCAGCTGGGACCTACCCAAATCCTATGGCTTTGCTCACATATGTCTCATCCTGCTGTTCCCAAGATGCCTACCTCCCATGCCCTGATACCTGCTGCAGCTGCTCCGAGCCAGGCCCTTGCTAGTTTGTCCTCTTGGAACTGCAGCTCTGGGCTTGTGTTCCAAGTGCCTTGGTCTCCCAAGGAATCCCAGGCCCAATCCCACTAGACCCCAAACCCTGCTGGAGGACCAGCCCCAGCTCTGGTCTCTAGAGGTCTGTAGGAGGGGGATACTTTTGCTTCCCCATTAGGATGGCTGTAGGGGGAAGCCAGACCCACAGGCTGGGGGGAGGTCATGGCAGCCTGGGAATGAGCACCGCTAAGCCCTCAGCGCTCAGGGCTTTCTGGGAGCTACGGAACTCCACTGGAAACTGGATGGCCGAGGGGCAGCAGCGGGGACTCCAGGTGCCATCTTAACCACTCCCTGTTGTCCAAGGTGGGTAAGGGGGCCCTGACTTGCCTGAAGTCCCATGGGAAGTCCAAGCAGGGCCTCGTGCCTTCCAATCCCAGCCTTAAAATCTTTCTATTACCCCACTCTGTCACTTCTATCCAAAAGCTCCAGAAAAGAAGTTTCAGGAGATACTCTAGAGACCTTTGTTTGGTTTTCCAGGCTGACCAACTTTAGTGGAAAGGAAAGCTCGCTCACTGAGCACACGCCATATGCCTGGCACATAGAATCCTTCAAGGGAGGGATTCTTAGCCCCACTGTATGGATGAAGAAAGCAAGGCTCAGAGAGAATAAATGACTTTCCCAGGTTACAGAGCAGGACTGCTAGGATCCTAATGTGATCTTAACCACTATGCTGAGCTCCCTTGAAGGCTGATGCACACACATTAATTCTAGAACAATGCAAGACAGCATTTAACCAAACACAAGTTTTGACGTTCTGAAATCCATAAAGGAGCAGGGAATGCTTCCTGGAGGTGGAGGGGTCAGGCACTGAATGAGGCCTTGGATCCAAGCTGGATGGATAGAGACGGAGGGACACACTGTGGGAGGAGGAACCCTGCTCCCCCTTGCTTCCTACTTGGGAAAGGCTGGGCCATCCACCCATCATCTCATCCAGTCTATCACTGAGTCCTACCCATAACACTCAGAATTCTCCATCCCCTTTTTTCCATTCCCACTGTAGCTACTTTGGCCAGGCACCATGACCTCTGTCTACAGATTCCTCACTCATGTCCTGCAACCCCTCTATTCCACCTCCCACACCAAGCCAGAGTGGTCTTTCTCTCCTTTTTTTTTTTTTTCTTCCCTCAGTACGCGGGCCTCTCACTGCTGTGGCCTCTCCCGTTGCGGAGCACAGGCTCCGGACGTGCAGGCTCAGCAGCCATGGCTCATGGGCCTAACCGCTCCATGGCATGTGGGATCTTCCCGAACCGGGGCACGAACCCGTGTCCCCTGCATCGGCAGGTGGACTCTCAACCACTGCACCACCAGGGAAGCCCCAGAGCGGTCTTTCTTAAAAGCAAATAATCTGGCCGAAGCACAGGTCCTGCTTAGAATCCTACAGTGCTTGCCCTGCACTGTTTACAAGGCCCGGCTTGGATTGGTCCCTGCCTCTCTCTCCAGTCCTGCCTTGTGACATTTCACCTTAACTCAATACTTCATTAACACAATATACCTGTAATTTCCCCAACTGCCACCCTCTTGGCCTTTGCATATTCTAAACCCTCTGTCCATCGCATGCGTTCACCTTTCAGAGCTTATCTTAAATATCCCCAGGAAGCCTGTCGAGTGCAGAGCCCTCCTGCAGATTTCCATGGTGCGTCTGTTTGCCTCCGCTGCCCAGGTCCCGCACTTGGGCAGCACCGGCGAGCTGGGGCGCGGGAGCTAATCCGCTGACCAGTCCCGGGTCGCACATGCGCCCCTCAGGCTTCGCGGGCCGGAGATTCGAAGACTCGAGTCCAGGCTTCTCCTCCCATGGTTCGCGCGGGGGGGAAGGTGGGCCAGGGCCAGAAGGGGGGCTGGAAAGTCCGTTTCCGCCCCCTCCGGACCCACGGAATATTTATGGGCTGCTGCAGGGGTGGACGGAGGGAGGCGGCCTCGGCTGCCCGGGCCGGCGGGGAGCGCCATGCCCTCGGGTCCCGGCGGGGGGCCGGCGCATGCAGAATGGGGACCCTGAGACCCCAACCTCAGGGCGCGTCAGTAGTCGATCAGAGGCGACCGCAGCCTGGAAGCAAAGAGTCCCCAGCTGTTTCCTTCCACTTGGGGCGGGGCGAAGCGGATGAAGGCGGGAAGGAGCCTGGGGAGGGAGGGAGGTGTGGAGCGTGCCTGTGCTACTGGGGCGAGCAGCCCGCGGCACGTCGGCCCTCGGAGTCTCGCGTGACTCGCCCACTTAGAAGGCGGGAAACAGAGGTGGTCCCTAGACAGAGACAAGAAGGGCAGTGCTGATTCCAGGGTCCCCGCTCTGCCCACTGCGCTGTTCAGCATCACTGTGGGCCCAGGGCGGTTCACTCTTAGGTGAGCACAAGAATCACAGGGACAGTTGTTAAAATGCGGGTTCCAGGGCCCCATCTTCTACTGATTAGGTATGTCTAGGGTGGGACCCAATAACCGGCTTTTAAAAACAGTCAGGCGGGTCATACACACACACATTGTGAAACAATGGTGAAGAGATATTTCGGAATAGGAAGGCTCCCCTCAACTGATGGCCAGGATGAAGCAAGAGTGAACAGGGTGGGAGAAGCAGGGAACCTAGAATTGGAAGGGATGGATTTGAATCCTGAAACCAACATTTTCTGCTGGGTTACCAGGAGCTGGTGCCTTCATTTTCTCTGTGCCTTCATTTTCCTCTTGCCGAAAATGGAAATAACATTCAGCCCACAGAGTTCTGTAATATCAAAGAGATCTGTATAAAAATGCTTTGCACGCTAAACCACCACCATCATTATTATTCGCTGTCGCTGCCAATCCTCTAGGCAAGGAGAGAAGCCAGCCTGAGGTGGTGGTGGTGATGAGCTCAGATGCCACCTCCTATGTAAAGCCCACCCTGATTCAGTCACTTGGGATGAAGCCCTCCTTCCTCTGGACTGCACACCACTCAACTTCTTTATCCCTATTTGGTACTCCTTTTCTGTGCCTGGGGCTGACTTTGCAGTACATGTGCCAATTTTTTTTTCACCAGAATGTGAGCCCCTCCTTTGAGGAGCCCCTGAGTTAGGGATAATGTCAGAGGGCCTGGGTAGTGGAGACAGGAGTTCAGTCCTGTCACTCATTAGTCATGGGATCTTGATCTATGGATCCACCTCTCTGAGCCTCTATAGCTATAAAGTATAAAGGTTTAAGTGGAAAAATGTCTGTAAGGTTCTGTAATATCTATCACTCAGTAAGTCCAACTTGGGTAAAACAAGATACAAGCTTGGGAGACTGAGAAAGGCATCACAAAGAGTGGCTTTTGACCTGGGCTTTTAAAGCCAGGAAAGATCTTTTTTTTTTTTTTTTAAGCCGGGAAAGATCTTAACAGGTAAAGAACTGGTGGGGAAGGCCCCTGCAGGCCCTCTTCCATATTCTGGTTACACTCTATTTACTTCTGTAAATTGGAAGCAGAGAATTCCTGCTTTGAAATATGTTGCTGTTCATTTAAAAATTGAAATGGGATAAAGATAACAAGTTGAACACACACTGTGGTCTTTCCTCAAACCAACTAAAACAACAGTAAAGGGATTTATCAAAATATTGGAAACCAGACACAGCCAACAAAGAATGGTAACTGACTGAATCCTAAACAGGCAATAAAGAAAGTTGAGGAGCAGCCCAGTTTACACTGTGAAACCCCCATATAGTTTAGGAATTGGCTGTCCCAGGTATTTCTGGAAATTGGGTGGGTAGGGAGGCTTAAAAACAGGAAAATTGTTTGAAAATATATTTAAGAAGCAATCAGACTCCAGATACCCTCCCCACCTGGTCGAATACTGAAGGTCTATTCTCAGAAGAGGTTAACAGAGGATCTCTATTCTGGGGGCACTCTGACAACAGGAATAAAGTGAACACTTTGTACTCAATATTGAGGCCTCTAGCCTTCTTTCTCCATTAGGCTACCCAAACTCTGGCTGCCAGGAGAGTACCCTCCAGGCAGGAGATTGGAAGAGATTTTCTCTTGACCAGCTCAACAAAAAAAGACATGGAATGGCCCAACAGATCCCTGTACACAGCCCCAGTCATGATCATCATGTATCAAGTCTTTTAGTGTCCCATTCTTAAATATAAGAAGACAGCAAAGGATGAATAAACATTTGAGGGAAGCCTCTACTAAGAAAGAGGTTAAGGGACTTCCCACGTGGTGCAGTGGTTAAGAATCCACCTGCCAATGTAGGGGACACAGGTTCGAGCCCTGGTCCGGGAGGATCCCACATGCCACAGAGCAACTAAACCCATGTGCCACAACTACTGAGCCTGTGCTCTAGAGCCCGCGAGCCACAACTGCTGAAGCCCTCATGCCTAGAGCCTGTGCTCTGCAACAGGAGAAGCCACCACAGTGAGAGGCCCATGCACCGCAGCAAAGAGTGGCCCCCGCTGACCGCAACTAGAGAAAGCCCGCGCAAGCAACAATGACCCAACGCAGCCAAAAATAAATAAATAAATTTATAAGAAAACGAATGAGGTTAAAACAAACATCAGGGGGAAAAGAAAAGGAACGTGAAAGATAGGGACTATGCAAAAAGCAGAAGACTTAAAAGAGAAAACTGTCATTAACGTCCTAAGAGATAAGATATTGCATCCATGAACAAGAATGGGATGCTACAGGGAAAAAAAAAAGAAGAAGAAGAACTCTTGGAAAACTTCAACAGCAGAAAATGAAAAACTAAAAAAATACAAAGTGGTTGGAATATAAATTTGAGAAAATAGAGCAAAAAGGCTAAGAGATGGAAAACAGAAAAGACATGATAGTTTGAGGGCTAGTCAAGGGAACTCAACATCTGAATAACAGGAATTTTAGAAAGATGGATTAGAGAAAATGTCCTAGAATTGAAATACATCAGTTTCAGATTGAAATGCCCCGTTGAGGATTTAGCGCAATTGATGAAAGCAGACTGACACCAAGACATCAAAATTACAGAACCCTGAGAACAAAAACATCACAAAAGCTTCCAGATAGAAGAAAAAATAAGCAGGCTTCAAACAAAGCTTTAAGAATCACACTGACATTGGATTTCTCAATAGTAAGGTGGGAACTAGGAGACAATGTGCCTTCAAAATTCTGAGGGAAATTATTTCCATCCCAGCCAAATCATCATCAAGGGTGCAGATAAAGACATATTTAGTCACGTAAGGTCTCTCTGCACATTTTGTCAGGAAGCTACTAGAGAATGTGCTTCAACAGAAATGAGTGAGTAAACCAAGAAAGAGGAGGACATGGCATCGAAGGAAGAGAAGATGCCACAAAGCAGGAGGCAGAGGAATCCCCAGGCCAATGGTAGTGATGTAGAAAGTAACTAATCCTGACTGGAGCAGGTTGAAAGACTCCAGAAGATGAAACTGGTAGACTATCCAAAGAATTTAAGCATATCGAGAGGAGATTACATAACTGTAATTGTTATGCAGGAAAGGAAAAGTAATCAGCGCGTATTACATGGCTCACTTGTCAACAGCATTTATATTGCCTAATAATGCAAACAGTGAATACTGTTCCAACCACACTTGTGATGTAATTATACTGGGAGGATGACAGGGAACACAAAATGGACATGTGGGTGTGGAGAGAGCAAGGAGAAAGGTGGTGGGTGGGTGGGAGAAAGGTACTTAAAACTAAAAAGAAATCAAGAAGTAGCATCATGAGGAAATAATTCAGAACTGAAAGCAATTGCCTCTGCAGAGTGAGAAGTGGTCTGTCTGTATGTGTTGAATGGGGGACTACTATTTTCCACTACAAGCCTTATAGACTTTCTAAACTATGTGCATGTACAACTAAAGTTTTTAAACATTGAGTGAGTTACAAAAAGCCCCTAAGCCAAGGTCACTAGTGGCAGGAGGGCAGTTGTTTTCAGCAGAAGGCTTAGGCTAACACTGACCAATTCTGAAATGCGAGCAGGAGAGGAACATTCTGGGGGACTCAGGGGAGCTAAGCTGAGTAGGTGGAATACAATTCATCTGTCGAGGGCAAATTCAAATACCACGCCTTCCTGAAGCCTCCTGTGGCCCCTGCAACCTCATGGATTCTTCCTTCTCCCTCATCCCTTAACCCATTGTCATTACTGTGATCACTGCCTGTCTTCAGCTGTAGATATTCTGTCTGTCCCACCAGGCTGTGAACTCCCTAAGGACAGTGACTTCAGCCAAGTGACACAGAGAAGCTGCTCGATACATACTTGCTGTGTGCATGAATGGTCAGCACCTAGTGAGGCCTGGGGACATCCTTATTGAACAGAATAATAATTAACTGAACAGAAAGCTCTTCTTCCTTAGAATCACTTTCACCTGTGTTTTTAGTACAAAGCAAGTCCTTGATAGATGTGCTCAGTGGAGCGAATATGGCCTCCTGGACTCCCAGCCTGCTGTATGATTTTAACAAATGTCTTAACCTTTCAGAAAGATGCCAGGATTTCCCCATAGATCAATAAAGAGAAAAAAAGAGGTCGAGAATGATTTTCTGGGTCTGGGGAGAGAGGAGGTGGCAATGATGGTGCACAAAAGAGCCCCTGGGGATTCTTAGGTGTCCAGGAGGGCGGGTGGGTAGAAGGGAAGAGTTATAGCTAATGAAAAGCAGCTAGAGAGAGGCCTGGATGGGAGGAATGATTCATCCCCGGCATCTCCTGCCCAAAGCCACTCCTCCTCACCGTCCCTTGGTCCTGGCTTCCAGCAGCCAGCAGTGCTGAGTCCCGCATCTGGAGGGACATTTGTCCAGATCCTCCCTATCCCCTAGGACTGGGCGGTGGAACCCCAGGCCAGGCCTGCTTCCCTCTGGTTGGAGCATCTCCAAAGATGCCAGTTCTAGGGACTCAGGTAGAACCACAGAGTGCTCACACTACACGGGACATGAGATCATCTAGCCAAATTTTAAGTCTTACAGATGAGTAAATTTTAAATAAAGAGGGGGGAGACCAGGGTAAAGTTGCCAACATTTTATTTTGCTCGGTAAAGAAAATTAAAAAAAAGAATTACCACAACCTTCTGTTTCTTAATCTGAGTGGTGGTTACAGAGTTTGTTCACTTAGTGGAAATGCATCAGTCTGGACACTTGTGAGTGTGACTACTCTATATGTTAGAATTTGTAAAAAGTTTACACAAAGAACTATCATGGGGACTTCCCTGGTGGTCCAGGGTTTAACAATCCACCTTCCAATGCAGGGGACGCGGGTTCGATCCATGGTTGGGGAAGTAAGATCCCACATGCCGCAGGGCAACTAAGCCCATGTGCCAAAACTACAGAGCCTGCATGCCACGACTAGAGAGAAGCCTGTGCACCGCAATGAAGACCTGATGCAGCCATAAATAAATATTAACCAAAACAATAAATAAAAATAAAAAGAATATCATGTACTATCACACCATTATTCATCTTAAAAGACATTTTAATGCTATAAAATGGGTCAGTCCTTCTAAAAAGGGGCAGTGGTAAATTTACAATAGCATAGTTTGCATGTATGACAGTAAAACAAATTCCGGGGAGAAGCAAAACTTTATATTACCGTATTACTCATTCATCGGTTTTGTCAATTTAGGAGTCTATATCTAGCTTGTTCTTAAGCTTTATCATGGTTCTTGAGAAAAACCCTGTTTCATTTTGGTTATCTTGTGGGAAAGGGAAGCCATACCCAACGTAGTTCCACTGAATTTGGAATGTTCCACCAGAGCTGAGAGAGGCTGAGGACCAAGAGAGCAACCACCAGCCCCTCCTCCCCCTACTGCTTGAGGGGGCAGGTGGCCAGGTGGTGGGACTCAGAGCCAGCGGGCACCCTGATCACCCAGCACAGCGTAGCAAGACGTTTACCTGAAAGGGATGCTGCAGACCAAGGAGACTTTTGTTAGAGACCCTGGCCCATCAGTGCATCTGCAGGCTTTTGGAAACCACCCTTCTATCAGACTCCTTTATGTGAACACTGAGGCCCAGAGAGAGGAGGTGGTTTACCCAAAGTCACACAGAAAATCAGTGAAGAGCTGGGGCTAGAACCTGGGTCTCTGGCCTGTCAGCTCCATATTCTCGCCACCCCTCTGGGCTCTGGGGCTCCCGGTAGTCTCCTTTCCTGACCCTGAAAGAGGCTCACAGGTCCTGCCATGTTGCCATAAACTCTTCAGGGTTCCAGCTCTGGAGGCCAGAGATAGGCTGCTGCTGGTCTGCAGAGGATCAAGTTACCTGCTTGGAGTGGGTCCCTCCCAGGAGCCAGCCGCTCTCCAGCTTGGCAGGAGGACAGTTAGGCGAGGCTGTGCTCATGGAAGATGCCAGAGCTTCTACAATGCAGGGCTTCAGCGATCCAACACCTCCTTTGGGGCTACTGTCACCAAATCCAAGCTGACACCCTGGCTCTGGGCAGAGGATGGCGGGGGTGGGTAGGGGGGTGGGGTCTGGTTGTTCAGAAGGGTCTGCCAGGTATGGGAGGGAAGGGGGTGGGAGGGCTTGGCCTCTGCAAGGCGGCTTCTTTCCCTCCTCCTCGAGGGCTTTGCTTAGGCTATGCCTTTTTCCTGCTTCTGTTTCCTCTTAGACACGCCTGCCTCCACAAAGCCTCTTTGACTGGGGACCTGAGGTCTGGTCTACATTTAGGGCCTCCGTCACCTAATCTGTGAAATGGACAGTTGTGAGCATGGGAATATATCTAAGGGTCCTGTCAGCACAGACGTTGAGCCTCTCAGGTCAGTTCCGTGGTGGGTGCACTCCCAGATGAGGACGTGGACCCTTGGCAGCCCAGATGGCTGATTCCTACCCTGAGCGGAAGAGTAGCTACCCTTAATTTTTCTACCTTATGTCAGTGCCTCAAATCAGGAAGAAAATCCTGTTAACCATATGTTCCAGGCACCTGGAAGGTCTCAATAAATATTTGTCGAATGGATGAAAGAATATTAAGGTTTAGCATAAGGTTATTTTTAAGAAAGGTGCCACTTTAAAAAAGAGAATCAGGGCTTCCCTGGTGGCGCAGTGGTTGAGAGTCCACCTGCCGATGCAGGGAGCACGGGTTTGTGCCCCGGTCTGGGAGGATCCCACATGCCGCGGAGCGGCTGGGCCCGTGAGCCATGGCCGCTGAGCCTGCGCACCCGGAGCCTGTGCTCCGCAACGGGAGAGGCCACAACAGTGAGAGGCCCGCGTACCGCAAAAAAAAAAAAAAAAAAAAAAAGAGAATCAAAGACCTAGTCCAGCTGTGCTCATCTGACAAAAAGGAAATAGTCCTGATGAAGGTCCTTTCTTGTTAAAGGTCACACAGAGAATATACATGGGGCCAGGCAGGTGCCCTGAGCCCAGCTCTTTGAGTGCTGCTCTTCTGATGGGTGAGAGCCCATCGAGGGTCAGGGCTGAATGAACAACCCCACTACTCCACCCTCAAATCTGTAGCTTCCAGGGACACTCTCAGTCTTCAGTGGGCACCCTGAGCTTCTTGAAAATTCCCTGTCATTCCTTGGGCTAGCTTGCTCCACTCTACACCCCCTTCTTTTGAATTTCCCCCAAGTTCCCCATCTTCTGCTGTAAGCTGTGTGACCTTGAGGAAGTTGCTCAGCTTCTCTGAGCTTGCATCATTAAATTGAGAGAAACATTACTGATCCTGAAGGGTTGCTGTGAGGTTCACAAGCTCTAGCAGAGAGAGTGCATGATAAAGTCAACATTTATGGGACACCCCCCCTTACTCTTTGCCAGACACATGTGAGACACAGGATCATTTCTTGCACAAAGCAGGGTAGGCGTTAAGCAGAAATTAGATTCACAGGCAGGCAGGGCCGACCTGAGTTAGAATTCTGGCCCTACCACCGACTCACTATGTGACCCTGGCAAGTCACGTAGCCTTTCTAGGACTCTCTTTTCTCATCTGTAAAATGGAGATATTAATAACTACCTTGCTGGGTAGTTGAGAGGATTAAACATGAACACTATAAACACCCAGTGTTTGGCATATGGTGCTCAGTGAAGGGCAGCCTTCATGCATTTCTTTCTCCATGAAGTGCCCACTGGGCCAGTGCTGTACTCCTACCCTTCCCCCACGCCCTGCACACTCCCGCCTCCCAGGTCCTCAGGTAAGCACTTGCTCCTTGTGTGTAGTAAGTCCTCAGTTCAAGGCTGTGGAATCCTACTTGGGTCTAATAAGGAGCACCAAAATAAAGGGAAATGAGGAGGCCCCAAGATGCGGAGCTTGGAGTGAGGGTGCTGTGCTTGGCTGGCAGCCAGCAGGCCTGGCCCTGAGCCCCCGGCAATCACCTTTCTAAATCATATCCTTCCCTCCAAGCAAGCAAGCCGGCCCTGGTGGAGGCCCTGGCCAAGCACAGCAGAACCTTTGTGAGCTCTTGGCTCTCCCTACAGCTCCCCGCCTCATCCTGTCATCACCTGCAAGGAGCCCTGGGGCGGGGCTCCAGGCAGGGGAGCAGAGCAGTTCCCAGGCTCCCTGGGCCCCATCACCTCCAACAATCGCTAACTGCCTGAGCCTGGCATTCAAGGCTCGAGGGTCTGGCCTCAGCCCGCCCTCCAGTCACATCTCCCTTCAGGGCCCCTCCTCCCCTCCCGGGCTGCCACCTGGTCTTTGATTCTCTGGAGAGGTGTTCACAGGGCCAGGGCTGTGGAGAGGCAGGAAGAGGCCGTCACTCCAGGAGAGGTCAGCATTGTGTCCCCATCCTCTGCTGCTCTTAGAACACCACACTTCATCGCCACCCTGGCCAGTCCTAACCACTCAGACCTCAGTTTAAGTCTCCACTGGCTGGATGGCTGCAGGCCCGAGAGTCTCTTTCTTCCCTTGTACAGAGAGAGGAAACCCCTGCCTAGAGCAGGGCCTAGTGGAGCAGCTTTCTGTCCACTCAGGGACGCGAGGAGACCCCTTAGACTCTATCCTGGCCCCCCCACCACAACCCAGGAATGGCTGTGCCAGGTGCCTCATCACCACCCAAGGACAGCTTGGGCTCCAGAAACCTGACTCTGAAACCTCCGTCTCTCTGAGGTTTAGGCTTGTATGAGTCACTGCTCAGAACTCTCCCCCTGCAGCTTGGACCCTGGGTAGTCCCTCTTCATTCATCAGGTCCAGCTGCGGAGGTGCCCCTGTGACATTCTCGCTGAACACTGCCCTACTGCCCATCACTGCCACCGTGGCAGAGCCTCTGCCCATCTCCTTCACCACTGGATTCCCAGGGCCTAGAAGAAGGTAGGGGCTCAAAAACAAGAACAGCCTGCCTGGCCCAGGATCTCCACCCCCTTTGTTGTCAGCATCCAAACCCACCTTCACGTCACTGATAAGTAAGCGTTTCAACATGAAAAAAAATCATAAAGTCAGACAAATGACAAATGGAGAAAACATACACAAGCCAGAATGCTAATTCCCTTAACATTTTATAAAGTGATAGGAAAAATACCTTTGTTCATATTTTTTTATCCAATTGGAAAGAAGTAAAACCTACAAAAAAGAGAAAAGTAAACATTTATACCTGTGAAAAGATGCTTAACCTCACTCAAAACAAAAGAAAAATCAACTAAAAATAACAGTGAAATGTACTTTTTGAGCTGTGGCCCTCCGACTGGCTTAGATGAAATAGGATGCTATTTATGAGATCTACTTGCATGTGTTTGCAATAATGGATAAGGATATTCATTGCAGTATTTTTTAGAACAATAATGGGCCAGATAGTAACCATTTTAGGCTTGAGGACCATACGGGCTCATTGCTACAAGAATAGGCAGTGGGCCAGATTTAGTCAGCAGGCCACAGTTTGCCAACCCCTGGTTCAGATTAATAAAAGATTAGAAATGATCTCCATGTCCATCAGTAGAAGAATGGCTAAACACACATGACATATCCCTAGGATGGAACATGCCTGCAGAAGAAATGTGCTCATCAGTTGTCTCCAACTACGTTGTGAAGGGAACACATCCTGTGTAACCTAGAACTCCCTAGGAAAATACAGAAGAGCCACAAATAACTTCCTCTGGAAGGAGGAAACTGGGAGTCTAAGGGAGCAAGTGTGGGAGGAAAGCTTTGCAAAGCATACTCCATTGCTCAGTTTGAAATGTACGCATACTGTAAACACACATTAACTTAAAAACAGAATTAGTCCCCTAGTCCCCCAAACAAAAATGTTCCCTGAAATAAACGGCCCTGTGGTGAAATAAGTTCGGTCCATACAGGGTTAAGCAAAGTTAAAGTGTCTTTGCGCAGGACTTGGGGCAGGGGTGTGGGGGTGTGTGTGGCCTTTAATATGCTGCTGCGCCTTGTGACTCCCAAGGAAGACACTACATGTGGCACTTCCTACGCTTATTGTGGTACCATGTTTCCACAGAGCATCTCTGGGGTCTACTATTCTGTGACTAGACCTCTAAGAGCAAGCACAAATGCCTTCACCCTCACTATATTCTCTCTCCCTCCCTCCCTCCCTCCTCCCTCCCCCTCTCTCCCCCTCTCCCTCTCTCCCTCTCTCTCTCTCTCTCTCACACACACACACACACACACACACACACACTCACACACACATAAGGTACCAAAGAACTTCCTTAAGGGCATTCCTCAGGTGACTGATCTCATGAGATGCTCTGTGGTCACATATTCTTGGGAAACGCTGTTCTGCCAATGCAGATGATAAATTATCGCTTACACTTCTCACAGATTTTACAGCTTCTCTGCCTTTGCTCACACCATCCCTTCCATCTGGACTGCTCTTTGTTTTAACCCACTTCTTCCTGCCAAGTTCCAGCTTATCTGTCGAGGCTTGGGTCTCATGCTTTCTGCACCATGATGAAGACTTCTTGGATCCTGGCAAAATCCTAGAGATGCCTGACAAGGGTCCCAGACCCTTGCTGAAAGAAAGAAATTACTGAGTGCAATAGAGGAATGCCTGACGGAGGGAGGAGAAAGGGACAGAGGGCTGGATGGGTGGAGGGTTAGACTGCTGTGGGTGACTGTGATTGGGTTAATGAGTGGGGATGCAGTAGCTTGTTATACCTGTGTCCACAGATCTGTTCATCGTGGATGGCACCGGCAGAACTTCAGCTCTGTAGATCTGACTGATTGCCCCAAAGCAGCTTGTTGGCCTGTTCTTGGGCAGTCCCAGGAAGAGGGGAGAGGTCCCTCTCCCCCAAGCCTCTCCCCTGGGCCCTCATCCCTATCCAAAGCCCCACCAAGAAAAATGCCCACCTTTGGATGTGGATCTGGGGGTGTCTTGCCACATTATGTGTTCCTGCCCTTGTCTGCATGGGCACTCCCTAGGAAGTGGGCATCCCCTGAGTTGTTCTGAACAGAGAACCTGTGGGGGTCTGTAGAAACTGAGGTTTCCTCACTCCCCACCCGACTCTGCAGCCTGCTAGACACCCCAACACTGTGCCTCTAGGGGGCCCTATGAGAGTAGACCGGCACAGGGATCCAAAATGGAGAGGCCAATTCACCTGCTTATCTTTAAGCAAGCTTCCTCATAAGTAATTTCCTCTGGAACCTTCAGCAAAGTGCCTAACTCTTTGAACCCTATTTTCCCCTCACTCCACAATGGGCATGTCTACCTCATTGACTACTTATGAATATAAGTTAAACAAAGTAGATGAAAGTATCTGGCACATAGTAGGGTTTTTGCAGCAGTTTCTCTCTCCCTTTTTCCCCAGTGTGGATTCTGAGCTGCTAGAGACTGCTTCTTCGTTTTCCATTGTGTGGTGTCAGGACACTGAAAGAAGGATAAATTGGGACGGATGGGAGAAGGCAGCTGTGGCCCAGTCTGTGCCAAGTACAGGTAGGCAAATTTCAAAAGCAGCCTCAGCCCCAGGGAAGGCTTCCCTGAGCCTTTCCCTTCAAGGGCTGCTTTGATCATTCGGCTTGTGACCAGCTGGTTTTCTCGTCAGTCTCCCCTCTCACCCCCACCCACCTTCCGCAGATGTAGATTCCCCTCAGATCAGGTGCTGGGGATGACTCACCTCTAGGTCCCCAAGCCCCCCTCAGTGCTTGGCACAGAGCAGGCTCACCAGACGGAGTAGTGGAAAAGGCTAGTCTCTTCAGTTGTCACTGAAGGTCCCTTAAACAACAGTTTTACTTGCTGCCGAGAGGGTGCCAAGCTCTCGGCAAGAGAGAGCAGGCGCTGGTAGCCCAGGCAAGGAGAAGGGATGAGGTTGTGAGAGGCAGGGATAGACAGAGCTGGATGAGGGACAAGCTACTTTGTGATCTGCCCTTGGGCATTCATTCATTCAACACAATGAACAAATATTAAGTGCCTAGTGTTCGCCAGGCTCTCTGCACGTTCTGGCTTGTGATACTGCAGGGTATTGGTCAAGAGTGATGTGGATCTGGCTCTATGCGTTCTCGGGCAAGTTGCTTAACGTCTCTGAGCCTCAGTGATAGCATCAGCAGTAAGGTCAATGTTTCACAAGGTTGTTCTGAGAATAATAGCAGTTTATTTATGTAAATTGCTTGACACAGTTCCTGCTAGATTACTGTTTACAGATATAATTGTTAAAGATAATAATAATCCTGACTCAGTCCTGTGTGGGTAGAGCCAGGGCCCCAACAAGCCTTGGAGTCCAGGCCAGCGATCCAGTTCCTTCATCTGAGAGCTGAAAAAACTGGGACCAGAGAAGACAGAGGAGGAACAGGAACAGATCCCTGGCCAGGGGCTTTCAGGGCACTCTTTCCATCTGAGCTGTTGTTTTTCCCTAAGCTTAGAGCCTGCAGAGCAGGCATGCATGCCGATTCGCCAAGGACTCCTCTGGGGAAAGTGGTATGTAAAGCTGGGGCGCAGCTTGCACATAACAGTGCAATAAAGGCAACTTCCGGGATTCACAGCTGAGGATGTACTTAAGATGCAATCCACTGCTGGGCCTGCGATATTCTGCTCTGAGCACCTCCTCTCTCTGGCTGTCCCTTCTGCTGAATTACAGCCTGGCCCAGGAGAGTTTATTACTTCAGCCCCAGAACATTCTCTTACTGGAGTCTGAGGCAATAATAATGATACAAGTGTATTTGTAAGATTTTCCAGATTCCATCGTGCTGTCATATCCTTAATTTCATCTGACCTCCACAACATTTTTTAACAGATGGAGAAACTGAGGCACAAGGAGTTAAGTAACTTACCTGAGGTCCTGGTACCAGGCAAGGTATTTTCACAAACTCTAGCGTTTATTCAATGACTTAAAATAAAAGCGGATACTCAATAGGTGCCTCATGGAAGCCAGTCTCCATTCGAAATGCTCTACCAACATTAAGTCCCGGTAACCCTCACAAGCACCCTCTGTGGCAGAAACTTACTATTCTTTCTCAGATGACAGAGGACAAGTAACTGACCCAAGGATACACAGCTCTAGCAGGTGGCAGAGCTAGGGTTCAAATCCAGATAGGTGGGCTCCATAATCCCCATTCTTAATCTCTACGTCAGGGTTTCTCAGCCTCGTGCTACGGACATTTGGGGCCAGAAAATCCTCTGTTCTGGGGGCCTATTCTGTGCGATGTAGGATGTTCAGCAGCATCTCTAGGCTCTACACACTACACGCCAGTAGCTTCCCCACCACCACTACCACCATAGTGGTGACAACCAAAAATGCCTCCAAACATTGCCAAATGTCACTTGGGAGATAAAATCGCCTCTGGCTGAAAACTACTGCTCTGTTATGCTATTCTAAAATGATAATATGTACAGTTTTTTTTTTTTAATATAGCAACCTCTGATTTCAGACAAAATATGTTCTGTAGACCTCTTTCCAAAATGAATCAACATTCAGATTCAAACAACCTTAACTGCTCACCTCCTATGCCCAGGCAATTTATAGACCATTTAAAAAATGAATTGATGCTTAGGAAAATCAAGCAACCTGCCCAGAATAACAAAGCTGGTATGTCGCAGAACAAGAACACGAACATCAGTCTCAAGGTCCACATGACAAACTTTTCTGGTAGTATTCATTCTAAAGTGACATATTCTGTATCTTCTCAATTCTAAGATACATTTTCTCCCCACAATTTAATAGTTTGGAAATGAGATGCAACTAAAACCAATATTTGTTTACATAGAAAATTTTTTATTCTCCCCAAAGCTGCTATTTAATTAAAATTGTGTCTCATAACTAATAGCCTCTTAGAATTGAGAATTGAGGGCAGGAGCTGTGAATGTGGGAGATGCTGATGGAGTCAGATGGGAAGGAAAGACAGAGCAGTAGCCCTTCCTGTACTGGGATGTTGCCTGGTCCTCTACGCCAGCTGTTCCACCAAAACCCTGCCTCCTTCCCTGCTGACCCCTATCCAGCCTTTGTAACCTAGCTCATACCACACTCCTCCGAGAAGTCTTTCCAGGTCCTTTGGCATGAAGCTCACCCTTTCTAATTTCATCTACAGACTTTTTTTCTTTCAGAGCATTTCAGGGACATGATGGAACATATAGCTGACTAAACACTTTCTCCTTAATCATGGGTGATACTAGCATCCTTGCTTTACAGATGAGAAGACTGAGGCCCAGAGAGGGGCAGCAACTTGCCTAGCCTCTCTCTCAAGGGCAGGGAAGAGAAGTGAGTCTCCAGGTCCTTCATATCAGTACTCAAGCTTGTTCTGGGATAGTTAACCATAACCAGCTGGTTAGCAGTCAGGTTAGCAGAGACTTTCCCTTGGAGAAAGCATTATTCCATGCTGCAGTGAGGTTTGACCACGACTGTACAATAAACGCCGTGGTATCTGTGCTCAGAGTGGTGAAGTGGTTTGCCTAAGGCCCCACAACTCCCAAGTAGCAGCCTTCAGACTGGGTCTCCTCACACCAAACCTCTGCTCTTTCCCCTGTTCCTTACTGCTGGCTTGTCCAACCTTCTCTCACTCCGATGCTTCCAGCTCCTGGGCAGGCCTGCATCCACTCTCACAAGCAGGAAAAGGACAGCAGCTCTTCCAGGCCTCCCTCCGAGAACGAGCACCCACATCCCTGCTCTCATGATGTCACAGGGGTTGTGGTCTGGCCCCTCCAGCATTGCCCACCAATGATCTAACTCTTCTACAGCTGGATTCGAATCCTGCATCCAGCACAGTGACGAGCACAGGACCCTGCCCAAGCCCCAGACTCCAAACCAGAGAGCAACAGGGCTGCAGGAGGTGCCCGTGATGGTGCATTTTCACAAGTCAGTTGGGGACGACCCTGCCAACCCTACAGGCTGTTATGAAGACTGAAATGACGATGCCTGTGAAGACCCTTTATGCACTGTCAAGTGCTGTGGCAGGGCTGGGGCTGGCTGTGCAGTGTATGCAAGGACACAGGCTCTGGCTTTAGACAGACGTGGACTGCGTGACGGCGGGCAAATAATTTCTTTGAAATTCAGTTCTCTCATGGGGATAATATATCAACCTCATCAAAATATGAGTCTTAAATGAGAATATACGCATAAAGCATCTCACACAGTGCCTGGCATACAGGAGGCACTCAATAAATATTCAATTCCTCCCTAAGTATAAGCAGCATTACATGAAGCACAGCAGAAATCAATACTTCAATTCTATTATTTAAGCACACTGACAAATCTCATGCTGTGGGTAGCGACGCTAACCTCAAATGAGCACTGAGATTACCAATGACTTTAAAGCACCAGCAACCACCTTTGTGTTTAGTCATCTATCTTCCAGGGGGACTGCAAAGCTGGAAAAGGAACTGCAGTCCAGAGGAAAACGCCACTATGTAATGGAGGTAAATTAACCATGTACATCTCCCTCTCCACACTGTTTCAGGTCTGCTCCGCTTCCCTATAAAAAGGCTGGAGCTGAGACACAAGAAGGTTCTAAAGAGGGCAATGAAAATTATATGGGCTGTGGTTTGAGAAGGGAAGGAAGAGAAGAAAAAAACAAGGCAGAAATTACTTGACATAGAAAGGAAGGGGTAAGACAGGTGATAAATAGAAGGGTATTATATGGCAGGGGAGGGTGGTGAGTCACATGCCAAGGTTGTTATTGTGGCAGGGCCTGGGGGGACCAAAGGGAACATGTCTCAAGACCTGGAACACTTTGGAAGAAAGATCATACAAATCACAGACATTACTAATTATGATTAACAGTGACCAATGTGGGGTTTGCTTTTTTAGTTCAACCATGTTCTCTCATTTTCTAAACATGCCCAGAAGCTGCAGGCCAGACTTCACCACACACCTCACCTTTGAAAGGCTCTATTCCTATGGCCAGTTCACACAGACAAGGGGTTGAGGTTCAGCATTTCTTGGAAGATTCCCCTGACCAGAGGGTGATGGCCAACTCCTGAGTGGGAATTTCAAGGGTTTTCATGGATTGGCCCCTAACTACCTTTACATCTTTATCTCCAGTTGCTTTCCCCTTCCCTCAATCTTCCAGCCACTCTGAATTTCCCATTGGTCGTGGAACACATCATGTGTCCATTCATTCAACAAATATGGAGCACCAGCTACCTGCCAACACTATTAAAGGCAATGGGATACAACCACAGCAAACATTACAAGGTCCTGGCCCTTGTAGAACTTATATACTAGTGCAGGAAGTCAACTTATTTTTAGAAAAGATAAGCTAGTTTCAAAAGCATCATCAGAGAAAGCTGCTCTTTGGAGATAATGTTTAAGCAAAGATCTGAATGATGTGAAAAATGAGCTAGGAACTAATTGGGCTAACAGCTGTCATGGCACAGCAAGTGTAAAGGTCGTGAACAAGCTTCTCTGAATGTGCCTGGTGAGTGGGAGAAACAAAAAAGACCGTAGTAGCTGGGCAGAGTGAACAGGAATCAGACTAGGAGATGTGGCCAGGGGTAGGCATGGACTAGATTGCGTAGGGCCTTAGGGTCATGGTCGGAGTTTGGATTCTGGCCTAAGACCACTGGAAGGGTCTGAGAAAAGGAGGTTCATGATAACTCTGCCTGTTACATGGAAAACAGACTTGGAGAAAAAGACAAAGTGAGAGGTGATAGTGGTTTGAACTGAGGTGGTAACAGCAGAGGTGGTGAGAAGCAACTGGGCACAGGTGATGGGGATGCACTGGCGACAGACACTTGAGCTGGGCCTTGAAGAATCAGCAGCCTAACAACTTGCCATCAGGGCCAATGACTTATCTTTGTAGCCCAAACACTTGGAATAATGCTTGGCATGATGTGTGTTAAATGGAACTGGAAAAGTGGCAACAAATCTTTTGGAAGAAAAATATTTTCATGTAACTAATCTTGAGTTTTCCATTTCAGAATGCTATACAATCCTTCTGAAAATGAGAAAAATAAATACATTGTAGAAAATAAGGAAAAGTTTTAATCCCCCATACTCCCACCACCTACCTAGAGACGAACATTAGTATTTTGGTGTACTTCCTCCCACCCCAGTCTTTTCACACAGATTTTTCTTTAAAGGTGAGGATTTCCACTCTGAGGAGCAGCCTGCTCTACCAGCGATAGCTGGCCGGGTTGACTGCCACTCCACAGCTGCATGGCCTTTTACAAGTCACTTTCAGATCCATAAAATGAGGATAGTAACACCTACCGCCTCAGGTTACTGTGAGCCTAAATAAAATGATTCATACAAAGTACCTAATATGATGCTTGGAGCATAGTAAGTGCTCAGTACATAGTAGCTGCTATTAATAAAAGGAAGTCCAAATCCCACAAGGCACAATTATAAGGAAAGCTTTCAACATCTCATTTTTTAGGAAAAAGGCTTTGAAAACCCACACTGTAACCACATGTATCCTTCCAAAGAAAAATAATCATACCAAGAATAGGAATTTGCCAAATAAGATGTAGCAATATCAAATATTTTTAAAACCAAAATTTTACGGTATGCAAAACAGCAGTGTGCCAAGAACTAACCCCAGACCCTGGCCTGTTTAATAAACCTCTCTCCTATAAAGCTGACATACTTATGGGATTACTGTTTACATTAATAAGTTTGAAGGGTGGACACTGCTCACCTGCCAAGAAATGATTCTTTCAGGCTTTCCATCTTCAGTTTCGTCTGTGTGGTATGACAGAGCACAGCACTGTTGGGACACTTTGGTTCTCCCCTGGCCTCTGCCACCACCGAGTGGTGTGATCCTGAGCAAGCTGTCCTGTCTAATCCTCTGTAAAATGAAGCGTCATCTGTGTAACTCTACTGCTCTAAACTCTACCATGCAGATTTTAATTTAATATGTATAATACTGGTTTAAGGAAGAAATATCACAACTCAATCGGGTATCTTGAAAGCCTTAAATAGCAGGTGATGACTGGAGACAAGAGCGTGTCTCACACTTTTCTAGGTCTAGCTAGGGCATCACCTCCTCTAGTCACTCAGGGCCCTCCCTTCACACCGTGGGTTTTCTGCCAGCTAGGGTGACCATACGTCCTGGTTTGTTCCAGACAGTCCTGCTTTATCTGTTGTTCTGGCATAACTAATAATCGTACCCTTACACTATCAAAAGTGTCCCAGTTGGGATGATCAGTGATAGGATTACCCTACCCTTAGCCCTGCTCCTGGCAGCTCCTGGCTTGCATGTCTGGCTCCCCCATGTGACTGAGCTCACTGAGGGTACGGGCTCAGTCTTACCTTTGCATCCATGGCATGGGATTCATCTCATTCATCTTTGTATCCATGACCCTAGCCTCATGCCTGAGGCTAAATTTAGATTAAGCACCACAGGCATTCAATACAATATTTGAAATAAGAATGAAAAGCAAATATGAGACAAGGAATTAGATTTGCAAATCTTTACATCACGTTAGAATCATGGTTCCACCTTTCACTAGCTGTGTGGCCTTCTAATCGTTAGGTTTTCACCTGAAAAACATACGGACAATATTACCTTTTTCATAGGGTGAAAAAGTTTAAATGAGATAATTCAGGTAAAGTGCTTGAGCACAGCACTGGAATACAGCGAGCACTCTTCCCTAGCAGCAGCTGCTACCAGACAATGATGAACACTCCTCCTGCTGCCGCAACTCTGCTCTAAGAAATGTAAACCAACACCTAACAAGCATCCAGTAGGCACTCAATAAGTGTGCACTAAACGAATACTTAGTCTTATGCTAGACCAAGCTGGCAGCAGACCAGATTCTTGGATTACAAAATGCATTAATCAAAGTTATAATTTAGTGGGACTTCCCTGGCGGTCCAGTGGTCAAGACTCCGTGCTTTCACTGCAGGGGGCACGGGTTTATTCCCTGGTAGGGGAACTAAGATCCCACATGCTGCGGCCAAAAATAAAAAGAAAAAAATTACAATTTATAAGTCAAAAGGTTTGACTCTTCTAAGTCCAGTTTAAGTAATAACAAAAGAAAACCGCACCTCATATCCACAAGAACAGAACATACAACACAGCAGCACTACCTGGCCATATCCTAGACATGTTAATTAACAGCATTTAAACTTCATCCTTGTTATAACTATGACCTCTTTTAAAAGTTATTTTTCTACAAGCATGCCAACTTGGATATTTTGGTCCATCTCTTCTCTTTTTGAACTGTCAGCCTCTCAAGTTTTATGTGATTAATGTATATAGAGAAAATTAGAAAAGGCTTCAGATTGAGTCAACAGTAGTTTTCTTTATCCCTCAATTACAATATCCTCTTTGCAGTGTATCCTTCTTGAACATTTGGAATGAATTAAGACTTTAAACTTCCAGATGTTTAAACTACTACTGTAAATTCAAACTCATTAAAAAGGGCAGATTTACTACCTCTACTTAATTTTGAAGTCTGTTGTTCACCCTGTCCGAATAATTTATGAAACCAAATACAGTGGCAGGTAGTGTATTCTATTTATATAGTATTCACGGTGAGAAATAAGGGGCATTTTAAAAGGTCTGGAAATTAACTGCCATTTTAGCCAACCTATAGATCACACTTGTTTCTAAGCTAGTAATTGTTTCCTGAAACTGATCTAGTAGAGATTTTTATGCTAATCTGTACTAAAAATTACTTTGCTTTTTCTGGCCACAAAAAGCTGGCTACAGAGGAACATTTGATTACAGCAAGAAGACAGCTGCAGCCACTCTAGTGAAGTAAATGGACCTGGATCTACAGCCCTTTGTGGTAGTGTCTTGGCAGCCAAACAAAGGTGGCAGCATTTCTACACCTAGTTTGCAAAGTCTCGGAAGTTTCAGGCTTGTTTTTTTGTTTTGCAAGGAACCCACGTTGACTATAATGAGCACATTTTAGAGATGCTGTGCTGAAAGTTGGCAATGGATAAAGCAAGAACATAAAAGAAGCCTATTCCTAAAGCAAATATTTCTCTTACAAACCTTAAGAATGAAGTGGCTTTCATAATCAGTTTTAAGATTGAAGGATTGGATTGAAGTACCTGGCTCTGGCACTTAATAGCTATAATTCAGGGCAATTCATTTACCTCTGTGAGCTTGACTTCTCAACTGAAAAATGGGGATAATTCTTGCCTGAATTTTTCTTAGAACTTGAATGATACAATCAAGGTGCTTTGTAAGCTCTAGAGTATCGTATAAATATTAATAAACACTGCAAGTACAATTTTCCTGTTTTATGAATTACTCACTTTAAATAGCATTTAAAAAGTGGCTGTCCCTAATATGAAACAAAAACCAGATCCAACGAAGTTACTGCAGAGGAAATGGCCACAAGAGGAGTGGGCAGTGGGGGGGTCTCTTTCAACTCAATCAACTACTATTTACTTCAAGGGGCCATTGTTAAGAATTAAATAAAAATTACATAAAATTATTAATAACGCATTTGTTCTCATCAATTTACAGGTAACAAATTCTATGTTAGGCTTCAGCTTTTTTTCCCCCAAAATGAGAGTGGATATGTCAAAAGCAAAAATTCCTCCAATTATATATATTAAATCTTGAATGTATTTCCTAGTATCTTTTGAAAACTGTTTAGATATGATACAGAAAATTTTTAATATTTATTTGGCTGTGCCGAGTCTTAGTTGCTGCACGCGGGGTCTTCATTGCCATGTGTGAGATCTTTAGTTGCAGCATGTGGAATCTAACTGCCCGACCAGGGATCAAACCTGGGCCCCCTGCATTGGAAGTGCAGACTCTTAACCACTGGACCACCAGGGAAGTCCCCAGAATTTTTTTTTAAATCGCACAAGGCTTTTATAGATACCCTAATGTGTTATTTTCTTTTCATTTCAATAATCTGATCCACTTAACTGTAAGGTATGTGTGTTTGTGTGTGTGTGGTTATAAATAAGTACAACTGTAGTCCTATGGGCCAACCCTAGGCTGTAAGCTCTGTAAGAAAGTGCATGTTATTGCCAGCACTTAACCCAGGAAGAAGCCTGGCACACAGTAAGCATTCAACTAATATTTGAGGAACAAACAGTCACTACATCAACCTCTTTCTGACTATCTAACTTGCAAAAACGATAATCTCTGTTTCATCTATGGGGAGACTACCATTGACTCAATCTATCTTCAAAGGCCAGAGTTTGTGAAGATGCTTCTTAACAAATTAGGGTTTTCAAGCTTTCAATAAATTCGCAAATTAACTTTGAGAACATACAGAGATTATAAAAACAAGTGGTGGGCACCTTTAAAGCTTAACCAATGCTTGCAGCATGAATGTTTTGGATAAATTAGTATAGTAGACTGAAAACAGGGCCCTATTTTATAGCTCTGCCCATCAAGACAAGGTGTCTATTATCCTTACCCCTTCTGGGCCAGCCTCATGACTTGCTTTGACCAAAAGATGTGGTGAAAGTGACGTTCTGTGAGTTCTTGAGCCCAGGCTTTGAAGCTATTGCCTTTGCCTTCTTGGTACTCTGAGACCACCGTGCCATAAGCCCAAGATGAAAGACCACATGACAGGCCCAGCTGTCCCATCTAGGCCCCCAGCCAATCTACCAGCTGAATGCAGAGTCCAGATGAGACCAGCAAAAGAACCACTCAACTAAACCACAAAACTGTAAACTTTTTTTCTAAGCCACTAGGTTTTGAGGCACCAATTAAGTAGTAATAGATAATTGATAATAAATTACCTTAACCCTCATAGCACAAGCTTAAGTGTGGTTTTATAGTTGAGGAAATATACCCAGATTATATAATCTGCCAAGGTCACACCACTATTAAGTGTCCTAAGAACTGTATGCAGCGATTAAAAGGCCAGCTCTGTGTCTCTTTTTCGGTCATCCTGCCATCATGAACCCATCAGTTCTTTCTGTCAAGGACAGAGGCACCTCTTAGAGCTCTGGATATAAGATAAACTCTGTTATCTTTTTTACAGCCTGCATGGGAAATGTGTCCTGATTTGACACATCTGCCAGGTTTGTCCACAACAGGGAAATGCACTGCTATCAGTAAGACCCAGCACTCCGCAAATATACCCCCATCCTGTTTTCTGAAACTCAAATAACACTAACTTATCCCAACATAAAATAATGCAATGACATCTTTGCAATATTCATTCATTTACATTTTAGCCAGCAACAATTACGCAAACACTAACAATTTATATCAGGGGTCATACAGCATATAATACTTAAAACGTTAGATGAATCTTACATTTAATAATTTCACAATTAAAATGGCTTTTTTTAATTCCCCCAAGTAGTAAACCATACACCAAAAGAAAAAAAAAAAGACCTGATCTTCAATTGTGAAGGTGAGAAATATTTTTGAAAAGAGAATTTACCACAAGAATCTGTTTTGTCCCCATCAAAAACAATGTACCTGAACTTTAAACAAAATTCACATTTTATTTAGGTTGAAATAAACTATACAAAATTGATTTTCTTCACCAAAAATAACAGCAATATTTTCTATATTATTCCTAGATAAACCACAAAACACTTATTTTTGTAGGTTTTCTAGGTTTTGTTTGTAAATCAAGATGAGGCAGTAGATATAGTCATGGAAAAAGACAGAAGAAAACAGACAAATCAGTTGTCAGTATCCATGGTCTCTGATCCTGTCTTGACCATGAAACAGAAGTGTTCAACATATACCTGTCAAAAAGCTTATGAAGATGTAGGCTCAATAAAGGAATGTAAACAGCAACAATCAGATGTGGAACAACAATGGCAGGCTCTTCCATTCAAACCTTAACTATAACTTGTTCCTTCAACTTCATTTGATAAAGGCAAAATCTACACTGAAATCCCTGTTTGGTGAGCTCACACGTTTCTCTTACAGTCTGATCATTTTAACGGTCCCTTGCAGATTTTTAACAGCATACTTAAAACTCCTACTATTCAAAGGTCAGTCATGAGCTTCACTGTAATGTTTTATAAAATGTATTCCTATCTCCCATACCTCCTCAAAATTTATTTCTTCAAAGAAATGATACCTAAGTACCTGACAACTGGATCCACAGTGACAAATGTTATATCTAAAATGACTTAACTAATACAATTTCAAAGTGCCATTAGCAGAGATCACACAGAGTGTAACATGGTACTTTCAATGCTATCTTCTGGAAGAACAGTTAGGTCTCCAAAGCATGGGCCTTCAAACGGGCCATTTAAACAGGCAGATTATCAATGACTAATGTACTCAAAGGGAGGCCTACAGGTCAAGATATTCAGTGATTAAGTGGCCTACGTACACCTTACAACTTTTCTGTAAGATATTTTCAAATTTCTTACAGATTTTTTCAAATATCAAATATAAGAGAAAGCCTATGTTAAAAGTCTCTTAGGTATTTTCAATGGTTTCTGAATTATCTGTAGGAAGTTCTGACTTACTTGTATAGAGTTTGATATATGTATCCACCATTAAATCCAAATCGTGTTTTATATCAAAATTTATGTTAAGCAAAGCCAAGTTACTTGACCTTTGGTCTGTCAAAGTGTTCCTCAGGTATGCTTTGAGACGCTTTCGTCCATTTTCATAGCGTTCATTCTCAACCTTCATCACAGGAAGAATACACAGGACCTTCAGCAATGCATAAACATTAGGAAAAAACTTGATGTCTGGCAGATGAAGGGCTTCATAAATAGTGGATGGAAGTTCTATATCTTTCCCTCTGTGTTTCCACTTGATTCTCCAACAATGCAGCTCAGCAGAGAGTGTGTCAGGATTAGGTAAATCACTTCTGTACATGTCAGCATGATGCTCCTCTGATGTATTGAATTTAAGCTGTCCCATGACTGAGGGTACGAGAGATAAGCATTTAAGAGCTTTGAGGTGTTGTTCTGAGAATATATCTTTCAGTTCCTGAATAATGTGTTCCACTGTTGGAACACTTAGAGTTTCTTTATAGTAACTCTCAGAGGTTAGCTGAGATTCCAGGTTACTGTGCTGAGCTCTGCGAAATTTCCCTGGGAGTTTCATCTGAATATCAAGTTTGGCTGCCAAATTTGTGGCTTCCTCAAACCAAAATTCATGATAAACTTCGATATTTTCCATCACTTCATTTAGTGAATGCAGCACTGCAGTCAAACTACTGGCTGCAAAGAAGACATCAGAAGTTTGCCCCTGAAGATTTTTCCCAAAGGCTCTTGTAAAAGATAGAACATTTTTAAGAACAACAATGGTAACGATGAAATCAAAATCTGTTACTGCACTACAGAGTACAAATGCTCGGCCAGCTATACAGTTATTCCATCTAACATTTGTGTCACTATTTATACCATCTAAACATAAAACAAGTGCTTGTAGGAGGTCCACTAAGATTTCAAAAGCATCATGCCTGCCTGTCCACTGAGAATGGCAAATTTCCTTCAGTTCTTTGCCCCTTTCTTCATTGTTCTGAAATAGGACAGAAATTACATTGTTAAGCTCTAAAAGCAGTTGTGGTGATCGATGGAAAAAAGAACAAACTTCCTCAATTGTTCCTAACGCGACAGATACTCCCATAACAGGCACTGATTTTGCCAACCACATATTTAAGGCACAGGAAGAGCAGAGTGTGTAGATAGCTTGGGGATATTTCTCTAAAAGTCTAGAAGCAACAACTTTCATTTTGGAAGAAAATCCACTGGACACAATGTAAGCCTGGCCACGACAGTACTCCATGTTTAATCCCCACTTCTCAGTTATCGTAGTGTGAAATTTCACAGCCAAAATTTCTGCATCAGCTTCATAAGGCAGGAAGCCCACAAATTCCTCTCTCAGGTTGTGAGCTTCGTCAACAAACCTCACCAACACAGGCAGGTGCTCTTCCCCTGCTATGTCCACCACGTCGTCAGTGACGATGGAAAAGAAGTGAGAGTCTCTCACTTCCCTGAGGGTTTCTTCCCGAATGCAGCTCTCACAGATCTCTAGCATCTGTTTCTGCTGTGTTTTTGAACAGAACAATGTGTTAACTGCTGTTGTCTCAAAGCGCTTTCTCAGAACCTCTTCACCAGAATTGATCCGGCACTCCAGCAGTGCTTGAAAGTTATCAGGAGTAAAGAGACCTTCTGGGATTTCATCAGCTTCATGTCCATCCAGAGGTATGTTCTGTTTTCCCATAAGAATCAAAATTTCAAATAAAGATTTTAAGTATTCTTTGTTTTCCTTCTCTTCAAGGGTTAAAGGTAAAATGTCTTCATCCTGCTCTTCACCCCCTTCTTCTGCACTGGGGTTCTGAGCATTGCTGTTGTTTATTTCCTTATGTTTTGGTTCCTGTTCAGAAGTTTCATCAACTGGAAAACAAAGAATTAATTTTATAAACAGGCTCATAAGGAATCATACAAACAAAAAAATTACATTTTTGATTGGTTAAATATTTAAAACCCACAAATTCATTCATTCAACACTCATTGGGTACCTACTGGACCACAGACTAGGATACACAGGTTAAGATACACTCTAGTGGAGGAGACAAACACTGTGAATGGATATATTTTAATCCTGTATGTCAATGCTATCATGAGAGGAACAATTTCTTATAAACTTAATAAGGCACATCATATATACAGAGTAATAAAAGATAGTCCACGTCCTCACAAAAAGGAAGGGGAAGAGAACTAATATGTACTGAGGCACTGCGTTGGCATTTTATACGTAGCACACTGCTCCCTGTACAGGCACGTGGTATCAACCCCATTTGACAAATGAGGACAATAAATAATTGTCCAAGGTCACAGATGGAGGTGAAATTCAAATCCAAGCTTCTCTAGCTCCAAGGTACCTGCTGACATTGTTTCTATCAAACCATTAATCTACGCTTTTCTATGGGAGATGAGACAATACAATATAAAGCATATTCATGCAATTTTTAGGGCTATATTAGAATATTAGAAATCTTAGCCTAATCTCTTCATATTTGGATGGGAAAACTGCGGCCCTGAGGTTAATAAGGCTCCTGACCATAGTCATACACACAACCCTGAAAGTCCTGACCCCTGTGGTCCCTTTAGGTTTATTTTTTAACCATCACGGGTTATTAGACACTCCAACAACAAAATGTGTGTAGTTTCCCAAATCTGGCATCCTGTTTCAAGGCACTGCACAGACTATCTTTCCCTCCTTTCTTTGCCTGAGTCCATGTCTCATCATTTATAAAGGGGGAAAATAATAGTACTTTCCTCAGGGCTACTATGAGAATTACATGAATTAATATAAGTAAAGCACTTATAATAATGACTTGGCACACAGTAAGCACTCAATAAAAAAAGTTATGTTAATAATAATAGTAGTAGGAGGAGGAGATAGGAAAGGAAGAGTAATGGTAATAACTGACAAGAACAGAAAAACCTTCCAGTCCTCATTCTTTAGTGACACAGCTCAGGCATCAGTACCTGGAGAACAGCTATTGTGACTCCTACTCTCTGTGAGCCCAAGTGTCTCAACAGCATTTATTCCTTAAATATCTACCAAGAACTTAGTATGCACTACACATTGGGTGGACAGAGATTCTGCTCCTTTCTTTCCCTACACTAGGACACTCTGCCTGTGTGCCTGCCATCCTTATCACACTGGGAGCACCTAGTGGAGAGAGAGAAGGCCAAGTGCATGCCATAGTGGCACTCAATAAAGACAAACTAAGACTTTATCTCACAGACAATTCAGACCACAGGACAATGCCTATCACACTCTTACATCATTCTCACAGCAGGTTTTTGGACATAAAACATATTTATTTGTCCTTACCAGGTCAAGGCCTTTTAAAAAGGCATTCAGAAGTTGAGTCATTAACACTATCACTTACTTTTTTTCTGTTTCAGTGTCCTGATTTCATCTTCACTCTAAATGACAAGAAAAAAATATCTTTGAGAAAACTGAACTCTAGTATTATCACCACAGACTCACAAGTAAAAAGTATATTATGAGTCAAATTTAATTCTTTTTTTTTTTTTTTTGGCATGCGGGATCTTAGTTCCCTAACCAGGGATCAAACCCGTGCCCCCTGCAGTGGAAGCGCGGGGTCTTAACCACTGGACCAACAGGGAAGTCCCAAATTTAGCTCTTTTAAGAGCATGAATTCTTCATAAAGAATACATTCTTCAAACAGACAGATGACAGGAAAACTGGAACAATAATTTGTTAATGACTCCAAGTTTATAATAAAATACTAGAGGGTAAAGAATACATCATTTAACTTACTTTTATACCTATATCATCATAATTTGGGGTTACAAGTGTGTATTGGCTAATATTAATAAAAGGCATGAAAGTATATGATGGCATTTGAGGTCAAATCCAAGGGGCCATAAACCATGCCCCCCGCCCAATCTAACCCCTGGGATTGCCATGTAAAAGGGAGTTGCTGGATCCCAGAACCTAATACAAAAGCTATGAGAAACCTCTGGGAAGCAGAAAGTGACAGTGTCAATATGGAAGAGAAATGGATACATATAGCATAGAGAGCCAAGTGACATATACAGGGTTAGACTGAGGAAGAACTTTTCAATTATGTCCTTTTCTCTCCCTCTAACCCACTAGAATTCTTAGATCATAACCCATTCCATTACTATTGTGGGGCATGAAAGCAGCAGTACCAGTGACAGCTGGAGACGTCAAGGTGCCTGCTGGGTAGCACGGGACATGATATTGATAACAAGAATGTCAGCAGGTTAGCCAATCTGGAATATTCCCTCCTTATCCTATGGGCTGTGGAGTTACAAGGATGGCACTTCTGGAAGAGTGTGCCTGCTGTAAGATATCTGAGGTTCCTTGAGGGGCAGAGCAGGGAAATGGTAGCTACAGGATGGGAAGTCGTTGAGCTCTTCACCCCTGGTTCATATGACTAAGAAAAAAGCTGAGGTGGAAGACTGTTGTGTAGTGTCAGCATTCAACTATAAGAAATCCCAGAAAAAAACAAATAAATAGATGAGAAGAAATGCATGAAGAAATAAAAACTGAAGATTTCTCAGAACTTTAAGATGTACATCTGGATAAGAAAAAAACCTGCCATCTAGATACAGTTTAGTGAAATTTGAAATATCAAATATAAAGAAAAATGCTGAAGGCTGTGAAGGAGAAAAACGCAATCACCTAAAAAGGAACAAGAATCAGGCTGGCATCAGATTTCAATACCAATGATGGATGCAAAAAAACTAGAAAGAATATCACATAGACTATACATACCCTCTATGTATCAGTTAACAACATTTGGGGGAAAAAAGTTTTAAAAAATAAACCCATGTCTAGAAACTAAGAACAAAAATAATCTTATACTAAAGAAATAGGGGAAATTACAAAATACAGATGAACAATAAAAGCACTACATGTCTAAAATTGTAGGATATAGCTAAAATATATTTAGACATTTATAGCTTTGAATATACATAAATGAGTTAAACATTCAAGAAGCTAAAAAAGAGCCAAAAAGTAAATCCTTCAAATCAAGAAGAAACCAATAAAACAGCTCATAAGTAAGGCAATCAGTGATAAAACTCACTACTGTTTCTTCAAAAAGACTACTAAAGTAATTTTAGGAGCAGAGAAAGGCAAGCATCCTAAAATCCTAGATGAAGTTCATAAACTTTTGGAAACATATAGAACACAAGAAGAAAGAGAAACTACTAATAAACAAACAGAAATGGTAATCAAAATATTCCCTCATCCACCCAAAGCGCTAATGGTTTTACCAAAGTTCAACCTAACTTTCAAGAGCAGACAATAGCTACCTTATACAAGTTTTTCTGGAAAAATTAGGAGAGGGAAAAAAGAAAAGCTATCTAAATTATTTTATGAGGCTAACAGAACCTTGATATCATAACTGGATAAAAGGAATACATGAAAAGAAATTATAGGCCAACACTTATAAATGCAAAACCGTAGATAAAATACTGACCAACTGAATCAAACAGTGTATGAAAATGAAGGGAGATATACTGCAATCAATTAGGGTTCATCATAGGAATGCAAAGATGGTTCAACAACAGAAAATCCATCAATGTTATTCACAGCATTAAAGAACAAAAAAAATGAGAACTCAACAGATGCAATGAAAGTATTGATAAGTTCAACAAGTTATGATAAAAACTGTGAATGTGAGGACTAGAAGGAAATGAAGGGAATTTCTTTAACTTGATAAAAATTATCTAACAATACCAACAAAACTATCATACTTAATGGAATAAGGCAAGTGTACCAGCAGTGACATTACTGGGACTACTCAATACAGTACTAGAGGTGATCTTGACTAAACAATAAGACAGGCTACAGAAAAAATTAAAATTGGAAGAACTGAAAGAAGAGGCAAATTTGTCCTTATTTGTAGATGATACAATCAACTACATAGAAAACTCAGTAGACTATTAGAATTAATAAAAAGGGATCTTCAAAATTGGTGGAAACAATCTCTCAACCAGAAATACATTATCTATATCAACAAAAACCATAAGGTATTTAGGAAGTAATTAATCTAAGGTAATTGGGAGATTGGGATTGACATATATACACTACTATGTATAAAACAGATAACTAATAAGAACCTGCTGTATAAAAATTAAATTAAATTAAAAAAAATTAATCTAAGGAAGGATGTACACGTTCTCTTCTAAAGAACTGCAACAGGGCTTCCCTGGTGGCACAGTGGTTGAGGGTCCACCTGCCGATGCAGGGGACACGGGTTCATGCCCCGGTCCAGAAGGATCCCACATGCCGCGGAGCGGCTAGGCCCGTGAGCCATGGCTGCTGAGCCTGCACATCTAGAGCCTGTGCTCCGCAACGGGAGAGGCCACAACAGTGAGAGGCCCAAGTACCGCAAAAAAAAAAAAAAGAACTGCAACAAAAACCCTGAATTTTTTTCAAATTTTTTACTTTTTGCACTCCTGAAAGTGTTTTAATAGTCTTTTCAAAGAACCAGTAGTTTTGTCAATGATTGCTACTACTTGATAGCTATTCTATTGGGTTTTTTTTTTTTCAGTTTATGGATAAGACTAATTAACATTGTAAAAATATTAATTCAAAGTACTTATAATGAAAATCTCAACAGAATTTCTAGAACATGACAAAAGGATTCTCAAATTCACATGGACAAATAAAGGTCTACAAATAGCTAAGACAATTTTGAAAAAGAAGAATTAAGAAATCATCCTTTTTGAAAATAAGATATAATATAAAGCGATGGTAATTTTAAAAAGTGTGGTATAGCTGTAAACAAACAAATCTTCCAGTGGAACATAACAGAGTTCCCAGAAACAGCCTTGCATATATGTAAACTTGGTATACGACAGAGGTGGCACCTTACACCAGACGGATTAACAGACCATGTTGGGAAAACTTGATCTCTATTAAGAGAAAAATAAAATTAGGTCTCTACTGGACACCACACATACAAATTTAAATGGATCACAGATCTAAATATGAAAGGTAAACAGAGAAGAAAATGAGGAAAATTGGACAGTTATATTAAAAAAGCGCATAGTCGGTGGACTGAAATGACATATTAAGTGCACTAGCATGGATACAAAAGGGAGGGGAGGAAAGGAAATGGTAATAATGGAAGAAGGAAAGAAAATAAACAAACAAGGGACTTCCTGGTGGCAATGATGACAGAAAGCAATGGTCTGAGGAGTCTGAGTAATTTAATTCTGTTCATTTGAGGTCAATAAAAAACAGACAGGTTTCAAGGTTATCAAAGGTTTGTAAAAACATGCAAAAAGATGCCACATACAGAGATTTAAAAGCTTTTTGTAAACCCTGTCAGTACTTAATAGTGATAGAATCCTTATTTCTAGTAAAACTACCCATGTCTTAACTTTCACTTATCCCTTTGTGCTTAATTCTGGATATATACCTCAGCCCCATTTTCTTTACTACAAAAGAAAAGGTGGGTTTTTTTTTTTTCTTCTTCCCTGGAAGAGAATGAGTTAGGAGCCTGTAATTAACAGCATACTTTGGCTCAAGTCAACGAGTATCAATTGGCTAAATTTGAAGAAGATTTTCCAACGTAAATACTAAAACAAACTAATCATCTTATGTCCACACTACTTCAACAATAACCATAGCATTAATTTCCCATAATGCTACCTCTGGAGTAGATAGTAACTTGGTCCCATTTTTACATGAATGCATCTATATTTGATTTCATAATATTATAGAGGATAGGAAATCTGGAAGCACACTGACATACCAATTCTTTTATTCGTTTTCTGTGTCTACTGTGTGGATTATTCAAATGGCTGGTAAGATCAAATATTGTTGGTATTGCATTATCTCGAAGAACTGTCCTATAAGGGCTCTGAAAAAGAAAAATGTGTTAATTCAGAGACTGTCCTTAAGAATGTATCACACATAAATAAAATTCTAGTGTTAATGATTTCCCCAGTACTCCTTCAACTCTAATTCTAAAGTGTAGAGACTTGTAGAATGGATGATGTCAGTCCAGATCCACTTATTATTTCTAACTATTTTTGCATTTGCCCTTCTGGCAATCTTTCTACTATAAATGAAGGAACTGAATTGATGGTAGGCATAAAAAATAAAATGTATTTGCACTTTACATATATTTTTCTGATTCAATCTCCCAGCTACTTTTCTGTTCTTCTATGAGCCCACAAAACACAGCAGGCACAAAAGTTTCTCAAATAATCTATCTGCCTGTATGTTTTATAATAATTCTTCCCTCCTTTACCTGCTGTTCACTCCACCTTTGCTACTATTATTGAGAAGCATCAAGGCACCATGAAATAATATTGGACTAGGACACAGGAGACTTAGGGGCTAGTCCAAATCCTACCAGTGACTCACTCTCAGACCCTGACTAAATTCTTTCCCTTTCTAGACTCAGTTTCCTCTTCTTAATAAAACTCAGGTACTGAATTAGATCAGTATTTCCCAAAATGAAGTTATTCATATACTAATGATCATAATGTTTGCCATTTCAGTTACACAACCATCTATACTTTTTCATAATCCACTCACTTTTTTAGTTAACATTATCTTAAGCAATAAAAACTATACAATAATGATTTGATGAGCTAGTTATACTTTTAACACATATTACAAAACTTCTAAAATAAAAATTGGTTCATGTGCCACCTGAAATCACTCATATACCACAAGTGATATACATAATCACACTTCTGCAAACACTGAACTAGGTATTTCTAAATTCCCTTCTAATTCTAATGTTCTTATCATTGAAGGATGACCATTCTCTATCTTAATTCCTCTTAACCTAATCCAACCTGGCTAGAAGTTAGATGCATACTTAGATGGTGACAGTCTTCCACAGCCAGACCAGAGGAGGTCAGGTAGGGATAAGAAGTTTATTAAGAGGTAGAGTAACAGATGAATAACTGCTACTACATTTCCCTAGCTAGTCCAAAGAAACAGTGCCTTTAATTTCTTCCCAAATTTGCACTGAAATTTATTCCCAAATTTGCACTGATAAAAACAAAATACACTTCAGTTTAAAAAGCTTTTGTAGGAGCAGTGATTGTCTCAAAGATGACTAATAGGGCTTCCCTGGTGGCGCAGTGGTTGAGAGTCCGCCTGCCGATGCAGGGGACACGGGTTCGTGCCCCGGTCCGGGCGGATCCCACGTGCCGCGGAGCGGCTGGGCTCGTGAGCCATGGCCGATGAGCCTGTGCGTCCGGAGCCTGTGCTCCACAACGGGAGAGGCCACAACAGTGAGAGGCCCGTGTACAGCAAAAAAAAAATACAAAAAAAAAAAAAAAGATGACTAATAAAGCGTATTCAAAGTATATGCCAAACAAAAATAACAATTCCTATGTTTTTGCACCCAAGGAAAGGTTAGGAAAATATGATGGAAAAATATATAATTAAAGGGAACACACTATCTTAGGTTTCATCTGAAGAGTTGTTAAACACATTTGGGAAGAATTTCTATTTACAGTCAATGTTTTCTAGTTCAATCCCAAGCCTCATAGAAAACACAAAGAAGAAAATCTATTTCTTAAGGATGTTCAGCTTCTAGTGTTGGGCCAAATATCCTGAGTCTACTACGGAGTTTGAATCAGGGATTGATTTTGGACACAATCAGTGAAGGGAACAAAAACTATACTATACCCCAAGTGTCTCATCTTTCCTACTTAGCAAACATCTCAAAAGCAAAGATATCCACATACACAGTAAATTCTTGATATTTTACCAATTAAATAAAGAGAGGAGGGATAAAACATTGTAAAGACTTTAAAAATTCAAATAAAATTAATTTGCTACCAAGGAAAGATATTATAGACCAGAAAACAATATATGAATAAAAAACATGCAATTTTTTACATCTATTTATAAGTACACATGCCAATAAGGGTTATATTCAATTCGTGTGCATGATAATTTTTATTCAGTATCAAGATTTAATCTTTATTAAGCTGATTTAAGGTTTGAGCATAAAGTAATGATCTTACTCTAGCATCAAAGATAATATCTGGCTCTCGTTGAACTAGCCACAAATGTTTACTGAGGAGATCTTAAATGCCAAACTAATGAAGTCAAAACTCTTAAAACATCTGGGTATAAGTATTAGATAATCCAGATTTAACAGCAATATCTTCTACATGTGTTGAAAGAAAATATCTCACATTTGCATTAATTGATCCAAGATTAAAGAATTATGTGGAAATTTAAAAAGCGAAAATAGTTCTGTTCTATCCTCTAACTATAAGCAAGAATATGAGTGAACTATATTTTATATTTCTCACATTAGTCTTATTGGAATTAACTAATTAAGAGACCATATTTATTAATAAAATAAAAATGTAAAAATGCATACGGCTTGTGTATTTAAAATAATTTGGGATATTTTTACTTAATGTCAAGAACATAAAGTTTGCCTTTTAAACATATGAAATCTCTTATTTTGATCATTATTACCCTCTTAACAAAGCAAGGCAAAAATATCCCTCAAATATTTGTGATTAAACTGTTGAACCGGAATTGGCTCACCTCCCAATGACTTCACAAGTATCTGCTTCAATTAATTTTGAGAAATAAAATAACCCAATCATTCTTTAGTTTTCTGATGCCTCTGCAAAATGTATCTGAAAAAAATATCAAAATAAATTGCTGCATAACAATATATAGTGTACCTTCAAATCAAGTTTATGTCTATCCCAATAACTGAGATGATACATGTTTTAATACCTAAACAAGAATATATTATTTGTTTAACAAAACTGTCTTCCTAACTAGTTAAGTGTTTCAAGTCTGCTTCATTTCAATCAAATCTGTCCTATTTGTGCCTTTTATGAATCATAGCAATAACAGAATCACAGAGGGTTAAAAGTCTTAGACCTCAAGAATTATCTGATCTAATTTCTTCATTAGAAATTGGGGCTCAGAGAGGGGAAGTAACTTGGCCAAAAATCACAGTTAACAGTAGCAAGGCTGAGAGAGTCAGGTTTTGATATGAAATTGCAAATTACTGATGGAAACGTTTTTTCACATTAATTGCATGATTTGCTTCCTGTTGTGTCCAGCAAATAAAAATTAAGGGTTGGTTCTAACAGTACATACAAAACTTTGAAAACAAAGAGCTCTATTCCTTGATGAAGATTTCACTCATAAAAAAGCTCTAGAGAAGCTGATCCAAATAAAAATGCCAACTTTACTTTAAATATACACATTTATACTCATCTAAAATTTTCTGAAGGCTACAAAAGAAGTTTAAAAGTGGCTACCTCTGGTGAGTAGGAATGGGGCATCAGAAACAGAAGGGTTTAGAAAATAAAAACAGGTTTTTAAGAACAAAATAGATACTATTAAGCTCCAAATTTGTCTTCATCTTAAAAAAAAAAAGTGGCAGGCTGTAAGGATACTCTCCAACATTAATATATAAAGCTTTACATTCCAACCAAATAGTAAGTGAGAGGATACGAAACAAAAAAAACAAGCCCTCTGGTTACTTACAGTTCTACAGATCATAGAAGTCTCAAAGTGTTTGGCACACAATCGATAATGTTTATTTAGTTGATCAGGTGTTTTATCTTCTAAGTCTGCTCTCCTACAGTTCTCCACCCACTTCTGGCATCTATAAAAGTAAAACCAAAATACAATAATGGAATATGAGCTCAACACTTAAATTTCAGCATTCAATTTTAAGGTAAATATCTATTATGGACAATGGATTCCTGCTCCCCTATAACCAAAGAACATAACATAATTTGGAGAAGCTGATTAATAACAAAACGAGAGCTGGAAGAAACCTCAGAAATCATTTAGTACGTTCAATTAAAGACAAGGTTAAGAAGTAACTCACTCAGAGTCATGTACAAAATCAGCAGCAAAACTAGAACCTAAACCTGAATCTTTCAACTCCCAGGACATCCTAGCATCAGAGAGGACTCAATCATCAGCAATACAAGCAAAAAACTGCGCAACCATGAGGCCAATGGCTTAACATTCCCCTCAGGATTTCAACTTAAACAAGCATATGAAAAGACACGGTCATTGTAGAAAATTAGTAAGTAGATGTTCTATAAATAACTAGTTGATTATGGAAGCATGATGGCTGTATTCATCTGCTTTATTATAAACATGATTATCTACAATGATGTACAAACTAGATTGCAAGCTCCATGAATGCATGGATTGTGTCTACACAATCTAGTACACAGACAATGTTAAAGATAGTGAATGAGACAAAGTCCACGTCCTCTTGGTGCTTAAATATCTGCAAAAAAACATCATCATCATCTTCTTCTTCATCATCATGCTTCTTCTTCTTTTTCATCATCATGCTTCTTCTTTTTCTTCATCATCATACTTCTTCTTCTTTTTCTTCATCATCATCATCATCATCACAATGCTTATTAAGCACTTATTAAGAGCCAGACACTATTCTAAATTATTTCCAAAGGGGATAGAAATGTTCTATGTACCTAAAAAGGCAAAAATAAGCTCTACTGGTAGAAATTTCAGGAAAACAAAATTGAATATAAGTTGATTAAAAAAAAAGAAACAAAAACAAAGGGAGTACTATTATTATTATCCCCCTTGTGCAGATGAAGAAACGAAGGCACAGAAATGTTAAGTAATTTGTTAAAGGTTACAACTAGATCTTTCCTTCATTCTTCAAGCTTCTAAGAATAAAAGTCCACCATGAATATATAGTGTCACAAACTTGAAAACATATTTATTTTATAATTACATCATAGTATATTTTCTTATGTCTTAACATTACAAATTTACCCCTAAACACACACAACACTCTGACACTTAATTTGCTCCACTCTCAATATGTAAAACCATGGTGAAATGTCGATTACCTAACCTAAAATAAAACCACACCTAAATTGTTCAGCATCTCATTTGACCAAGAAGTAATACTATACACAGTAATGATGACTAAGATGTCCATATTTTAATCATAGTTTTACACAGCTGTACAATATGACTATAAATATTTCATGTTTCAACATCTAAATTATTTGGTATAAAAACTCTTACCATAAAATAATTTGCCATATTGCTAGAGTTAAGTTTGTTTTTTAATACTTAAATCTCTGAAGACCTTCTACACAGAACACTATGGTCTGTATTATTTCTGAACTAAGTTGAAGTAGCTTTCTGGTAAAAAGAACACTCAGATTCAATCAAGAAAGGTTGAGCATCACTTTGTTATAAAGCAGAAACTAACACACCATTGTAAAGCAATTATACTCCAATAAAGATATTTTAAAAAAAGAGAAAGGTTGAGCAGAGAGGCCAATTAACTACACCTACATGTTCCATATCAAATACCTAGAAATAAACCTAGTGAAAGATGTGTAAGACCTCTAACAGAAAAAAATTTTTTAAATAGCTTAAATAAATGGAGGGATATACAAGTTCATGGATTGGTACACTGAATCCTAAAGATACTGAACTTCCCTCATGGCGCAGTGGTTAAGAATCCACCTGCCACTGCAGGGGACATGGGTTCGATCCCTGGTCCAGGAAGATCCCACATGCTGCGGAGCAACTAAGCCCGTGCACCACAACTACTGAGCCTGCGCTCTAGAGCCCATGTGCCGCAACTACTGAGCCCTCGTGCTGCAACTACTGAAGCCCGCAGGCCTAGAGCCCATGCTTCACAAGAGAAGCCACCCAATGAGAAGCCCACGCACCACAACGAAGAGTAGCCCCCACTTGACGCAACTACAGAAAGCCCGTGTGCAGCAATGAAGACCCAAAGCAGCAAGAAAAAAAAAAAAAGATATCAATTCTCCTCCAAATGATTTACTGATTTAATACAATCACAACAAGTTCTTTTGGGCATGTCTCTGTGTGTGTGTGTGTGTGTGTGTGTGTGTGTGTGTGTGTGTGTGTGTGTGTGTGTGTGTGTGTGTGTGTGTGTGTGTGTGTGTGTGTGCGCGCGCGCGTGTGTGTGTGAGAGTCAGAGAGAGAGAGACAGAGAGAGATACAGAGAGAAATGACAAAGATCATTCTAAAACTTTACACAGAAATTCAAAGGACCAAGCATAGTCAAGACAATCTTGGGGAAAAAAAGTTGAAAGACTTATACTACCAGACAGTAAGACTTATTATAAAGGTTATTAAGACAGTGTGGTTGGTATTGGCACAAGGATAAAACAATGGAACAAAATCAAGAGCTGTGGATGCTTAAGACAAAGGTAACACTGCACAGCAGTGAAGTCAAATTTTTTCAATAGTGCTGAATGGGATATCCATATGAAAAACAATGAATCTTGACCTGTATTGTTACACCATATACAAAAAAATAAATTCCAAGTGAATTGTAGATCTAAATATAAAAGGTAAAACAAAGTTCCTAAAAGATAACACACTAGACCATCTTCATCACCTTGGCACAAAGATCTCTTAAAAAGGCAACAGAAAACATAAACTCTAGAGGAAAAGATGAATACATCAGGCTACTTTAGAGTTAATAACTTTTCTTCATTAAAAGAAGTCACTTAAGAGTGAAACGGCAACCCACAAAATGGAAGAAGGTATCTGCAATACACAAATCCAACAACGAATTCATATCCAAAATATATATGAAGAACTCCTACAAATAAATCAGACAACCCAATATAAAAATGGGCAAGAGACTTGAACAGGCAATTAACAATAAAAAGCTGGCCAATACACATGAAAAAAATGCTCAGTAAAAAAAAATAATAATAATAGGACGTCCCTGGTGGAGCGGTGGTTAAGAATCCACCTGCCAATGCAGGAGACACGGATTCAAGCCCTGGTCAGGGAAGATCCCACATGCTGCGAAGCAACTAAGCCCATGCGCCACAACTACTGAGCCTGCGCTCTAGAGCGTGCGAGCCACAACTACTGAACCCACGTGCCACAACTACTGAAGCCCGTGTGCCTAGAGCCCATGCTCCGCAACAAGAGAAGCCACCACAATGAGAAGCCCCTGCTCACCGCAACTAAAGAAAGTCCTCATGCAGCAATGAAGACCCAACACAGCCAAAAATAAGATATAAATAAATAAATTTAAAAAAAAAAATAATTTTTTCAAAAGCTCAATCTCATTAGTCATGAGGAAAATACTAATTAAAACTGTAAATATTACTACATACTCATATGAATGACTATGATATAAAAGAAATAATACCAAATGTTGATGAGAAGGTGAAACAACTTGGCCCATCAAGGGTGGAAAGGATAAACTGTGGTATACTATTATATATAGACTACTATGGCAATGGGAATGAATGAACTAGCTAGATCTCACAAACATAATGTTGAGCACAATAAGCCAGGAGTACACACTATGTGATTCCTTTCATATTAAGTTCAAGAGTAGGCAAAACTCATCTATGGTGATTGTGCAGAAAAAGAGTTAACACAGCAGGCCTGAGACTGCTATCCTCAGAAAGGCTTGTTTTTAAGGCTGGTCTTTTGGCTGATGTCTGGGAACTTGGCTGGTAAACAGTTTCCTACACTGACATAAAACTTCTTCTAACTGATAAGGTGACTTATGGCGCCTAGACTGTGCAAACAGTATGACCTTTAATGAGCACCTGCCTTCCTTCTGGGAGTCTGGAATTTTAGCATATGCTAAGCAGAGTGTGTCTAAATGACCAGACCTCAATAAAAACTTTGGGCACTGGGTCTCTAACGGGCTTCTCTGGGCAGAAACATGGCACACATGTTGCATTTTCACTGGTGGGGAAAGTGGGATCTGAGTGACCCCTCAAGGGAGGGAGAGAGCATAAGGAAGCCTACACATGGATCCTTCCATACTCTACCTGTGTCTTTTTCCGCTCATGATCCAGATGTGTGTTCTTATTACATTGCTGTAATAAATCTTAGCTGTGAGTACAATTAAACACTGAGTTCCATGAGTCCTGGTAAATCTCTGGATATGGGGGTGGCTTGGAGACCCCCAAAACGGTAATGATAGTGAGAACAGTGGATACATTTGGGGAGAAGTAATGACTAGGAGTGGGCACAAAGGAGGCTTCTGAGGTGCTCGTAATGTTCTATATCTCGAATGTAACCTGGGTATATTCATTTTGTAAAAATTCATCAAGTTCTAGACTACCATTTTTGCACTTTTTCCTATGTATGTCATATACCAATAAAACAGCTCCCCATCACTCTTCCCCTTCTCCTCAATAACCAACTAATCTAATGTGTGTGAAGTCAAACAGCGTCTATTATGGGGGAGAGTAGGGCCACAGGGGAGAGGAAGTTTGGGATGTTAGTAACATTCCATTTTTTTTAAATCTGGGTAAAAGTTTCATGGACATGTTACTCTGAAAATCTAACAAGCCATACACTTATGATTTGTGATCTTCTGTATATATATGTTTTACATCAATAAGTTATAAAAATTACATATAACCACAAGCCTTTTTTACATGCATACATGTATTTGTTTTGTTTTGTTTTGTTTTAGTAGTAGTTATGAGACTTGTGGCTACATCTTGGGGGTTTTTTTCATACATGTATTTGTGTATGTGTTAAGATGTATACACACACTTACAGTTATCTCTCAATTATTTTTTTTAACCAATGTCTTCCCTGTCCTAGCTCTCCTTGTCGCTGTTCTGTGCCCTGTACTCCAGATTCTGTAGACTTTTTTTTTTCCCTTGGCAGAGTGTAATGACTCCCCAAATCCATCTACTTCCAAACTAGTCTTCCCTTTCTCTCACCCCTTCTCCAAGCGTAAAATGCTTTTAAAAAGCCAATTTGAGAATATCTTTCCCTGCTTAAGATCCTTTAGTGACTTCCCGTTACCCTTAGGATAAAGAACCTCACGTCTCATAAGATTCTGTACAATCTAGATCTTGTCGACCTTTCCCTCTTCATATCGCCATCCACCCTTGCACTCTGCCCCCTCACATGCCTTACTTCAGTTTCATGAATGCACTGTGATCCCTTTTATCCTAGAGCTGTTCCCCATGCTGTTTATTCAACCTAGAATCCTCTTCATTGCTTTTCACTTCCTTTCCAAAGCCTTTGCAAACATCAGCCGTCAGATCTTAGCTCAAACGTCACTTATTGAGGAAAACTTTTCAGATTTGAAGAGTATGTACCCCCACACACACACCCAGATAGGTAAAACTCCTCTACCTCTCTGTACAGTAGTCTCCCCCTTATCCGTGGGGATATATTCCAAGACCCTCAGGGGACGCCTGAAACCACGTATAGTACCAAACCCTATATATACTATGTTTTTCCAATACTAACGGGTGGGTAGTGTATACAGTGTGGATGTGCTGGACGAAGGGATGATTCACATTCTGGGCAGGACAGAGTGGGACGGTGCAAGATTTCATCATGGCTACCCAGGACAGCTAAAAGTTATGAATTTCATCCTGCCAAATCCAATGGTCACTTTCTATCCTCACTTTCACTCTTTCAGTACTATTCAACCATCATTGACCACTCCTTTTTAAGTTTTGTTTGTAATATTTTCCTTCAATGGTCTTCAACTTATGCAGAATTTCCAAACCATATTCCAAGGAACACTAGTCAAAGAACTGTTCCAATAAAAAAAAAAAAAAGAAGGTTTCACGGTCAAGTAAGTTTGGATAATATTACATACTTTATCCTACATTTGGGGTTTTAGATATTCCTGTAGGACCTTGAATAAGTTAGCTAACCTCTCTGTGTCTGCTTTGCTCATCTGAAAGTGTTCCCAGTGAATTTAAGGTTCTTGCCTCCTCGCAAAAGAATGTGAAGATGATGTGATAGGTAAGTAGTAGATTTACTGGACTTCCACGGTGGTGCAGTGGTTAAGAACCCGCCTGCCAATGCAGGGGACACGGGTTCGAGCCCTGGTCCAGGAAGATCCCACAAGCTGCGGAGCAACTAAGCCCGTGCAACACAACTACTGAGCCTGTGCTTTACAGCCCTGCAAGCCACAACTACTGAAGCCCGGGTGCCTAGAGCCTGTGCTCCACAACAAGAGAAGCCACTGCAATGAGAAGCCCACGCACTACAACAAAGAGTAGCCCCTGCTCGCCGCAACTAGAGAAAAGCCTGTGTGCAACAACAAAAGACCCAATGCAGCCAAAAATAAATAACTAAATAAATTTTTAAAAAGAATGGGATTTATTTAGAGAGAAACACACTCTACAGTGTGGGCCATCTCAGAAGGCGAGAGGCCTTGGGAAACACACTCCATAGACAGAGTGTGGGCCATCTCAGAAGGCAACAGAACCTCAAAATATGGCATCGTTAGTTTTTATGGGCTGGGTAATTTCATAGGCTAATAAGTGGGAGGATTATTCCAACTATTTGTGGGGGGCGGGGAGGGGGCGGGGATTTCCAGAAATTAGGCCACCTCCCACTTTTGGGCCTTTTATGGTTGGCCTCAGAACTGTCATGGCGCTGGTGGGTGTGTCATTTAGCTAATATATTACAATGAGCATATAATGAGGCTCAAGGTCTACTGGAAGTTGAATCTTCCGCCATCTTGGATCTAGTTGGTTCTAACCAGTTTTTGTCATGTCCTATGGCTAGCTGGTTCTAATAAGTTTTTGTCATGTCCTATGGCTATGTCATTCTTTTAAAGGTTGTGCCCTGCCCCCTTCCCTCCTGTTTCAAACTATCTCAAAATTTATTGCAAGGGTTAATTGAAATAGTGTACATAAAACACATAGAATAGTACCTGGCACACAGAATAAAGTATTCTCTAAGTATTATTGTTATTATTACAACTCACAGCATTGTTTGGAGGATTAAATGAGAGCATATGAAAGTACTTTAAGACTGTACCTTACAGAAGTGATTCTCAAACTTCGTAATCTCAGGACCCCTTTAGCTCTTAAATTATTAACTATCTAAAGAACTTTTGTTTATGTGCATTTTACCTAACAATGTTCATAATTATAGAAACTAAAACTTAGAATTTTAAAAAATATTTATTAATTCATTAAAAATAGCAATCCCATCACACGTTAACACAGAAAACATTTTAATAAAATAACTATTTTTCCAAAACAAAAAACATTTAGTGAAAAGAATGGCACTGTTCACCATCTTTGCAAATCTCTTTAATGTCTAACTTAACAGAAGATACCTAGATTCTCACATCTGCTTTTGTATTTAATCTGTTGCCAAATGTTATTCTGGTTGACTTCAACCAAAGACAATGACTCCTCAATGCCATGTAGTTTCAAAGGTTATTACAATATTCCTCTGTTTCCCATTTAGTTGTGGATGTTCTTTGATAGGACACTGGAAGTCCACAAGTGGTGGTTTCTTAAAGATTAGCTGCAATGTGGAATCTGAAACCAGACCAATGAGCCTTTTCACACTGTTTCATTAAAATCCATTAGTCTAACTTGCACTTTGAATAGAACTTTTATCCATGCATGTCTTTGTAAAATCATGAATTTATCAGTTTGAGTTAGGCAGACCATCGGAATGGTAACACATTTCACTATACAATATATTAAAAGTCACATTTATCAATATCACCACTGATCGCATCAGAAAAGTCTAAATATTAGAGAGCTGTCAAGCTCAAAGTGATGAATATAAATTTTCCAAAATTCTAATTTTTCCTTGAATGCTTGGCTGTCAGTTGCTTTCCTTGACGTGGCAGGCTTATTTTTGTTCATTTCCAAGAAAATATCTACCAAACACCTGCATCTGAATAATCACAGTTAGAAAATTTTATAGAACACAAAATGTAATTTATCTGAGCAGTGATTTCACAATGTTACTTAGCCCCTAAAAACTCCACTGTGCACTCCTGAGAGAATGAGCATGAAAAAAGCAAATAATATCAGTGTTATTATGAAGTAGTTTTTACCTTGTAGACTCCTTGAAAGGGTCTTGGAGACCCTCACAAGTGCCTGGGAAACCACCGTTTTACATTTTACATCTTAGAGCACATCAACTCTCAATTAACTTTGATTAAATTACCAAAGAAACTTGGAAGACCTCACTAGCTCAGGGATGAGTCAGTACTAACTGCCTGAGGAGGAAGGAGAGCCCTTTAACTGCCCAACTCTCTCTAATAATAAGAGCAATTCATTAGCTCTACCTTTACCTGGTCTGGGGATGAGTTCCACTGTAACCTGCCCCCAGGTTCCTGCCAAGCTTGGGCATTATTAGTCAAGCCATCCTGGGGCAATCATGATTCAGGCGTTTTTCTTTTTAAACTTTAACTTTAGGTAATCTATCTCCCTGCCACTGCCCTAAGGTGAGTTGATTCTATTATTTTATATTTTTTAAAAAGTACATTAATGCCACTTTTTCTAAACCAATGAGATATTAGAGTATGAAATTCCACATAGTGCCGTTTATTGATTACACTCTTGAATTTTTTTTTTTTTTTTTGCGGTACGCGGGCCTCTCACTGTTGTGACCTCTCCCGCTGTGGAGCACAGGCTCCGGATGCGCAGGCTCGGCGGCCATGGCTCACGGGCCCAGCCGCTCCGCGGCATGTGGGATCCTCTCGGACCGGGGCACGAACCCGTGTCCCCTGCATCGGCAGGCGGACTCCCAACCACTGCGCCACCAGGGAAGCCCTACACTCTTGAATTTTAAGTTACCTCTAAATAGATGTTTCTAAAAGTGTGCAAGGCATTTATAAATATGAATGGGAAATGTACTATTTAATAGCATTAAATATACTTATCTTTACTGTTAGTTAACAATGTGAGTTAACTTTTGAATAATAGGTAGGGTGGCAATGTCACCTTTTATCAATCCTCCCTACAACCCATTTACAGAAAAAAAAACTAGTTATAATCACTAACCCTAAGAATACTGTTATTAATTCAATAAACAACTCTGGAAACTATGTACTCCTTTATTATAATTAACTCTGGGCACAGTGGAAAAAAACTGTCAAATTCAGTAGAATTTGAAATCCTATAGTATTGACCTTTGGTTCAGAAAAAAGTTAAGATCTTTAATACACTGTTAAGTAAAATAAGCCAGACACAAAAGGACTATTATTGTATGATTCCACTCACAGTATGAGTAGAAAGTACCTAAAACAGACAAATTCATGGAGACTGAAAAGTTGACTGGGATATGAGGAGTTATTGCTTAATGGTTAGAGTTTTTGCTCAGGGTAATGAAAAAGCTGTGGAAATAGAGAGTGGTGATGATTGCAGAACACAGTGAATGTAACTAATGCCACTGAATTATACACTCAAAAATAGTTTTAAAAAAATGGTTAAAATGGCAAATTTTATGTTATACTACTGCCATTTTTTTTTTTTTTTTTTTTGCAGTACGCGGGCCTCTCACTGTTGTGGCGTCTCCCGCCGCAGGGCACTGGCTCCGGACGCGCAGGCTCAGCGGCCATGGCTCACGGGCCCAGCCGCTCCGCGGCACGTGGGATCTTCCCGGACCGGGGCACGAACCCGTGTCCCCTGCATCGGCAGGCGGACTCTCAACCACTGCGCCACCAGGGAAGCCCACTACTGCCATTTTATATAAGGGACTTGAGCATCCATGGATTTTGGTATCCGCGGTGGTGGGGGGGGTCCTGGAATTAGTCCCCTGCAGATACCAAGGACAACAGTATATTTTTATCAAAAAATTTAAAAATTAACAATGTAACATACCAAAAGCCACTGAATTGCACACTTTAAGTGGGTGAATTGTATGGTATGTGCATATCTCGATAAAGATTTTTTTTTAATAAATTTACTTATTTTATTTATTTATTTTAGGCTGCATTGGGTCTTCATTGCTGGGCACGGGCTTTCTCTAGTTGCAGAGAGGGGGCTACTCTTCGTTGCGGTGCACGGGCTTCTCATTGTGGTGGCTTCTCTTGTTGTGGAGCAGAGGCTCTAGGCGTGGGCTTCAGTAGTTGTGGCTCACGGGATCTATAGCACAGGCTCAGTAGTTGTGGCGCATGGGATTAGTTGCTCCGCGGCATGTGGGATCTTCCCTGACCAGGGCTCGAACCCGTGTCCCCTGCATTGGCAGGCGTATTCTTAACCCCTGTGCCACCAGGGAAGCCCAATAAAGATGTTTTCTTAAAAAAATTAAGAAAAGTTCATAATTTGGTCTTGAAATACTCAAGGGGCTCTTACATAAAAAGGGCACCAGGGACCTCCTTGGCGGTCCAGTGGTTAAAACTCCACACTTCCACTCTAGGGGGCACGGGTTTGATCCCTAGTTGGGGAACTAAGATCCCGCATGCCGCACGGCAAGGCCAAAAATAAATTAAATAAAATAATAAAATTTAAAAATAAAATAAAACAGGAAACAGCTTTGTTCATTGTCACCCTAAGAACAAAACTAGGACCTCCCAAACATAAATTATAGGGAGGCACATTTCCACTCAATAAAAGGAAGAAACAATAGCCAATGCTGTCCAGAATCCTCAAGTATCCCCTCACAAAGCAGAGAAACTGGTACTGGGGGTGTTTTAGCAAAGGCTCACCTGTCAGAAATGCGCAGGATCCCTAAAGGGTCCATAAAAAATTTGCCATGAAATTGTGTCGATGTCTTCTCTCAACGGTCCTTACATTAGATTCCCAAAGGGGACAGAGACCCAAAAAAGGTTTAAAAGCCACTATTCTTGAGGGAATTCTGACACTTCAAAGGATACTGCACTAGATCTAAAAACTCCTTCCAAATCTGAGACTGTAAGCCCCTAAAGGACATACTCCCTGACTAAGAAGTATAATGAAAAGAGTATCCACTACCTATGAACACGAACAACCTGTGGTCCAGAATTGACTAGTGGTGTCCTCATTACGCAAGTGAAATATACTCCCAATTTGTCTCAAAGGAAGATAATGCTGAATGGAGTGAGGCTCAGGCAGATTAAGATGCTCCTCTTCTCTGCTCCCACAGAACCCAACAGCTTTTCCTCACTCTCTTGAGCTAGTTCCTCCTCATCTCCCGGAATTTTAAACACTAGGAACACCCCAGGGCTCAATCCTCATACCTACTCTGCTTTATTTACCTGGTTCCACGGTTTTAAATACCCTCTATAAATTGAGAACACCCATATTTACAATCTCCAGTCTGGAAGTCTCTAAATTCCTGACTTGTATATCTTTTTATGGTTTTAGCTCTTAAATATTTAGATCATTGATCTAAATATGGACCATTTTGAGTTCACTGATGTATATAGTATGAAGACATCTATTCTTGAATGTCTATCAGGCCTCTCAAACTTCACATGTCCTAAACCAAACTTTTAATATTCCTCCACCAAACCTGCTCCTCCCTGTCTTCCATAGCTCAATAAAGGCTCAGATTAAAAATCTTAGAGTCATTCTTGACTTCAGTTTTTCTCTTACAACCTACATCTACACCATTAACAAATCCTGTTGGTTTCACCTTCCAAAATATATCTCAAATGCAACTACTTACCACCTCCTCCTCTATTAACCTGGATTATCGCAATTGCCTTTAACTGGCCTTTCTGCTCCCACCTCTGCCTCCCTACAATGTATTTAACAAGTACCCAGTGATCCTGTTTAAAGTATACGTCTCTCCCCTCTAAACCCTTCCACGACTTCCTATTTCACTCAGTATAAATGCCATAGTGCTTTCCACCGCCTACAATGGCCTACACAATTTGCCCCTACCACATACACACACACATTTTTCTGGTCTCATCTTTTCCTCTCCCTCCTTCCTTAAACCAGCTTTAGCAGTCCAACCAGACTTCTGGTTGACCTCTAACAAGCATGCCCTGCCTATGCATTTACTGTTTCCAGAGACTGAAATGCTCTTCCCCTAGATACCTCCATGGCTGACCCCCTAACCTACTTCTGGTCTTTGCTCAAATACACCCTCTTAGTGAAGCCTTCTCTGATAATCCGATTTAAAATAGCAATCGTGCCTCCCCTGCTACTCCTATTCCCCTACCCTATCTCCCATCAAACACTTGCTTTTTCTCCATAGTATTTATCACCGTCTGACACAAGGTATATTTACTTATTTCACCCCACTAGAACGTAAACTCCATGACAGCAGGGACTTCGATTTATTTATCTGTACCCTCCCAGTGCTCAGAATAATGCCTAGTACCTAGTAGGCCTTCGATAGATATTTGTAGAACTAATAAACAGCATGCTATATTATAATCGCTTGCTTACATATCTGCCTCCTTAATGGACTGTAAGCTTCCTGCAGGCAGCACCGCTACCTCGTTCACTGTGAATTTCCAGTACCTCTAATGTTAGTGCCCTAGCACACAGTAGGTGTTGATCTGAAATGAATGAATCAACAAGGGATGCCAAGGAAAAAATCCTCAGCCTTTCAAACACAGTCCCTACTCTACCACTCTCTAAATACAAGTCAGAGCATGTGGGTTACCTCAGAGAAGAGGTTTCAATACCAACTCCCATGCCCTCTTGCGTACCCCGCCCCCGCCCCACCCCCCGTTATCCCCACATTAACCAAGTGAGATAATGAGTAACGGTCAGAGCCAGAATATGAACCATGAACAAGTCCGAAGGAGGGAGTAGTTGTGACCTGACTTGAGATCAAAGGTGGCCGGACTCCAAAAAGAAACACTGTCCCGGGGGTAGAAGGGCCCCGGTGACCACAACCATAGAATCCAAGTCCCTCTTTTGACAGCTGGGGAAACTAAAGCCCAGGGAGGACAGAGACTTGTCCGAGGTCACACGAGCTCATCAGGGCGAGAACCCACCTTACCCCGCCCTCGCCGCCCCAGTTGCCTCTAATTTCGGGTGGAGCCCTACGCGCCGAGCCCCCGCGGGCGCACGTGCTCCAAGGCCCTAGAGCGCCACCCCGCCCACGGCTAGAGGCCCGCTCCCCACCTCGGAGCCGGACTGGGGTCGACAACTGTGCCCCCCCAGCCCCTCTTAGCCCCGGAGCCTGCCCGGGGTCGGCGGTTGGCAGCGCGCATCGCGGAGGAGGGCCCGGGCTGCCAGCTCCGCGCCCACCGCTCACCTGGCTGGATCCCGCGGGAACCTGAAAAAGGCCAGGTCCGACTGCGTGCTCTTCCGCGTGCAGTTGGGGGCCGCGCAGAAGTTCGGCATCGTTGTCTGCCCGCCGGCCGGCCCAGCCCTCCCCTCCCCGCCTCCTCAGGGCAGCCCGCCCGCCCGTCGGGGCCGGGGAGGGGAGCCAGGCCGGCCGGCCGGCTCGTTAGGGCCGGCGCGCCGGGGGGAGGGGCGGGCGGGAGAGAAGCCGCGAGGGGCAGGAGGGGCGCCGCGGTCCGAGGCCGGGCTGGGGATGCGGCTCGACAGTGCTGTGAGCGGCCGGGAGGATTTACCGCCGCCGCCGCCGCTGGTGCACCTCCCGCCCGCCCGGGACGCTGCCGCCTCCTTCCCACAATGCACCCTGGCGCCCGTGGGTGCCCTCTCTTCCCTCAGCCTTCCTCCCCGTCCCCTCCTTTCCGCCGACTTCTCCGTAGGCGGGCACGCGCAAGGAAGCGCGCCTGCTCGGGCGTGGCGAGGCGGAGGCGGAGGCGGGGCCTGGCCCAGTTTGCCGCAGTGCGCCTGCGCACGGCCTACCCCGAGAGTGGAGGGAATGGCGCGTGCGGGCGTGTCTCCCGGCCTCTAGAGCCTCGGATCCCGGGGCAGCTCCGGTAGGTTTCGCGTGCGTGGGTTTCTGCAGGTCTGGGGCGAGCTTGCACGTTACATCACCGGTGCATCGCTTCTTGCTTGCTTAAATTAACACCACATAGGCTTTTATTGCGGAAATCGCCATAGACTCTTAAGGGCCGCGGAACGGGACGGCCTCAGTAACTGGTTTTCACACCCCCGGCAGATCTCCGTGCCGCGGAGTTGGACGCAGACGTGGGTTCTAGGAGCTTTCATTTTCCCCAGCTTTGCAGCTACTCTTTGGCCCCGTTAGCTTCTAGATTGGAAGCCGAGGGTCTGAAACTCAGAAAAGCAATTACTCTTCCCTGATGAGTCTTCAGAGGAGCAAGAATAGCGACATGATTCCACCTGCAGCCCTATAGAGATTGGTCCCTCTGTCTTCCCCTCACACTCGTGGCATTTTAACGTTCCTGTGTTATTTGAGTGCCAAAATGAGTGACCGATATCTAGAACAAAGGATTAGTATCAAATTCTGCGTGAAATTGAACAAGTCTGCAAGTGAAACTCACCATCTTTTAAAAGAAGCTTATGGGGATGAAGTCATGTCAAGGGCCAGAGTTTTCGACTGGCATAAAAGGTTTAAAGAAGGGCGGGAAGACATTCGAGATGATGCCCGAAGTGGTCGTCCAGTCACCCACCGGACGGATGAAAATATCCAGAAGGTCAAGGACTTGGTTTGTTCGAATAGGCAGTTAACTGTGAGGATGATGGCTGAAGAGTTAAATTTAGATAAAGAAACCGTTAGGCTCATTCTGAAAGAAAACTTGAATATGAGGAAGGTATCTGCAAAAGTTATATCGGGTATTTTGAAGGATGAGCCTAAACCTCGAAAACTTGACTTTCGGTCTGATCATTCAAAGGAAACTAGGAAAAATAGCTCATGTGTGAGGGAAAAAGTAACAAATTCTGAACCATGGAGTCATCTCCAGTGCGAAGCTGGTGGGGAAATGCCTCTGCCTGTATCCCATCCCAAAATCCCTCCTGCCAGCCAGCTGCTGCAGACTTCATCTTCAACAAGCCTTCCCAGCAGGGCGGCTCAGGATTGGTTCACACCGTGGTGAAAGGAATCTGGGGTAGCTGAACCCAAACTAGAAAGCTGCCTCAAGGTTAGGCACCTTCATTTGCCGCTCATCTATTTTCAGCTTCTTTATGACTCCTCTCTACATGTCATGGCCCTGCAACTTACTCTTTGCTGGACTCTTGGGTCATCTTCCTTGCTGTTCTCCACAACTTTGAAGAACTTCTGGCTGTTGGCTTCTGGTACTTGCTTGTGCTTGACTTTTCTTTTTTTTTTCCTTACCAAGTTTTTTCTTCACTGTCCAGACCTTAGCTTGTTGTGACTGTCCTCTTCCTTTGTTCTCAGTATTCTGCCTCAGGGGATCATACGAATGAAAAGTGGGAGCAGGACCTCTTGGAGTCTCTCTCTCTGTGCCCAGGGAGGCATACTCTGCTGGGAGGACCCCAAAAGAAGGCCTACAGTTCCAGCCTGCTTCACAGTCAGGGCCTGAGGTATGGTACAGGAGGCAGTGGCATACTGACATAGTGAGCAATGCTAAGGGCCGATCCCTCCCAAATGACTCAGTGGGAGCCCCTCAGAACTCAGGGGTTGGCCACCCATCCTGACTTTCTCACAGACCTACCCCTCACAGAAGTGCTGGGTTTGTTTCATTCTAGTCTTGTGCTTTGGAACCCCGCCCCCCCCTCATTTGGGTGTATCCCCTCTGATGGAGGAGGAGGATCTGGTCCTGGAAAATAGAAACCAGGGCACTAAGGTCCAGGCTGTGATATGTGAGGAGGAAGACAAGGTGACACTCTAGACCTTGAATTAAGGGAGTCTGCTGCCTACGTGCTGATTCCCACACCGCAGCCTGTTTCTAGTAACTAATATCAACCTTGTTGGTTTTGTTTTTTTTTTAAGCACCTTCAGTGTTTAGAACACTGCTGAGCATTGACAGTGTGATATTATGAAATAAGGTCACCAAGAGCTGGGTGGACTCCATGGATGAGGTAGTTCCTGGACTGGATCCGTAAGGAAGGATGGGACAAGGAGGCTAGGAAATGAGGGCATGCTTCCCAGGCGGGTAGAACAGCATGAGGCTCCGAACCTCCGTCAGTAGGACAATGAGGGCACTATTGGCTGAAATAGCAAAGTCCAAAGAGGAAGATAATGGTGTTATACAGAAGATAAATAATTTGGGATGACTTGCTTCCTCTCTCCGCCCCCAACTCTATGCTAGTAGTTTATAAATTGCTTCCCCTGAGTCTGTGGGTAGGTTTAGATAATAGCCTACTTATTTGATTATCTAAGTTTCTCATCAAACCTTCAAAAAAGCAGTCTTTCCTAGTTGAGACTCCTTTATCTCTTTCTGGCTCTCTGCCAGGATTTATGGAATGGAACGTTCCCAATTGGGTTCCAAGTAATACCACATAGACTGGAAACATCTCAGAATGGCTGGTGGAGGAGTGTGTGTGTGTGTGTGTGTGTGTGTGTGTGTGTGTGTGTGTGTGTGTGTGTTGGGTGGGGGGAATGGTTAGTAACAGCATTTCACAGGATTGGCCAATGTCTATGTTTTAACCCAAGGATTCTTACATTCCTATTATTTAACTGGTAAGTTAGTAAACAGTATTGGTTGATAGTAGAGGCCCAACATTTATTCAACACAGCTGTTTTTAGTTCTTTTCACTGTCACCTTCAAAAAATTACAAGTTTCCCACTAATACCTGTCAGCTTTGAGGCACTCTGAAACTTAGACCTTATCTCACAAATAAAAGATATTGTTCAGGAAAGCTCTCAAACCAAGCAACAGCTCACAGACGTCTGCCTGCTTAGCAATTTCTAGACATTCCATCTCAGGACCATTACATCTTCCTACATCGGATAAGGCCCTGGGCTCCCCATAAGGCCTTTGCAACAGGGACACTGCACTTCTGGAAGAAAGCCGCCACAGCTGGCCACTTGGTGACTGAACCAATATTAATCCTTGCTCAGCCCAGGGGGTAATTGTTGCAGAATTGTATGCCCCTATGCCTAGGCCAGGTTCCCACAACAGTACCTACAGGCATTATTTCCAATCTGTGATAACACAGAGGTCCTGAGAGAACTTATTTCTGGATTTATCCCTGTCCTGTAAACAGGGCTGGAGTGACCCTGCCAAAGGTGCTGGACCACGACCATGTTGGAGAGTAGGATACTGGAAGCCATGTTGTCCCAGACAGGGTTTGGACGCAAAGCAACCAGAAGCAGGTAATCAGGAGGGTGAATTCAAATTGTTACAAGTAGCTGTAATGAAAAGGACTTACCTTATAACCTTAGATCATCTCCTGGACGGTAGTCAGGTTGAACTGCACTACCTGAACCCATTGCCCGTTTGCAAGGCTTCTCAGAAAATATTCAATAAGATGATAATACACCCTAGGAAGCCTCGAGTTTGGAGGGAAGTAAAAATATTCACGCAGAGCAAACCATTCACACATGGCTGCTCAGAATCTCTACACACCAGTTTAGAGCATAATCTCAAAAGACTGTCCTCACACAAGAGAGTTCTCATGTAACAGTACCCCTTATCTGTCCACCTGCCGAATCTGTTTTATTTCTGACATGAATTTTGCCCAGCCTGCACCTTGCTGCCTAGGCCTCTTGAGCTTTTTGATCCTATAATCTCAGGGTTCCACCCATCATGCCCTAGGCCCTTGTCCTTGACTTTTCTCAGATATCACTCAGTTTATTCTCCAGTTTGCTCTTGCTCTTCTGTTTCCCTGGGCTTTGTTTTCTGGTTCTGGACCGCACCCTCCAATAGCTGCTTTTGGCCACTTTGGTATGCTTACCTTGAATTCCCCTTTTGGTCATGGTTTTCCACTCAACTGCAACTTTTCTCTCTTCTGATTTTTAGATCCCTCTTCCAGCTCCCCATTTCAGCCCTATAGTCTTTTGTTTTGTTTGTTTTGTGGGGGTTTTTTTTGGCAGTGCCACGCAGCTTGTGGGATCTTAGTTCCCCAACTAGGGACTGAACCCAGGCCTTCAGCAGTGAGAGCACAGAGCCCTAACCACTGGACCGCCAGGGAATTCCCAGCCCTATAGTCTTGAGTAAAGAAATTGCTCCATCCCTGGCCCCAGATTGCCTTCATATATAAGGGGCACACTGGGAAGGAACAAAAAAGCTCCCTCTCACCCTTAGCCACGAGGGGTTCCACTCCCCAGAGGCAACCAGTATTACCAGTTTCTTGAGGCAATTTGGTTACCTCTAGTACTCAGGAGTTATGAAAGTTTTTCAGAGATATAATATGCAAATCGCACTCTCCCAGCAACTGTATTTTCCCTGGCAGGAGAAGCTCCATCTAACCATAAGAGATGAAGCCTGGCTCTCTGTAGGTTGTCAGGAAGAGAGCTGGCCATCTGCAAACCTTGACCATAATTCTCAAGCTAAACACACAGTCAAGGAATCTCTCTGGGTTTCAGGCTGAACTTCCCCTTCCCCATTCTGGTTCAAAATCCACATGGAATGTTATACACTACAGCTGGAAGTCTGGGAGGAATAAACACTTTCCAGGGCAGATCATTTCATCATTGAGTTTATCCAGTCCGTTCTCCACCCATCATCCCACCTTCCACCTGTCCCACTGGTAATGATCAAAAACAGAAAGAATAAAGTATTCACCAATCTTTGATTTCGAAAAACGTGGGTAGTTCTCCAGTCTTCTGAATTCTGCCCCTGGCTCTGAGTTCTCACTGAAATGTTATTGTTTGGGAAGAATGTGTACATGGGGCCTGCTTTCCAGAGTCTTCCTTTCAGATCCATTTCTTAGAGTTCAGACTTTGGAGGTGCCCGGATAAATCTGGATGCTAAATGACTTGAGGATATCTAGTACAGGAGTGGGGTACTATTGGGAACTGTCGCTGTATCACATCTACTGATCAGCCAGCCTGCCGTTTACAGACCTCATTGCCAGCAAGTCTCACTAGGCTCCTTGGGATTGGTCACCAGGGTCCTATGTGGCTCAATAAGAGTCTTCTTTGCTGCTGGGATTGTATATGTAACCCTGTGTTCTCTAACTCCTTAGTTGGATCAGACCCCTCAGATTCTGCCAGGCTTTGACATCCTATTTGAGGCAACACTCATATTTATCTTCTCTAGTCTCTGTCTTATCAGATCCTTGCAAATACTGTCCCAGTTGCATCACCCTTCTCCCAGTATTAATATCCAGAAACAAAAAATCTGTAGTGGGAAACTTCAGTACTTCTTAGGTCCCACTTGCATTTAGTGAAGAGGTCAGCAAACTTCTTCTGTAAAGGAAATGTCTTAGGCTGTGTGGGCCATACAGTGGCTATTGTAATTTCTCAACATTTTAATGCAAAACCAGACATAGCTAATATGGAAACAGATGAGCATGGCTGTGTCCTAATGAGACTTCATTTATGGATACGGGGATTTAAATTTCATATAGTTTTCACATGTCACAAAATATTTTTTTCAAACCACTGAGAATATTAAAAAAATTCTTAGCTTGCAGTAAGTTCATAGAAAACCAGATGGTGGGCCAGATTTGGTCCATGGGCCATAGTTTGCTGACCCCTGGTCTAATGTATATAAAATGTGTATATAAAAATGACAGATGATTGATCCATCAGTAACATTGTTAATGCCAAACTGATCTGGCAATGTCTGACAATTTACTACTATAGAAATTGTGGAATATTGAAGGTAGTCTTTATGGTGCCAGGAGCGTGAACTAGAGCTGAATGATTGACTGTATTACCTTGACCATATTCTGATTCACAAAATAAGTTTTGTGCTGTTCTCGGCTAAAAATTATAGTACACAAACTACTACCTATATTTTGCCCTTGTAATATTTCCAAAAAAAATTGGCAATACTGAAAATGGTGCCAAGTTACAACCAGTGATAACAGAATGAACTGAAGGTAATTCCAAAATTGCCTTGACCATGAGCAGCATTTGAATAAGTTTGTTATCATCTATGAAAGGGACTACTATGGAGGTGACAAAACTCATTGAATTATATTTTTTTGCATGCTTGTAAAAAAATTATATATATATATATTGGCAACTGGTACCAAGCTATGTTCTTTTAGATATGTTTACTTGTTTTTCTCCTAAAGAGTGCCATATTGTGTCACCTTCACTTAAACTGATTTTCCAAAGTTGAAATAGAATCTCAGGATTGAACAGACCTTTGCAAGGATGTTTAATCCAGCCAGTCATGTTTCCTTTGAATCCAGGAGTGGCTAAATCCTACAGCTGCTGAAAAACTGCATCTGAAAGGAGATTCTGTGTTAATTCAGCAAATTTTTATCGAGTGGCTCTATGTGCCAGGCACTGTCCTATGTGCTAGGGTACAGCAACAGACAAAGCAGACACAAGCCTTAGATTTGAGTCTGAAATCTAATTATATTGCTGTTCACTCTTGCAAAACTTCTGTTCCATGTGCTCACACTAACTCATTGTTAATTGCATACCTGGAAAAAGGTATGACGTTTGCCACAGGCCTCTCTGCTGTGGTCATGATGCCTCTCCAGCTGCATTAATAATTTAAGGACTGTATGTTCCACTTAAATTTTATTATTCTTTAGACCAATCTGTATTGGTAGAAAAACACGCTGGCAATGTTGCAAGTGTAAATTGGCAACAGCTTTCTGAAAAGCAATTTGGCAGTATCTATCAGGAGCTTTAAAAATGTTTATAACTTCTGATCCTCTAATTTTACTTCTGGGAATCTGTCCTAAAGAAATAGTCTGGGGCTTCCCTGGTGGCGCAGTGGTTGAGAGTCCGCCTGCCGATGCAGGGGACACGGGTTTGTGCCCCAGTCCGGGAAGATCCCACATGCCGCGGAGCGGCTGGGCCCGTGAGCCATGGCCGCTGAGCCTGCGCGTCCGGAGCCTGTGCTCCGCAACGGGAGAGGCCACAACAGTGAGAGGCCCGCGTACCGCAAAAAAAAAAAAAAGAAAAAGAAATAGTCTGAAATGTGGGCAGAGTTTATGCTTTAACAATCCAGAAGTCCAACAGTAGAAAATTGGTTAAGTAAATTACACTATGATGATATAGTAGACTATTATGCAGTCATTATAATTAATGTTTGTGAAGTGTTAAAACAGCATGGCAAAATACTTATAAGTGAAAAGAGTGACATACAAAATTATATACATAAATCCAAAAATATTTTTCTAAAATATTAATACTTTTATTATCAGAATAAAACAATAGCACCAAAAGTTGGCAATGGAGAGAATGGGGCCAAACCATTAGTTTGGTCCAGGAACAATTAACTGGCTGGGTCCACATGGAGACTGTATGATACTATTGTATTGGTAGCAGGAGTGGGACAGAAGGGAAAGGGGCCTTCCCCGAAGGAGAAGGGGACCAGAATCCCTACAAAAATCCCAAGTGATATGAGAAGACACCACAAACGGCATGTTCCTGTTATGTGGTCCTAGGGAGGTAAAGGAGCACATATGGATCAAATATATTCTGACAAATGGAAAGGATTTGAAGTATTCTCCTGGGTAAAATTAACCTCATTCTTCCATTCTCTCATACAAAATGAATATTCTTGAGATGGATTTTATTACAACTGATTCTCTGAAGAATCCTTGAGCTTCCCATATAATTTCTTTAGGATAGGAATGGCTTTTGATGTGCCGAGTCTACCTCTTCCCATGCTGGGACACTCAACACGGATGTACATGGGAGTATTTGATATTCCACACTGAGAATACCACATGAATATCAATAGTCATCTTAATGATGTAACTTAGGAAACTCGAAAGTTTGCAAATGTTTTTGTTGGTGTCCAGAATTACTGTGCTTTTATTTATATCTGAAGAGTAATTATTCACAGGATTTTCAGGTATGAAATGATGTAGATAATTCCTGTCTATATCCATAGATGAAATTGTTCTGTTGGGAAAATGTGTCTTTCATTGTTATTTTAGCAAAATGTTTACCATTAAAATGCCAAATATATCTCCTCGGTGAAATTTCAGATTTTCAAATGAGTACCCAAAGTAAATACATGTTTTATAGGCATCTAGGCTACAGATTTGTCAAGCTGGAAAAGTTTTTCAAGGTCTAAGTCTCTTGGTCTATAGAAAGAACAAAGGAGTGAGACTGGGGTTTGTCCTGCTCCTTAACAAGCCATGGGACTTTGGGCAGTTCATTTGCACCACTGGAGCACTTGAGGTTACTCATCCATAAAAGGAGAATAATAAAACCTGTCTCATGGAGATGTTCACTTTGTTCATTCAACAAATATTTATTGATTGTTTATATGTATCTGACCCTGTTGTAGACACTGAGGATACAGCAGTGAACAAGACAAAAAAAATGTTTCTTCTTATGAGCTTACATTTAAGTGGGGGAGACAGACAAGAAATAAGATAAATGAGTGAAAATATAGTATGTTAGATAGTTATTGTTAGATGTGAGGCTTACATTAAAATAATGTATATGGGGTGCCCAGCACAATATCTGGCATGTAGTAAGTACTCAACAGAGAGTAATTTCCTTTGCTTCTTCAGTCTTCCGAACAGTTCCTGAATTAGTCTACAGCATGGTAGTAATCAGCGGAAGGCCTGACCCATTGCCTTCTACCTCTTTCAAGTTAATACGGCCTAAACCTATTTTGCTTAAGAAGACAAAAGAATGCTTACAGATGTGCTTTGTACTTCCTGTATGGCAGATTAATCAAGGTGGTGCCTAAACACTGTTGATAAATGGCCTTTTCTGAAGCCAGTTGGCAGGGGTCCTTGCTTGGAGCTAGACGGCATTTGTCCACAAAGACAAATGCATTGTTTCTTTGCTGTTTAAGCAAAATGAACTAGGAAACTGTACTAGCTGTTTCTCTTAAAAGATGTGTGACCTTTGTCCTGTTCCAAACATCGGAGAACTGGACAAAATTTACATTATTTATGGGAAACCAGGGCATTGACTAAAAGCCTGGAAAAAGAGGGTTTAATACTTGTGGTTTCTATATATTTTTGCCCATTGTAGAAAATTTGGGAAGTTCAGAAATGTTTAAAGAAGTAGCCAAAAGTTCACCCCTAGGATTCAGTTATTTCACCAGACCCATCTCTCTGCCTCAGCTTGCTCCTTCAAAAACATCCAGTGAATAGTCATTTACTGAATTCCTTCTTTAGGCCTGGGCCTGTACTAGGCATAGAGGGTATAGCCCTTGCCCTTAGGCAGTACCAGCCTTGTGGGGGTAGGGAAAGGGCCAGAGGTGGAGAGACCACTGGGAATGGGCTCCTACCTTAGACTGTCAGTCTCTCCCAGAGCACAGCTCTAAGGAACAAGCTTTTGTAAAGAATTTGGAACAAAAGTTGTTATCATCACAGTTAGGGTGATTGTAGGAATGAGAAAGTGGAGTATAAAGAGGCAAAACACACAAAGCATTGGTGAAGCATTGGTAACTGGCCTGCTGGCCTTGCCATCCCCGGCTCCTCTTATGTAAAAGGGCCCTCAGTTCTGTCCTGCAGTATCACCTTTCAGAAGAAACTAGACATTAGGCTGTGAGCCAGTACCCCTGTATCTTGCTTTAAGAATCTAATAAGTGAAAATTCAGAGGTACAACCCAGATTAGATGAGGAAATTGGCCCAGGGAGATTGAGTGAATTTTCTCTAATCACACATCTAGTTGGTGGCAGAGCCAGGATAATAATGAAGGACCTTGAATTTCTCTTGGTCCAGTGAGGTTTTTTTCCATTACTCCATTGGTAATAATATCCTTTACTAAAGTGTACATTCTTAAGATAACTTTAAAATAATTGTCACCCTTGCATTTGATAAATATGATTTACCAACAACTGATTTACATGCAGTTTGTGGGGAACATATTTATGACAGAGAAGGTGGTGCAAAGGTTTTTCCAAGTTTTCCTGGGGTGTCCAGGCCCCCTGGTCCTTCTCCCAGACTGTGTATTCACAAGTAAATGTTGGCATTCTGTCATTCATTTTTTCCAGATGTTCTTCCCTAGTGTGTTATGTTTTGTGTTTTTAATATTTCTCATATACATTTTTAAAAATCTGGGCACATAAATTCTAATAAAGTTCTCAACTATCTCTTCTATGCTGTCTCAAATTTTCGGGTGTGTTTATATTTATGACACAGTGTCTGAAGGCATGAACGCTATCACATCGTTAGGGCTTATATTCCTAAACCCTAGACTTGCGTTTCTAGATGTTCTGAAAATTCTTTACATTTCACTTGTAAATGCCACTATACTATGCCATGACATTTCCAGAGTAACATATATTTCAAACAGGAAAACAGAGGAAGCCCAAAGAAAAGGGAAGTAGGTTTCAAATATAAATACAAAAAGAAAAAAAATCATTAAAAAATAGTAGAATACATAAGATGGGGGGGAGTGTAAATTCTAGTTTCACGTCCCCTGAGAACAGAATGTCCTGCAGACCCACTTTAGGGACTGGCAGTTTCCACTACCAACAACGTAGCCCAATCTTGGCATCATACTTCCTTTGACTCTCACATGCAGTCAAGTCCAGGTCATTCCCCTAACATGTCTTAGCGTCACCTACTGCAACCGGACAGGGTGGTCACCCACCTCTCACGTCACTGTCCTGAAGTCCATCCTCTGCGCTGCTGCACACGTGCTATTTAGTTTGGAGTTTGCTGAAAACCGGAGGCTTTTTGATGCCAGCTTTTTGAGCCTGCTCAGGTCACACCCGCTGTCTCAAATCCATCCTTGCTGCCATCCACCTAGAAAACTCCTACTCAGCACTCAAGCCTCAGCCTTACCGTTGCTATTCTCTACCCCTCACTTCGTGGCAAAGCAGTCCCCACAGTGTACAATGCCCATTCTTAAGTGAAGGAAACCCTAACACTTAATTGCACTTAATTGTCTGCAGAATGTTTTTCCTCCCCTACCAACCCATGAACTTGAAAGCCAAGACCACATCTGATTTCTCTGTATTGCCTGCATCCGGAATAAAGCTTCCCTGGAGCTGTTCAATAAATGTCTGATAGATGAATGAAAGAATAGACTTATGGAAATTGCTTCTTTAAATTTCTGATTAAACTCACCATTTTAAAGTGTACATTTCAGTGGCATTTAGCACATTCACAGTGTTGTGCAATCATCACGGCTATCTAGTTCCAGAACACTCCAAAAGGAAACGTTGTATCCATTGAACAGTCACTCCCCATTCACCCCCTTTCCCCTAGCCCCTGGCAACCACTAATCAACTTCCTGTCTCTGTGGATTGGCCTGTTCTGGACATTTCAAATAAATGGAGTCATGCAATATGTGACCACTGTGTCTGGCTTTTTTCACTTAGCATAATGTTTTCAAGATTCATCCATGTTGTAGCGTGCATCAGAACTTCATTACATTTTAGGGCTGAGTAACAGGCTGTTGTATTGATATACCACTTCTTGTTTATCTGTTGATGTTTAAATGTCTGATGGATATTTAGGTTGTTTCCACCTTTTGACTTATAAATGGTGCTACTATGAACATGTGTGTACAAGTTTTTGTTTAAACACCTGTTTTTCTGTTTTTTTCCTAATAAATTTATTTATTTATTTTTAACTGCCTTGGGTCTTCGTTGCTACATGCGGGCTTTCTCTAGTTGCAACAAGTGGGGGCAACTCTGTTTTTTTTGTTTGTTTTTTTGGGTTTTTTTGCGTACGCGGGCCTCTCACTGTTGTGACCTCTCCCGTTGCGGAGCACAGGCTCCGGACGCGCAGGCTCAGCGGCCATGGCTCACGGGCCCAGCCGCTCCGCGGCATGTGGGATCCTCCCAGACCGGGCACGAACCCGCGTCCCCTGCATCGGCAGGCGGACTCTCAACCACTGCGCCACCAGGGAAGCCCGAATGCATTCTTGTAACCAACATACAGCTGGATTTTTAAGAATCCAATCTGAGAATCTTTGTCTTTTCTTAAGCGTGTTTACATTTCTTCTACTTATGACCTATTGTGGATATTTTCCCCCTTTGTTTTGTCCTTTGCCATGTGTTTTATTTGCTTTATTCTCTTACCCTGCCCTCTTTTACTTTGGTTGTTTTCTTTACTCCCTTTTTTGCCTCACTAGTGGTTTGGAAGTTATACATTCTAATTATATTCCTTCAGTGGGTGTTCTTATGTTATCAATGTGCATACTCAACCTAACATTGTTAAGTTAATCACTATCTTTAGCACACTGTGAAAATTTCAGGAACTTTAGAGTTCTTTAATTCTGTTCTCCACCCCCTCTATCTTCCACTTAATTTGGTTTTTAGTATTTTAGTTCCAACTGACTTTTAACCACTCACCCCCCCATTAGATGTTTTAACAACCAGAATTTATTTATATTTACAAACATGCATACCAATTTCTCTGCCTACCTTTCTTTAGTCCTTTCTTTTCATTGAAATATAGTTTGTGTACAATAAAATTCATCATTTTAAAGATACAATTCAATAGTTTTTAGCATATTCACAAAATTGTGCAACCATCACCACGATCTAATTTTAGAACATTTTCATTATCCCCAAAAGAAATCTCCCCATTCCTCCTATCCCTAACCCCTGGCAACCATTAATCTACTTTCTGTCTCCATGGATTTACCTATTCTGGGTGTTTCATATAAATGGAATCATGTAATATATGGCTTTTTGTGTCTGGCTTCTTTCACTTAGCACAATGTTTTCAATGTTCATCCATGTGGGAACATGTATCAGTCCTTCATTCCTTCTTATGCCTGAATAATATTCCCTTTTATGGATAAACCATATTTTATTTATCTATTCATTAGTTGGTGGACTTTTGAATTAGCTCCACTTTTTGGTATTATACATAAGGCTGCTACGTACATTTGTGTACAAGTATTTTTGTGGACATATGTTTTCAGTTCTCTTGGATATATACCTAGCAGTGTAAACCATTATTTCTTATATTCAGTGGTGTTTAGATGTTTAACAACCAGTTCTCATGTAGTAGGAGTAAGGGAGCCCTGACTTGTAGCATTTGTTGAGCTCTGAGGTGCAAATACTCAAGTTACCAATGTGACATCACTGAAATATAGAGAAGGAAAAAGATGCACAGCAGCACACCATTCTATAGTATTTCTACCATATAGATGTGGGAGATAATAACCTCAAGTGCATAGATAATAGAAAAATTGTAGTAAAATAATTAAGAAGTGATGCACTGTGAGGATTTTTTACCTTTATTTTGAAAGTAATTCGTTTAATTGCAAGTTTGTATAATTTAATTTTTAGCAATGACTGTGTTTTACAACCAGTTCTCAAAATTCCTTAAAATTTAACAGTTGCTCTTTGGGCTGATAAGAGCTGACTCTAGCACCTCACTTGCATCCCCCTCCTTACATCTAACTTATTTTTCTAGATTGAATTTTCTTCTTCCTTTTTTAAAAATAATTAATTAAAGAAACAAGTTTTGGCTGAGTTGGGTCTTCACTGCTGTGCACGGACTTTCTCTCATTGCGGTGAGCAGGGGCTACTCTTCATTGCGGTGTGATTGTGGTGGCTTCCCTTGTTGCGGAGCACAGCCTCTAGGCACGTGGGCTTCAGTAGTTGTGGCACACAGTAGTTGTGGCTCGCGGGCTCCAGAGCACAGGCTCAGTAGTTGTGGCGCACGGGCTTAGTTGCTCCGTGGCATGAGGGATCTTCCTGGACCAGGGCTTGAACCCGTGTCCCCTGCATTGGCAGGTGGATTCTTAACCACTGCACCACCAGGGAAGTCCCCACAGTCTTTATTTATTTATTTATTTATTTATTTATTTATTTATTTATTTATTTATAGTTGAATAGAAAAGAGGTTTCATTTAATTTTTTTATATCTTTATTGGAGTATAATTGCTTTATGATGTTGTGTTAGTTTCTGCTGTATAACAAAGTGAATCAGCTATATGTATACATATATCCACATATCCCCTCCCTCTTGACACTCCCTCCCACCCACAGTCTCTTTTAAATGGTTCTATTTTAACCCTTCTTCTCTCTAGTTTGTTGTGTTGGTTGACTCTCCATTTTGCTCATTTCTTTCCTCATGTGGTTTGATACTTTTCAGGAGCAGCTTCATCAGGGATTGTTTTTTCTAGTGGATTCTGCAAGCCCTGGATTGGTAAACATCCCTGCAGAGCTATTTTGAATTCACTTCAGCCTAAACCTAAGAATTTTAATAGGTCTTACTTCAGCCCTAACCTAAGAATTTTAAGGTCTGGACCAATGTTTCTGTTAATTTATCTCACTAGCTGTCTGCACATACAGGTAGAGTAAATTTAAACCTCCATATGCATTTGGCACCGATTGGGATTTCTGTTTCTCTTGAGTGCCATTTCTTCCCTTCCCAAGGCCTCTTCAGACATCAAGGTTCCTTGAACTTCTCTAACCTTGGGGTAGAGTTTTTCCAGTCTCCTTTTCATGGAAGGGGACAAAGCTTCCAATGTCAGAGCTGTATGCAAGGGGCTCAGTTCCAGCTTTCTCACCTGCCCAGGACTGGAGCCCCATCTCCTACTCCTTAGTGTTCGGTGGAACCCTGGCCTGCAGATCTCAGGAACTATAGCTAAGTGTGAAATCCTTGTGGCAGCTAAGGCACGTCACCTATGACCTGTTCTGGCTTTGAGCTTTTCATTTCTTTTTCATTTTTGATATCTGGGGATTTCTCTTTATTTTTTTCAAATTTGGCAATAAAAATATAACGTCTGTTATAGTTCATCCAGCATCTCTACGTGTCTGTAGCAGGGGGTGGGATGGGAAACCCATCTATATTAGGATAGTTGATCATGTTTCTGGAAGTTCCCAGATCAGAAGGAATCATTCTGTGAGAAAGACATTTATTGTCTTCATTTTTTAGATAAGAAAATGGAAACTCAGAATGGTTGTCCGAATTGCCAAAGCCATAAAACTTTAAATGGGGAAATGGGTTTTGTGTCCAGTCTGTTTGCAAAATCCCATGCAAGATATCTAGGCATCTTAAAGTTGACTTGGTACCTCTGGCTTCTCTCCATTATTAGCCTTTATGGATAATTCACCCCTGGCATTTTGCTGACTTAGACATTCCATTTCTAGGAATCTTTCTTAGGGAAATAGTCAAAGATGCAGACAAAGATTTATGTATACAGTTATTGATTTTATTTGTAAGACAGTAAAAAGAAGTAACTGGTCCAAATGTCCCACAATGAGGAAATTGTCAGGTAAACTGTGGTATACTCATTAAATGAAAATAATGCAGCCATTTAAAATGATGTTTTTGAAGAACTGTCAATGACGTGTTTATGTTCACAATGGAATAGATGCTAAAGCCAGACTATAAAACCAGATGCATTACATAGTCCATTTTTACTTTCTGTATGCTAAAAAAAGACTCAAGATATACTCAAAATGGTGCCAGTGGTTTTATCTGGGTGATGAAATAAGTGATTTAAAATTTTCTTCATTATACTTTTATATATACAATTTTTTATCATTATATCTATAAATATTACTTTCATAATTAGAAAAATATGTATGATGAAAATTACTTTTTAAGAAAAAAAGAAATGTGTTTTACTAGAGAGAAGAGATCTGTCCCCAAGGTGCTGATGGTTTGATGAAGGAAATGAGACACATACGCAAATAAATTCATTACAAGGTAATAAGGGCTATAATGGAGGGAAGGATTAGCTCTACCTGGAGTTGAAGTTGGGTGAAAAGAGGTAACATTTGTGCAGGGTCTTGAAGGATGAACAGGAGTTCTCTAGGGCTTTGTAAATTGTTAAGCACTATGTAAGTGTAAGTTAGTTTTTGGCCTTTATTATGACTGTCAAAGCTTACCTCATATAAAGCTCTCTTTCTTGTCTCTTTCTCATGCTCCCTGAGGCCCAGGATCCCTGGGACAGGAAGCAGCGGCAGTTAAACAGTCACACATCAGTGCTCCAGCAAGTGAACTGAGGTGCATCCAACTAAGAAGTAGATCCAGGACCAGAGGACATAAAATTACCTGGGAGCAGGGCCAGGAAGGTGCTGGTGGGTAAACAAGTTCCCCCTTATTTGCCATCCTGTGGAAAGGCTGCCTTTGCTTGGGGCCTCCACCCTGAGTTATAGGGCCATCTCCACCTGGGGGATGGTAAAAACTGAGAACAAGCATCACATATCAGTCCGTGATTTACACTGGCAGGAAATGGTGTGTCAGATGTCCTTACAGCCTCCAGACAGAGTGGAGTAGAAAGGAGGAGTGTGAGTGAGGAGACCCGGAAGGTTGGCAAGAGCTGATTTGTTTGGGAGAAAGTCTTAGAAGCTCAAGGTTGGAAGAGATTGAAAAGTTATCTTACTTAGTCCTCCTGATCCCCTCCCAACATCCCCATCACATTGTCATCCTTCTTGGCCTTCAGGGAGCAGCTCAGAGGCCACCTCTTCTGTTATCTCCCACCTCAATTCCTCCAGCCTATGCCTTAGGTATTCCTCGTTGTTCAATTTTATGAGAAAAAAATTCAATGCCCGCTGTGCACCAGGCTGTGTGCTTATGGTTCTTTGATTGCAGTAGGCCCTCCTGTGCCTCCTGTTGTTTATTTATTTATTCAGGCAACAAACATGTATTGAACACCTACACTATGCTAGGCAGTGTCCTAGACATTGTGATAGAGTGGAGAGAAAGACAGCCAAGATCTTGTGTTCTCTTGGACCTGTCATTCTAGTCAGGGAGACATAAAATAAACAAAGGAATGAATAAGAAAATACCAGGTTGGGCTTCCCTAGTGGCGCTGTGGTTGAGAGTCCGCCTGCCGATGCAGGGGACACGGGTTCGTGCCCCGGTCCAGGAAGATCCCACATGCCGCGGAGCAGCTAGGCCCGTGAAGCCATGGCCGCTGAGCCTGCACGTCCGGAGCCTGTGCGCTGCAACGGGAGAGGCCACAACAGTGAGAGGCCCGCGTACCGCAAAAAAAAAAAAAAAAAGAAAATACCAGGTTATAAATGTCAAGAAGTCCCCTTTGGGGAAATTTAGGGGAAGAACTTTCCATACAAAGAAAGCAGCTAACTCCAAAATCTCAGGGGATAACCACTGCTTGTTCTAGAAACAAAAAGAACACTGTGGTATTGCGCATGGAATACCCTTTTGTGCTTTATCTACAAACAAAAATCTTCTCATTTTTTAGGACTTAGCTCAAGCATCGCCTCTTCAGGCAAATCTATCCTATTTATTTTCCCTGAGTGAAAGTGACCACTGTCTCCTTTCCTCCCCACTGGCTCAGAGCAGACTTCTGTCAGCACACATGTAACGACTTGCCATTCTTACCATACTATAGCATTGCTACTCCCTAGTGGATCTCAGTCTTGTCAATGGCAGAACTTCATGTCTAAATCCCTAATGCCCATCACAGAGCCTGGCACAGAGTCTGTAATTGGTAAACATTTGTTCCTTGAATACATGAACTGTCATATAGCACTTTCTCAGAACCTCCCTGGTACCGCTTATTCAGAATTAGCAACCGTTTACTGGTCGGTGCCAGGTCCTGCACTGTGTTCTTTCAACTCTGCTACCTCTTATAAGCCTCATGGCAGCCAGGTGCAGTGTTATTATCCTATCCTGTAGTTAAAACTCAGAGGATCGGAGTGACTTCCATGGTGACTCAGAAATAAGAATCAGGGCTGAGATTTGAACCCAAGTCCTCTTGATGGCAAATCTCAATGCTTCATTTTCTGTGATGCACCCATCATGCATCAGTTCATTTGTGTACCCATCCTCTCCTTTCTCCTAGATAACCTTTTCCCTTAGGGAAGGATCTGTACTTGACACCATTCCATTCTGTATTCTCCATGACACCAGAACAGTGCTATGTATTTAGGACACACTCAACACAAATCTCTAAGGATGGAAAAGAAAGAATGAATGTGTAAATGAATACTTCACCCAAAACGGATCAACGACTGATATCAGTTCATGGGACGGTGATGCGCTGGAGGAAGAGATGTTTCTGAGCGAGGGACCTTCCCAGATACCTCTGCGCCCATATGGGAAAGCTGAGGGTACCATCTCCATGCTACAGCACTCATTCCTTAGAAATCACACCTTTCACTCAGTTGTACATCTCAGCAGGAAGCCAGGGGCACAAAGGGGAACATGCATGGCTTCCAATGAGTTGGGAAAATGAGGTTAGGTTTCGATTCAGATAGTTAATTTTTGTTTTCTGGGTCTGCACGGTCAATAAATTTTCAACGAGCAGTGATTCTGTTCCTCATCTTTCATTGCTTTATGGGACTTCAGGGAATGAAAGCATAACATCCTGCTTTCCCATAAGTTCTCTGGCCGCTAGCCTGGCACCAATTAAAGACATGTCCATGCAATTAATCAAAACCAATTTGGAAGCTCTCTGGCACTGCTCCTCTGACGTGCTGCCTGCTCCACATACAGTAGTTCCTCAGCTGCAGCGATGGAGCCAGGCATATAGGAGCTTTTGATGAACTGGTCATGCCAGCCCCAAGTGTTAACTGTGTCATCTGACATGACTAATGAGGTTCCCAACTTGATCTGTGTGAGCGGAGCAGTCCTGCTGTCTGGAGGAAGCTCGGTTTCCAAAGCCAGCCTGGGAAGAGGCTGCAGCGTGCAGGGTACACACTCCATCATGTCAGCTAGAGTCCTGGAGGCCTCTAGTGTTGGAGCTGAGAGTCGTCCATGGGGAGGCTCATGGAAACTGTGGGCCAGGCTCTGTGCTGGGCGCTGGTGGGAATGTGACCCGACTTAAACTTCTAGCTCAGCCTCCTCATTTTATAGACATGGAAGCCAAGAGCCAGCAAAAGTGAGGCGCCTGCCAAAGGCCTGAGCTGTGGGGAGAGAAATAAAGGAGAAGGCATGGATCCTACCTTTGAGGAGCTAAACCCCTAGATGAGCAAACAAACATGTGTGAGGATAACAAGTGGGGTCTGATGCAGGTACACCTCCTCAAGGGTTAAACTGTTGGTTTCCTTCCTTCATTCTGCAAACATTTATCAAGAGGAAGAGTCTGTGTTTTTGTCGCCTCTGCAATCCCAAGAGCATATGATTTGAAGTCAACAGGTCTGGGTCTGAGTCCCAGCTCTCCTTTGAGTTGATGTAATCTTGAGCAAATCACTTCATTTTTCTGAGCCTTGGGTTCCTCAGCTATAACACTGGGACAAGCCAAATATTGCCTACCCAGCCTACATCCTACAGTCCTTGTGAGACCCAGCAGAGTTAATGGGTGTAAAAGTATAAGAGTCCCTGCACACGTTAGTTATTATTCATATTACTACCCTCTCCAAGGACCCCTGGCTGAAATCTCTGCAATATGGATCCGCAGATAGCTTTAACTCTCTTCCTCTTCCAGCCCCTTTCAAAATGCACAGGAAAGAAAGGGATATAAAACCAATTGATCATCTGCCCACAATCTCAACAGCTTTCCCAGAGAATCCATGACACAGGAAGACAAAGAACTCAGCCCTTGTAATTTAATGTCATTCCACACTTTGATTGAGCACCTACCATATAGCAGGCGTTGGCCACGCTGTGTGGGGAATCAGAGTTGGATAAGACATGCTCCTTGGCCACATTGAGAAGCTCGCCATTCAGTGGGAGAAACAGACATGGACACAAATAACTATAACATACTGCAGAAAAATACAATTGCCATAGGAAAGATACAAATCAAGTTCTGTGTGAGTCAGAGGAGGGAATGATTCATTCCCCAAAAGGAGATCGGGAAAAGTTTCATCAAGGACGTGGTATTAAAGGATAAGCAGGGTTTAGCTCTGTCAGGAAGCACCAGAAAGGGTGCTCTAGACTGAAGGAACAGCGTGGGCAAGTGCATGAAATCATGATAGGAATGGTGATCTAGAGGACAGAGTAAAACTGAGTGAGATAGGGAGTGTGAGCATGAACAAAAGAAGACTCGCTGGGCCCCAGCTCTGAAACCCAAGCATGGATGTTGCTGTTTCACTGTTCTCTTTGCTGGCTGAGGTTACCTTGGCCTCTGTCCCTCAATCAGAGAGAATCCTGTACTGGCTCTTCCTCCAGCAAGGCCAAACTCAAGCCCCAGGTGGGAGAGCCAACAACAAAAATGAATGGGGAACAGCAACGACCATCAGATACAAAGTGGCCTGGACTGGGAAGCTCTGGTCACAACCATACATCCCTGGCCCAGGTGAGAAGGTCACATAGATGCAGCCATGACACCAACATCTGAAGCATGATGGCAAGGACCTGAGGCCTCTTGGCATGGGTCACACACTACATTTCTCTCCTTTCCTCCTTTGTTCAGAAGAAGCCAACTTCTTCTTTATGTGTGTTGCTGTCAGAATGGTTTTGGAAGGCCAGGAGCTGCAGCTGGGCTCCAGGCATGGCCATGGGCCACCCCAGCGACTCATATTTTCTCCATGTTTCCATTTTTCATTGTAAATTGGTGTTTTTTGTTTTTTAATATTTATTTATTTATTTATTTCTGGCTGCATTGGGTCCCCGTCGCTGCACACAGGCTTTCTCTAGTTGTAGTGAGCGGGGGCTACTCTTCATTGCAGTGCACGGGCTTCTCATTGTGGTGGCTTCTCTTCTTGTGGAGCATGGGCTCTAGGCACATGGGCTTCAGCAGTCGTGGCTCTCAGGCTCTAGAGCACAGGCTCAGTAGCCGTGGTGCACGGGCCCAGCCGCTCCGCAGCATGTGGGACCCTCCCGGACCAGGGCTCGAACCCGCGTCCCCCGCATTAGCAGTCAAACTCCTAACCACTTCGCCACCAGGGAAGCCCCGTAAATTGTTTTTTTATTGTGCACATAATACAGTGATAAGAACAGAAACCTCAAAACTAGGAGAAAGAGATAACCCATTCACACATTATCTGTTTCCATTTCTTTTTGCCCCTTCCTGCTGTTGACTGTGAGCACAATTTTGGGGGGCAGCTTTGATCACTGATACAATTACATATTCTTATTGCTCAGCTTTGTAAGCAATAAGAATATGTCATCATACAGCTTTTTCCATTTTGCTACTTACCGCCAATCTCTGGTGTCCACACAGTCTTGGCCCTGTTACCCCAAGACTGAAGAAAGATGCCAGGGCCATGTAAAAAGGGATGCCCCATAGATAACGTGGTGGTTGTTGACACTTGCCGTCATGGTGCAGAGGAAAGCACTGACTGCTCTGCCATCACATAGACTTGGGGTGGAATCTACGTCGAAGCTAGATAGCCCTGGGCAGATCGCTCCATTCCTTTGAGCCTCAGGTCCTTGTCTGTAAAATCGGGTTGGTATTAGTACCACCCTCATAAGATTGCTATTGCTGTGAGGATTAAAAGAGATACCAAAAGGCAAATGCCCCATAATGGTGGCTGCCTTGCCTGTGCCCTTGCTGGGACTGGCCTTGGGTCCACTCTGCTTCCACCCTTCTTCTCCTGCCCACATTGGACCTTCTCCTCTCCCCTGAGCCCAGCAGGCCTCCTGGGTGAGTTCACCTAAATTCTGACAAGCACTCCAGTCTGTGTATTTTTTATTATTATTATTATTATTATTATTATTTTGGCTGTGTTGGGTCTTCGTTGCTGTGCGCGGGCTTTCTCTAGTTGCGGTGAGTGGGGGCTACTCTTCGTTGCGGTGTGCGGGCTTCTCACTGCGGTGGCTTCTCTTGTTGCGGAGCACAGGCTCTAGACGTGTGGGCTCAGTAGTTGTGGCTCGCAGGCTCTAGAGCACAGGCTCAATAGTTGTAGTGCACGGGCTTAGTTGCTCCGCGGCATGTGGGATCTTCCCGGACCAGGGCTCGAACCCGTATCCGTTGCATTGGCAGGCGGATTCTTAACCACTGTGCCACCAGGGAAGCCCTGTATTTATTATTCATTGGATGAATGTGCCATCTTTTACTTAGGTAGTCTCCTCTGATGGAAATGTTGGTTGTTTTCCAATTTTTTATTGTTTCCAATATTGATGTAATAAGTATCTTAATGTATATTGCTTACTCCATCCTTTAAAAAAAGTATTCCTTAAGAACAATCCCCAGGAAAAGGATCACTAGAACAGAGGTTAGAAACATCTGAACAGCTTCTGATGTATATTTCCAAGTTGATTTTCCAGAAGGTTTGTACCTGTTATTCCGCCACCAGCTCGAGAGAGAGGACCACTTGGACTACATTACAGGCTCTTGGATTCTGGCCACAGACTCTCGTTACTGCTCATTTTTCACCATTTTCTTCCCCAACGTCTTTCTTTCTTTCTCGCCTCCCACACTGCAGCCACACAGGACAACTCAATATCTTCCCTCCAAAATAATGCTTCCATGCTTTTGTGCCTTTGTACTTCCTATTATTTCCCATCACCCTTGCCTGAGAATATCCTTCCCTTAACATACCCTCTCACCACAGAGCTCATCTTTTGTGGAACCGGGAACTTCTATACTATCTTTAAGACTCAGCTCAAATACCCCTTCTTTGTGAACTAGTTCCAATCTTCCTAAGTGGAGTAAGTCACTCTTGCCTTATGTGGTGATTGGAGGGACCCTTGGCATCCAAGTGCTCACCAAGAAACTGTCATCCTCTAATCCCAGCTTACACGCCCAAATCTGTGTGAGTCTCCTCCCTCTCCCCCTCTCTCACTCTTTGCACCAGGCAATTACCAAGTTATGCTAATTCATATCCTAATTATAATTTTGCATCCACTTATCTCTCTCATTGCCATCACCATTGACCATCACCTCTCATCAGGATTCCTGGAATAGTCTCCTAAAAGAAAAAAAAAGTAATATGTACATGGTTCAAAAGTCAAATTTTCTTTAAAGCTTATGATAGAAAACAGTAGATTCTTGTCTCATCTCTCCCACACCAAGCCCTTCTTCTCAGAGACAACTAGACACTTTCAACTCTTCCAGCTGTTTCTTTTGGTATTTACTTCTGTTTTCCAAATAATATAGCTCTACTGTTATTTCTTGATTTTTAAGTTCAGACATTATATATTGACTTTGAACAATGGAAGATTTCTCTAACACCACTTCCCTGCCTATCTTCCAATATAATTATATCACAATTTTGGGTTACATCATTCTGTGGTATTTACATATTATGACCAGGAGTACCATTAAAAATATTTGCCATCTGAGATGCCAGCATTCCCTCCAGGACTGCTATCTCTCGGGGGTGAGGTCTGAGCCTGCTGGGGGAAGGCGGAACATTCAGGAATGGGGGTTGATATGTGGGAGGTGGGGCAGGCTGGCCACTGGCTAGTAGCCGGGTGTCTCTGGATGGTTCCTATGCAGGGCTCCCTGGGCCCCGGTAGGTGTAACAAGCAGTGCTGAGTTAAGCCTTCTGGGGAAACCAAAGGCAGTGCCCAGGAGGGGCTGTAGGCTGCTGACTGACACGGACACTTGACGGATCCAAAGAGATGCTGGCCTTTCCAGCAGGGTCTAGAGCCCCAGTCTGTGCCAGGTATTGTCTCTGTAGTTGTGGATCCTGAGAAGGTTCAAGGAGTTTTAAGATGGGGGGCAAGGGCAGCTGGAGCAGTGGCAGTGGGGTACTCAGGGAGCTTGGGGTAACTACTATTGATATTTACTAACCAGTATAGAAAAGTGTCAAAACGTTAACAACTTATAAAGTCTAATATAACTAATAGAGTTCTGTTGACCCTGATTACAGCTATGTAAATATTATTCATAGTCAAGCTGTGCAGGGCTGTGTGATAGCATTTCCATTTTTGCCAAGATTTTTCCTGGAGTTTTTCCAAGAGTTAATAATTGCCTTGTTTTCTTTTGCTTAGTTTCAATATACCCATCACTAATAAATCTTCTCCCAAACTCTTTGGTAGAACAATATGATTACCAAATCCATCAAGTAATTTCTCACTTTCAGCTATATCCCAGGCACTGTGCTAGGCACTGGGAACTCAACTGTGAACAAGAAAGACATGGTCCCTGCTTTCATTGAGTTTAAGTCCAGCAAGGGATCAGATATAAGTAATTACAGTAATTTTAAGTGTCACAATGGGAGAAGTCTGGGTTCCTCTTAGAACACATAGCAGAAATACCTCACCCAGCTAGAGAGACAGGAAAGATTTCAGACCTTAAGAATGGATGGAAACTATTCATTTAGACAGTATATATTTACTGAGGGCCTCTTACATGCCGGCCACTGTTCTAAATGCTGAGAACACAGTATCAAACAAGACAGACAAAGCCCCTGCCTTCCAATGGCTTACATTCTAGTGAGAGGAGACATAGTAAACACAGAAGATAATTTTCAATTGAAACAAGGACTATAAAATAAACAGGATGGGCTTCCCTGGTGGCGCAGTGGTTGAGAGTCCGCCTGCCGATGCAGGGGACACATGTTCGTGCCCCAGTCCAGGAGGATCCCACATGCCGCAGAGCGGCTGGGCCCCTGAGCCCCACTGAGCCTGCACGTCCGGAGCCTGTTCTCCGCAGCGGGAGAGGCCACGGCAGTGAGAGGCCCGCGTACCGCAAAAAAAATAAAAATAAAAAAAAAAATAAACAGGATGACTTGATGGCTGGGGCAGGAGGTAGGAGAGCTGAGGCTAGTTTAGACAGATTGGCAAGGTCATGGAAAGTCTCTCTGAGGAAGTGACATCGGACCTATATCTGAAGGATGAGAATAGCCAGCTATGTGAAGAGCAAGGGAGAGCGTGTTCCAGGCAGAAGGAACAGTATGTGCAGGATTTGAGGAGGAGCAATATCATAAGGTTTCAGGGCAGAACTGAAAGCAGTGCCATGTAGCTGGAACATAAAGGGCAGGGGGCAGTTGCTAGAGATAAAGGAATGGATGTGAGCTACAGGGTGGGATTCCTGGCGTCTCCTAATAATATTATTATTATTGATAAAACCCCTACTCTGCAGTTATTTGTCTGTTTGCTGTAAGATACATTTCCCCCCATCCTTTGCTCTCTTTAGTACTACAAGAAGTATAGGAACTCACAAATTATTTTTTAAGCCTCTCTTGCCAGATGGAAGGTATTGGCAGGAGACCGAAAGGCAGGAGGAAGGAAGAAGGCATCGTTTTGTCCTGCTTTTTGGTGGTGCCCCCAGCAGCGACACCCCTAATAGATCAGTTACCTACTGTGGGCTGGCTTCTCCCAGGGTGGCGGCACCCTCTTCATGTCCCTTTTTCTCTTCTAACCCTCCTAAGCCCTTTCTTCCTTGGTTTACTCCCATATGCTTAACAATTTCCTGTTTTAAATCCCTTTCTGCTTGAAATGATCTGGAGCAGTGCTGTCCCATAGAATGTTCTGTGATGATAGGAATGTCCTAATTGCGCTGACCAGTACAGTATTGACTAGGCGTATGTAGCTACTTGAAATGCGGCTAGTGTGACTGAGGAACTAACTTTTTAATTACTTTTGATTTTAATAATTTAAATGTAAATAACCACATGCGGTTAATGGCTACAGTACTGGACAGCACAGACCTAGAAGGATTTGTTTTTCTGACTGGAAAAACACTGGCTGATACAGTAGTTGATATGGAAAGTGGTTGGGAAACTGACCCTCAGAGATGGGACTCTGGGATTGTTATACGACCTGATTGGGCTTGAATTCAGCTATAAGGTCTTTGTCAGTGGAAAATGGGATACTGGTCAGGGAAGAACCCCAACCTCATGGAAGATGGCAAGCAGTAACAAGACTCCAAGTTGGCTTGCTACACTCCAGAGGTCCCCAAAGTAGACAAGTTCAGTGGATCAGAGAAAGACTGTATTTCACAGCACTGCAAAGAGCAGGAACAACAGCATGGTACAGCTGGTTTCCTTGCCCTCAATTCCTATGGGGCAATGCAATGGGCCCAGATGGCAGCTACACATGCAATGGGGTTGCACTGTCACTGAGGAGCCCTGGACAAGGGCTCAGAACCTTTTACAACAAGCAACCAACAAGCCAGTCTCCTTCCCCAAGGGAGTGAGTGAATGGTTGTACAAAAGTCATGCTGTGGTCACCTTGGTCTACTTAATTGCCTTTGAGACTAGTTACAGAAATGACCCAGGGTCCAAGCATGGTTAGGCCTTGCAGTTTGGCACGCTCAACAAGGGTGTACAGTGGGCTTCCCTGGTGGTGCAGTGGTTAAGAATCTGCCTGGCAATGCAGGGGTCACGGGTTCAAGCCCTGGTCCGGGAAGATCCCACATGCCGCGGAGCAACTAAGCCCCGGCACCACAACTACCGAGCCTGCGCTCTATAGCCCGCGAGCCACAGCTACTGAGCCCGCAGGCCCAGAGCCCGTGCTCCGCAACAAGAGAAGCCAGTGCAGTGAGAAGCCCGAGCACCGCAACGAAGAGTAGCCCTTGCTCGCCATAACTAGAGAAAGCCCGCACACAGCAATGAAGACCCAACGAAGACCCAACACAGCAAAAAATAAATAAATAAAAAACAAGGATGTACGGGGACCCTTGGGGCCCGTGGTGGACTGCCTCTTCCAGTAATTAGTAATCCATGACATGTAACAGCAAGGGTTACTTAAACTATCACCTGTGAAATTAAACAAAAAAATGAAAAAAAATTATTACCTGTGAATACCTGGGATGAAATGCCTATTCAAGGCCAGTCTTTGGGAGACCAGATTTCTGCTGAAATGACTATTGTGGTGGGAATTGTGACTACAAGGATTTTGAGACAGGTTGGCTGCTTCTGACGGCACCAGGAGGCTTATTGGAAGAAAATCACAAGCTCAGAGTTCTACACTCTCAGTTCTAGGCACATTAAGAGAAATGGAGAGCTTCTACTATGGCTTGAAAATAATTTTTTTACCTATTACAACTTCAGGACTAATATAATTGAAAATCAGACTCAAACTTTGATCCTGTGGCTGCCCAGTTATAATGTTAGTGGAAGTCACAGGTTCCCCGGGTTTCTTTGATGAAAGTTAGGGCATGAATGAGAAGGAATGGAATCCTGAGACATGGAATGGAGACATTTGGTTTCATTCAGACAAATAGGAGAATCTAAAATGCCTAAATCCTCCTGAGATCCAGAAAAATAAAAAAGCTTATGGGTCTCTTTTCTATCGATCTAATTTCTTGGGTAAGTATGAGAAAGTGATCAAGTTTTTTTAAAAAATCAATCCTTACATATAGATGTGTGTGTGTGTGTGTGTGTGTGTGTGTGTGTCATGAGACAGAAAGAGAGGGAGAGCAGAGAGAGAGCACACGTGTGCATAAAGGCATCTGTACCCCCCTAAGACCATTTAGGATCCCTGTGTTTGAAGATGGAATGTAGAAACTCAAAGCTGTTTCCAAGTCAGAAGAATCTAGGTCTCCTCTCCTCAAATCACTTTCACTCCAGCCCTGCCTGTTAGCATAATAGAGGCAGGCAAGGTCCACGTGGAAACACAAAATTCCCAATCATAAATCTATCAGACTTAGAAGCATTCACAGCCTCTTGCCAAGTCTGATTTCAATCCTCCTCTTGAGGGCCTACATTTTCCCTCTCCCATTTGTTCTACGCTTTTATTGTTTGTTTATTGAAATGCTCCACTTGCTGGAAGGCTCCCAAGGAAGTAAGTCATCATGCTATATTTTGTGGTTGGGATTCTGGGGGTGAAGAGGGAGGGAAGGTGAATGTGGTGCTATGTCGGGCAACTTCAGTGGAAACTGCAGAGCTCCCCTTCACTGATAAGACTTCAGTGCAGTGATAACACTTCAACACGCTACTCATCAGAGGGTAGAGCAACGAATAAGTTAGGGAACCCTGCCCTCAACTAATGGTCTTACAATCTCGTGGTAAAGATTGAGAAGAAAAAGACAGTTACAAGTTATCAATCCAGGGAGATCAGTGCAATGATAGAAGTAAGTGCAAGGTGCTTCCGGATCACTTGAGTTGTGAGTAGGAGGTAGAGAAAGAGGGGGTGCTTTCCTGAACCTCATCCTGAAGGATGAGGAGGGGTTTTCCAGGCAAGCCTGAGAGTGGGGTTGGCATTGATTCCGGCAGAGGAAGTAGCATGTGCAAAGGCTTGGAGAGGAGAGACAGTGTGTCTGTTCAGGGACGGCAGGTCATCACAAGAGACCAGCGACCAGAATTTGAAGGGAAAGTGATGAAAGATGAGGCTGCGCAGGTGAGCAGGGACACCTGTTCTGAAGGAGTTTTAGGTGTATGAGTGACACGGTCAGCTTTCTCTGTCAGAAATGTCATTGGAGAATGGCATGGGGGCCAGAGAGACCAGTCGAGAGGCTGCTGCATTACTCCAGGCCGCATTACTCAGAGAGATGTTGGAGGCTTGAAACAGGGTGGTGGTAGTGGGAAGAGAGAAGCATGTAACGACTTCAGCGTTATTTAAAAGGTAGAATTGACAGACATTAGTAACCTATTAGACATGAAGAGTGAAAGAGAGGGAAGGGTGGAGGGTGAGCCCAGGTTTATGGCCTGGCTAACTGGACGTACTCATAAGTGTGAACCAATGGAAGGTTCAAGCAAGTGCTCTCAGAACTCAGAGGCTAAAGAGACCGCTGTGGGGAAGGATGTGGAACGTGTGGTTAGTGAGGGTCACTGCCTTCAAATGAGCAGGGTAAGAGGGAAAGATGGGTCAGTGGAAGAGTATGGGGCTTTGGCATCAGAGATACATGGGTTCAAATCCCTGCTCTGCCATTAACTTGCTTTGAGATCCACACTAAGTTCTTATTCTCTGAGCCTCAGTATCATCGTGTGTAAAAATTAGGCCAAGGCTAATTTCTACCTCTACTGGGAAAATTTAGTTTGTAAAAGTATAAGCATTGGACTTGGGTTAATTATCACTGTCTTCAAGTGCATATGTGCATGAATTCACCTTCTGTAGTCAATCAGCAAACAGTTATTGAGTACTTACAAGAACACAGGCACCATTTATTAAGCTTCACCCAATTGGACAAGCATTATGTACAGCTACCATCTAATTTAATCTTTACCATAACTCTAATGGATATTACATGATCATCCCCATTCTACAGATGAGGAAAATGATACTCAAAGAGAAATAAAGAGTTCTGCCTAAGGTCACACTGCTAGTAAGTAATAGAGCTGGGATGGGAATCTGGATCCGACAAAGCTATAGTCCTAAGTGCCGTGGAGAAGATGATTCTTGCCCATCAAGCTCCCCTCCTAAGCTGAGGACTCAAGGCCAAAAAGTGAGATCTACTCTTGGTGGTAAATGGGTTGTTAATCTTAGGCCATCAAACCCTTGAGTAGGGGAGGCCTCTAGTGCCCTCTAGGGGCAAGGGCACCAGCACAGTGGGTCACTTAGCAGAATCATTGTCTTAACTGGGTCTCCTGACACAAAGGCATACGTAACTGTTCCTGAAGGATTAGGGCTGGCAAATTAACATGCACAATCACAACTATAGAACATTAAATTTGAACTGGTTCTAGTGCTCTAGTGAGGTCATCCCAGGAACCTTTGTTGAAGATGGTCAGCCTGCTGCCCAAGTCCTCTGGCAATAATTATGTACCACTACAATAAACAGCTACATTTACTAAGCACCTAAGGCTTTACATATGCCATCTCATTTAATTTTATAACCATCCAACAAACTAGAAACTTGGCACTCTAGGAGATATGTGACTTGAATAAGTTTGCACAGCTAATAATAATAAATAACAACAATAGCTAACATATATTTAATGCTTACCATGTGCCAGATTCCATGTGGTAACAGACACTGTTGGCTGTCTACATAACAACCATCCCACTCCTTCTCTGCTCACAGAATCCTAGTTTTGTCCAGATATCCATCCCTAAGGAAAGGGGACTCTATCTCCAGTATGACTGGCCAAGCCAATCATGGTGATTCTATCCCTTTTGTCAGTGATTGGATTAAAGGTAGGCTTGTGACCCAGCTCCAGCCAAAGATGTGAGAGGAAGTAGCATATATAGACTTCTAGGAGAGAGACAGTGTGTTCTGTGATAACACCAGGGAAAGGTTTTCTTACTCTTAAAAAGAAAACACAAAAGAGATGATCCTCTTCTACTTTTGCATATTGTAGTGGATGTGATGTCTGGAACTGTGGCGGTCATCTTATGTTCATGAGGAAGGCCAGCCTAGGAAAGCCTACAAGCTGAGGTTGGAAGAGCATAAAGACGGAACAAATCTGAGTCCTTGAAGAATAAACCAATCCTGGAACTTTCCTACTTCTAGACTTCTTGTTTTGTGAGATAATACATTTTCCTAATTGTTTCAGCAATTTTGAGTTTTTATTTGTTACTTGCAGCTGAAGACATTCTAGCTGATACACATGTACTTTATCATTTGTCACCAAAAATCAATGAGGCTGGTGTTATTGTCCCTATTTTACGTATTAGAAAATGAAGGCTCAGAGAAGTTGAGTAATTTGTCCTTAGTCACAGAGATGGGAAATGGTAGAATAGTATCTGAACCTAGCTCTGCCTAACTCCAGAGCCAGAGTTCTTAACCACATCATACTATGCAAGACAATGAAAACCCAACGTGGTCTGGCTGGCTCCAAAGACCAGGATTGTTCCTCCACATTTCATTGCTTCCCAGTCTCTGGGATGAAATTCTCAGAAACTTGAATCCATGATGTGTGGTGCTTAAGATATGCTGGCACCCATTAGGAAGAGGAGGGGCAGCCACAGGATGCAAGGCAGTATGGTTGCAATTGAAAGGGACCCAGACACATGTATTGGTTTGGTCTGAGTCCCCTGTTACCAGCAGACTGGGCCTTTTCTGCCACTGTGGCTTGAGAACATCTGTTGTAAGGGATAGCCTGGCCTCCAACAAGACACAACTGGGCTAACTCTAATGCTTTTGTATATAAAATCTCTCTCTTGCCCCAGGTTTAGTTCTACCTGGATGGACCTAACCACTTTCCAACTCCCCCAACAGGAAATTACCTTGCATCGTCCCCTGGCAGTGAAGCCGGGATGTCACAAAGAGATTCTTATCATCAAATTCAGGATTAGACAAAATAACAGCTAAGGTCCATTCCTTTGCTGAAGCGTCTAGGATTACCTGAGAGGTACCAAGAAGCCTAGAAAAACATTTGGGGTCATCCTGAGAAAGTTCCAGCATGCCAGGGCAGATGACTTGGTTGGAATTTGGAAGGAAATGAGCCAATGAAGGCTTTTGATCAGAAACATAACATCCTCATGGGAATACCCTAGTGGTCCAGTGGTTAGGACTCCATGCCCTCAGTGCCGAGGGCGAGGGTTCGATCCCTGGTCGGCGAACTAAGATCCCACAAGCCACGTTGCATGGCCAAAGAAACAAACAAACAATACCACACAGGAGCATGCTCAGCATTAGGCTTTAGTGTAAGTTAATTCAGCAGGTACAAGCAGAATTGATGTGGGAAAAGATGGGGAATCGGGGAGATCAATTTGAAGATTTAAGGGATCCCTTCTCCCTTACCACCTAATGAAGGCACTCCTTTCCTACTAGCAGAGACCAAGTGTCTTGCATACCACGGAAAGGCAGCTTCAATGGCCTGGGAAGAAACTCACACTTCGCTCTGAGCGTTCCCTCCCAGCTCAAGGCTCACACACGTCACGGTGCACTCAGCAGAGGTGCTGACAGAGCCAGAGGACCAGGATCAGTTACACAGGGAGAGGAGGTAAGACTGCCAGAGCCAAGCTGCAGAGAATTATCACTGAAGACAGGAGGTCTCAAAGGAGCTCAAGGCAGCCTCTCAGCCAGCTGTGAGGAGCCCAGAGGAGGAGTTCCAGGCTCTGGGAAAGCTGGAGGCCTTAGATAGTACTTGGAAGTGCAGCGCCGTCAGTCCCAGGATGTGAGGACTAGGGGGGTTTCTGAAGGATCCAGTAACCCTGTTACTGAGAAGCTGGGCCAGTTCTGCATGATTACTGGGAGCAGCTTGGTTTTCTGGCCCTGGATCTGGAAGCAGGGGTTGCACAGCATTTCCTCCACGCTGTCACCAGCTGCAGAGAACCCCTGCCATTAGCTGCCTCTGGGCCATGGACAAGCCCTTTTCTGGGCCCTCTCAATCTCTTCCTACTTGATTCATCACCTATTTGAGGCTCTGAAAGTCAGTGCTGGCTTCTCTTCGACAGGCTCTGGCCAGACATGCACATGTCTCCTACACCTTCTTTAAGACTAGCACTCCTGGCACATTCCTTCTTGATGGCCTGTGAACATTGCAAAGTTTTATGAAAAGTAAGGCAGCCCCATGAAGTCATCGCTCCTTATATAGCAAACCCTGCAGGTAACATAAATGAGTGAGGGACCCGGGTTTAAGAGAAAGTTGCAGTTCTCCAACAGATACACATTTCTTCACGTCCACAAAGAAACATGCTATTCCTCGTTGCTTTTTTTTTTTTTTTATTGCCTGCCCCTTGTGATCTAACCTCCATTTCCCCACTTTCCACAGAGACATGGGTACTAAGAAATATTTCTTCCCTTAAAGAAAAACAAGAGTGCAAGTGTGATGATAAAAGGGTGTGGTAGAGACTTGCAAGTTATAAAACACCCCTGGCATCTAAGAAGGACAAACAATACTCAGCTAACGTGAGAATGAGAGCCTGGTGTGGCCAGATCTTCTGATTTTTCAACAGAAGCTGGAAATCCAGGATTTTATGTGAAATCTCTGAATTTTAAAACATTGGCTCATTTCCCTCCACTTCCCAACTGTGCTTCCAAGCCCTTCCCACCACACCAACCCGCCTGCAGCCCCCCCAGAACTTGATCTCTCCTGTCTTCACACCTCTGCATTGTTGGTCTCAGTCTGCAATGCATGTCCTCCCTTTTCTCTGCCTGGGAATTTCTTAAGCAATTTCTTAAGACCCAGATCAAACTATACTTCCTTCTAACAGCTACCCTTCTCTTTGTAAGATTAGGTGCTCGTCATTCTCTCTCTGCTCCCACAGTACCCTGCACATACTTCAACCAGACCTCTTACTACACTGTCCCGGAATTGCTGGTTTCCTTGTCTTTTGTTCGCCAGCCTGAGAACTCCTTGAGGGCAGGAACTTTTGTAGTCTTTGACCTGAGAATCTAGGGTTCGGAGGGTGAGAAATATGTCAAGAAAGTAGAAATAGTTTAATCAGAGGGGAAAACAAGATAGAGAGCCAAAGCCCTGAACATTTCAAGTAAAAGTCCAAGAGGTGATTGCGGGTAGTAAAGAGAAGACAAGCCCAGGAGCTAGGAATCGGGATGATTAAAACAGGCTGGGAAGTGGAATGGTTTAAGATAGAAGCTATGGATGAAGTAAGGGTATCTGGAGCCTGTTTTTACAGTGTGCTGAGAGCATGATAGGGACAGAGAAGGGTACACTTCCTTAATGTCTTTGTGCCGGACTCCACTATTAGCTTGACAGTCTGATGAGTTTCTCTTCTCCATTTCAAGGATTCATTCTCAGCAAGCATCTGTGGAGCATCTATTCTGTGCCAGGTTCTGTTAGGTACCATAACTATAGAGCAGAATCAGATATGATCCCCGTGCTTGAGCTTGTGGTCTGGTGGAGGAAATGGAGGCATAAATAGATAATGACAAGAAAGTGAAGTAAATGCTACAACAGAGAGAAGCAGAGAGCTATGGTAGCACAGAGCAAGGGCTCCTGATCCATTCAGGTCCAGAAATGTAATTTACCTGAGAACATACAGCTAGGGAGGATTAGAACTCAGGTCCTGTTAGACTTAAAAGGACACTCTTTTTCCATTGTAGAAAATTGGGAAAAGACAGAAATGACTTTGTGATGATGGAGGCAATTTATGTGTGTCCGCTTGCTTAAGCTGCAACTGTATGATTCTAGGTTAAACTTGGTTTAAAAAGAACAGTTGCTTGAGATTTGGGAAGCAGAAGTGAATCAGCAGCCATTGCTCTCTGAAGTCATGGGTCTGACAGCAGACATGGAGGTGCCGGCAGGTGCCAGCTTGTCTTCACTCTCCTCCACTCCACATCCAGCTCCTCCCACTGCTGACTCTGCTGGCCCATCATAGCTCCAAGCCCACCACCAGACACTTGGCTGAGCACCCACAGACTTCCCCCTTAGACTTCTCCAGGAGCTCCCCCATCACAGCCCCATTCTGCAGCTGGGTGTGCTTGCTTTCTTCTGGTTGGTGACTTCACTGATCCCCGCCCCCCTCCACTTTCAGAGCTACACTGCCCCAGCTTCTCCCACAATTGTGCAAGTTCCAATTCCTATAATAAACCCCTTATCCCATAATTCATAAGAGTTCTGCTTCCTTAGGTGAACACTGACTGAAATACTGTGTTTTTCCCAAGGATGAAAATAATTGAGTGAATAGAAGAACAGCCTAAGGTTAAAAGTCTATCTTCACCATTATCTCCATAAATCCAATGCCCTTGCACTTAGCAGTTCAGTAAATATTTGTTGAATTGGACTCAATTTTTAGGTTGCTTCCAGTTCACTGGTATAGATATCACTGCAAAGAATAGCTTCTGGGGAAGAGATTTTTAAATTTTTTTGCTTTTGCTTCTGTTTAATTCTTTTCCTAGGATCAGTGCAAAGGTATGGAGTCCTTTATGGCTCAGGCTCTGAAGTTTTGACCCAGGACAGTATCTGATGTGTTGATTGTATGTGTTCATCTCCTGGGTTACAACAGATTTTCCTCTGGCTTCAATTTTCCTCTTTCTCCCTCACCTTCTATCCCTTGTGAAAAAGAAGAAAACCTCACTCTTGTGCATTTTCTCCAAAGAAAATATTTCACACTCTAATCAGATCAGCAAAAAAAAAAAAAAAAAAACACAACAAACAACCACCATATATTGAGTTACCCTTATGGGAATGCTCCTCTGGCCGGGCTGAGTTGGAAGTGAGAGAAACAAAGACATCTGGAAGTGGAGGCTCTGCTCACTTGGGCTGGATGGACAGCAATCAACTCTGAACCACTTAATTGCAGGGGAATTTCCTCCTTGCTACTTAGACCATTCAACGCTGGTTGAGAGAAGACATGTTACATGCTCACTTTGCCTCCTGGAAAGCTGGGTTAAATGTTGTTTCAATTAGATAACCATTTATGAAATGTCTGTCCTAAGCTAGTCCCTAATGTAGTTGCTGGAGATACTGCCCTTGAGGCATTTTCAGCGAAAGTGGGAGGGAAACACAATGAGTTACAGCACACGTCAGTTTATACTAAGTGCTAGAAAACAGGCATAAACAAAGCACTACAGAACAGAGGAGGGAGCAGTTATTCTTGATGAGGGAGTTGGGGTTGGGGAGGGGGAAGAAGTCTAATGGAAACCTAAAGAATGTATGGGCAGCGGGACCTAACATTTTTAAAGAACTGAGCTGGGTTTCAGAGAGCTAACACTTACTGATAATCTATCCTGTGCTGGTCACTGACCCAGGCACCGTACATACGTTTTCACATTAAATCTTCCCCAAAGCCCATCTGGAGGAAACAGAGGCACAAGGACATGAGGTAACTTGTTCAAGAATTTGAATGAGGTAGAACTGGATTCAAACCCAAATCTTTCTGACTTTCAAGAACATGCCCTGCTCCTATCTGTGCTTGGAGAATTATTTTCAAAAGACATTTTGAGATGGACTATAAAGAATAAGAAGGATTTTGATAGGCTTCAAAAGGCAAGGGGGTGGATGAAGGGACAGGGTAAAAGCATTCCAGGCAGAGGAAGAATGGAAGGAGAACAGCCCTAGGGCAGAGCATGAAGGTGTAACGCCTGCCTGGGGAAACTTAGGCAGGCTGGGTGACTGTGGGAAGACATTGCCACATGCCCACACCACTGTACTTTTGGGTTCAACACACCATTCAGTAATTCAGTCAACAGTGCTGGGGACTCAGAAGCCAAAAACCTCAGTCCTTGCTCTCAAGGAGTCTCCAATCTAATGAGAGTCTGGTGAGATAACTGTTATCAGCACTGATTGCCTTGTACACTTCAGCTCAGGGTGCGCGCGCATGTGTGTGTGTGTGTGTGTGCGCGCGCGCACATGAGCACACTCACACAAGCGTTGTTTGGACCATTTCCTTCCCACAATCATTTCTCAACACATATATTCCTCAGGCTCTTCATAAGCATGTGTTCCTTTATTATCTCTCTGCCTTTAGCAAGGCTTGGATTTGAACTGCTGGCCTTGATGTGGTTAAGTTTGTGGGGTTTTTTTCATGTGATAAGTTTAAAGCCCATAGCATCTCAATAAGTGCCCTTTCACCCATGAGAGACCTGACTTGGTCTTCCACTAGCTCACCTAGAAAATAATGATCAATCCTAGGGTTACAGGAAAAAAACCTTCACTGGAACTGACAAGAAAGCAGACACTTTCTACCATTTCTCTGAAGACTTCACAAGTGCTCAACACTTTTTGAAAGAGACTATGGCTCCAAGGCTTTCATTCTGCTGGCTGGAGCAGAGTTTTAAAAAATGCATTTCATCTCTGGCAAATCACAGCAAATGTCATAAACAGCTGGAAACTCTCTGAGGTGAAGACAAGTTGAATATTATGTTTGGATTTATAGCCCCCTCCCCCATGATAGCTGATTTCCATTTCCGACAGGGTTATTATTTCCATCTTCATGAAATATTTTGGATCTCACCTTGGATAATCACTGATTATAATCAGCTCCTCACCTGAGGCACCTTAGCACTTGGGTGAACCTGAATTTTTTTTTTCAAAAATGAACTAGGGAAAACTTAATGTGTGAGATTATGTCTTTATTTCTATTTTCATTTGCAATTCCCTTTGGCTTTCTAATGATCAAGTCATTAATCAGTGTCAAATCACCGTCCAGAGCAGACAGTATTTTTGCCACTTGGGTTCCAACGAGGATTAAATGGCAATAACTTGTGCTATTAGGTCTGGTGCTCTCTTGTGAGGTACTGTGGTAATTATTTAGGGTACGGACAAGATCTCAGTGGCCACCTAAGGCTTTTAGCCAAGAGTGTACATCACAATCTTCTGAAATTTGATAGAGCTCCCCAAGTTGTTCTGACAGGTACTCCCAGTTGAGGACCACTAAGAATCCAATATCTCTCATTTCATTTCTATGTGTCCTTTTATGCTTCCATGCCTTTGCTTCTCCTATTTTCTCTGCCATGACACCCTTGATACCCTCTCCTTACTTCTCTGCCTGGTAAAATCCTGTTACTTTGTGAGGCCCAGCTCAAATGCTACCTCTCCTTAGAAGCCTTCTGTGATGGAAACAATCTTTTTCTCCCTGATCCCATAGCACTCCTTAAATGCTTCTGTGAACGTTCTGTGTTACCACAGTCTCCTATGGTATATAGAGCTATCTGCATGTGTCTAACTTCCCCACTCAACTGTGAGCTCCAGGAGGATAACTGTTGTATCTTATTCATCTTCATAATTTCATGGCCTGACATTCATTGAATGAATAAGTTGATACCCAAAAGAAGTAAACATTGGCCCATTAAATTTAGCCAGATCTGGGCTTCCTTTGCATTTATTCACTAAGTTGTTTACAAAGAAAGAGTGCAAGGATGTGAAAGGGAAGGACCTAAAGGGCCATGATGTTAGTTTTTAATATTCTTTTAAGAACACCACTTTCCCAACAAACACGGTAACTGCTTTAATTTGAATTAGGAAGGCTAGATATCAACTTGAACTTGAGGATGGGTTTTCAGAAAAGCAGACAATCTCACCAAAATCCAAATCTTAATTGATTGGTTCAATCTACCTCTCTGGGTCTCAGACACCTCTCCTGTAAAATGGGGGGGGGGGGCGGTTTAAACTGAATACCTCTGAGGTTTCTTCTAACTCTGAGGATCTATGACCTTAACCACAATCACTAGCCAACTGATGTAGCAGTTTGTTTATTCTGGCTCTACTCCATACTTAAGAGAAAGAAGTATTCTTGGTAAGACACTAAGGAGTTTTACCAAATACATTAAATCATAACAATAATATAAATACTAAAAGAAGACTTGGAAATACAGTGAACGGAAAAGGATCGTCCATGGTTCTACCACTCTAGTATGCTATTGTTTTGGCGTGTTTTTCTTCCATTATTTTTTTGATGTTTATATGTACATGGTTTTACCACTTATCATAAGCATATTCCTTGATGTTAATTATTTGTAATTTTCATCTTAAATGACTACATACTGAAACAGATGTATGGGGTATGTAAATACTCTCCTATTGTAAGACAATTAAGTTGTCAATCTTTTTAGATAGCATTGAAATTAAAATCTTTGTATATGTAAGTGTTCCCATATTTTGGATTATTCCCACAGATGGGAATCCTATATCTAAGGGTAGGAACATTTTTATGACTCTTATCACATTGCCATCTTTTACTTTAGTAAGCATCTGTGATTTTGCTGTGCGGCATTCTTTTATTTTCCTCTGATTATAGTACTCTAACTTTCCTAAGGGAAACCAAGCCCACGCTCACACCCACTCCCTGTGCTTTGGGAATAACTGACTTTACCCACACCCTTCGTCCTTTCCCAGAGAGTAACATGTGGTTCAGGCCTGGCAAATCAGAGCATTACATTCCCCTGGCCACAGTTCAGGGATTGGCATGTGACTCAGATGGAGTCAAGAGCAACAGAGCAAGAAGACTTTTGTTAAGACTGCTGGAAGAAATGACATGTGCTCTTTTCTTCTGAGCCTATAAGCAGGCGTAACATATTAGCTTGGAACTGCTGGGAGCCAACACATGTAGCCTGAGAATGAAGCCAACACAGTAGAAGACAGAGCTGAGGGATGGAGAGATACTAAGACTGGCCCTGTTAGAATCCTAGATTCAGTAATGCCTGAAGCCAGAACTACCCCAGCACTCACTTTTAAGTGAACCAAAAATTTCCATTGTTCCTTAAATCATTTTACTCACTCACTCATTCACCCATCCATATATTCATTCATCTATCATTTGTCTCTCTCTCTCTCTCTCTCTCTCTCTCTCTCTCACACACACACACACACACACACACACGGCCCCTAACTGGCACAGATAGGTTTTTTCAATCCTTTTAACTTACGGCTTTTTAAAAAATTTATTATTAATTAATTATTTTTTAGAGCAGTTTTATGTTCACAGCAAAATTGAGTGGAAAATTCTCATTTGCCTCCTAACCTCCCTCACTATCAACATCCCACACCAGAGTGGTACATTTGTTACAATCAATGAACCTACACATCGATTATGATATGATAATGATACATCATTATCACCCAAAGTCCACAGTTTACATTAGGGTTCACTCTTTGTGTTGTACATTCCACAGGTTTTGACAAATGTGTAATGGCTTGTATCTACCACTGTAGTGCCCTTTTACTTTTTATTGAGGTATAATCTACAGAAAGGACACAATTTACATGTGCACTTGGTAAACATGTACAGCTTAGTAAACTTTTACATGTGCATATCTATTTATATAATTCCTACCCAGATCAAGATATAGAACATTTACAGCACCCTGGTACATTCCTACAAGCTCCATTCAAGTAGTTGCTCCGCTAAAGGTATTTATTCTTCAACTTCTATAACTACAGATTTTATTGCTTTTGAACTTTATATAAATGGAATTTCACAGTATGACTGCAACCTCCTAGTCTCTGAACAGCCCAGGTCTGCTGTCATAATGGGAAGAGACTTTGGGTTTTGCAGGGAAGGAATGAGTGTGTTTCGCATGTGAGAGGGATTATTGTGGACAGAGGACATTTTCCAAAAATGGCCACAGCAACATTTCTGTTCCCACATGTTCTTTCAGAACTCTACCACTCTTCTATCTAGCAATGGAATCTATTTCCCTTCCCCTTGAACCCGGCTGGGCTTGACTGTTCCAATCAGGAGTATGGCAGAAATAATGCTATGACTTCCATAGCTTGATTATAAAGATGATATAGTTTCCTTCTCTCCAGTCACTCACCCTTGGAATCTGGCCACATGTTGTAAGGAAGCCTAGGCCACATGGAGATGCCACATACAGATGTTCCCGTTGATAATCCCAGCAAAGATTCCAGGCAACAGCCAACATCAATTGCTAATCAATTGCTAATTGCTGAACGAATGAGCACTCAGATGATTCCAGCTCTTAGTCTTCAAGTTGCCCAGAGGAGTAGAGATGAGCTGTCCCCACTAAACCCTACCCAAACTGGAGATTTGAGAGCAAAATAAATCGTTTAAGCCACAGCAATGGTTTGTTATGCAACAATAGATAACTAGGACTCTGTAGTATCTGTGTGTTCTTGGGAAGTCTTCTGGTGATATCAGACTTTGGATAATTTCTTCTCTCTAGGCCTTGGTTTCCTCAGTTGTAAAATGGAACAATAATTACTACATCATGGGAATGTTGTGAGGTTTAAATGAGATAATACACACAAGGTGCTCTTTTTATAATGGGACTTAAACAAATGCTACCTAATATTATTTCAACTTACTTCTGTCAAGTTGTTCTAGATTTACTGCTTTGTACAAATTCCCTTTCATGGTATGTGTCATATACACACAAATATAAAACCTGATTTTGTATATACACACACAGGCACATCACAATACTGCAGTTTCTACATTGCTCTCTTGGAACACTTGTTCTAGGGGACGCCAGCTACCATTTCATAAGGATGCTCAAGCCGCCTTATAAGGAGATCCATATAGTGAGAAACAGACCTCTTGACTCACTAACTTGCCAACCATGTGAGTGACCTACCTGGAAGCTGATCCTCTAGCCCTAGTCAGCCTTCAGATGACTGCAACCTTTTAGAGATCCCAAGCCAGAACCACCCTCCTAAGCCACTCTTGATTCCCATAGAAACTGCAAAAACTGTATGAAATTAAAAAAAAAAATTATTGGTCTACGTCACTAAGGTTTGGGATAACGTATTATGCACTAATAGTTAACTAATAGATCAGTCATCATGAGGAGGGATGCAGGGAAGAAACTGATTCAAGGTTGAGGGCTGTTTCAGGGTCAATGTGGAAGGGCAGAGATGGCTGAATGGACTTGAAAGTGTTGATGAGACTGAGTTTGAAATAAATCATCATGGAGTCCAGGGTAGAAAGGGAAGAAAGCAAAACCAGATGAGGGAACAGATTTGGAACTGGGAGACTGTAAACTGCAGATTTCACTGAAGCTGAAGAGCAGGTTTGGTGAGGGTAAAGGAGTAAGAATATGCAAAAAAAGAAAGTTTTGTTTTGAATGTGGAATACCTTGCTTACTGATTCAAAGGTGGAACGAGACTTCCCTGGTGGCGCAGTGGTTAAGAATCCACCTGCCAATGCAGGGGACATGGGTTCGAGCCCTAGTCCTGGAAGATTCCACATGCCGTGGAGCAACTAAGCCCTTGCACCACAACTACTAAGCCTGCCCGCTAGGGCCTGCGAGCCACAACTACTGAAGCCCACGTGCCTAGAGGCCGTGCTCTGCAACAAGAGAAGCTACTGCAATAAGCCCGCGCACCGCAACCAAGAGTAGCCCCTGCTCACCACAACTAGAGAAAGCCCGCACACAGCACTGAAGACCCAACGCAGCCAAAATAAATAAGTTTATTAAAAAAAATCTTCTCCTTAAGATCCTTTCATCCCTAGAGTGATGGAATGAGGGTGAAAGGGAGTTTGAATGGCTTAATGGTGAAAGCCATAAAACAGGGGTAGACGACCTTAATACAGATGTAGTGACAAGTTAGGAGGCTGCCAGCCTTTATTTCTGGTTCAGGATATTGAAGATGGGGGGGGAAGGAAGAACTCCATTTGAAAGGGCTTCAAGGGAAGCAGTGAACTTAAGGAAAACATTAGATTTTAGACTAGATTAAAAGGTGACAGCAGTGCTCTAGGAAAAGGTTAGATGTGTAAGGATGTTTCTTTGAATTAGCATGGGTTTGCTTATAAAAAAGCTAAAACTTTATTCTGTTAGCATCTGGGAGCCTCCCAAGTTTTATGCAGGGGACTGACAAGTGCTTTGAAGTTCAGAAAACTCACCCTGACAGTAGTGGCAGTATGGTAGATGTACTGGCAAGGAGTATAGAGAGGTTCCTTTGGAGAAAAACTGTTGGTATAAAGGTCCATCTCACACAGGTGATGAGGCCTCATCATCAGCCTACTAAAACAATGGGGTCAGCTACCTAGGAAGTAGAGACTAGAGAACTGAATGGACAGTGGGGGAGAGTAAGGGACAGTGGACAAGGCAGTGGCCAGATCTTTTACCTTTCTGAACCTGTTCTAGATTGTTCCAAGCACTTCTAATCCTCTATTGAGCCTGGATATGTAATTGTCAGTTATCTCCAGTTTACTTTCCTTCTTTCTTTTCTGTCCCCCAAATCCACTTATTTTGATCTACTATTTGATATTCTACTTGTATATTTTTAAAAAATTTTGGTCTTGCTATTCCCTTTTAGTACACCTTCTGGCTATACCAGTGTGGTAATAAAACTTTCTGATGGTAAGAATCTAACGGCAGTGTGATACAGTGGAAAGAGCAGCAGCCTATAAGTCAAAAGGGCTGCTTCCCAGTCCCAATCCTGCCATGAAATTCTTGTATGACTTTGGTTAACTCATTTCTTCTTTGGACCTCACTTTTTTTAATTTAGAAAGTGAATCTCTAAGGTCTTATCCATTTCAATTTGCCTACCTGTACAATACCATAGGAGCTATTTTCAGATATTTTCATGATAATGGTGAAATCCACCTTCTCCAACAGAGTACTACAAAATTAGAATGGTGGATGGTAGGCATCTTGAAGTTTGTTCCAAGAAACCTGCTTAATCTGCTTTGTGAATAGAGGAATAAAGTTTGAGATAGGTACTATATTCCAATGCATTTTCTCAGACCAGAGGTAGAGGAGAGTGGTTCTTACTTTATTTACCATACATTTCCTGGAGTCAAAGTGCCTTCACTTGAATTCATGGCTCTGCTACTTACTAGCTTGTTACACTGGGCAAACTACTTGAAATCTCTGTGCCTTAGTTTCTTCATCCATAAAATGGGGGTCATAATATATCTCATAAGGCTATTGTGGAGATTAAACAAGTTTATTAGGTGTGTAAAAGCATCTGGAAGAGAGAAAGCCGTCGATAAGTATTAGCTATTATTCTTATGTGCTAGGCACAAGAGTGTACAGACTCTTGTGCCTCCTTAAAGAGCTCACTGCCTGGTCAGAAATATTTTCAAGCAAATGACCATAACTCAGTGTTCTGAGTTCTGTAACAAGATGTATAATAAGTGGTGTAGGAGCAGAGGCAAGAATGCCTGTCTCATCCCAGAGAGAAAGGCAGGGGCAGGACAATATTCTTGAGGGTAAAGTTTGAGTCTGATTCTTAAAGAAGAGAATTCAATGTTGGGAACATTTGGGAATATGGAGCAGTAACCGACAGCATGGGGAAGGCAGTTTCTTGCTGCAAAAGACAAATATGGTTCCAAGGAAAGGGAGGATGTGTGGTAGATCAGAGGTAGTAGTTGATGCCAGAGCATCAGCAGTTGAGAGCTTGATAGAAATACAGGCTCTTAGGCGCTACCCAGACCTACTCAATTAAAATTTGTATTTTAACAAGATACTCAGGTGATTCTTTGAACACTGAAATTTAAGAACCACTAGTCCAGAGCACACACTGGAGCCAAGCTGCTTAGGTTTCAATCCTGGCTTTACCATTTACTTATTATCATTATTATTATCATTACTTGGTCGTGTCACTACAGCATGGGGGATCTTAGTTTCTCGACCAGGGATGGAACCCATGCCCCCTGCAGCAGAAGCAAGGAGTCTTAACCACTGGATCACCAGGGAAGTCCCACCACTTACTTATTTACTTATTTAAACATCTTTATTGGAGTATAACCACCATTTACTTATAATGTGTAACTTTAGGCAAGCTATTTCACCTCCTTCCTATGCCTCAGTTTCCTCATTTGTAATTAGATAATAGTTTCTACCTCATAAAGTTGTTTTAAGGATGGAATAAATATTTTAAATGCTTAGAACAGTACTTGGCACCTACCAAGGCCAAGCATAAGCGGAAGGACTATAAGATATTCGGGGGACTACAAGAAGAGAATTCAGCCAAACCTATAGGACTTGGGTGAATTCCAGTCGAAGATCTGGAGTTATAAAGCCCAACTCCCTTCAATTGGGTGAGTTCTTGAATATCTGTTTTTCTCACTCCTAGTAGGGGGTAATCTTAATTATACCTGCCTCACTAAGATACTCAAATCAAAAAATATATGTTCAACTACAAAATCTTCTATTAAAGTTTCATTTAAATCTTTCCAAGAGTTAAGTATCTGGCCAGAAAGCGGTGGTACCTCAATTCAGTAGAAAATAGATGGAAAAGAATGCATTGGAAGATCAGGGAAGGAGTGGTGGGAAAGCCGGGAGACTATTTGTCCCACTTCCTGACTTTCTGAAGGGGCAGACTTGGGTTTCAACAATAATTTTCCTGGGCCTCAGAGAGGATTTTTAGCTAATGGGCAAATAGTACACAAATGCCGTTATTTATTTTTTCTTCCTAACCTAACCTACAATGGAGATTCAAGAACATGAACAATCTCACACGTTTGTATAGTGGTCCAAAATTTACAAATAACTTTTCTCTACTTTGTGTATCACAACATCCCTATAGGGTAATATTAACCTAACATTTTATAAGAAAACTTTGTTAATATCATAAAGCACTTTAAAAACTCCTTTCCATTTGAGTATTTTTACCATATCCGATGTCTCCCAAAGTACAAAATTTAAAAGGGAGAGCAATCACAAAACTTGATTGGATCTTCAACAGTAGCAGTTACTGGCTTCGATCTTATGGCCGCGATTATTTGTATATTGGGCCCCTTTTCTCATCCGTAAAACAGGGGCAACAATACCCTCTTCACACAACTGTTTTGTGATTAAACACGAACAAAGGCTGAAGGGTGAACCTACCACGTCGCAGGGCCTCAAACACACCCCTTCTCCTTCTTGCCTTTGACAGATATAGCACTATCATTCCTACTTCACACGCGGAGAAACCCAAAGTCGAGAACGCTCGGGTTCCTCTTCTCTACTTGCAACTCCGCAACCCCCAGATCGGGTACGCGCAACTGCGACGTCCACTGTGTCAGGTGTCGTAGCGTGTATTCTCTCTCCTCGAGCTGCGTCTGACGGGGCTGGAGGCCGCTGATAATTGCTCCCAAGACTCTTGAGGAATCCGATCCTAATCCTCAATGGCGCTTCAGGGACTAACGTGCTTTCCCACCGTTCCTCACCGCCCCCCCCCCCCCCCAGAATAAAGGTCGCGGGGAACCTTCAGCTACAGCTACCAACGCCATCTTGATCACTACGTGTGACGCCGCACGTAGCGGAGAGCGCAGCCCATTGGCTGGGAGGCTGCAGGCGGAGGCGAGGCGCGCGAAGCCGGAGAGGAAGGTGTGGAGGACAAGCCAAGGAAACTACAATCCCAGTCTTCCTTGCGCGTGCACACCAAGAGCGAAAGAGGAGGGAGTTTGGGTTCGGACCACAACTCCCAGCACCCCTCGCGATGTCTCTCCTTTCCTTTCAAAACGTGCAGGAAAAGAGGGACAGAAGAATGGAGGCCTTCTGGTGTCCGTTCTCCGAAAGGCGGGAAAGGCGAACTACACCTCCCGACTGGCAGCGCGCGGCTGCGCCTGCGCCTTGATACCTGTCGCCATCTTGCCCCTTCTGAGGCACAGCAAACAAACCCAATTCCTGGTGTCCCCTAGTCTTGGCGGAGGAGCCTTTTAGATGAGCCCAGAAAGGCCGGGCAGGTGGGTGATTCTTAGACAGGGTGCTGGGAAGAACTGGCAGGATAGCCAGTCTGGAAGAGCGCCGGGCCAAGCATTCGGAGCCCGGCTTGGGGCGCCCAACCCCATCCTCCGTTGTCTCCTAACGGGATCGTGGGGCTCCCGAGGTGGGCTGAGGGGGACTCTGGCAGGCCTGGTACTGAGATTGCTGGGGTCCAGCTCTGGGGGCCTCCCAGTGAGTCTCGGTCGTCTGCCTGGCTGACCGAGCGTCTACTCTTTCTCTCCGTTGTCCTCTCCGCTGAGGAGGGAGAGAATCGCTGATGCCTGCCGGAGCCCCTGACTCCGGCTACTGTTCTTGAGAGGGCTTGGGTCGTGAGCTTGACATTGGGGTGAGCGCTGAGCGGCACCGGTGAGGAGGGTGGGCGGGCTGCTCTTGTTGTGGTGCTGCGAGAGAGTGCGTGTTTGGGGAGGGGGCGGGGCGGGCTTGCCTCCTTGACACTCGAGTGGGGGAAGGATTAGACAGGATTCCGGTTCTCGGAGCGGGCTCCGGCAACCTCTGCCCAGGTTTCCAGTGCGATGCGGCCCCGCAATGGGGTCCGCCGGCGGGGACGCGTCGGGATGCTGTGACGTGGTGCTTGATTCCGGCTGCCGCCGGCCGCCTCCAAGATCCTGTCGGGAGGCGGGGACTGGCTTGTGGAGGGAGCGGATTCCTTTGGCTCTGCCCCTTCTTCCTCCCCACCCCTTTTCTTTATGTCATTCTGCCGGCTGGGGCGCGCACTCCAGTTCTCCTTGCTCTGGGTTGGTTCTTAGATGAGAGGACTATGGGAAGTAGGGGGAGGGGGCTCAACTTCAGGCGTGGAGTTGGAGTTAGCAGTCCCAGCTCTTGGAACGGGAGATAGCAGTTATTACGGGTCGATGCCTGACTCCTAGACGAGACACTGAGCTCGCTTATTCATACGTTCACTCGCTCATTCATTCATTCATTCATATTACTTGCTCTTCTCAGTCATTCATCTGTTTATTTAACAGATATTTACAGCGGATCTGCTGTGTGCTAAGCAGGTATAGTGCAAGGGCCCAGCGCTGTTGTCTTTTTCTCTAGACCAGGGAATTCCCAGTACCAAGTTCCTGACATCTAAACTTTTGGTAAATGTTTTTTTGAGGACTGCTGGGTGTAAATTCATGTTTCATTGTTAAGACTCGAGGAGAAAGTACTATATTAAGTTCCATTAACCCACTTAACGTCCTAGGAACTTTACGTATTTTATTTCATGTAGCTCATAATGAGAAAGCCGGCAGAAGTCAAGTGACTTGCCCAAGGTTACACAGGTAGTGGCATCTATTTATGAAATAATGTGTCAGCCACTAGGATAAGAACTTCACATACACTGTTATTTAATCCTCATAACAAACTGATTCATAAAATCTCTGTTTCACAGATGTGTAAAGTTTATGTTCAGATAGGCCAATCTACCCAGGATCACACAGCCAGTAAGTTGAAAGATTGAATTAGAACCTATATGTGTCCAACGCCTATGCTCTTTCCACTATGATAGGCTGGAATAGTAAGCTCGCATATGGTTAAATTCTTCATTTGTCAGAAGTTGGAAAGCATGGAGGTGAAATAGGATTGTGAGATATTCTTACTGGTTTTGCTTCTTAGCGTGTGGATCTCCACGTGAGTGGGCTTTTGAATGTACTTTTGTAATTTGAGTTTTTGGTTTTTGTTTTGGTAGGGAAGACAAGCTCTTTGGGGCTACCAAAAAGAAGCAGCAATGCCTGTTGTGTGGCCAACGCTTTTGGATCTCAGCAGGGATGAATGCAAAAGGATTCTTCGAAAATTGGGTATGATTTTCATTTTTGATGTTTCATGCCTCCCTGTGATCCTTTTCCCTTTCTGTTTGGGTCATGGCTGTTTGCATGGATATCATATTTCATGATGGTTAGAAATTCTTCAGAGGTATAGTTCTTGTCTTACTCTGTTATTTCTCTACTGCTTTGTATAGTGCTTTGTACACAGTAGATGCATGAATCATATTAATAATAATAGCAGCTAAAAGTTCTTCAGGGCTACTGGGCTATTCTGAGTCCTTTACATTCAGCACCTCATTTAATCCTCATTCAAACCAAAAAGATAGGTATGTTTCTTCTTTTGTCCCCGTTTTACAGATGACAGACCTGAAGCTTAGAACCCGAAGTAATGCTGATAGTAAGTCATGGGGTCAGAATTTCAACCCAGGGAATAGGATTCCAGTCTCATGTTAACATACTTTTAACCTTCATGAATGTATGTGTGAATTACATACTGTTTCTGAATTCTAAGTTAATGTAAGCTATGCTGACTTTAACAAATTATATTTTACTTTCAGTAATAAAACACCATTTACGCCTGTAATGAATTATTTAGTGCTTCTTTTCCTTTAGAGCAGCCTTTCTCAACTAGCATTTAGGGAGAGAATTAAGCCCTAATACTAAGTTATCCATTGTATGTAATGAACTAACTTTTTTCATGCATCTAGAATGGTATGTATTATCCTTGGGAAAATTGAGAAGAAAAGAGTTATTCAAATCATTTTCTTTATTCTGTGGTTTACATGAGTATCCTTGGTTGAGAAATGCAGCCTTAGACTGTAAGGTCCAAGAAGGAACCTTTTTGTCTTATTTACCACTGTAGTCTCAGGCCAGCACATAGTAGGGACTCAGTAAATAAAAAAGTAATTTGAAAAAGAATATTAGATGTTTTGGCAGTGGATAGGAATTATTTAGATATCTCTGACTTTGAAAGGGAAAGTGTGGACCTTGAATTCAGATAGACCTGGGGTCTTGGTCCTGTTACTAATGACCGACATGATCCAAGGACAAGTTGTTTAATCTCCCTAAATTTATTGACACTTTTGTAAATGAAGGACAATAATATCTGCCTCATAAGTTTAAGTGGATTAAGTGTATATAAAAAGGGCCTATCACAGTGCCTGACATATGAGTATATAGCGTTTTAAAGCAGTTGCTTTCAGACATTTATTTATTTGCAGGTGAATCTTTTCTTCAAAGGAAATCTTTGTTGGGAATTCCTATGCATAAATCTGAATCATAGCAAATATGGCCCTGCCTGCTAATAACCTTTGCCCTTTTATTTCCCCTTAGGCCACTATGAGGATTTCTATATTTTAAACTACTTCTTAGCATTGTATTTTGGCACCTCTAGAGAGGTTTTTTGTTTTGTTTTGGGGTGGGTTGTTTTTTTTGGGGGTCAATTATTCTTTTTTTTTTTTAACCTTATATCCAAACTTTTAGTAATTCGAGGGTGATTTTCTACACACTTATATGCAATTGCTCTAACTTGCTAGCTACCAGTTATAAAGTTGGATTTTTATTTATTTCATAGCTGAAATAATTGCAGATCACAACTGAAGTTGATTGCATTAGAGTTTCTGGGCTTTTGGGACCTTGAATCAAGAGATTATGTTTGAATATAAAAATTGTAATCTTTAAGTCTAAATTTATCCTTAATTTTAGTCAGAGTTGTGTGGGTAATATTGCTGAAGAGCTGCTTCTATACAAAAGAAAACAGCCTTCCTAGAGGGTAACATCATCATCTTTTGGGAGGTGAGCCTTGAGAGTGATTTGCGGAAAGACTTCCTCCCCACCCGTTGGCTCATTATCATAACAGTGAAACCTTTGAATAGCTTTCAAACACTAGCTCTAGGTCCGAAGTTTAGAGAAGGTACTGCATTTAAAAATTAGCTTAAAATATTTTAAGAATTAGCTTTAAGGGGCTTCCCTGGCGGTGCAGTGGTTGAGAGTCCTCCTGCCGATGCAGGGGACATGGGTTCGTGCCCCGGTCCGGGAAGATCCCACATGCCGTGGAGCGGCTGGGCCCGTGAACCATGGCCACTGAGCCTGTGCGTCCGGAGCCTGTGCTCCGCAACGGGAGAGGCCACAACGGTGAGAGGCCCGCGTACTGCAAAAAAAAAAAAAAAAAAAAAAAAAGAATTCATTTTAAAACAATTCTTTTTAAAAATGTTATAAATTATTTTAACATCAGATGCTAAACATTACATTTTACTTAAGTGTAGAGAAATTGGGATAGAGAATTTCTTTATGACACACTGAACATACCAGTGATAGATAAATGCTTCCTTCCTTCTATCCTGCCTCTCCCCTGCCCTATTTTTTTATGACCACTCCTGAACTGTAACTCTTACATGAGGCTTTATGAACTGTAGTATAATTGAATGGCTGGTTTTTTTAAATGGAACGGGTTGAGGGCTTTATAAAAATAGTTTGGCAAATCTTTTGTTTTCTGTGTTTTTTCGTGTGTTATTTTGTTATACTTATGCGTCATTAGAGTTAACACTGTAATAGAATGGTACCAAAAATAATACCAGAAATTCAACTGAGTTTGATATTTGTCAGAATCTTAGGATTCTCATCAAATGAAATCCACAAATGTGAATGAGGTTGGGAAGCTAGTAAAAGTTCTTTACAATGAGTGAGTTTCTCATTGAATGAAGGGAGGAGGTATGCATTGGATTGTGTAGCTATGAGAACTGTGTTCTGAGTTACAGTTTTGTGTGAGGTTGCCACCTCTTTTGTGCATGACTTTTTAGTTGGACTTGGAATGAGACTTGAGATGTCAAGAATCTTTGTCTTTCTTTAGTTAATTTCACTTTTTTTGAAATATTGTGAAATAGTGAAATTTTGATCATCATAAATTCCACAGGCCAAAAGTGAAGATTTTCCTCAAACCACTTCCTCTCTCTGACCTCTCCATTTCTTTTTATGGTATTGCCATTCTACTAAATACCTTGGAAACTGAAAAACCTGATTCTTTTCCTTCTGCCATTCCTTCCACATTTAATCAATCACTGAGTTCTATCAAAAACTTTTTAGATTGGAAATGGTGGCTTTTCTTAGTCTGGCCCCAAACAGTTTTTCCATTTTTATCCTTGTTGGATTTTAATCACCTTGAGGATAAGGACTTTGTTTTGTTCATATAAAGATTCTCCATGGTACCTCGTAGTAGTAGTGTTCAATTAGTAGTTTGGTTTGAATTAGCAACTAACCAAGTATGGACATATTTTTACTTTCCCTAGTGTAAAACTCTCAAAATAGTCACTATTACTGGAAATTTAATGTCTCTGTGAAACATTATATGCTCTTTTACTCTCTCTGTTCCTTTTGCACATTTGCATTTCCCCCACTGCCTGCCTAGAGCACAGTTCTCTTTCTGATTAAAGCTTATGCTTCCAGACTAGATGATGTGTTTTTCTTCTGTGCCTTTACCACTGTATTAGAATTGTCTGATGACTTGTTTCACTGTAGCTTTATTCTAGAGTTAACTTCTTAAGGGCAGGATTTAGCATACTATCTGGTATATATAATAGGACTCAATACTGATTTGTTGAGTAAAATATTCCATAAATGGGGCATAAACATTTAGATATAGTGGTTTCTTAGTTATCCCCAGTGTCTTTCTGAACTCTACTTTAGGTCCTAATAAAAGCTGAAATATGTGTTTCCTGGAACAAAGTATTTCCTTCACTACTCCAGAGAAGCAGAGTTTGGCCTTCCAGAGAGACCACATGAAACATCTACGTAATATCCAGCCTAGATTGAACATGCAGGATGTTTACACATGGGATAATTCAGTTGGACCAGACATTTCTATTTAAGCTCACTCTTCTATATAAAGTCTTTTCTTTTGATAGAACTGTGAATAATATGAACTGAATGAGGCTGCTGTTTTATTGTTGGTGTAGTACCTTGGATGCAGGTATGCATGCCTTAATTATTTGGCTAATATTCAGTATCTGTTGTATGTAAGGCGTTGGCAAATACGGTAGCAACTTGAATTGAGTAAGAAGATAACTGTAGTCTGGACACTTATTTCCCATCATTTTGTTTTGCTCAGGTATACTTGTCTCATAGTGTTAATGGTTTGAAACAACTATTTTATTATTTCTCATGATTCTATGGGTTACTTGTCTTGCCTGAGCTCTCTCATGTGGCTCTATTCAGCTGGTAGCTTAGCTGGTTAATTGGGCTCAGCTGAGGTGGCTGGGCCTCTCTCTCCATGTGACCTTTCATCCTGGGCTTCTTCATAGCTTGGTGATCTCAAGCTTACAAGAAAGCAAGGTCCTGTGTCCACGGTTGCTATTTGCCTCATGTATGCTGATGTTCCATTGGCCAAATCAAGTCACATGCCAAGCCCAGAGTCAGTGTGGGAGGGACTATTGGAAGGTGGTACACGAGGAAGTACACTGAGAGGCAGGCATGGTTCATTGGGAGCCATTGAGGGCTTTTTGGTTTTATATTTTAACCACTACTAGGGACTGACAGTTTCATTAAATAACAGTTGTTGCTGTGGAAAGTTAGTGAAATGAAACTGTCTGGCATTAGGGTTCAGTGTATTATGTCCTGATTGCTGTAAGAGCAATTCATGTGTGCTAATCTGCCTTAGTCATTTTGCTGGTGGTTTTTATAGATGCAGAGGATCATAGAAATGGAAGGTACCTTCAAAGTGTCTTCTAGATAAAGAAACTGAGGATCAGAGATGAGAAAGGACTTGTCCAAAGTCACACAACTAGTGTCAGTGCTGGAGCCAGAATCTGGTCATTTGACTCTTGATCCAGTAGTTTTTCACTTGCACACTATTCACAGATAGAATATAGGTCAAATTCTAGGCAAGCCTAAGGAATTATTTCAAAGTTTGGCCAGTAAAGGTACCTATCAATAATGCTAAAAACTTCTCTCATCAGCCTTATTATATCACTTGGAACCTGTTCCCAGGTGTTGGTAGCATCTGAGTTGAATGTTCTTCAGGATGATGCATAAGACGAAATATTTACCATTAGATTTTTCTACCTAAACTTTTTATATACATGACTTCTGTGAGGCAGTAAAAAAGAAAATAAGATTATAAAAGCCACATTTTAACCTATGGTTTTAGATAAAATTTTTGAGAGGACATTAATGAAATATTTGCATATTGATTTTTAGGTTTCCTGCCCTGAAGTTTCACTCTATGTAGCCATAGTACTTAAATATTGATGGCCTATCTTGATAAAATAATTTTCTTCTTCTAGAATTGGAGGCATATGCTGGAGTTATCAGTGCACTTCGGGCACAGGGAGATCTCACCAAGGAAAAGAAAGATCTTCTTGGAGAACTCTCAAAAGTTCTTAGGTAAATTATCATAAAAGTTTGTGAGAGATGAGTCTAGAAATTTCATTTTGAGGTGTTTCAATACTTTTCACTCTTAAGGTGAAGACAGAGGTGTCAAGTTGTTGGTGTTTAGAGATCCCATCCCAGTTGTGTGCTTTGTTACAGAAAATTTTGTAATTTACCATTTATTATGTAATCTAATCAGAAAAGGTTTAAGGCAGGTTATCTTAGGTTTGGGCCGCTTGGAAAAGGGAGGTATTTTTGACCTGGGTGAAGGAAAGAAGAGCTGGCAGCGACTGGATAGGAAGATCTAGAGTGGCCCAGTGGCATTTGTTAGGGGGTAGAAGGAGACACTAGGAAGTTGTTGTCTTAATTTATAGAAATGGGTGGTGATTAATAGTCATAGCCTTAGGGATAGTTTATACCTTCAGCTTCCCACTAGAGTTAAAAAAATTCATTAAAAAAATTCTGGTGAAAGGGATTCTTTGATACTTTGCCTTGATCCATTCTTAACATCTTACATCAGTAAATTCAGTTCTGTTTTAACTGAAGTTTCCTTTCTACATTTAAGACCATTTTGTCCTATTCTTTTTTTAAGTGAAAATAGGGAAGAGATTTTTTTCCTGCATTTAATTAACATTAAAATAGGGATGTTATTAAGCCAAATCATCAGTCTTATTGCCTCCATACTTAACAATTTATATTTTTTGTTTGTTGTTTACATTGCCTCGTAAATTTCTGCTTTCCAGCCCCTTAAATATTTTAGTCCGTGATATAGATTTAACTTAGCAATAAAGATTACACTTTTAAGGGTGCTATTCATTTTATTGAGTATTTATGAATGGAATGGGTATAGCCTTTTTTCAGTTGTTTAGATTTAACTTTACATGTATTTAATCAGAATCAACATAAGTACATTTTTACTATAGTGGTAACATGATACAATGTAGAAGACACACAGCTCAAGTGTTGAGTAATAAAGGAGTAATATCCTAGTGTCAAGTTTCATAGCATATATCTACAGGAAACATTATCTTGCCACTTTCATTTCTTTATTATATTCACTAAACATAAAATTATAGGCTCTTAAGCTTTAGAAAGGACTTTAGAAGACTTTCTTCCAAGTGCCAAAATCCTCTTCTCAGTAACCATGTTAGGGGTCATTCAGTGGCTTTTTACATTTAGATAACAGGAACCTCTGCTAATCTTGAACATGGTCTGATATTTCTGAGTTTTGGATGTAATGACTTGATATCAAGCTGAATTTGTCTTCCTGTGATTTCTAATTTGTAACTAATTCTCTCTGCAATTACACAGAATCATTCTGAATCCTTTTCTATGACTTTAATTAAAGCATTTGAAGATATATATTAGGCCCCTATCTATATCTTTTTACAAATCAATTTTGCCCCCCCCACAAGCAAAATGTTGACTTAAACATTAATAAAAGTATAGAAAAGAGCTGCCTGCTTGGCAGAGTTCTATAATGGCTATTTTTTTTCATAGCATCTCAACAGAGCGCCACCGTGCTGAAGTTCGGAGAGCAGTAAACGATGAACGGTTAACAACAATTGCACATAAGTAAGCCATTAGTCATACCACCCCTGATTTTTCATGACGTAGTATACCGTAGTTTTGAAAGTCTTCCTATTGTGTAGCAGATTCCTGAGTCTTTTATCTTGATAGTAATATCTCTGTACTCAGGGATCCTGACCATAGCTGTGTTAACTATTTATTCAATTGGTTATGTTTTTGCATTTGGTTAGGCAAGCTTTAAGTACTCAGGTCAAATCCTGTTGCAGTGTAATCTCTGTATAACTAAAGGCCTCCACAGTTTAGCAGATGATTCCTTTACTCGAAGCAAAGTTCAAGAAGAAAGTAGTGTGCTCCCCAAATTTGACAGCCCCTTAGAGTTACTTTGTAATAGTATTTGATATGTATATTGCTTTATAAATAGGCATTATAAATTTTTTAACTGACTAATATTTCATGTATTTTGAGATTCAGCAAAAAGATTGTAAAATATATATTCTGCTTTTAAGAAATATGACTACAGTATACCTTAATTTACTTTGAAAAGCCAAAAAAATAAAATTGTAAAGGATTCTTATCAAACTGTTTTCAGATCATTATAACTATTTGATAGATGGGGTGGAGGGTGGTGGAAGACACAGACTGAGCATTAACAGTATGTATGGAGACAGTGCCTCCTGAAAAACAGAAAAGAACAGAAATTATCCTTTAAATGTTAATGCAAGATGGTAGGAACATTTTATAAAATAAGGTATGTTATAGAATATTCATCTGTTTTTTATTTTTATGTTTTAATGTGAAATAAAACTAAAGGAAAAAATTCAGTACATTTCCATAATGTAATAAATAATGCTTTTAACCCAATTGGCAGTATCGTATTGACCCTGAAGATCCATTAGCTTCATGTGGTGCTTTAATGTTACTGATTTTACTTGACTGATAAAATGGGGTGCTACCTTTTTAACTGTGTAGTTTGAAAGTTAAGCTGTTTGAATTTGGAGATTTTTCAGTGGTTGGTATGTATGCACTGTAGAAATTTGAAAATTTTCCTCTAGCATCATTAAGTATTTACTTGTTAGGCCAACATGGCTAAAACATTCACATATTGTGTTCCTTCTTTAAATGCTCTAAACTTTTAAATTGGGATACTCTAAAAATAGTAACTGAGCCTAGATTCTAATTTGAGAACTTGTAATAGGAAACTTATGTGCTAGGTAATAAAGAAGTAGATAATAGTTTGCATTCAGAGGCACTTAGAGACAAAATTAGTACCTTAAAAGCATTGGAACAGTATTGTGGGGCAGTTAGTTGTAAGTTGATGCATCAGTTTCATACTTAAAGATAACACTTATTTAGTCTCCTTTTCCTTTTTTCCCCTTTAAAGAATGAATTTATCCTTATATTTGGGTGAAAGACCAAGTTACAGGTATGCAAATAGGTTATTATTATTTCAGGCTTTTTCTTGTATTTATTTCAAAATTGAAGCTCTCAATTATTCAGGGGCACATATTCCATTTATGAATTAACTGTGCCCCTTGCTTTTACTTCTCTTCCCCTCCTCCCCTTCCTTCCTAATACTGCCCACCCTTTAGCTATTTTGCTGCTTGAAAGTACCTCTAGTCAGAGGGTGGGAAGGGAGAGGAGGTGAAAATTTTAATTACTCATTTTACTACTTGTTAGTTGTCCTGGGAGAGGTTTGATGGAAGAACTTACAAGTATTTGCCAAAGTATTTTTGGATAATATGTTAGTTTCTTTGATCTGTTTGACCTCTCCCTTTCCCTCCTCTCTCTATTAGCATGGATAATTGAGAGTTGGCTTCTATCTACCTGTTTCCTCTTTTTTTCTCTCCTTTCTGATTTCTTTAACACATAAATTTAATTTTTTGAAAACCGTTTACTTCAATGTATAATTTTAAGCTACTTAGGTCTTTCTATACTCCTGTTTTAATATTTTATATTGTGGTTTTAGTTCGACCAGACGTCGTATTTACTTGTTGAGCCCAAGGGTCAATGAGTGGGGAATGGTGAGGAAGACATAGATCGCTCATTCTGTCTGTCTCCTCTGCCCTCTTTCCCTCAGAAGTAGTAACAGAACCTAGTTCTAAAGATTATCTATAGGAGGGCTTCAAACTCTGAGCCTGAAAAAAGTAACTTGAGCCAAGGAGGAATGCATCTGAACTGACTGCATTCCCTTTCTCCTCTCCCTTCCCTCCCCCACTCAAAACAGCAGCTTAGGCCAGAAGGAATGTGGTTGAAAGGTAAAGAGAAAGCCAAGAAGGTTGAGCACAAAGGAGATGGAAACAAAAGGAGTGGAGTGTCTGGGATCAAAGAAAAGCCTTGCTTGAACCATAACACGTGTTTATTATTTGGCATGAGACCATTTATTAAGTTTGATACTCTAATTCAGTTTTGAAACATGTCAGAATATTATAGTATTAAAGCCTGGAATGTCAAGGGGCTTCACAGTTTTTAATTGGGCCACTCTTGCCAGCATTGTATCTAAATAAAGTGGCTATCCAGAATTACTATTCTCTTAACTCCTTTTCCATCAGCCAGACATTCATGGGATGCTGTTTAAGTTTCTATGTGAGGATGAGGATTTCATGCTGGTGCGCTGCATACCAAAGGATGAGAGGGCCAAGGTAGTTCCACTTCTCAGAAAAGGGGCTGGAGCCAGGTTTCCACCCTCCCTTGCTATATTTAGTATAAATAGAGAGGAGTTCTTTGAAACTTAGGAATCTCAGGAAAGCCCTGGAATAAGATGTTTACAGAAACCTGTAAAATTCTATCTAGATGATTTGTGCAACTAATGCATATATACACCCTCATTAGTAAGCAAAATAGGAATTTTGATCTAATTCTAACATGATGTTTAATTTTTCATTCACTTAAAAAAAGTTTGAATATGTTTGCCTGAGTAGAAATTTGGAAGATTTATAGATCTTTCTAAAAGTTGCAGTTGTATCTTTTGCACTGCAAATTCTGTCCTTTCAATAGCATATATATTCATGTATTTTAAATTATTAATCTTCCATAATTTCTGCCACCATTTAACAATGTACCAGGTAAGTGTAGACATCACTTTATTTGTATGGTAAACTCTCACCAAGCATATTTAGTAGTGATATTCTAATAAAATGATAGCAAACTAGGAGTAAGCCAAGAAAATGCTGAATAGCTTTTAGAATTTTTTCCTTTGACAATTAGCAATAGGTCTGTTTCTGTCTCTCTTTCTTGTTTGTACGAATTTTGTTTCAGAACTAGCATCAATTGGAGATTATGTGATAACAAATTTGTGAGGGTTATTGGGGTAAGAATCCCTCTTTCCCATGTCTTAGGTAGGACTATGTTATACCATGAAGGAATTTGCAGATTTCCCACTGTAACTCTATTGAATTCATCAACTCCTAGAAATTCCTTTCTTGACTGAGTGTAAATTCTTCTCAAGTTGTAAAGTAATTTATTTGTTCCATTCAGTGAAAGTTACTAGTGATTAGACAGCAGTGCCCACTTAGTATAATTCAAAGGCAAAAGTTAGACAAAACACATCTGAAAATTTTTATACCTTCCACTTGTGATGTGGCAGTTGTTTTCAGTAGCATGATGTATGCTTGTTGAAGGAGACATTTAGTAGCTGTGTGACCATAAGCAAGTTATTTAACCTCTTGGTAATTCAGTTTTCCCATCTTAAAAATGGAGATAATAATATTACCAATTTCATAAGATTGAAAGAATTGTATGAGTTAATACATGTAAAATGTTTAGAACAATGCCCCACATATACTAAGTGCTAATTGATGTTAATTTTCATCATTACCATCATCATCATTATTCCACTATCCACTAACAAGGGCTTTTGTGTACTCTATCTAAATTTGAAGAATCAGTGGACCTACAGAATCTTAAACTCTAGGTTGGGTTGTAGAATCTTTGGTTTTGAAAAAGATGCAGAAATACTTCTGACTTAGTGAAGAGGTTGATTGATTGATTGATTCTGGGTGAATTTTAAACCTCGACACTAATCATTAGTCAGGAAAAATGATACCACTACCTTTTGTGGAGCCAAGCCAAGGGAAGTGAACAACTGTCTTTTCATATTTCAACCTCTGTTTGGATTCCTAGGATAAAATTTGCTCAAGAAATTGAGTAAAACTGATAATAATGTCTGCTTAGGGGTAGAGTTCAATTGCCTCAAACATTCCTTAGAGTGAAGAATGGTATAAATAAGTAAAATTAAAGTAGTGGCAGGTTTCTTGCAGTGTCCTCACATCTAGTATACTTTTTTTAACAGGAAGGATAGTAATATAACACACTGTCAGTGACACATGCAGTGATATATACAGCTCCCTTCTATCCCCCAGTACCTAGTCTCCCTCGTTTACTGCCTCAGTTTCCCTTGTTTGAAAGCCTTAGAACCTCTGGCCATGCAGGCAGTTAGGATAATTTTACAAAAGTTCAATGAATTCCATCCTTAATTATTCAGGAAAATCTGATTTTTGAAATAATGAGTACTTTTTACCTTTTTAGCTTAATTATAACATTAAGTTCTAAAAGTTAGTAGAAATACTAGTTTTCATTAGCAATACCAGATTTAAACTAATGAAAATAATGTTGATATTTATTTAAAAGGCATGGGACAGTTTTTCATAGTTTCAATTATGTTCATTATAAGATTCAGATTATGGAATAAAATGTGTAAAAATCTAAGTGTGTGTGAAATTCCTTGAATTCTGATTATTATTCATAATTTTGATCTTGCTTGCTTAAAATAAAGCCTCTCCTGTTCACTCAGGGCACTTTTTCTAATTTAAAAAGTTATATTTGAGTGTATATATTTGCTTCATTTTTAGCAATTGAGAACTCTTGTAGCAGTGTTTTCTTTTTTGTTTAGTATGTCTGGACCTAATAGCTCTTCAGAATGGTCCATTGAAGGTCGTCGATTGGTACCCCTGATGCCTCGGCTGGTTCCCCAAACTGCCTTCACAGTAACAGCTAATGCTGTTGCCAATGCAGCTATCCAGCACAATGCATCTCTTCCAGTGCCTGCAGAAACAGGAAGCAAGGAAGGTGAGTAGAGAAATAGTTCTGTGTGTAGAAATGACTTTTCTCAGATTCTTCAAGAAAAGTTGTCTTATTTTTCATCTGTTTTTGTCCAGTGTTTAAAAGTTGTGAAACATAATGAGCAACACTTGTTCTGAAACGAGAAACTGCCAAGTTTTTAGTCTCAGCCAAAATTAAATATCCCTTTTGTTCAAAGTGTGAATTATATTAATCACAAAATTGCAAAAAGCCTTCTTGGAATGAATTTTTTCATATGAGCGTGTCTTGTTAGAAGTGGATAAGAGGCCTTAACAGGTGACATGGAAAATTAATAAGATGATAGAAGTCATTTATCTGCTGAAGAAAGATGCTGAACTGATTCTTTAGAAAATAAAGCTCTGTTTTTGTCTTCTGGAATCAGTGGTATATGCTGCTTCTCTGTTCCAGTCAATGTGCTGAATCTGTTAGGGGTTACGTGGCCGATGGGGATGGCTTTCTTATTGTTATTTAATCTAATAATTGATACATGCTTTAAAAATCCTTGGAGTCTCCTGAGGTCACCAAGAGTAATATTAAATTTGAGAGCGCATGTTTGGGTTGACTTCGGTAGCTTAGTTTGGTGTTACATGAAAATGACCCTGAAAATAATGCAGTTGTCAGATTACTTTGCAGAATTGTCTTTTCTTGACTAGCAATGGGTTGTGGAGCAGAAGAGGCATTCCTTTCATACGTGCCAGACTCTGTTTTACACGGAAGGAAGCTATATTTAGGGAGAGACAGTTATCAGTGTGCAAACTTGGCCTCCACTGAGTTCCTGTTTTCTTTGTTGCAGGAGAGCTATCTTTCTTCTCTTCCGACTTTTGTCTTTTCTGTTTACCACCTCTCTGGTTCACTGGAAAGAATATAGAATTTTCAATAGTCTAATCTATGTTTGAATCCTAGTTTGCCATTTCTTTGCTTTGTGACCTCCAGCAAGTCTTTTTAGCTTCTGTGAGCCTTGGGTTCCTCATCTTTAAAATGAGGATGTAGTGTTGTGAGAATTAGTGATAATATATGGAAAGGATTTAGCATAATGTATGGTACTCAGTAAATAGTGCCTATGAGCTACTTCTGCTTGTTGTTATTCAATAAATTGAAATATGATGTTGTCATTACCTTAGTTATTATTGCACTGCTTAGATGGCAAGTGACTAGTGAGTTGTTTATGATAAAAGAAACTTACCTTGTTTCTCTCCAGGAGCCAAGTTGGAAATTGCTATGGTTAGGGAAAAATTATCCATCACTCCATCACTGATGCTGCTATTAGTATTAAAAAAGAATACAAGTATATGCTTTTTGTCCAACTCCTGCCATGAAGGAAAAATGATTTTCATTTTTCTCAGTTTTAAACTTGGTTTCTTTGTAACTGTCCTCTTCTCCATTGTCAGTGTCACCTGTAGACAGCTGCGAAATACTTGGGGGAAACCTAGTTAAGTGATGATTTTCAGGAAAGCTTATTAATACGTTTTAACCTAGTACTGGCCTCTAACTTCTGATTATATAAAAGTGTTAAAATTGGCCTGCAGAAAAAAAATAATTTTACTGTATGCATGGACAGTTTTGGTGAAAGTTAACAGCAGACTTTTTTATCGTTCCTTCAGTAGTGGTTTGCTATTCCTACACAAGTACCACGTCAACCCCAACCTCTACCCCTGTTCCAAGTGGCAGCATAGCAACGGTTAAGTCTCCAAGACCTGCCAGTCCTGCCTCCAATGTAGTTGTCTTGCCAAGTGGAAGTACTGTTTATGTCAAAAGTAAGTGATACTCTCGGTGTTATCAGGGCCATCTTGACTAAAAGCTGCAGCATAGGCTCTGATTAGATCTGCCTTCCTGATTAATTCATTGGTCCACTGGCTATTAGCAGTGGTTAGTTTTTGAAGGTTGTAAAGAATTCCTTTCTTTACATGTAACTAGGTATATATTGCTTTTTAATCAGTTCTGGGGTTGAGAAATTACTTCTTTTTTGTTTTCTATGGGGAATCTGCCTTGAACAGTGCTATACTCTAAGATTCACTTGTTTTGGTTTTCATGGAATAGAAATGTGAATAGAAACTAAAGGAATGTGCTTATGTCATTTATGTAGTGTTTACTCCTATAATGTAATCTTTGTAGTGTTTTAAAAAATTATTTATGTACCATATCATTCAACTGTTAAATTCAGTGAAGCATTCTAGAGAGTCCTTTCATATTTCTAGTTGACTGTAATTTTTTGAAATTTATTTGCAATTTTTAACCCCTTTGATTCTACGCTGTGAAGCAGTTTAATGTCCAGTTCATTTTTTTTTTTAATGTCTGTTATGTCAGTATTGATTTGCTTTTGGTATCAACTGGAGATCATTAATATTTGACTTTCATTTTTCTCAGTATAGTTATAAACTTGATTTCTTTGTAGCTTTTAGAGATGGACTTAGCTGTTTTAGACAAATGATTTTAGGTCATTTTCAGTCTTGCTTAGGGTTTAAAAATTGAGGGTATAAGGAGTTATGTTTTATTACCAATTCCATGAGTCATTTTTTAAATGTCTGCTTTATAGAGATTTCCTATGTATATTGCAAGGTTTTATGTTTCTCACTTGATTTTTTAAAAAAAGTACAAAAACAGTTGAGGCTTTAGTGCATTAAGAAAAAACTAAGAATCTGGGAATATTAAGTTTATATCAGATTTCTGTGGATTTAGCCAAGATGATCTTTTAAAATAACCATAGAGGTCTATTTTTTAATTGTTTTTTTAAATGTTGAAGGTGAATTCCAAACATGAAGAAACCATTTCACACAATATATAGTTTGAAGTAACAGGAAGTTTATTGTTTCATTCTCAGAAGTCACACAGGCAACATTAGTTTGAGATATAATTATACATTCACCTAACTTCATATGTGCAAGACACTATACCAGGGAAACAAACCGATAAGACTTAGTCGTTGTCCTTTGGGAGCCCCTTAATAACAGGAGATGTGCAGACTGACAGCCACATTACCATGGGGTAAGTGATACAGAAGAGAATGTACAAAGTGCTTTATAAGCTCAGAGGAGACATGAATTCGCTTTGCTTAGAGGAGTAAGGGAAAGCTTCACCGAGGAGATGGCTTGCAGGATCATGATTGCTGGATGATGAAGAGGTCATTGAATGTATGTGGTGTTCCCCAAAGAACAGTAGTATATAGAGACTCCAGATGGATAGAATATGTGATAAGGTGACTTTGGGGAATGGTGAGCAGTTTAGTGTGCCAGGATAAGGTGGGTGGAATAGGGTATTGTGTTCTTAGAAAGATATGGGACCTTGAATGATAAAGAAATGATTTTTGTGCCTCATCTTGTAGGGAGATAAAAACTACTAAAGGATTTGAGGCAGGGCATTGGCTTTATTAGATGTGTGAGATTTTTATAGCTGGTAGTAGGATGAAGGGTAGAATGGAAGTGGAGAGATTAGAAGCACGTACACCTTTTAGGAGGTTGTCGCTAAAATACAGGCAGAAGATAAGAAGGCCTGACATGGCCATAGGGTTAAAGAAAAAAGGGAAGGCATTCAGAGACAGCTTCCCTGAGGGAGGATTGATAGAACTTACTGTCTGATTGGGCATGAGGCAAAGGGAGAGGTCAAGGATGAGTGATGATGCAATGATTTAAAAATAAAGTATAAAATACAAGGTTATATTGCTATAAGTGTAGCAATATTGTCACTGCCTCACAGGTGTTAGCTGTTCAGATGAAGATGAAAAACCCAGAAAACGAAGGCGAACAAACTCTTCTAGCTCCTCCCCCGTTGTCCTAAAGGAAGTTCCAAAGGCTGTTGTTCCGGTCTCAAAGACGATCACTGTACCTGTGAGTGGCAGTCCTAAGATGAGCAACATCATGCAGAGCATTGCCAACTCCTTACCACCCCACATGTCTCCTGTGAAAATAACCTTCACCAAGCCATCAACACAGACAACAAACACAACAACACAGAAGGTACGTGGTGGAGGGAGTCTGTCTGCCAATTGCTGTTTTTATCTCTTTCAGTCAATATGATTCAGATTTAACAAACATGGCACTGAGTGCTTACTATGTGCTTGGCATTATGGTGGGAATGTTCACATCTCTTTCTTTAATTCTGCACATAAAGCTTTGGGTTAGGTATTATTATTTCACTTTTTGTGTATATTTTTGTATATGAGGCTCAGAGATGCCAAATGACTTGCCTAATATGACACAGCTAGCAGATCTTCTAAGACTTTCATTATATTTTACCATTGTGATTCCATTTGGGAAATAATTAAAATATAAAGGATTCTTTCAGCCTGTATTTGGATAACTTTACCTTTAGGAACTTAGTTCTTATATTGCCAGAGTAATGAAGTTGTCAGAGTTAGGTGTTTCATAGACGAAAGGAAGGATATGATTAAGTGAATAATTGTTATCTTCTTTTTAATTCTTAAATGCTATCATTAATTCATTTCTAAACTCTTCTGTCAGTATGTTCAAATCATCAGTATTCTGTCAATTTTGTTATTAGAGCCCTCTACTTGCCACACTGATCTGGATGCTGATGGTACCCTAGGCTTGTTATATACCTCTGTGTCCGAGATCTCCCTTCACTTTCATTCTGATCTTCCTCTTTCTTGGTTTATTTACTGATTTACTGGAGCATATCTTCCAGTAGCTTCTTGGTATATGGGTGGGATGGAAAGTAAAGTTTTTAAGAGCTTGTATGGTAGACTGAAAATTTCTTTATTCTACCCTCCTACTGTTTTGATATAAGTTTAACTAGGTAAGTATTCTAGGTGAGAAGTCATTTTCCTTGAGAATTTTGAAGGTATTGCTTCATGGGCTGTTGGCTTCCAGTATTGCTTTTGAGAAGCCCAGTAATGCCATTCTAATTCCAGATCCTCTTTTTCTCTTGGAAGAAGTCAGAGTTCTGAAAGTTCAAGGTAATTTTCCTTGGTGTGGGTCTTTATTTTATCCATTGGGTTACATACTCAGTGGCCCCTGTTATTCTAGAATAACACTCATAGAATAACACTCATATCCTTCCATTCTGGGAAATTTCTTGAATTATTTCTTTGATTTTTCTCTGTCCTCTCTTTTTGGATCACCTGTTATTCTGGATGTTGAATGCCTAGATTCATCCTTTAATTTTTCAGTCTTTCTCACCCCCAATTTCCATTTGTTTGCTTTTTCTACTGTAGTATAGTAGTTAAAAGCCTGGATTTTAGAACTAGACTTCCTGAATTTGAATCCCATTTTATGCTACTTACTAGCTATGTGACTCTCACCCCCAATTTCCATTTGTTTGCTTTTTCTACTGTAGTATAGTAGTTAAAAGCCTGGATTTTAGAACTAGACTTCCTGAATTTGAATCCCATTTTATGCTACTTACTAGCTATGTGACTTTGGGAAAACTAAACTCTAGACCTAAGTTTTTCTCTTGTAAAATAGGGAAAATAATATATCTATTTTATAGGGTTTTGGGGTGTAAATAAATGAGATAATAAATACAAACCAGTAGAACAGAGCCTAGCACATAGTAAATGCTCTGTAAGTATTATTTTCTTTATCTTTTAACTTTATCCTTCATTACTTCTCTGGAATTTTTCATTTTTGCCATCCTATTTTAAATTTCTAGTAACTCTGTCTGGTTTTCTGAAAGTTTCTTTCTTTCTGTTTTTTAAAAATAGCATCCTGCTCTTTCATAGTCACTATGTTCTCTTTTCTGATGATATTCATGATAATTTTTTTTGATGTTTTCTTCTTTCATGTTTTCTCTCTTACCTGTAAATTTCTTTTATTTTTTCATTTTATCTCTTCCATTTCAGTTTCCTTAAATGCTGGTTGTGGAAACGGACACTAAAAGCTGACAGAAGGCTCTGTGTGTAGGGTGGGACATGCTAACTTTCATTGTAGTTTGAGCTAGCTGGGCTGTTTTGTTGATGAACACCCGCCACCCCTTTACCTCCACCAGTTGTCATTCTCTTTAGGGCTTTTTCATGGACTGGACAGTTTCCTCAGAGAAGAATCTTCCAGTCTTTTGCCTACAGTAGTAAGCCTGTCTGCTAGTATTTTGGGAGTAAAGGCAAGGAGTGGGCTGGATAGTCTCATCATTCAGTATATAGACTTTACCTAACCTCTCTGTTTTCAGCATAGCACCTACCTGCCTCTGCCTGGTATCATCAGATTCCTTTGGATTCAATCTCTCCCTCAAGAGAATAAGTTTTAAATCTTCCTTGAGGATAAGGGAGGATAGCTGGGGATCTTAATGCTGCTTAAACAGATTTTCAACTAATTTACATCTTTTTAGTCCCACTTTTATCCCCACTTCAGAAGTATCTGGTGTTCTCAAATTACTGAGTCTTTCTGTGGTTCTCTGAAAGCTGTCTTGTTTTTTCTTCTGTTTGCTGTCTTAGGTTTCCACTTTCTTGAGTATGCTTGATCAGTTACTACTTGTCTGTTTGTTTTCCACTTTCCAGAAGTTGATAGCTATTGTCTCCTTTCCATTTTGACCTTATGGGTTTATGTGCCTCTTCTAAAAAATCCCTTCATACTGTTTTAGAGGGATTTTGGGGAAGGAGTAGAGATGAATTCTTGTTTTCAATAGACGGTCTTTCCTACTTTTAAATCTTCAGGTTCATGATAATTTTCATTTAAAGAAACTCCTTGAGTTTCTTGGAAATATGTCATTATATAATATATAAAAAATTACAATTTTCTTAACAAACTAGAAATGACAGTGAGTTGATCTGTGTAATATAATTCTAGCTTCAGTCTTAGGATGAGGCATTATAGTTTAGTGTTAAAATCAAGTAAGAATTTTTGTAGTCAAAGAGGCCTGGATTAGAACCCCAGTTCTTCCAGTATGACCTGAGATAAATTAGTCTTTCTAAATCTGTTTACCCATCTGTGAGATGAGAGTAACGCCAATTTTATAAGGCTGTCGTGAGGATTAAATGGGATTGGGTATTTTAAAGTACAGCATAATGTATGTACTCAGAAAATGTTAGGTCCCTTCCCTTGCAGGTATTTTATGGAAAGCAGTGTTACCTAACTTTATGAACTTTCCAGTCTTCTTTGGTAGACCTATATAAAAATATTTTAATAGAAGGGGTAAACCTATAAGTGAAGTCAGTGAACTTTAAAAATAAAAATTAATTGCAGTGTTGAGAATGTGCTGTTCCAAATAATGAATTTATCAGTTCACTGAAGCTTACCCCTTAATATATAGAAATTGACTATTTTTGGTGGTTTCTTAAATGTTACACTTAACATAATTTTTGTATTTAATGGCTCCAAGGTAATCTTTCTGAATATCAATTTTTATATATTATTATAATATTGCTTTCTGGGCAAGCTGTATATTAGGTGTCTTCAGCCTGCTATACTCTAAGAATTTTTAAATCTACTTTTGTAATTTTTTACTACCTTCTTTGCTGGATCTATTTTATCAGTAATTCTTCTCTCTTCTCCCCCTTCTCATCTTCTCTTTTAATTTGATATTTGAGAAAATAATGCAGCAAAGTTATAGCTAAAAGAGTACCCATCTCAAATCCATGTCCTTTTATTTCCTTATTCTGTTTTGCTTATAACTAGTTGACATTATATTTATTTATTTCCCATTTCTCCCATAGAGTATAAATTACTGAAGGTAGAGACTTTGTCTTATTTATTACTATTCCGTAATGTTTAGAACAGTGCCTGACATGCAATAGGTGTTGACTAATATTTGTTGAATGAATGAATGAATAAATGAATAAGTATATCTGGTTCCAGTACTGGCTCTCCACCTCTCTTGAGCCTCAGCTTCCTTATAAAACAAAGATAATAATAGTGCTTACTAGATAATTAAATGAGATGATTCATGGAAAGTGCTTAACATAGTGCTTATGATGAGTGTTCAGTAAATGTCACCTAACATTATTAACTTTCCAATCTTCTTAGTTGACCTATGTAAAAATACTTGTAGTAGATGGGGGCTCACCTGTAAGTGAAATTGATGAACTTTTTTTTTTGATTCACTGACGTTACCATATTTTAATTTTTTCTTTTCTTCTGAATTGTCAGTTGAGAGTGGATGGTTGAGATTGTCAGACTTGTAATGCTCATAAGAGGACATATTTATCTCCAAAGTCATATATGAGTCATACCATGAGATTCCAGGCTCAGAACCTTAGATTTGTCCTACTGTGTTTAAAAAATAAACATTTAAAACAAATTAAATTAAAAATAAGACTCATTCAGGGCTTCCCTGGTGGCGCAGTGGTTGAGAGTCCACCTGCCGATGCAGGGGACACGGGTTCGTGCCCCGGTCCGGGAAGATCCCACATGCCGCGGAGCGGCTGGGCCCGTGAGCCATGGCCGCTGAGCCTGCGCATCTGGAGCCTGTGCTCCACAACAGGAGAGGCCACAACAGTGAGAGGCCCGCATACCGCAAAAAAAAAAAAAAAAAAAAGACTCATTCATTCCACAAATATTTGCTAAGTATCTATTATGTTCTAGATGTAAAACTGTACTCTTACTTCATGTGTACTCAGTGCCATTACTTTTGTTATTTCTTGGACAAACTGAGTGTGGGTAGGACTAATAGATATTCTTTGGGATTTTTTGTGTGTTTTTTGTTTTCCTTTTGCTGGATAATTGGATTTTTTTTGAAATCTCTGTAAGGCTGTTGCCATTATACATTCACCTTGGATTTCTCACAAATCATATGGAAGTCAACTTAGGAAATTACTTTAGTTAAAGTTACTTGTACATTAAGTATAATTACTTATGAATTTGTGGACTTGATTCAAATTCAAGTAGGTCATATATTTTCAGGGTAGACAAATTTCCACCTGTGTTAATGTGGTGCCTTCATTTTGAGTATAACATTGGTACAACACTTATATAAACAAAGCAACAGAATATAGCTTTATGCTTTCACATGCTTGATTGATATTTTTCATTTTATCCTTAGGGTGCAAGTCCCAGCACTCTTAAGGAGTTTTTGTGAGTGCTAGAAGGTCAGTAATTTGAATTATGGCCTGAATAAACACTGTTTGGTTCACTTGGTTTCAAAATCCCTTTGTTTCCCTTGTTGTAACATGTAACTAAAGTGCAAGTAAATTTTCTTCAAGGTGGATCTCTAATTTTGGATAACCCCTTTTCAGATCAGAAATTAGTTTGTAGACTGAAATCTCAAAATATGTTTTATCATTTGTACCTGTAACCTAAAACATGCTCTCAAAGACTCTAGATTTATTTTGCTGAAGTTATTGTCTTAATGTTAGAAGTCTACATGCATACTCTAGTTCTAAAATTGCAAATGTTTGACCCAAGTGTGAATGCTTCCCCTTCCCTACCCATGACAGAGATTGTTTATTAACTGTGGCCTACTTTCCTGCCAAGCCTTGGTGAATCCTCAGCTGTGTCACAGAGTCCTTATAAAAACTGTATTCTAGGAAGGCACTACTATTAGTTCAGAATTGGCAAATATGAAACCTACTTGCTATTACTACTCTTAATTGGCTTGGCTGTGCTAGTAACTGTGAGCTCTTTGGATTCTCAAGGGTATCAGAATTTGGGAAAAAGATATATAAAATTTTTTAATGAAACAAAAATAGAGTACATTAAAATAAATTTCCAGTTTGATTTGATCTATAACACCTTTACTGATATCCTTCTAACATTTATTAAGTAGTAATAACAAGATACTAATAAGTACCATTTGTGAACTGCCAAATATTGACCACCTGCTATGTGCCTAGCACTATGTTAGATGCTTCACATCATTATCTCATTTAATCTTTATAATGATTTGCAAGGTAGGTATTATTATCCCTATTTTATAGATGAAAATTGGAACCCAGAGATTTTAACATGTCCAGGGCCCTGCCATTTGTTAGTGGCAGAGGCAGGATTCAGCTCAGGTTCATTTGTCTCTTAACTTCTGGTCTTTTTGCCATATTAGTCTACTTCTCGGTTTATATGGTGGCTGATGGTTGTGTTTGTAATAGTGCTATATATGTGTTTACTGGTTGAGTCTATGTAGAAGTATGCTGGTCAACTCTATAGAGGTGTTTGCTGGTCAAGACTTGTATGTCTCTCTTGACTCCTCAGATAATCAACAAACTCCTTAAAGTAATGGACACATACTTAGAATTCTCTAACACTGAAATATATAATTATGATGATATAATCAAAGCTTCTTTGAGATGTCAATACTGAGTACAGACATACTCAGTAAGTTTGACTGACTGATTTAATTTCAGAACTTCTTTAGGACTGGTACAAAAATGCAAAAGAATTTCCCCCTTAAATTGTTTGGATTTTTCAAAACAATTTTCTCTCCTAGGTAGGTGAAAATAATTTTGGTGAAAGAGGAAGAAGACACTCTGTGTTGTTTGGGGGTATCATTAAACTACCATTATACTTGCCCAGAATAAAACTGATACTACAGATTTATAAGTAATTTTTGTGTTCTCAGCTGTAAAATGGGGATAATAATAGTATCTCTGTCATAGGATTGTTGGGAGATTTAAATAGGCCAATGTGTATTAGCTCTAGGAGCTAATCTTGTTTCTGTTCTTTTCCTCAACCCTGCCATTTCCATACATCAAGTCCTGTTGACTCTACCTCTTAAGATAATCTGAATCTGATCACTTCTCTTTATTTTGACTACTAACACCCCAGTCCAACCAGCCTCTACCATTTCTTGCCTAGTCTACTGCAGTGGCTTCTTTACTAGTTTCACTGCTTCTGCTCTTACCTCTTACCACATAGCAGCTAGAATGATCTTTTAAAATATAAATCAAGTTTTGTTGTTTCCTTACTTAAAATCCTCTCATGGCTTCCCATTATACTTAGTATAAAACTTAGATTCTTTACTCTGGTTTACAAATTTGATCTGGACTCTGCTTACTTTTGCAACCCCTCTTTACCCTATATGCTTTTGCTATACTGGTTCTCTTTTCTGTTTTTAAATACATCAAGCTAATTCCTACCTTAGGTCCTTTGCCCCATCCTGTTCTCTCCATCTGAAATGCTCTGTCCCGTATCATCTACACTTTTCTAGTCATACTGGCTAACCTTGAAGTCTCTTTCCTGCCGCTTTTTTCCTCCATTTTGTGTATCTATGAGCAAATCCTGTTGGTTTTACCTTTAAATATATTCAGAATCTGTTCACTTTTCATCAGTTCTACCACAAACATTTTGGTCATTGAAAGAGCCTCCTAATTTGTCTGCCTGTTTCTACTGTCTCTGCCCTGCTGTACTTTTCACCTAGCAGATCAAGTAATGCTTTTTTAAAAGTACTTTATTTTTTAGAACAGTTTTGGATTTATAGGAAAATTGAAAAGATAGTACAGAGAGTTCTCATATACCCTGTATTCAGTGTCCCCTGTTCTAAACAATTTATATTAGTATGGTATATTTGTTACAATTAATGAACCGATATTGATGCATTAATATTAACTAAAGTCCATGGTTTATTCAGATTTGTTTAGTTTTTACCTATTGTCTTTCTCTGTTCCAGGATACCACATTATATTTTCTCGTCATGTCTCCTTAGGCTCCTCTTGGCTGTGAAAGTTTCTCAAACTTCCTTGTGTTTGATGACCTTGACAGTTTTGAGGATTACTAGTCAAGTATTTTGTAGGATGCCCCACTACTGCAATTTATCTCATGTTTTTCTCATGATTAGACTAAGGTTATAGGTTTTTGGAAGGAAGACCACAGAGATAAAGTGCCATTTTCGTCATAACATGTTGATATGCTATCAACAAGACCTTACACCACCTAGTCCCCCATTACTTTGCTAAATCTGTCTCCTACTGCTCTCTACCTTATAAATTTCAATCCCGTTCATTAGGGTCCTAGAGGTTTCTTGAACATACCAAGCTTGCTTCTGCCTCAGGGGCTTTGTATTTGCTACTCCTGCTTCCATTGGATGCTCTTCCTCTAGGTAGCAACATGGATCAGCCCCTACTTCTAGTTTCTGCTTAGTTGTCACCTTATCAGAGAGATCTTCATTGAATGTTTTATAAAAAATCATGCACCACTTCCATTTTCTTTTATTTCCTGTCCTGCTTTATTGTCTCTTCCATTTATCTCTACATGACATATATTTACTTTTTTATTTGTTTATTGTTTTTCTCCCCTTACTGGAATGTAGCTCCATGAAAATAAGAACTTTGTCTGTTTTGTTCATTCCACTATCCTCAGCCTCTAGAACCATGCCTGGCACATAGTAGATGCTCAACAAATATTTATAAATGAATGACTATCCAAATTATTTTCTAGAAAAATTGTGCCAATTTATACTCCCTAAGCAGTATATTGAAATGCTTACTTTACTTGATCTTGTACAGCATTGAATATTGTCTATTAAAATGTTTGGTTGGTAAAAATTGTTTCTTTTAAATACATTTTGATGATTACTAGTAAAGGAGAGCTTTTGTATATTTTTAGTTGTAAATTTCTTTTTCTTGAACTGCTTCATCACGTTTCATAAGCTATTTTTAAATTGTATGTAACTGTGAGTCTAGATACATTAGTAGTATGGTAGGTACATGAAAATAACTTATTTTATCTTCCTTAGGTTATTATAGTGACCACATCACCAAGTTCAACCTTCGTGCCCAACATTCTCTCCAAATCCCATAACTATGCAGCAGTCACTAAGCTTGTACCAACATCAGTCATTGCTTCCACAACTCAGAAGCCGCCAGTGGTTATAACTGCTTCACAGTCCTCTCTGGTCAGTAGTAGCAGCAGTGGCAGCAGCAGTTCTACACCATCACCTATTCCTAATACAGTTGCAGTAACAGCTGTGGTTTCTTCCACACCATCTGTGGTCATGTCAACAGTAGCACAAGGTAAGTGGTAATTCATCAGGTAATTCTGTCCCTGTGTTTATGGGAATTTCTTTCTTTTTAAATATTTTAATTTTATTGGAGTATAGTTGATTTACAGTGTTGTGTTAGTTTCAGGTATAGAGCAAAGTGATTCAGTTATACATATGCATATATTCATTCATTTTTAGATTCTTTTCTCATATAGGTTATCACAGAATATCACAGAGTTCCCTGTGCTATACAGTAGGTCCTTGCTGGTTACCTATTTTATATATAGTAGTGTGTGTATGTTCATCCCAAGCTCCTGATTTATCCCTCCCCGCAACGTTTCCCCTTCGGTAACCATAAGTTTGTTTTCGGTATCTGTAAGTCTCTTTCTGTTTTGTAAATAAGTTCATTTGTATTTTTTTTTTTAAATTAGATTCCACATGAGTGATATATGATATTTGTCTTTCTCTGCCTGACTTACTTCACTCAGTATGAAAATCTCTAGATCCATCCATGTTGCTGCAGATGGCATTATTTCATTCTTCTTTATGGCTGAGTAATATTCCATTGTATATATGTACCACATCTTCTTTATCCATTCCTCTGTTGACGAATTTAGGTTGCATTTAGGTTGCTTCCATGTCTTGGCTATTGTAAACAATGCTGCAATGAACATTAGGGTGTGGGAATTTTGAAGAAGACTTTGTGGGTGTGTTTGTATGCTTTGGGTGTGAAGGTACCATCTGTTATATCAGAGATTACCACTTTCCCTCCCCTAGTTTGAGAATGTCAAGATAGTGGGTTACTCAGTTTCCTTACATTAATATCCTTACTTTGAGTTTTTTTTTTCAAATGCACAGTACCTAGTCACCTAGGCAATTATGTAGGTTAAATCTTGTCACCACAAATTTCAAAGGCATATACAAATATCTGTAATATAATGAAAATTTTAAGTGAGGAACTTGAAATTATTTTACTATAGGTTTTTTCAAAAGAAACATTAAATATACAACCTACAACCTCTTCAAAGTAAGTTACCCAATGATAAGAAGTAGGGGGAAGAGGATGATTTCAAGGACATGCCATTCACCTTTTCTTCAGGCTTCTAAATTTTTCTGTATGGGAGGATGATGGAAAGTATTGATAGGAACTGAGGCTGAACTGAAGGACAATTGCTGCTTAATAGCAGAGGAAAGGAAATGTGGAAACCTCAGTTCCATGTTAGCTTAAATCACTTGAGCTCTCTTCCAAATCTTTGTTTTCCTCTCATATAAAGAGCAGATAGCACACTGTCAGAATTTTCTTTTTATAGTGTTGGTAAGTCTTAAGATGGGAATCAGAGGGAGCCATTTATAATACAGAATTCATAGCCATGGTTGTAGTCTTTCAAAGGGAGCACAGAAGCAATATAGAACAGTATTTAGTGTTCGTTTTCATTGAATTTTACTTGCACAATATATAGCTTAAGATAGGCTGAGACTTGGAAATATCCTAGTTTATGAACTAGTGGTGATGCAGGCACTCAAATAGGCAAACAGTGTTTTTCATAATTGCTTTAGTAATTTTAGTGTGTTCCATATAACTGTTAGCAAGGAAGAGGTTACATAGATGCAGATGCAGTCAGTATTCATTCATTCTGCAGGTCTAACTGGTAGAATGTGAGAGCATCTGTCCTTTTCTGTCTCCAATACCCATTTAATGTCTCAGTCAATGATAGGAAATAGTAGGCTTGAAATTTTCTTTTATTTGTTACCTTAAGTAATTTAAATAAACCATTCCAGCCTTTCTGTTTGTACAGCAGTAAACTACAACATAGTATTATTAAAAATAGAAATAATTTTTATATAGAAAATCTGTATAAATGTTGGTTGCAAACATGATCCAAATTCACCATTTCAAAATTTCAAGGTGATGAGAGAAGGAAAGACCACCTGTTTTCTCACCTGACTGACCCCTGTATCAAAGTTGTCATCCATTGATAGTTGTTCCCTTCTAGTGCTCATCACACAGTTTGCCAAAGTGTTGCTGTAGTAGAAGGATTACTGTTCTTCCAAGGAAATTGTTATTATTTGAGATAAGAGGGGTATCTCTCTTAGTTACTATCGAAATATTTTTAAGCAAAATGAATATTCCATGCTTCTGTTTTTCATTCTTATATTTCTCCAACTATCTTCTGAATCTCTTGGGAACTTATGACTTCCCTATTTTCTCCTTTGTTTCTTAGCATCCTATATCTCTTTGAGTCCTACGTCATTTTAGGGGAGCTAGACATCTCAAAGATTTCTCATAAATTCAATACAGCATGAAAGATGTAAAAGTAAACTATCTGAATGTAGATACTCAAGGAAACTATATGATTATTTTGGGGTTTTGTTTGAGATATTTAATTTAGATATAAGTGCTAAGGAAATTAAGCCATTTTCTTTTAAAAAGGTAAATGTTAGTGGAAGTGGTAATATATAAACTGCAGTTGTGATTCTGACTGCAGGGCTTCTTTAGCAGCTCTTGTGTGGGTACCTAGGGGACAAGGGCATTCAGTGTCTGCTTCTGTTGGGGACTAGAGACAGACTGTTTTAGAGCTGATGTATCTGTCTCTGGTTAGTCTTATAGGGGCAGCTGGTCATAGAGGGGGAAGAGTCTTAGTAGCAATAACTTCGTGGCTAACTCCATGTTTATAAGTGTAGAGATGGTTCCAGAGGTAGGGAGTAGGGGGATTGTGTATGGTTGGCTCATACAGGAAGTCTTAAATTCTACCAATTAGAATGCTTATTCTGAATTGGTCATCCACGAAACAGGATAACTGAAATTTTCTTTTTTATTATGGAAAATTCCAAACACATAAGTGGATAGAATAGTAAAATGAACCCTCATTGTACCCATTACCCAGCTTCAAGGATGAGCAACACATCATCAGTCTTGTTTCATCTGAACCTGCTATTTTCCTCTACACATCAGTGACCCGGAATATTTTGAAGCAAATCCCAAATATCATATAATTTCAGTTATAAATACTTCAGTATGTATCAAAACTCACAATACCACTATCACATCTAGAATTTTTAACAGTTTCTTCATATAATAAAATATTTAGTTAGTATCCAAATTTCCTTATGTCATAAAAGAATTTTTTAAAAGTAAGATCTAAATAAGGTCCACACATTGATATGGTTATATCTTTTTTAACTCATGGGTCCCTCTTCTGTTTTTTTCTTTTCTTTTCAAATTATTTGTTGAAGAAATCAGTCATTTTTCCTGAGAGTTTCCCGTAGTCTGGGTTTTGCTGATTTTAATTCCTATGGTTTAACAAGTTCTCCTATTTATTATTTTTTTATTAAATTTATTTATTTTATTTTTGGCTGCACTGGGTCTTTGTTGCTGCACACGGGCTTTTCTCTGGTTGTGGCGAGCAGGGGCTACTCTTCCTTGAGGTGCGCAGGCTTCTCTTGTTGTGGAGCACGGGCTCTAGGCATGTGGGCTTCAGTAGTTGTGGCTCATGGGCTCTAGAGCGCAGGCTCAGTAGTTGTGGCGCACGGGCTTAGTTGCTCCACGGCATGTGGGATCTTCCCGGACCAGGGCTCAAACCCATGTACCCTGTATTGGCAGACGGATTCTTAACCACTGTGCTACCAGGGAAGCCCCTCTCCTGTTTATATTTCCATAAAACTGGTAGTTAAATCAAGAAACTTGATCAGATTCAAGTCTGATTGTTTTTGGAGATATGGGGAATGAACGTTCGATAAGTGGTATTCCTGATGTGTACCTATAAGTGTATTTAAGTGTACTTCCTGTGCATCATTTTAGGAGGCACATGTCTGGTCTCTAATGATATTAACATTAATCGGTAGATATAAGTGTTACCAAATGTTTTTATAGCTATTGGTAATCTTTCCCTAGATCATTATTTTATTGGTAGTTGCAAAATGAATTTTATCTTCATTTTCTTCATTTATTAGCTGGAATTCTTAAAGAACTTTAACTTACTACCATGGGTTATCCTGAGGTACAGTTCATACAGGAATTATTTCTGTTTATTTATATGTTTTCAGATAATGAGATGGTTCAGTGACCAATAAGATTTTTGTTCCCCGTATCATTAAGATTTGTGATGTCTGTCAATCCATCACAAATATTCTTTTGGTGCTCAAATTGTCCAATCTGTTGCAGTGGGAGCCTCTTCAAGTTGGCTTTTAAATTCTTTTGACACAACCACAAAAGACAAATTGATCAAATTTTCCTTTTTTGGGCGGCGTCTATTTGTAGTATCAGTTATTGAGAGGAGTGTAAAAACCTCCAGCTGTAATTGTGGGTTTGTACATTTTTCCCTTTGTCGGTTGTTGTCACATGTATTTTGAGCTCTGTTATTAGGTGTATGCACGTTTAGGATTGTTGTATATTCTTGATGAGTTGACTTCCTTTTTATTATGAAACGTTGTATATTCTTGATGAATTGACTTCCTTTTTATTATGAAACATTGCTCTTTTTCTCTCAGTACTCCTTATTTTGGTGTTTACCTTTTCTGATATTAATGTAGCTACTCCAACTTTCTCGTAATTAGGGTTTGCATCATATTTTTCATCTGTTTACTTTTAACCCATCTGTGCCTTTGTATTTAAAATACATCTCTTATGAACATTGTATAGTCAGGGCTTACTTTTTTATCCATTCTGACCATCTTTGCCTTTTAATTGAAGTGTTTAGTCCATTTATATTCGATATAATTATCAATATGATTGAGTTTAGGTCTACTATCTTAATAATTGTTTTTTATTTGTTTTCTGTATTCTTTGCTTTCTTTTCTCCCATTTTACTGTCTTCTTTTGGATTTATTGAGTTTTTTAAGAAAAAGGATTCTATTTTATCTCTTACACATTGGCTTATTAGCTCTACTTTTTTGTTCTTTTTTAATAATTGCTTAGGGTAGGGTTCTCAACCTCCACATATGGACATTTTGGACCAGATAATTTTTTGTTATGAGGGGCTGACTTGTGCATTATAGGATGTTCAGCAGCATTCCTGGCTTTTACCTACTAGATACCAGTAGCACACCCTCCTGTCATAACAATAAAAAATGTCTCTAGTGATTACCAAATATCCAGGGGCAAAAGGGAGAGCACAATTGCCCTGGTTAAGAACTCAGCTCTAGAGCTTACATTATACATTGTAAATTGTAACAGTCTGTCTTCAACTTCCCATATTGTATTTGAATCTTCGAATAATACACTTCTATTTCTATTTCTGCTCTCTCATCCTTGCACTCTGGTTATCATACATTTTAATTATATATATCATAAACCCCACATTGCATTGTTACTACTTTTGCTTTAAACAGTCAATTTTCTTTTAAAGAAATTACGGAAAGGTGGGGGGGGGAGTCTTTTATATTTACCAACCTCATGTACTTTTCCTACTCTAGTCCTTGGTTTAGCCATTTCTCTAAGGAGCCCTGATTCATTTTAGTGGAAAGTGATAATTAGAAGAAAATTGCTAAGGGGTGTGTGTGTGTGTGTGTGTGTGTGTGTGTGTGTGTGTGTGTGTGTCTGCATGTAGATTTATACACACACGTATATACATCTATATTTATTTCTATATGTTGAAAACTTTGGGTCCATACTGATATGTCCAATTTCAAACTCTGCTTGTTAATTCTAGTTTTCTCCCTTCTTCAAAAACCTAGCTTCCATTATCTTTCATATACTTACTTATTTTATCAGTTCCCCACTCTATAACCAATCTGTCATTGTTGCTGCTGTTGCCTCTACCTTCATGCAGATACCTTCCTCATTCCACTCAGGTTCTAACATCTTGCAGACTTCTACTTCACTCCACCTGAGTTCTGACACTTTCCCCATGTCACCCTTTTGCATGATGTCTTTCTCACCCTGCTCAATTTTGACACCTGTGCCAGGCCACCCTCCTACCCAGAAGTCTTCTTCACCCAGTTTGGACTCTGATCCCACCCCTTCCTGTGGACATCCTGCTCAAGCTTTGAGAACCTGTGCTAGGTGGCTCACATTCATGGAACCCCTGTTTATCCTACTTGAGTTCTAACTCTATATGTGGCACTGTACCCTGAGCTCCCACAGCATGTACTCCCTCCTCAACCTACTTGGACTCTGACTCCCATGCTCAGTCAGTCTCTGCAGTGGGTTCTAACACCCCATGCTTAGCCATTATTCTGCTTAGCCATCTAGTTGTTCATCGTGCTTTGCAGCATCTGATGGCTTTAGCACTAAATTTTTGTGAATAGAAGAGCAAAAGGAAGAGGAAGGGGGCTTTTTATTTGTTAAAACAAAAATAACATTTATTACAATTTGTAATGATAGATTTGTGTGATCATTTGATTGTCTTCTCTAACCTTCCTGAAGGTAGGGACTGTTTCATGGATACAAAAGAGTTTCCCAAGGATATAGCATAAAGTATATGCTCAGTAAGTTTTTATTGAATGAATAAATATCTAAAGGAATTAAATACTTTAATAAGATCACACAGCTACTATGAGTTTATGTGTTGAAGACATAATTTTTTTTTTTTTTTGCGGTACACGGGCCTCTCACTGCCATGGCCTCTCCCGTTGCGGAGCACAGGCTCCGGACGCGCAGGCTCAGTGGCCATGGCTCACGGGCCTAGCCGCTCCGCGGCATGTGGGATCTTCCCGGACCAGGGCACGAACCCATGTCCCTTGCATCGGCAGGCGGACTCTCAACCACTGCGCAACCAGGGAAGCCCTGAAGACATAATTTGAACACAGTTCTCTGATTCTGAAGTCACCCTGACTGCCTTTACATTAGATACTTTTCCTATATAATAGGATATAGAGAACGTAGATTAGTTAGGGAGTTACTCATGTGCACAGTTTACCTCAATTAATACAAGAGTTCATTATGAATGCAATATAAAGGTTAAAGTTTTCACATCGTTTAAAAATAGTGTGTTTTACTTGAATAGCACTTTATATTCATTAAGTTATAAAATGTTGGTACTGAAAAGGGCTCCAGAGATAATCTAGTTCAGTACAACTAAGCAGTATAACATACACATGTCACCAAGATCCTAGCATTCAGGGAGGGATGGGAGTGGGCAAGGCAGGAGAATGTGTAAGTAATGTGAGTCAGCCCTCCAGGTGATTCTGACTACATCTTTCTTTTGTCTTCTCTCAAACTATTCCTCAATCTATGATTTTTACCTGATCCATATAGCAACCCTTAGAGAATTATAGGGCAAGGAAAATTCAACATATGGGGAACCTGAGAGGGTCAGAGTGACTTCTCAAGGCTTCTTCTTCATTTTTATTATTCTCCAGAAACATTTTACATAAAAATGTGATATTATTTAAATTTTTTTCTGTAATACAATGTAAATGTCATAGTGGGGCTGTGGTGGAGGAAGGAGTGAAATAGCCTGTTTGATAATTGGAACTTGGTAATTAGGCCATCAAATTATCAGTTTCTTTTCATTGTTTTATCAGTGCTCAAAAAGTTGATACGGAGAGTTATATTCTATCTAGGTTCTTTCTGTGAGGAGTATTAATTTACTTACAGATAATAGTCCTATTGTGTTGTTGATGAATTATAAGATTACTGATGAAAAATCTTGGAGAGGGAAGAATTTCTGTCAGACTCACACATCTTTACTGAAAATTGTTGGTATTTGCTACCTACGCATGGTTGCTAATATTAGTATTGCATTGAAAAGAAGTGTCTTAAAACCTTGTATCACGAGAATTTTTTTGCTGTGGATATATTGAGTAGTATGCCCACTTGTAACTTTTCACATGATTATGTAATGACCCAGTTCTCAAGAAATGATTTTATTTATAGGTAATTGGAAATGAGACATAGAAAAGCTGTTGTACTTTGCCATGCTGAATAATTCGAAAGGTGAATGTTTCAGTGTGAATTATTTTGTCTAATGCTATGTTTAAATTGACTCATTAGAACCTGAAAAATAATATTCGAAAAACTGTACTACAAATAAGATTCAAAACCTAGTTTGCTTTGTCCTTTTTTTTTTTAAAAACATCTTTATTGGAGTATAATTGCTTTACATTGTTGTTAGTTGCTGCTGTGTAACAAGGTGAATCAGCTATACGTATACATATATCCCCATATCCCCTCCCTCTTGCGTCTCCCTCCCACCCTCCCTGTCCGACCCGTGTTCTTTTATTCACATTGAGAACCTGTGTTTTTTAAGAGAAAAACCTATTGAGAAACATGTGTGAGAACATCCTGCCTGATACTTTGTTTCTTTTGTTTTGACTCTTCACCAAGGGAAAATCAGTTAGTTTCTTGAGTGTTAGAGCAATGATGCTTCCCTTGCAAAGTTTGAGGACTAGGTATAAAATATGTAAAATACCATAGACATTATATCTGACACTAGGTGCTTAATAATCATTATTTTTGTTGATTTGCCTAGTTTTAAGCTATTACTTCCTACAATAACCAGAAGTAGCTTTAATTATGTTTTACTATTAAATGTTCTAATCCTTACTCTTCTATAGGTGTATCTACATCAGCAATCAAAATGGCATCAACCAGACTTCCTTCTCCCAAAAGCTTAGTGGGTGCCCCAACTCAGATTCTTGCACAGTTTCCTAAACAGCATCAACAGTCTCCTAAGCAGCAGTTACATCAAGTACAGCAACAGACACAGCAACAGGTGGCCCAGCCTTCTCCGGTATCTCATCAGCAACAGCCTCAGCAGTCTCCTTTGCCACCTGGTATCAAGCCTACCATTCAAATCAAACAGGAGTCAGGTAAATGGAAAATGTTTCAGGAGATGGTAATTCTTCCCCAGTCACCAGTTCTCTGAAGATTGCAATATATATGGATTCACTTCCACATACAGTTTCCTCAAGCATTAGAGTTTTAATTCCAAAATATATTTTGAGACCCTCCTGTTGGAAATACTTACATAGAGAGAACTGGTGCTTGGGAATAGAGAAGGGAGAAAAAAGCTGTTTGCACAGCAGGAAGAGGTTTTTTTCAGTGAACTCTCAGAAGAGATAAAGGAAGCCGAGGAAACAAACCCAGACTTTAGAACTATACTTTGGAGCCCACTGGGGTTATGGGAAGTGAGCAGTGGAAAAATTAGTCTGGGGAGTCTTGTGTTAGAGGCCGTATTGTGAATCTGGCGTAAATTTGTCATGGGCAGAGGTGCTAAGATTAAAAGACATTGTGTACAGTGAAGAAGTTTGTGGTATAACAATTTAGCAGTTTATTGAAAGCATCTCTAGCACAGTGGGAACGCAGGGGTAGGAGGCAATTACTGTTAAGTTATCGAATCATAAAAGTATTGAATAGAAAGGCAGGTAGGATGGAGGCTTAGATACAGGGAGACGAAGAAGCATCTTAACGTACTTAATATCTTTAAGAAAAGAAAATGGATTTTTTTCCTCCACTGAAGCTGGATTTTATTTGGTGGTAGAAAAGGACTTTGGGAGATGCTGACATTTTCAGTTTTTTGTTTGTTTTATCTTATTTTATTTATTTATTTATGGCTGCGTTGGATCTTTGTTGCTGTGCGCAGGCTTTCTCTAGTTGCGTCGAGTGGGGTCTGCTCTTTGTTGTGGTGTGTGGGCTTCTCATTGCGGTGGCTGCTTTTTGTTGTGGAGCATGGGCTCTAGGTGCACGGGCTTCAGTAGTTGTGGCATGTGGGCTCAGTAGTTGTGGCACACAGGCTTAGTTGCTCCACGGAATGTGGGAGCTTCCTGGACCAGGGATCGAACCCATGTCCCCTGCGTTGGTAGGTGGATTCTTAACCACTGCACCACTAAGGAAGTCCCTTGTTTTATTTTTTGATAGGAACATTTTATTATTATTTTTTGAGATGTAATTGACACATAACTTTGTATTAGTTTTAGGTGTAACATAATGATTTGATATATGTATCTATTGCAAAATGACTATCACAATAGGTTAGCATCTATTACCACACATAGTTACAATTTTTTTTCTTGTGATGAGAACTTTTAAGATTTACTCTCTTAGCAACTTTCAAATATACAATGCAGTATTGTTAACTATAGTCATCATGCTGTACATTATTATATCCCCAGCACTTATTTATCTCATAACTGGAAGTTTGTACCATTTCACCTCTGCCTCATACCTAGTATGAGGTATGGATAGTAATGCATTGATAGACATAGGGAAATTGGTCTGTAGTTTTCTCTTTGCCTGCAGTCTCTGTCAGGCTTTAGTTTCAATGATATGTGTGCTTCCAAGAAAGAATTGTAAAGTTTTCCTTTTTAAAACGCTCTGGAACTTTTTCTATTAAAGGACAGCTTTATTGAGATATAATTCACATACCATTCAATTAACTGATTTAAAGTGTACAGTTCAGTGGTAGGTAGTATATTCACAGATATGTGCAACCATCACTACCGTTGATTTTAGAACATTTTCATCAGTTCCAAAAGAAACCCTGTACCATTTAGCTATCACTCCCTACTCACCGTGACAACCTCTCCAGCCCTAAGCAACCACTAATCTACTTTCTGTCTATAGATTTCTATATTCTGGATTTTTATGTGAATGGAATCATATAATATGTGATCTTTTGTGACTGGCTTCTTTTACTTAACAATGTTTAAGGTTCATCCATGAAGTAGCATGTATTAGTACTTCATTCCTCCTTATGGCCAAATAATAATTCACATTTTGTTTATCCACTTGTCCATTGATAACACTTGCTAGTCTGTGACTTTTTGGTTCTAGCCATCCCAGTTTGTGTGAAGTGGTATTTCATTGTGGTTTTGATTTGCATTTCTCTGATGACTAATGGTGTTGACCATCTTTTCATAATGCTTATTGGCCCTTTATATACCTTCCTTGGAGAAATACCTATTTATATCCTTTGCCACTTTTTAATTGAGTTATTTGTCTTTTTATCATTGAATTGTATGTTTTTTTTTTTTTACTATACATATTTTAGATATTAAACCTTTATCAGGTACATGAATTACAAATATTTCCTCCCATTCTGTGGGTTGTCTTTTCACTTTCTTGATGATGTCCTTTGAAACACAAACATGTTTAATTTTGGTAATGTACAGTTTATTTTTTCTTTTGTTGCTTGTGCTTTTGGTATTGTATTTAAGAATCTTTTGCCAAATCCCAGGTTATAAAGATTTATCCTTATTTTTTCCCCTAAGAGATTGATAATTTTGCCTCTTAAATTTAGGTCTTTGATCTATTTTGATTAATTTTGTTAAGGTGTGAAATAAGGATCCCACTTCATTCTTTCATGCATGGCTCTTCGATTGTCCCAATACCATTTGTTAAAAAGACTGTCTTCCCCCCCCATTGAATGGTCTCAACACCCTTGTTGAAAATCCACTGAGCACATGTATGACTTTATTTCTGGATTCTCAATTCTGTTCCATTATATGTCTATTTGTATGCTGATTTGATTACATTGATTTACATTGTTTTGATGAGGAAGTGTGAGTATTCCTGTTTTGTTCTTTTTTAAAAGATAGTTTTGGCTATTCTGGGTCCCTTGCAATTCTGTATGAATTTTGGAATCAGCTTGTCAATTTCTACAAAGAAATCAGCCGAGAATCTCATGGGGTTTGCATTGAATCTGTAGATCAATTGAAGAGTATTACCATCTTTATAATGTTAAATCTTCTGATCCATGAACATGGGATGTTTTTGTGTTTATTTAGATCTTTAATTTCTTTCAACGTGTTGAAATGTGTGGTTCTTAGTGTATAAATTTTACACTTCTTTTGTTAATTTATTTCTAAGTATTTTATTTTTGTAGCTGTTGTAAGTGGAACTGTTAACTTCATCTTTTGGATTACTCATTGCTAATGTATAGAGATGCAAGTGATTTTTTGTTGATTTTGTACCTGCAACTTAGCTGAACTCACTTTTTAGTTCTAGTAGTTTATAGTGAATTCCTTAGGATTTTCTATATAAAAGATCAAATCATCTGCAAAGAGATAATTTCTGTTACAGTCTGGATGCCTTGTATTTCTTTTTCTTGCCTAATTTCCCTAACTAGAACCTCTGGTAAAATGTTGAATATAGCTGGCAAGAGTGGATATCATTGTTTTGTTTCTTGTTCCTTCTATTCATAGAACTTCCTTGAGTGTCTGTTGTAAGGTGGTCTGCTAGCAACAAACTCTCTCCGTTTTTGTTTATCTGGTAAAGACTATTTCATCTGCATTTTTTGAAAGATAGCTTTGCTGGATATCAAATTCTTGGTTGACAGGTTTTCTTTGAGCACTTTGAATACGTTATTCTGCTGCCTACTGGTCTCCATTGTTTCCACTGAAAAGTCAGTTGCTAACCTTAATGAAATCCCATTGTAAATGGAAATTGTTGTTCTCTTGATGGTCTCAGGATTTTCTCCTTGTCTTTGACTTTCAGCATTTTTAGTGTGATGTGCCTGTTTGTGGTTCTCTTTATATTTATCTTCTTCAGTGTTTGTCTAGCTTCCTGGATGTGTAAGTTATTGCTTTTCAATAAATATGGAACATTTTCAGCCATTACTTCTTTGAATACTTCTTTTTCTCTTTTCTCTCTATTCCTTCCTTTTTGTAGTTACATTGCATATGTTGTGCACTTAATGGTGTTCCACATTTCTGTTCATTTTCTTCATTCTTTTTTCTTTCCATTCTTCAGCTTGCATAATCTCTAATTGATCTGTCTTTAAATTTGCTAATTCTTTCTTCTGCCAGTTCAAATCTATTCTTGAGCCCTTCTAGTGAATTTTTTATTTCAGTTATTGTACTTTTCAACTCTGCATTTTCCATTTGGTTCTTTCTTCTAATTTCTATTGCTTAATTAATATTCTCTATTTGATGCAACTTTGTCATCATACCCTCTTTTACTTTTGTAGTCATGCTTCCCTCTACTTCTGTGAACGTATGTGTAATGGCTATTTTGAAGTGTTTTCGTTGTTGTTAAGTCTGACATCTGGTTGCTCTCACAGTTTCTGTTGCCTGCTTTTTTTCCACTGTGTGGGTCATACTTTCATGTTTCTTTGCAAGTTTTTGTTGGAAACTGGACATTTTAGATATTTACATTGATATTTTAGATATTAGATATATAGATATTAGACATTATATATTGTAGCTGGGTACTGATCTTCCCCTACCCCCACCCCTGATTTATTATTGTTATTGGCATGGTTCTTTGTTGTTTAGTGACTAGATCAATTATGTTGCTGAAGTTAAGTCTCTGCTGTTGTTCCTCAGGGAGGTACAGCTCTGGGTATGCCCAGTTATTCTGAGGTGACAGTGATATTGGTATGGCTTTTTCCTCTTTTCCTGACCACACCCAGCTGTTAAACTCCACTAACTGATTGCTCTATTTTTTTCAACAATTCCTGGAGCATAAGTTGCTCTGTGAACTCATCCAAATTGTGGCTTCTTGGAAGGAATAATCTCAAAGGTCCATTTTTGATATTTGTTCTGACCATAGGAGCGTTCCTCTCAGCTTCCTTACTATTCAGTTCTGTCCTGCAAACTGGCCTATAGTCTAAAAGGTATCTTAATTAAATCCATGATTCTCCTTCTAGTTGCCTTTCATTCACATCCTCCACTGTTTTTGAGAGCACCCTTAGGCTTGAACTTCTTCATGCTCTGTTACATATGAAGTCAGTTCCTCTGGGAAGAGGCTAGGAGCTATATGTTTTAGGACATGTTTCTATCCTCAGGCAGCTCTGGAGCTCTGGGGGTAGGGTCAATGGCAGACTTCTCTCTGAATGATACCCCTGCTCTAGGAGCTGAGCACTCAGTGAAGGCAAGTGTGGGAGGTTGGGCAAGCAGCCTGAGATCCTCTCAGCTTGCTTCCCCTGGTTGGTGGAGCCACTCCCTCACAAGCCAGGGCAGTGGTGGTCAGGACCCCAGTATTCTCAGTGGCTCTGTGCCCAAGATAGAGCCTTTGTTCCATGAACTGGGGGCTGGGCAGAAGCAGGGAGTACCCACCTATTGACTGCAGTTGCCTGGGACTTAAAACAGGTGCCTGGGAGCAGAAAGAGATAAGCTGAAGTCCTTCTGCTCCTCAGAAGAAAGCCCGCCAACTGGGAGCTGGGGTAGGAGGAAACCCTGTGTTCTTGACTGCAGCAGTCTGGAGAGCAGTCCTTGCTTCACCTATAGGGAGGGAGGAGGAACAGGTGTTAGTTTAAATGTCATAGATTTCACTGTTCTTAGCAAATATTTCTGTGTTTTCTTTTTAAAAAATTTTTATTTATTTATTTATTTATGTTTGGCTGTGTTGGGTCTTCATATCTGTGCGTGGGCTTTCTCTAGTTGCAGCGAGCGGGGGCCACTCTTCATTGTGGTATGCAGGCCTCTCACTGTCACGGCCTATCTTGTTGCGGAGCACAAGCTCCAGACGCGCAGGCTCAGTAGTTGTGGCTCACGGGCCTAGTTGCTCCACGGCATGTGGGATCCTCCCAGACCAGGGCTCAAACCCACGTCCCCCGCATCGGCAGGCAGACCCTCAACCACTGCGCCACCAGGGAAGCCCTTTGTGTATTCTTGAATAGATGTTTCTTCATTTGGTCTTAGGACCGTTTCCAGAGCTTTTCATTGGTTGTTTTTTTAAATCATTTTTGCCAGTTTCATTGGGTTAGCAGGTTAGCAGAGCTCCTTATGCTCTCTTGTCAGAAATCACTCTCTGGAATGGTTTTTGTTGTTGGTTTATTTTAAGTGGAGATATAATTCACATATAACATTGTATTAGTTTGAGGTGTACAGCATAATGATTTGATATATGCGTATATTATGAAATGATTACCCCAATAAGTTTAATTAATATCCATCACCACATAGTTACATATTTTTTTTCTTGTGATGAGAGGAATGGTTTTAAATACATTGGAGTTATTTTCTTTTTAAAGGACCATAGAATTGTCCTGTGAAACTATCTGGGCCTGCTATGTTGGGGGGAAAGGGGGAGGAGCTCTTAAAATTTTGTTTCAAGGAAACTTGTCTATTTATATATCTTTTTTGAGGTCAATTTTTGATAAATACTGTTTTTCTAGAAAATTATCCATTTGATCCAAATTTTCAACTTGTTTGTGTAGGACTAAGCAAAGTAGTGTCTTATGATTTCCTTAATTTTTATCTCTGTGGTTATTTCTTTGGGGGTTTCTTTTTATGTACCTTAAGCATTATTGTAATTCATTAATAAGATAATATTAGAAATCATTTTTTCCCTACAACTTTACAGTTTATGATTTATTGTAATCAGAATTTATTTATACAATAATAATACTTTATTTATTGAACTCTTGCTATGTATTAGGCACTTCACAACTGTGATGTAATTAATCTTCACATAGCCCTAGAAGGTATATACTAATAGTATCTTTATTTTATAAATGAGAAAACTGAGTCATAGAGATTATTAAGTAATTTGCCTAATTATGCCTGGATGTCATAATTTTAACTTCTTTGTTGGCTACAAGTATTTTGAAATTATTTAAGGCTATTAAATAAATAAATTTGTTTGCTTCCTAATGTCTTAACCTAAATCACCATCCAAAAAAGTAATAAAAATTTTAGTTGTCTGTTGAAATGTATTCTATCCCATGAATTATTTCAGTGAAGTTTAGTGGGGAAAAAGTGTTACCAAAAATTTCCTTCCTTGATTAACAATTATTAGTACTTAAATTTGTAGTTAACATGAGAGATTTCTTTTAAATGGACATCTTACATTTGAAAAGGCAGTGTAACACTTATAACATTTAAATTAAAAAGTTGAAAAATGTAAAAACTACCATAACATCACCACCCTAACATTTTAATTTTATTTTTATATACTGCCTTCAAGTTCTTGTCCACATGCATATTTTATGTAGGTGCAATAATAGTGCGTTCTTTACTTTTGACAAAGTGAGCTATTTAAATACTTTTAAAAGAAGTCAATTTAAAAATAAATGTTCAAAAACAAAATGTTCTTGCTCTTTACAGTCTTAAGAGGTTAGAGAAATCTTTGGTAGAGTTGAGAATATATAAAAGCTACATTAAATTTTTTTATTGGAGTATAATTGCTTCATAATATTGTGTTAGTTTCTGCTATACAACGAAGTGAATCAGCTATATGTATACATATATCCCCTCCCTTTTGGACCTCCTTCCCACCCCTCACCCCCACCCCCCAATCCTGCCCACCTAGGTCATCACAGAGCACCCAGCTGAGCTCCCTGTGCTATACAGCAGGTTCCCACCGGCTATCTATTTTACACATGGTAGTGTATATATGTCAATCCTAATCTCCCAATTCATCCCACCCTCCCCTTCTCACCCTGTGTCCACACGTCCGTTCTCTATGTCTGCATCAGTATTCCTGCCCTGCTTTTATTTTTGACTTCTTATCCTAGTCCTTTCATCCCAAGTATTTGCATGGAACACAGATTGTTTGTAAAAGTTCAGATCAATGGCTAATTTGGTTTGAAAGCTCTTATATGATGTGATCATAGACAAAAGAAAAATTGTTTTTCATTAAAACTTGTTAATAGCTTTTGTGGTATTTTAATTATATTTCTGAATGAGAGAAATTTGGGAAGATAGGAATTTGAGGAATAAAAGTTAAAAGAATATCTTTCATCAGTATGAACAAAAGCCTCTTTTTAGGCAAGACTCAGTAAATGTGTGTAACTGCTGCCCTCTTGGGTTGATACAAAGCACATGTTATTAAAAATAATTTGTACTGAGATTTATCTTTCTTCTTTCAAAGGTGTTAAAATCATCACACAACAAGTTCAACCAAGTAAAATCTTACCCAAACCAGTGACAGCAACTCTGCCCACCAGTAGCAATTCCCCTATTATGGTGGTTAGCAGTAATGGTGCAATTATGACAACTAAACTTGTAACCACTCCTACTGGTAAGTTTTCTTGAGCGTCAGTCCATTCATTCATCATACTTATTGAGTAATTTCTCTGTACTAGCAATACACTTGACATTGGGAATATAGAAATTAATGAGACAGTTCTTCAAAGAGGTCTTTCTTGACTCTTTCCTCCTCCCAACTGAAATTAGCTCTCTGCTATTGTCATGGTCCTCTTCTTTTCCTTTATAACACATACTATAATTTCTAATTACTTAGCTACTTTTTGTCGATTTGTTTAATGTTATTCACCTTATTAGACCATGAGCTCCATGAGGATAAGGGACCTTGTCTGTTTTATTCACCATATATATGTAGAGCTAGTCGGTAAGTAGGTGTTTAGTCAGGATTTGTTGAGTGAATGAAAACACAGTCCCCGCCTGCAAGGATCTCACACTGATGAGGTTGAGAATCTATATAACATTACAGTGTAGTAAGCATTACTCAGACTGAGAAAAGCATAGGATGCCATTTTATCCAGTTATGAGAGCATCCAGGCTATGCCCAAGGAAGTGACAGTATAGAACATTTTAAATAGTACCACCTTTTGTGACCTTGAGCAGTTTACTTTAATTCCTCTCAGTCTTTTCCATTGTCTATTTCAATGTGATCATAAAGTTATTGTAAGTGTTAAATCAGGTATGGAAAGTCCCCAGCAGAGTGCTCAATAGCCATTACGATTAATTAATGTTAGAATTAGCCAGTACCATTATTTTAAATTTGTATAACTCTTACCAGACTTTTTGAAGAGGGCCAGATTTAGATAATAGAATCTAGAGTGTAAAATGATTCCTTTCTCAAGTTTATAAGCTATCATCTATTGGCCATTATATAAAAGTATGTATAAGCATTACCCTTAATCTCCCTTAGGCTTTAATATCTTCATTCTCAGAGACAAAACAGAGGCTTATGTTAAGCAATATGCACAAGGCCACACAGCCAATAAAAGACAAGACTGGGATTTGAATCCAGATCTGTTTGACTCCCAAAACTGCTTAAAAAAAAAAAAAACTGTGGTAAAATGTAGATAACATGAAATTTACCATTTTCACCATTTTTAAGTGTACAGTTCATTGGCATTAAGTACATTCACATTGTTTTACAACCATTACAACCGTCTAGCTCCAGAACTTTTTTTTTTTTTTTTTTTTTTGCGGCACGTGGGCCTCTCATTGTTGTGGCCTCTCCCGTTGTGGAGCACAGGCTCTGGACGCGCAGGCTCAGCGGCCATGGCTCACGGGCCTAGCCGCTCTGCGGCATGTGGGATCTTCCTGGACCAGGGCACTAACCCGTGTCCCCTGCATCGGCAGGCGGACTCTGAACCACTGCGCCACCAGGAAAGCCCGCTCCGGAACTTTTTACATCTTCCCAAACTGAAACTCTGTGCCCATTAAACAATAACTCTGCATTCCCACCTTTCCCCAGTCCCTGGTAACTGCCATTCTAACTTTCTGTCTCTTTGCAAAGCCTATGCTTTAAAAACACTGTTATTCTTGCATTAAATCTATCATTCTTCACCCAAAACTTTTCTCCATTTAGTACAAAGATAGTAGTGCTATGTAGATATGATTCCTCATGTTAGGGAAAGGTAGTGAAAAATAATATTGTGTCTTTGCTTATGTATATATATTAGAATAAGTGTTTCTAATTTTAAAACAAAAGCTTAAGTTGAAATATTTTCCAGCTATAATTAACTAATTCTAACTATGTATCTTCATAGCATAATTATTTTGCACTAGATTTTTTTTCTGATTTAGATGTATGTTTGTAATCAATTTAAAGTAATTCTACTTAATGTTTTTCCACTTCTCCCTTTTTTGGGTAGTGATTATATTTTAAAACGGTAAATACTAACTGAGTAAAACCATTTTTGGGAGGGGGTTGTTGAAATAGTTATCACAGTGACCCCTGAATCTAATTATCATGAAAAAATTTTTTTCAGTTGAAGAATGTGTTTATCTGAGTTATCTTCATTCTCCCCAAAACTAACGGCTCTTAGGAACAGTGTTAGGAATTTAGGAACAGTGCTTAGGAATAGTGTTTCTGAGTTACCAGATTTGTGACAAACTACAACAGGCTTATCTGGTTAATTTTTAATTCCTGTTTGGGGAAAGGAAAAAGTTCTAGAAATAGTGGGGAAGAATGTAAAGTCCTTTGAGAGATATGAAGAAAAATATTCTAATGGGTCAGTTAAGAGGAAATATGTAAATAGTGAACTTTTTAGGCTAAGAAGAAATATTCCTGGTAACTCTTGGCAGCTTCAATTTTAATCTCTAGTAAAATGATGGAATATCTCTTTAAAAGATTGAAATATATTTAGAGGGTAGCAGAGTACAAAACAGTAAAAATTTATAAAATTTTTTTTTTTTTTTTGCGGTACGCGGGCCTCTCACTGCCGGGGCCCCTCCCGCCGCGGAGCACAGGCCCCGGACGCGTAGGCCCAGCGGCCACGGCTCACGGGCCCAGCCGCTCCGCGGCATGCGGGATCCTCCCGGACCGGGGCATGAACCCGCGTCCCCTGCATCGGCAGGCGGACCCCCAACCACTGTGCCACCAGGGAAGCCCTAAAAATTTATAAAATTTTAGTCAAACAATATACTGCCTTATTTGCTGAGTGCTGCCGTTGGGTTTGGCACTGAGACGGCATAAAACAGATGCAGAGACCTTGAAATCTATAACAGAAATATCTAAAATGCTCTGGCAGGAAAGATGATTAAATTTAAGTTTCTTTTGGCATCAAACTAGTGGAAGAAGGGTAATGGAAGAAGGGAACAGATTTGGTTATACTTTTTCTTGGGGTTAGTAATTTGATGCAACACATTACAAAATTTTACATGTAAAATTAATTCAAATTGAGTTGGCTATAGTTCTTGCTATGTGCATTGAAAACTGGCTATAAATTGTTACTTAATGGCTTGACACCTTGAAATTCCATTTTCAAGTTAAAGCAATGTAGATTATGTTGAATTATAGTTAAACTGTATAAATCGTCATTCTTCTAAAAGTTATGACAAGTTTTTCTCTTGGCTTTTCCCTTTTATAGGCACACAGGCAACCTATACTCGGCCAACAGTGAGCCCATCTATAGGTCGGATGGCTGCAACCCCTGGAGCTGCAACCTACGTGAAAACTACCAGTGGTAGCATTATTACAGTAGTACCCAAATCATTAGCTACCTTGGGGGGCAAGATAATTAGCAGTAATATAGTTTCTGGTAGGTATATCTGAAGTACATTAAAGGTATAGGTGACCAATAAGAGGAAAAAACATTTCACTGTTGGAAGGATTCTGTTTGATTGCAGTTTTCTGCTTAGAAATCTAGAGCTTTGTTTTTAGTCCTGATGTTTTAGTGATTAAGTATAGTTTTTTAGTTCTAGTATTAAATCTTCATATGTTAAACTTTTGAGAGTTTTAGAACATCTAGTTGCATTTAATCAGAATGGAAGGATTATGGTTTACATTTGCGTAGAGATTTTTCATTTACAAAGTATTGCCCCATTTATCAATTCATACCTCATAACTCTGAAATAGTTGGTATCAGCCCCAGTCTACAGGTACAGACATATTTAAGTTTAGAGGATGAACTTGACCTGTCCAAAACCATACAAGCTAGATAGAGGAAGAACTAGTATTTATTAGTCTAAATATGTTTGAGGGATCATATCTCATAATTTCAATTACTAATGTCACTTTAGCATATTAAAAATAAAAATACTTGAATATTTTTATTTGCTTTTCACCATTTATATTGGCTATTTACTTTTTAAAAATGTTTTACTCAGATAGTGAAGGCTAATATTTATTGGTATTTTGGAACCTTACCTGGTTTTTATTGGCTCATTTATTCCTGCAATATTTGCGTTGTGTATCCTGAACTGGAATGTTAACATGGTATCCATTTTCATTGATTATTATTTTTTAATTAAAATGATGTGAATAATCTCTGACCAAGCAAGCCCTGTGGACTTTAACTGTCTACCATTTTTGTAGACTAGCCATATTTTGTATGCCCCAGGTGAATTGTTCTAACATTTTAAAGTGAAGGGATTGAAGTTCCTGGCAGTAATATGATGTTGCTGATAACTCAAGGAGTGAAAAAAAAAGCAGGGCATGGTATTGGCATAAAGCACTACATTTAAAGCTGGTAAATTTGGCTCTACTTTTTAAGTGTAAGTTTCAATGTTTGCCAAACTGAGGAGGGTGAAATCAGTAGGGAAAGAATCATCATACTCCAGCTTTTAAGAGGATATTTTAAATAACACAGTTAAAACTCAAATTATAATTTATTACCTGACAATATCTTTAAATAGTATAGAGCGCATACTTAAACATTTTTCAAAAAGTAATCATGTTTCTTATTAGTGTATAGCTTTTTATGACCATAAGGGTTTTTCTTTACTTACATATGAATTCTTAATACCATATAGCTTGGAGGAATGTCTACATGTCAAAAAGCCTCTGTTTTCAAACCTTATTTATGATTTAGCTGCTTTGTATGAGGTTAGAGCAATACAGGCAAGCACATTGCCCTAGAAGCAAAGAGGCGGTGAGATATATACCCTACACATGTATACATTTCATCCACCTTTGTTTTTAAATATGAAGTAACTCATGGTTAGTCACTATTTCAAGTGTATGGGTGTACAGAGGAAGAGTTCTTAAACTTTTTCAGCACTATAGGATGTACTGGGCTCACAGCTGAAATAGCTTTATTCATTGCATGGAGCTCATTTTGCCTCAACCTTTGCTTCACTATTTGACACTTTAATTCTAAAGAACTTCTCTCATTTCTGACTGCTTTAAACTGATCCTTACGTTACATATCAGTATTCTTTATAAAGATAGTTTTCTTATTTTATAATACTCTTGTTGCTCTATGATACTGGGATTATCGGTTAGTTTATTAGTAGTTTTCAATCCCTGTCTTTTCACAGTAAACCGATAAGCCTGGTTGGATGAATTTAGATAGTTTTCTGCCTTCATCCGTGATCAGATGCTGGATACTAGAGTCCATGCCCCCACCAACCCACAACCATAAAGAAATGCTTTTCTTAAAATATACTCAAACACCTGGTTGTAAGCATAGAAGGCTTTAAAAAAATGATATTTTCCCCTTTATTGTTGGGAATTTGGAAAATACAGAAAGGTATACAAAGAAAATTAAAAACCTGTAATTTTCGCCATCTAGAGAAATATGTTAAAATTTAAGTGTATATATTTCTGTTTATTCCTTTTTCTTTTTAGATTTTTGTATAAATGTTTTTGTGTATATATGTATATTTTTAAAATTAAATTTAGATCTAATACTATCAGTTTTAATCTTTTTTCATATAATAATATCATTTTCCCATTCCATTAAATGTATTTTGACACCCCACCCCCTCCCCAGATTAATTACTATACAGTGTTCTCTCATACGATGCACCATGATTTAACTGTTTATTCATTGTTGAATGTTTTAGGTTACTTAACAATTTTTTTTGTCATAAATAATCCTGTGACAAACATCATTATACATAAATTATTATGTGAAGTTCTTATTTTCTTTGTATAATATCTTGGAAGGCAAGTTCATGCTTTCAAAGTGCTTTCTAGAAAGGTCAAGTTTTTATTAGAATAAGCAATTAAGTGGAAGGCATGACTATTTTTGCAGTTATTTAATTCATGTCTTATGGAATCAAATATTTACTTATATGTGTATATATAGAGAGAACTATTAGATATGTAAGTCTTTTGGAGAGCTTTGTTGAAAAATCATGCCTATTTTATGCAGAAGATGGGTTCCTTCAGAACCCAGAGGTAAACTCATTATCTTGACTCTAAGGACATTATGAGAACCTTTGACAATGGCAGGACTTGATTTTGATTCCCTTGATCTTTAGTACAACGTCCAGGCAAGGCTTGCGTCTATATACTTGTCCATTTGTTCATTCATTTGCTCATTCTTTGAGCAAAGTAACACATAAAACATTATCCAAAAAACCAAGATTGTCAGAGTGATTTAAGAATCTGTGAATAGTAAAATCTGGGCCAATAAATTTGTGTTCGTTAAGCCTACCTACCATAATGCTCAAACTTTTACAGGCATCTTATTTTTGAATAGGAATCTCTGGAATGCGTCAGTATCATGGCCCATGATCCAAATGTGATTCACATTTACTTGCACCCATTGTATCTTGACTCCTTATAAGTAAAGACTATGTATAGGTGAGTTCTCTAATACGCTATGAACTAGATATGTGGTCGGATGCTGTGATACACCGTGATGTACATGAGGTGCATTCTCTGCCCTAAAGAATGCTAAACAGGTGAACTTCTATAGTCTCTTGTAACATGAGAACTATACACTGAATACTGTGAAAACATAGAGGAAGACTTTATTTATTTATTTATTTGTTTATTTTTGGCTGTGTTGGGTCTTTGTTGCTGCGTGTGGGCTTTCTCTAGTTGGGGTGAGCAGGAACTACTCTTCGTTGCAGTGCACGGGCTTCTCATTGCAGTGGCTCCTCTTGTTGTGGAGCGCGGGCTCTAGGCATGTGGGCTTCAGTAGTTGTGGCACATGGGCTCAGTAGTTGTGGCTTGCGGGGTCTAGAGCACAGGCTCAGTAGTTGTGGTACATGAGCTCAGGTGCTCCGCGGCATGTAGGATCCTCCTGGACCAGGAATTGAACCCATGTCCCCTGCATTGGTAGGCTAATTCTTAACTGCTGTGCCACCAGGGAAGTCCGAGGAAGACTTTTTTTTAAATGAGTAATACTTCTTTCTTCAATATAATGTAGATGTCACCTGAGATATAGAAACATGCTATTGAAATTTTAAACTTTTATAATTTGATAATTCTAGTCATAAATTGTATTCTTAATTTATTCATAATTGTAATATAATGCTGTACTTGCTTTTCCTTATGCTATGCCTTTTTCTTCTGTTTTCTAACATTGCCCCCACCTCCCATTTTGTTAAGCTGGTGAACTTGGTTTGCAACTGTCTCATAAATTGACACACCCGTAATGGAAAGGATTTGACATTTTCATAGTTATAAATATAATTCATTTGTTAAGCAAGTTTTGTCAAAAAAGTGATCCTTGTACTTTGGTATGGAGTTAAATCTTGGTTTACATTTCCTTGAGATAGTTCTTAATGCTTACTTTCTAAGAACACTTTTTTATTAACCAATTATTTGGTGAGGGAGCATTGTCAGAGGAGGCATCATAATCACATATGAGGGACTGGAGTTAATTAAGAGTTAAAGTTGATGTAAGTGGATAAGAGGCAGCTTGGTTTTTGTGGCTCTTAACAGTTCACTATTCAGAGACTGCAGGTAAAGGGAAAAACATTTGTGAAACTGGCCCACGGATAAAAGTGCTTTTTTATGTTACCTGAGCATGTTACCTTGGACTGATGAGGCATTAGATGATGGCAAGTGTATTATAAAGATATTGTAACAAGATGGCCCAAAACTGACATATAACTAGAATATTCTTATTCTTGTGCAATCTTATTTCTAAAACTAGTAAGGAATGCTAGGGTTTCTCAGTAGAAAAGATTAAATTTTAACTTTTATTCTTGAGAGTATATTAATCAGTTGTGTTTTTAATGTGTACCCATTCTGTGCTTAGTCATTTGATAAATGATATGCAGGCCTATAGCAGAAAAATATGACTTGCCTGTTTTCATAGGCAGAGAAAATTATAGGTGCAGAAGTAGCACTGGGATTGGTGTGCTCAAGGACCAGTGTGGAAACCAGCACATTGAAGGAGAGGTATATATTGGATAATCCTGAAAATTAAGGTCTGACGGAACCTGGAGGGCTAAGCAGAGCAGTTTGGTCTTTGTGTGGTAGGTAATAGGAAGCCATAGTAAAAGGAGTTACTTGTTAAACTAGAGTTTATGGTGTGTATTTTGGAGTAGGAACAAATAAGATCTAATTGGTGGATTTAAGGCCAGATTATAAAGGATTCTGAAACCCAAGACAGGAAGTTGGAACTAAATACAGTGGGGATTTGGAAGGTTTTTGACCAATTTCACATGTTGTTGGTTCTTGATATGGTGAAATGAGTTGTTTTTGTTTTTTTAGGATGTTTGCTATGGCAGGATGCATCAGAGCTATTTGAATGATAGAGAAACTTGAAATAGGGAGAAAATATGGGAAGCCAAAAGAGATGTGGGCCTGTCTATTGAGCTGGCATTGATAACATTTTGAAAGAAGACATATGTTGGTGACAAATTTAGTTCATTCACATACTCGTTGAATGATTACTTGAGTAATTGCCGTACAGTGTGTGCTAAGCACTGAGGACTCAGTGGCGTGAAAAGATACAGTGTGGAGCCAAGGGGCTTTCATTTTGTTAGAGGGTACAGGGAATGAAGACAAGGCAAGAAGCAAAGATTGACACCAGGATTTCCAACTTGAACAATCAGAAGAATATAGGGTATAAATTTGATAGGTAGATAGATTTGATAGGTGGAAGAGAAGCAGTTTGTGGAAGGATGTGGGGGAGAGGGTAAGATAATAATATGTTTGGATCAGTAGATATAGATCTACTACATAGATGTTAATGATGGAAAATATAAGTTTATATATATAAGTATATAAATTAGGGTTTCATCCTCTGACTTTTCAGAGTGTTGCAGGTGATGAGTATACGTTTCATCTGACTTGGTCTGTGACTGTGTTTATTTTGTGTTTTTCTTGTCACATAAAAATAAATGACATTTCATCAATTTTCTCTATAGTCTAGTGTTACATGAGAATTTTGATACATATTTACCTCTTTTCTATGTTATTTTTTGAAGAGTTTTCCTATCACACTAGTCACACAGGTAATACCATTGAGTTTGGGAGAAATGTTTGTCATGGAATAGAGCTTCTAATTTGTTTCAGTTAACTAGTCAGGAGAGGAATATTGATGGGGAAGCAGATAGTGATATTTTTAGATTCTGAGTTTGGTGTGTAGGCCCTCAGATTCCAAAAAGATGAATGCTGTAAGAGTCAATTCTTAATATTCTCTCATTCTAGGACAACTTGTAATTTATTATTCCAGGCCTTCATTTTCACCCTCATGACAGCTTTCACGTCATCTAGGGATGACATCAACTACATGTATTAATTGTATACAACATAAACAGAAGTAACCAAATATCACTAGTCCTTAACTCGGGCCTCCTTTTCTCCCCCCTTCTCTAAGGAACGACTACCAAAATCACTACAATCCCAATGACTTCCAAGCCCAATGTGATTGTTGTGCAAAAGACTACAGGAAAAGGAACCACCATTCAAGGCCTCCCGGGCAAAAACGTTGTCACAACATTGCTAAATGCTGGAGTAAGTAAGAGCTTGAACTGCAGACTCAGCAATCCACTAAGGATTTTAAAGACCAGCTATACAAATATTTGTCTAAGGACTTCAGAACCCACAATGGCCAGAATGGCTTGATTTACCCCTGCTGTGATGTAATAACTGTTAAAAAACACCACCTACTGATGCCATTTTTTATAGTAATTTCTAAAACATGTTGTTCATACCTAAGTTGCTTATGACCATGATTTAGATGCTTAGCTTGGTCCAGATGGAAGATTCCACTGGGTTAACTACAGAGGGACTTCTGTCAGAGGACAGTTTATTCCTGCTTTTGGCCAATAGATACCAGTCTAGTATTTCGCCTAGGCTAGGCAAAGAGAAATATTTGGGACTAAGACTAAATTAATGACAATGATTTGTTACTTTCATTTTTACGTCTTTGAGCTAGTGAAAAAAAATCAAATAAATAACAGATTCATTTATAGTTCTGAAGGCAGTTGTTAAGAGGTTAAGAGATTTGGAGTTAGCCAAACCTAGGCTTTGTCTCTGAGTATCATAATTGTTTGACTTTGGCTAACTTATTCGACTTCTCTCATCCTTAATTTCCTCATTTGTACGTTGGGGATGATGATCTCTACCAGTGAATTTGTTGAGTAACTAACTGGTAGCTGTTGAAAGTGCTTAGAACAGTGCCTGGCACATAGGAAGTCCTCAATAATTTTTTTTTCTTACTGTTATTACTCTTTGTACTTAACTATCTAGGTTTGGTAGTGTCCCTACTTTGCTAGAAAAAAAATGCTATACTTCATTGTAGTTGATCTCTAGTAGCTTCCTAGGCATCACAGTCTTTACAATGTTGGTAGGGGTCTAGTATTAGATTTTTTCATCACGTGGGAAAACATAGATTGTTCCTTGCCTTAGTTCACATAGTAAGCCAAAAGTAAAGCCAGGATTAGAATTCAGATTTTCAGAATGCTTTATCTTTTGGTTTGTAATTTCATGGAACTTGATATTAAAAGAGGGGAGTGCCATGTACTCTAGGTCCTATGGTCACATAGATCTAAGAATAGTGTGTGTGAGTACTAGCTGCTATATACATCTAATAGCAACAGTTTGACACAGGAAATGATAGTCAAACAAGCAGATCAGAGTATAAGACCATCAGCTTAACCACATATGTACATGTACCTGTACTCATAACTTGCTTACCTGTGTATGCGTAAACACACACACACACACACCAGAAGAGCTTTTTCAAAAAATAGCCTGCTAGTTGGTTTTGATTGGTTTTGAATGGTCTTTAATTATACTTGGACAGGCCCCATTGAGCTACTTAATAGAAGGGCATGCCCACTTGCAAACTAGCAGCTCTTGGCAAATGAACTAGAGCTCTTTCCAGAGATGCTGCTGTGAAGGGTGTACATGTATTAAAATAAGTAATCACATGATTGGCAGACACTCCATGTTTCCCTTAGATAACTGCGGCAGATATTTAAACATGTGAATTTTGTAATCATTTAGCTCTAAATTCACAGAGTGATTACCTTTTTGCCAGCTCACCTGGGTGCTTTGTTTTTACTGGCTGCTAAGTTTAGATGGCCACACATTTAGGTGATGATGACTAAAAAGAAAAACTGATAAGGTGAAAAAATTTCAGATCCTTTACTTTTTATGGATTATAATTTTTAAAATTTTAATAGTTTAGTAAAATGACTGTATTTGAATTTAATTTAGTTAAGCTCAAGTATTGACTCCATAACTGACCAGAAAATGGTACTTAAGAATAAAGCAGATGAAAATGGTGAAAAGTTAATGGGCTTAAACTATCTAGTTAATAGACTAAAGTGATATTAGTAACATGCTGACGTGGGAGAAGTCCTATGTTTTTTCTTTGTATTTTCCCATGTAACCTCAGAAAGAATGTTAATATCTCTGCTGATTTCATCTTTTGCCCATACTGTTTCACAGAGGCCTTCTGCTATATATCCTTATAATTTCATGTTTGGGGAACTGAGGTAGTTTATTTTGTATGTGAACATTTAGCTATTGGTAAAATGCACAGTAATTTTTTTATTACACATATGTTCATTTCAGATAAACGTCAATAAAGATGAATGTTGGGGGGACAAGACCTATAGTCCCAACACTTAGAGATAACCATTGTTAGCATTTTAGTATATATTCTTCTATAATTTTTGACTCTTATTTTATGTACATATTCTATGAATGAGACAGTATAATAAGTATTCTTACATAAGGTGATTTTTTAAATTCACTCACCAAGAAGTATTTAATGCCTTCATAGGACAGAAGGTTGGTCAGAGGACTTCTGAGATCATTTCAACTAGATCTAAGATTTTTGATCACCTGGAAACATTGTACTTTGTTGCAGAGTTTACAGCCCTTTGCCCATCATCCTGGTAAAACCTTTCTGTGATTTTCAGTGAAAAAATGCATATAAATCTCATATGTTTACTGACTTCAATTTAGGGAGAAAAGACTATTCAGACGGTACCAACAGGAGCAAAGCCAGCTATTATCACTGCTACAAGACCCATCACCAAAATGATTGTAACTCAGCCAAAAGGAATAGGTTCCACAGTTCAACCAGCAGCTAAAATCATCCCAACAAAAATTGTTTATGGGCAGCAAGGGAAAACACAGGTATGCTAAGATATGGTGATTTTTCTTGACTCTGGTATATTTCAAATTCCTAGAAAAGATCAGTAATATTTAAAGAATCAGATTATTAAAAGTTATGATTGAATGTGTATAATCATCTGTTTTCAAAATAGTACTTTTCAGTACTTAAAAAAATATACATCTTAAATATTTGTGTCATGTCATGAGCAAAGCTTAGAGAACAGAATCCCCTTGGAGGACTTCCCTGGTGGCGCGGTGGATGAGAATCCGCCTGCCAACGCAGGGGACACGGGTTTGATCCCTGGTCTGGGAAGATCCCACAGGCCGCAGAGCAACTAAGCCCGTGTGCCACAACTACTGAGCCTGCGCTCTAGAGCCCGTGAGCCACAACTACTGAAGCCGGTGCCCCACAATAAGAGAAGCCATTGCAAGTAGAAGCCCACGCACCATAACGAGAGTGGCCTCCGCTCACCACAACTAGAGAAAGCCTGTGCACAACAACGAAGACACAACACAGCCAAAAAAATAAATAAAATTAAATCTTTGAAAAAAAAAAAAAAAGAATCCCCTTGGAATGAAATTTGCTGAAGGTATATATTGTTTTTTGAGAAGAAGATGGTTGAGGGATGATGGTTATTCATAATCTCTCAAAAGTATTTTTTATAAGCTTATATGGCCTTTGAAAGCACTTTGGATATTATAAAATTTGATTTACTTGAAACCTAAATAATGGAGAAGCTGAAGATCCATTCATTTTTCAACAAGTAAACGATAAGGGAGCTTTTCTGGAGATTTGTCTGGGAAACTGAGGCTCAGGATTTAATCCTGTGTTGCTGGGCTACTGTTTATTTTGCAGGTACTTTACTTTTCTGAGAATATCAAAGGAATCGATGTCAGCTTTGGTTGAGAAATGCTATCCTAGAATTTTTGTAAAAGCTACTAATTTACCTATAAACTAATAATTTGCCTTTAGAATCAGTTCCCTCAGTATTATAGCCAAATAGTTTACATATCTAAACAATAAGTTTTGTGATTTTCTAATAAGTTCAAATTGCCTTTAAATTTCAACTGTAACAGTTTCATTTGCTCTATCATCTAAGTCATAACCCATGTTTTCATTCTTGAATTTTTGGAAATGGTGACTTAAAGAGTCTGAAAAGGTTTAGAAACTTATATATGGGAGAAATAAAAAATAATTGTGGTGAAATAATATTTTTATTCCATGTACCCAATTGAAGTTAACTCCCAGAGTCCAGATTTTGAAGTGGAATGGTTCACTGTGAAACTTTTCTCCCATTTCACTTGTTGTAGTGTCTGTGGTTTTGACCTTTGCCAAGAGTTGATCTATCGCATGTTCCTTATCGATTGTAATAGTTGTCTAAATTAGTGTTCCTCTGGGGATTTCTTCAAAGATGACTTAGGTCCTTAGCAATTTTACTTTGTGCAGTTGTGTTAATTAGGAATTTCATTTGGTTGCTAAAGAAAAGAAACCTGAAGAACAGTGGCTTAAACAAATTAGGGTTTTATTTTTATTATGTTGATAAATATTCAGAGGAAGGAAATCCTGGACTGTTATTGTGACTCAAAAATTCCCCTGGGAATCTAGGCTCCTTGTGTCTTTCTGTTCTGCCATCCTTAGTTTGTGACTATCTTTCTACTGTATAGCCTACAGACTGTAAAATGACTCCTGAAGTCATTACAGGCAAGAAAAAACAGGGTCAAAGGCTCTTGTTAGAATCATAGCTGTTGTAATGTAGCATGTACCGCTTGAAATTTTGTATGTGGCCTGCTATAATTTGTTCATAGATTGAATTAGTCTTTGATGAACAGTGCTGTGCCCAAAGTATAATAAATGTACAGAGCACTGTTTTCTGTGTCAGGAAAATATTTGTTTCATCATGACCTAGAAGTTAAGCATTTTTTAAATGCTCTAAATTTATACTGGTTGTATTTTTGCTTGTGTTCTAGGTTCTTATTAAACCTAAACCAGTGACGTTTCAAGCTACAGTTGTTAGTGAACAAACAAGGCAGCTGGTCACGGAAACATTACAGCAAGCATCCAGGGTGGCAGAGGCTGGTAATTCATCTATTCAGGAGGGAAAAGAAGAACCACAGAGTTATACAGATAGTAGTTCCTCTTCTACGGAGTCCTCCCAAAGTTCCCAAGGTAAGATCCATTTTACTTCTGATTTATGTAATTGCTGCTGACATAGTGCCCTAGTCCTAAAATAGTTGAATCTAGGGATCTCAAATAAACATGTATGCTTTGACTTGTTAGTTCTTTTGATTTTATTGTCTTTTGTTTGGTATGTAATCAGTGAGCTGAAGTTTTGTTTTTGGTAAGGCTTATTACCATTCTTTCCTGCCTGGCATATGTTCATCAAGTAATTGGTAAATTTTAGATGATGATTTTGGCAGGTAGGTATTATCAAACTGGATAGAGCTGTGATTCCTTCTGTTTGCTTTGAGTAAGTAGGAGAAGTATGCAAGAAAGTGAATATACCTTTTGAAATGGTTGTTGCTGAATCTTGAGAAAGGATCAAGGTGGTCAGAGATGGGGCCATAAGTGGGCTGTAAGTGGGTGATCATACATTGCAGTTTGCATGGGACAAGTCTTAGTTTATTTCTGTTCTAGAATAATTATTAATAGCATTCGCTTTCACTCTCAAAAGTGTTCCAGTTTAGTGATAATTATATGGTTGTCCTAATTATAAGGAAGGTGCTATGAAGCCAGACTCCATAATAGGGAAAATCATTATCCTTAGTGCTATTTTAATTATGTTGTTCTAGTAAGTCATTTGAAATAGACTCATGATCATAAGCTTTGAGACTTTCTACAAATCTAGTACCCATGTCTGTCAGTTACCTTAACCACCCATATTGTCAGGTAGTATATTTATACCTGTACTTAGAAGCTCTGATATATCCAAACAAAACTGTTTATCTTCTCTTGATCATTCCTCACTCACTCCATTTCCTCTCCTCACCTCTCCATTATTGTCTCTGGAATGCTTTCTTGGCACCTTCACTTTTCTAATACAGCTTCTTCATATTGTGCAGGAATTATTATTTTAACTCTTCAGTGGAATCTTCCTAGATTAGTCTTACTAATGGTTCACATTGCTGATTATTCCATTAATTCAATTTGACATTTATTTATTAGTTTATATTATGTATTAAACTTCATGAGAAAGCTTCATGAAGGAGGTAGCATTTGAAATGGTCTTTGAAAACTCATCAGTTAAAAATTAAAATGTTGATTTTAACAAACAGACAATATGGCACTCATTTTAGAAAATGGATAATTTTCTTCTGCATATTATCAATAATAGTAATATTTTCTGAATCAATTTGCTAAGATTTAATTTATTATTTCTGTATTGATTATGAATCAGTTTATGTCTAGTTATAGTAAGATGATGCTTATTCTTTATTTCTTTTAGACTTACTGATTTGATATGTATAGATTCCATTCTTAGTTTAACTCATCAGATGTTTTTTTCCCTCTTTTATTTTTAAGTCTGTAGTTATTTGAATAATACCAGCCTTTTTTTTCCCTTGAGAAATATTTTCATAGTGGGCCAGTAAAATGTTTAGGTTATGAATTGGTGCTGAAATGGGGACCTGAACAGTAGATGTCTGTGTATACATAATCTCAGGTTATCTTTTGAAATTGCTAGTTTTTTCCCAAGAGAGCTATAAGCCAATCATTACTTCCCTAACATGCCATTTCATTAGTGAGCCTTCAATTTTCATTCTAAGAAAGGGACAAAAATTTGGCTATTTTTGGAACTGATTGAGTGTAAAGTTTTCTGCTCTTTGATCTGTTATTATATATGGCCTCATTTATTTTTGTTGTTTATCTTTCATTGCATATTACTTCTTTTTAAAATATTCTGTAATACAGAAAAAATTCACCATTCAAAGTAGGTATATGTAATATAGTTGCCTATAAAGCCAGTTTTTATAGTCTGCATTTACTCCTCTCACCATATCCTTGTATAGTTCCTTAGTACATTCTCACAAAGACAAGGGACTGGGAATACATATGCTATGATTTAAGAGAAAGGGATAAAGGGCTTTTTTGGGTTTTTTGGGGGTTTTTTTGGCCACAACTCAGGGCATGTGGGATCTTAGCTCCTCGACCAGGGATCAAACCCACGCCCCCTGCCGTGGAAATGCAGAATCTTAACCACTGGACCGCCAGGGAAAGGGATAAAGGTTTTGATCAGTCTAAGACTTATGTTTGGTTTTCAAGGTATAAGAGGGTCATACTTAACGGGGAATAGAAGCACTATATAAGAGTCCATTCTTTCTTTATATCGCTTTTGTAGTTTTTAGTGCACCTCTTTTTAGTAAATTTTAATGTAATTTCAAACTTACAAAAAGTTGCAAGAAGATTAAAAAGAACTCCTGTGGGCTTCCCTGGTGGCGCAGTGGTTGAGAGTCCGCCTGCCAATGCAAGGGACACGGGTTCGTGCCCCGATCTGGGAGGATCCCACATGCCGCGGAGCGGCTGGGCCCGTGAGCCATGGCCGCTGAGCCTGTGCGTCTGGAGCCTGTGCTCCGCAATGGGAGAGGCCACAACAGTGAGAGGCCCATGTACCGAAAAAAAAAAAAAAAAACTCCTGTGTATATTCTTTACGTAGATTCACCACTTATTTATATTTTGCCCTATTTGCTTTGTTGTTGATTCTCTTTCTGTCCTCCCTGTGTCTATAATTTTTAAATTTTTTAACCATTTGAGAGCAAGTTGTAGATATTATGTCCTTTACCTCTAAATACTTACATTTGTAGGTTTATATTTCTTAAGGGTTAGTCTGTTCATAACTAAAATACAGTTATCAAAATCAAGACATATGAAGTTACAGTTCTGTAATCTACAATCCACTCAAATGTCATCAGCTGTCCAATCATGTTCTTTGAAGTTTTACCACCACCCGCCCCCCCCACCAGTCCATAATCCAAATTAGGATCATGCATTACATTTAGTTGCATTTAATTGTCATGGCTCTTTTTTCCCCTTAAATTTGGATAATCCTCCAGCCTTTCTTTGTGTTTCTTGATCTTGACATTTTTGAAGGAAATAATCAGTTACTTTGTAGAATAGTCTTCAATTTGGTATTGTCTGATGTTTCTTTATCGTTTGATTCAGCAGGAATTCTACAGATGTGATATATCCTTAGCTTTGTCTTATCAGGAGGCACTGATGTCAGTTTGTCCCAATATTGATGATGTTAATGTCGATCTCTTGGTTAATTAAGATGATGTCTTCCCGTTTTTTTTGCATTATGAAGTTACCATATTTCCCTCTGAGATTAATGGTAATTTATGGGAGATGCTTTGCGACTATATAAATATCATATTCCTCATAAAACATTTATCTACTAGTTTAAGCATCCATTGATAATTTTCTAAAGCCCATTATTTGTTAGATAGTTGGCATTCTACTGTAATAATGAATCAACTTTGCTTGACTTCATATCCTTTTTCTGGTGACTTCCTTTACACAAGTCTTAGAATAAGGATGTCTTTTATGCCAAGGAATTTCTTGATTCTACTTGTGGTTTCGAAACTTTCCCCACCATTCCCCACCCGCAAGGAGGAGCAATTTAGGCCTTATACCTTATTTCTTTCTTCTTTTTTTTTTATACCTTATTTCTGAACTATCTCCTCACAGTCTAGAATAGAGACCTTCACCTTCACCTTGTTGTGGCACTTTCCTTGATCACCCTAGGAGGGTTCATCACTCCTTCTATATACTACGCTTCCGAAGTTGCTTTGTACTACCAGCTATTTTATCATTGATCATTTTATTTTGTACTTTTTTTTGTTTGTTTAATATAATTATTTTCCTTTCCACTAGGCTACTAGCTTCTCAAAGGCAAGGATCATATTCATCTCTATATATTCAATAATTAGCGAAGAGGTTAGCTAGCTCTAAGTAGACACCCAGTAAAAGTCCCTGAATGAACAAACAGCAGAACAGCAACCATAATAACTGTGATATGGAGTTAAACTTCAGCCTTATAAACTAATTTCTGTTGCCTGAGTCCAAAACATTTTTTCCTTTTTGGCGTTTCCCCTAACCTAGTGGGTGGGCCTTTTAAGCTGTATACCCCTGAAGTATTTTTACACACTGATAGCTAGATGACCAACCCTAATAGTTCAAGGTCATACTTGCCTAGATCACTTACTGAAGATTGGACCGTATGCCTTCCACAGCGCCTGAGCTTTCCTTCCTATTTGGATCTTCTTATTTTCCCTTTCTCACTTGGGAATAGGGTTATTGGGCTTATTGGGTTATAGATTTTTTTTAAAAAAGAAAGAAAAAATGTTAAAAGTTTTCTTTATTTATATTCTCTTTATTTCCAAAAGGTTTTAAGGTAGATTAGCTAGAATATAAGATTATGTGAAGTAAAATGGAAGAGAAAAAGGAGAAAAACCAAGAGTAAGGATTTAAGATGGAACATGGCATGAGGCAAATATAAAAATGCATCCTGTAAAGACATTGCTTTAAGTAGGCCACAACTTGGTTTCTAGGATGGTTTTTCCAGAAGCTTCATGATCTTGGTAGGTCATGGTGAGGGTGAGGAATAAATCGAGGTTAAGCAAAACGTACTTATTGCAGAACTTTTCAGAGCCATTATATGCTAATATATGTTGTGAAAGATGAAGGATATAATGTAAAATGCCCCCAACTTTTTTGGCCATGGAACCCTTCTTTTGCAGAACATCTTTTTAAAAAAAAATTATTTATTTACTTTTGGCTGTGTTGGGTCTGTTGCTGCTCACGGGCTTTCTCTAGTTGCGATGAGTGGGAGCTACTCTTCATTGTGGTGCGCACGCTTCTCATCGTAGTGGCTTTTCTTGTGGCGGAGTACGGGCTGTAGGCATGCGGATTCAGTAGTTGTGGCTTGTGGGCTCTAGAGCACAGGGTCAGCAGTTGTGGCGCAGGGGCTTAGTTGCTCTGCGGCATGTGGGATCTTCCCGGACCAGGGCTCGAACCCGTGTCCCCTGCATCGGCAGGCAGATTCTTAACCACTGCGCCACCAGGGAAGTCCCTTTTGCAGAACATCTTGAGGAATTAATGTTCTCTGGAACATGTGGGGCAAAGCTGTATAAGCAGTTAAATACTGTGAAGACCTTGGGCTTTATGACAGTACTTCAGAGGGAAGGTACCTATTATATCATGGAAGGGATATAGACATCTTGGGTTTAGTTTAGAAGAGATGGTTTAGATGCATAAGGCATCTGGGAATCATTTTATATGAAGAATGGTAGGTGGAGAAAGGACATTTATCATGGAGAAGAGAAGATGAAAATTGGGTGGGGTTGTGGGGGACACGGAACTGTTGTCAGTTATCTTGAGGACTGTGACATGGAAGAGGGAAAAGAATTGGTCTTTGGTAGGTACATGGACAGAACTAGAACCATTGAGTAGCGATCAGAAGACCTGTTTCCACTCTATATAAGAAAATTTTCTAATTGTCCTAACAGTGCAAAGATGGAAAGAAACTGTCTTAGAAAACAGTGAGTTCTGTGGTGTGGGATTCCTAGATTGTTAGGGATATTTTGAAGATTTTAGCATAGGATTGATGATAGTATTACTTGATGATAGTTGATGATATCATCATCTATCAATGATCATACTATCATTGATGATAGTATACTTTTAGATTGTCTTTTCTAGCTGAGAGATCTTATGATTCTTTGCAAATGTGATATAGGCTTTTTATTGTAAAGACATAGGAGACATTCTTCCATAGAGATGCCTGAATCTGCCTTTGAATATAGCAATACAGTGTTTATCTCTAGTACCTAACATGTAGTAGATGCCCAATAAATATTTGTTAAATGACCTGTGGGGAAAGATATCTGAGGGTCAGTAGGCCATCATCCTCAAGAGACATAGGAAAGTCTAGATGGATGCACACTGCATAATCAAATGGAACTGTTAGATCAGGCTCCTGGTGTCTCAGTCATTGCACTCTGACCCCAGCATCAGATTTGGTAGGCAGTAGATTTATCTAGTCTAAGCATAAGCCAAAAGTAGAGAGGAAAATCACTCAAGGAATGTTTTTCACATTTAGGTTCACACCCTCATTCTGTGTCACAGCATTTGGGGTTGCTGCATTGGTGCTTTGTATGGTCAGCTACACTTTCTGAGTATGGGCAGAAAGAGAAAGACCAATCTCCCCAGTCCCTATGGGATGATGTTATGTGGGGTGATGTCTCTGACAGGTGGTCCCATGTGGAAATTTGTTCTCCTTTTCCAGTCTTATTCTACCTTATCTCTCTACCGGTGCAGTTTTTGCTTTCTTCTGGGTATTCAGTGTGTGTATTTTACAGAGTTGGGTTGCAAAGTCATTCTTTGCCTATAGGTCCTCTCACCTAGCCAGGGGTACTTATAGCATCATGAGAAATTCTTAAAATTGAGAACTTAGTTTATATAAAACTAATGATTCCCTAATATAATCAGTTCTCTTAAGTTTAAATTCTATATATCAACTTAGAATGAGTAAAGAAAAACTGTTACATGCCTCATGTGGCATTTGATATTACTACGGGATATTGTCCTTCAGTCATCTAGATTTTTTTTAAGTTTAATGGAAATTATACATCCCTGGTGTGGTATATATTCTACCTAGTGTTTAGAGGCTAGGGTGGGGAGCGGAAATACAATTTGTTAATGGTAAATAAAAATTCCAGATATTTTGTATATTGATTTTGTTTTCTTTAGGAAGACAGTTTTTTTGTTTTTGTTTTTTTAAGAGTCATTCCCCCCCCCCCCCCCCCCGCTTTACCTTTTTGGACAACTTTGTGGTTTTTGAAAATACAAAGTTCATAGAAGGTTGAACTTAAGTTGTTTATTCTTGGTTTTAGGGCTGCATGAATTCTTTTCTGTGATGCTTTCACTGACCATTCCAATTCACAATAGTCTTTTTCTTTCTATATAGTTGCCCTATTTGCCCTAATCATTTGACTTTATCCCAAAATACAAAGCTATATGTATATCTTTATTTTATGTCTCCTCCATTATAATCTAAACTTGCGAGTAAGAGTCATGCTTCTATAGCCTGTATAATTTCCTGTGTGGTATCTTGGACCAAGGAGTGTAGGAACTTAACAATAGTCTAATACAACCTACTTATTCTGTAGACGGAAAACTCAATAAATAATTTGTTGTTTGATTTGATGTGTATTTAGTATTTACATGCATACTTATATAGCATGAATATAATACGCCTTGAGTTAGGGCTATAATTTATTTGGAAACTAACAAAAAGGCTTAGAACTTTTCAACCCACAACAACAAAATAAAACACTTCTATTGTCCTTCATAGTTTATAAAGCTCTTTTATGTATGTCATTTCATTATATCCTTAGAAATCCTGTGAGGTAGAGAGGTAATTTTAGTGTTGCCATTTTAGAAATAATGATACTGAGACCCAGAGAATTAACTTGCTGATAATTGATAGAGCTAGGACTGTAACGTAAGCCTTTGAACTCCAAATGTTATACGTGTCATATCATGCTACTTCTAGATCATTTATCCATTCTTGTTGTCATGGACAGGATTTCCTTTCAGTAACTCAGCCATCCAATAAGTGTTCACTGAATGCTCAGGTTATAATACAGAACACATTTTTAGGTGCAGTGGGGAAAACAAGACTCATACAGCGTTTTGTTCTTACTGTACACAAACATGCACCCACCCACACAAACGCACACCTATTTATTATAGCAATTATAACATTGAATTGTAATTTGTCTCTTTACATGTCTGTCTCTCCAACCAGATTGTGTGCTTCTTGAGCATCCTTTGATTATTCTGTGAGCTCCTTTATATCCTCAGTGCCAAATGTTGACTCAGGCACATGGGTGCCTAGTCTGTTGAATCAGTGAGTGAATGAATAAGTGAATACAGACATGAAAGACATTATGCCCTCTGGGGGCTTACAGTCTTCTTGGGGAGATAAAGCATGAAGTTTATAGTAAAACAAAGATTAAAAAAAAAACAAATTGTTTTTTTTTAAGAGAAACTTTGTTTATAGGGTTTTTTTTTTTTAACTAATATAAAACAGATTCCCAGCCTGTAGTTCATGTAATTGCTTCCCGGCGTCAGGATTGGTCAGAACATGAGATTGCAATGGAGACTAGCCCCACCATAATTTATCAGGATGTATCCAGTGAATCACAATCAGCTACTTCAACAATCAAAGCTCTGTTAGAACTCCAACAGACAACAGGTATGAATTCACATGCTCAATTGAATGAAGCATGTTTTCTCTAGAGATGGGTTGTGCTAAAATACTACTACTGTTATATTTTCTTTGTTATTATTTGAGCACATTTCCCCCCTCTGGACTTGTCTATAATCATTGGTGCAGTCTGTTTACTTGTCAGTTCATTAGGATGTTCACAGGAGTACTGAAGGATAGACAGACTATAATCAGTAGAAAGAAGAAAAAAATGGCAGAGCTCTTTCTTCTCTGTCTCCTGCTTAAAATGGACAATCCTGTTGCCTTTTGTCACCAGAAAGGAGTAGGTCTATGAGTTCTTAGCACGGAGATAAATGCAGTACAGTTGCCAGTTCTATTCAAGAATAGTAGGAGGCAGATTGGAGGGCCCCTGCCATCCTCCTTGATATTGATGGGACAGTTTTGTGGTCCTAAAACACCATTAATGGCCTTGCTAGCATTCTAATTTGTTTTTTTATCTTCATACTTCTTTGTGTAATTTAACAACTTGAGCTTCCATGCAAAGCTATTCTTATTTAACAAGATCCAATCAGTATTTCTAGTTACTAAATATCTTTGATAAGCTCTAGGCAAAACTGTGTTAGTTATACTGACTTTTATTATAATAGGTCAAATATTGTCAGAGTATTTAAGGGACCTTAGCGATGATCTCATCCAACCCTTTCATTATGGATAAATAAACCGAGACCTAGAGAGGTTACCCAGTTGGTTAGTGGCAGAGTGAGAGTCCATGTCTTTTGATTCCTAGTTCAATGTCCTCTCTATTTGTGGGGTGACTTTTGTATTCCTTTGGTTTTGTTTTGCTTTCTTTGTTTAAATGATTATCTTGATTTTGTTACATTATATGCTTGGTGAGAATAATCTGAATGATCATTCAGTGTACTTAATTACTGGTTACTATTTGTTTGTAACATCCACTCAACACTACCCAAAGAATACTAGCTTTTATTGTAAGTCTTTGGTTAATCTTTCTATTGGTGTTATTTTTGGCTTTAGGCATTTCCTCAGCTCCTTATCTTTTACATACTCAGCTATTTCCATTAAAGCCTTATAGAGGGTAGAAACCAAATGATTTTGTAGAAAAAGTGATAATATAGAAAGTTATTCTATCCATGGAAACCATTCTTGACTCCAGACCATTCCATTGACATTTTTGCAGTAACAGAGAGGCCATATTTTCCTGACACTGAAAATTTTTATTCTTTAAGAGTCACTAAAAATATTGTAACATTTCTTTGGAGATTATCTTGAATTTTTAATAGATCAAATTAAACTGGTCACTATTCACTGTGTTGTGCTCTTCTGGGCAGGTGTGCCCTAGAGCAAATCATGCTGTGTACTGCTTACTCACCCTTTGTTTTCAGGTTGGTGAACTCCACAATACCAGGTACCGCCTTGAAGAAGGGTAAAGGAAATGTTCTAAGGGGAGTATGTACAGGGGAAACAGATGCAATTGTTTGGCCTAGTGATAATAGGGGCGGATTTTAGTCTGATTGCATATGAGTTCTTGCTAGGCTACTGGGTATGGTTGCACAAGTTGTGCACTCTACAGCCATACATAGCAGTCTGCTTTTTTGTTTTCAATTCACTGACTCCTTAGTTACTGCCCATGTGGCACCCCAGAGGTCTTGTTCATTATTCCCGAGAACAACTCTGGTTTTAGTACTTGTTTGTAATAAAAGTTAATTTTTCCCCTGACTTTTTTATACAGTAAAGGAAAAATTGGAATCTAAACCAAGACAACCCACTATTGACTTGAGTCAAATGGCAGTGCCTATTCAGATGACCCAGGAAAAGAGACATTCTCCTGAGAGTCCATCAATTGCCGTGGTAGAGTCCGAACTAGTTGCTGAATACATCACTACTGGTAGGTGTCCTCTTAAAAAGCAGTATTAAGGTAGGAGAGCTACATATCTGGATTTCATGAGATGGTTGTTTTGGGGAGAATATATTTTTTATATTTCTAGATCTCTTCCAGTTTTCTCTGAGAGCAAATTCACATTGTCCTTGGGATTTACCCTGTCTTTAATGACCAGGGGGAAAAAATCAATAGGTTGTTAGAAAGTTTGCTAGTAACATAAAACTGCAAGTTGGCCATAAATAACATCTGTGAACATAGGGCAATAGTTGCAGTGAGAGGATAGAATATCTTTTATATAAGAATAAATATTCATATGCATCTGGATTTTTTAGTTTTGGGGAAGGGGAGGTGGGTCAAGGGAGAAATAAGGTATAAAAGCCTCTTTCTTTTTTTAAATGTAAAGAAAATGTAAAGAAAAAAATGTGGAAAATTAAAATAATTTTTTTAAAATATAAAGAAAAGTGGAAAATTTTAAATCCCTGTAAATACTTAGGAGTTCTGGTGGAAAGCACATTAGGTATTTGTTTAAAATGTGGTCTGGCAGCAAAACACTATTGAGGTTTTTGGATGGCATATGTAGAGAAGTGGAGCAAGAAGGATAATAGATTCTTTCATATTCTGGTGAGACCACACCTGGAATACTGCTTTCTGTTTTGGACACTTCATTACCTTGAGATTTGAAATAGTTCAGAGAGTAACAATGTGAATAATTAGGGGTTAGGAGAGATAATTTATGAGGCAGTATGTAAAGAACACCTGTCTTACGTTTTCTTTAGCAGTGATTAAAAAAGAACATAAAGTTACAAATATTTGAAGGATGTAAATAACAAAGTGGAAAAGGAATTCTTTGGTATCATTTTAGGAGATATTGTTAAGATTAATGGGTTAAAATTGCCTAAAGGGAAAATCCAATTAAAGATTATGGAAAGCCATCTAGTATCTTTCTTTAGAGCTATTTAGCAAAAAGCAGAGCATAGTATGTTGGGGAAATCAATAATAACCTCTGGGGATAGACTAGATTATCAAACAGTAAATAGATGAAAAGACCTATGATTTCTTCCCTTACTTATCCTTTTCAGAACGCACTGATGAGGGGACAGAGGTTGCTTTTCCCCTTCTAGGTAAGTGGTGTGCATCCATTTGTAGTATAACCTAAGGTAAAATATGATTGTTTGAGGGGGAACCACTTAAATGGATGCGCTCTACTCTGATCTGGTAGAGGAAAGGTAAGCTCTACTCAGTGAAAGGGAGAGAGACTTTCCTTTTGCAGAATACTAGGATTCTTTCTCAGAAATGAGCAGTTTGACATTGGAAAAATGAGTTGTTTAAAGAAATAAGTGACTGTTTTATGGTGTTTACATGGCCCAGTTAAGGTCACTTCAGCTGTTTTCCAAGTATGCACTCTGTGACCTCCCTTCCATAATCTCCTCCCATCATATATATCCTCAGCCTCACTGAGTTTTTTCTTTGACTTCAAAGCCAGCTTCCTGGCCCTGGCCTCTTGTATCATCCTGCAGTGGATATTATTTTTCTCTAACTTTTCTGCACTCTGGGGAATTACTATGAAGAGATTTATAGTGTCTTGAATGAGGATTATTTTTAAATGGTTTTAGCTGATCATCTATTAAATCCATTTCATTTCTTAATAAATTTAATGTAATAATTATGAAGATTAGTGTGGGCAACAGAAATCTGCCATATAATCTGATAATTTCATCAGAAATTATATTTATGTACTATTTATTTTTCAAATGTCATTCATTTCTGATGATGCTTACATCAGTAAAAAACTTCATTAATTTGCTTGCTTAATTTTAATATTATTAGTATGATTTGTTTTTTCTCTTTTTCAGTTATATTATAAATGATTCAATACTTATTTTAATATAAACCTTTTTTCAGTTTGATTGAACACATATGAAAGATTTTATTAACACATATAATTTAAAATGTACATATAAAGCATATTGTGAAATACAGTAAGATACTGTAGTACATTTATAAAAGAATACTGCTGGTGCTACCTATAACCTCATATCACATGTAGGCATATGTATAGCAACAATAGAAAAACTGCATTTGTGAATTTAGATAGAATATGTTATAAAAATAAAGCTTGTTTATATTTCACTGGCTAGTTTTAAAGTTCTGTACTGTAACACATAAATGGCACTTTTACACTGATTTTTGTAGTGTTCACCTTACCCTGGGTCACTCCACTATGACTTTTTAAAGTATGGAACCACTACTACTTGAAATTGTAGATCAAGATATATGAGAATTAGAACCACGGATTATTGAGAGAGTTTTGATACTCTCAAAATCCTTAGCTAATTTTACAGATTTGTTTTAATCTGTTCCTGATTCAAAAAGTTGGTTTCCTAGTGACCATAAGCATTTTTAAAGGTCTGTAGAATAAGAAGTGATAATTGTTTATACTGTTTAAAAAGTTGAAATTGAGAAGACTTCCCTGGTGGCACAGTGGTTGAGAATCCGCCTGCCAATGCAGGGGACACGGGTTCGAGCCCTGGACCAGGAAGATCCCACGTCGTGGAGCAACTAAGGCCGTGCGCCAGAACTACTGAGCCCGCACGCCACAACTACTGAAGCCTGCGTGCCTAGAGCCCGTGCTCCGTGACAAGAGAAGCCATAGCAATGAGAAGCCCACGCACTTCAACAGAGTAGCCCCCGCTCGTCACAACTAGAGAAAGCCTGCATACAGCAACCAAGACCCAACGCAGCCAAAAATAAATACATTTAAAAAAGAAAAAAAAAGTTGAAATTGAGGCTGATTAAAAATGGTAGTTTGGCATCAACATAGATGTATCGTTTTACATCTGTATATAAATGTAAATATAAATGTATAGTTTGCTCCATGGGACCTTGTAGCAAGAGACTAAGAGGTGGGGTTGTTTCCTAAACTATACTCTCACTCATTTGTGTCAGATGAGCTAAATTTGAATAGATGAAAGAAAGAACACTGACTTTTCTGTTATTTTGTTAACTTTATATTTTAGTACTTAACAATTTAAGGACCATTTTCAATTCATTACTTCATTTGGTCCTCTTCTAAAAAATAAGTTTTTATCCCAATAAAAAAACAAAAATAAAACAAACACAAATAAAACCTCTAAATTTTAGAGGTTAATAACATAGAGTTTAAGTGACCTCTTCAAATTCACATAGCTGGTTGGTGGCAGAGCGGGACAGAATCCAGTTGTGACTCTTGGTCCAGTTCTCTTTCTGCAGTATCACCTTGACCTCTTACATCTTTAGGATATGAGACAGTGTCACTTTATATATAAAGGAGTGAATGCTTCTGGTTTTTGTATTGCATCTGGAACGGGGACCAAGAGATTAAAGAACTTGTACTGTCTCACTGTCCTTAAAGATATTAGTCTGGGATTTGATTGCAGAAACTGATTGTTGTTTTGTTACCTTAATGGGGTAAAGGTCACTGGAGAAAGAGTACAACTCACAAGAGGATATAACTTTAAGGGATTTGTTCCTCCTTTGTGATAATAGTTTTCACAGTGCTTCCACATACATTTCTCATCTCATCCTTCTAATAGCTCTGTTATTCCCGTTTTACAGATGAGGACACAGAGTCTCAGAGAAGCTAAGTGACTTTTTCAGAGTCACACAGCTCATAAGTGGGCAGACTCTGGTCTTCTGCCTCCTAGTACCACACTTTCTCTCTGTGATGCAATCTCACAGACGTTTGTTTCAAATGACTGCTGGTTACAGATGCTGTGGTGATTTCTAGAGAAATATCATCACCTTCTCTATTTTCAGTCAGCCATCGCTCCCAGCCCCAGCAGCCCTCCCAGCCTCAGCGGACCCTCCTCCAACACGTGGCTCAGTCACAGACTGCAACACAGACTTCGGTGGTGGTGAAGTCCATCCCAGCATCTTCCCCTGGAGCAATCACCCACATCATGCAGCAGGTTGTATCTCTTCTTTTTCCTCCTACCTTCTGTAACTGCCTCCTTCCTGAAATAAGGTTTAGTTTCATCTCCTTTTATAAGAGGGGAAATAACTGAGTTGAGGAGTGTTTGTATATAGTTCTTTCATCTGTGAGGAGTGAGTAAGGGAAATGAACTGAGAGTCTTAACACCAGAAAGTAATTAAGAAATAGTATTCTTGGATCTTCTGTGAACTCTTAACATTTCAAAAGGGTGAGGCTATCTAGATGAATCTATGACATCAGAATTGGTCACTGTTTCTATGTATTTTATTGTTATGGAAGGATTTATCACTGAGGTAAGATTTTCAGATGAAACAGAATTTGGCTTGTTTAGCTGTTTGTTGCTGTTGCTGGGTTTTTCATTTGTTTTACTCTTTGCTTTTATAATGAATCCTTATGGAAACATTAAGTAGGTAAATAAATATTTGACTTCTTTCATTTTTTAACATATTTATTGAATATTTTACTTCTTTTACTGTATGTGATCAGTTGAGGAAGAGACTCACAGGAAGGAGAATGAATTAGTATGAAACAGAAAATCTGGGACCAAGGGTAATGGGGAAAAGGAAAAAATATATTGATGACATTGATTTTGTGCCAGATACTGTGCTTTGAGCTTTAAATACTTTAACTTGTTTAATTCTTGGTATGATCCTGCAAGGTGGGTGAATTATCTCTCTTACAAATGAGGAAACTCATGCTCATAGAAATTAAATAACCTATTCTGGGTGGCAGAGCCAGGATTTAAACCCAAAGCATCCTGCCTCTATTATAAAGTTATATCATAAATATCAGATTTAAGCATGACTTATTATTAGTAGCCACATAAATTATCATTACTCAGCTGGTAGAGGTTGACCCTAATTACAGGCAAACTACCGGAAAGGCAGTGAAGAAATTGTTGAATTAAAAACCTATATGCGTAAGGTCATTATGAGATAGGGCAGGGTTTCAGTTGAATCTCAAAGTTTTAAAGTTTAGAGTAGATGTGTAGCCTTTGACAAGGCAGTGGGAAGGATGGGGTTGGGGTGGATCTTCTGTCAGTGAGGGAAGCCAGATGGCCAGAGGTTTTGCTGGGTGTCTGCTCTCAGCCTGGAGTCTGGCCCTCGTCTGGCTGTCCTGACATTGACCTTCCTCAAGACACCCAGAGAGGTCGGACAGCTGACCCTAACCATGTCACTCAAGATCGCTGCCTCCTCCCAACACTGTTATAACTGACACCAGGCCATCTCCCTTTCTACTGATAGGAACACTCTTGTCCCCTCCCCGGTCTCCTTCCCTCCTGGGAGCCAGGTCTCTGGGGAGCCATTGCCTGGTGGGCCTAGAACCCAAGCAAAGAGCGAGGAGGGCTGGGGCAGCGAGCAGTTCATGCAGACCTTGGCGTGAAGCCTGACGAACCGTCTCCACTCGGAGCCGAGAGGCCCTCTGTGGGGACTGGGATGGGCACGGCCTTCAGATAACGCCTACCTCTGGACCGTGCTGGATGGATGGGCACACGGCCAAAGTGGGCTTCTCTGAACCTTGGCTTTTCTCTGGCTGCCTCACTCCTGGGTTGCTGCGTTCTTCCTTTGGACAGGTGAAGAGCTCTGATGACCAGGCTGGAGAGCTGTGTCCTGAGCCAGGGAGCCTTTTCTTTTTCTGTGTCGTGCTGTGCTTGCAGGGCATCCTTATTTCTCTTACCTATAAGTTCTGGGCCCTCTAGGACTTTGCTTATTGCAGTGAGTTTGGCCAGTTTTTGCAGTACTTAATGTTGAAGTACTAAGAGTTGAAATTATAAGAGTTTCAATCTAAGGCCCCCTTTAGGTTTAGAAACCTTGGGGTTTTTTGGTCTTTTTAGGTTCTCCCTTCTGAAATTTTTTTGAATGATTCTTGTAATCAAGTCTTTTCCAATTTGAGGAAAATGTAGCAATATAGGTGTTTTTCTTATTTCATTCTTACTTTGTGCCTTTTTTACTTAGGCATTAAGCAGTCACACTGCTTTTACCAAACACAGCGAGGAACTTGGAACTGAGGAGGGCGAGGTTGAAGAGATGGACACTTTAGACCCTCAGACAGGTCTGTTTTATCGATCTGCCCTGACTCAGTCACAGTCAGCTAAACAGCAGAAACTTAGCCAGCCACAGCTGGAACAGACTCAGCTGCAAGTGAAAACTCTGCAGTGCTTCCAGACTAAACAGAAGCAGACCATCCACCTGCAGGCAGACCAGCTCCAGCACAAACTCCCGCAAATGCCCCAGCTTTCCATCAGGCATCAAAAACTCACCCCTCTCCAGCAAGAACAAGCACAGCCCAAGCCAGATGTACAGCACACACAGCATCCCATGGTGGCCAAAGACAGGCAGCTTCCTACCTTAATGGCACAGCCCCCACAAACTGTAGTACAGGTGCTTGCAGTGAAAACCACGCAGCAGCTCCCCAAACTGCAGCAGGCTCCGAACCAACCAAAAATCTACGTGCAGCCCCAAACCCCCCAGAGCCAAATGCCGCTCCCAGCCTCGTCAGAGAAACAGCCGGCAAGCCAGGTAACGGAATATTGATAGCATGCAAAGTTAAACTTCTCTGTTCACGGAAAAAATGAGAACATCACGGCCCTATCGTGATTAGCAGTGCATTCTCCTGGCAAGAGGAAACTCAAAAGCCTCATTACACTGGTATTACTTTACCCCATCAGAAGGTTGACATTAGGGAAGAAATGCACGCGTTAATATAGGAAGAAAAAAAAGCATAGCTCTCAGAACTTGATTTTCCAGGCAGTTTTTAATGAAATAACTTCAGCATTGATCAACAGTGCCTAGAAGCGATATCCCTAAATTATTTTTAATTTTTAGGTATAAAATATTTATTTCCATGCCTGTAAACTCTATTTCTGTGGCAATAATGCTAAGTAAAATATAGTCTTTTAAGGAGCTTCATTGACCATCTTCCTTTGTAGTTTTACATCATCACTATTTGGTTAATAAATTTATCTTCTAGATTTATCTTCTAGATTTTGGAGGAATTATCTGTGAATATTGAAAAAAAATTATATTATGGAAAATCAGTGGCTTTGAAGTGATGTATGTGTGTATTATAAATACATATATATAGAATATGTTTGTATAAATGTATTTTGAAGCAGAAGATTGAAAAAAAACCCTACTTTTTATTTTAAAAAGCTGAAGATTATATGAAATAACTTGAGATCGGTTGAAGGTATACTGTGTGGGGATGTAAATCCCAAAGGAAAACAAGGCTGCTGTGACTTTTTTTTCCTTTACTGTTATGAACCTTGGCTGGCTGAACAAAGGTTCTTTTGACCCCTCCTCTTTTACTAGGTTTCTGACAAGTAATCAGATACTTTCCCATCAGCCCTCTTCTTAAAACACCGAGCTTCAAAATATCTTCCTAGTATACCGCACGAATGTTTCTTTTGCCATATTGTCTGGGGTGTTTGATAGGTTTTCTCAAAGATATGTAGCTGTAACACACACAACCCCAATTTGTTTTCAGGTGGAGCAGCCAGTTATAACCCAAGGATCCTCTGTTACAAAGATAACTTTTGAGGGGCGCCAGCCTCCCACAGTTACAAAGATAACTGGTGGCAGTTCTGTGCCTAAGTTGACATCACCAGTTACAAGCATATCTCCCATTCAGGCCTCTGAGAAGACAGCAGTGTCAGACATTTTGAAAATGTCTTTGATGGAAGCTCAGATTGATACAAATGTAGAGCATATGGTAGTGGATCCCCCAAAGAAGGCTCTTGCCACTAGTATGCTCACTGGTGAAGCAGGATCATTACCCTCCACCCATGTGGTGGTGGCAGGGATGGCGAATTCCACTCCCCAGCAACAGAAATGTAGAGAGTCCTGTTCAAGTCCATCTGCTGTTGGCCCTCCCCTAACGACAAGGAAAATCGATGCACCAGGAGTGCCTACGACAGGCCAGTTCATGCGTATTCAGAATGTAGTCCAAAAGAAAGCTGAAGAGAGCCCAGCAGAAATTATCATCCAGGTAAGAATCGGAAGGAACACCAGAAATCTTGAGCATATTGGGGGTTGTGGGTTTGGTGTGTTTTGGGATGTCACAGGAAAAGTCAAGCCAAAATTGGAAAGAGATTTATCTTTGAGATGGCATATGACAAACTTGGTTTACTACCTGTTACAAATTTATACTTATTTTCTGAAACAAAGTCCTAGAAAATTGATGGATATTGTCACAACAGCACACCTTAGAGGCAGTCAAGGGCCCTGGGCCCATGTGTCTGCTTGATTCATAGATGCAAGCCACACTTGCCAGTGTTGACTCAGCAAGTCAACCTACAAGATCAGCAACTTCCCAGGTCAAACTTTGGGCTCCCCAGTCTTTGCCCAAAGAATATAAGTAGTTTGTACTTCTGGGATATAACTGGATTGTACTCCTATTTCAAGTTAGTTTCAGGGACCCTTTCCTTGCAGAAACACAGTTCTTGATCCAAATTTATGGTTTTCAGGACAATAAAACCTTAATTAACTGAAATGTCTGGAGAAACATGTTGTAAGAAAATGTTTCTTAGTAATTTAATTTTATGTCTAACCTGAGATTAACCGTAAAGCTTTGCTTTTTATTTCAATCATTGTGTTATTGAAAAATCTTATTATGGTTACTGTCCTGCCCTGGTAAGTACAGGCTAGTGAACATGATGGATTATTCATTGACAGTAGATCTAACTATGCCTCACATTCCCTTCATTTTAAAACTCATCTGTCATCTTGTATAACAGGTCCAGACTGAAAAGTTACACTGGGTCCAGAGTAGCTTTTAGAAGTTGTGTTTTATTTCCCTCTCTCCTTGCAAGGTATCAGGTTGTTCTCTTGACATTTATCGTTTTTGCTTGGAAGGTGTCAGAGCAGCACATTTTAGTTAATTGAGAATTTGGATGTATTGAAACGTGGATAGTCTAGTATTTACCGTAGACTCACTATTGTGTGACTTAGGTGTTCCTATAGTAAATTTTGCCTTTCCTGCGATGCCAAGCCATGAGAGAATGCAAATTGACCAATATTAATCCAAATATGATTTAACTTAATATGGGGGAAATGCTTAAATGCAAATAGATCTGGCCATTAAATTATTCAAATAATTTGTTCCTTCCTGTCAGAACAAATGTTAGTGAACTAAATAATCCTTGACCAAAGGATTTGTTACGTTTTCTTTCCACCTGCAGAGGTAGGGTTTGGTGAAAAACGAAGTTTCCTGGCTTTGCCATTCACTGTGTGACTTTGGGCAAGACTACTTAACCTCACTGTGCCTTCGTTTCCTCATCAGTAAAATGGGAGTAAGGAATGCCTACTTTACACGATTGACATAAGGATTACACAAAATTGAGATGAAGCACCTAGCACAGTACCTGGCTTGTAGTGATTGCCCAATAAATGGTAGCTATTACTATTTTTACTAAAATTTACTGTGGCTCCTGGGAGTTTAAATTGGTATACTCACTAAACTGAAAATAATTTTGAATAACTTATTTAGAAATTATTTTCTGTACTTTGTGAAAAGGGGTGAAAATGTAATTTGCTTCATGTATCAAGGATGACAGCTAATGAGTGGGTTCTCTACAAGAATATCAACTAACTTTTAGCATGTACCATATGCTGGGTTGCTGTGCCAGAGGGAAGAGCAGCATAGTGATTAAGAACCAAGCTTTTGGAGTCAGAAATGCCTAGATTTGAATCTCACCTGTACTCCTTAACCACATTGTGGCTTGGAGCAACAGAGTTAACCTCTGTCCCTGTGATGAAATGGAAACAATAACACTTAACTCACAGGGTTGTTTTGAGGATTGAGAAAATGTATATAAAGCAGCTGGTTAAGTGTCTGATACAGAGTAATACTCAATAAGGATAGCTTCTGTTATTATAATCATCACTAATATACGGTTAGAACATTTTCAGGTCTCACTAGTTATGCTTAGCTTTGACCCAAAGTATTGATTTTTACTGATTTAGTAAAGAACCTATTGACATGAGTGAAGGAAGTCTGCAGAAGTTCTTTGATTCCTTAAAAACTATTCTGTAAAAATTCAGCATGTTTAATATTAAACGCTTTGTAGACAGATAATCTGTATTTCATTTATTCATTCATTCATTCATTCCACATGTATTATTTAACCTCTGTCTTCCAGGCACTGTGCTAGTTGTGAGGATAGAGGAGTAAACAAAAGGAATGTATCTTCTGTTCTGAAGGAGTCTATATATGTGGAATTGATAGAATTTTAGAACTGCAATGATCTTTAGAGCATATCTTCTCTAATTATCTTATTTTACACAAGATTAAACTAAAGCTCAAGGAAGTGAAGTGACTTTTTCAGAGGTCCACAGCAAGTCAAAGCCAGAGCTGAACTAAAATTCTGACCCTACCTGAGACTTTTTCACAATGATTAGCTATATGGAACAGGGGCAGGAGGGTGAGGGAGGAAAAACAAAAAAACTTCAGCACCCTAGAATCAATGCCTAGGCATCTTACACTATTTTCTTGATAGTATTAAACTTAAATTTGCATCTTCCCTCAGTAGATGGTTGTTTTGGTTAGGTATATTTTCAAAGTGCTGATATTCAGCTTTGCTCTGGGGTTTTTATGTTAAAGATACATTATTCATTTGGAAAGTATTTATTGAGCATCTAATGTGTGCTGGGCCCTGTTTAAAGTTATGGGCATCTAACACTGAAAAAGATAGTCGAGTTCTGTGCTCTGGTCCGTACTGTCTTGGATCTTACATTCTAAGGGTGAGAAGAAAACAAAGAGATGATAAATGCAATGAAGAAAATGTAACAGAACATAATAGGAGTGGGGGGTGGGATCGAGCCAGTACTCTGGTTTCCTTTCATAGAAGAAAGGCTTTTCAAAGCCTTTTACTCTAACCATTTGAGCTAAGATGCAGATGACAAGATGGAACCAACCATGTAAGGATTTGGAGGAGGAGTATTCCAGGAAGAAGGGAAGAACTAGTGCAAACACCCTATGGTACCAGTGAGTTTGGCATAAGGCTGGAGCCATCCATGGTAAGGCTTTTGATTTCATAGCAAGTACAATAGGAAACAATTGTAGAGTTTTAAGTATGATATGAACTGATATACCTTTTAAGAAGGTATATAATAAAGTTGAGAAAAAAGAATCTGACAAGGCAATATGGCCTAATATGTGTTTATCTATTGGTATTTTTATTGTTCAAAAGACAGTTTTGTCCTCCCTAGTCTTATTTTCAATAAAGATTGTTATTATGTGACCCAAACAAATAACTTCCCCTTTGAACTACCAAAGGGCTTAAAATATATTATGGTATCAGCAGATTAATCATTCATCTTACAGATAATAATAAGCAAAATCTGATTACATTTACATTTAAAATATGCTTAATGACCAAATAAAAATGTCCTTCAAAGTCTGTCTCTTGAATTAGGCCCAGACTTCAGCCTCCTTTGTTAGAAGAGGCACCATTAAGGAGTAGAAAGATCACTTTGAGTTGTAGAGGACTTGGGTTTGAATCATGGCATCCTGGCATTAACACTGACCAACTGTGTGACCTTGATTAAGTCGCTTACTATCTTAGTTTCCTCATTTGTAAAATGGGAATAATATTAAGCATCTAGCACAGTGCCTGGCATCTAGTAGTTGTCCAATTAATGTCAGTTTCCTTTTTTCCTTCCTTATTGTTGAGGAAATCCTTCTGTCACCTTTTTTTTTTTTTTAAACTGTAAAGCTCTCCTGTGTCTTCTCTTTCAGGCCATTCCCCAGTATGCTATTCCTTGCCACTCCAGCTCCAATGTGGTAGTAGAGCCCAGCGGGCTCCTTGAGCTAAACAACTTCACCAGTCAGCAGTTGGATGACGATGAGACGGCAATGGAGCAGGACATAGACAGTAGCACAGAAGAGGGAACCGAACCCAGCCCCTCTCAGAGTTCTGCTGAACGGTCCTAGTGTTTTGGACACAGGAGTGCACTTTAAAACCTACTTGGTTACCAAGTGTCCAGGGAAGCCCTTGTATTTTGATGTCTAAAGAGAGCACTTTGCCCATGCTTAGACTGTGGACCCTGAAACAGCAGTGTTTGAACAAGGATTGCTGCAGGAGTAGCATTTTAAAACAAGATAAAATTCACAGGGGAATATACTTCTTTTTGAAAAAAGAAAAAGATGCACATCTACAGTGACGTGAGACATGATATTCTTTCTCTGTCGGACCATGGCTAATGGAAAAGTTTGTCTTGCAGTGGAAAGCGACTTTTCCTGTGAATGTTCCTCAGCTGGTTTCTACTGAGCAAAACACCATCAAAAAAGGAGAATGTGAATAGTTTGTATTTTGAAACAGTGTGTCAGGAACAGTTTTTTTTTAAATCTTGTATGTTTTTGCAAATCCCTGCAAGTGCTGAATTGGTTAACATTTTACATCTGCTCAGTTCATATTTTATAAAATAACTAGTTCTTTAATACTGGCATTAAAGAAACCTTGTTAGATGGTAGAAATCAGGTCCCTAACCCGTGGGAAATACTTTTTGGGTGGCTTGTACATTCTCACCAATTGTATGCTAATTTATTGTGTTGTTGTTCCTTTGTGCTCTAGGCAGCACACTTGCCTTCTATTTATTTAAATGTAAACATTTCAAAGCAGGCCATATTCCTTCTGACAAATTTCCTGTACGCTGGGATTGCCTACCTTTTCCATCTCCAAACCTCCCTCTTCTCCTTTAAGAAAACTTAATGAGAAAATGTTTCATTGTGAAACAGAGGAAAAGAAACATTTTCTGATCCAAAGGAAATGTTCAGTTATGTTCAGGAAAACAAATTATTCATATGATGCTATCTTAACATTGAAATTGCACATTCATGTTGGACTGAGACTTTGAAAATAACTTTTACATAATTTTGTTTACCCCCCTTTGAAATGTATAAAAAGTTCATTTACAGTTCTAAATGTAATGGTTTTAAACATTCTACCTTTTTAGGACACATTTGTTAAAGCAATATGTTTGGTCTTGTGATCACTGTCTGTCACAAGTAGAGTGAGGGGTAAGAGGGTGGGAGGGTAAGAGTCAGTTTTGACAAGTTGTGGCAAAGGAAACTATACTTTTCATTTTTTTTAAATGTAAATAGAAAAATTTTTAACGGTTTTATATAGATTTCACTATAAATAAGCGTTTTAAGACTGACAAATGTTGAACTGTACATACATATATCAGCATAACTGCCCAATTTTTTGGTGCTGAAGTACTGTAAGTAGAATTCATCAATGGTCTCCGAATTTTTACATCTGTATCTGGAAAAAAAAACTGTGACCCTGTAGTTAATAAATTCCCACTGAAGTGACACTGAAGATTTAAACACAAGCATTCACAAGATGCACTGATCTCTGGTAGTTGTCATTATTTCTGCTACGTGATAAGGACTTATACCCATAGATGGAGCTCTTGGTTATTATTTTGTTGTACAAATTCACGTTGAAAAGACTTTGTGACTGTTTCTAGTTAAGTAATTTTTTTTAACCTCTTGGGTCATAGACTTCTTTGAAAATCTAATTATACTATGAACTCTCTCACCAAAAAGATACACATGCCAATATACACGTTAGGTTTTGCATACATTTTTAGGGGTTCATGGGCCCCTAAGCCTATCCATGTATTCCAGGTTAAGCCCTCTGTTATGGTCAGTCCATTACTTACAGATGTAAGTTTTTATAAAATATCTTTTAAATATTCATGCATCAGGTAACAAGAGCAAACTTGAATAAAGTCATTATGTTCTACTTCTACATATTCTGGCACCATAGCATACCTGTGTCCCTTTGAGAATTTAGCCTTAATATGTTTCAGCAACTGAAATGGCAAATGAAATTTCCATAGTCTTCATTTTTAAAAATTAGTATATATTTTAACAAACTATCAAGTGTGGGATATAATCTTTTTTCTTTTAAAGTTGTTAATTTCAAGGAGAGCATGAATTTCAGTTTATTCGACAAATATTAATTAAGCATCTTCTGTGTGCCAGGTGCCATTCTAAGCACCAGGAATATACCGTAGTGAATAAACAGAAAATCCTACCCTAATGGAGTTGATAAACAAGGTTACCTGCTGATGAAATGGATACGAAGGCTAAAGGAAAGAGGTAACAAGAGTGGCTCTTAGATTTCTTGATTAGGTAGGTGGGTGGTGATGCCATCTCCAGGCATACTTTTATTGAAAGTCTTAACATTAGATCTATTAGTATTTCATATGTTTAAGTCCATAAGTTAAATGTAAATTTAAGTCATCCACGTGAAAGATATTCAGAGATTACAATGCAAATGCTACAAAATTAATAAACCCTAACTGTTAAAGACAGTGATAAGAAAAATCCATTTGGTTTAAAGTAAACGTTGATAAATACTTTGTACTGCAGATGCAGTTTATGGTGAACTTAGAGAACTTAAAAAAAAAGTAGTTTTATTGAGATTAATTCACATGTCATACAATTCACCCATTTAAAGTATACAGTTCAGTGGTTTTTTAGTATATTCACAGAGTTCGGCAGTCATCACAACAGTCAATTTTAGAGCATTTGCGTAACCCCAAAAGAAACCCTGTACCCCTGAAACCACCACCACCCTAGCCCTAGGCATCCGCTAAACTAATTGCTGTCTCTATGGATTTGCCTATTCTGGACATTTCATATAAATGGAATCATACAATATGTGGTCTTTTGTGACTAGCTTCTTTCACTTAGTATAGTGTTTTCAAGGTTGATGTTGTAGCATGTATCAGTGCTCCCTTACTTTTTGTGGCTCAGTAATAGTCCATTGTGTGGATATACCACATTTTATCCATTCATCAGTTGATGGGCATTTGGGTTGTTTCCACTTTTGCGCTCTTATGAATAATGCTGTTACGAACATTTGTGTACAAGTTTTACATAAATTTTCAGTTCTCTTGGGTAAATATCTAGGAGTGCAATTGCTGGGTCATATGGTAAGTATTTTTAACACTGTGAGGAACTGCCAAACTCTTTTCCACAGTGACTACACATTTTACATCCTTGCCAGCAGTGTAGGAGAGTTCCAATTTCTCTGCATCTTAACCAACACTTGCTATAATTTGCCTTTTTAATTATAGCCATGCTAGTGTATGAAGTGGTACCTCATTGTGGTTCTGATTTACATTTCCCTGATGGCTAATGATGAGCATTTTTTTCATGTGCTTATTGGCTGTTCATACATCTATGGAGAAATGTCCTTTGCCAATTTCTCAATTGAATTATTTTCTATTTTATTATTTAAATTGAGAGCTTTTGAAGTACAGAAATATTACTACTCTTAAAGAGAAAAGTAAGCTGTTTTCTGGAAATTAATTCATCACCCTTAAAATCTTAATCAGGTTCTCGTTCTTCCTCTAATGTAACAAATTGCTTAACATCCTTAAAACTGTACAGAGCTTTATAGTTGAAAATGCCTTTAAATACATTTCTTTGTGAGGTTCTGTCAATAGCCTGCTGGGCTAGGAGACCTCAGTAGCACCTGGGATAGTGCAAAGGAAATAGTGGTCAGGTGGTCTGTATTTGAGTCCCAGGCTCCTCTGTTTATTGGTCATGTGAACTTGAGGAAGTCACATTCCCCATAATACAAAGTGAATGTTTCTGACCCCATAGGATTATTGTGAAGACTAAATGAAATAGTTTATGTAAAATTTCAGGCATTTTTTAAAAAGCAGATTCATCTCAAAAAAATGCCAGGCACAGAGTTACGAGCTGTATTTTTTTAAGTCTAGTATTTATACCACTCCTCTATAAATAGAAAACTGAGGGCTTGGAGAAAAATGATGTACCAAAACTCACAAATTATGAGCTAATAGGTATGGTGCCAAGTCACACAAGTTGCTGCTTTCTCTAGAGGAGTGTGTGCCACCAGACACAGGACTGGCCTTTGGAAGGACAGAGGAACTTGGTGTTGGTCTATAACACGATCTTTTTGCCCCCCTTACTTGCCTTCACACAGAAGGACAGAGGAAGGACAGAAGCCTTTGGAAGGACAGAGGAACTTGGCGTTTGTCTATAACACTATCTTTTCACCAGCCTTACGTGCCTCAAACAGAGGTGCTCAATTCAGTTTGAGTTTAATTATGTGTCACAAGCTCCTGATAAGAGAAAGTGGAGTAAAAAAGCACCATATAAGCAAGGCCTTTCCAAGAAAGGATAGTGAAAAAAGTCTTCTGCCTCTGCTTGCAGGTTTGTAAGCCTTTAAGTAAGTGAGGTTTGACGACCTATATATATATTGAAAAAAGAAACACTAGATTTTGTACTTGTGAGAAGGCTCACTCTGCCTTTTTCTCTCTTCCTTGCTTATGTATACACTGTAACTGAAAACATGTGCTTGCTTTGAAAACAAAACAAAAAACCCAACAAGCCTTGGTTTGAATCCTGACAAGCCATGTGAGTTTGGACAAGCTCTAAGAGGCTTAAAACAGCAGAAGATGGAATGAATTATAATTCCTACTTTTAAAAAAGACATGAGTAATATTCCTCCCAAGTGGTTCTTTCTGACTTTTCTTTCTCTTCCTTCAAATAAATAGTTACTGGGTACTTTCTTTGGGCTGACATCGGGGATACAATTGTCAGCCAGGGGGAGAAGCCCCTGTCCTCATGGAGCTTCAGCCTAGCAAAGGAGATATGTTCATCAAAGATCACACCTAAATGTATTCAGTGCTAAATGCCATGACAGGGAAATAGTGCCATGATAGCATATAAATGGGAAGTTGGGGAGTTTCCCTCAGGAAGGATTGTTTAAAGTGTAATCTTAAGGAAGAGGATTGAACTAGGCATAGAGGAGGGGGACAGCTGTCCAGTAGATGGACAGCAGATAAAAACCCTTGTGGTGGAAGGGGAACTTAGGCCAGTGTGACAGCAGCATGGAGAGCAAGGGCAGTGAGCGTGGTGGGAGCGGAAGGTGGAGACCAAACTATATGGATCTTGCAGCTTATTATAAAGGTTTGGGTCTTTTTTCTAAGAACAACGAGAAGTCATTAAGTTTTAAGCCATTAGAGCTGGTAAAATGAATTAATACATTTACAAAATATTTGGAGTTATGTTGGTCCATTGGAGCAGAAAAATATATTTAACATTTATTTTCTGATGCTAGTCTCATCTCCTTATGTCCTTTTTCTCTAACATCTTCAGTGGTTCCCCAGTACTGTAGTATGAAGCTGGCATTCAAGGGTCTTAGCCAAAGCTTCAACCTACATTTCTAGATTCTTAACTCATTTCACTACCCTGGCCTACTGCCTATCTCCCCCACTGCACACACATTATGCTCTGCATTAGAAAGTCTCACTCATTTCTCAAAGCCCAGCTTGAATTTCACCTCCTTCACTAGGACTGTCCAGATCTCTTCAAGGAGGATTCATTCCTCCCCCACCCCCTCCCCCACTGCTAGGTTCCTCTAGCATTTTGGGAGAAACGTGTTTACTAAGCACTTATTATTAGTTACCTACTGTAAACTATATTGCATAAGGATCTTTATAGGTTTTTTTTTTTTTTTTTTTGTCAGTACTTAACGCGTTGCCAGTTTTCTCTTCCAATAACTGACTTTTGGCTTCATTGATTCTATTGTTTTTCTATTCTCTGTTTAATTTATCTCCATTCTATTCTTTATTATTTCCTTTCTTTTGCTAGCTTTGGTCTTAGCTTTTCTTCTTTTTCTAGTCCCTCAAGATGTAAGGTTAGGTTATTGATTTGAGAGCTTTCTTTTTAATGTAGGTATTTACAGCTATAAATTTCCCTGTGCATTGCTTTTGCTATATTCCCTACACTTTGGTATGTTGGGTTTTTTTTTTTTTCATTAATTCAGATATTTTCTAGTTTTTCTTGTGATTTCTTCAACTGTTGGTTATATGAGTGTGTTGTTTAATTTCTACATATTTGTGAATTTTTCAGTTTTACTTCTTTTATTGATTTCTAGCTTCATTCCCATAGATGTTCTATCCATGATTGAAAGTGGTGTACTGAAGTCTCCACAAGTCTCTATTGTGGAACTATTTCTCCCTTCAGTTTTATTAATACTTGCCTCTTGTATTCTGGAACTCTGTTTGGTGTATATATCCTTATAATTGTTTTGTGTTTTTGATGAATCAACCCTTTTATCAGTGTATATTGTGCTTCTTTGTCTCTTAACAGTTTTTACTTAAAGTCTATTTTGTCTGATATTTAGTTTAGTCACCTCAGCTCTCTTTTGGTCACCATTTGCATGGAGTATATTTTTCTATCCTTTCACTTACAATCTATTTGTGTCTTTGGATCTAAAATGAGTCTCTTGTGTATAGCAGATTTGATCTTTTTTTAATTCAATCTGCCAATATTTTTGAATGGAGAGTTTAATCCATTTACATTTAATGTAATTATTAATAAGGAAGGACTTTTGCCATATGGTGTTTGTTTTCCATATGTCTTATACCTTTTTTATCCTCCATTTCCTCCATTACAGCCTTCTTTTGTGTTTAGTTCATTATTTGTAGTGAAATGTTTTGATTCCCTTCTCAATTCCTTTGAGTATATTTTTTAGATATTTAGATATTTCCTTTGTGGTTACCATGTGGTTACCATGGGGATTACATTGAATATCCTAAAATTATAGCAATCTAGTTTGAATTGATACTGACTTAACTTTGATAGCATACAAAACTCTGCCCCTATAAAACTTCATCCCTTCTTTATGTTGTAATCACAAATTACATCTTTATACATTGTGTGCTCAATAACATTTATAATTTTTTAATGCATTTGTCTTTTATGTAAGAAGTAAAAAGTAGAGTTGCAAACCAAAATTATAATAATAATAGCTTTTGTATTTGCCTATGTATATCTTTATCTTTATTTATTTATTTCTTCATATGGCTTCAAGTTACTGTTGAGAGGCCTTTTGTTTTAACCCGAAGGACTCCCTTTAGCATTTCTTTTAGGGAAGAACTAGTGGTAATTAAGTCCCTTAGCTTTTGTTTGTCTGGAAATGTCTTAATTTCTCCCTTATTTTTGACAGTTTTGCCAGATATTGAATTCCTGATTGACAGGTTTTTTTTTTTTTTTTCTTTCAGCACTTTAAATATGTCATCCCACTGCCTTCTGGGCTCCATGGTTTCTGGTGAGAAATTGGCTGTTAATCTTATTGAAGAGTCTTTGTACATGACAAGTTGCTGCCCTCTTCTTCTTTCAAGATTGTCTCTTTGTCTTTTGACAGTTTGATTATGATGTGTCTTAGTGTGGATCTGTAACTTTATCTACTTGGAGTTCATTGAACTTCTTGAATGTGTAGATTCATGTGTTTGTCATTAGACTTGGGGAGTTTTCAGTTATTATTTATTCAAATATTCTTTCTGCCCTTCCCTCTCTTTCTTCTCCTTCTGGGACTCCCATAATGAATATATTGATCTGTTTGCTAGTGTTCCACCAGCCTTTTAGGCTCTGCTCATTTTTCTTCATTCTTTTCTCTTTCTGCTCCTCAGACTGGATAATTTCAGTTGTCTTATCTTCAAGTTCACTGATTCCATCTTCTGCATTCTCAGATTCGCTGTTGAGCCCCTCTAGTGAAGTTTTAAAAAAACTTATTTACCAACATCTCCCCCATTTTCCTAGCCCCTGGCAACCACCATTCTACTCTGCTTTCATGAGTTCTCCTGTTTTAGATTCCACATATAAGTGAGATCATGCAATGTTTTTCTTTCTGTGTCTTATTTCACTTAGCATAATGTCCTCCAGATTCAACCATGTTGTTGAAAATGACAGAATTTCCTTATTTTTAAAAGCTGAATAATATTCCATTGTATATATATATATATAAAACACACATACACACACATTTTCTTTATCCATTCATTTGTTGATGGACAAATGTCTTAGCTATTGGGAATAATGCTGCAATGAACATGGAGTACAAATATCTCTTAGAGATACTGATTTTATTCCCTTTGGATATATACCCAGAAGTGGGATTGCTGGACCATATGGTAGCTTTATTTTTAATTTTTTAGGAACCTTTATACTTTTTCCATGACGTTTTCATTTTAATAATTGTATATTTCATCTCCAGAATTTCTGTTGGTTCCTTTTTCTAATTTGTCTTTATTGATATTCTCATTTTGTTTAGACATCACTTTCCTTATTTCTTTGTCCATGTTATCCTTAGTTCTTTGTCCATGTTATCCTTTAGCTCTTTGAGCATATTTAAGACAGTTATTTTATTTTTTTTATTTTTTATTTTTTTTTGTGGTACGCGGGCCTCTCACTGCCGTGGCCCCTCCCACCATGGAGTACAGGCTCCGGATGCACAGGCTCAGCCGGCCATGGCTCACGGGCCCAGCCGCTCCGCAGCATGTGGGATCCTCCTGAACCGGAGCATGAACCCTTGTCCCCTGTATCGGCAGGCGGACTCTCAACCACTGCGCCACCAGGGAAGCCCAAGACAGTTATTTTAAAGGCTTTGTGTAGTAAGTCCAATGTCTGAGTTTTCTGGGTGGCTTTCAGTTAATTTTGTTTCTCTGAATGGGTTGTACTCTATTTTTTATTTGTATACTTTGTGTTTTTTTTGTTGAAAAGTGAAGATCTGAATATTATGATGTGGTAACTCTGGACATCAGATTTTCCCTTTCCCCCTGGGCTTTGCAGGGTTTTTTGTTTGTTTGTTTTGGTGTTTCTTTGTTTTTGATTTTGATTGTTAAAAGCTATCGTTCACTTGTCTAATGACTTCTCCTAACTATTTTTTTTTCAGAAACTGTTTTCCTTTTCATGTGTGGTCACTGAAATCTCTATTCCTCAGCATGTATTCAACTAGTGTTTGACAGAGATTTCCTTGGACCCCAGGAGCTAAGCAAACACACACACACACACACACACACACACACACCCTTGTCTTTGCAGATTGGCTTTGTGCTGTGGCCCTTCAACACTTACCCAGACTTCCACTGAGCTTACAGACCATCCTGAGGTGAAAGCTTGAGGTCTTCTCAGTTTTTTTCCTAAGTATATGCATGGCTTTCTAAATTTCTCCTTATATATACAGGTGCTTTTGAATGCCCTAATTTCAAAAAAACAAGACAACAACAACAAAAAAACACATCCCCAAAAAAACACTTCCCCAGCTTTTCTTCCCAGTCCTTAGGTGGTTTATTGATTTCTCAACCATAATCTTTTGCTTCAGGTGTCTACAGGTTGTTTGTCAGCCTTACCATGTTTTCAACCAATGTATGCTGCTTTTTCAGCCTGAGTGAGTTCTGATTTAAGTGAAACAGCAATGAGTGCCTTGTGTCGGTCCTTCAAATAGCCCTGAGGTAGGTTAGACCAGATGTACACAATAATTTGCAAATAAGATTTGCTGTGCTCCTTCCAGAACCAGGAACCAGGGTCCTACACTGATAACATGGACATCTTTGAGACTACTACCAAGCCCGGGAGAGGATAGGGTGAAGGCTAGTAAAATGCCATAAAGCTTTCCTATGTTTTTTTTCTGTCTCATTTTTTTTATTGTCGTAAAATATACATAACATAAAGTTTACCATTTTAACCATTTTAAGTGCATAGTTCATTGGCATTATGTACACTCAGATTGTTGTGCAACCATTACCACTATCTGTCTCCAGAACTTCTTCCTCATCCCCAACTGAAACTCAGTACCCATTATATAATAACTTCTATTCCTGCCCCCCACCCCAGCCCCTAGTGACCATCCCGCACTTTTCAAGTTGCCTTTTGCTTGATTCAGCGTTTGGTTATTGCTGTAAACCTTTGTCTATATTCCAGAGTCTGACAAAGTTGGTTCTGACAGTTTCTGCTTGTTTTTCAATGTTTCTGTGGGACGATGGGAGCTTGGAGCTGACTACTCCACCATTTTGCTGGCATCATCATCAACACAAGATTTTGTCATGAGCTATTTGGAAGAGTAGAATAGCCATTAACTGAAGTAGGAAAGACTATGGGAAGATCTAATGTTTAAAAAATTAAGTTTTATTGGAGTATAGTTGCTTTACAATGTTGTGAAGATCTAATTTTGAAGGAGAATATCAAAGGCTCAGTTTAGGATAAACTAAATTCAAGATACCTGCTAGACGTCAAGTGGAAAAGTCAAGTAGATAGGTAGGGAAGAAAAGAGGTCCAAGGGCTGATCCCTGGGCAGTCCAGCACACAGGGGTCAGGAAGATGAGGCAGAACCAGAAAAGAGACTGAGAAGGAGTGGCCAGAAGGATGGGAGGTAAAGCTGGAGATTGAGGTGGTAGTTTCTTGGAAACAGCTGAAGAAAGCTGCTAAGTCAAATAAAATGAGAACTCACAGAGTTAGCCATGTGAAGTCATTGGTGACTTTGGGAAGAGCAGTTATGGCGGAGATAGGGATAAAAGCTAGAGGAGAATGTGAGGAGGAAACTGGTGACTGAGAATATAGATAATTCAATGAGTTGCTGTAAAGGAGCAATTTCTAGAAAGGCAAGTGGGGTCAAGAAGTTTGTTTTTTATTTTAGTTTTGTAACTTAAGGAAATGGGATTCCTGATGGGATTGATCCGATGGAGAGGAGAAAGTTTATAATGCAGGAGAGAGGAGAATTGCTCGTGCACTGTTCTTTATTGTTTTTTTATAATATAAATTTATTTATTTATTTATTTTTGGCTGCGTTGGGTCTAAGTTGCTGCGCGCAGGCTTTCTTATTTGCGGAGAGCGGGGGCTACCTTTCATTGCGGTGCGCGGGCTTCTCATTGCGGTGAGTGGGCTTTGCGTTGCGGTGAGCAGACTTCGCGCTGCGGTGAGTGGGCTTTGCATTGCAGTGGCTTCTCTTGTTGCGGAGCACAGTCTCTAGACGCATGGGTTTCAGTAGTTGTGACTCGCGGGCTCTAGAGTGCAGGCTCAGTAGTTGTGGTGCACGGGCGTAGTTGCTCTGTGGCATGTGGGATCTTCCCAGACCAGGGCTTGAACCCGTGTCCCCAGCACTGGCAGGCAGATTCTTAACCACCGCACCACCATGGAAGCCCTCGTGCACTGTACTTGAATAGTGGGAAGGGAAGGGATTTGCGGACGTGCTGGGTTCATCCATTACAACAGAAGAGAAAGAAGATATTCAGGAACAGAAGCAGGTAGGTGGGTAGGTAACATTTGCTTCAATTTTTTGTTGCATCTCAAATCCGTATTTACAATATTATCTCTTCCCTGAGCCAAAACCAACTGCCTTGAGACATCCTCAAGTGGATTTCCTATAAGTACTTCAGCCTCAAGTTGTCCCAAACCAAGAAAGATCAACTCCTTTTCTTCTAATTCTTGGTTTCATTAGCAACACCAGAGCTGATGCTGGAAGGAGGGTAGACATCTTCCATGGGCAAGAGGGTAGGCGAATGGAATAGGCAGGTAACCCAAAGATGGGGTGGGAAATTGGGCTTGAGTGTGGAGTGACTAGGGAGCAGTGAGCTCAGAGCAGTCCCCTGGAGGCTGTTACACACCCAGAGGCCAACAAAGCATTCTGTCAGGGTCTCATGGAGTTATCCATGGTTTGTTACATGATCGAAAGGACTATTTATCTTCAGTTTTTCTCCATAGCATTAGATTGTTATCCTGCTGGAAAAAGAACCCTGACAAGCTCTTTCACCTCCTGGGCCTTGTGTTCCTACTACACTGCACTTATCCCTGATTACTGACCAAATCCCTTCTCACCCTGCATCTCCAAGGTCACTTCCAGAGATACTTTCCCAAACCTTTTCCCCCTGAGCCTCTCATCTATATCTCCATTATAGCTCTTCTATATTTTCATTATGCCTCCCAATTTTTGCTCCATGAAAGTTTTGCTCTGGGAGTTGGATTCCGCTTCACGTCCCTAGCATAGGACCTGGCGTGGATGAGGCATCAACAAATTTGTTGATTGGCTGTATAAAAAAACCTCAGACCATTCTGGTCCTGGGGCTCTGCCCACAGTTGCACAAATGCTTATTAACATTAAAATGCACGAGCAAATCCCAGAAATAACATCCTTATTGCAGGCTGTTTTTGGATGAGGATGTTATTGTTGTGGGATATTTGTGTATCAGCCATTCTGGACTCAGAGCACAGTGCCCATCTCTGCTGTCATTTGTTCTGTCACTTCAAAGTGCAGGAAAACCATGGGTGGTGATTTTAGAATCTTATTCAGAACCCTCAGGGAATGAGTCATTTCATAGTGACGACTTTTCCGGATTGCCACAGTTCAAATAAATTAAGCAACAGGACATTGTTGTTGTTGTTGTTGTTAATTTTAACCTCTTTAGAACGTAAATTTCAGAAATACATTATCCTACCATCCTGAACATGATTCTGCCATCTCTTGTTTCTTCAGAATCATTATTATGAACATAGTTATAATTTTTCAGCTCCGCAATGAGAATACACAGCCTTGCTAAAGGAGTAAGAGGGGGGCATAATTCAGGCTCAGTCTCTCCCTGGAGCAGATCCAGACCAGAGCCCAAAATCTAAGGTGGAGGCAGCTGAGCTGCCCCAGAAGTCAGAGGGGTAAGTGAGGGAACAGAGGCAGGCCCTGACCCGAGCACAGGACCAGTGAGTCTCCTGCTTCTTTGTGCATTTGAACTACGTGGGGATTTGTTAAAAAGCAGATTCTGATTCAGTAATTTGGGTTCAGTTCTGGGCTGGTATCTGAATTCTGCATTTTTAACAAGATCTCAGATGGTGCCAGTGCTGCTGAACCACAGACCACACTTTCAATATCAAGTCTTTTGTTGACCTACCAGAGGTTTGCTTGTGATTTTGTGTGGGTTTTCTTTAGCGAGTCTTTCTGTGGGGCGTCTTACAAGTACCAGGTGGCCTCTGGCAGTGTGTACACAGTGCTCTAAGTTTATGGAGCGCTCTCACTTGCCCTGTTTCCCTTCTTTCTCACAATAGTCCTGAGAGGTAAGTTAGCACCATTTTACTGACTGGGAAACCAGTTCCTGGCATCTCACAGATCACTAAAGGGAAGAACCAGGGCTCATGGCTCCACGTTTAGTGCTCTTTCCACTGCTTCTTGCTCCCTCCGCCACAACTGTGCTGTGTGCCTTACACAGCCCTATGGACTCCGCGCCGTGGGGGAGCTCTGAGGAAGATGGCTGCCTGTGCACACACACGTGTGTGCCTGTATTAGAATCAAGGGCTGATCAACAGCTGTAGCACCCGGGCCTGTGCAGTCTCACTTAGGGCACCCCAACTGAGAGTGACATTTCCTCATCCCTCCAATCTCCCCCTCAGACAATGACCTTGCCTCATATTGTATAGACTAAACCCTGGACTCACAAGCGGCAGTGACCGTCTGCAGCGTACGCTGAGATGCTGTTGGTGCCCCACTCATCGCCACTTTAAGCGTTTCCATTTCAGGGGCAGCTGGCTGGACTCCATCTCCCAGCTTTGGCCTCTCCGTCCGCCCAAGGGCTTTCTCTGGCACAGGGACCTGTTGTGCCCCATGCAGGTAGTGAAATGCTGGGAAATTTATGGCCCTCCAGTCAACCAGGGACCAATGGGAGCTGATAACGAAATAAGCCAGCTCTCTCACCTCTTAATTTGGGATAACTCGGAGGCATCTTCCCCACGCTAAGCTCCAGTTACCCACAGTGGTAACTTGCTTGGTCATGTTGCCTTTGTTTGCTGCTTTCCCCTGCCTGCCTCACTTCCCCACTCCTGTAATAGTGTTTCCAGGGATCCCCTCCTAAAGAATGACTTACACGCAACTCTTTGTCTCATGGTCTGCGGGCGGAACCCAAATTAAGACACTTCTCCCAACCACTATTCCTACTGATTTACTTACAGCTGGACCCACATGCCTGCCTTCCCTCTAGTCATAATGGAGAAAGTATTCCAGTTCCTTAGTAAGATCACACCCTCTCCCAGGGATCTGGATGACATCCTCCTGCTTCTTAAGGATTTCCCTCCTTCAATTATCTCCTTTCTCTGCAGCACCCTCTCTCTCTCTCCCTCTCTCCCTTTCCTAGATCATTCCAACCTACAAACGTGCCTCAATAGGACCCCTCAGGCCACGGTCTTCTGATTCTGGCCAAAATGGAATAACAGGGACTAGATTTCTCTTCTGCCTGAAAAAACAACAACCAAATGAAATACATGAAACAATGGTTTTCAAGATGCTAGACAACAAACACCAAAGGACAGTGATTCTTGAGAGGGGGGAACCTAACACAGGAGAGAGTTTCCAGACCCTAGAACAGGAGAACCCAGGAGGAGCTGGTGCTTGAGAAGGGAGAATTAAGAGTCCAGAGAGACTAAGGGAGATCGACCGTGCAGGACAAAGAACAGGGAAGGAGCGCGTCACAGAGAAACTCCTGGGATCTGCAGAGGGACACCTCATGTGTTCAGCAGAATGCTGATTGGCACATGTGTGTGAAGACACTATCAAAGGACTGGGGAAAGAACCACCTGGAAATATTAGAGGAAATAGTAGCTGGCACTCACACAAGGCCAGGAATAGTGTTGGTTCCCACCAGCCAGACTGAAAAGCTACATATTTCACGAGGCTTCAGGTAGAGTGCTCAAAAGAGTTTAGCCTTAGTCGTGGGGAATAATAAGCCCTGGACGAATTGCCGTTCTCATCCTGCCTAACAAACCTTAAAAGAAATACCCCAAGAGGATCAAACTGTTTCAAACTAATTTAAGTGCACCCCAGAACAAAGTTCAAGAATATTTATAGAAATATAAAAATATCCAACACTCAACAAGGTAATAGTCACAATTACTTGCATCAAATAAAAATGATCAGAAATGCAAATAAGCAGGAAAATACAACCTACAATAAGAAAACTCAAATAATCAAAACAGGCCCAGGATTACCACAGATGTAAAAACTAACAGAGGGGAACGTTTTAAAATGTTTTTATAACTACATATATGTATTGAAATTTTAAATGGAGACATAGAAGATATAAAGAGCCAATTGAAACTTTTAGAGATGAAAACTGTAATATCTGAGCTATACGGTGAATGAGATTAGCAGCAGATTAGGCATTTCAGAAGAAAAATTAGGGTACTTCATGACAATAATAGAAATTATTCAAAGTGAAACACGGGGAGTAAGAAGAAAACTTTTAAAAATGAAAAGAGCATCAGTTAACTGTGAGACAACTTCAAGCAGTCTAATATGTGTGTAATTTGGTACCCTGGGGAAACAAAAGGGAGTAGGGGACAGAAAAATACCTGAAAATAATGGCCAACGTTTCCCCAAATTTGATGAAAGCTATAAACCCACATATCCAGGAAGCTCAATGAACTGCAAGTGCAAGAAACATGAAAGACTGTACCTAGACACTTCACAGTCAACTGCTCAAAATCAATGATGAAGAGAAAACCTTAGCACCAGCACGAGGAAAAAGACATACCGCAACACGAAGGAACAAAAATAAGGATAATAACAGATTTCTCTTCAGAAACAAGCAAGAAGAGAGTGGGACAATATTTTAAAGTACTGAAGGAACTATCAACCTAAAATTCTGAACCCACTGAAAATAAGTCTCAAAAATGAAGGTGATGATTTTTGACAACACACTATGGTTATGTGGGATGTTGTCCTTAAGGGAAGCTGGGTGAGCATACATGGGAACAAAGAGATAGATCTAATGGCAAGATGATAGATTTCACCCTAACCATACAAATAATCACATTAAATGTAAATTATATACCCTCAACTAAAAGGTATAAAGCATTAGATTAAATATAAAACCAAGACTCAACGTCGTGCTTCGTCCAAGAAACTCACTCGAAAAATAAAGTCATAAATAGGTTAAAAGTAAATGGACTGAGGTGCAAACTGCTATGTATAAAATAATACAAGATTATACGATCAATTCTACAGAACAGGGAATATGGCCAATATTTTATAATAACTTTAAATGAAGTATAATCTATAAAAAATATTGAATCACTATGTTGTACACCTGAAATTAATATAATATTGTAAATCAACTATACTTCAATTTTAAGGATTGAAAAATATATACCATACTATCAATAGTACAAAGAGAGTTCGAGTGACTATATTAATGTCAGATAAAGTAGATTTCAGAGCAAAGAATATAATCAGGGATAAAGAATATCATTTCCTAATGAGAAAGGAGTGAATTCATCAGAAGGACATAATTCTAAAAGCATATGCACCTAATAATTTGAAAATATATTATAGAAAAACTGCTAGCATTGCAAGGAAAAATAGACAAAATCATAATTATGTTCAGAGACTTCAACATGTCTTTCTTATTAATTAATAGACAGAAAAGAAGTAAAGGAAAAAGAAGTTTTTACACTAAGAAAGCCAAAAGAAAGAAAAAAGGGCCCAAAACAAAAATGCCAAGTGAAAGAAGCCAGTCACAAAACTCCACATATTGTATAATTCCATGTATATGAAATGTACAGAATAGGCAAATCCATACAGAAAGTAGATCATCCCTTGCCTAGAGCTTGGGGTTCGGGGTGAGAAGAAGTGACTGCTAATAGGTATGTGGTTTTCATCTTTTTTTTCATATTGATATGATGCAAATATTCTAAAGTTGTTTGTGGAGATGATTGTCCAACTCTGTGAATACAGTAAAAACAATTGAATTTTCACTTTAAAAAGGGGAATTCTGTGGCTTGTGAATTATACCTCAATTAAGCTGTAGTTAAAGAGTTGTTTTAAATTTTGTAACTAACCCTTGGGTTAAATATCAAACAAACAAACACCCTATGGCTTCTCACTGCACTTAGGATGACATCCCTCCCCCTAACCCTGGTGCGACTGACCCTTGCCTACCTCTCTAGCCTCATCTCGTCCTTCTCCTCATTCATGTGCTCTAGCCACAGCAGCCTTCTCTCTGTTCCTAGACATGGCAAACTGATTCCTGTCTCAGGACCTTTGCACTTACTGTTAATTTTGTCTTGAAGTCTTTTCTACAGAACTGCTTCCTTCATCGTCAGACATGTTTCCCCTCAAGTATTATCTTCTCCGAAAGACCTTCCCACATTGTCCTGGCAAAAGCCTACTTCTGACTCCATGTTACCCTATTTTATCTATTCCATGGAACTTAGTACCTGAAACCACCTTCTTTGTTTATTGACATATGTGTCTGCCTGCACTAGAATATAATGTAAATTGGTTGAGGAAAAGTTTTCTTGTCTTGTTCCCTGCTATATCCACAGTTCGTAGAACAGTACCTGGCACATAGTTGTTAACTGCATAAGAGCTACCCAGGCCAAAGAGAATTGCCAGAAATGTGCACTGGTGGTAGAAATAGTAGCACTAGGGAGCAAGGCATGAAGTGTAGTGGGAGTGGGTGAAGGTCATGCCTAAGTGATACCAACCTTGCCTCTACCAGTGGCAGGGCCTGAGGGGGTAGGTTGACTGCTCTCTGCAGGTTAGCAGGCTAAAGTGCTAGCACTAGAAAGAGGCTAATGCAGTAGGAATAGATGGTTCTATACTCTTCATTAATAATTTTTAAAATTAGAAATATATAATCTATGCAGAAGAGCACATAACGTTTTTATACAGTTTAAAGGATAATTATAAATCAAACATTCGTGTAGAAGCCAACCAAGTTAAGAAATAGGACACTGCCAGCCACTCTCCAAGTCTGTGATTCTTCTTGTCACATTCCTCTTTTCTTCTCAAGACAAAACCACTCTCCTGGTTTTTATTATAGTCATGTCCTTGTTTTTGTTTTTTTTAATAGTTTATCATCTACTTGTGCATGACTAAATAATACATTTTTCAGTTTTTGAACTTTATATAAGTGAAGTTATACTGAATTTATCCTTCTATGATTTGCTTCTTTCACTCGACATTATGTTTGTAAGTTATTTCTATGTTGATGGATGTGGCTGTTCATTGTTACTGTTGTATAGTATTCCATTGAATGGACATAACACTATGTATTTTCCAGTCTAACAAAAGTGGATGGTTTTTAGTTTTTTGCTATGCTAGAAATATTTTTGTATATGTACAAGTTTTTCCAAGCCTAGTATGTGTGTGTGTGTATACATATACATTATTTTCTCACTCCCACCAGCAGTAAATAAGAGTTCTGTTACTTCACATCCTCATCAGCATTTGGTATTGTCCAGTTTTTGGATTTTAGCCATTTTAATAATTGTGTAGTAGAATGTCATTGTTGTTTTAATTTGTGTTTCTCTAGTGACAAATTATTTTGAGTGAAATCTTATTTTTCATTTTCATTTTTCTGATTATTCTTAAAGTTGTTGACCACTTGAATTTTCTCTTTATGAAGTGCTTGTTCAAGTTTTTTTGCTCATTTTTCAATTTGATTCTTATCTTTTTCTCATTATTTCCTAGAACTTCTTTATATATTCTGGGTGTAATTTCTTTTCTGGTGTAATGCATTGCACATGTTTTTCCTTACTTTATGGCTTGCGTTTCACTCTTTATCATGCCTTTTGATGAACAGAAAACCTCTGTATTTGAACTAGAGCATTTACTCTATTTATATTTATTTAAATACAGATATATTGGATTTATATCTATCATTTACTTGTGCTTCTATTTATTCTATTTACTTTATTTCTTTTTCCCTCCTTTCTCACCTTCATTTGGGTTGATTATTTGGTGCCATTCCATATTCCCCTCTACTAGTCTCAAAGATATACGCTCTGAGCAACAGCCAGCTCTACCCACCACCAGTCCCTCCCATCAGGAAACTTGCACAAGCCTCTTAGATAGCCTCAACCACCAGAGGGCAGACAGCAGAAGCAAGAAGAACTACAATCCTGCAGCCTGTGGAACAAAAACCACATTTACAGAAAGATAGACAAGATGAAAAGGCAGAGGGCTATGTACCAGATGAAGGAACAAGATAAAACCCCAGAAAAACAACTAAATGAAGTGGAGATAGGCAACCTTGCAGAAGAAGAATTCAGAATAATGATAGTGAAGATCATCCAGGACCTCGGAAAAACAATGGAGGCAAAGATCAAGAAGATGCAAGAAATGTTTAACAAAGATCTAGAAGAATAAAAGAACAAACAAACAGAGATGAACAATACAATAACTGAAATGAAAACTACACTAGAAGGAATCAATAGAAGAATAACTGAGGCAGAAGAATGGATAAGTGACCTGGAAGACAGAATGGTGGAATTCACTGCTGCAGAACAGAATAAAGAAAAAGAATGAAAATAAATGAAGACAGCCTAAGAGAACTCTGGGACAACATTAAACGCACCAACATTTGCATTATAGGGGTCCCAGAAGGAGAAGAGAGAGAGAAAGGACCCGAGACAATATTTGAAGATATTATAGTCGAAAACTTCCCTAACATGGGAAAGGAAATAGCCACCCAAGTCCAGGAAGTGCAGAGAGTCCCATACAGGATAAACCAAAGGAGAAACACACCGAGACACATAGTAATCAAATTGGCAAAAATTAAAGACAAAGAAAAATTACTGAAAGCAGCAAGGGAAAAATGACAAATAACATACACGGGAACTCCCATAAGGTTAACAGCTGATTTCTCAGCAGAAACTCTACAAGCCAGAAGGGAGTGGCATGATATACTTAAAGTGATGAAAGGGAAGAAGCTACAACCAAGATTACTCTACGCGGCAAGGATCTCATTCAGGTTCGATGGAGAAATCTAAAGCTTTACAGACAAGCAAAAGCTAAGAGAATTCAGCACCACCAAACCAGCTCTCCAACAAATGCTAAAGGAACTTCTCTAAGTGGGAAACACAAGAGAAGAAAAGGACCTACAAAAACAAACCCAAAACAATTAAGAAAATGGTCATAGGAACATACATATCGATAATTACCTTAAGCGTGAATGGATTAAATGCTCCAACCAAAAGACACAGGCTCACTGAATGGATACAAAAACAAGACCCATATATATGCTGTCTACAAGAGACCCACTTCAGACCTAGGGACACATTCAGACTGAAAGTGAGGGGATGGAAAAAGATATTCCATGCAAATGGAAATCAAAAGAAAGCTGGAGTAGCAATTCTCATATCAGATAAAATAGACTTTAAAATAAAGAATGTTACAAGAGACAAGGAAGGACACTACATAATGATCAAGGGATCAAACCAAGAAGAAGATATAACAATTATAAATATATATGCACCCAACACAGGAGCACCTCATTACATAAGGCAACTGCTAACAGCTATAAAAGAGGAAATCGACAGTAACACAATAATAGTGGGGGACTTTAACACCTCACTTACATCAATGGACAGATCATCCAAACAGAAAATAAATAAGGAAACACAAGCTTTAAATGACACAATAGACCAGATAGATTTAATTGATATTTATGAGACATTCCATCAAAAAACAGCAGATTACACTTTCTTCTCAAGTGCGCACAGAATATTCTCCAGGATAGATCACATCTTGGGTCACAAATCAAGCCACAGTAAATTTAAGAAAATTGAAATCATATCAAGATATATGCTCTGTTTTTATCTTCTTAGTGGTTTCTTTAGACATTAAAAGAGCATCATGAATTTACCAAAATCCAATGTAGTTAATATCTTTACCCTCCTCTTTTTTTTTTTTTTTTTTTGCGGTACATGGGCCTCTCACTGTTACGGCCTCTCCTTTTGCGGAGCACAGGCTCCGTACGTGCAGGCTCAGCAGCCATGGCTCACGGGCCCAGCTGCTCTGCAGCATATGGGATCTTCGCAGACCGGGGCACGAACCCTTGTCCCCTGCATCGGCAGGCGGACTCCCAACGACTGCACCACCAGGGAAGCCCTACCCTCCTCTTGAACAATAAAAGGACCCTCACTCTTGCTCTCACTCTCTCTCCCCTTTCTGGGGCTCCAATTACACTTACGTTAGACTGTTTGATATTATCTCACAGCTCTTGAGTTCTCTGTTTTGCTTGTTTGTTTTTTGTCACTCTTGTTTTCTTTGTGTCTTAGTTTAGGTAATTTCTATTGGTCTGTCTTCACTGAATCACCCCTCAGCCATTTTCAGTCTACTGACGAGCCACTGAAGGAATTTGTCATCTCTGATACTGTGATTTTTATTTCTAGGATTTCCACTAGACTCAATCTGAGTTTCCATCTCTTTGCTGAAATTCTTCCATCTGTTCTTGTGTGTTGTCCACCTTTTCCACTAGATTCTATAATATATTAATTTTAGGTATTTTAAAGTCCTCCTCTGATAGTCCCAACGTCTGGATCAGTGAGTGGGGAGATGTCCTCTTTGTCATGGGTCTGGCTGAGTCTTAGGCTGGACCTGTGTGCCTGGGCCTCAGAGGTGGGGCTTTCTCAGTGTTCCTGCCCCTCCTCCCCATGGAAGCCAATCTCTGCCTTACATTTGTGGTGAGTCTTGCACTGAATAGGATTTCCTGCCCTCCTCCGGCAGGAGGGGACCTCTAGCAGTGGTATTAGTTCAGGCTTCTGGGCCTGGGACAGTTCTCTGCCCTCTATCAGGGTAGAGGGAGTTTTCTTTTAGCCTTCTCTCATCAGCAGTGGGATCTTGCCTGTGCCCCTGGGGACAAAAATGTTCGCTACCTTTGCCCAAGTAGCTTAAGGGTTTTGTTCCAGATGAGAGTCCTGCACATCCTCACTCCCAAAGCTGCCTCTTTATAATCTTATCTGTAGTTTATCTGGCTTTTTCTTGTGAGGATGGGGGCACTTCTCCTTCCAGCTTTCTACATCTTGGGCAGTAGTGAAACCTCCCTCCTGTATTCTTAAGAAAGTAAATAGGTTTAACTTCTTTTGCCAAGTCCCTCCCCCTCCCTGCTGCCCTCTGATCTGGTTCCTCTCTGCTTTCCCTCCAACTCTGTTCTCCATTCCCAAAGTAAAAGATTCTACCTGGCATTGCAAGACCCTCCTTACAGGCGAGGATGGGCAGAAACTGAAGGGAAAATGTGGTCTTTTTAGTGGGCAGGGGTTAGGACAAGCTCTTGAATACTCATATGTTAATCATTTTTGTCCTGTCACAGCTTTAAATAATAGTAGTAATGGGAATGGGACAGGGGTCACTACACAGGATCCCATCCTGCCAAAGGGAATCCTATGAGGGATCCCGCAGTTTTTCCCTTTATTTTCCCTATTGCTGGACAAGGGGCCAAGTTAATCCGCTTAATAAAGTACTGGGGGTGAGGTGAGGGAAATGAGAAAGAGCTGAATAGTTTAGGGTTGGAGGCTTACAGGGCCTTTGAGGTGAGAGCAGCCAAACTAAGCAGAGGACAGAAGTGGACAGAAGAAAATGGATTCTGAGAGCACTGCACCGAGTGTTTTTAGATTCACTTTTCTTTTCAACAGAATCAAGTAAAGAATGGATGATTCTACCAAGATGGCAGCCACTGTGAAGAAGGTGGCTGCAGAAGATGTCAATGTTACTTTCGAAGACAAACAAAAGACACATTTGCACAGAAGACAAGTAGAATCCCAGAACTGAAGGAAGAAATAGAAGTAAAAAAGAAACAACTTCGAAATCTGGAAGATGCTTGTGGGGACATCATGCTTGCAGGTGATGACTGCTTAATGATATCAAAATGATTTAAAATTGGCGATGTTTTCATGAGCCATTCTCAACAATGAGCACAAGAAGTGTTAGAAAAAGCAAAGAAAAATTTACAAGAAGAAATTGATGCCTTAGAATCCAGACTGCAGTCAATTCAGTGAGTATTAGATTTGGAAGTTCAGTCATATGCAAAATTTGGGAGCAACATAAATCTTGAAGCTGATGAAAGTTGAACATCTTATAAGACCTTAAAAATTTGTTTAATAAACTTGAATAATTCTTTTGTTATCATAAAATATTGACTATATTCCCTGAGTTGTACAATATATCCTTGTAGCTTATTTTACACATAATAGTTTAAACCTCTTAATCCCCTCCCCTCTTCCCTCTCCCCACTGGTAACCACTAGTTTGTCCTCTGTATTAAACTTGAATAATGTTTAAAATGACTTTTTTTTAAAAAAAGAAGGATAAATTATTCTATTGGCTTTATCTGTTTAGGTGCACTTCTTAAATGCAATTCCAGTCTGAGAGTGAACCCTGAGTGTCTCTGGCTTCAGAAGGGCTCCGCTGCAGGCTTGCTGTGGATGTACCAGGCTGTGTTAAGGACTTTAAGGATGAAGAAACTGAGGGTCAGAGGTGGTGGGAGCCTCACCCCTAGTCACACAGCTAAGAAATGTCAGAGCTTGGACACAAATCCAGCTAGGTCTGGCTTTCTAGCCTGAGGTCTTTCAGTCTTGCGGCTCAGATGGCTCTCCTTTGATCAGCCACTGACCCCTAGCCTCATTCCTGCCCCCTCACACTTCCTGCCTCCGCACTCCCCCACCCCTGCCGCTCCGTCTGTCCTCCGTAGGGCCGGGTGTTGCCTCAGGGCCCGGCTGAGCCTGCACCCTATCCAGCTCCTGCCATATCAGCCTCTAGAGACATCTCCCCCTGCCCCCATCAGTAAGAAGGAGAGAAAGTTCTTTGCTTCCTGACACTCCCCAGACAGCCGGGCCCCAGGGCTTGCAGCCAAGTGGAACCCCTCCGGGTGCCCCCAGCCTGGGCTCCGGGTGCGCTCCCTGTCACAGCCCAGGAATGTGGGCATCCAAGCATCAGCAGCAGACACGCTGGCTGTCAGCCGAGCCAGGGCTCCTGATAACTGACAGGAGCTGAAAGAACCATTAGAGAGGAAGGCTGGCTCGAGGGGCATGTTTCAGGGTCGCCTGGGCTAGGCAGAACGGTGCAAGGCAGCCAGGACTGGCAGCCTCAGAGAAGCCACTGCCTGCGGGGCCTCGGTTTCCCTATCTGTAGAACAGGGATGGTGTTTCTTGCCCTGCCTGCCTCACCAGGCAGCTGTGAGAAAATGAACATGGTTGTCTGTACTACCCGGTTGAATTGCCTACTCCAGCCCATCTCAGAGAACCACAGGGGAAACTGAGGCCCCAAGAGCACAGATTACACCTTGAGCTGTTAACAGAGCCGGGATCAGACTCCAGGTCCCTGTCTTCCCAACCAGGGCTCTTCTACCCCAGTTTCAGTCCTTTCTGTCCTGAACATACTCAGTTAGGAAGGACAGCTTCCTGCATGGGAGGCCAGGATGAGGCAGAACTAGTCCAAGGACCTAGGATGAGGCCAGGAGTGCTGGGCTCTAGGCTTAGGCTGTCACTGACTTGCTGTGGGAAACTGGGAGAGGATTTCTCCTCTCAAGGCCATGCTTTTGTTTTTTTTTTAAATAAATTTATTTAGTTATTTAGTTAGTTAATTAGTTTTGGCTGCATTGGGTCTTCGTTGCTGTGCTCGGGCTTTCTCTAGTTTCGGTGAGCGGGGTCTACTCTTTGTTGCGGTCTGCGGGCTTCTCATTGCGGTGGCTTCTCTTGTTGCAGAGCACGGGCTCTAGGCGCGTGGGCTTCAGTAGTTGTGGCACGTGGGTTCAGTAGTTATGGCTCGTGGGCTTAGTTGCTCCGCGGCATGTGGGATCTTCCCAGAACAGGGCTCGAACCCGTGCCCCCTGCACTGGCAGGTGGAATCTTAACCACTGCGCCACCAGGGAAGTCCCAAGGCCATTCTTTAGTGTAAAATGGGGTCAACGCCAAGAACAGTGCTTCTTAGACTTTCATGTGCTTGTGAATCACTGGGATCTTGCTAACAGGCAGATTCTGATTCAGCAGGTCGGGGGCGGGGCCTGAGAGACTGCGTTTCTAACAAGCTTCCAGAATCTGCTGATGCTGCTGGCCCTTGGGCCACCTTTTAAGAACAAGAGGCTGGAGGAGTCCTAAGGGCTTCCGGCTCTGGCCTTCGGTAAGTGGCTGGAGCTTCAAGATGCCTCCTTCCCTTCACCCCAGCACCCCGACCCCGGGCTGTCCAGAGGTTCCTGAAACTCCTCCTGGGGAGCGCTTCCTCCCTTCTCTGGGACTCTCCTCTCCACCCCCTCCTGCTTCACCTTCAGGATCAAGAAGTCTCAATTTGCTCCTCCCTCCCGCTGGGACTTGCCTCAGGAAGACCCTCCTCCAGCCTTTCATAGGAGACAGAGCCCCGTCTCTGCTGAGGACGTGAGGAGCTCGTTGCACAGCTTCCCAGCTCTATGGCGAAGGCCGGGAAGCATTATCAAGCAGGGCTCCTGGGAACCTCGTGTCCCGGGGCCTGGCGCCTGCCCCTGGTGTGGGCCCACCTGGGCTTTCCTGCCCCCATGCCCGCCCAACAGCAGCAGCTGCTGGAGTGAGATTTATGTGATGCCATTGGGGTTTTGTTAAAAAAAAAAAACAAAAAACAAAATAGAGGGTGTGTGTTCAGAAGGAAGGAAGAAACCCAACATTTATTAAGGTCCTATTGTGTGGCAGGCATATTTGCAAACATCTCTTCCTCCCAACCCTTGGCCCTGAAAGGCACACTTGCCTGAAGGTCATGGTGAGGATGAAATAAGGTGAAGCCTGTGAAACTCCTGGGTGACTTGTCAGCAGTTTGAAGAGTGGATAGAGGCCAGCCTGGTTTCAGAGCACAAAGAAAGAGGAGGCTGGGGCAGGCGGAGGAGGGGTGTCCAGCCTCGGTGTGGCCTGCGGACCTCGGATGGAGGGGGACTTTTTTCTATGAACAATGGGAGCTGGTAAGAACTGGGCAAATTTGGGACCAGATCAGATTGGCTCTCCAGAAGTACAGTGTGGTCGCTGAGTGGAGATGCGTGGATGGGGCACGGCTAAATGTGTGGAGGTCAGAGGAGGTCCAAGGAGCCTCCAGTGAGGTCCCTTCTACCTCTGGGATCTTGAGCTGGACAGGCTATGCGGCAGTCCTTTTGGTCTACTCCCTAAATATTTCTATGGCACGTTTGTACCCACAGTCTGAGTTCCCCTGTCAAAATCCCCAGGAGGGGGCAGTACAGGTCTCAGTCTCTCCTTTGGGAGATTAGGTGAAAGGAGTACCAAAGGCTTCCCCAAGACCACCATGGGATGAGTCACTGCGCAGGAATTGGAACCCAGGCTCCCATAAGCTGTGTTGCCGCCAGGAGTCTGGGGCTTGGGAGGGAGAGAGGCCGGAAGGCCGGGGCCCAGCGCGGGTCAGCCAGCGTCCATCACCAGGAGCATCACCAGGCTGGCCCGGCTCAAAATAGCTCTCCAGACGCAAGGAAATATTTTATCCTACTCTGTTTTCCCACCAAAAAAAATAAACATTCCCAGATCTCAATGGGGCCAGACTCCAAAGAGGGGGAAAGGGAACGAGAACAGGCCTGGCCGCCCACTGAGAAGTCGGGTTTCTCTCCTTTTAGCTCCTTTCTTAAGGGTCAAGACTTCGCTTCGTGACATGAGTGTAGAGACTCCCACAACTTTCCCAGTGGTGACTGGCTTTCTCTTGGTGTCAGACTGCCCTTTCCCAGGGGTCACTCACCCCAGACATGGTGACACTACTGGACGGCTGCAGAGACCAGGCTAGGGGGATTTAAGTATATGACATGACTCTGCCTTCGATGGCTTACAAGCCACTGGGTGAATGGCGGGGCTTCCTCTCTCCTTGAGGAGTTCTTGGAACCTGGGCTAGAGAGCACTGATATTTACTGAGAGTCAACCATGGGCCTGGTACATAGCAGGAACTCCCACAAATGTCATGCCATTTGACCCTCACGACAAGCCTTTGAGGGGTATGTTGTCACTTCCCATTTTACAGATGAAGAAACTGAGGCTCAGAATGGGCATGACCAGTTCAAGGTTTCACGACCAGCAAACGGTAGACCTAAGACTGGATTGTACATTATGTGGCTCTAAGACCGTGCTTTGCGTCATGCTGGCTCTGGTAGGACCCACGGGGAGGCTGGTGGGTGGATTGCATGAGCTCCGGACTCACTTGTGCACAGAGCTCTCCCCTTCTTCCTCTGGCTGGGGGACCCCCAGGCCCTGGGACACCAAGACCTGATGAGGAAGACAGAAATGAGGCTGGTATGGTTATGGGTTGAATTGTGTCCCCAAAAAAGATCTGTTGAAGTCGTAACCCTCATACCTGCCAATGTGACCTTATTTGGTAATAAGGTCTTAACAGATGTAAACAAGTCAAGATGAGGTAGTTAGGGTAGGCCCTAGTCCAATATGACTAGTGTCCCTGTAAGAAGAGGGAAGACTGCCACATGGAGACAAAGGCAGAGGTTGGAGTTATGCTGCCATAAGCCAAGGAATGCCTGGGGCTACCAGAAGCTGTGAGAGGCAAGGAAGGCTCCTCCTCTGGAGGCTTTGGAGGGACCATGACTGCCAGCACCTAGATTTTATAGTTCTAGTCTCTGGAACTGTGAGACAATACATTTCTCTTGTTTTAAGCCATCCAGTTTGAGGTCCTTTGTTATGGCGGCCCTGGTAGACTCTCCCATAGCTGAGGTCTGCCTGGTGTCGCCCTTGGCCTCCTCAGGAAGCAGGCAGACTGGAACCTGTGGGAGAGCAGAGCTCAAGTCTCAGCTCTACGAGGGGAAGAACTCCCAGCCAGAGTGAGTCTTCAGGAGGGGCTGCTTCCAAGGAGTGAGGGCCACATCATAGGGTGTATATGTGAAGGAGTGGATGGACATTCTGGGCAGATATTTGTCTCTTTCTTATTGCTTTTTGGGAAGTCATAAATGTTTATATAGATATAAAAATAGAAAGATTGGTTGGCCTACCGATAAATTTTTTATGCATTTTGCAAATATGTTTCCTAGTTAGAGGCTTAGTCTTTTCATATTCTTTATGGTATCTTTTAAAGAACAGAAGGTCTTAGTTTTAATGTTGTCAAATTTATCCACATGCATCTTTAACTCATTTAAAATTGATTTCTGTGTAGGGTGTGAGGTAGGGCACAAAACAAAACAGTTTTGTTTTTAAAATATAGATAAGCGACCGCTCAGCATCCTTTATGGCTCTGGAGTACTGTCTCTGTCTCTTATCTGCCTCTGCAGCAATATCTTACAGTCTTAATTGCTGGAGATTTAGGGTAAGTCTTAATATCTGGTAGAGCAAAACTTCCCCAGCCACATCTTCTTCTTCTGAAATGTCTTTGTCATGTTTTGGGGTACTGTTTAAAGGTCATTAAAAAAATTCTTAGCCCCACCCATTTGTATTAAAGCTCTCTTAAAATAATACTAGTATCACTATTAATCTGAATGATTTACTTTAAAATTTGTATAACAGAGAAATTTATATAGCTATTTGTATAGTGAGAGTTTGGGATATATCCTTATAAAAATTTTTAAGTGTAGATACCAACATACATACAATGTATTTGTCTGCATTATGATGGAATCATGCTTCATGTACTATTCTGCCATTTGACTTTTTCACTTAGAAATATGTCAAGTATATTTTCATATATACTTGAATATACTTTATATAGTTCATAAATATAGAACGGACAACCAGCTGACTCCGGCAGAGGAAGGCCTGTGGCTGCAGTTGCTGCAGCCACGATTCCCCAGCAGGGGACCTGAACCCAGCAGTCATCGTCAGAATGGTAGACAAAGAACAAAAAATAGAACGGCCCCATTTAAAAACATGCCCACAGAGTACCCCATTTTCATCTAGAAGTACTCTAATCTAGTCAATCAATTCTTTGAGGTACATTGATGTTTTCAACAGATCATTAAAAAAATTCTACTTCACTAAACAAATTACCCTCCAAGAGGATTAGAGCCATTTACAGTCTTACTAGCCCTGGGGCTCATCAACTGTGGGATCATAGTCACCAGCACAGGTGTTTTCAAAAAGAGAACTAGACAGATACGGTAAAAATAGAGCAAAGAACATAACAGACACTGTGGATCCACCACCCATCTTTGTCCCATATTTATTACATGAGTTTTTTATTACCTTTTCTTTGGAAATTAAAAAGAAATTAAGGACATTTCACACATATGTAAAAGTGGAATGAATGGTATAATGAACCCTGACCACCTTCAACAATTATTCATGGTTCACTGTGGTTCACTGTGCTCCATCTAGACTCCCAACCCCAAGTTAATCTGAAGCAGACACCGAACCTCATATAATTTCACCTGTAGATACTTCAGCAAGCCTTTCCAAAAGATAAACAGTTTCACACCTTAAAAATTAATGATTTTCTAATATAATCAAATATCTCATGAATAAGGATCCAAAATAAGATCCAGACATTGCCTTTGATTCTGTCTCTTATACTTTTCTTTTTAATTTTGAAACAATCAGGAACAGAAAAGTTGCAAGTATGTTACAAAGAACTTTCCTTCCTGTGAACGTTTGGAGAGTGAGTTGTGGACCTGGTTTCCCATCACCGCACCCCCCCCCCCCCCCCCCCCCGCCGAGTCTGTAATGTTTTCTACAAACAAGGACCATCTCCTCCGTAGCTACAGTACAACCGTCAACGCCAGGAGGCTAACGGAGTCATTGCTACCGTTTACTCCTCAGACCTCATTCAAGTGACCAGTTGCCCCAATAGTGTCTTTTATAGCCGAGGGCCCAGCTCAGACACACGCGCTGTAGTTAGCTGTCATGTCTCTTTAGTCTCTTTCAGTCTGGAAAAGTTCCTCAACTTTTGACTTTTAAGACCTTGACATTTTGGGAGTGATTTTCTAGATCTCCCTCAGTAGGAATTTGTCTGACGTTTCCTTGCGATTATTCATCGTTAGCAGGAATAGCACGGAAGTGACACTGTAACCACAGTGTCATGGCGTCTTCAGATGGCGTGTGATTTTGACTGGCCCCTTTATAGATGAGGATTAAGGTGATGTCTGCCAGTCTTCTCCACGGTGAATTTATTCCTTTCTCCTTTGTGATTTTATAGAGAGATACTTTGAAACTGTGCAAATGTCTCATTCCTCATCAAACTTTCAATTTATTTGTTTGTTTATATCAGTATGCACTTATGGTTTTCTGTTTTATTCAATGGGCTATAATTCTTACTATCAGTATTTAGTTTCGTGCTCAAATTATCCCTAACTTGACCGGTCCCTTCAAGCTGGGTTGTGTATCCTTTTGAAAAGTCCCCGTCATTCTTGAATACTTCCGTACTTTCTGGCACAACAAGATCTTCCAGGCACATCTTGTACTTTTCCTGTCCCTATCCTGTAATCAGACATTTTCTAAGGAAATGCAAAACAGTGACATTCTAATTCTATTATTCTTTCTTTGTTTATTAGCTAGAATTCCTTTATTCTAAACAAAACTAAAAACTTCCTTTTCATCAGATACAGGAGTTCATTTCTTTGAGGTACAGTTTAAATAGCAAGTCAGGATAAATGAGTCTTTCCCTTTACTTGTCAGCTTTCATAATAATGAGTTTGTTTTCTAGCATCCTCCAAAGGTGATCAATAAGACTTTTTTTCTTCCAGTTTTATTGACATACAGTTCTTCTAAGGTTTAAGGTATATAGCATAATGTTTTGATTTACATATAGCATGAAGTGATTATCACCATAAGTTTAGTGAATAGTCGTCATCTCATATAGAAACCTAATTAAAGAAATAGAAAAAAATTTTTTTTCTTGTGATGAAAACTCTTAAGATTTACTCTAGTGAATTCCCTGGTGGTCCAATGGTTAGAACTTGGCACTTTCACTGCCGGGGCCTGGGTTTGATCCCTGGTTGGGAAACTAAGATACCACAAGCCTCGGGGTGAGGCCAAAAAAAGAGATTTACTGTGACAACATTCATATATAACATAGAGCAGTGTTAATTTTATTTATTGTGTTGTACATTACATCCCTGGTATTATTTATCCTGTAACTGGAAGTTTGTACGTTTTGACTGCCTTCATCCAACTCCTTCCCCCCCCATCCCCCACTTCTGGTTACCACAAATTTGATCTCTTTTTCTATGAGTTTGTTTGTTTGGTTTTGAAGTATAACTGACCTACAACACTACGTTAGTTCCTGTTACACAACCTAGTGATTCAACATTTCTATACATTTCAAACTGATCTCCACGATAAGTCTAGTTATGATAAGTACAAGTATTATTATGAACTTATTGATCTTTATGTATTTCAATAGATGTGTCATTATTATGAGGTTCAGATGACCCCATATTTGGTCAGTGGGAGCCTGTCTTGGACCTTTATTTTTCTGTATGCATCTAATCATGAGGAAACAAGAAAATACAAGCAAATTGAGTTCTTTCCCAATGAAAAAGTTTACTGGGAATTTTGATTGGGATTGCATTGAATCTACAGGTCAATTTGGAGAGAACTGACATCTTCAAGATAGCGAGCCTTTTCATTTATGAATGTGGTGTACATCTCTGTTTATTTAAGTCTCTTCTAATGTCTTTCAATGAAGTTTTATTAAGTCTTGCACAACTTTTGTTAGATTTATTCCAAGATATTGCATATTTTCATTGTGAGTACAAGTCATATCCTTTTTAAATTGTATTTTCTAACTGAGAAAATGAAAAAATGGTAGTATATAAAAATGCAATTTACTTTTGTATATTGATTTTACATCAGACAAATTGCTAAACTCTCTTATTAAGTAATAAGTTGACTCTAGATTTTTTTGTTTTTCTAGGTAGAAAATCATATTAAATCATAACACAGTTTTGTTTCTTCCTTTTTGATCCGTATAGTTTTGTCTTTTGTCTTATTGTGTTTTCTGGAACTTTTAGTGTAATGTTGAATAGAAACGGCAATAAGTCTCTTTTTTATCTTATTCCTGTTTTTAAAAGAAATACTTCTAATGTTTCAGAATTTAGTAAAATGTTTTCTGTAGGTTTCTTGGGTAGATATCAGGTTTAGAAAGTTTATGTTACTAACTGCTAGGAGTTTTATTTTAACCGTGAATGGATGTTGACTTTTATAAATGTTTTCTATATATTTAATTTATTGATATAATTCTAATTTTTCCTTTAATCTGTTAATAAAAGCAATTCATTTATAGATTTTTCTAGTGTTGAACACTGTGGTCAGAGAACACGGCTTATGTGATTCTTTGGACCTTATTGATACTTGTTTTATAGCCCAGTCTATTATCAGTAGGCAAAGGTGGTCTATATGTGCTTTAAAATTGGGTTTATTGTCCAGTCATTGGATGCAGGATTCTAAGTGCAAGCATTAGGTCACTAAAGTCTTACTGATGATTTTTTTTTACATGATCTAACAAATCCTGATAGATCTCCCAATATACATGTCTTTTTTGAAGCCATGTTTTTATGTGTGTATGAATTAAAGAGTTTTATATCTTCCTGGTTAATTGAAACTTCAATCATTTTGTGATGGCCCACTTTATCTCTTGTAATGTTTCTGTCTTGAAGTCTGTTTACTCAGATATTAATGTGGCTACACCAGATATCTTTTAGTTAATATTTGTCTCTTCCATCCTTTGAATTTTCTGTGTTCTTACAGCTATTGTTTTTTTAACTTACTTTAACAATCTTCATCTTGCTATTGTGATGACTGATGTAGTCGACTTATTTCTACCGTATAGCACATAGTAGGTGCTCAGGAAACCATCCATTGTCAACCTCAGGTCTCTCGAGGCCTGCTGGGGGTAGGGGACTGGGAAGGGAAATGAGGTCTCTTCTCGCTATTACCCCTCAGTCTGGGGGGCCTACAGGGCATGGTTTTTCCTGAGAAAAGCATGGCGTTTCCAGAAAGACTTGGCTGAGAAAACCCCACTAGTCTGGGGCCACATAACTGTTTCCTAGAAACTAGATGTGAGTGAAACTCGGCTGGTGCCCGAGTCACAGCATACGTTTCCTGTTTTTCATCCACGAGCTAATAAAGTTATTTCCTTCGCATGCTGCTGAGCAGGAAGGCCCCACTGCCTCAAGGCTGGAGGCCGGCCCTTATCCACCACGCTCCAGGCGGAGGGAGGAAGTGGCCTGCGCTCCCCTGGGGGAGGGGCTTCCTCCCAGGCAGGGTTGTCAACTCTTCTCCCCACGCTCGCTCGACCCCTCATCTGCAAGGGGGCATCAGAGCCCACTCTACCCCAACAGTCCCCAAGGCTCTGCCCCTGGCCTGGAGCCCTCTGTGGGTCTCCTGACCACGTCCTCTTTGAAGGCCCCCTGATGCCTGAACAGCACCTCAAATTCCATGTGTCCCACGCAGATCTCTTGCCTTGCCCGTGTTCTTCCTCGTGTTCCCCAGCTCTATGGTGCTGTCACCATCCACTGGCTGCTTAATCTTAATTAAGGGCATCACTGGGCCCCCTGCCCAATCCCTGTAGCCTGTCAGCCAGACAATTTGGTCTAGGCTTCCCGGCCCCAGCCCAGGCTCCACGCACAGCAGTGTTGGGAGGGCTCTGGGAGTTCCCCGGGGTGAGGATGGGCTGGGTTCCTCTCTGTGCTCCAGAGTCCGGCACAGTGTGGCTGGGGAGACTGCTCAGGAAAGTTTGTTGAACAAACTAGTGAATGAATGAATGAATGAATGGATGAATGGGCCCTCTGGAGTCTTCTCCAGGATCACACCCTGCCACCCCACCTCTTCTAATCATCCTCCCTCGTTGTGGTTTCACCTCAGCCTCCTGCCCTTCCTCCGAAGCTGCTCCAGGCCTCCACTTTCTCCCCCACATGGGGAACCCAGCTGCAGACACTGTCCTGGTCGCTCCTCTGGGGCAGGGCCCTGGCTCTGGCTCTGGGGTTGGTGTGGTCTCGCACAGACAGTATTGGCTGTAGGCGCCAGGAATATTGCACTGGGTCATTCATCCTTCATTCACTCAGACGTTTATGGAGCCCAGAGTACATGCCATACACTCAGGAAATGGCATGGCAAGGACGGACCAAGTCCCTCCCCTTGAGATTCATTCACCAGAGGGGGCAGTTAAGGGCCCAGCAGCACCCAGTCACCAGCGGTGTCCGTCCAGGTGAGCTGGGGCCTCTGCAGATGTGCTTGGTTAGTATAGCCACACAGGAGGGCTGTGGGAAATTTGTGCAGGTAAAAGCCTGGACAGCAGGCTGAGCTGCACGGCTGAGTCCATCTCCCAGAATGAAGTGTGGCAGAAGGATGGAGGGCAGTGGCCCTCGGGGCCCACGGTCCACTGCAGGTGACCCAGACAGATGGGGAGTGAGAAGGTCAGGGTTTGGGTGTCAGGCAGCCCTGACACACTGAGGAAGCTGCTCTCTGAGCCCCAGTTTCCTTTTCTGTAGAATAGACGTTAATAATCCTCACCTCAGTAGAGGATGAAATCCATGCACATCAGGGAAGGCCCCCTGGCACATGGGAGCAGCCAAGCTGGGGCCGGGTGGGGGGCGCCCATAACCAGTCCTGGAACAGGGGACCGGAACCAGAGCTGCTCAAAGCCCCCTGCTGTCTTCTGCTCAGGGGGTCTCAAAGCTAAGACAGAAGATGCGGGTTAGGGTGAGGGGCAGAGGAGGGCGGAAAGATTCAGTTTAGAGTTGGGTGATGTACATGCATGAGTACAATGCTCTCAAGCCTCAGATGAAGCAGGTCTCACCCTGAGGAAATTGAGGCTCAGAGTGGAAATGACCTGCCACAGGGGAGGGGCAGAGCTGGGCTCAAATCTAGGTTTGCAGGCCCCTGTGCTCAGGCTCCGTGTCTTGCACTGAGGTTGGGGACCTCACCCCAGGCCTCATCTCCTTTCTCGGAGTCCTGGTCCTGGGGCCAACTGAGTGGTCCTCCCTGGCCTGGCTGTGTACTGCTGCATTTTTGAACATCTCGTTTACCCTGATGGGTTTATCTTTTGTTCCCAGCCCAGCCTGGAGGCCTGCAGATGCATGGTAGTCCCCATCCTGCCCCTGGCTGGGCTGCTCTGTGTCCTGGATTGGCCTCTGTGCTGAGCTCTTGGAGGGCTGGGCCTCATCCCTGTGTCACCCGCACCCAACCAGGGCCCCGGCACGGAGTGGAAAACCAGGAGAAGATTTGCTGAAGAGGGAAGGGGTAGAGCGCAGCCTGGGTTACCAGAGTGTCCTGAGTGGGTGAAATTTCCCCACCCTGCAGAAGGGAAAGGACCCCAAGTGTGGTGCCCCATGGACCCAGGTACAAACCCCACCTTGGCCATTTTTATTCAAATTGCAGTAAAATATACATAATATAGAATTTACCATTTTAACCCTTTTTAGCCACAACTCAGAGGCATTAAGTACATCCACACTGCTGTGCAGCCATCACCACCCTCCCTCTCCAGGACTTTTCAATCATCCCAAACTCCTGGCTGTTTTTTTCTTTTTCTTGGCCATGTGCCCCAGGAGCATAAATGCTCTGCCTCTGAGCTTCAGCTGCGCATTCACACACCAGGAAGCACGCTGTGTCTGCCTGCCTGCTGTGAGAGTAAAGGAGGTGGGTGTGGGTCACGCTTCCTGGGTCAAGTGGGGTGCACCCAGGAGTGGCTGGTATTGTTCCCACATTGGCACAGGCCAGCCCCTCAAGGACACTTCCTAAAGGGCTAGGTTGCATGTAATGATGACGATAATTATGGTACAACCGTGGCAACGAGGCATGAAGGAGAGGACGCCAGCCAACAGGGAGCCGGGAAACTGGACCCTGAAAATCCTCTGCCGTTGACTAGCTGTGGCCTTGGCCAGGTCCCTGCCCCTCCTGGACTCCACTTCCTGCTTGTACAAAAGGAGTGCACAGCAGGGCACTTTCTCTCGTGGTACCCCTTCTTCTCTGTTATCAACCTCTGGCCTCCCCTCACCTGGACCAGGAGGCTGGGTGAGCGGTTCCCTAGGTGTGCGGAGGGGGAAGCCAGTGCTTCCCAAGGTCCTCTGCTCCCTGAGCATCTTGTGCGCTTGTCCACCAGGCCACAGGCCCCTCGAGGACAGAGGTCCTAGCTTTCTCTCATCCATTCATCCATTCACTCCTGTGCTTAATGAACCTTTGTCTGTGCCGGGCCCTGTGCTGGGATGGCTGTGTGGAACCGGGTCCTCCTTCCGCAGGCTCCCAGTCTGGTGGGAGGTCAGAGCCAGGCCCAGACAGGGTGGTATAGTGCTGGGCCTGCAGGGACAGGATGGTATTCCTGGGGCCCTGTGCCCGGCAGAGGGTAGGGCGGGAGTGGCCTGCGGTATAGACATGCTGGGACAAGTGCCGCCTCCTACAAGTTCTGTCTCCTCATCTGCAAAGCAGCCGCCCCAGAAGGTTTTTGCGGCGAGCCAAGGAGGGGAGCGCACCTGGAAAGAAGAGCACAGCTGCTCAGCGAACAGGCTCTTGTGTAAACAGAGACCATGGTGGGGCGGCCCTGCCGGGAAATGCTGCTCCTATGTCCGTCTGTCCGTCCCTCAGCCAAACCCTCCCAGCACCTGTTGGAACAGTGTGTGGCAGACATCACACAAAATGGGCTGTCACTTCTGTGTGGTACTTCTTGAGAACCTATAGAGATGCTTATCTCCACGGAGCTGGGGTTCTCAGAAGGGACCTGCTGTTGGTGAGCATAAGCCTTCGGTCCAGGACACAGAAGCACAAGCCCCAGGGCCCTCCCTCTAGGTCCTCGGTCTTGTGGGGAGAAACCAGGTGTGAAACCACAAGCGACCTGCTCCTCGCAGGGTGGACAGTGGGACCCCAGGCCCATGTCCCCAGTGGGGGTGGGGCGGTGCTGAGCAGAGAGATGGACTCAACTCGTGGACAGAGGATAGGATTGAAACTAAGTAAAGGACTGTTTTGGTCAGTTCTGATGTTTCTTCTCACAATAGCACCACTACCACACACACACATACACACACACACACACACACGATTTAGTTATTATATCTACAATCCCCATTTTACAGATGTGAAAGCTGAGGCTTAGAAAAGTTATCCACTCGTGAAAGATCACACTGCTGGTAGGTGGCGAGGCCGGGATTTGAATGCCACACCACGCCCTGTTGCCTCACACAGTCTTTCTCTCTCCCCTTCTGGGGGTCTGCCCTCCCCTCCTCCCCTTTCGCCATCCCCTGCTCTGACCTCCTCCAGGTTTCACCTTAAAATCACAAGGCCCGGAAGGCTCCATCTCCTTTCCTGTCACAGGCCTCCCAATAAGGACTTCCTGGGGGCAGTCGTCCAGAAAGCGGTAATTTTGTAATTCCCACTTCTCCCACAGCCAAGGTCTGGCTCACAGGCCCAGGTACACAGGCTCCACCCTGGGGTGTGGGCCGGAACAAAGCCTCTTTGTTCCATTGTCTGCCTCCACTGGCCCTGCCTGAGCAGCCCGGGTTTGGGGAGGGCTCTGGCAGCTACGCCAACCACACGTGGGTTTGTTGATAAGGGAGCGGGGCCACGGATCCACAGATTTAGTACACATCCCCCCTGCCCGTCAGCATCACCTGGGAGTTTATAAAAAAACCCCAGCCAGGGGCTCCCCTGGTGGCGCAGTGGTTGAGAGTCCGCCTGCCGTTCAGGGGACGCGGGTTCGTGCCCTGGTCCGGGAAGATCCCACGTGCCGCGGAGCGGCTGGGCCGGTGAGCCATGGCTGCTGGGCCTGCGCGTCCGGAGCCTGTGCTCCGCAACGGGAGAGGCCACAACAGTGAGAGGCCCGCGTACCGCAAAAAAAAAAAAAAAAAAAAAAAAAAAATCCCCAGCCAGGGGCTTCCCTGGTGGCGCAGTGGTTGAGAGTCCGCCTGCCGATGCAGGGGACACGGGTTCGTGCCCCGGTCCGGGAGGATCCCACATGCCGCGGAGCTGCTGGGCCCGTGAGCCATGGCCGCTGAGCCTGCGCGTCCGGAGCCTGTGCTCCGCAACGGGAGAGGCCACAGTGGTGAGAGGCCCGCGTACCACACACACACACAAAAAATCCCCAACCAGGACCCTACCCCAGACCAGTTATACCAGAATCTCCAGGTGTGGCCTAGGCATTGGCATTTTATGAAAACTCCTTATGGGAGTCCACGTGCAGCCGGGTCTGTCTCCGTGGGCTGTAATGTGGTCCTCATGGTCAGGCAGGGGGGCTTAGCCTGAACAGTAATTTGCATTGAGCTTCAAACCTCTCCTCCAACAAGTTTATATTATTATTATCTCATGGCATGGGTTGAATTTTGTCCCCCTCCACCGCCCCCCGCCTGCAAATTCATACGAAGCCTTAACCTCCAGGCTCTCAGAATATAACCTTATTTGGAGATACAGCCTTTACAGAGGTAGACAAGGTAAAATGAGGTCATTAGGGTGGGCCCTGATCCAGTATGACTGGTGTCCTTATATAAAGGGGAAATTTGGAAATAGAGCTGCATAGGGGAAACGCCATGTGAGGGTGAAGGCAGAGATCGGGGTGACGCTTCTACAAGCCAAGGGATGCCAAGGCTGCCAGCAAACCACCAGAAGCTGGGGGAGAGGCAAGGAGCAGATTCTCCCTCACAGCCCTCAGAAGGATCCAGTCCTGCCGCCACCTTGATCTCGGACTTCTGGCCTCCAGAACTGTGAGAGAATACACGTGTGTTGTTTAAGCCACTCAGTTTCTGGCACTTTGGTACAGCAGCCCCAGCAAACTAACCCATCTCTTTTTTACAGATGAGCAAAACCAAGATTACGAAGTGACTTTCCGGAGGTTACCTGGGTGCGGTGGACCTTGTTGACTGGTACTTATTTCTCTGCACCTCTTAAATGCCGATCCCCAATACAGCCCAGCCCTGAGCCCTCAGCCCTTCAGGAGTTTATCCATTCATGCATCTTTGAGGCACACAGTGTTCTAAGCACAGGGTCCCAGCAGAGAGACAAACAAATATACAAACAAACAGAGACAACCCCCTCTCTACCTCCACCCACCATGGGGAACAGACAGTAAACAAAGTAAGTGAAATATAAGTTGATAGTATGTTGCATGGTCTAAGGGCCATGGGGAAAAATGAGGCAGGGAAGGGGCGTAGGAGGTGTGGAGGGGGGCGGTTTGAACGGGTCCTTGGGGAAGGCTCACCGGGAAGGTGACACTCCTGGCACCATTGCACCCACCCAGGCTGCAGCCCCCTCCAGAGAGATGCCTCCCAGATCCTTCCCAGTTCATGCTCCCTACTGGGCATCTCCCCTGCGACTCAAGCTGCCCGACCCAAGCTCAGCTTCCCTACCTTGTGCACTGCCGCAAGCACATCCCAGCAAAGGGCACCAACATCCACACTCAGCTGCTCAAGTCAGAAACCTCGAAGCCAACTACGTCTCCCCACCCTCTTGCCCCCTCACCCCATCTGACTCTGGGAGCTGGAGGTGCTCCCTCCACAGGTGCTGAAGTCACTGGCTCAGCTCCCCTTCAGCTTGGGCAGAACACCCCAGCTTAGGGAGGAGGGAAGTTGCTGCTAATGGTAGACTCAGCGCCAGTCTAATCACCTGTGCAGACACTGTCCACCGCCATTGGTGGCTTCAACCTCAGAGCCCACGGTTGGGCCCTGAGCTCTGTAGATCTGCCTCCTCTTCTGTGCCCACCAAATGCTGCGTCCCTCTTGGTGGGGGGCGGGGTGGGGGCTTCCATGACTTGTCCAGTGAGAGCTAGCGGGAGGCTGAGGACGGACTCCCAAGACCAACATCATGCAGCGATCAGGGAACCAAGTCCCTTCCCTTTCTGGGCCTCGGTCTCCCCATCTGTATAACGGGCACAAATCTCTGCAGAGTTTACCTCTCCGGTGATCTTGGCTGAACCAATGGATGTGAATAGCTTTGCTCTGAACGGTGTGTACCCATGGATAGGTCGGGGTGAGAAGAGGATGAGGTGGGAAGCTGTATGTACCGATGTGGACAAGCCAGAAGGTAACATCTGTGGCCCTGGCAGGAGCAGAGTGATCTGGGCTAACCCAATCCACACACCATGCTCTCCCACCCTCAGTTTCCTCTCCAGGCCTCTCTCCTCCTACTGCCATCTGCAGGAAAGGTGCGGCAAATACACCCCCTGCCTCGGGGACACACTGTGCGGCGGGGAAGGTCTCTTCCCACGCGTGAATAATGAGGTGGGGTAGGATCAACCGATATCTTGGATCCTAGAATTTCCATGGACTTGGCAGGGATGCTGAAGGCTTGGTGGGACGTAAAAGGGACACGTTCCTCAAACTGCAACATTGGACCAAGCCTCCCTTTCTGAGGTCCAAGCCAGAGCAACAGAGGTCCTGGGGGATGGGAGGGAAGGGCAGACTGGCCAGATTCCATGTTTGGGACCCATACAGGGCTTGAAGCGGGCTGGATGCCCAGAAGACAGAAGCTATGTATCTGAGGTTGGGATCTTATGTGATTCTCTCACCGGGTGCCTCTGCTGAATGGAGCTGCGCACCTAGTCCCCTATTCAGGTCGAATGGCACCCTTTGCTCTGCCGTGTTCGTGCCTGTGTGTGTGCATGTGTGTAGGAGAGTGGAAAAAGAAGGAGAAAAGCCGCATCCCCGGTGGGCCCACCTGACACCACGCATAGCAGCCTTTGACAGGGCAAGATGAAGGAGAAAAAGCTGTTACAGCCCAACTGTCTCTTGGTTTCCCCACTTCCACATGAAGGAAGGGTGACTGAAGGGCTCTCCCTGGGTGTGCCTGTCCCTCACTTGGTGAGCCAGCGAGATCAGCGAGTTCATCAGTTCTGGGGTGGGGAGTCTTCCTTTGCTCTTCTGTGTCCCTGGGGTGGGGTGGGCTCCAACAGCCTCTCAGTTCTGAGGGGTGACTAAATCCCTATCCTGCCGTGTGACCTTGTGCGAGTCACTTGACTTCTCTGAGCTGGCTTCCTCATCTAGCTCACGAGGCTAATAGTACAAACTCACAGGGTTGTTGAGAGGATCAAATGATACATAACCAGTACTTAGACTCTTGTTAGCTCTGGGTTTCCAGCCTGGCCGGCGCCTGGCACCATCGTTGGCCCTCTTCACTCCTACGTGGAAAGCCAGCAACCTCAGATCATCCCTGGGCTCTATAACCATGCTCTCTACCTTCGTAGCCACTAGCCACCCGCAGCTATTCAGCATTTGAAATGATATTTTGTCTGAATCAAGATGTGCTGTATTTTATTATTATTATTATTTTACATTAAATTTCAAAGACAATATGAAAATGTAAATATATCATTAATGATGTTTACTTTTAATTAATTAATATTAACTACATGCTGAAATGACTAATAGTTTGGATATATTAGGTAAAACAAAATATATTATTATTAAAATTAAGTTCACTTGTTTCTTTTTACTTTCACAATGTGGCTACTAGAGAAATTTAATTACATATGTGGCTCGCGTTACATTTTATCGAGTGACGCTGCTCTACAACTTGGAAAGGCCATTTCCAGGGCATCTTCCTGGAGGCTCCCAGGAAAAGCAGCTTTTAGAATTCCCACTGAATTCCACTCAACCTCAGCCACTGAAGAATGTCTGCTTCCCAGGCAGTCCCTGGGTTCCAGAACCCACTCAGGGTGGCCTCACTCCCTTCTCCCCAATTCCCCACGCGTCATGCAGCCTCCCAGGCAGCTTCAACCCTGCCAACGAACCAAATGTGGCAACAAAGCCTGCAGCCCCTTCCTCCAAACCCCAGCTGTCTAGCTGCCTAGAACCTCGACGCTGTGTGGGAATTTGCCCGGCATCACTTTCTCCCTCCCGGCAGCCCCCAGGGATGTGGCTTCCTTGCCCCAGGCCCTGAGTCAGCTCCAAGGAATCCCCTCTCCCTTCCAGAGGATGAGGGTGAGAGGCAGGCTGTGTGATGGTCAAGAATATGGACTCAGGATTCAGAGGGAACTGGATGTGAATCAGGGCTCTGCCTCACACCGACCGCATGGCTGGGCAAGTCCCCTCTTCTCTACACCTCAGTTTTCTCATTTACAAAATGGGCACAATCATTGTACCTGTTTTATGAGGTCGTTGGGGATTAAATGACATTGTCAATGTGTGACCCTAGCACAGCGCCTGGGTTATCGTAAGTGGTAGTTGTTCAAGGACAGGAAAGGGTTAAGGATGTGGCTTTTGGCCACAGCTTCACTCAGCCAGCCATGAAGAGGAAGCAGGGCCAGGGGTGGGAAGGAGGCAGTGGGACTATAGTTCCTTTTAGACCTTGAGCTATAGGTAGCCTGACATAACAGTCCTGCTGACCCATTTTCAGATGAGGAAATCGAGGCTCACAGAGGTGAAGTGACTTGCCCAAGGACGGCACTTGGGGTTGTCATTGGGGCTGCCTGGCTCCAAGCCCATGCTCTCTCTCCTACACTGCATCCCAAAGTCTGAGAACAGTGTGTGGTGCAAGTGGATTCAAGATAGTTTGAGAAGAAACTTGAGCTGATATGGCCCCTTTCCCACTGGGTCTTTTAAAAGTGTCCAGAATTCCCATCCTAAACCGGGTTCCCCTAAAGTAGACTAGGAGTCGAGAACTCAGGTACAGGTAGTTCCTTCAGGAGGTGATGCCAGGAAACACAGTGAGGGACAGAGAAACAAGACCGGGGAGAGAGAGAGCCCAGGAAAGTGCATCTGGTGAGCAGGTCAACTGCTGTGGGCACCTGAGCTCAATCCCACCGGGTGCCTTTTGAGCGGGTGTATAGAACACACACCAGAATTTTCAAATGGGGAGCTGAAGGCTGGGTGTTGATCCAGCTTCCACCCCTCACGATTGAGGGTGGGGGGTATGGAGTCTCTGGCATTTCCCTGCACAGGCTCCCTTGGCACTGGAGGAAGTCCTGGAGTAGAGAGAGGGGAGGAGAGAGACTGAAGCTGGGCTGATATGGGTGGGGAGTCCACACAGCCAGAGCCCCATGCCTGGAAATTCCTCTTGAGAAAAACTTTCAAACTATACCACGATGTTCATGAAAGTTAAAAAAAAAAAATAGAGAGATAGGGAGAGAGAGAGAGAGAGAGAGATGAATATTTAGAAATATATATTTAGATATAGATAGATATAGATATTTAGAAGTAACCTAAATGTCCAGCAAGAGGGGATTGGCTTAGTAAATTATGGTGCATTCACAAGATAGAATATTCTGCAGCCAAAAACAAAAACATGGTTGCAACATGGAAAAGCATTTGGGAAGGAATGTTACTTAAAAATGGTGCACGCACATCGTCTCCACCGTGGATGTTGCATCAGTCAGGGCTCCATCAGGGAAGCAGAACCGGTAGAAAACACACATTATGAGACTGATTGCTAGGCACTGGCTTATATAGAGTTTGGGGACTGGCTAAGCAACTTCGAAGGACTACGTCTAGGCTTGCCTGAGGCCACGGAGACTACACGCACCCAGCAGCATCAGGCTGATACCACTCCGGTCTGAGGCTTGATCCTTCCAGAGCCCCCACCTGTCCACCCCTTTCCCCTATCAGGAGATGTAAGGTGGCAGGAGGCGGGGACCACTTTCTCTCCTGTTTTTCGGCCTTGACCTCAGCATTCATCATCTCTGGGCTTAGTGCCTGACTGACATACCGCAGCCCTCTCCCCCTTACTGCCCAGGGCCTCCTGGAGCTGGGTGGGAAGGGCTGTGGTGGGACAGGGCCTGAACACATGGATCCCATCAGTGACCTCACTCTGACTGGCCATCGCCAGATTTTCCCTGGCCTGGCAGAGGGCCGGCTGAGGCTGCCCTCACCCCAGGTGTGGGATTTGTACAACCTCCAGCTCCCCAGGACAGACGAAGGCAAAGGAGGAAGTGAATCAGGCTATGATAGGCTGTGTTACCTTGGGCAAGTCCCTGTCCCCTCTCTGGGCTCTCTGGCCACCCCTAACTCTAACGTGGGACGTGTTTGATTAGGCCAGTGTTAGCCTCTGTGCATCTTGGGGTCAGTGTCCAGAGCTGAACTCCTAAAGCAGGGCTGTGTAGCCATGGGGCTTGGGCCAAGTGGCATGAGCGATGGCCAGCGGACCTGGGGTAGGGGCATTTATGGCTGGAGTCTGATCTGCCCCTACTGGCCCCACCCCTTACACCTCAGTCCTGGGCTGAGCCCACCAGACCCAGGGATCCTGTAAGATCCACCTCTGAAGCATCAGTGCCCAGTCCAAGGTCGGCACAAAGCGGGGACTCAGAGGCAAGAAAGAGGAAGGAAGGAAGGGAGGGAGGGAAGAAGGGAGAGAGGGAAGGAGGAAGGGAAAGATAGCGGGGTAAAGGAGAGGCACTGGCAGAGAGGATGAGTGAATGAAAGAACGAGTGACCGAGTGACCGAGTGGGTGTGAGGCGAGGCCGTGTGGCGAGCAGTCCACCGCCTATGGAGCTCAGTTTTGCTACGGGCTCAGAACACAGAGCTGGATGGGCAAGCCCAGCCCTTCCTACAGATGAAAAAACTGAGGCACAGGGAGGGAGGGAGGGAGGACACAAGAGGTTGTGTGGTGAATAGTGGCAGGGACGGGACCAAGGCTCATGTTCCAGGGCTCTTCCCACCTCCTAAGACCGCCCTCAGAGGAGAAGGGGTTTCCTAGAGCCCAGTGGGAAAGTGACTTTGGTGGCAGGCCCTGGGCTCAGGAGGGAGGCCTTGGGGTCCTTGGATGGGTTGTACAGGGTAGGGACCGGGCTCTGAGAGGCCAGTGGGCAAGAGCCAACCTCTCCCAGCGTGACCATGGCTGCCCTGGGACCGGGGGGCATGGGCACCACCTGGGCTTGGGGGCCCCGGCTGCTCAGAAACGTTCCTCCTTCGAGCTGCCATCCTCACCAGCTCCCGTGTCCCGGCATTTTCTCAGCCTTGTTCTTTCGCCCCTTCCTGCCATCTTTCTCCTCCCCCTCTGCCCTTCTTTTCTCTCTTTCAGTCTCTCCTTCCTCTATGTTGGTCTCTCCTTGGATGTTGGTCTCTCTGCTGTCTCTGCCTCTCTCAGGTCCGTCTCTCGATGCCTTTCTCTCCCCTCTGGCTCTCTATCCCTGTCAGACCACCTGACTCTGTCTCCTGCTGTCACTTCCACCTCCGTCGGTCCCCGTCTGCTTTAATGCATTCCCTGTCTTGCCCTGCTCTGTCTTGGTGTCTCCCTCTGTCTCTCTCTGTCACCTCCAGTCTCTGATTTTCTCTCTGTCTCTATCTCACGCTCCCCCTTTTCAAGTCACCAAAGGCCCTGCTGGCTGCTCTGGGCAGTGCCACGCCCTGCAACCCAGTCTTACCCACCTCTGGTAACAGTTACCCTGGCTGGAATGGAATCCTCCAGTGCCCCAGAAAGACCTACAGGCATCACATGGGGACCAGATGGCGACAGATTCCTCAAGAAACTAACCACTTTGGGTAAGGGATCAGGAGCCCCTGGGGAGGTCACACCAGCCCAAGAGCAAAGACCCAGAGTCCTGCAGCTGCCAGACCGCTGCTTTGAGACATAGTGGGTTGTGCCAGGCGCCTAGGGCATAGACACCAGGAACAGCCAAAGGCAGAGGAGCCAGAGCTAGCATGAGAAAGGGTGTATTTGACCATATGTAAATTATGTGTTAATTTGAAAAATGGAACAGTGAGGCAAATCGGGTCATGTCACTGCTCTGCACAAACTTGTCCAGTGGCTCCCAGCTTACTCTTTACAATGCTCCGTAAGGCCCAATGTCAGTGTCTTTCAAACTGTGAGCTATGACCTTTTCAGTAAGTTGGGAAATCAATTTAAGGATCGTGACCAGCATTATTTTATAAATAATTTTATAATTTTTTTATATCTTATAAAATATATGAGTGCATATATATAGTAAAGGTATATTCTATGAAATGTTTACTTCAGTGGTATTTTTGTATATGTGTGTTTATACTGGATTGCAATATAAAATTTACTTCTTACTGTGGGTTATAATCAACAAAAAATAAAAGACTGCTCAGCGTGCTCTGCTCCCCAGCCCCTGTTACCCGCTTGCTTTCTCTCTTCCCTTTCTCCCTTGCTCACTCTGCTGCAGCCTCGCTGACTTTCTCGTTGTTCCTGCATCACTCCTGGCACGCTCCTGCCTCAGGGCCTTTGCACTGGCTGTTCTATCTGGAACATTCCTCCCCCAGAGTCCCCATGGCTCCCTCTCACTTCTTCCAGGTCTTAAATGTCAACTTCCGGAGAGAGGCCTTCCAGACCAGCCCGTAGTCCCCTTGCCTCATTTTATTTTCCCTCATAGCACTTATTCCCACTTACCCAGAATATCATATATTTATTTGTCTACTTCCCTCCACTAGAATGTCAGTTGCAAGAAGGCAGGGACTGTGTCAGTTTTACTCTCTGTTGTACCCCAGTGCCTGGAATGGTGCTTGGCACACAGTAGACATTTACTGAATAGATTCCATTGAATAATCAGCCTCCTTGCCCTGGTGGGACATAGAGTCTGGTTTAGATGGCTTCTTACAGTTCTCTTTAAATGATGAAGTTCCTGGAAGCTGCCTTCCTTCTCTACTGAAAGGAGAGTAGGCACACCTGAGAATTCATTGGGGTTCACCAACCTGGTGAGACCTAAACATCCTCTGGACTTTTCTTTGCCTCACTGGAATCCCAGCGAGAACTGGCTCCCTCGCTAAGTTCCGGAGCAGCTCTGCTGGGATTTCCTATGGTCCCGCCAGGATCCCGGTGGTCTGCACAGAGCCCCTCGGCCTGTGCCCTGCTGAAGTAAACAACGTGGAAATGCTGTGGTTGGGATGTTTCATTCCAGTTGACAAGACCTGTGGGCTGAGTGCTCCAGCTGAGACAAAACAGGGAAACCTGAACCAGATGGACGGGGAGAGGGAGGCCTCCTGGCGTGGGAGGCTGCCTTGCCACCTGCCCCATCCCACTGGCGGCAGCCGGAGAAGCCCCCTCGGGAGCCCACACCTGGCCTTGTGGCGGAGAGTGAGGAGTGGGGAGGAGGAGACCACACCTCCAGTAGCTCGAGGGTCAGAGCGAGTTCCCTCCACCAAATTGATCTGATTCCCCCAGGTGGTGAATCACAGGCTCAGAATGCTGGGAGGGCCCTAGAGATCACGTAATACAACTTCAACATTTCACAAGCGGGGAAACTGAGGGCCAGAGAGAGGAGCCACACCCCTAAAATCACACAGCAAGCTGAGGCTAGAACCTGCATCTTCCAACCATCAGTCTGGGGGTTTTGAACCAGGCAGAAGTTACAGGCCAGGCAGGCTGCGGGGAGCAGGGGCAGAGAGCACTGAAGCGAAACCACTGCCCCTGAGCCCTTCCAAGGGCACCGGGGGAAGCTCGAGGACGCAGGTGGCACTCGAACTGACTCTTCACAGACTGACTGGACTTCAACAGCTAACGAAGGCGTTCCTGGGGGTGGGGTTGGACCGGGTTAAGCTGGGTTTCAGAGCTGAGGACCCATGAGGAACAGTGTGGCTAATGTCCAGGTTGGGTGTGTAGGGGTAGGGGGCGAGTGGTGGGAAGCGAGCTCAAGGCCTTGTCTTGGCTGTCAGCAGTTAGCCTTATGCCAAGGGGAAGAATTAGGGGCCGAGGACTTAGCACTCGGAAGAGAGGGAACACAGGAGTGTGCGACCTGGGTGTCCCCCACCTCCACTTGGCCCTGCCCTTCCTCCCCTCCCCAAGGCAGCACTGTCCCTACAGGTGGCCACCTCTCCTTGCCAAGTGCTAATGCTATTTCGGGATACGGAACCTACCAGTTGCTTGGGGACTGGGCTTGGGGCCCCACCTCCTGCAGGGATGCTGAAGGTCTGGGAAGCAGGAGCAGGGCCTGGGAAAACAGGCCATCAAAGCTGCCTTGGTAATTCCCTCTGGCCATGGAGAAGAGAGGGCTGCAGGGTCACAGCACACAGCTAAATATAGGGACACTCGGAGGTGGAAGTGGTTCCTGCCAGCTGCAGGGGGCCATCCAGTTCCTTCTCCCAGAAGCTGGGAGGAGGCCCTCGGGAGCAAGGTTTATGAGACAGTTCTGAGCGCCTGGCTCAGGCACTTGGAGGACCTCCATCTGGATCTGGTGTCAGATCTTCATCTATGGCAGGGGTCATGGCATTGATTACCCCCAGTCTTATTTGTTAATTCCAACCTTATCTATTGGGCCCCTACTCTGGGCTAGGACTTGTGCTCGAAGCTCAGGTTCAGAAGTCCCTGCTCTTAGGAATAGATGCTTTCCTGGGGAGGCAAACTTGTCAATGGCCAGCTACCTGTGGGTAAATGGCATGCGGACCAAACCTCGAACATCATCGTCTACCCCACTAGAATGCGAATTCCCAGAGGGAGGGATTTTTGTCTGTTTGGTTCCCTGCTATATGCCCAGCAGCCCCTAGATCAGTGCCTGGCATACAGTACATGCCCAATAAATATTTGTTGAATAACTGAATGAATGACCGCCCAGAGAATCAGAATGCACTTTATGGAGCGGTGGCCTGTGGCTCTTGAACGAAGGATAGAATTTTGAGCCAGTCCACTGGGGATGGACATATCAGGCAAAAAGACTCGCAAAAAATATATGATGTACTCAGGAGCATTGGATCTAGTTCTATGTGGGAGTCAAGGTGGGAGGAAGATTGGAATAGATCCCGAGAGGCTGTGAACATGGCCAAGGACCCTGTTGTGCAGCCCAGAGGTGTCCAAAAAGGTGTCCACAAGGTGACCCATTCACGTAGACAGAACATTCTAGAACTTTTATTTATTTTTACCTTTAGAAAGAAGGAAGAAAAATTTAAGCTCTACTAACATTAACCAAATAGACTGACATTGGTGCCCTCACGTTGTCCACACCCTGTTAGGTCACATGTCCCGTATCCCAAGTCTCCTGAGTAAAGCAGTGTGTGGTCCACTGTGCAGGCTTGGCTGACAATGGTGCCCCACCCCCTGTGATGCCTTCAGTTAACCTGCCACAGGATTCATCCAGGCACTTAATTTTATAAAAACAAAGTCTTTAAATCATAAAATCCTTACAAAACATCTTACTGACAAAGGCAGGGGCCATAAAAATCTTTTGTACCATACAGAAATCTGCTGGTTGTCTCAGAGCAGAGTCATTAAAAGAGTTACCGCCTTAAAGATGAGATATTTTCTTTTACAAAAAGACAGATGGGCTTCCCTGGTGGCACAGTGGTTGAGAGTCCGCCTGCCGATGCAGGGGACACGGGTTCGTGCCCTGGTCTGGGAAGATCCCACATGCCACGGAGCGGCTGGGCCCGTGAGCCATGGCCGCTGAGCCTGTGCGTCCGGAGCCTGTGCTCTGCAACCGGAGAGGCCACAACAGTGAGAGGCCCGCGTACTGCAAAAAAAAAAAAAAAAGACAGACGATCCAAATGTGCCGGCTCTTTGACGACAAGGGTATGCTATCCAGCAGATGCTAAAACAAGTAAATAGATAAGATGTTGTTTTAAGATTTAGAAAGTAACCACTTTTGGAAAGGAACTCACGCTACAGAGAGAGCACTTTGCAGACGGACATTTTGGAATGATTTTGTTGCTGAGTATCGTCTGTCTGTTGCATCTACACATTTAAAATATAATAGAATTTTATAACCTACTTTCAATCTTCTAAGTGAAGAGTTTCAGTAGGTTTTGAACTCATATGTCAAAAAATTTTTTTTAAATAACACCTTCTGTTTCGTTTCCAACAACAACTGATTGACACCATTTAAGCAAAATTGCAAAAAAACCCCAAAACCTTCTGCACAGAATTTTAAAAATCACGCCTTGTGATTTGGTAAGCACAGCCAGGAACGCTCCTCTTCCACGTGGAGCTACTGCTCTTTGTGAGGTATGTATATTTTTCAACTACAACAGGCATTAAACCAAGTGACAAAATAAATGGAGTTTAGTACCAGATTCTCAGTCAATCAGTGCACCACATCATTGAACCAAGATTTTATTTAAAATAAACCACACTTATTTATGTTTTTAATTGAAGTATAGTTGATTTACAATGTTGGGTTAATTTCTGTTAATTACAGCAAAGTGACACAATTGTGCACATATATTCTTTTTTATATTCTTTTCCATTATGGTTTATCTCAGGACATTGAACATAGTTCCCTGTGCTGTACAGTAGGACCTTGTTGTCCATCCATTCTATATGTAATAGTTTGCATCTACTAACCCCAAACTCCCAGTCCATCCCCCCCACCTCCTTTCCCCCTTGGCAACCACAAGTCTGTTCTCTATGAAAAATGAACCACACTTAAGCACAATTTTTAGTAATAATATATTTAATCAGAGAAAGAAGCTTATTTTAGACCATTAAAGAAAAAAGAAAACAAAACATAAAATGACTGGTTTACTCTTTCATTCTTTTTTCAGTTTCTATTTTTTGGTATATATTTTATAACATATCTAATATGTTTGTATGGTGGCATATGTATATAATTTACAAATAAATGCACACATATATTGGTTAGATTGCATGAACTTTGCTTTTACTGTTGGAAGGGTGAGGTTCATCTGTGGCTGTGATGGGGAAGCTAGGGAGGAATTCTGGAGGTAAAGGCTGGATTCACTGAGGCCACTTTGGGAATGTGAGGCCTGGCATCTAGATAGGAGGTTGGAGTGTGATCTAGACAGGGTTCAGGAGGGAGCCTGAGCTGGGCCTGGGGCTGAAGGCAGGGCGGATGGGGAGAGGAGAACGCCTGTGGTTATAGATGAGAAGAGGGGGTGACAGAACTCCAGAGGCACCCATGCTGCTGCCTGGTCCATGTGATGAGGTGAGCATGTGGGGTCCCTGCTGGAGAAATCAGAAGACCAAGGCCCTGGGAGAGAGAGAGACTCCACATCCTCGCTGCTCTCCCCGCAGGCTGAGCCAGCCCCAAAGGCCCAGACAGGGCTTCCTCCTGCCTCGTCCTGTACAGCCCAGCTGACCCAGGGAGGGCTGCACTGGAATTGCACATGAGCCCCAGGTCCCAGGCTACCAGGTCTGGAGGTCGCTCTGGCAACAGACTCTGTTGTGATGCTACACAGAATCAGGGGCCTGTTAGTCAGAGCCATGCAGGAAGGTCCCCTCTGGCCCTGAAAGGCCTGGCAGGCCAAATCTGGACACTCCTGGGAGTGGTCCAACAACCAACCATTGTCTGGCTTGGCTCCTGCTGCCAGGCCAGGGGAAGAGCAGCCGGTCAAAGGGGAGAGCTGTGTCTAGCAGGGACTGGGGTTGAAAAGTCAGTCTGTCTATTTACAATCTGTGCTCAGATAGCAGGCAAATCAGGCCCTACCCTTGATGTGGGGGGAAGGGTCCCTGTCTTTTCAGTGAGATGGAATATCAGGGGTGTCGCCAGCACCACTAGGATGCATCCTTCCAAATGCACCTCGCTCCCTGGAACAGGCCCCTTGGGAGGTCACCGTGCTTATGCGAGTGGTGAGGTTGGGATGCTCACGTTTCAGGACCCCTCATGGGGTGGTTTCAGAGCCGCAGGGGAGAGGCAGCTCATTTCAGACCTGGGCTGGTATACTCTAATCTAGCCTGGGATACAGTCCCCTTTTCCCTGGACCTCAGTCTCCCCATGGGACGCCCTCAGACTGTCCAGGAGACCTGCCCCCATCTCACCACTCAGAGCCCGCCTCCCTCATCTGGTCCCTGCGAGCCCCCACTGCATCCACACCATGCTTGGCCCACCCCATCCGGGTCTCACTGCCATATTACTGACTCGCCTGCGGCACGTTGATCCAATTCACTGCTCCTGCTGCGGGGAAAGCAGTGTGAGACCCTGGGCCCAGCAACACCCGTCTTCGCCCCTCCCAAGGCTGGGGGAACCCACTGGGTTACTGTCCCCGGGCAGGGGTCCTTTCCCTGCTGTGCCCAACCCCCCACCCCCACGGTGCACACACAGATGCCCCTGGGGGTACGATTGGCCTCAGTGGAGCCACTTCCCTCCCTGAGTCTCAGTTTCCTCATCTGTGTATGAAGGGTAATGAGAGTGACCTCACAGGGAGGAGGCCTGGGCAGACTGAGCTCCCACACTTCTGATCACATTTAAGGAATTGTTATTTTTATTATCAACGTGGGCGTCTCTTGTTGGCTTTATGGGGCTGTTTGATGAATAATTCAGGCATGGGTCAGACCCCACTTCCCTTGACCCTCCTGTGGGTCAAGGGCCTGCGGGGGTGGAGCGTGGGAAGCCGCGCCCTCCAGGAACCTGCCCCTCAACGTGCGTGCGTGTCAGGAAGCTGTGTCAAGAGCAGAGCAGACCTGAATCACGCGGCCCTCCCTGTCCCCGGGGAGCTCTGAGAATAGCTCCAGGAGCCCTTCCCAGAAGCAGCCCAGAGCCCCAGAGAGAATCCTGCCTCTGCGGGTGCCTCAGAGCCAGTCACCTGAGCTCCCCTCAGCATCCTCACCCCCACCTTCCCCTCGCTCTTCCCTCTGTGAATCTTACCTCCCAGTTGCAACCATCCCTGTGGACCCTGTGGCTTCCCGCTGTCCTACTCTTGCGCAAGTTGTTCCCTCTACCTGGACTACCTTCTTTCTTCTGAGCCACCGCCTCCAAGAAGTCTGCCCAGGTTCCCCCGCCTGGAAGGGATCTTTTCCTCAGCGCCTTGTAGGCGCCACTTTAAAGGCCCGGATAGGAGCTCTAACTCAGCACGGCAGCAGGAGCAGGGGCTGGGCCCTTCACAGCGCAGCCTCTCATTTTCCTCTGTTTTACAAATGAAGAAACGGAGGCTCAGAGAGGTTGAATAACTTGCCCTGGATAACTTGCAGAGCTAGGCTCCAAAGCAGGGTGACAGCAGCAGCTTCTGCACATGACCATTTCCAGACCCTGCTTGTCTTCACTAGACAAATGCACATAATGTCCTGAAGGAAACCTGAGTTTAAAAAATTAAAAATTAACTCAAACCAACTCTCCAGTTAACCAGTGACTCTCCCAGATTCATTCCTCCAAACTACTGGCATTATAAACCTCTTTTTCCGGTAGAGATACGGTTCCTAACACTAAACATTCTCAGCGAATTCAAAGATCTGGGAGGGATCTGAGAGCCAGTTGTCTCCTCCTCATGAGTCTGGGTCCGCCTCCTCACAGGGACTCTAGGCACCTCCTTTGGGGCCTGGCTTCCCCAGCACCAAGGGCAGTAATATGAACATTCACGCTGGGCTAAGAGATCTTTGCCTGATTTTCTGCTCACAACTACCCAGCTATGTGGGTACTGTTAACCTCATGTCCTGGGGTTGGGGGAGACTGAGGCTCAGAGAGGTTGGAGGTAACCTGGGCAGGTCTGCCTGGCCCTTAAGTTCACGTTGGTACCCTACCAAGTTGGGACCTCCCCTCCCTATGTTTCCCAGGACAGCCCCTCCCACTGTGGCCAGGGGTCCTCTGCCTGGGGAAGCGTTCGGTCTCTTGCCAGAGGATCTGCCTTGGGGATCCACAGAGCTTGGCGAACCCCCAGCACCTCCTGCTCTGGTTCTGCCCCTGTGGTCATGTGGACGGTGGTGCCCCCTTCGGGTATGGAAGAAAGAGTCCAGACTTGGAGTCAAGAGCCTGGGGTTCAAATCTTTGCTCTGCCACTTATTTGCTGTGCCATGACCTTGGATGAGTCACTCACTTCCCTAAGCCTCTGAGGGGTTGTCTTCCAGGTGAAATGAGGGCATGGACGTGACGTGGGGAGGAGCGTAGTGGGCCTCCCTGGAAGTGAGCTGGGTCTGAGGTCAGGGTGGAGGGGCAGGCAGGAGGAAGCTTGGTCCAGGAGAGCAGGCCATCCCAGGTCTGGGTTGGGAAGCCAAGCAGGGAGGGAGGGAAGGTATGAGAGCGAGGATGTGCTTGTCCACAACTTCAGGGCTTGTTGCTCCCCTCCGTGGGTAGAAGGCAGGAAGAGCTTTCTCCCTTGGAATGTGCCCCTCCACCTCCTGCATGCCGCAAGACACAGACCTCCAGCATTTGGGCTGAATTAAGAGCGTCAGACGTCAGCTGCCTCTGAGTCACAGGCTGCTCGAGCCTGGGGAGAACATGGGATCGCATCTTCACACTGTCCGGCAGGCTCTGGGGGTCCTTGGGGGTGCCCAGGAGGAGGGGAGCTCTGGGTCCTACTCTGGCTTCTCTCACAGCAGCTCCCCTAACCTGAGTTATATATTGGGTTCCTCTTATTTCAAGTGAAGAGAGAGTTCTGCGTCCTCGTAGAGGAAGGGAGTAAACTGTGAGAGTATCCAAGGGTCTGGCTTTTGAGTTCTGAAGTCACACAGTCAGACAGTGTGAGGGTGGGATTAGAACTGTGTCTGCCAGGTTCATTCACTCAAGCACGCATGCTTTCTTCCACTAATTAATTCAATAAGCTGGTGTTGAAGCCCTTCCCTGTGCCCTCCCAGCGGTGACTGTGAGGATTTTGTGGAAGCCAGAATAGACAGGATTCCTGTCCTCAAGGAGTTGAAAGTCTAAGGAGATGACACTGATTAACAAGAGCTCATGCATTCAACCTTATCACCACCTGCCATGTACTTTACACATATCAACTCTCATGACAGCCCTATGAGGTAAGTAAATCCCCTATTTACAGATGAGGAAATTGAGGTACAGGAGGTGAAACAATACACCAGGGTGCCAGGAAGTGACAGAGCTGGGAGTAAAACCTCAGCTCTCTGGCTACAGAGTGTGTACTCATGACTACAACATTAAACAGATAAATACAATTTATAACCTATGGTGTTTTCTCTGTGTTTTCTACACACACACACACACACACACACACACACACACACACACACATATATATATATATATATATATATATATATACAGGGAACCTGGCTAAGCTGAGTTGGGTGGGAAGGGGTGTCAGCAAAGGCTTCTCTGAGGAAATGATGCTTGAGTTAAGATGAAGGGAGATATTTATAGGCAATCAATTTTTGACAGTGGTGCCGTGAGAGAAAGAATAGTCTTCTTAACACATGGTGCTGGGACAACTGGACATCTACACGCAAAAGAATGAAGTTGATCCCCTACCTCACACCACACACAAAAATGAACTCAAAATTGATCAAAATATAAAACTAAAGCTACAAAAGTCTTAGAAGAAAAAATAGTTATAAATCTTTGTGACCTTGAATTAAGTAGTGATTTCTTGGATATGACACCAAAAGCATAAGCAACTAAAAGAAAATTAGAAACACTGGATATCATCAAAATAGAAAAACTTGTATGCTTCAAAGAATACCATCAAGAATAGGAAAAAATTTTACAAAGCCTATATCTGATAAGGGACTTGTATCTAGAATATATAAAGGACTCTTATAACTCAATAATAAAAAGACAACCCAATTAAAAATGGGCAAAGGACCTGGATAGACATTTCTCCAAAGAAAATGTACAAATGGCCAAGAAGCTCATGAAAAGATGCTCTGACATCCACTACAATGGAGATATATATATATATATATATATATATATATATCTTCATATACATATATGACAATAAAAAGTGTTGATGAGGATATGGAGAAATTGGAAATTGATGCGGCCTCTGAGGGAAATAGTCTGGCAGTTCCTTAAAAGGTTAAACATAGAGTTACCACATGATCCAGCAATTCCACTCCTAGGAATATATGCAAGAGAACTAAAAACATGTCCACACAAAATTTGTCCAAGAGTGGTCATAGTGGTATTACTCACAATAGCTAAAAAGTGGAAACAACCCAAATGTCCCTCAACTGATGAACGTGTATATAAAATGTGGCATCATCCATACGATGAAATATTGTTTTACAATAAAAAGGAATGAAGTACTAATATATGCACCAACATGGAAGAACCTTGAAAACATTATGCTAAGTGAAAGAAGCCAATCTCAAAAGACCACATATTAAATGATTCCGCTTATATGAAATGTCCAGAATAGGAAAAGCCATAGATACAGAAATTAGATTAGTGGCTGCAAAATTTGGGGGAGGCAGGGTGGTGATGGTTAATAAGTACAGGGGTTTTGGGGGGAGTGATGCAAATGTTCTAAAATTGATTGTGATGATGGTTACCCAAATCTGTGGATATCCTGAAAACCATTGAATTATATACATTAAATAGGTGAATTGTATGATACATGAATTATGGCTCAATAAAACTGTTATTTAAAAAGGATAGAAGGATGAAGAGGCATTACATAGAAGGGGCTGGGGCTTGGAGTATGCCTTCTAAGCTAAGGGAAGTGCATGTGCAAAGGCCCTGTGGCTGGGAGCCTGGTATGTTTAAGAAAGCACAGAAAAGCACATGTCAGGAGCTTATAGGGCAAAGGAGGAAGAGGGGAGAGAAGAGGCTGGAGGGCCAGGCTGCCCAGGGCCTTGAGAGCCATGGCAAGGTCTCAAGTCCTTGTGGAGGCAGAGCTAGGAGGGTCAGGCTCTCACGCAGTACAGGTGATGGCACGCGGCTCACCACGCTCAGGCTGTCCTGCTCTTCCCTCTTCCTGACCGCTCTCATCTGCCTGGGGGAACCCTAGGATAGGATGTGAGTTATGGAGGAACTTCGGCAATCATTGGAGTCAGAAGTCTCTTCAGAAGCCGGGCTTTGTGGCAGAGCCAAGATTTAATTCCCTGCTCTGCAGCTTGCTGGGTGACTCCGGGCAAGTTACTTCGTCTCTCTCAAAGCCTCAGTTTCTCCATCTGTAAAGTAACGGCTCTCCCTGTTCTACCTTCCCCAAAGGGCCAAGATGGGGCTGGGGGTGGGCGTGTGATGGAGTCCAGCACTTTTAAAGAAAGTCTAGAAACCCAGACGAAGGTCATTATCTATCCGCCGCCAGCTGCCTTCTTTCTGAATTCCAGGGTCTGCTGAGAGCAGGCAGGGCTGCCGCACCCCGGCTCTGGAAACACGGGGCTCTACTGAGGAGCTGGCCCTAATCCTGAGATTGGAGGGAAAGCCTCAGGCCTGCAGGCTGCTCCTCTCCAGCTCCAGGGCACTCGGGGGGGTCAGGGAGTGGGAGAGCTGGGAGCAGACGGTCTGTGTCCGTAGCCTAAGAGCTGACTAATTGAGGGCAGTGGGGCAGGCCTACTGGCCGGGGAGGAAGGGCTGAGCGTGGACTCCTGGGAGAGGAGCAAAATCTGGGGTCTTGGCAGCTGGAATGGGTTCGCTTGCTCTTTGAACAAACACCGAGGCCTTCTGTGCAAACTTAGAGATCATTTCAGCTTAGTACAGGCTCTGGATTAGAGGAGGCAGCTGAGGCCCTGAGTAGGGGCACGCCTTACATAAAGCCGCACGGTCAACGGGGGCAGAGGAAAACAAAGAAGTCGGAAAAAGTCAGAAAGGGAAGGGGCGTGGAGGTCTTCTGGTCCAGTCCTCACACTGCACACACAGGACAGCAGCCCATAAAGCTCAAATCATCCACAATTACAGGCAGAGGCCAGCCTTCAGAGAGAGATGGGCCAAGGGACCCATACTGCCCACGAGGATTCTGTTGTCCTGACCCCTGAAGCCTCCTCTCTGGACCCTCAAGAGGAAGACGCCATGGGCATCTTCCCAAAGTCCCATTCCTTGTCTTAGTCACCCCACCCTGCACTCCCCTGTAATGGCCTTCCCCCCAACCCCCAACCACCCCCCCCCCCAGCCCAGCCTCCCATTTTGATGCCTGACTTGGAGCTAGCATCCCCAGGTCAGAGGTGAGCCCAGGGTCCGGCCACCATACAACCGTGCTTTGTGAGTCCCAAGCAGAACCTGTCACTGGGCCCCGGTTCTACTACCCACTAGTCTCTGTTAGTGATGGACACCATCGTCCATACAAGTGCCCAAGCCACCCAGGCCCCTGGGGTCACCTGCCTCCCCTTCCTTCTGACTAGTACACGTGTCCCAGGGCCATCCTTTCATTTCTGAAATAGAGCTTCCCTGCCCACTGCCTTTGTCTGCATCCCCAGACTTGCATTCCAGTGGCCTCCCAGCCTCCCACCCATCTCCCTACTCCAGTTCAATCTCCTCACGGTAGCCAGAGACACATTTTGGACACACAGGTCAGATGACGCCCCTCCTCTCCTCAAAACCCTCCCATGTCTCCCCAGAACCCTCAGGGGAAAGGCCAAGCTCCTCAACCTTTGGTTCAGGCCCTTCTTCATGCTCCAATGGCTCCTGCTGCCCTCAAGAGCCCCTGTGCTCTGGCCATCCCTGCACAAGAGAGCCTCTGGGGCTCCCCACTCCAGGCTTTGGTCCCAACTCCGTCTGCCCATAGCTCTTTCCTTCTTTTCCCTGTGGTCTGCCTGGCAAACACCCACCCATTCTTCAAGGATCACATCCCCCAAAGATTTCCCCACAAGATGGCCCTGACCCTGCCCTCATACTATGCCCCCTCCTCCACCGTACCCTGTACAGACCTTGAAAGTCCCGGTGACACCAAGCATACCGCCCCCTGCTCAGCCTGGGAGCCCCCCAGCCCAGGGAAAAGGGTGGAAAGTAGGCAGGGAGGGAGGAGAAAAGAAGGAATTTATTTCAGGAGCTTGCTCAACGCCTCCTCCTCCAGGAAGGCCCCCAGACGGCAGCATCTCCCTGTCGTGGCCACCCAGGTCCCTTGCTTGCATCTCTGCGGATGCAGTCACAGTTACTCTCCTTCACACAGCATCTGGAATGTCGTGGAGCCCGAGGCCCTGGAAGGTCCTTTAGGCTACACCTCATTTTACAGGTGTCGAAAATGAGGCCCAGCGATGCAGAGCCAGGATGTAAACTCCGTCCCACCCTAAACCCAGTGCTCTCTCCCTGCTCCCACCGCCTGAGGTTGGCACCTCTGGACCCCAGGAGCATGTGGCTGTGAAGGGGCCTCACCAGGACTGGAAGCCCCCAGCCACAGGCCTCAGTGCAACGGGGCAGGCGGGGCGGGGCTGTGGGCGGGACGAGGGGGGAAGGGCGTGAGAGGAGGGCAGGGGGCTGAGCCTTGAGGGGCACCCACTCTGCGCTGACCCCATCCCTGTCTCTTCTCAGCTCATGGGCTCAGCCAGGAGAAACTATGATTGGAGCCCCCATACAGCCCTCAACACACTGCATGGGGCCAGGCTTCTGCGGCTTGAATCCCAGCTCTGGGAACTCGTGCACGTGCTCCACCTCCCTGTGCCTCGGCTTCCTCCTCTGTGAAACAGAGATATTCACAATCGTATACCATAGCGTTGTGTGGGAATTAAAAAGTTCATCCACGGACATCACTCAGAACAGTGCCTGGTGCATAGTAAGTGCTCAGAAACAAGCTTGTTATTAATTATTATTTATCCATCTTGCCCATTAGACAGTGAACCAGAAGGGCTGTGTTTTCTGGGTCCCATTTCACCTCAGCACCCATTCCTGTGCCTGGCCCACATGTCTGTGTGTGCAGGAAAGCCCGGGTGGCGTGTGAAGGCACGTCAGCCTGTGTACCCTGCGTCTCCCGTTATCCTGGCCGGGTGGCACTGTGCTGTGCCGTTGGCCAGCATGACCTTAACAGAGAGTCTTCCTTGAGGCCCCTCCAAATCTGAGTGTGACTTGAAGGGAAAAGAACACATCCCTGGTGTTGGGAGTAGAGGACCCCTCTGTGTGAGGCTGGGGCTCCCCTCCCCGCCTGCTGGCAGGGCTGCAGGGAGGGAATGGGGGGATGGGGAGAGGGGGAGTCCCCCTGCTCATCTGCTTTGTGTCTTCCTGGGCTGGCACATCAGGTGCGTTTACATTCCCAAGTATCCCAGACGACGGCGCTGATAAGGATGTCTCTGATCTGGGAGCCCCCGCAGGGACTTTATCTCTAGATGGGGCCAGGCTGGCCCTGGCTGGGGGAGGGAGGGTGCCCCTGGGTTTCTGAGAAGCTTCAGAGTATGATGCTCAGGTGTGGCTGAGCCCACCTGGCTCTGGTGTAGGTTACCCGACCCCCACCCTTCCATATTCTGTGGCTGCCTGCTGTGCCTCCCACTCTCCCACCCCATTCACCCATGACAGGATCCCGCCAGGGCCCACACAGCACCATCCCTCTTCCTCCCATATCTCGGTCAATCTGGGAGCAAGTTGAGGGCAGTGTCTCCTGGGACCCAGCCTGCCTGCACAGAGCTGGGCTTCTCACACTGAATGTCTACCAGAACTCATCACTTTCCAGGCTCCCTGGACCCACTCCTCCTCTCTCCCTTGACTAAGTCAGAGGCTGGGGCTACATCTTTGACTGCTTCCTTTTTCCCCAGCCTCACATCCCTTCATCCGCCTAAGGAGCACTCACTATGTGCCCGGGCACTTTATTTCATGAATCCCCCAGACTCCGGAGAGGCGCTATCCTGATGCCCATTGACACAGAAAACGGAGCGTCCTAGATGGTTGGTGACCTGCTCAAGGGCGCACAACTGGAAGCGACAGAGCTGGGCTTTGAGCCAGGGCTGTCCAGCTTGACTTGGAGGGCTCAGCAGTGGGCAGAGGACAGACTTCAAGTTATGCCTGCTTGAGTGGCAGTGGGACACGGGAAGGAGCTTACCTGTGTCTGGCTGGGGTGACTCAGGGAAAAGGAGGAGGGCTGTTCCTGTTACCTAATGCTGTGCACTCAAACCTTAGTGCTTGAAATGATGATATTCATTTTGTTCTAAAATCTGCATTTGGGCAGGGCTCAGAGGGGATATAGTTCATCTCTGCTCCACTTGGCATTACCTGGGATTGCAGTCTGGAGCTGGAATCATTAGAGGAGTCATTCATGCCTAAGTCCAGTGGTTGACACTGGCCATTGGCCAAGACCTTAACTGGGGCTGTTAGCCAGAACACCTATAGTGGTCTCTCCATGTGGCTTGGGCTTCCTCACAATATGGCTGCTGGATTCCAGAGAGAGAGAAACACAGAGACAGAGAGATGTTCAGAGAGACAGGTGGAAGCTGAACTACCTTTATAGATTTTGGCCTGGGAACTTATGTAATGTCATGTCTGCCACATTCTGTTCACTGATACGGTCACAGAGTTCTGCTTAATTTCAAGGGGAGGGGCAATGGACTCCATTTCTTGATGGAGAATGGCAAGTTTTCAGTATGTGGATCTGAAAATATTCCTGAGGCCATTTTTGGAAAATACACCCTTCACAGGCACCTTCTCTCCTGACCTCTCATCAGTAGTCTCACTTCCCAACCTGGCAAGGCACTTCCAGAGGCTCAGCGGACACTGCCCCTCTCACCCCAACTTTGGAAACATGGTCCTCGGTGGTGGGAGGGGGGAGAGACAGTGAATGGCCGTTTCCTGGGCACTTTCTGCATGCCAGGTCCTACCCCAGGCACTTCCATGCCTATTACATTCCATCTGAACCATGATCCTACATAACGGGCCATGCGGCCCCCCGTTCTGTGGGTGAGGAGACTGAGGCCGAGAGAGGTGAAGACTTACCAAGGCCACAGGGAGGCATCAGCGAGGCTGGGATCTGAAGCCGGGTCTGTGTGGCTCAAAAGGTCCTGCTCTTGCCCTGCACCAGCTGTCCCCAGGTTCAAGAGAAGGAAGTGGTGATAGGGTGAGGGATTAAGAACATGGGCCTTGGATCAGAGCAACTCGGGTTCTCATCGAAGCTCCCTGACCTTGGGTGGATTGCTTCATCCCTCTGAGCCTCAATTTTCATATCTGTCCAATGGGACATCTCAGACTTTAAAAAAACAAACCAATGAAATAAAATAATCTCTGTTACAAGCTTGGCACACGCTCTGGCATGCGTGGTGGTATCCAGACCACCCAGCTCTCCCTCGACTGGACCTGCTCATCTGTGGGCAGAGCTAAGCGGTCTGGGGAATAAGCCTTCTGCCATTCACCAAGGGGGAGCCCCGGGCTCCTGTTGGCTATTTTTAGACCTGTGTGGGCAACCACAGAACCACATGTGGGGTTTACCACCGCCTGGCCAAGCCCAGAAGAACAAGAAAACACTTCTGATGACAGAGGGGCGGCATCTGAGGTCAGGATGAACCTCAGTCCTTCCCAGCATCTCCAGGCTGACTTTGGACAAAGAGTCTCTCCAGGTCTCAGTTTCCTCATCTGTAAAATGAGGATATCACAAGCACAATTTTGGTGCTGCTTACCAGGTGCCAAACGTGGATCTCACATGATTCTCGCTGTGAGGGGGCGGGGGGAACAGAAGTTGCTCAGATAGAAGAGGGGCAGGAGGGGAACAAGGGCTTTTCATCACTCTGCTCCCAGCCTCCCCAAACAGCTGGAAGAAGTTCATGAGGATTAGCTGAGATTATGGATATGGGTGTGTTTTTTAAACTGTAAACTGGACTCTAAGCAGTAAACCAACAGGCCCAGAGACAGCCTAGGCTCATTTCCATGGAGACCCCTCCCCAGCCTCAGCCTTCAGCCACAGCGTTCCCATTTACTCATCAGTTCTCCATGGATGGGGATACTTGTAAGATTTTATTTTGCCTCTACTACCCAATAAAAGGCTTTGAAAGCCACTGAGGGGTGAACTGAAAACGGGAGATGGCAGTGACACTCCCCAGGGCTCAGAGAGAGGGCTGAGGCCCCAGGTGTCCCAACCCCTATCGCCTGCCTGGCCCACAGCTGTGGCCCTGGGGGCCGCCACCCAGTTCTCAGAGGAGCCCAAGCCTCGGGCCCATGCCCCTTCTTCACTCACATGGGACCTCTGACGATGTCACTTTTCAGGTCCTGGAAGAGTCACCAGCCATGGTTAGGGCTCAGAAGCTCTGTATTTCCCAGGAGGAAAAGAAAGAGCAAGAGGCTATGTTCGTGTGTGCACGTACCTGCAATCATAGGTACTCACACGCACCACACAGATCACACAATTCGCCTCATGCACAAACTCACCTATGCTCACACATTTGTAGATCTACACACACATGTTCACACAGGCACACACAAAACACTTATTCCCACAGGCGCGCATATGCACACACGCACACCTATCCATAGTCTCACGTTAAGATGCACCTACAGAGTATACACAAACCTTACCCAAAACACACACGCACATCTCACACACTCACATGGGTTAACAGAAATGCACAAACACGTATTTGTGCAAAAAGCACAAATATGCACAAACAGATGTGTATTCACACACACCCGATCGTCATACACTTCCATGGATAGACAGGTACCTAGACTCAATATACTCACACTGTGAAAGCTTGTATACAAACGGATGCTCACACACACCCGCAGTCCCATAAAAAGCTGGGTGTGCGTGTACATTTCACTGACACTCACTCATACACAATAACAGTAAACTCAGGTATATGAGCATCTGTGTGTACACCAGTGTACACACTGACTTTTCCGGCTCCCTTGCTGTTGAGCGATTTTGCAAAGGTGCAGAGACACAAGCACCTAGTTCCACTTCACCTGAAAACCCCCAGGCCCTGGGTGTGTGGGAGGGTGAACCAGACGCCCTCCTTGCAGGGGGCACAGTGGAAAGTATGACCCAAGTTGACCTTTGCAAAGAGCAAAAGTGAGGGGTTTTTCCACCCTGTTACCTCACTGTGTCGGGGTGACCGGGGCCACCATCGCTAATCCTCCTCCCATGAGCCCCTCAACCCTTGAGGACGTTCAGGTCCAACATCAGAACTTCATATCCTTAGTTAACTCAGCAATTAACACGCCGACACCTGCCCCCACTCCGTGCCAGGCGCTGGGCCAGGGGTTAAGGGCAGAGAAAGCAGCTGGACCTGGGCCCTGTCTATGGGGCTCACAGTCAGGAGGTGGGGTGATGGGTGGGGTCAATGGGAGGCTCAAGATCAAGTCCCTTGAAGTGTATTCACTTGACGATCAATTTGCCAAGGGATCAATCTTTCAGAAGACTGATTTGCTGAGCAAATCAAACAAATTTATGTTTGTTCATTTCAGGGTTTTTTTTTTCAGTTTAAAAGTATACATCAATTTTATTGAATGGATTGGAATTTGTTTTCATCTTGTCTTCATAACAGCATTTTATTTTATTTATTTATTTTTAAACATACTTTCTAGTAAATGTTTTTATTATTTATTATTTTTTTATTTTTGGCTGCTTTGGGTCTTCATTGCTGCATGGGGGCTTTTCTCTAGTTGTGGAGAGCGGGGGCTACTCTTTGTTGTGGTGCGTGGGCTTCTCATTGCAGTGGTTTCTCTTATTATGGAGCACGGGCTCTAGGTGCGTGGGCTTCAGTAGTTGTGGCACACAGGTTCAGTAGTTGTGGTGCTCAGGCTTAGTTGCTCTGCAGCATGTGGGATCTTCCCGGACCAGGGCTCGAACCCAATGTCCCCTGCACTGGCAGGCGGATTCTTAACCACTGCACCACTAGGGAAGCCCATATAACAGCATTTTAAAGAATGTTCAGATGGTCAAAAGCTTAGGGTCAGGGGTGCTATAGCTTAATGAAAGCACTTAATATTTGTAACTGGAGAAGGACTTTCTGGGGACATCCAGTTCTGCAGCATGACAGGCTTTCTGGGACCACCTGACCTGCCAGGTGCCATGTGACCTATACCTGGATTCTCGTCTGATTTGCCCTGTGATCTTGGCCATGTCCCTACTCCTCTCTGGGCCTCTACCTCCTCACGTACGAAGAGCTCATCGTTAGGGCCCTGCTGACATTTAATGAGACCCTGGAGCTTCCTGTGACCTCCATCTCCCAGTGTGGTTGGGATTTGGGCTGCAGGCACCGGAGAGGATGCTGACTCTGCTGGGGGTGACCCCACGCTGCTTGGAAGTCAAAGTTGTAATAGTCAACACTCACCCATGTAGTATTGGTGCCTCTGTCTGAAGTGTGACATTTCTGGGTCCTGTCTCCAGCTTCAGGCAGAGGGGCCTAGCGTGCTCGGGGTGGGGAGCACGGGCTGCAGAAGGCGGGGCCCAACTAACTTTCCTTTCCTGGTAACAGGCGTGCTAACCTCATTTCCTTTTTCTAAAGGGAAATGCCATTGACATCACACAACTGGATTTTCAGTGAGGCCAGATGAGAACTCGTGATCTCTTTGCAGGCAAGAAGGATGCACACTTGGGCTGGGTGGATTTGGAGAACCCCTGATCTGAGGCTTCAGAGATGGAGACCCCTGGGCCAGAAAGGGGCAGAGATATGCCCTGGGGTCCACAGCCGGACAGCAGAGCTAGGGCCAGGAACCAGCCCCTGCCTCCCAGCTAGGGCTCTAGAATGAAACACCTAACCTGCTCCCTCCACCACCCCATTTTTAAAAAATTTATTTATTTATTTATTTTTGGCGGCGTTGGGTCTTCATTGCTGCGCGTGGGCTTTCTCTAGTTGCTGCGAGCGGGGGCTACTCTTCTTTGCAGTGTGTGGGCTTCTCAGTGCGGTGGCTTCTCTTGTTGTGGAGCACGGGCTCTAGGCGCGTGGGCTTCAGTAGTTGTGGCATGTGGGCTCACTAGTTGTGGCTCGTGGGCTCCAGAGTGCAGGCTCAGTAGTTGTGGCACACGGGCTTAGTTGCTCCACAGCATGTGCGATCTTCCCGGACCAGGGCTCGAACCCGTGTCTCCAGCATTGGCAGGCAGATTCTTAACCACTGCGCCACCAGGGAAGCCCAGATATTGATTTGTCAACATCCACCAAGTCCCTCCACCACCCCACCACCCCACGAACATCCACCAAGCTGCCCAAGCCAGAAACTGCTCAAGCACCTCCTCACTGCACTATGCAGCTCCTCCAATCTGTCGCCAGGCCACGCCCCAGCTCAGGCCTCCTGGGCTCTGTGTAGGACCCCTGCCCAGCCTCTGCTCGGGTCTCCCCACACCCATTCAGGCCTCTTCCTCCAATCTGTCCAGTTGCTTGGGTGACATGGCTAAAACACGGCCCACGATGTTACTCCCCAGCTTAAACGCTCCCGGGGCTTCCTGGCCCGGCATTCAAGGCTTTCCATGACAGTCCCCATCTCCTCTTAGCCACTCTCCTGATATGCCCCTTTGCTCCCTCGATGCAGAGATTACTTGCCCTCCCCAGATTATGGAAGTTTCTTGCACTTGCTCATGCTCTTGCCCCTTTGCTCCCTCGATGCAGAGATTACTTGCCCTCCCCAGATTATGGATGTTTCTTGCACTTGCACTTGCTCATGCTCTTGCCTCTACAGGAACTCCGCCATCTACATGCACATTCCTGCTTGTTCACTCCTGAGGGAGGGGCAGCACTCCAGCATCTGCTCCCATCATTGCCTCTGAGGAAACTGCGCTCCTTGGTTGATGTGTCTGAGCCCTCCTCCCTACCTCCTTAAGGGAAGCAAAGACATTTTATTGTGGAAAATTTCAAGCATACACAAAAATAGAATAGTACAAAGAACCCTGCGTACAAGGCCACTCTGTTTCATTTCTATCCCCCACCACCTCCCCCACTGGATTATTTGGAACAAATCCAAAATATCAAATCCCTTTATCTATAAATATTGCAGTATGTATTTCTAAACCATAAAGGCATGACCCGAATACCATTATCATATGTCTATTTTCATAATATTTTAACATTATCATCGAATATCCAGTCATGTTTAAAAATTGCCCAGTTGTCTCATAAATGGTCTTTTAAAGTTGGTTTGTTCAGGATCAGGATCCAACAAGGGCCACACATGTCGCTTGTTTGTTGGGTCGCTTATGTCTCTTTCAATCTGTAGATTTCTCCTCCTTCTCTTGTTTTTCTTCTGCTTATTTGTGGAATAAACCAGGTTGTTTGTCCCCTGTCGTTTTCCACATTCTGTACTTTTCCTACTACATCCCCCGTAGTGTTGTTTAACATATTCTTCAGTCCCCTGACTTTCCTATAAATTGTCAGTTAGATCTAAAGACAATTAAATTCAGATTCAAAGTTTTGGCAAGAATACTTTATAGGAGGTGTATGTACAGTAGTCCCCCTTTATCCACGGGGGTAAGTTCCAAGACCCCCGGTGGATGCCTGAAACCTTGGATAGTACCGAACCCTAGGTACACTGTGTTTCTTCCAATGCATACATACCTATGATAAAGTTTGATTTATAAATTAGGCACAGAAACTGAATATCCAAATTGCCAGCATCACTACTCTTGAGCTTTGGGGCCATTATTAAGTAAAGTAAGAATTAGTTGGACACAAGTACTGTGATACTCGTGACAGTCAGTCTGATAACACAGATGGCTGCTAAGTGACAAATGGGCTGGATGATTCACATCCCGGGCAAAATGGACAGGGATGATGTGAGATTTCATCATGCTACTTGGAACGGTGCACAATTTAAAACTTATGAATTGTTTATTTCTGGAATTTTCCATTTAATATTTTTGGACCATATTTGACAGCGGGTAACTGGAGCTGTGGAAAGTGAAACCATGCATAAGAGGAGAGACTACTGTCCTTTCCTCAAAAGGCACATAATATTTCATTGTCTGTCTTTCTGCGCTGCTGAAAGACTTTGATGGTCATTGCCTAGATCCACTATTTTGTTAGAGATTTGCAAAACAATGATATTTTAATTTTACTTTCTTCTTCATTTATTAGCTGGAATACTTCTATGAGAGAAACTTCTCTCATCAACTCTGGTTTCTCTGAGGTCCAATGTACTTAGGAAAGGCAGGATAAATGCTTTCCTTTTACTTATCAGTTTTCAGAATAACGAGTTGATTCCCTAATATTCTCTAAAGGTGACCAGCTGAGTTTTGTTTGTTTTGGTTTTGGTGTTTTTTTGTATCATTATTATATCATAGCTTTAATGTATTTGATATGTTTTAATCTATTACAGTTATTATCACTCAAATCGTCCCAACCTTGGCCAGTGGGGATCTCTTTAATTGGCTTCTGAGTCCTTTTGAACAGACCCCAAGTAGTGTTTAGTAGCTTCCTGACTTTCTGGTATGACAAGATGCCCAGGTTTGTCTTGTACATTTTCTGCCCAGATCTGGAATCAGCTATTTAGCCAAGAAGTGCTGGTTCTTTAAGTGAGAAGTAGTATTTAGAGACCACAAATCTGGATGTTAGGGGTGCTCAATGCTATCTGGCTGGTCATTACGTCTAGGTTATTCCAGGGTGCAGAGCTAGGAAATACTTTTTTTCTTAAGAAAATTCACACCAAGAGTTCATATTGATATTTTAAATAAAACCCAAGACTATAAGACTTTTACTTAAATTCTTTGATTTTACATTATTGTCTCTTTTCACTAATGCTGAAAATCTTGCTTCCTATGAACACTAACATGATTACTGATTCACTGTTTCCTACTTTCTCTATATATTGTAAAAATGTCAGAGTAGCAATGCCACTACTTTTACAAACAATCTGATGACTGAAAACACCTTATGATTTGTTTGCAGTTCTTTTGTCCTTAGAACATATATCCTACTTGTGACGTGCAGTCAAATCACCACATTTCTAAATCCCTTGAACTATTTCAACTGTGCATGGAGAAGCCATCAACTCAAAACACAGATTCATTAATTCATTAATTAATGCCTTTGATTTGGGGGGGATTGATTTTGGCTTTTGTTTTGATTTAATTTTGTTTTATTTTTGTGTAAAGCATTTATCCGGTTCCAAAGGTAATCTGCAAAATGAAGTATATTCAGAGAAGTCTACCTTCTACCTCCACTTCCTTTACCCTATTTCCTTCCTCCTCCAATAGATAACAGTTTAAATTTTTTATATTTTAACTGATTTTCTTAAATTAAAGAAAATATGTGTGTTTTCCCTTCACTTTCTTTGATAAGTGCTAATGCACTATATACAGCTTATTCCACTTTGCTTTTTTACTTAAGATTGTACCCTGGAGATTATGTCATAACAGCATCTAGAGACCCTCTTCATTCCCTTTTCTAGGTGCAGAGCCATATACTGTGTGGCCAACTAATCTCTATTGGTGCACATCTTAGTAGTTTCTATTACAAATGGTGCTTCTTCCATCAATAGTTTTATGCATATATCTTGTCTTATTTTTGCCAGTTTATCTTTGGGATAGATTCCTAGAAGTGGGGTTGCTAGATCAAAGAATAAACACATATGTAATTTGTCTAGAAATTACCAAATTCCCTCCCTATAGGGCTTGCACCATTTTGTATTCCTACCACACCATGTATGAGAAAGCCTCTTTTCCCACAGTCTTGTCAACCGAGTATATTGTCATACTTTTGAGGTTTGTCAATCTGATAAATGAGATATGGCATCCTGGCTTAGTGTTAATTGGTATTTCTCTGATTATGAACAAAGTTAAATATCTTTTCATATGTTTAGGTTCTGATTCATTTTTGGGTCCCTAGTGACATTTGCATCCCTGGCACAGAGGAGGTCCTTTGGAGAGATTCCTAGAATGAAAGAAGGAACAGGTGAACAAACAGATGAAGAAAAGTCTTGAAGAGGATGGTTGACTTGCACAAAGTCTCATGTCCAGTTATCACCAGAATCAGAACTGGAATTGATCTCTTTTTTTTGCCTTGTCCAATTTATTTTTTCTGTCTATAAAATGAATAGAAGTTTATAGTAGAAGTTTTCTGACTATAAAATGAACATGAGTTTACAGTAGAAAGTTTGGAAAGCACAAGAAAGTATAAGCCAGGGCAAATTTTAATCTTTCTACCCCAAGTCAACCATTTTTAGCATTTCAGTCTATTTACTCCCAGTCTTTATGCATTTTTTCCATTTATGATCACATTACGTATATGGTTTTGTATTCTGTTCTTTTTCACTTAACACTTTTCCATGTTAGTAACAACTCTTTGCAAATATAATTTTAATGGCTGTACAATATTTCACTCTCCGAGTATATGTTAATATATTTAACCTTTCTATCATTGCTAGACTTCTAGATCGTTTCCAGATTTTTGCTATTTTAAATAAATTCTTCCATGTTCATCTTGTTTTTCACATTCTGAATTTTTCCCCCTTAGGATTTGATTCCTGGAAGTGGAGCTCCTAGAATCCCAACACTGAGTTCCAAGTCCAAGGCTTTTCTTGGCTGTGCTCAGAGGACACTCTTTGCTAAGTTTTGCCCCTGTGACTTCCTATAGCCCCAGGCTAGTGTCTAGTGTCTATGCTCTGAAGCAGGGACACACTCACACCCAAGTCAGATCAGAGGATGGGCCAGGCTGGGAGGGATGGAGCTCACTCAGGATGAGGAATCAGAATCTCCTGCCATTTGCCCTTGAGCTCCTTGCCTTCCCAAGGCTATTGACAGATACCTTTAACCAATAGGAGGAAACCGCACACTGGCAAGGTCAAACCTGATGGAGAGTGCAGGGCAGGCAAGGTCAAGTCTGGTGGAGAGTGCAAGCAGGTAGGGATGCTGAGCAGACGTGGCCTCTGCTTTGGAAGGACTCACCATCCAGGGAGCAGACATCTGAGGTCATACCTTCCCACCCTGAGAAGGGCTCCGTGATAAATTCTAATACAGCACTGTTCACTACAGAGGGATCTGGGAAAGCTGCCTGGAGGAGGCATCAACTGAGTTTAGTAGTAGGGAATATAGGTCTTACCTGACAGATGAGGTTGGGCAGTGATCAATCCTGAGGGGCCCTGTAAGCCAGCTTACAGATCCTGGATCATGTACTATGCAGTGAAGCAAGGGGATGAGGATCAGGTGTGTGTAAAGGCCAATCCCTCTGGCTGCCGTGTGGAGGGCAGAACTGTAGATGGGAACTGGACAGACAGTTAAAGGGAGACCAACACCCAGGCAGGAGACCATGAAGCCCAGATCAGAGCAGTGGCCGTAGGGACAGAAAAGGAGGGCCAAGATAAGAAATGCCAGGTATACAGTCGATACTCAAAAAAGAAAAAGTTATGTCAATTTATGACCTTCCTGTAGCCTATGGGAAAGAGTGCTGGACTGGGAGGCAAGGTACCTAGGTTCCATTCCCAGAGCCCTGTGATCCGGAGCAAGTCTCTTGCCTATATCTGGGCCCTAATTTCCATTTTTGTACACCGAGGAGGTTGTAACAGGTCATCTCCAGGGGCTCTTATGTTCTGAAAACTCTTTGATCCTAAGGCTGCGAAGTAGCCGAGGTCCCTGGAGGGGAGAGGAGGGAAAAAACAGAGGCTGAGCAGAAAGAGCAGCCGGGGCTGGGGTCTTGGGGTCTAGGCTCTCTGTCTCTCCGCCCCATCAATCTCATAGGCTTAATGTCAGTGGGGCGGCTGGGCCGAAGCCAGAGGCCAGCTGCAGGGAGGGAGGAATTGTCTCTGGCTGGAGGAAGAGAGAGGAAAGAATGCAGAGTTTCCAAAAAGCTGTGAACAAGTCATCCGCTCCGGCTGGGTGCCCAGAGGTTTCGCAACTGTCCTGGGGGCCTGAATAACAGAGCGAGCCAACACGGGAGGGCGGCTTGTTCCCCTTCTGTGCATCAGAACCTGCACGATGACGAGGGGCACTGAAGACGCCTCTGGCTGCAGGTAAGAGAAAACCCTGTCTCCAGAGCTTCTAAATATAGCAAGGAAATATATCAGCTCTCATGCTGCAAGCCCAGAGAGGGTGGCTCCGCTTCAGCAGTAGCTCCTGGTACCATCAGGAACAGAGGGTTTTCTATTTCCCTCTTGTCCTTGGCTGGCTCCCTTTGTGGCCCCATGACAGCTGCCAGTGACAACAGAGGCTACACGTTTCTGTGTGAATGTCCCGCAGGAAAGAGCAACAGAGGACTTTCTCCCAACCCTGAACTAAAGTCCTCTTCTTTGGTTTGAACAGGACAACTTGGGTCATGTTTCCAATCAATAACAGTCTCTCAGGGAATGGCATGTGCTGATTGGCTTAGATTAATTGAGATCTAATGTTAAACCTGGGGGCTGAGAGAATGAGCAGAATTGCGGTCCTATAAGGAAGAAATTGGGAAGTAGTTGCTGGATGGGCAATTAACATGTCTATGGGATGATAATCCTCTGTTCCCCATCAGCTCATCCAATCCCCACCCAGCCTGGGGGTCAACAGGATGGGTGTCCTCTCTAGGTGACCACTGAGGTCCCTGAGACATAGAAGGTGGAGTGGCTGGCTTGGGTCACACAGTAGGTAAGTGGCAGAGCCTGAATTGAGAAAAATAAACACATAGCAAACACAGAGCAGACCTCCAGCTGCCAGCCTCGAGGCAAGCTCCTGTGGGCTTCCACAGCGCCTGCCCCCAGCGGCTCTGTCTCAGAACCCACCTTGCAGTGTGGAAGCGCACCTCCCTCTCCAGCCTGAGCGTGCACGCACTCGCTCACAGTGTGAGGCTTCCCAAGGGCTTAGGGATCCGAGGCCAGGGGTGTGGATTCGAATCTTGACCTCGAGCTTCTGCGTCCTCCTCTGTGAGATGGGAGTGTGAACCCCACCTTCTCCTCTTGGCATAATTGTTGGGGGAGTGAAATGAAATGAGGAGATGATGCTTTACTAATTCTGAACCATCAGGTTTTCCATCTCCTGGTGGAAAATGGTATTCCATGGGTCTCATCTTCACTAAAAGACATCAGGAAACAGGGAGCCAGAGGGACCACCAATGAGACACCCAGACATGAATCCATTCGGTGAAATGCATAGTTCAAATCCATCAGTTGATAGATAAGGAGATCTGTCCAGAGAGGGGCAGTAACCAGCCCAAGGTCACACAGGACTAGAACCCAGGCCCCTGGCTCCCAGCCCTTCCTCCTGCACCAGGTCCCACAGGTCAAGTGAGGTCCGCTGCCTGGCCTGAGGTGGCGACGGCACAGCTGCAATATGGTCTGTGCCCGCCAGCACGTCCCCAGGTTTCTCGGGGGCCATTCTTCAGGGGTTCACTGAGGCGAGGCCACACTTCCCCTCTGGTGGCTTCCTGTTTGGACCAAACAATGACTCTTGCCGGGACCTGGTGCCAGCTGGCTGCAGCTGTTGGCAAAGCATTGACTTCTTGCATGTAGAAAGGGGAGATCCTGAAAGCATTGACCTCTTGCATGCAGAAAGGGGAGGTCCTGGTGCCCCCAGCCGGGAACCCCACACTCAGACGTGGTCTTTGGGCCCCACTGAATTCAGTAATCCCTTCATGCACTAATCACACGCACATGAGCACCTTGTTTGCCAGGTTCCATCTGGGTAGCCAGAACACAGAGGTACATCAGACGAGAGTTTAGCAATTCTGCAAACATTTAGCCTCTGCCCGTGAGGAGTAAGACATTGTACGAGGTACCAGTGATGCAGATACGGATAAGGTACACCCTATAAACTTGATGACTGATGCATCTATTTGTCCTCCCAGGGCCTTGCAAGAGCTCTGAGTGGGTTGTCAGTCATTTACACGCTTGTGTGAACTAGTGCAAACAGCTCTTTCCTGACGGAATGTCTCAGGACACATGGGGAAGGGTGTGAGTAAAACTAATAAAGATGAAATGTTTATGACGGCTTGTTTCAGTAGGTGAGAAAATCAAGATTCAGACGTGCGAAGGGACTTACTTAAGGTAGGGAATGGAGCCAGGACCTTGACCCAGGCTTTCAGAGTCCAAGCCTGGCATGCCAAGATACTTCAAAGAGCATCCAATCTAATGTGGAGAGTCACAGGATTAGAGATGCAGGGGGAGCGCCCAGGTGCACATGGGGTAGGGGTGCTTGTTGCTGAATAAAATCTGGGGGGGAGACTGGACAACGGGAGGGAAATACTGAGTGCTCCCTATGTGGCAGGCACCTAGCCAGGTGTCACTCCACAGACGAGGAAAATGAAGTGGGAAAAGCCTCCCTGAACATCTGGAAAGCAGCGCAGCTGACACCTTCACCCAGGATCCACACTGTGCTGGTGCCCTTAGTCTGCCCATCCTTTCAGTCAGCTCTCTCCAGCGCCTCACCTTGCGTGGCCCAATTTCTGGCTGGAATCCTGGCTGGGACCGAGCTGGACCCTTCTCCCACCTTCCTGCCTTGTTCCCGATCTCTACTGCGGTGCCCCCCATGGGCCCATCCACACCCACCTGAGACAGAAGAGTGACCGGGCAGGGTCTGCCTTTCCCTGGCCCTCCTGCATTGTTTCTGGGCTGGTGCTGTTGTGGAAACAATGAGACAGGGGTTTCCAAGGGCTGGAACTGGGTCCCTCCATGTCCCCTACCTCCTGGGACAGGCTGGAACTCCCGGGCTCTCACCTAGAAGAAGCAGAGTGTCCCGTGAGTTGGGGGTGGTGCCTGAACCCAGGCCTGCCTGCCGCTACCCTCCTGCTGGGGATGGGGGGACGAGGGAGGAGAAGCAGCAGAGGCTCCTCCCGCTGAGCTGCAGGATCCTTAGGGGTCACCCAAGGCGACCCCTCTTGGTTGGGCAGCAGGAACAGACCCAGAGTAAGGGACACACCGAGGCCACTAGGTGGACAACGCCCGCATCTGCTTCAAGCCCAACCTCTCCCCTGCGTGCCACACACAGACCTCCACATGCTCCAGACACCTTCCTAACCCACAAGCACCAACACCCAACATGTCCCCCCCAACTCCTCTCCCCACGTCCCCTCCAACAGGGAAAGGCACCAGAAGCCTGGAGTCACCCCTGACCATCTCTCTCTACCCGCAGCCCCTGTCCTTACCCGGGTTTTCCAGCAGTTCGACTCGCTAAACTACTCTCGACCCTGTGATCTTCTCTCCAGGCCATCGCCCCTCCCACAGTCTGGGCCTCATCATCTGTACTCAGTTATGACAACGGCCTCCCGACTTGTCTCCCTGACCCCAGTCTTGCTTCTTCCCATCCATCCTCCGCTCAGCAGTCAGAGTGGTCTTTCAGAAGTACGAATCTAAGTGTGTCTCTTCCGTGCTTAAATGGAGCCCAGGCTTTTAACCTGTGTGATACGCCCAGGTCTCCCGCTCCAACTTTGCCTCTAAAGCAAAACCCTGTCAATGGGCTCTGATCCATTAGCTGTTGCTGGCTTCTTCACGCAGGGCCACGAGTCCATTTCAGAGGGGGCCCCTTGGAAAGGGCTCCTCCTCTTTCCCACCAGCACCAGCACTGCTGTCTCAGTTTGAGTTCCTCCAAAATCAGAGTATGACTCAAGGCTCTGGTGTAAGTAGTTTAGAGGGAGGTGATCCTGAGAAGCGAGAGTAGGGGAGTGGAAGGAGTGCAACAGGGAAGGAAGAAAAGCCCACACTAGGTGTGCTCTATCCGTCTGCACAGTGAGCAATGGAACTGCATTCCACCAGCACCCTGCGAAGCCTACGGAACACCTCCCAGAACCGTCCACCTGCAGGATGGGGAGCTGGAGGTTGATCCTGACACTCACCCCATCAGGTGAGGGGCCTTTAGACCTCTTGGCTGTGTCATCTGCCCAAGCAAGCTCCGGTGGTGCTGAAGAAACTGTGGCCAATGTGGAGACTCCCAGCGCAAGCATGGGGTAGGACACTGGCCTCAGGAGGTGATCTTTGCCAGTAATCAGAAGTGAGCCAAGGGATGTAACAATGGCTTCTGAGGCGACTGCACAGAAACATTCTTTAATCGTTCAGTACATGTGCCTTGTTGGCGCTCAGTGTGCAGGAGGTGTCCCGAGTTGCTGAAGAGGAGCCTGTGGTCAGAGTGCACCTGAGCGGCTCTGGAAGGAGCCTTGACTTTGCTGTCAGACTTCCTGGGTTCAAACCCCACTTGGGTTGGCACCTGCTGTGGGTCCTGTAGCAGGCCACAACACTCTTGAGCCACCGTGTTGTCACATAAAATAGGGACAGTAAATTCTACCATATGAGGTGTTGATGCGAATCAAACGTGTCATCAGAAATGAATGCATGTGGCAGAGTCAGATGCCAAATACAGCTGGTTATGTCTATTTCGTTCTTCCCTCAAGAAGATGCCGCCTTAAACTCTTCCTTACTCAGCTCCCTCAGCCATGAGCACCCCATCTCCTCCATGCTGTAGGTTTAGCCTATGTTACCAGGAGCTCTGGCCTCCTATGGGCAGTGCCGACGCATCTGCAGTCCCCTCCCCTACTCCGGGGTACAGAGCAGAAGTAGCTTTTGTGGAAGCACAGAAGAGTTGGCAGTGCATGCCACACAGCAATAAAATTTTTCTAAATCCCCATGAGCTGTCTCTGTCTTTCCCCCAAATCCCCCTTCTGAGCCAGCTGCCTCTATCACATGGGCAAATTTAGCTTGAGCCAACACCTCTAGTTCTACTCCTCCATGCTTATCCCTCCTCTTTGGGCTCTGGCCTCCACTCACCTGTTCTGGGTAGAATTGTGTCCCCCCACCAAGCCAGATTCATAAGTTGAAGCCCTAACCCTCAATATCTCAGAATGTGACCTTATTTGGAAATAGGGTTGATGCAGATGTCACTTTGTTAACATGAGATTATAATGGAGTAGGATGGGCCCCCAACCCAATATGACTGGTGTCCTAATAAAGACGGGAAATTTGGACACAGAGACACATACATAGTGAGAGCTTCATGTGAAGACTGCAATTGTACCTCTCAAGCCAGGGAACTACCGGGAAGCCAGGAGAGGGCCCTGGAACAGATCTTTCCCCAGTGCCTTCAGAGGGCACGCAGCCTTGCCAACACCTTGATCTTGAACTTCCAGCCTCCAGAACCAAGAGACGATATATTTCTGTTTTAACCCACCCAGTTTGTGGTACTTTGTTCCAGCGGCCCTAGCAAACTAACACACCACCCAAAAGGGCAACTTATTTTTCTGCTGCACATATCATGTTCCTATCCTTACCTTCTTTTTAAAATTATTTAATATTTATTTATAAATAAACAATATTTTTGTCCCAACCCTTGTAATACCTTTGTTCCTCTGTTCATGTGTCTCTTTCTTGACTCCCTGTTGGACTGTGAGCCCCTTGGAGGTGGGGCCTGTGTCATTCTCATTGTTGTATCTTCAGGACCCGGCAAAGAGCCTGGCCCACAGGAAACATTAGTAAAGGTTTCCTGGAGATTTCTTGAAAGAGGTAACCCTGATGCTTGCCCTTGAAGTGTGGTCCCTTTGGACAGGCAGAGCTACCAAAGGAAGGCATTCCAGCGAGGAGAATGGCATGAGGCAGGAAAATGCAGGGCAGGAATGAGTGAGCAGCTCACCGTTGGCTGGGGGCTAGGGTGTGGGACACGGGAAGGCACAGAGGCAGGGTGGGACCAGAGGGTGGGGAGAGGTGGGCATCAGGGTTTCAGGGTGTGGGAATGCATTTAATTGAGAATGCCATGGGGGTGGTGAAGAACCATGGATAAGAGAGGGAACAACAGCGGGGCTCTGGGAACGGAGCTACAGAACAGACCGAAGACAGGGAGGCCACAGTCCAGGTGAGAGATGACAAAAGCCTGAACCCTCAGGGGCCTGAGGATGAAGAGAAGATGAAAGACATTTAGGAGGAAGCAATGTGGGCCTGATGACTGATTTAGAGATATTTTCCCCTTTGAGGTGCCTACGTCCAAGATCCTCCTCCTTCTGAAGATGCAACACTGAGAATTTCCATGATGTCGGCAGTGACATATAAATCACCCCGCCCCCGGTGCCCTCTGTGACAGCTGTCAGTCTTGGGGAGGGAGCAAAGGAACGAGCAACCCCCACCTCAGGCTGCTGAGCTTTCTGGTCAACAATTCAAAATGTGGGGGAAGCGAGTCATTTTTCACCTTCTTTTTAATATCAATTTTTTCTTATCACTCATGACTAATGGTAAGTTAACTGTATAAAGAAAATCTGAACGTACAGTGGCATTAGATCTTATAAGGTGAAAATTGCATTCAATAAAAATAACCCTGGATAATCCCTTAAGTGGAAGGACCTGGGATATTAGAAATTCAGAAGACAAAGATTACTTTATATAATGACATTTTACTGTGACCTCTGTTTCTCTGGAGCATCAAAGACCGAGGTCTAGTTTGAAATGGGTGAAAGGGCAGAGTTTGGAGGTGGTGAGTAGGTAGATTAAATGCTTGCTGGGTATGAGCCCATTATATGGATAAATAAAAGAAGAAAATAAAAATCATCTGAAATCCTCCTCTTACTCTTAGTTTGTGGTGAATATCTCTTTCCAGTCTTTTTTTTTCCCCCCCTAATTCACATTAAAAGCTATACTCAGTAGAGTATGAAGTGCCTCTTGATGTGGTGACCTGAGAAAGACACATCACCTCTGTGGTATTCCTGCCAAAAAGGCAGAACCTGACAGAGGAAACATCAAACAAACCCAAACTGAAAACCAGTCTATAAGATTATTGGCCCAGACTCATCAAAATGTCAATGTCATGAAACCCAATGAAAGACTAATTGTTTCAGACTAATGGAGATGAAAGAGACATGGCAACCAAATAGAATGCATGATCCTGGATTTCATCCTAGATCAGAGGGGGAAATTGCTATAAAGGACATTACTGGGGCATTTAGTGAAATTTGAATCTGACCTGAGGGTTAGATAGCGGTGTTATAGCAATATTAAATGTCCTGAATTTGATAACTGTACTGTAGTTATGTAAAAGAATGTCCTTTTTCTTAGGAAAAAAATGTTGAAATAGTTGGGGTAATGATGTATGCAGCTTATTCTCAAATAGTTCGGGGAAAATATGTATATAGAGAGATAGAAAATGACAAAGCAAAATGTTAACAATTGCTAACAGCTGGTGAAACGGAGTGAAGGATATTTGGAAGTTCAATTCTTCTGCAAGTTTGAATTTGTTTCAAAACTAAAAGGTAAAAAAAAAAGTCCAGTCCAATTAAAATTAAAATTTCAATCTCTGGGAAAAAATATTTGAAAAGACATATCCGACAAAAGACTATTATCCAAAATATACAAAGAACACTTAAAACTCAATAATAAGAAAACAAACTGCACAATTTATTAAATGTGCAAAATACCTGAATAGACAACTCACCAAAGAAGATATACCAACTGCATGAAAATCATATGTTATCAAGGAATTACAAGTTAAAACAACGAGATAATACTACAGACCTATTTGAATATCCAAAATCCAAAACGCTGACAACACCAAATGCTGGAGAGGATGTGGAGCAACAGGAACTCTCCTTCATTGCTGGTGGGAATGCAAAATGGTACAGTCACTGTGGAAGAGAGTTTGACAGTTTCTTACAAAACTAAACATACTTTTACTATATGATCCATCAATTGCACTCCTTGGTATTTACCCAAATGAGCTGAAAATTTACGTCCACACAAAAACCTGCACACAGATGTTTATAGCAGCTTTATTCATAATTGCTAAAACTTGGAAGCAACCAAGATGTCCTTCAGTAGGTGAATAAACAAATAAACTATGTACATCCAGACAATGGAATATTATTCAGAGCTAAAGGGAAATGAGCTATCAAACCATGAAGACAGGGAGGAAATTTAAATGCATATCAGTGAGTGAAAGAAGCCAATCTGAAATGGTTACATACTGTATGATTCCAATTATATGACATTCTGGAAAAGGCAAAACCATGGAGACAGTAAAAAGATCAGTAGTTGCCAGAGGCTGCAGGGAGAAGGAGATGAACAGGCAGAGCATGGAGGAGTTTTGGGGAAGTGACACTGTTCTGTATGATGTTATGATGGTGGACACCTGTCATTATACATTTGTCCAAACCCATAGAATGTCCAACACCAAGAGTGAACCCTAATGTAAACTATGGACTCTGGGTGATAATGATGTGTCAGTATAGGTTCAGCAGTTATAACAAATGTACCGTTGTGGTGGCCATGTCAGTGGGGAGAGGTTGTGCCTTTTGGGGGACAGGGAATATGTGAGAACTCTCTGTACTCTCTGCTCAATTTTGCTGTGAACCTAAAACTGCTCGTTAAAAAGTCTGTGAAAACAAAACAAAATTTTAGTCTCCTACTACACTCCTATTAAATGGATTAAAAAGGACGACAACGATACCAAGTTGTTAGTGAAGATGAACAGCAACTGGAACTCTTATTCATGGCTGGCGGGAAGTGAAAACTGAACAGTCACTTTGGAAAACAGTTTGTCAGCATCTCTGGAAGTTAAACACACACTTGCCATGGGACCCAACACTCCCACTCCTGGGTATTTACCCAAGAGAAAGGAAAACTTATGCTCACCCAAAAACCTCTAGGTGAATGTTTATACCAGCTTTATTTATAATTCCAGCCGCAAACTGGAAACAACTCAAATGTTCTTCAGTAGGTGAATGGTTGGACAAAGTGTCATACATCCACTCAGCAGAATACTACTCGGTAATGGCAAGGAACCTTGATACTTTCAGCAACATGGATGACTCTCAGATGGGTTGTACTAAGTGAAAGAGCCGAGACTCAAAAGGCTACATACTGTGTGGTTTCATTTATATGGAAGAAGCAAAACTATGGCAGAAAACAGGTCAGTGATCGCTAGGGACTGGGGATGGAGGAAAGAGTTGACGACATTGGGGTGCAAGGGAACTTTCTGGGCTGATGGGAATGCTTTACATCGTGACTGTGCTGGTGGTTACCTAACTGTTATGAGTTTGTCAAAACTCATAGAACTGTACATTAAGGGTGAATTTTACCGTATGTAAATTATATCTCAATTACACAAAAAGACAAACGAACAGAATTTCTCAAACTTCTCTCCTTCCCTACAGCTCCCAGACAGATACACTTCAGAAACACGTGATGGGAAAAGGAAGGTTTGAGGCAAACAATTTTGGGATTTTGTGGAACCCCCTTTGTGGTCTCTGCCAGCTGGTCCCTGGGCTCGGGGCACATACCCCTGACTGACCACCTGTCCCTGCCCTCTCCATTCCTGCTGAGGGGTTCTTCTATAGCGTCCCCTTGTCCTGGAGGGCAGACTTCTTGGGCAGGGATATTTTGCGATGACTCAGGCCCAGCTACCGTGCACTGTGTCCAGCTGGTCCCCTAAGAAACATTCCTCTCTTTTGTTGCCAAACTCTGGAAGCACAGGCTGCTCCCACAGCAGTCCCCACCCCCGGTTTGGGCTACCCCCAGGGGCAGCTCCCACCGTCCTCTCGTCTTCAGACTTTGCCATCTGAGAGGTGGGCTCAGGCTCTGTGTCCTCTCAGCTCCAGGGAAGCCCCGGTGGCCAGGCTTGAGCCTCGTGTGGTGAAGCACAGCACTTGGACAACTCCCTCCATGGCAAGTCTCAGTCCCTTTCCTCCTCTCCCAGGTCGGAGTGAGTCTGGAGGCAGGTGATGGGGTGAGGACATCTTAATCTCTGCCCGAGTCCTGCTGGGTTGTGTCTGGTGCTTCTTCTTTTTTTTTTTTTTTTTTGTTTTTTGCTGTACGCGGGCCTCTCACTGTTGTGGCCTCTCCCGTTGCGGAGCGCAGGCTCCGGACGCGCAGGCTCAGCGGCCACGGCTCACGGACCCAGCCGCTCCGCGGCACGTGGGATCTTCCCGGACCGGGGCACGAACCCGTGTCCCCTGCATCGGCAGGCGGACTCTCAACCACTGTGCCACCAGGGAAGCCCTGGTGCTGCTTTTGAGGTTCTGGGGGGACAGCAGCAATTCTGAGACAGGAAAGGCCCATTTAGCATACAATTACACATAACTAGTATGTTATTTTAACAAAACTGGGATCTCTCTTACACATGTTTTATAATCTGCTTTTCCACTTCACACTATGTTTTGAGCATCTTTTCATGTCAGTAAGCACACCTCTACATTCACACCCTTTTAAATGACTGATCAGTATTCCCTTGTATGGAGGTATTGTAATTTACTATACTGAACCCTGACTGTTGGCTGTTTCAGGTTGTTTCTAATTCTAGGTTATTATTAACAATGCTATGCTTGTCTATTTACATGCAGCTGATGGTGCTTTAGCGGCAGGGTCCTCACTTGCTCAGAACCTTTCCACATGCCCAGGAGAGCAGTCTGGCAATATTATATTCATGATTTTGTCTTCTTTTTGTAAGAAGGGACCTCTAAATTGTATGAGCTTCAGGCCTCACAAAAGCTGGATGTGCCCTTGGCTATGATAAACAAGCTCACAGTCGTTTTTCTTTGGCTACGTCTAGAAGTGTAGCCAGAATTGCTGGGTTGAAGCAAAAGCGCATTTTTAAGATTCCTGGAACATATTGTCAAGTAGCCCTCCAGAAACACTGATCGAATTTACACCCCATCCCTGCCCTGGCCAAGATACCCAAGCATGTGTTGATTTCTATGGGATTGTAGTTCCCTGTTACTGTGGCTTGGTTGTAGCTGCCATTAGCATTTTCTCCCCAAAGCAGGGGTCTTGACCTGAGATCCCTGAGACACAAGGGTAGAATTCCTGGGGCTGTGAACCTGGATGAGAAAAATTTACATCTTTCTTTTCATCATTAGCATTTAGTGGAAGTGTAATAGCTCTTTCCATCATGAATGTGGGCCACAAATCCCTGAAGCATTACTAGGACCTGTGACGTTAGCAGTTCCACTACCAACAGAAATCAGAGATGTTTTCATGTCTTGTTACAGCTGTTGAAGGTCTCTCAAAATATCGTTCATGCTCAACAGTGCTTCAAAATTACAGTAATTATTAGATCTGCAACTAGGTTTTGGTATTTAATGTGTTAATTAAAAAACATGTATTACCCAATTACCATTATTTTTTAATATTTTGAAAACTGCATTCAGTAGGATTGATTTCCTTTGTAATCATGCATTTTTGTTTTGTTTTATGAATTAAAAAACGTTATTCTGAAAAGGGGTCCAGAGGCTCATCAGACTGCCAGAGGGTTCACGCACAGTCAAGGTCAGAACACTTGCCGTGTGGGACTCTTGACTCGCATGTTCTTGAAACTTGTGCATGATACAAAAGGAAAGGAATTAAACTTTCATGACTGCTGCCTGGAGCCAGGCTCTGTGTCAGGTGCTGGGGTACAGAGGGGGCAGGATGGCCCCCTGCCCTTGAGGAGCTCACAGTCTAGGTGGGAGATGCAATTTCACAGCTCCTGCCACTCACTGTCCTGTGGGCTGGGGATTCAGGTTCTCAGCTTTTCCAGGATTTTAAGAAAATCATATGTCCATATTTATATATGGTCCCATATAAAACAACTCTTTCAATTTTTTAAATGTTGGCAACCAATCCAGATTTTTATAAACCACTGTGTGGGCCAAATAAAGCATGACTGAGGGCTAAATCTGGCCCACAGGCCACCAGTTTTCAACCTTTGCTCTAGGAGGAGAACAGAATTCCAGTTAAGGTGGAAAAAATTCATTCTGTGGAACAAAGCAGCAAGGATTGAGCCCCCATACACACCTCCACTCTGCTCCTGCAAACCAGAGAGAAAAGGAATTGGAGCCCTGGTCTTGGGAAGAGAAAACATGTGAGAAGGAGCTCTGTGGTGGGCAATGTAGGTGGGGCGGGATCCCTGCAACCTGGCTGCAGTCCAGGTGAGGAGAGGCCTGGCCGGAGGCAGATGATACTGTGGTGAGGGCATCAAGGGAGCTATGGGAACAATGCGGTCAATTAGGTGATTGTATACCCAGAAAACGCAAGAGCCTCTAGCAGAGAAACAAAAACCAAAAACAAATGTAAAAACAAAACAAACAACAATTTAAAAAAAAAACCTATTTGAATTAAGACAATTCATAAGGTTATTGGCTATAAGATAAATATACAGGGGCTTCCCTTGTGGTGCAGTGGTTGAGAGTCTGTCTGCCGATGCAGGGGACGCGGGTTTGTGCCCCGGTCCGGGAAGATCCCACATGCCGTGGAGCGGCTGGGCCCGTGAGCCATGGCCGCTGAGCCTGCGTGTCCGGAGCCTGTGCTCCGCAACGGGAGAGGCCACGACAGTGAGAGGCCCGCGTACCGAAAAAAAAAAAAAAAAGCAAGATGCAGGAAACCATATATTATATGATCCCATTTTTATAAAACAGTGATACATGCATAAGTTTATTTGCATATAATTTAAATGTATCTGTCAATGGTGACTTGATTATGGAGAAAATATACAGAAGGTTAGACAGGAGAACGCTAGTAAGCTACCTAGGGTGAAAGAATATGGTTGGTGCAAGCTGACATGGGTGGCTCAGGGATGGCAGAGAGAACAAAGCCCACGTCACCGCCCCACCCCAAATAAAGCAGGGGCCTTTGGAACTTGACTTTCTTACCCTGTAGCCTAGCCAGTCCCTCACCCCCACAATGCTTGACTCCTGGCACCCATCCCTTGGCCATCCCTCCCCACCACCCCTTATGGGTGGCCTTTCATATTTTTCTCCATGATTCTAGAATGGGACAGCCAAGGCACTGAGGGCAGGGGAAGGCCAGGAGGGTCCCAGGGTAGGGGGACCTTTCAATGCATGAGAATGGACCTCAGGGTCTAAAGTGCAGCTCTTGCAAATTCATGGGAGTGAGGGGAAGAGGCTAGAAGGAATATTAATTCACTCACTCATCTTAAGTCCTCCTTCAGTCTCAGCTTACAGAGTCCATCCTCAGAGAGGACTTCTCTGAGTCTGCCCATTTCATTCTGTCTCCCTATTATTTTCTCTCATAATACTCATCAAAGTTTGCCATTTTGTCTTTATTCTTGTGTGTGTGTGTGTGTGTGTGTGTGTGTGCGCGCACGCACCTGCGCACAGTCATGTATTTCATGCCTGTTCCCCTCCCCGCCAAATAAACAGCACCACCAGCACCACCAGAGGAGGGAGCTTGTATGTACAGCACAGTATGTCAGTTGAATTCAATAATTTCCTATTATCCTCTTTTTCATTGACTCACTCTTTTATTCATTTATTCCCTTATTCATTCCAGAAACGTGCTCTTGGCCAGTGACTTTTCCCCTGATCTGAGTCTTCCACTTTCTAGGGTGGCTTTCTGGGGGGAGGTGGGAGTGGGAACGTGACTGCATGATTCTGGGAATGCATCCACAACCTGGGAGAGCTGGGTGAGTCTGAAGCTCTCCAGGGAAGGAGGGAAGATTCCAAAAAGCTAGAGGGTCAGAGCGAAAGGTGCTGGAGGATCAGAGAGGACAGAGTTGGGAGTGACAGGGTGAAGGATGCACAAAGGGAGACTCTTCTTTGCCCCCACCCTCACATCTTCCCACTGCCCAGCTTTTGCTCTGGCAGTCTGCTCCGTCTGGAAGAGGCTCTCCCCATCTCCACATGCTGAAATGCTACCCTTCCCTGCAGGGCCAGCCCAGATGTCCTCGAGGTCTCCTCTGAATCCTCCAGCTGGAAGGGCTGCTCCCTGCTGCAAACAAACTCCCAGAACACAAAGTCTGGACCTCCCTCGTGGCGCTGACCACTTCCTGCTTGGGCTGTAGTGTGTGACCCCTCCCTCCGCCCAATAGGCAGAGGCTCTGCCTGCCTGTTCCCAGGGATCCCGCAGGGCCCAGGGCCCAGCGTCAAGCAGATGCTCAAGCCTAACATGTGAACAGCACTGCGTGTTTGGGGGGGGGTGCAGTGATCATGACCCCATTTCACAGATGGGGAAATGGAGGCACAGACCAGGGGCACGACTTGCTCCCAAAGCAAAGCGGCAGCACAGCCTAGACTCAGCCCTGCATTTCTGGTCCCAGAGGCAGGGCTCTTTCCAGGGCAGCTTGGTGGGAGGTGGGAGTAGGGTGGGGTGGGGTGGGAGCTGGGTCCTGAGAACCAGCAGGCCAGAGAAATTTGGAGTTCGAATGGCCAAGTTCAGGGAAAGCACAGCTGGGGAGGAGCCAAGGTATTTATTATGCTTGGTTTCCAGCTCCAAACAGAGCTGATGGATGGAGCTGCTCCAGTTCCTATAAACAGCTCGGGCCTCCCTCCCCTCCACCCCTCCACGTTCTCAGCACCACAGCTCCAACTCATCCCAGTGAGAGTGGGGTGGGGGAGAGATGACCAAGGGAGGAGAAGGAGAAGAGAAGAGGGGTTGGGGGGAGAGAGGAGAATGAAGAAGAGAAAGGGTCCTAGAGGCAAGAGGAACTGAGGGGAATGAGAGTGGTGAGAGAAGATTCCTGTTCCCCTGGGCAGCCCACACCCTGCAGTCCCTCTGTGTCCTCTACGTTCCTGGGGTCTGTCTGAGAAGTTTATCACGCATTCTTGGTCTGAGGGCTGATGTTAATCCCCACAAGTGTTTAGGTCCTGGAGGGCAGGGCCATCCATTCAGGAAACCTTTCCTGAACTTGCCTCTGTGTTGGCTCGGGCCCAGGGGACACAGAAGGGTCTCTGGGTAAGACCTCCTTCCAGGAGCTCCTGGTCTGGTGGTGGATCAGGCAGACATCCCAGTGTTGTGGCCCCGGGCAGCCCAGGGCTGATGGCAGCTGGAGGAGGGAAATCAGGGCAGTCTCCCCAGAGGAGGTGATGCAGGTAAGCATTGAAAAAGGAGGAGTTTGGCAGGGGGGTCAGGGTAGGTGAGACATTTCAAGTAGAAGAGGTGGGAGAGAGCCAGAATTGGGAGGGTCAGGAAGCAGTGCTGCCTAATGGTTAAGATTGCTGGCTCCAGAGAGGAGCAGGGCAAACCTGGGCTCAAGTCTCAGCCCTAGCACTTGACAGCTGTGGCATCTTGAGTCTCAGTTTCTCTAAAGTGAGGATGATAATAATAGAAATCTCTCCAAAGAGTGTTAGAATTATATACGACCGTGTACATCAAGTATTCAGCGCAGGGCCCACCTGGAAGTGCTCTGTCAGCTCTGAATAGGAGGTGGGAGGTGGCCAGAGAGAGATGAGGATGGAGGGCCGCAGGGACCCGGACTTGCAGGGCCTCTGAGCTGCTAAACAACAGGGGCACAGAAAGCAGACTCTGGATCCTGGATCCTGGGGGATTGTGCCAGCACAGGGAACTGACCGGGGGAGGCATCTGGTGGGCCAGGGATGCCGGCTTCCTCTCCTCCTACCCGGCCTGCGAGCCCGGCTCTTGCTGGGCCGGGTCCTCGTGGATTGAGTGAGCCAGGTGACCTGACACCACAGTCTGTCTGTGACAGGGGCTGTGCAAGGGCATCCTCTTGCCCTGGAACTTGCCGGATGCTCCGATGACCTAGTTGGCAGCTGTGTCCACGTTCGGCTGAAAACAGGAATTTCTGCCTTGCTGGGGTCTTGGTCAGGTGAGCAAAGTCCCCTGTTTGCCAGGAAAAGGGGTTAGGGGCCTGGTGGGCTCCCAGGTTCCCAGAGTCCTGGGTTGAGCTCAGCCCATGCTACTGCCCTCCTGCAGGCCTTCGGGCAGCACCTACTGTGTGCCAGGGCATTGCGTCACATACCCTCTCACCGCCTAGCCCCATCCATGAAATAGGCATTTCAGTTTTTCCTTTGGAGAGTAGGAGCTGGGAGCAGCAACTGGGAGCGAGAGGTCACAGCCAGGGAGGAAGCTGGGCTGGAGAAATCTCCAGGACGCTTGCGGATGGGGGAGGCGGAGCTGGAGCCTGTGGGAGAGGAGGTGGAGAAGAGAAGGTTGGCACCTGCAAAGGGGGTGATGTCTGGGTGTCAGGCAGCTGAGAACGGGAGGCGGGGCCACATGAAGACAAGCACAAGGGGCTGCAAAGTGGGAGACCAGGGGGACCACTCCCTGCCCTCTAGACTCTACCTCAGCCCATTGCCTGACTCCCACCCCCACCCCAGGTGAGGTGGCTCTTGTCCCCTTCCCCAGAGCCCACAGCCCACACCCTCACCCTCCAACCCCCTTCTGGGAACCACGCATGCTCTTCTTCTGGCCCCTCTTGGTTCTTCCAAGTTCAACCTTGAACTGCAGCCTGGCCGCTCACTCTCAATCCTCCAGCCCCTGGGAGACCTTTAACTCTCTAGCTGGGGAGGCCTCTGGTGTCAGGGTACCGGGGCTGGACGCTCAGGAGAGGCTGGGGCTGGAGACAGAGATGTGGGCATTGTCAGAGCGATGGGGTGGCTACGTCAGTGAGGGCGATGGCATTCCTGAGAGAAGCGTCCTGCTGATCGCCATTCTGATGATGAGCGTGGAGCAGAGCCTGAGAGGAAGGCACCTGGGGTCCTAGATGTCGGAAGATTGTGCCGAGGGGGAGGTGTGGGTGATGGGGGGATAGAGGTGAGGGGCCCCGCAGCTTGGTGACCTCAGCTGGGGGGGAAGGGGGACAGCTGGAGGCGGCCTGGGATGGGTTGGGATGGAGGGGAGGGAGAGGAAGCTACTTTCCCTAGAAGTTTACCCATGAAGGAGGGAAGGAAAGGGGAAAGTGGCTTAAGGGTCTCCTTACTGTTTGTAAGATGGGCAAGACTTGAGCACAGCTGAAGTCTGAGAGGAAGAAGCAAACAGAGAGGAAAGGCTGAAGGAGAGGAAAGAGAGAAAATGGAGCTGCAGAGGAGGGAAAGGCGCTCAGCGGCTCCTGCTGGAAGTCACTTTTCTCAGTGGTGGGTGGGGAGTGGGGTTTGCTGAGCGTGAGGGGACAGAGGTGTGGCAGGGACACGATGGGGGCTGAGGCACCCAGGTCCAGGATGGTGGTGACCCAGAGCCTCCGTCTCCCACCCAGCGGGCCTCAGCCTGTCTCCCCAGGGGTTTCCCATGAGGCTTCAACGGCTGGAAGGGAAGTAGAGGAGGGCAGGGTTCAAGTGGACGCAATGATTACCCGCAGCAAGGAGGAGGCCGGCAGGCTGCACTGTTTCTCCAAAATCCGTTTTTAATACATTCACGTGGGTTACACAAAGAGCTGGCCCCGAGGCCTGGGTTGTAGCCTGGGTCCTGGGGAGTGAGAGCAGCATTGTGTAGTGTTCTCAAAGATCAGGCATGCAGGGGCCCACACCTTGCCCTCCAGGCCTGAGGAAGAGTGTTTGTGTGCAGTGAGCACCTGTGGTCATGATCCCAAACAGAAATGGACCTGCCGGCTGCCCCACTTGCCACCAGGGCCCCGGGCTGGGGCCAAGCCACCAGGCTCTAGCCCCGGCTCTGCCGTTGACTCCCTGAGTCCTCGACCTGCTCTGGGCCTCAGTTTTCTCATCTGTAAAATGGGGTGGAGAGAGGGGCATTTTCATCATCTCACACTTTACCGAGCACCATCGTGAGCCTGAGTGCGGGCCAAGCACAGGTAAGAGGGTGAAGACAATGACACAGGGTCCCGGGATTAATCCCAGGGCTTCCTTTCTTCCCAGACGGCCCACGATTTCATGGGTATGAGAAACAGGGGGTTATATCTGGATGGGATTTTTTTTTTTTTTTTTTTTTTTTTGCGGTACGCGGACCTCTCACTGCTATGGCCTCTCCCTTTGCAGAGCACAGGCTCCAGACGCGCAGGCTCAGCGGCCATGGCCCACGGGCCCAGCCGCTCCGCAGCATGTGGGATCTTCCCAGACCGGGGCACGAACCCGCGTCCCCTGCATCGGCAGGCAGACTCTCAACCCCTGCGCCACCAGGGAAGCCCCTGGATGGGATTTTTCTATCCATTTTTCTAGGGGAAAAAAAAGTCCCTGCATGATGAGGACTAGTAAGCGAGTTTGGAGCCAGCATCACCTTGTGATGTGACAGCTGAGAGAGAAGGAAACCATTCAGGTCTAACCACCAAGCCCCGCCCCCCACCCCCTCAATGAGGTCTGAATCCACCTTGTTTCGCAGGCGCTGCCACTGACCTGTGCAGCTCTGAGCAAGTCCCATTCTCTTCCTCAGTCTTAGCCTCCGTACCTGTGCAACAGGGAGGTTGGACTCAATGGTTTCAAAGTCCAGGCTATGCTCAAAGGAGGGAGAGGGAAGGAGGGCACGCAAGAGCAAGAAGAGAAAAAGGAGAGCCCGCCTAGTCTGCAAATGAGGGAAGAAGGGAAAATGAGGCACAGAAGGAGGAGAGGGCCTGCGGCTGCCCATCTTCCCTCTGCCCGCCTGGGAGAGAGGAGGGAGAGGAGCGGGTGGGTGTGCACGGCACAGGACGCTCCCGGGCCTTGTTCCTGTCCGCCTAACAGCCTGCAGCCCCTGCAGTGGCCAAGCTCAGGCTCTGGACTCAGGAGGATGTGAGTCTGGAGCTCAGTTCCGGCATTTCTTAGCTGGAGGTCCCTGGAGGGAGACTTTTGGGGCCTCTTGTAAAATGGGATAAAATATGAACCTCAGAGGGGTGTCATAAAGAGGCAGATGCAGGCTTGGGTTTGTCACCACTGCCAAGTGTGGTGCCGAACGGAACCAGACACCTAAGGTTCTCACTCCTGGCTCAGCAGCCAGGGTGAGGCTGGGATGGAGCAGGGCGGCCTGGGCAGGGAGTAGCGGGGCTAGGGCAGTATCTTGGCCGGTGTGTGCAACACGAGAGTGCCAGGTAGGGAAAGAGCCTGCCCGGAGCAGGAAACGGAATGGTCCAGCACTGGGCTGGAGCCCAGGGAGAGCGCCTCTTAACCAGGCCCTGCTGGAGCTGCCGCAGCCCGCCGAATAGCACTGGATCCAAGCCTTAGGGGGCTCCAGCTCTCTTCCGGTCACAAGCTTTTTATGTTCCAGAGAAGCTGGAAGTCATTATCAGAAGATGTGACGAACGGTCTGCTTGGACACCTCTCAGACAAATCCTCCTGGTCGGCATTGCCTCTCTCTTACCCTGGCCCAGCAGGGCCATCCACACTCAGCCAGCTGGGGCTGCAGAGCTTTGGGGCCCTGGCTTCCACGCTCTGTGTGGTCACCGCAACCACCTCCCCACCCAGACTGGGCGATGCTGAGGGCAGGGATGTGTCTCATTCCCTGGCGTCCCCCGTGCCCAGGGCAGGGTGTGGCACAAAACAGACGCCTGGTGAAGATGTGTTGATCCGATGGGATAACCTTACACTCTGTCACTCCTGCAAGCTGCCCACCTTCCAGCTTCCACAGCTGGACCACACGTGCGCCCTGTGAAGTGAGTCACCTACTGATGCAGCAGGATACAGGGACAGGAGCCCTGGGCTGGGACTGAGAGACCAGGGTTCTTGGATCCTGGCTCACTGGGTAATCTTGGGTCAGTCCCCACCCTTCTCCGTGCCTCTGGCTCCCCCACTGACCTGGCAGGGTCCCCCGACAGAGCTGGTCTGTAGCCCGCAGCCTCTCTAGGCTTTGTACTGCTGGTTGAACTTCTGCCGGCGGACACAGCAGCAGGCGGCCAGCGTGGTGAGAAGGATGGCACACACCAGGGCGAAGGTGAGGATGATGATGAGGTTGACGTTCTTGAGCCCCCCCTTCTCACAGTCCTCAGGACGCACGTGGCTCAGGGACACCTCTTCCTGGGAGCCGAAGCGGCAGATCAGGTCCTGGGTGGCGTCCACGTCCACACGGCCCTGGTGCAGCTGGGCCGCCAGCCAGCCGTTGCCGCAGCAGCTGAGGGGGTTCCCCTGCAGGTAGAGGCGCCGCAGGCTGGTCTCCAGGCCGCCCATGGCGCTGCCCGGCAGGAGGCTGAAGCTGTTGTTCCTTAGGTCCAGCACCTCCAAGGACACGGCCTGCGTCCAGGTAGGCAGGCGGCTCAGGCGGTTCTCTGCCAGATTGAGCCGCTTGAGGCAGCTGAAGCAGGGCAGGTCCACCTGCAGGACGGCCAGCCCGTTGCCCTGCAAGGCCAGCACCTCCAGGGAGCCCTCCAGGCCCGCCAAGGCCCCTGTGGCCACATCCAGCCCAGGGTTGGCGGAGAGGTCCAGCTCGGTCAGCGGAGTGTGGAGGAAGGCACCTGCCCGGAGCGTCTCCATCTCATTGTCCGCCAGGTTCAGGACGCGGAGGGAGGAGACGCCAGAGAAGGCCACACAGCCCACGGGTCCAGGCTCACCTGGGCCTCCGCAGGGGCTGACCCGGTTCCCCTGCAGGTTGAGCCTCTGCAGGCTGGCCAGGCCAGCGAAGGTGTACGGGGGCAGGTCCCGCAGGGCGTTGTCCTGTAGGAGCAGCGTCTGCAGAGACCCCAGGGCCCTGGCACCCAGCTCCAGCGTCTCCAGCGCATTGTGGCTCATGTCCAGGAGTGCGAGGCAAGGCAAGGAGCCCACGCGCCGGGCCTCAAAGGCCCGCAAGCAGTTCCGGCTGAGGTTCAGGAAGCGCAGGGAAGTCAGGTGCTCAAGAAAGCCCTCGGGGACGAGCTCAATCTCATTGTAGCTCAGATCCAGATTCAAGAGCTGAGAGAGGGGCTGGGTGCTGGCGTTGCGGCCGGGGTGAGAGAAGGGCAAGGCGGACCAGCCCTCGGAAGGCGCGTGAAGGCCTTCGCCGCCCTGGGGCGGCCCTGCAGGGAGGCGGATGAGGTTGTTAGACACGTTCAGGTAAATGAGTCTCGGAAGCGCGGCCAGGTCGGGGAAGTGGAGCAGTTTGTTCTCCCGCAGGTCAAGCCAGGCGAGCTGATACTGGGCCCGGGGCTCCGGGGCCGTCTGAAAGGCCTCAATACTGTTGCAGCTCAGGTCTAGGACCCGCAGCTGCTGGAGGCTGAAGTCGGAGATGCAGGTGAGGGAGTTCCTGGAGAGGTTGAGGTGTGCCAGGTGGGGCAGGGCCTCGAAGGCTCCGTCCTCGATGTCCATCAGCACGTTGCTGTGAAGGTCCAGCCGCTCGAGCGCGGGCGTGCCCCAGAAGGTGTGGCGGCCCAGGCGCGTCAGGCTGTTCTGCGCCAGCGAGAGGCTGCGCAGGGCGGGCGCCTCCGCCAGCAGCCGCTCCGCCAGGCCACTGTACAGGCTGTTGCCAGACAGGTCCAGGGACGTCAGGTGTGGCAGGGGACCCAGACCCCCAGTGCTCAGCGCCGTGCCCACCGCCAGGCGGTTGTGGGCCAGGTTGAGGTGCTCCAGGTGAGGCAGGGCCTGGAAGACCCCTGGCTGGAGGAAGCTAATCTCGTTGGCGCTCAGGTCCAGGTGAAGAAGCGCTGTGTAGAGGCCCAGGGGCGAGGCCAGGATGCTCCGCAGCTGGTTCCCAGACAGGTCGAGGACCTCAATGTCCCGTGGGAGCACCGAGGGGACCTGGAGTAGGCCAAGGCCCCGGCACAAGACTTCCTTGTCCACCTGGGGAGGCGGAGGGCAGGGAGAGCGGCGGGCATTAGTGGGTGCTGTAGGAGGGGCAAGCAGACACGTGCCTCTAGGAAGTATGACTGGAGCCGCCACCAGGCCTGGCCAGGCCTCTCCTCTGTCCTCCCAGCGTGCTCGCCGTCCTCCCCCCCAGCCTAATCACCCCATGTCTGCATTACCCCTACTCTGCTCCCTGTCTCCGGTACCCAGTACGGTGGTGCTGGCATCAGGGAGGGACTCAAGGAAACTTTGATTGGTAGACAGACAGAGAGATGATAGACAGATAGAAGGACAAATGCACTAACAAAATACTCTATACTGATTATTATCCCATTTTAGAGGACACTAAGCCATGTATCACCGAGAGTGCCCCAGAGCCAGTGAGGAGCGGGGCCAGCTGGGACCCGGGCCTCCTGGTTCCACATCCCAGTTTCTTTCCATGGACCCAGAGAGTTAAACCTACCCAGCTGATGTTCTACTAGAAACCACTTTGGGAGAAATGTTTCCAAAAGGGGAAAATGCTATTTGCACTCCTGTCATTGGTGTTAATTTTGGTCTCTCACCCTCAGATCTCATTCAAGCCCTCACTCCACGGGGCAGAGCTCGGGTCCCAGAGCCTGCCTTCCTTGCTGACACTCACCAGATGACCTCGTTCTGCTGCTGCCCCCACCCCCACCAGTGGCTTCACTTTGCATGGTCCAGTCCAGATGGCCCCCTGGAGATGGGGTAGGGGGCAGGAAAAGATGACCAGAGTCTCAACCCACATTCTTTGATGACAAGACTGATTTTGCTGTGTCACATTACCACTCTGGTTTCTTATCCAGAATGTAACTCATCCTTCCCCAGCACCCATTCAGCATTTTATATTTTATTTCGCATTTTCAGACCCCTGGTCTCACTGGATCTTCGCAATAGCCTGCCCGTCAAATCTGATCACCCCTCTTTAAGAAACCCAAGGTTAGAGAGGGGAAGGGAGGCCCCAGAATCATCCGGCTGGTGAGGAACAGAGCTGGCTTTTGAACCCCAGTCTCTTAACAACCAAAGACCCCACTTTTGTCCCTCCATCACATGTCCCTTCGGGGGTCAGAAATCTTTCCATGGAAATGCAATGTCCCTCTGTCTTTTCCCACACACCAGGAACCCCAGCCTTTCCCAGCGAAGGCTCTGGCTTCCATAACCACCAAGCTCAGGCCCACTCCGCCCTGGCCTCTCTGTCTCCACTGACCCCTTTCCGCCAGCCAAATGCATGGCAACTGTTCAAAAACTCCACTCTGACCGTGCTGCCCTCGGCTTAAACCCCTTCCGGGCAAAGTCCAGCACCCTCAGCAGAGTTCAAGGCTGCCTGTGGCCCCTGCTGACCTGTCCCCTCTCCTCCCAACCCACTCCAGCCCAGCCCACACCTGCCCACTGCCCACTGTGCCCTCCCACACCCACCTCTGGGCCTCCTCCTTGCTGTTCCCTGTACTGGTTATGTTCTTCCCAACCAGATCAGCATGGTGAACTCTGTGTGCTGAGCTCCAAGGTCTCCTCCACCTGGAAGCCTTCCCTGACTGCCGGGCAGGTCGGGGCCTCCTCTGGGCTCTCACAGCCCCTGTGCTTCCTCTCTCATAGCTTTGGCCCCCTGAATTGTGACTGTTTGTGTGCAGACCTGCTAGACAGTAAGTTCAGGGCAAACAGGGTTTGACTGAGTGACTACTGTGGACCTGGGCCATAGAAAGTGCTCAGTATATCTTTCAGTGAATGAAAGAGTCACAGACATCATCAGCTTAGTAAAAGTCTGAGGGATTGACTGAATCACCTTTTTGAAAGGAAAAGAAAAGAGATGATGAATATATTCAGACTAGAGTCAAAGACCGTCAGAGCAAAAAGGGTCCAGCCCACCCACTGCCCAGATGGGGAGACTGAGCCTAAAGATGGCAGTGACCTGCACGAGGTCACAGCAAGTCAGTGGCTGAGCCGACAGGGCAGGAACACCAGCCTGGGTGTTCCCCAGCTGGTCCAGCTCTCAGCTTCCTCCCAAGAGCTCCAAGGTGAAGCGGGGGGCGGGTGGGGGGAAGAGGAACGGACTGCCCTCCATCAGGCAGTGCGACTCTTCCAGCTCCATGCGGCTTCCGACTCCACGGTACTGCCCTACTCAGAGGCCCGAGGACACCCCTGCAGTTGGGCACCCATGCAAACTGGAATCCCACCCCGGCCACCCTGCCAGACCTGCTTGGCTCCGTGCCCCATCCTCCCTCACAACCGTCTCTGCCAGCTGGGGCCACTGGGCACAGCCTGCCTATCCGTATCCTCAGCTCCGCAAACCATCCTGATTAAAGAAGAAACAGCAAAATGAACACAAACACAGTGTGTGTTGGGGGATGGGGCTTAACCCACCTGCAAGCCCACACCCCGTTTCACCCCAGAGGCAATACTCAAAGGCTCCTTGGGGTACCAGCTCCTGAGAGCTGAGGCGGGACTCAAAGCTAGCCAAGTCCAGCACCTAATCCTGCTTTCTGCCCAGTGCCCAGGACCCCTGTCACAGAGGCCCAGAGGGACTGCTACAAGGCACAAGGCAGGGCTGCCCAGCTCTCCAGTCCAGTCTAGGAAGGAGCTTGAAGGCGTGGGCAGCTCTCAGAACCCCATTTGTCAGGTACCCACCGCTCCCTGAGCTCCAAGCTGAGTGACTTATTTGGAGAGGGGTCTTGGGGGCATCAGCCCTTAATCAAGTTCAGAGCTTCCCCGATGACCCCCTGTCTACTCTCTGGTATGCCAGGACTCCGCTGTCCAGCTCTTTTTTTTTTTTAGAGGGAAGAGGGTGTCACTCATCACCATTTTACCACCTGCACATAGAAGGGAAGCAGGGTAGGGAGAGTTACCCGGCAGTGGGCAGCATGAGCTCGGGAGAGATGGGTTCGAATCTTGGCTCTGTTACCTCCTATCAGTATGACCTTGTGGGTCACATCTCTTCTCCCAGCCTTGGCTTCCTCGGCTGAAAAGAAGAGTTTTCTCTCATAAAATGAGAGAAAGCCCTTAGCGTGGAGCAGGCCCCTTGTTAGCCCTCGGCACATGGCAATTCGTTTTTACTATTTTAAAAAGCATCAAAACCGCTTCCACGGGAGTTCAGAAATTGCTTTCCTGCCTGTTACCTCATTTGCCCCAAATCCAAAGCCCACCCAGTTCCCCTCTGCCTGTTGGGTGGCCCAGACCCTTTATCTCTCTGAGTCTACTGCCCCAGGTGGATGTGGGGCTGCATTTGGTGACGTCTGAGGCCTTCTCTGCCTGTTATTCTGGGTGCTGGGAATCCCAGAAGGGCTCCAAGGAGTAAGAAGTGAGGTGGCAACAGCAGGACACTGCAAACCCCAGGGAAGGGGTGCAGGGCCCTGGCTGCCGTCTCATCCAGCCTCCAAGAGCAGCTGTCCATCTTGTGCCGTAAGCTTCCAGTCTCAGGGCCAGGTGGGGCCCCTGGAGGGCCAGTCCCTTCCCCAGCACAAGCTCTGGTCTTGACTTCAATGATTGCCCAGCCTTACGAGTGGACCTAGAGGGTTCCTTTTCTCTGTACCCCACAGGGTCACAGTAACCTCAGGGCTAGTCTCCCTGACTCCTGGCAGGAAAATGGAACAAAGTGAATCAAATCTGGTCGCTGCCCTTGAGAAGCTCTTGGTCTGGTAGCTGAGACAGGTGTGGACCATTCAGCAACTTACCCTATGCACTCAATATTGAGATGGAAGGAAGCTTAGGGCTGTGGGGGCCCCAAAAGGGATCAAACAGAACCAGGTCGGCCTGGAAGGGGTCAGGGGAAGCTTCCTGGAGAAGGCAGCATTTGACTCCGGCACTAATAAGTGAGAGGCATCACGGCAGAGATGTGGCAGATGGGCTCGAGTTAAGGAGCCCAGTTAGGAAAGGGGATTCGTCCCCCGAAGGGGCCTAGTACAGAAGAGCCTTTCCCAGATGCCCACTCTAAATTCCCCACACATATACCTATGCCTTGTCAGCCAGCTAGACCCACTGCCCTTTGGGGGCAGCTTGAAGGGATAGAGTCCAATATTGGCCCTAGTTGAATGACCTTGGACAAGTTACCCAACTTCTCCAAGCCTCAGTTTCCAACTCTATAAAATTGGAGTAATGGTACTTACCCAGCAGGATTAACAGTAAACAAGGCATTTAAGCATTCTAGTAGGTACTCATTAAATGCAAGGTTTAAAGGCATTAAATGCATTCCCCTTCCTTTTCTGACCCCTCTAGCCTCTGGCTTCTGGGGCTGGGGCAGTAGGACACCCCCGGGCAGGGGGTAGGGGGAGACAGGGAGTTCTCCCTGCCAAGGCAGAGCTTCTTACCTTCTTACAGGGCACCTTGTCTCGGTGTTGGGAGGTAGCCAGGCCCAGGGTCAGCACGGCCAGAAGCAGCAGGATCCGGTGGCTCATGGCTCTGCACAGGGCAGGAGGAAAGGGGAAGGCTGTAAGACCACAGGCTCCTTCCCACCGCTCCTTCCTGTCTGTACCTGCCCTCAGGGAACCCCAGACCGCAGCTGTAGCTGGACCAAAGGTGCTCTGAATGGGGCACCTTGTGAAGGAGATGGGAAAAAGGGCTGCAGCCCATCACAAAGGGCCTTCAGTGCCAGGCCAAGGAGCTAGGCCATTACCCTGGACAAGAGTATTTAAGCAGTGGGTGACATGGTCAGATTTGGGTTTCAAAAGACCCTACCTGGAAGACAGCCTGGAGGAGGTGAGCAGGAGGGAGAGGGACCCTAAGGGCTGCCCTGGCCAAGCTCAGGGCTGGGGTGGGGTGAGGTGGGGAGCTAGGCCTCTGACTCCAGTTCCACCCAGGCCACAAGCAGGTCCCCCCATCCTAGCTCTTCAAGCCCCAAACGGAATTCCTCAATCCCCCCACCCGCAGACCTTTATTTTGCCCTTTCTCTTTTGATTTTCTGGTTGTCGAGTCCCTGCCATTGTTTGAAGGTTGGGCCTGGAGCCTTGACAGGAAGCCCCGCCAGGAGGCCTGCCCTGCCCCCAGCACTGCGGGCTGTGGACTTCCCCAGGAACAGGCTGCCAGGCCCTTAACTTTCACTGAAGCCACCGCCCACGCAGTGGGACACCCAGGCATGCTGGGCCAGCCCTTCTCTCCATGAGCAGCGGGGCTGGGGTTGAGGGGGACCACAAAGCCCTCAGGAGGGTCACATCCCAGTGCTGCTAGGGGCTCATTCACTGAGAACCTGGGCCAAGTGCTAGGAATACACAGCTCAATCCATCAATTTCATTCATTCATTCATTCATTCACTCACACCTTTACTGAATGCCTCCTCTTGTCTGGTTCTGTCCTGGGAACTGGGGACACAAATAAAGGCACAGAAGAGACCATAATACATACAAAACATTAACAAGGAGAGACACATAACGCCCTCCAAGAGCACTGGACCCAGTCACCCACACCAGACTGCTCCCTCTGTCTCCTCCACTGACCTGCTCTGTGACTTTGTACAAGTCACTTCACCTCTCTGAGCCTCAGTTTCCTCTTCTGAGGCTAATGCCAACCTTGGAGTTTTGTTAAAGATCAAGTGAGACATATTCTGTGCCACTTACAGAGCCCTCATTATGCACCAGGCACTCTTGTTGACGCTATACACGTATGAACTCATTTACTCTTTCCAATAATTCAACGACTTGGCTCCATGATCACCATTCTTACTGTGCATGCAGGAAAACTGAGGCTCAGAGAAATTAAGCAACATGCCCAAGGTCACACAGCTAACAAGGGGCAGGCCCAGGAAGTCGGGCTCCTGGGTCTGTGCCCTTAACCTCTACACTATAAGGTCTCCTGCAGGTAATCAATAAATAAGTGCTGAATTGTGACTCTGAGGCGTGTTTTGGAAGAGGCATTTACAGAACCTTTATGGCTGAGTCTTTACTGTTAGAACCCATAAACATCCTTGCTATGAATTTTAAATGAAGGTGGGTGCTCTGAGGTCCTTTCTGGTTCCAACAGGCAAAGGCCCGAGCCGAGCCGTGTCTTTTAAGCCCTGTTCCCTGGGTTCTCCCGGGGCCATGGACCCCCTGCCCCACAGATGTCCTCCTCTCACCTGCATTACAGGTTGGGTTTTCACAGGAAATTTGGTTCTGCTGTTGAAAAAGCAGAACATCACCACCCTTTTGAATGCTAGGGTACTCAGAACTGAGTGGAAACCCCTCAGCGGGGCTTCGAGGCCCTTGGGGAGTGCTCCCTGCCCAGCCAGCTCTTCTCTCCAGCTTCATTTCTCACTGTCCCTTCTCCCACTCTGTGTTCTGGAAGCCTCATACTTCCTTCAGTTCTCTGAGCATCTTTTCACTGCCCCAAACCCTCACTTCCTCCCCTCTCTTGTGCTGAATACCTCTTCATCCTTTGGGTCTCAGCCTAGATGTCACCTCCTCCAAGAAGCCTTCTCTGGTTTCCCAAGTCTGGGCTATATATTGGCATTGAGCACTTCATCACTCCGTGGTTCCCTCCCCTTTACCAACCCCCCCCTCCCCCCCCACCGCACCACCACCACCATGGGAAGTGCCCCCAGGGCAGAGGGGCCTCACTCTCCTCTGGGAACCATCTTACACTGTGCAGGCTGGGGAAGGCGCTGAGAATTGACATGAGGCGCCTCGGTGACATGGTGACGCTGGTGAGAGCAGTTTTTCTCCTGGACTCTCCCTTCACCTCCCTGCCACACTCCTTCCCCCCATCAGCAGGTTCTGTCTGCTTTCCCTAAAACACAGACTCTGGATCTGCCTACCTCCCTCCTCCATCACTGCCACAGACTGAGGCACCACCACGACCCTGGGCCTCGACCCCAGCAACAACCTGACCTCTTTTAGTCTGTCCTAAGCATGGCAGCATGAGTGACGTCTTTCATGAATCTCACTGCTTGAAAACCTCCCATAAAATCGAAGCTTATACAATCTCCTCTCTGACTCCATCTACCATGTGCTCTTCCCTCACCAAATTCTAGCTTTCTCACCATCCCTCAAACACAGCAAATGCATTCTTGCCTCAGGGCCTTTGCCCTTGCTGCTCCCTCCACCTGGAATGCTCTTGCCCAGATCTGCACGTGTTTTATTGTTTTCCTCTCATTGATCATTTCCCGATCATTTATTTCTTATTCTATGAGAACAGGGATCTATTAAGCGGTGCTCACTAAAAGTCTACTGAACAAACAGCAAAGTGAGGGGTAGCAGTCCACGGCAAAGGGCTGAGCAGTGAGTGCGAGGTGAGGATAAGGAAGGACCTGGATTAGTTCTGAACCTGAGGGCACTGCTGCCCAAAGGGGCACTCGTTTCCCCCTGCCCTGCCTGCCAAATTCCACTCTATCCCTGAGGTGAGCATCTGAGCCTCCAGGAGGGCCCCTCCCTGCAGCACGTGGAACTCCACCCTGCCATCTAACAGAAAGGGGCCCCTCGGCAGTGGACACCCTTGAGCAGTGCCCTAGACACAGTGTGGAGAATTTGAGAGTTACTCGCTCTCAAGAGGGAGGATTGGGATAATTGAGACCCAGTCTCCCATCCAGACTCTACTGCCCACCAGCCCTGCTCCCTGGGGCAAGTCCCTTAAGCTTTCAGGGTCTCAGTGTCCCATCCGTAGGGCAAGCAGCCTGGTTCCTGTTTTGCCACTGTTTGACCCCAATGGTTGTGATGACCAAGCTGAGAATGGCTGTGAAGTCACCCTAGACACATATTGTCTTTCCCAGCTGGGACAAACCCACAGGGCTGAGCAGCCCAGGCGAGGTAAGGAGTGCTGAAGAGGGAGGCCCCAGGCCAGCAGACAAGTGGCCTAGGCAAGAGGACGCAGGACACATCTTAGGACACTGACTGGGGGGAGAAGTGCCAAAGAATATGCGTGTGTGTGCGTGTGTGCACGCGCACAATGTGGGGAGGGAGAGAGAGAGAGAAAGGGGGCGGAGGGCAACACCTACTACCATAATAAGCCCACCCCTAGTGTTTAAGGATGTTAGATACTCTTCTAAGCACTTGACCTATATCATTTCATTTAATTCTCACAACAAGCCAGTGAAGCAGTTACTATAATTTCCATTGTACAGATGAGAACACTGAGGCTCAGAAAGGTGAAGTGACTTACCCCATAGTTACCCAGCTCATAAGTGTTTTGGGATTTAGCCCCAGGTCTGTATGACCCAAATGCTGTGTTTTCTCCAGCACGTGCTGAGCTGCTGGCCCCCTATAGAGTTTGTCCATGAGGAAAATAAGGCTCAGAGAGGTGACTTACTCAAAGTCACACAGGCAGTAAATGGCAGAATCAGGATCAGAATCCAGCCTGTCTGCCTCCAAAGCAAATGTTTCCACAACACCAGGCCAAGACCTCCCTCTCTAACCCCCTCCAACCAACCCCCAACCCCAGCAGACAGGCTCACAGTGCTGGGCTCTAGGGTGCTCCTCTCCCTCCTCTCAGCCTGGATCACTGGCAGAGTGGGGTCCTGGGAGAGCTGCTGTGGACGTTCCCAGCCAGCAGTGAATCACTAAGGGCAAGCCCCATTCTGGAGACATGTGCATCCCACGGGGGAATTAGACCTTAACCCAAAGGAATGTGGCTGTGATGGCGGAATTTCAGGCAGCTGAGGGTGGGGGTGGGGGTCCCTCACGTCTTACCACCCATGAAGAAGGCTGGCTGCGGAGCTCCTTGGAGGGAGGTGGGTGCCACCACCCCCCCATCCCCGCCCCTAGAGATGGGCAGGCTATCTGGCGCGGTGGGATGGGAAGACTCACGCCCGGCCAGGGTCAGAGGGCAGTAGCAGACCAGATTCAAATCCCGGATTGCCCTTGACTAGCTGTGTGTTCCCTGCTCAAGTGCTGGCCTTTTAGCGCTTGTTTTCCCATCTGTCAAATGGGAACGCCTGCCTCGCCCTTCGCGGGAAAGATTCGCTGAGCTAGGAGCCTTGGAGACTTCTGGAGTCAACCCTGGCTCCACGCGCAAAGCAGGGGGCGGTGGCGGGAGGGGACTGTTGAAGTTCCGCGTCTCGATGGACTAGTCCCAGCCCAGCTCCGCGCCGGGTGCTCGAGAGGGGCGCGGGACCGCCGGTTCCCCGAGGGGGCCGGCCAGCCTCGCCCGCTGGGCGGCTCCTACCTGGCTCAGCGCGGCCGCCGCTCCTCTCCCGGGCAGCCCCGGCACATTTTGCGCAAACCTGCCCTCCCCGTCCCACCCCGCGCCAGACCCCGGGGTCACGGCCCGAGGAGGCGCACGGCCGCTCCACCGCCCCACGGGAACCGGACCCGCGAGAGGGCAGCTCGGGCTCCAATTTAAATACCTCTCCCGCCGACCCGCCCCACCACGCCCCCCCCTCGGCCCAGCCGCGGGGTCCTAGCGCCGGGCCGGCACGCCCCCGTGTGACTCGGTTTATCCGGAACCCGCGAGGGGGAGAAGCTTTTTCTTGACGCTGAAACCCGGACTGGCAAGGGGCGGGTCGAAGTGGGCGGGATGGAAGGGCGGGGATGGAGAGGGGTCGCTAAGGAAGCGCTGTGCCAGCCAGGCCGCCCCGGGCCGCCGCACGTGCAGTTCGTGGCCCCGCGGGGTCCAGGGCGGCGGGTGGCTCTAGCAGCCGCGGGTCCGCAGAGGAAATCCGGCCTGGCCCCGATTTCCCCCGCTGTCGGCGCCGCCGCACTTAGCCGGGGAAACAGGAGAGGTGACACGGCGGGGCTGAACGCGGAAGGAAATGACCCTTCGCTGGCCCTGGGGTGGCCACAGAGGGGGTTCCCCACACCGAAGCCGTCCCATCTGGTGAGTCCAGGCAGGTCACTTCTCCTCTCTAGACTGTGCTCTAGTGTCCAGACTCTTCCTCCTTCATCATCTCCTGGGCCCTTAAGCAGCCCTGTGAAAAGGTCCCATCAAACCCCCCCAGAATTCAGGTGGAGAAACCAGCTGTGGATGGGGTCATCGAGTATAAATAAAAATCACTTGTCTGGGACTAGTAAGGTCCCCATTTATATTTAGGGAAACCGAGTCTCAGAGAGGTTAAATAGCCTATCCAAAGTCACACAGAATATAAGAGACAGGGATTTCCCCCAAGTCTGTCCACAAAGGTAAGCCCTGCCCAAACTGGGTACACTTTTCCAGCGCTACGTTAGTCAGGTTGTCTTTGAGTGCTGTGCAAGAAGTAGCACGGTGGTATTGTTGTCTTTTACGTGGAAGGTTGAGGCGCATCTTCCCCAAAACCACGTCCTCTTCTAGATGCCTTGGCCCTGCCAGGTCACAGCTACCCTGCCCTGCCCTGCTGGGTGTGGACCTGAGGAAGGGGAGCCTAGGAGAGGAGGGTCACAGCTGTCCTTCAGGCCGTGGTTCCAAGGGTAGGAGAGAATTCCTCCTCCAAAATGTTTCTCTTCCGTGATGGTCACCAGCCCTGAGAGTAGTACGGCATGTCCCATTTTACCGGTGGGAAGGTGACCGCCCAAAGCTTTGTGGTAAATCAAGGTGAAGCCAGACTTAGAAGCTGGGTTCCCTGAATTCTATATAGATGGCAGCTGCATTTCCTTCCTCCCATCTGGCTTACTGTGGGGACAGGCCTGGGGAGATGGGGACAGCTCAGAGAAGACAATCTGTGACAGCTAGGAGGGCAGGGTGGGGGTGGGGCAGGGCCTAACCTAAACTCAGAGGAGGAGATCAGGGAAAGCTTTCCTAAGGAGGGACCTGAGCTGCTATGAGGGCATAGGTAGGAAAGGTCACAGGACCTGGGAAGGGTGTCCACACCTTCCTCTCCCTCCCAGCGACCGGGAACCTCAGATCTATGCTGAGGGAGGGCCCAGCTGGTCATCGCAACGCCCTCTCCCCACCTCGCCGGCTTTAGTCCTCATCTGGTCAAATGGAACCTCAGTTTCCCCATCTGTAAAATGGGAAAGATAGTAGCTTCTTCTCGGGTTGGTGCCAAAACTAAGAATAACGGACTTAGCCTGGGGCCTGTACCCAGTGGGTGTTAGGCAACTTCTGGCTGTCTTTATTGTGGCGATTAATGATGCCTCTGCCACACCCTGTGGGCTTCCTTTTCCAGATCCTTGTCAAAGGGGCCAAATGTCCAGGAAGTGCTTCGCAGCAGCCCTGCAGCATGGGCAGAACATGGCTGAGTTGGACTCAGACAATTCCTGGGCTCTCCCACCTGACCTGCTCCCCCCACATCCAGCGCCAATTCACCCTTCTCTGAGGTGCTACGGGCAGAAACCGCTGGGCTGGCGCAGAGCTCTGGCTGGGGCTGGGGTAGGGTGGGGCTGGGGCTATGGCGGGCTCGGGGGAGAGCGACCTGCCTCCCACACACCCCCAAACGCTGCGGTTGTGGTTAGTCAGTTCACAGGGGTCCACTTCACTCAGTGCCTGGATGGGGCTCCCCAAGAGTTGGAGACAGATGGGCAACCAAGCGTGCCTACCCGCTGCAGATGCCTCTTGGGACTGGGGGCTGAAATCGGGAACCCCACGTGCTCAACGCCCCTTCCTTCACCTTTTCACTTCTTCAGCGTTCGTGTTGCTGTGGGACTTTTGGCAGTTTGCTTGATCTTTCTGACCTCAGTTTGCTGATCTGCAAAGTGAGACTAATAATAACACCTGATGTTCTGGCTTGTCGTGAAGCCCAAATTGCAGCAACGTGTGTAAATACCTGGTCGGGGGCCTGGCCTGTGGTCCTTGCCCAGGAAACATGACCTCCCTTCCCTGGCAGGTCCCGGAATCAAAACATACAGGACCTACCCTTGTGGAGCTCCCAGACCAGATGGGAGGCAGATGAGAACATAGGATGATGGAGTCCAGAAAACTCAAAGGCCAAGTCTGGGAGCCGGAGCTGGATATGAAGGGGGAGGAGAGGTGAGAACTGAGCAGGGTTGGATTTGCCTGGTAGCCATGTGGAGGGTGGCTTTCTTTTCAAGGCCACCAAGGCCAACTTTCCATCCAATGTTGCTTAGCGCCTGCTCGCACCCCTCCAGTAATGGGGCGTTCTCCTGGACAGCTCATCAATGGGGGGTTCATCTTCACTGTGTTGGTATTTTTGCGGAAACGCTTCTGTACCCTCATGCATCTGTCAGTGAAGATAGGAGACACATCTTTTCCTGTGTCTTCAGGACTACCATTCTGAGATGAGAAAACCCTCCCAGGCATGAAGACAGGCTCAAGGCTCCCTGGTGGGGGGCGGGGGCGGTTTCTTAGGCCAGGCTGATAACCAAGGCTCCCAAGTAGGAGTGAGTGCCCAGGAAGGCAATGATGTGCACATCCCATCTGACCTCGGACAAGTCGCTAAACCTCTCTGAGCCTTGCTGGCCTCATCTAACTGTAGAAATGGGGTGGGAAGGACCATGGCACCCTGGACCCCCAACTTAGTTTCTGTTGCTCTTTTTACTGAACGCCCACTGTGGGCCAATCCTTTATCTCATGTGGCAAATCAGGATAAAGATAGCCACAGACAGCCTCAGGTGTCTTTAGTCTCAATTACTGACTAAGAAACTGAGGCTCAGCGAGGTTAAGTAACTGGCCCAAGTCACACAGCTTGGGAACCAGGAATTGAACCTGGGTCTCCAGACTCGCAGACTCCCAGACCAGATCTCAGTGCAGGGATGTGGCTCTCCTCACTCCCTGCCCCTGCCCAGCACCACTGTGGGCCCCCAGGGAGTCAGGGAGTTTCCTCATCAGCCCCTTTGGGGGCCCTGCCTTCTGTGGCAAAACCCTGGGTTCCCCAGTTCTTCTCCTGCCCACCCTCCCATGCTCCCTAGGGCAGCTAGGTTTAGACCAAACCAGCTATGGGCCACCTCCCAGAGGGACAGTAGGATAGGAGAGAAAATGCTTGGTGTCAGCTGTAGGGAGTTTGTGAGCCAAAAAGCCACCCTAGGGTGCTTGGGAAACAAACGCTGATAAAGAGACAGGTGGTGTTTCCTTTCTTCTGAGGACTAGCTTACGTGTTTAATGGGTATAATGAGGGCTGCAGGACCGGGCATGGTGCCAGGTAGTTTACTAGCACTGTCTTCTCACAGCCACCTGGCAAAAGGGGGCTATTGTTCCCCCCCTTTTACAGAAGAGGGACCGAGGCTCAGGGATCCTGTGACTTGCCCACAGTCACACAGCTGATAGAGCGGGGCTCGGCAGCCCTTCCCACCGAGTCCTTAGACTCCAAGGCCCTCATGCATGTGGCCAGCGACTGGCTTGGCTGGTTTCTGCTCTCAGCTGGGGCACGAGACACCCCCTCCCTGGGCGCTCGAAGCCATCAGTGCGGGGGGAGCGGGTGCTGTGTACCCCTTGGCCGCCACACGGGAGGCGCTTGGCTCTGAGTCCGGTTAGTGAGACCTGGGGCTGAGGAGTCTGGAGGCTCCCGGAGGCCCCAAGGGAGAGGGGGGATGTTAGGTGAGAAAGTTCGAGACTGGGTGAAGAGGCAGGGCAGGATCAGAAGCATCTCCACAGCTTGACTGTGCTGCTCCACGGACCGTGAAACCACAGCCCTCTGCGGGCCTCAGGCTGCTGGGAACCTGAGGGTTTGTCCCTTTGAGCCACACAACTTTTTCATCTGTTTTAACCATTTGAAGCTTAAACCCCATGAATCCTTTTCTCGATGATCCGGGGTTATCAGGATGGGCCTTGGTTAGGGTCTGTGATGTCATAAATGTCACGTCCAAATGAACACATCAGCAACAGAACCGAGCCGGGGTGAGATAGCTGCACACACACGAGTGCCCCTGAAGGCAGCGTTAATTAGAGGCGAGGCTGCTGTGGGGCGGCTTCCCCCCACCCCCTGCAGGGGAGCTGGGCGCCCTTGGGCAAGTCATTCTCCCTTGGCGGCCTTGATTTCTCATCTGTCAAATGGGGACAGTCATTCTGTCGACTTCAGGGGCGTGTTGAGAGGATGACATTGTAGAAAGCTGAATGGAATGGGGACTGGGTCAAAATGACTGACATGGCCTTCCTCACACGAAAGCCTGTGACTCAGTGGTAGACTGAAGGGACCTGTGGGCAGAGGGAGCGCCCAGTGATGGGAGACAATGACTCGGCGGGGGCTGAGTCAGAGGGACCATAGCGCTGTGGGCTCAGGACCCAGGGCAGAGGTGGGTCCCAGGCCCTTCGGGGGAAGGGCTGTGACCCAGATAGGACAACCCATGGTGGGGAGCCCCTGCCTCTAGGGGTTCCCTGGAGGTCCCTTGCCAAATTCCCAACCCTTCCAGACTTTGGGATCCCCACTGTGCTGGGCTCCCGCAGGCTATAGGCTCCTGTCTCCCTCCAGGTGGTCAAAGCCCCAAGGCCTGGCAGAATGTCCAGAAACTGGCTCGCCTGTACCCAGCCGATTCCCACAGATAATGGTCACCTGCTGAAGTTTCAGACGCTCCTTCTTGCCTCCTCTACTTCCACTCCCAGAAGGACAGCAGATTCTAGGCCCCGAGAGCACGAGGTCACACGTGGGAGATTTCCCCAGCCGCCACCCTGCTTTCCTTCACTTGCCTCACGTGAGGGACTCCCGGTTCACAGAGCAATCTTTTCGGAGGCCCAGTTCCTCTCAAACTTTAGAGGGTATCAGAATCCCTGAGGGCTTGTGAAGACATACTGCTGGGCCCTACCCCCGAGAGTCTGGTTCAGTAGGTCTGAGGCAGGGCCCAGGACCTCGCAGTGGTACTGATGCTGCCAGTCCGCAGGCGCCCTTTGAAAAGCGCTGCACCTGCGAGGGCGTGGGGCGGCCAGGCTCCGTGGTCCTTACGTGGTGAAATGGAGGTAACACCTGCCCCTCCCCACTGAGTTGCCGAAATGAAGGGATGAAATATGAAGTTTATGGTTAATGGGATTATGAATCTTTCTTACCATGAGTGAAATTCTGAGACCAGTGTGAGGCCTCTGTACTTTTAAGTTGAGAAGGGGATGGGCTGGCCCAGGCAGCTTTCTAATGCAACTTTCATGTTGTAATCCATTTAATCCTACAACACTCAGTGAGGTAGATATTATTATTATTACCTCCATTTTACAGATGACATATGAGGAAACCCAGAGAGGTTAGGTAATTAACTCAAGTTTGCACAGCCAGTATGGATGAGTCCAGGCAGTGGGGCTCCAATGCCTCCCCACTTAATACTCTACTGTATTGTCACATGATGGAGCATTAATTAGCTGAAAGAGCAAGTAATCTAGGATTTTTAAAATTTATCATGACATCCCCTGTGTGTAGAGTTGTATTCTCCCCCCTCTTGGGTGGGGTGAGGAGGGACCTGAGGAGGACAGAACCGAGGAAGAGAAGCAGCCCAGGTTTCAGAGAGGGACTCACCTGGGTTCCCGTCCTCACTGTGCTGCCCACTGCTGTGGGACTTTGGGCTGCTGGCCTCACCTCTCTGAGCTCATTCCATCTCTAGAGTGGAGCAAAGATGGACGGACAACTGGGGCTGTTAGGAGAGTGAGCTCGTTGGTGTCAAGTGCCCGCTTGTGGTGCTTACCCAGTCCGTGGCGCTCACCCAGGCTGTGTCAGTGCTTGTGGTTCCTGGCCAGGCGTTGTTTTCTTTTGGGGGGCAGCAGCTCTATTTTCTTCATGCTCGTTTAGTTCAGGGCAGGAGTGAAGTGGTTCAGGAAGCTTCCCTTGTTGGTGCTTAAGGGGTGTGGGGAGAGGACCTGCCTAAAATGTAGCTGTGGCTGCCCTTCAGGAGCAGTGAGAGGGGGCAGCATTCCCATCCTGCAAGGGGACAGGTGGAGCCCCCAGAGGTTGGGCGGAGGCCTGGCCACACCCAGCTCTCACTGGGACGGTCCTCTTCAGTTCACAGTACAGTTCACAGTGGTCCCTTCTTGTTCTACTCACATTACCTTCCTCCTCATGACCATAGGGCCTTCCTAGAATTCATAAAGTACTGACCCTTGGGGGGAATCTGAGGCTTGAGGGGGGCACTAACTAGCTCAGGTCACACAGCTGGGAGATGGTGAAGTTGGGGCTGGAACTCTGCCCCTTCTGCTGTGTTGGGCTCTCACACCTCCCTCCATGACATCCCTCCTCACACACACGCTCCCCCCACAGACACAGTCACCTGCAAAAGCACACTCTCCCGCCAGCACACGCAGCACACACACATCACACAGCCTTCATATACACCGTCAAGGACAACACAGGACACACAGGGCCACAACTCAGGAAAACAGGAGGCGTGCATCCACCTCACATGCCAAACAGGCACACACGTGGTCCACACACATTTCAGTCATTTCAGAGACACCCTCAAAAGTCACCTAGCCACCACGCACAGACACACCCCCAAATTCAACTCTCGTATATCCACTGTGCACGCACACACAAGCGTGCACACTGAACACACATGATGTGTACACAGTGTATATATCTCCCATGCAAACGCCAGTCACAAACACTCCACACGCACTGCCCACAGACACACTTCATAACCCGAATATACAGCGAAGACTTAAAATACCCAGGCTCCCCAAAGCAGTGCACACCCACAGGACACAGAGCACAGAGAAACACACCATCTGTGTGTGTGGACACACTCGTGGGAGCAAGGCTATCTTCAATTGCTCGTGAAGCTGATTTTCTCAGAAGCAGACCACACACAAGTCGAGTGGCTCCCACTAGAGCTGATTCCCTGGGGTGTGAAAGGGAAGAAGGGGAAAGGGCTCAGTCAGACTGTCGTGGCGTCCCGGGGATTCAGTGATTCATCCCTATGGGTGCTGTGGGCTCAGAATCCCAGGAACTTGGAGGCTGGGCTGGGGGTCCGGAATGCAGAGGGCTGGATCCTGTCCCCCAGGGAGTGTACGCCCTGCCCCGTCCCCAAAGCCAGCCCCTCTCTCTAGGTCTGGAAGCTTGGAGATGGGTATTCAGCCTTACAGACTCCTGCCCTCTGGCCTCTTCTGGGCTGTGTGATTTCTTCCTGCTTGCCTTCCCTACCCAGGGGGTAGGAGACCTGGGTTTGAGGCCTGAACCAGACCCAAAAGCCAACCTCACCTCTGCCTGCATCAGGGCCCACCTGGCCTCCCAGGGGACAGGCTGTGCTTTCTGCTGGCGGTGGCCACCTCTTGGGAAGGCTTCAGGGCAGCCCCTCTCCCTGTAGGTTCTCCCATCAGCATAGACATGCCCCTATTTCACAACTCCCTTCCAGACCTCCCAGGTGCCCTGCCAGCCACTGCCCACCCACCCTCTTGTCTCCTCCTGGCCAGGCCTGTCAAGGCTGTTGCCTGCTCTTGTGACCTCCATTTCCCAGCCCCATCATTCCACCCAGCTCACCCCCAGCCTCCACGTCCAGAACCGCTATGGACAGACACTTCCATCTCCAGCTCGCTTGGTCACTTGACGGCTTTCTTCACAGCTGCCTGCTCCCGTGGCTCCTTGTGGCACCCTTTCCTGGTCCTCTTCCCACCTCTCCATCACCTCCTCCTGCATCCTCTTCTGGCCCCTCATCTTCCTCTTCATCCTCCTGATCTTTAAATGGGTCTCCCTCCCCCTTGGCCTTGCTCATTTCTCTCTTCACCTTCCTCTCAGGAGAGCTTCCTGCCCCGGGATCTCCCTTTCCTGTTCATCCATCCAGCCATTCATCTTCCACGTGGCGGCCAGATGGAGTCTCTCTAAAACACAGATTTGACCAGGTCACTCCCCTGCTTAAAACTCTTTGATGGCCTTGGGGGTCCAAGCACATGTCTCATTTCCCATTTTCCTGTCTCTTTCACTCTCACAGGGGCCAGAGTCCCTATCAATCGCCACATGCATCCTCCATCGTCTCCTCTCTCCCTTCCGGATCTGTCCCAACTGTGCACAGTCATCTGTCAGACTCCCTCTCCTCACCTCTCTCCTCTTCCCTCTGCCTCTCCCTTCCCATCTCTCTGCTCTAGCTCTGTCTCTGTCTCCGTTTAGAGTTGCCAGAGGGGAGGGCTGTAGCAACTAGCTTGTGGGGCTCGATACAAAAAGAAAAGAAATAAAAGCTAAGCCCTCTGACTGAAAAGGCTCTTCATGTCCATGCTACAGAAGTCCAGAGGCCAAGAGAGGGGAGATGGTGGCTGCAGAAGTGAGAAAGCCACCCTCCTTTGGGCTGCCCACAAGGGGAGCCGTGAAGACATCCTGCCCAGTGCCTTAGCCAGCCCTTTAAAAGGCTCCTGGATGGTCAAAGTGAATTCACTCTCCCAGTGTCTCACTCACACTGCAGGTTCCGACCTTGACCTCTGTCCACAGCACACTCGGACGTCTGCCCCATTCGGCTCTTCCATCCACCAACCGGACACCTGGCTGTTGGCCTTGGCTTCACCCCGGGCCCCAGCCGCACCTGCCTGCCCCTCCGGACCTCACCCCAGAACTCACCGCATTTCCTTTAGCTGATGTCACCCTGCGGCTGGTGACCGAGGCTGTCACTGTGCCTGCGTCACTTTTTTCCATGCGGCTGTGGCTGACAAGGCAGCCGGGATGGCGTGTGTGGTGGGGTCTTTGGAGTCGAGGTCCAGTTCCACCACTGGTTTACTGGGTGACCTTGGACTGAGTCACAGTAGCTTCATTGAAAATACAGGGAGAATGTGTCTACCTTGCCCGATGGTAGTGAGGACTAAAATGCAGGTACTCCACCCACCTCAGGTCCTCCTTTTCAGTGAAATAAAGACCTTCCCATGGGCTGCCTGCAGAGGGAGCCTTGAAGACCTCCTGCCCAGCGCCTGGAAGGCCTGAATCAGCCCTTAAAAAGGCTCCTGGGCCTTTGATCAATCCTGTAGTTGCTCTTTGGGTATCTACCAATGAAGCAGGAAGCTGAGGCTGGGTGCTGGTTGACTGGGGGCAGCAGGGGGTGATGGGGAAGAGTGGGTAACTGCCGGGGAGGGACCTGGGAGGGAGAACTGAGGTTCACGAAGCTTGGCTGCATGATGGGTGAGGACGTACTCTCTTCTCTGGCTCCCAGCAAGTCTCCAGCAAACTCCAAATTTCTTATTGCTGCACTGGGAGGTTGGACCTGGTTTTAGGGCTGTATCAAGTACTGAGTGTAGGCTCAAGGCAGACACACAGGGAGAACAAAGCCTGCACCCGCGGCCTAGCTTCCCCCAGACCATGCGCCTAATGACAACTCGCTGGATATTCTGGTGTTCCTCAGGCTGGAAGTGGTCTGCATCTGCACACAGTGGTGACAGGCCAAGGTTACCTAGTCTCCAGACCACTGGTCCCAGGTCTTGGGGGGTTATTATAACTACTAATAGGAAGTCTTTTACAATAAAAATCCTCTAGGTTGAAACTGGGGGTCTGAGCAATTTGAGAGGACAAGACAGGGCTGGGCATGGGGGTGGGAAAGGCTGAGTGTCAGGGGAGATGGTGGGAAGGTCTGTTGGCAGGAGCTCCATGACGGGCCCTGGCCATCAGCAGTGGGGGAGTGCTAAGGAGGAAAGCAACATGGCAAGGGCTGTGCTGCAGGCAGACTCGGGCTGGCACGGGCCAGAGGGAATAGAGGCCGGAGAGTGGCACAGAGGCCAGGCTGTTGTTGAGGACGCAGATGATGGGGCCTAGACCAAGGCAGAGACTATCATGGTGGGTGGGACAGACTCGGGGATTAATTATGGGGGTGAGGGAAAGGGTCATGGAAGGACAGGAAAAAGAGGGTGGGCAGGGACAGAGCAGAGTACAGTCAGGGTGGCCTGTGGCTCATTGGGGAGATGCTTGGCAGGCAGCCAGGTGCTAAGCTGGAGCCCAGAAGGAAGGTCTAAGTCAGCAGTGCAAGAGAACTCCAACCTCACTCTCATCTGTGTGTGGGGACCATTGCCCCTGCCTCCCCGGAGAGGGTGTAGTAGGCTGCCTGAGCCAGCGTCCAGGAGAGCCCTGGATAAGGTTAGCATCACCTAGGTGTTATTTAATAGGAAATGCAGATGGCTGGAGACTGGACAGACCTCTGACAGATGCTGACTTGGGCCAGGCCTTTCTGATGGTGACAGACGCTGAGATCTGTCGTCTGCTCACTGCCCATCGGTCGTCAGGGAGGTTCCCCAGGCAAGGCTCCCCTGTGGGGTGGGGCCCCCGCCTATCGCGCTGCCCAGCCCCATCCTCCCTCCCTGGCTGGATGGCTGAGCCCAGGGAGCCTGACAGCCTGGGGAGGGGCCAGGAATCTTGGGGTTCCTGGAGGGGCTCTGGTTCTTTCGAGAACAGCTTGCCTGCCCCCTGGTGGACTTCTGAAGAGTCTCAAGGACTCTGGGAAATCTCTGGGAAAGGAACCTTGGAGATTTATTTAGTCACCATGCCCACCCCCACCCTCCACCCCCGGTCCATGTCCTGATGGGGAGGCTGGAGCCCCAAGCAGGAGCAGTTTCTACAAGCAAGTCCAGGGGCAGAGCCGGGACAAGAGACAGCATGGCTGGCCCTCTGGAAAGCACCGGGATTTTCATCCCACAGCCCCAGGTGAACTCAGCGGCAGTAGTGGTGAAGGCACCCGTTTCCTAGGGCTGAGAGGACCACTCCCTGAGACAGTGCACACACAACATGCTGAGTACGGGTGAGGCCCTTCCCTCCTGCTCTAGTCACTTCACCTCTCCTTGTAAGAGTGTAGACTTAGCTCTAAAGTCTTTGAGCAAATCTGGATTTTCACGCAGGTGCATTTCCTTAAAGCGAGCTTCACCTGCCACCTCGGTGGCCTTCCCCACCTCCCCTGCCCTGTTATATTTCTTCTCCCATCGAAGTCACAGAAAGAGGGCTTCGACTCAGCCCTGCCCTCAGGAAGCCCCCAGTCTGCAGGGACAGGGCTCAGTGCCCAGGGGTCTGGGAGGGCAGAGGAGGTGCCCCTCCTGCAATACACAGGGGTGGAAGGGAGGGTTTCAGGGAAGGCTTCCTGGAGGAAGTGACAAAGGAGCAGAAGCATGGAGGGTGAGGAGGAGTTGACCAGAAGGAGTGGGAAGCAGAGGGGCTGGGGAAGAGCACCCAGTCTAGTGCAGGGGTTGGAGGTGAGAGCATCCACAGCAGCAGGATGGGTCGTGGGGAGGAGAGACAGGGCAGCCGTGGGAGCCGCGGACTGACACACTGCCCACACCTCCCTGGCATGCAGGATCCCAGCTAAGCATTAGACTAAGCAAGCCTAGATGCAGATACAGCAGAGGAGAAACTAGGCAGGACCCTCAGGAGCTGGCATTGCAGGAGGGGAGATGGTTCATCGAAACCTCTGGGTTAACTAGTTCATTAGCTTATTCATTCATCAATTCAACCTCCCAGTGCACGCCTCTTCCTGGGCATTGGACGAAAGGAATGAACTAGATAAGGTTCCTACTGACACGTGCGGGTCAGGCAAGGCAACTACTAATTACATACAGAGGGAGGTTGGGAAAGGGTTTTAGGAGGAGGTGGCTTTTTATTTATTTATGTTTAAATTTTTATTTATTTATTTTTTTGGCTGCGTTGGGTCTTCATTGCTGCACACGGGCTTTCTCTAGTTGCAGCAAGTGGGGGCTACTCTTCGTTGCGGTACGCAGGGTTCTCATTGTGGTGGCTTCTCTTGTTGTGGAGCACAGGCTCTAGGCACATGGGCTTCAGCAGTTGTGGCATGCAGGCTCAGTAGTTGTGGCACACGGGCTCAGTTGCTCTGTGGCATGTGGGATCTTCCTGGACCAGGACTGGAAACCGTGTCCCCTGCATCAGCAGGCAGATTCTTAACCACTGCAAGGAGGTGGCTTATTAGATGGACATTGAAGGATGTGTAGGAGTTCACCGAATGTTGAAAAAGTTGAAAAGGTCATGTAGTTAGAGAAAACAACAAGAATAAGTTGTGGCATCATGAAGGGTATGGGGAAGAGTAAGCAGTCTGACAAGGCCGGAGAGTTGGGAGTACAGGGAACAGATGAGGTGAAGACAGCATGAGCAGAGCCTTGAATGCCAGGCTAAAATGTTCATTGTTTCCAAGGAGACCATCCCAAATTGTGCCTACCTGAAGGACCCGAACCAAACGACTCCAGATCACCAGGGCCTGCGAGGACCTTCCAGGGCCCCATGGCCCCATCTGCCATATCGGGAACCCGAGCCCCCAGAGATGCCAGGAGTGTCCCATTGCTGGGAACCGACCTCAAGGGACAGGAGGATAGCCCCGGGTGGGTGGGGGAGGGTAGGGGACTTCATGGGGACCAGCTGGCACTGATTCATCATGAAACTCATGACTTGGGGCCCCGTCTCTGGGGTTCCACACGAGCATATGCACGGAAGCCCCACGCAAATGCTAGGCCGCTGCTCACGAGGGAGGGGCCAGCCCCGAGAGTCTCCTCAGCCTCATGAGGAAGGTTCTGTCCTCACCTCGTTCACAGAAAAACAAAACGTGTGTGTCCCTGAGGCCACCCCCTCCGGGGTGCTGCTATTTCTGTGGGCTTCTATAGCTCTGTGCAGCCACCTCGGATCAGGAGATAGACAGAGACCGGCATGGACAGGTCACTTCACCCCTCTGAGCCTCTGTTTCCTCTTCTAGAAAGTGGGCAAAGCCCTCCTGTCCCAGCGGGTGGCTGTGGTTGAGATAGTGTCGTGGGAGCTCCAGGCACAGGGCCTGGCCCATAGCAGGCAGCAGGCAAATGTAAAATAAACGAGCCCCAAAGCCTCTGGGGGAAGACGAAACCGGCCCAGCCCCAGGAGGGGACACAACACAAGAGCCAGACAGGCACTGGCTGTCCTCCTGGGTGACCTCACCCTCAACTGATGGGGGAAGGTTGGGGAGAGGTGAAGACCCCAGTGTGTGGGGTCTGTTCATATGCAGTGTGTTGGCTTTGGCAATAGAGTTTCTCCCTGGAGCCCCCAGCTTCTGCCCAGGGGGTCAGAGCCGAGGCCTCTGAGAACAGAGCTGCCTCAGCCCTTCTCAGCATGGGCAGCTCAGTGCCAGGGGCTACTCTCCCCTCACTACCATTCTGGAGGGCTCGAGCAAGGAGCCAGGTCAGATCCAGGCACAGCCTGACCTATACCCACAAGTGCACAAGGTACGCACTGCGACACACACACAGACCCACATTATGGGCACAGACACGAATATCAGAAGATCTGCCGCTGCTCCCAGACTTTGGTGCCCGGACAGACACACCTGGACACATAACATACACAGTTAAGGCAGCAGACATGCAGACACACCAATGCACACACACACATCAATGCACATATACACAGAGGCACAGCACACGCAGACATCCACAGACAAGCACACACATGCAGATGGAGTCACGTGCAAGGGAACATGGTCACCTGTCTGCTCAGGGTCCTTTGAATGCTGACATCCACGCAACGTACACGAAGCCACCCAGGTCTGTTTACACACGTGCACCCTCAGTCACGGCTGCTGCACACTCTCCTCGGGGACAGCGTGCTTTCAAAGCGTTGCCTCCTTTGACCTGACAGCATCCCCATAAGGCAGGTGGGGCAGGGCGCTGGTCCCCATTGTGCAGTGAGGAGCTGAGGGCTTAGAGGGGCCCACAGACCAGTTCCTGGGAGGAAAGCAGAATGGAATCCTGCTTTGAATTCTGGTCTTGTGTCTGCCTGCCGCTGGGCCTCCATTTACCACCTGTGTGCCCATGGATACGTACAGAGCCTCACGCCCAGGGGGACTTCATGGCCATTAGACCAAAAGCTCCTTTTACAGATGAAGAGACTGAGGCCCAGAGAGAAAATCCACAGGCCCCATGTGGGCCACACAGAGTTCACTGGAGGAACCAGGGCCACGCTTCTGGCCTCCACGCCACAGGGGCACCGCACGTGCAGACACCATCACGCACAGAACCGTGGGCACATCCCACAGATGCACCCTCCCTTCTTAGCCCTCCTGCAGGTCTGCTTGGGGCCAGTGTGGTGTTTCCAGTCCTTTCCATTAATTTTCACAACGACCTGGGAGGTAAGGGTGACCGGTCCCATTTTGCATTTGAGGAAATTGAGGAATAAAAAGATTAAGCCCGAAGTTGTGCAGGTCGGGACGGCCGGGGCATCTTCCAAAGTAGAACGTAACACTTTCCACCACACAGCAGCTCATGGCTCCACACACATCGCGCGCGCACACACACACACACACACACACACACACACACACACACACACACACACAGAGCCCCCAGCAGAACATTCTCCCCACGACACCCAGTTCAGTTTTAGTGCCAGCTCCCCCCTCCCAAGGGGTCTTTTGAAGAAGGACGAGTTTGTTTAGGGCTTAACCTGCCCCCTGGCCCCCGCCCTCTCCCCTCAGTCAAGGAAATGAATTCCACGTGTGCCTGGTCTGTCTGCTCCGAAATCAGCCTCGGGGGTTTGGAAAGTACACTTTGATGTTGGAAGCTAGTTTAATGAGTTGGATGTGGGGTTTTTGTTTTTTTTTTCCTGTAAGACAGAAGTCTCATTTTCCTAAGAACCCAGGAATTATGACTCCCCTCCCAACCCCTCCCCTTAGATTCTGGGAGCCCAACACCTGGACTCCCAACACAGTGCTCACAGATGCCCAAGAGCTTAGGCCAGCTCAGGGAGGAGAGGCGGGGAAGGAGTTAGCTTGTGCTGAACGTTTGCCATGCGCGGAAGCCCTCTGTCAGGAACAAGCCTCACGTGGGCCCGCTCCACACCCATCTTAGAGATGACAAAACAGAGGCTCTGAGAAGCGGTGTAACGTGAGCAGGTGGTCCAGTGGCTCCTGGAGCCCTCGACTGCCTGGCTCCAGCTCCCGGTCCCCGTCTTGCTTCTGCCCAGGGCAGCTGTGCCACTCAGGACAAATGACCTCCTCCCTTGGGGCCTGGGCACCTTGGCTGTACGATGGGGATGGTGTTCTCAATGGAAGGAACAGTGAGCTCTATAACGAGCTCTCAGAGTCAGAACCATTTGTCCAGAACAAAGCGCTCTGGGAAAGGAGAGAATATTTCTATTTTTACTGTTTCTGTGTCCCGAGGCAAGTCTACCTGTAGGATTCACACAGGAACGCACCAATTACTATCACTCTAGGGCACATGTTAACGAGCGCCCTGTTGGCCGCCAGGGAGCTCCCAAGGGAGTGCTTTGTGGGGAGTGGTGCAGGGAGAGGTCTTGGGGGCATCCAGGCACAGGAGTCTCTGGGCTCAACATTGCTCCGTCCCTCTCCTCAGGGCCTGGCCAAGGCCCCACCCGAGCTCCAAGTCCCGTCTCTGCTCCGGTGGGCTTTGGCAAAGGCCACCATGATCTCTTGGTTTATGAGGTCCTGCCAGGTGTCCCTAGGGGAAAAGGACAATCAAGAATAATAAACCTGGGCTTCCCTGGTGGCGCAGTGGTTGAGAGTCCGCCTGCTGATGCAGGGGACACGGGTTCGTGCCCCGCTCCGGGAAGATCCCACATGCCGTGGAGCGGCTGGGCCCGTGAGCCATGGCCGCTGAGCCTGCGCGTCTGGAGCCTGTGCTCCGCAACGGGAGAGGCCACAACAGTGAGAGGCCCGCGTACCGCAAAAAAAAAAAAAAAAAAAAAAATCAAGCTATAGCACACAGTTCAAGTAAAAATTTGGTAACTGCCTCATAAACCCAAGTCCAAGACAAGTTCCCATCCAGCTGGCCCTTCCTGCAGAGATTCTGTGTGTCTGCCTGCATATCTGTCTGTGTTTCTGTGGGTCTCTCTGTGACCTCATCTCCAAGCAAATGGAGGGGCATGTGGTAGTGTGTCCACGTTTGTATGTATCTGATGCCCATGCCAGGCGGAGTGTGTGTGTGCATTTGCAGGTGCACTTGGGTGCTCGGGCCCCTGTGTGCCCACCTGCTGGATCTGAGCCCGTGGGCCTAGGTGGGTGTGGGATTCTTCCCTGCTGCCTAGAGGCCTGGGAGGCTCCCAGGTCAGGTGGAGCTCACTGGGGCTAATCTCCGCTCTCTTCCCTCCCTGAGTCAAGAAGATGAAAATGTTGCTGGCGCTTTCTAAAGTTTCTGGCCTGGAGTGGAAACGTCATCAGCTGAGAGGGCTCAGGATGACGAATGGCTGCCAGACCTGCCGGTTCCCACTGCCAGGATGGGGTGGGTTGGAGCAGGGCTGGGAGCTCACCTGGCAGACCCGCAGGCATATCGGCCAGCCAGACTCTCCTGGGGAAAGTTCCATAAATGCATCAGCAAGAAATATCAGGGAGAAGCAAGTGCTACAGTGACACAGTGCTGGGAGATGGGCGGGCGGCTGCAGCAGGGCTCCAATCAGAGTCTGTGATGAGAGTCGCCCCGTGAAGGAAGCAGCGACAGAGCTGAGACCTGCAGGATAGGGAGGGACCAGGCCAGGGGACAGCGAGAGCGAAGGTCCTGAGGTGGGAAGCTCGGTGTGTCTTGAGGAGCAGCAGGGAGGCCCCGAGGAGGTGACTCACGGCAGAAGGTGCTGGAAAGCTGAGCCCGAGGGGCAGGCAGGCCGGACAGAGCGGGACCTCAGAGGCAGCATGAAAGGGTTCAGGTAGGAAGACCCCGAGGGTGTGAAACACGGAGCTTCCATGTGAAACGTGTTTGTGCTTTAGTGAAAGAGCGCTCTGGCTGCCGGGCAGAGGTGGATGAGGGGAAATGGCGAGAGCCCCACGGTGACCGGGAGAGCAGGCATGATGGAGAAGTCGTCAGCTTCGGGCTGTGATGGGAGCAGAGCTCCAGGACTTGCTGACTCCAGGACCGTGTCCAGCTTCCTGACTGAGGGTGGCGAGGCCACCCACAAGAAGAGAACTCTGGTGGAGGCCCGGCTGCCAGAGAACTATTGAGGGGGTCTGGGGCTGAGGCGTCAGGATAGGAAGGGATGCCCGGGGAGGAGCCCTGTGCAGCCCCAGCAAGGAAGAGTTGGGGAGAGGAGAAGAGCGGCCGGGGAGGCCTGGGGGGAGGAGTTGGAGGTGGGGAAGCACAGCCAGGGCGCCGAGGAGGCCTTGGAGAACCTTTCTAGGAAGAGGCCGGGGAAATGTTACCAGGCAATCAGGCTGGTAACTAAAACTGCCCACGGAGCTGGTGACATGGGTAGAGGGCACCGGTGACCTCACAGAGCCTTCTGGGTGAGTGGTGGTGGAAGTCAGGCTGCGAGGGCCGGCAGGAGAGGAAGATGAGGAAGTGCAGTCAGCGTCGGCAGACGGCCTTCTGAGAAGGCTGGCTGCCCACGGAGGCAGAAGTGGGGTGGAGGCCCGACGGCTGTGAGGTCAGAGGACGGCAGCTGGAGTAGAGGACCCAGAGGGACTGAACAGGGTGAGGGGGCCGCAGATGCTCTCCTGGGGGTGGGTAAGCTGGCGCTGCTGTGGCCCACAGGAAGGCCAGGGAGGTCAGGGACCTGCCCCACGGCACACAGCTGGTCCCGAGCCCGGTCCTCTCCCGGCAAATCGTCTGCAAAGTTGAAGGACCCAGGGCTGTCTGGGGGCCTTTCTGTGAACACAAGCTGGTTCTGCACCCAGGAATCTGGAGTGTCCTTATAAAAAGGGTGCATCTGTGTGTGTGCTGCACCCCGAGGGTTTCTCCATATGCCCATCCACCCCCCTCCTCCTCCCTAGCTCGCTGGACCCCAGTGTGTGTCAGGGAGGGCACTCAGGGGTGAAGGTGAACAGGGCCCTGCCTGCCCCCAGGCACTGCTCTGCCCGGGTTCCCTGGGGTCCTAAGGCCTGGGGGCAGCCTGATAGCTGGGGGGCAGGGATGCTCTGACGGCCCTCAGCTCCTGTCCATATCGATCCTTCCACTTGGAGGACGCGCAGCCTAGGCTGCTTTAGTGCTGGTCTTTTCCCAGGAAGCCCATGTGTGCCCCACACGTTTCTGGCCTTTGAGATATGGGAGGGGCCATCCTGGAATTGCTGCGAGGAGTCAGTTGGAAGTTCTAATGAGGGAAAGACCCTGGGCAGGAAGCTCTGATGTGGTCGTGCTGTGGGCCCCTGATGGGGCTCTGTCCATCCCCAGGCCAGCCACCCACTGATGGAATGAGCCCGTGGGGCCCTGTAGGCCCCTGGGCTGCCTCATTTCTAGGAAACTAATTCTCAGCTATGGGCAGCACCTGTGCCCTGTGGCCCCCTGTGGACCACCCGGTGCTCGAGTGGAAGAGAGTGAGGAACAGCACGTTGCAGTAAAATGTTCTTACTTCCCCCACTCCCCCATCTCCCCTGGGTTGCCCTCAGCGAGGGACATGGGGTCGCAAAGGACAGAGGACAAAGGAAAGAGCCCAACTGCAGGGCAGGCACCAGCTCTGAGAATCTGCTTCTTTTGGCCCCTAAAACATGAGGGCCTTTGATCTGTAAATTCCTCGTCTTCGGAAATTGTCTGCAGTCAAATGCTCTACCCCTGAGCTATACCCCCCCGCGGAAATAGTCTGAATGGTGAAAAACGCCCAGTGATATTTATCAGCGTATCACCTGTAACGGGCTCAGAATGGGAAGACCCTACATGCTGAGTGACAAGAGGGAGGTTGAGCTAATCACGGCCGCCACATGTTGCAATCCTGATGCTGTAACTACAAGTGTGAGTAAATGACACCCAGGGTGCTCAGGACGTTGAGCGGAGAGCGCAGACCAGAATGAGGAGTTACAGAGGCAGCATGATCTCATCCATGACCTAGACATCAGAAACAGGCTGGCAGGAACCATGCTGAAGTGCTAACAGTGGCTGTCTCTCAGGACTGGAAAGGTGGAGATTATTTAATCATTAAAGAATTCTGTATTTTCCAAGTTATCCCCGCGAGGCAGGTAATACCTTTATAATCAGAAAAATAACAAGTATCAACTTTCAAACAACAGAGGCCAAGCTTTGGGGGAAATTCCACTTACTCACCCGGGGTTTGATGTCCAGAGGTGTGGGGAGGCGTCTGGGGAAGCCCGCCTTCCCCACCAGCCAGTAGGTCTCCTTGAAGCCCCTCCCCTGGAAGAGAGAGGAAAAGAGTTGCACGTACCTTCTCAAGCAGAGAGCCAGGGCAGAGACACGATTCCCACAGCTGGGAGGAAAGAAGCCTAGAGCCTGGGGGCAGATTGTCTGGGTCCAAATCCTGGCTCTGTCACTTCTAGCTGTGTGACCTTGGTCAACATACTTCACCTCTCTGTGCCTCAGTTTCCTGAATACCTCATAGAGTTGTGAGGATTAAATGAATGAATATTTATCCATTAGAGAAATAAATAAATAATGAATCATGAGTTCTATAACCAGCAGTCATGGAATACTAAGATCCCAGGATTCTGTGATTTTCCCAAACTGTTGAAGGTTACAGTGGTCTCCCCTGGGATGGGGGTGCAGCTACCTGGGGGGTCAGGATGGGCTGCCCTAGAAGTTTCACATGCCACCTGGACCAGGGATGGGTATTGCCCCTTGGATCCCTCAGGTCAGCCCAAAGAACCTGAGGTTGGCATACTGCCCTCCCGACTCCCACTCTGCATCCCCTTCTGTCATCAGAATCCTCTGTTGCTTAGGACATCTAGTGCCTACTCCCCCAAACAAGACACGCCTGCCCTTACTCCACTCGCCCATAACTTCAGCCTCCAAAGCAAAGGATTCCGCTTACACTGGCCCTCACAGGCTGTGTGACTTTGGACAAGTTACTGCTCCTCTCTGAACTGCTGCTCTGACATTTCACTGTTTAATGAAGTGAGACCCGTGGAGCCCCCCACGGGAGTCCCCCAATTTCTGGGGCCCAGTTGCAACCCTGGGCCTTTAAATGCCCCAGCTGCTCCAGTCACTCCAGTAGGCCTGGCTCTAGCTGAGGAATTGGGGAAATGAAAGGGGGTGGGGTAGGAAGAAAAGTCATTCATAGGATGGTACCATTACCTTACTGAACGTTAACATTAAAAAAAAAAGAATGCAGACGTGACAGACCAATTTCTGCCTTTGAGGGCAGATGGGCAGGTAAAACCCAACATCACACTGACAACATCAGAGGGCCAGCTGTGGGACTGGTGGGTGCACAGAGAAGGCATGACAGTTATTTCTGGGGGAAAGAAAGAAGAAAAGTAGAGATTCCTGGGTCAGGGCAGGCTTCAGTGAGGGCTAAGTTCTGTGCTAGGGTTCTGAAGGATGAGTAGGAGCCCAACAGTGCTATGGAGAAGGCACAGGCTTTGGAGCCACCAGACCTAGGATTCAGCTGTGTGACCTTGGGTAAGTCTCTTTGCCTCTCTAAGTTAACTTCCTCAAATGTAAAATGGGGACGTGGATCCTCCTTTCATTATTTCTGTGGTAATTTCTGTGGTAATAAATATGTTACTATCTGTGGTGCACCAGCGTGCTGCCCAGGCAGGTCATCAAGGGAAGTAACTTCTCTGCCCCGGCCCTTCTCCTTATGAGGAGCCAAATGAGGGAGGGGCTCCCCAGAAGAAATGTTTCCTTAGAATTTGGGGAGCGAGGAGGACATTGAAGGTGATCAGCTCCCAGGCCGGCATTTCCTTTAGCTATGTCAGTCAGATGAGAATCTCTCCTGCTGCCCGCAGAAACTGGACCTCTGGAGACATTTCCCATCAATCCCAGGAAAGAAAGTCTCTCACCTTTAGCTCAGTCTGGCCTCTGATATCAATTTTGTAGCCTTCATCCAGGCTGAGCAGTGTCTGGGCGGTGCTTATGCAGACATGAATTCTGTATGCTGAGAAGAAAGGGGGTAGTCAAGTTACCACCTGGTGACAGCATACCCAGTGTTCGGTAAAATCATTAAGAGCCTGTAACAGCCCCAGTTCCAGCCAGTCATACACACAACTCTGGTTCATGCAATACCTTTTGCCTGGCCCTCTTGTCCCCCTAGTAGATTGCTGGGCACTAAAGTGGAGGTCTCAAGGGAAAGGAAACTACATGGATTGATTGTTAAGGAGAACTCAAGATGAAGTCAGAACTCTAGGAACGTAATCTCTACTTGTAGGGAAGTCTTTGAAGGCTGAGCCAGTGCAGATAAGCAGTTATTTTTCTTTTAAGGGCAGGGCTCCCCTCTAGGGCCATGCATCTGATTAAGCAGGATACGTACTGAGCGACATTAGGGAGCACAAGATCTGTGCAGCCAGGAGCAAAGGCTCAGTTTTTTCAGCTGCTCTAGCCAGGCCATCAGAGAGGCTCCTGCTGCCAGCAAGGGTCTAAAACGGCATATTTTTTTAATTGAAAGGGGTCTCCTCTTTGGAAAGATGGGGAAACCAAGACCTAGAGGAAGAGCATTTTGCTCAAGGACACTAAGCACACTGGACCCAGTCAGGGTGAGGACCCATGTTTCCGGCTTCTGGAGTCGTTGTTTTCCCTGCAAATTCTCTCATGACATCACCACAAAAGGCCTGTGCAAAGTTAAAAGAACCAGTGACATACATCATCTCCTTCTAGTTGTTTTACTGATAACTAGGGTACGCTGCCACCAGGCGGTGATTTGGTTACTAAGCACTGTTTCAAACAGCCAGGCTGCAGGGGTCCTTGAGAGAGTCCTTCCCTGGGCTTCCCTAGGATAGAAATATGAGACACTCATGTATCCCTGTAGACTCCATCCGGGATGCGGTGTTAACTGTGTCCCCAGAGAGGCAGTACTGAGACATCGTGAGACCCACAACCCCCGCCATGCAGGGCTCTGAAACTCAGATGTGCCCAGTGAGCTCCAGCAGGTCCTGGACCGAAGAGAAGTCTCTACAACACTCTTGTCCCCCCAGTTCTCCCCAAACTGCTGTTCCCACCCCACATCTTGGGCTCCAGCTGGGGGGTGAGGATGAAGCTGTATGGAATCTCCAAGAACACCCAGAGAGGAGATGACATCTATGCCAGGCTCTGGGCTGGGGGTAGGGGGGCACAGATAAATTGGAACCAGGCTCTGCTCTTAGGGTGCTCCCAGCCTGGTGGGGAGATATGTATAAACACTAATCAGTGTTGTGAAGAGGGAAGCACCAGGGCTGTGCCAGCCCAGAAAGAAGACTCTGACCCAGCCCAGAGGACTTCCTGGAGGAGGCAGTACCTAAACTGTGTCTTGAAGGATGAGAGAATGAGTCGGCAGGGAACAGCAGGCGCAAAGGCACAGAGGCACAGAGCCCACATGCCTGTGGGAAACTGCAAGTGGCTGGGTATAGACAGAATACAAAGTGGAAAGTGGTGGGAGATGTGGCTGGAGAGAATAGCAAGGGCCTTGGAGGCTATGAGGGGGGTGGGGAGTTTGGACTTTATACCACAGGTGAAGTTATGGAGGGAGGAAGGGGTGAGGGCACGAGAAGGCTATTCTATAGTAGAGACCCTGAGGTCTCTCCTAGTCCCCTCCCAGCAAATATTGAGTTGTCTGCATGACCACAGAAGGCCTCTGTTCTGCCTCTTCCATCAGACTGTCAGCTCCTCAGCATGGACTTAGATGACCTTGACAGATGCTGAGATAAAAAAATATATATGTGTAAATCTGAGCATCACAGATTCTTTGATTTATGACATCTTAGAACCTTAAAATAATAGAAGAAAAAAAGAATTGTAAAAATTTTCTATTACGGATTTTTAGAATCTCAGGATTCCAGAAGCACGCCATGGGGTTGCCCCAGCCAGCGTCCCAGGCAGGGTTGGGAGACTCCCGCAGCCCCAAGTCCATAGCTAAGTGCAGTCCAGCCCTGATGCGAATGGACACAGTGGGCACATGCCTCATCCGGAAGTCGCCCACAGAGCTGAGGGTGTCCAAGGCCATGTTGGTGATCTCAGCTGCATGCTGGCTCCTGTTGCGCTGGGGCAGCCCTGTTGCCACCATTTAGGCATCCCCGATGGTCTCCACCTAGAAGTCACAGCTTCGTGCTCCAGGACAAGAACCCCCCTCCTTCGACTGACCCACATCCCACACAAGGCCACCTCTCTGGAACCCCTGACCCAGCCCTCAAGTCTCTGGCGAACAGTGCCATCTTTCCCAGGCCTCCCATCCCAGCCGCTCTGGCAACGATTAGACCTGCACATTGCAGATCACCTTTGTCTGAATTGCAGGTCTTACCTCTGACCCCAGACCATGAGCTCCTTGGCAGCAGCCCTGGGCGCCCCATCTGCACAGCACCGCAGCAGCAGCTCAGGGCTTCATCTGGACAGGAGTACATGTATGTTGGATATATAACCTATTTCCCAAACGCTTGGCCTTCCAAGGTGTACTAAAAGGAATGTAGCGTTTGAAATCCAGGAGATGTGGATACAAACCCCGGCTCTGCCATTTACCTTGGTCAGGCCACTTCGCCTGTGCAAGCCTCAGTTCCTCTTATATGAAATGCATATTAAAGATAAAGAGGTAAGAGCCAGTTTTGTCACAGATGCTCAATAAACAGAGATTTCTCTCGTTACCATCATCACCATCACCATCACCATCACCATCATCACCATCACCATCACCATCACCATCACCATCATCATCATCATCATCTTCTCCTGGGCTAATGCTTTTGGAGACGATAGAATCCCAGAGTCTCAGAATTAGGAGGGACTTTAAAGCCACCCACTTGCCTCCCCGTGGCTGTCGGTCCTGCTCACGTCTCCTTCCTGAGGTGGCTTCTTCTCCCTCGGGGCAACTCTGATTTACAAAAGTTGAGTTGAATGGTAACCTGCCTTTCACCTGCTGGCTCCAGCTCTACCCCCTGAACTCAAGCCACAGTTCTTTCCTATTCTGAAGCTCATTATTTATTCTGAAGGCCCTGTTCCAGGTGCTGGGGACACAGATGTATACCGTGGCCTTCTCCGCTGCCACAGGCCAGGCCAGCCAAGGTTGAAGATGGCAACTCTACACCCCAAGTCTTCCCATCTGCAGGTTAAAGAGCCCTGCACTGCCACTCCTACAGCGGGCACATGCCGGCATCCCTCAGAGCCGTGGATCAGAGCTTTCCCTCTGGCCAGGCATAGCGCTCTCCCTCAGCACCTGGTAGACGGTAATAATAATGACGACGCTTCTCGTGCCCACAGGGGGTGCTATAATTCCATAAATTTCTTTCACACACCATTATCTGTGGACTGTGCCCTACTACCTATGTCCCCCAGCTCTTTCCCTCACCCAGAATATCCCTGCCCCGATACCGGGAAGTGATCTGCCCTAACCATGCCCCATTCTGCTCATATACTTACATTTGCTCCCTACAGCAAAAGGCTTAAAATTTACTCCCCATGGAGCTAGCAATCAGGGACTCCCATGATTTGCAGAATTTCCTGACTTATTCCTAACACTTGCTCCTGGTTCCCCACATTTCAGCCAAACGGGAAACCTCCTGCTTCCCGCAGAGACACTCAGCGCTTGCTCACCTCCAGGCCCTGATGGTCTCGTCCCTCTGCCTAAGATGGTCTCCCCCAGTCCCTATCTGTTGAGATCCAAGCCGGCCATCAGCCCAGTTTTCACTGCATCGAGTCCATTAAATCTCCCCGGTCACCAGCTGGGGAAAAGATGTTTCCTTCCTCAGTGCTGTGACCTCCATCTCCCTCCCTCCCCATCATCTGCACTTACTGTGGGCTGGCCTGAATGCGGCTGGGCCAGGCGAAGGGCTGCCCCCCACTGTGTACATTTCCACAGAGGAGAGAGACCTCCCACCCCACACCCCTGGGAGAAATATGAGCAAGCCCTGGCTTTCCCTCTGTCCACACCCTTCTTCCCCGCAGGAGGACGAATGCATTATCTGATTGGCAAGATTGGAAGAAGGACTAAGTAAGTGCTCCCTTATTACTCATATAACCAGACACTATTCCAAACCCTTTACAAGAATTAGGTCTTCACAAGAATTCTGTGAGGTAGGTACTATTACTCTTGCCATTTTGCAGACAGAAACTGGGCCAGAGAGGTTAAGTCACTCGCCAACGTCACACAGCACAGACTTCAACTGGTTCGGTCTAGCTCCAGAGCCCATATGCTATGCTGCCTCCTGATGCACATGGCTTGGGCTCTTTCTCTCTCTCTGTTCTAACTCCACCACTGGCTTGCTGTGTGACCTTGGGCGAGTCACCCACCTCTCTGAGCCTGTATCCTCATCTGTACAGTAGGGATAGTAATGCATCCCTCTGAGGGGCATTTCGAGGGTTAAATGAGATGTCCTGTGACAATCCATAGGCCAGGCCAGTCCTCTGCAGACATTTAAGTGGTACATCTATACCCCCTGCAATTCTGGGCTTTCAGGGGGAGGGCTCAGCGCCTGCACATGCTGGTACTCATCAGCGTGTTGGTGTGAATGACAGCACTTCCTCTCACACTGCTTAATCTACAGAACCACCCTGAGCCATAGGCACGTTCACCTCTGTTTTACAAATGGGAACTTGAGGCTCAGAGAGGTGAAGTGATGTGCCCAGGGTGGCTCAGCAGTATGGCCGGGGCCATGCCCACCCGCCGGGCGGAGTGGCTGAGGTGAACCCTCTCCTCCCCCGCAGCCCACTCGCGCCCTGCTCCAGAGTTATGTCCATGAAAGTGCTCACTCAGCGCGTGCGGGAGGGAACCACAGACCCCTGTGGAACCAGGAAATGATCGCCTGGCTGCCTCCCAGCCCAGACCGGATTGAAGAGCAGTAACCAGATCCTGCTGGGACGGAGGGGAAACCAAGGCTGCCGCATGAGCGATGAGAGACGCGCTTGCACATGGGGAGGACCCGGCCTCCTGTTTCCCCACATCTGGATGGGTGTGCAGGCCTTGTTTTATTTCATTTCACTCTGCCAGAAAGATGCAGACCTCTTGGCCAGAGTTCAGAGCAGATCAGAAAACGTGATTCAGAGCTGGGAGGGACACATGTGTGAGAAAAGATTAGCAGGGGAGGAAGAGACAAGGTCAGGGGTGACTCAGGGCACATCAAAGCTGCAGGGCTCAGCAAGACGAGATGAGGAATCTCTTCCTGGGGCCCACGGTAGCTCTGGAGGCAAGAGGGAAACTCAGCCAGCATGACAGAGAATGCCTCAGACCATGGGCTGGGGCAGGAACGGGGAATGGGAAGGAAGGTGTGTGCTAGGAATTCCAGTGGCTCAGGTTTCCGCGGGTCAGTGTGGGGCAGTGGACAGAGCTGGGCGGTGGTGGTGGACAGGGCACTTTCCTGTCCTGGCTCTGTCACCTACCAGCTCTGTGACCTCAGGCGAGGCACTTCCCTCTCTGGGCCTCAGTGAGCTCCTCATTCAGTCAGCACGTGTTTCCTGAGGACCTACCATGTACTGGACATTGCCAAGCACTGGGGACAGAGCGGGTTAGGTTGGAACCAACAGGTCCAAGGGTAGTTATGAGAGCATCACACAGGAGCTCCTAACCATGTCTGGGAGGGCAGGGAAGCTAACTTGAGACCAGGCGGGAGCAGAAGGGGAGAGAGAGCAGGGTTCCAGGAGGGAACAGCATGTGCAAAGGTCTCGTGGTTAGAGAGAGCAAAGCTTGTGTGAGGAATACAGAGGACTGCAGGGGCAGAGTGCGGAGATGCAGTGGGGCGGGGGGGTGGGGGCAGCTCCTGGAGGGCCTTAGGGGCCGCTACGAACCTGTGACTTTATCCTGAGCCTTGATGAAGTGGGGTTACAGGACCAGAATGCCCAAGTTCAAGTCTCAGCTTCACATTCTGCTGGGACTATGTAATTAGACAAGCTGCTTAACCACCTGTTTCTTCATCTGTAAATTAGGGGTGCTATTATCTACCTCATACATTGTTATGACGATCAAATGGGTTAATATATATAAGGCATCTAGACTGTGTACCAGTGTCTGGTATGCAGTAAGCACTCAATAAGTACTGGAGATTCCTGTTGTCGGGACACTGTGTGTAATGCTACCAGCAGACTTCCTCGCACCTCAAAGAGTTAGTTCTCTCCTCTGAAACTTCCTGCCCATGCATCCTTTCCATCCTGGCTTCAGCCCAGGGCCTGGCCCTCCCCAGTCCCGGCTTTCCTGGAGGGTGGTGGCAGGAAGGGGGCTGGCATGTCACAAACGAAGGCTAAGGCCAGGGGAGCCAGAGTATGGCTGTTTCCTGGAGCTTCCTCCCCACCTCATCCACTGTGTCTGAGGCTGACCTAGGAACCCCCAACAATTGAATCAGAATAGGGTCAGAGGTGGGGTGGGAAGGCCCCCAAAGCAGGCGTAGAGGGCAGAAAGCTATTCACTTTCACAGGCTCACAGTTTACACAGCACTTCTACCAGGGGGAGAGGATCTGCCCATCATCTGTGAACCCCTGGGACTGGAGTCATTATTCCTGTTTTATAGATAAGGTCCAGAGAGGGGAAGACAAAGTGATACACAAGCTGGTGTTCAGGGTGGGACTCAAACCCAGAATCGAGAGGTGCACAGGGACTAGATTGTGGAGGATCTTGACAGCTCTGCCAAGGCCCCTGCTGCCCACTCCATCGTCTCCCACCCACCACCCACTCCCACCACTGGCCCACTTCATGTCTAGCCATCACGACCCATTCAGCATCCCTCCCAATTACTAGGTCCACCCTCTCAAGCCTCAAACTTTAGCACTTTATTTCCCCATTACTTGCCTGGAGCAATCACACCCAGGCTGGACAATGCTAGGAAGACACCTCCTCCAGGAAGCCTTCCTTGCTCTTTACGCATCTACTCCTAGCTGGATTCGGGGCCCTCTCAGCCTCCAGCACTGAGAGCTCGCCAAGGGCAGGCACAGAAGCTGACTCACCTGTCGGCCCTTGCCTGGCACAGGTTGAATTTCTTTTCCCCACCTCTTAAATCTGGGCTGGCCTTTTGACTTGCTTTGACCAATAGAATATGTCAGAAACGGCAATGTGCCTGATCCCAGCTTAGATCTCAAGAGGCTTCTGGGCTTCTGCCTTCTCTCTCAGAACTTTGCCACACCATGTAAATAATACCAACTCACCTGCTAGAGGGTGAGATGCCACGTGGACCAGAACTGAGTTATCTCAACAAAGGCTCCAGAGTCCAGCCAAGATCAGCAGTTTCCTCTCACCCACAACTGACCACAGATGTATGAGTGAGACCAGCTGAGTCCAGAGACATTTCCAGCTGGACCTATAGGCTTGTGAGCAATAATAAATGCTTATCATTTTACACCACTGGGTTTGGGGAGCTATTTGTTACACAGCAATAGCTTACTAATAAAAAATGCATATATAAATGACTGGAAGTAAATGTATGATGCAAACACAACATAGAGGAGGGAGAGATGGAATGCCTGCCTCTTGGTCCTCTCACCTTATACACGTCATGGTTGCCCAGAACAGCATCAAACAGTGTGTAGAGGTCATTGAGCAAGCCCACCACCTCAATGGGCTCACTCAGGGCTGAGATGGTGGTAAAGCCTACAGTGTCACTGAAGTATATGGTAACCTGGTCAAAGTACTCTGGCTCCACAGTCGCCCCCATTTTCAGAGCTTCAGCCACAGACCTGAAGGGATGGGAAGGGCCAGAGTCACAAGGTGGGAGGACCATCTTTCCACAGTTGGAAGTGAGAGAGGGATATTTGGGGGAAAATCCTGGGTTGAGTGTCAGGGGATCTGGGATAGCTCTGTTGGTGTGCTGGCTCCCCTCCAGCAAATACCTGCCCCTCTCTGGACATTATTTCCTCTGAGGTCAGATGGGGGACCCTGTACTTTGTCCTTGTTCCCTAGGGAAAGAGACAGCAGAAATTCAACACTCATGTGCCCCCAACAGTGCCTAATACATGTAAGCATTCTATTAAAATATGTTGGATAAATAAACAATGAATGAACTGAATGAATTAATGGAACCCAGATTTACTGAGCACCTACTATGTCCCAGGTCCCATGCTCCGAGCCACTGAGGCTAGAGCCACAACCAAGTCCACTCACGGCAGGAGCATCTGAGAGAGCAACCTTTCCATCTTCTGTCTCTGCAACCCCAACTCCTCAGTCCACTCCTGGATCAGGTCCTCCAGGTTCTGGGAATACTTCTCCAGCATCTGCAGCATAGAGTCAGCAACACTGGTCTTCTTGCCTTGGTTGATGCTTTTGAACTGAAAATGGAATGAAAATCCCAATTTGTCCATGAAGGTCAGCACACTTGGCCCTCAGGTTGAGAATCTGGACCACAGGAATGAACCAGACATAGTCCCTGCCTGGAAGAGCCAGATGGTGGGGAGCAGATATGTAATAGACAAGGGATGGCAACTCTGACAAGTGAAAGCACAGATGGCTGGGAGGAAAAATGGGTTGGTTCTCTATGAGGTGAACAGGCAGGGAGAGGACTTTGCAAAGGAAAGTTTGCCCAGCATTGCATCACCATTAACAAACACACTGGTTCTCACAAAAACACTGTGGAATAGGCATTCTTTGTTCTCAAAGATAAGTGGATGGATGGATGAAGAGATGGGTAAATAGAGAAAAGCAACGTATGTAGATTATTTACGTTTATAATCTATTTCTACCTCTTTATTTCTCTCCCTTTTCAAAAAATTGTTTACAAAATAAAATAATAAATATGTAAGGGCGCTGGGACCAAAGGAGAGTAAAGGTTAAAAAAAAAAATGTTAATCCAGGAGTGAGGTCTATATGCAAAATGCATGCTAGAATTTGGTCACAATTTTGGATATGAGCTTCCTAGCAACAAAGCAAAGAGGGAAATAGAGATTACATAATCTATGGAGTCCATAAGACAATGGAGTATTAAACTAGTTGCTCAAAAGGAACACAACTACTGCTGGTGCTGAGCAGAGAGAAGTACCTCTCAGGTCTTCATAAGAGGACATTCACATGTTGTTATAAATTGTACCTTCAACAACCTTATAGGAAATATGGCACCCAGTCTCCTAGGGAGACTTCCTAGAACCTTCCCCAGTATGGTTTGCACCTTCCCAAAGTGCAGTCGGTAGGAGAAGCAAATTAATGATGATCAAAGTGACGGGGTTCATTCCTGTCTAAATCCAGCATCGCGACCTTTGTGTGTGTATAGGTGTGCATATCCGACCTTCATTAATACTGCTTCTCTCGGGCAAACGTCTGTAAGGCAGGTAGTAGCAGCAGCCCCTGAAGAGCACCTACTTTGTGTTGCTCATCAAAAGCAGAGGCATAAGCTTTAGAGGTCATTTGCCATGAGTGTGACAGCTGCTGACCTTGAGACACAGCACTTAGCACGGGTCTTGGTGCTCAGGAAGGCAAATGTCCCTGAACCCAGAGTTCTGAGAAAGCTTTCCTCAGATGGTGGACCTCAGGCCTCACCCTCAGCGATGACGATGCTGGCCCATTGCCCCCTTTCTGCACAATGGTTCCAGGCCCCGGGGAGAGTGTGGGGCCTCCGCTGGGGAAAGTGAGGTGAACCGATCAGCCGTTTCTTGTGAGCAGCCAGTTCCTCTGGGGACGCTGACCTGGGTATAGATCTGGTCCAGGTTGGGTCTGTCCTCCGGAGCCTCCTCCCAGCACTGCTCCATCAGCTGGATGCACTCAGGTGGCCCGTGGTCAGGAGACACCAGTGGCCGGCACAGGCGAGGGGGAGACACCACCTTCCCGATGATTTCTGCAACAAGCACGGGCCGGGCAGTGGGGCTGAGGTCCTCAGGAGGGCTGGTGGGAAGGGGTGGGCCTGGGATCCTGAGACGGAGGGCAGGGTGGGCCTGTGGGGTGCAGACATCAGGCCCCGAGGGTATTCCTCAGCCCCTTGAGCTGTGCCCCGGGACGTGCTGGCCAGTGGGCCAGGATCGCTGTTTTCCTGGGTCTGCCCCAGTGTGGCTGGGGAAGGGGTCTCAGCCTGGGAGACAGGTGAACAGGGTTTGAATTCTGGATCCGCCACCACCTCTCTATGAGATGGTGAACAAGACAGCAATCTCTCTGAGCCTCAGTCTCCCCATCTGTGAAATGAGCTTAATAAACTGCCTTCTTAAGAGGGGTGCTGAGGGAGGCGATGACAGAAGCTAGATCTCGGGGTACTAGGTTCACTCCAACCCCTGAACCCTGCACAACTTGTTACTGCTCTGTTACCAGCAATGACCACGAATGTGCTCGAGACCTGCGCAGTGCAGCTCTTTCTACCAGCCCTGCCACCTGGAGGCTGTCTGGTACCAACTCTCCACAAGTGTGAAGCAAGACTCTGCTTATCATTACCACCATCACGATGACTCTTCTCCCAGGACCACCCCTGCTGTGGACCTTCCTGTCCCCGCTCCACGTGATGAAGACCACAGACTAAGTCCAGATCAGCTAGATCGACGATCCAGCTCCGTCTTTGCCACTCGCCATCACTCTGTGCCTCGGCTTCCCCACCTAACAACCAATGGAAATAACCCCACCTCGAGAAGCTGTAGTGGGGCCTGGGGGAGCTGAGAGATTCACAGGAGCACCGGGAGGAGGTGAGGCTGGGTACCAGGCTCAGGCTCTCAGCGGCACAGGAGAGGACTTCGAGATTATCCACTTATATTCTGTACACGTTATGCCATCTCTCTGAGCCTCAGTTTCCTCACCTATCAGAAGGGCATAATAATAGTACAGACCGCACAGGGCTGTTAGAGGTATAGCAGGTTAATCTCTGAGGAGGGCTGAGATCCTCCTCAGAGACGGTGAGGAGGTGGGTCCCTTGGAACCAGTGAGGAGAAGGTTCTTTCTGGATTTCCCTTGGCTGGCCTCCTTGTTGGGGGCAGCCCATGATTCACTGTCCCATTTTACAGACAGGGAAACTGAGGTTCTGGGGTGGTGAACTAGGTCACCCACAGCCACAGGGTCAGTAACAAGCAGATGCTGGAACTGAGCCTGATCGCCTCCCAGCCTGCACGATTTTCTCTGCCCAGAGGTTCCCAGTCTGCAGGCATCAGACGCTGAGGGCCTCTGAGTAAAGGGTCTGGGAAGCTGTATGTGCTTGCAAAGGAGTGTGTGCAGATGGAACCAATAATAGATCACACACACACACATGTCCAGCTCTTTTTCAAAAGTATTTGGATGGTGTTGTGATGAGTAAAATACAGATCCATTTCAAAGTGTTGCTGATTTCAGAGCAGATTTTTGTCTTTGGGCATTTCCTCAGTCGGCGGATATTAAAAGTCAAATAATAGCGTGTGAAGCTCAAAACTTTTTTGTCATTAAAGTGGAGTCCTCACAGGCAAGCATGTTGGGAAACCCTGGCCCAGGCCAGGCCGGGTCTCGGGCTCCCTCCCCATGCCGAGCCTGCTGTCCACACCCAATGCATCACTGTGATGGACCAGCCCTGCTGACTGCTGACCGGGTAGGCTGCACATCCAGCTTCGTGGAGAAGTTGCTCCGTGGATGACTCCAGGACATTTTAGGGCAAGAGCACTGAGCTCACCCAAATCCTAGACCCATGGCTTCCCGCTAGGGAGTCCCTTCCCCTCTCTGAGCCTCACTTCATTCATCTCTGAAAAGAGTGCACTAGCCCACCTCACAGGGTTGTCCAATGGAATAACGCATATGAAAGTGCTTTGGAAACCACAAGTGTCCCCCCCAGCCACCACAGGATCTTAAAAAGATGCTATTTCTAAGAGCAAGGAGGTCTGCTTCCAACTGGGAGAGTCAGGAGAGAACATGGGATTCCCCACTAGCACACCCCTAAAACCACCCAGTATGCCAGGCACTTTGTCTAAGGCATTTCACTGAACCCTCACAAATACTCTGAGAGGCAGGCATCATGGTCCCCATTTTACAGATGAGAAAACTGAGGCTCAGAGCCTGAAAGAGATTTATTCAGAGTCATAAGGTGAACTGGTGTGGAGCTGGTCTCAAGTCCGTGTCCCCCAAAGACTATGCTCTTGACATTTTACCGCCTGAGACCAGGAAAACTACAGCCAGGGAGTAGCAGGTCCAGGACTGACAGCCCAATCCAGGGGTGACCCTGGGGTTCCAGACCTCGTCCCTAAAGCATGAGAAGCCCTGCACGGTGGCATGGCTGACAGACCCATCCGGCTGGTCCCCCCTCTCTCAGCAGGCAGATGTTGCCAGGGGCGGCGGAGCAGTTGAGGAGAGTTGAACAAATGGCACGACCGAGCCCCTTCCCTTCCCACTCTTCCACCCCATAAATCTGGGGCCTGGAATGCTCATTATTCATGGAGCAATGCTTTGTGCAGAAAAGAAGCGAGGCCAGGCCTCCCCGTGAGTTAAAGATTATCCATCTGGGGTGGGAGGGGTGGTGGGTTCTGCTCCATCCCTGCCTGTACTGCAGGCCGAGATGCAGGGTATCTGTGAGACAGGTCCCTGGAACTGGACAGAGGCAGCAGGGGGACAATTAGAAGAGCAGCCTAGAGTCCAGGGAGCCCCGACAGAGAACATAGAAGGGGAGGAAATATTTCTGAAGTTGGGCCCTGGCACTGGGGTCAGAAGAGAAAATGCCTAAGACCAGGTGATGATGAGGAAGGTGTGAGTGATTACACCCAAAAGCAGGGGGACAAAGATGCTCTTCAAGGAGCCCCACTCAGGCAGAGGACCAAGTCCCCAAATACTGAGCAGACTGGTGACATCAGGCATGGACCGGATGTCTGACACATTTTAAAATCTGATCCCCACTATAAAGATGGGAAAACTGAGGCTCAGAGAGGGTAAGTGATTTGTGTAAGGTCATGTGGTAAGTAAATGATCCAGGGGGAGTACTGAGGTCTACACAGACTCGAAGTCTGTGCTGGGCAGCCCGGTGGTAAGGGCGTGAGCACCTCCGGACACGGCAATGACACTGGGAGAGGAAGGAAGGGGTTGGGCTTATACCCAGGAACCAAGGTCTTTAGCCCTGCAGCTGGTCAGCTGCCATTTTGGCAGAGTTGCTGAAGGCTGCCTGGTTTAAGTCAAAGAAACGCAATTCTTGCTGTCAAACCAGGCAGGTGTGTCTGTGTGGTTATTTTCAGGCCCCAATTTCCTGATGCTCACAGAGCTCCTCAACTACATGGGGCCTCCGCCAGAGACAGGCCAAGGAAGGAGGAGGACGATGCTGTACCTTCCGCCGAGAGCCCTGGGGAACCATAGTGCGGGCCCCAAGTCAGCACCTCCTGCGGGATGATGCCGACGCTGAAGGTGTCTCCTTTGAGGGTGCCCCGCCCGGGTGCCCCGGGCCCCCGCAGCAGCTCCGGAGCTGTCCACAGCAGCTCTGCAATCACAGGATGAGGCCACACAGCCGTCCCCCACTGACCACCCAAGCTGGGCGGTACTTCACACATGTGGTGTCATCGTCCTCTCCCTACAGCCCCGGAGGAGGGAGTTGCTTCTGTCCTCCCCCATTCACAGGTAAGGGCCCCGAGGCTCAGAGAGGAAAAGCCATCTACTCAAGGTCACACCACAGGAAGTACCGGAGCACCGGACATCTCCCCCCTCCCCTTGCCTCACAAGCACCCAGTTTAAACAGAGGCCTCAGAACCTACTGGCAGCCTCCTGCCCACCCCTGAGCTGACCTTCCGGGGCTGGCCGGGGGCGGGGAGCCCACTGAGTGTCCAGGAGCTCTGCATAACCGTGGTCAGTGACCTTCAGCACAAAGCATCCAGCCACCACACAGTTTCAGGACTTGAGGCAGCCATGAGGGAAATGCCGATGGTGCAGATACCACACACCCTGGAGTGGAATAATGGGGGTCCCTTAGGCCTGTGGTGAATGAAAGGACCCCTGCTTCTCTCAGAATTCCCACGGACCCCAGGAAACCTTCCTGCCTCCCCCTCCCCCTTTGCCACACTGTCAGATTTTTCTCAGTTAGACAAAGTAGAAAGAGCCCAGGCCTAGGAAATCTGAGCATCTCTTGTCTCCCTTCCCTCCCCATTGCCTCCACAGCTCCAGGTTTGAGAAGGGTTCTCACACGGATCATATCCAGCACCAGGGAGGCCTTCAAAGTCCAGTCCAGCCGCAGAGCCTCATTCCGCAGCAGGTCCTCCAGGCTGCCCCGGGCACAGTGCTCCAACAAAAGAGCACTGACCCCAGGGGCCACAAAGAAGCCCAGGAAGGTGGCAATGTTCTCATGCTGCAGCTCCCGCATCTGCCAGGGCAATGGTCACCCTAGCAGCCCGCAGGGGACTCTCAAAGTGTGGACATCTGACCCCCAGTACTTAGCACCCAACATACAGCTGAACACAGAGAGGCATCAGAAATGTTGGATGGATGTGATGGGTGGATGGATGGATGGATGGATGGATAAAGGATGAGCGGATGATGGATGGATGAGTGATGAATGGGTGGGTAGATGAAATGGGTGGTTGGGTAAGTAGATGCGTGGATGGTTGAATGAATGAGCCAGAAATGAGTGTGTGGAAGCACCATGGATGAGTAAGCCAACTCCACAGAATAGGGACCTCGGCCTTTTCTCAACCTAAGTGACATCATGGACCTGGAAACTGTGCAAATTCTCTGCCCAAGAGTCAGAGACTGACGAGCAGAAGAGCAGAAGAGATCAGGCACAAGATGAAAGCAGTCCAGCAGGTCAGAAAGCTCGAATCCAGCCAGCAAGGCTAGCATTCGCCCAAGCAGGAAAGATGAAACCATCGTCTAGCATGGCCTTCCTCACAAAAACAGTTCAGGGGTCAACTAAGTGGAGGGAACCTGAATACTCTTCCCCCTCCTTAGAGATTTGCATGCTTATTAGCATACGCAGTGAGGGAAGAATGGCCTCAAATCCTTAGACACCCCTGCTGTCAAGAGCTTGGGCCTCTGACCCCTCCCCTTGAACCTGAGCAGGCTCTGTGACACTGTGACCAACAGAACACAGTGGAAGTGATCTTGTGTGTTTTGGGTCCAGGTCTTAGGAGACCGACAGCTTCCATTTCCTGTTTGTTGGAGCCCTCTCAGCTGGAGGCCTGAATGCTCGTAAGAAGTCCCTCTACCCTGAGTCACCACACTGGCGAGCTCACGGGGAGAGGCCCTGAGACCATCCACAGTGGGAAGGCATGTCCTGATGAGTCCTCTCTTCCAAGCACCCAGCCAAGGCCCCACGCATGCAAGTGAAGACATCTGAGGCCTTCTAGACAGGGGGTCAGCAAACTTTCCTGTTAAAGTCCAGATGGTAAATATTTTCGGTTTTGCAGGCCTTGCAATCTCTGTCACAAATACTTCTGCCATTGCAGTGTGAAAGCAGCCACAGAGGGTTCCATAAACGAATGAGCATGGCTGTGTTCCAGTCACATTTTTTTCTACAGAAACAGGCAGTAGACTTGATCTGACCTGAGAGCCAAGCACTGACAGCCCATTTACAAGCCGAAAAGCCACTGAGTGACCCCCATACAGGTCAAGTGGAACCGAAGAGCTGCTTGGCCGAGCCCTGCTCAAATTTCCTACCCACAAAATTGTAAGATATCATAAAATGGCCGATGCTTAAAGCCACTACATTTTGGGATAAGTTGTTACACAGTCATAGGTAACCGGAACAGCATATTAAAGGCTCTGAGAAGTCCTGTGTCTGAGCCAAGAAACCTCCAAACTCATCTGCCCACAGATAGAACCTTTTCTTTTAAGAAACATCTGCACATGTTGATTGCAAGATTCCCACTGGGAAATGCCTCACCTAACCTCCAGACACTGAATCTCTCCGAAGCTGATTCCAGATGGTGGTGATGTTGGGAATAATAATAAAATCCGCAATTTTCCAAAGGCACTCTACTTGCCAGAGACAGTTCTAGGTTATTTCATCAATTCTCTCCAATCCTCATAATTCCCCTGGGGTAGATTTCATTAGCTCCATTTTACAGGAAAGCTAAGTGTCCTATGGAGGCAGGATTCCATCTCAGGTCTTCCTGACTCAAACCTTATGCTCTGTCCTCCATCCCACAGTGCCAGTGCTTCTCGGGATGGTGACCAACTCGGGGGTGAAGGGGCTTATGTGAGTAGTGACGATAGGTGACTGGAAGCTCCCCGAAGAAAGGAATCCTGTCTTTTTTCTCCACAGCTCTGTCCCCAAAGCCCAGAGCATAGGCGGTGCTCAAAAAATAGTAGACAAATGAATGCATGTGTAGAGGGATGGAGGATACAGTTGAGGTCCTTCAGTGGTGCTGACGGTACCATGTGAGGATAGTGATGAAGAGGAGTGCGCCCCTGGTAGCCATGGGGATGATCATATTGGGGTGGCGATGTGCCGTTGGGGAGCTGGTGTGGGATGGTGACAGTGATGGTGTATATCTGCGATGACAATGGGGCAGTGATCATGATGATAGGAAGCACTTCCTTTTTCGAGGCTAGAATCTTCTGCATTGAGTAAAGACCAATCCAGACCGGTAAGGGTCTCCTGACAGCGCCCCGTCCGCAGCCCACCCTCCACGCCCTCTGCAGCTCTACCTTTCTCAGGAGGCTGCGCCAGCTTCAGACTTCTTCAGCCACACCCACTCTCCCTGTTTAAGAAAAGACAACAAGAGTTCACCCCCTGCTGGTCCCCAACTTGGGCAAACCCTCCGCCTCTCTCAGCCTCAGCTTCTTCCCCATAAATGTGCTCTTTCTGTGTGCTTCAAGCCAGGAAGAGCCCGGCCAGCGGAAACTAGTCAGACTTTGTCTCCTTTGGTTGACAGACCTCAGTTCTAGTCCTCACTCCACCACTTTCTAGCTCTGCGACCTCAGACAAGGGACTTCAGTTTTCTGAACTTCGTGTCCCAATTCTGTAAAGCGAGGATGACACCCACACCCACGTTGAAAGAGCGAACGAGATAGCGGATAGAAAGTGTGTTAGCTCCCAGAGCCGAGGTCGGCTTTCCTCTGCAGGCCTCGGGCACCTAGGACACCCCAAACCCAGCGAAGTGAGGGGCTCTCTGTGACCCAGGAACCCTAGGGGAGGAGAGAGGGGAGGGTGAGAGAGGCAGGGGCCTTGGGCAGGGGCTCTGTCCTCACCCAGGGCTTTCTGTAACCTTAGCTTTCTCTCCCCACCCGCCCCCGTCACTGATGGATTTCTGCCTCAGCCTCGCCCGCAGCTCATTCAGAGGAGCAGACAAAACATGCTTTGTACATCATTAAAGCCTCCTTTCAGCAGAAGAGAAAAATGATGGGATTCCCCAAGGGAGAAGGTGGAACAGAAGAAGAAAGAGCCTCATGTGGCTTCCCCTAGAAATAATTAGCCCGGTTCATCGACCGGGGGGCACGGAATAGGAGAGTCAGGGCAGCAGTCAGTTGTTGAATTTGAGAACCCAGCCCCCGAGAAACCACAGTGTCCTCAGCGACTTTAAAACCTTGCTGGTCTCACCTCTGACCTTCCAGCTTCCCTATCAGCAGGTGGCCCAGGCTCTGTCCAGAGGCTATCCTGGGCTGGGCGCTGCCCCACACTCAGGGCCTCAGGGACCCAGGATCTCACTGTCCCTTGCCGAAGCAAGCAGGAGGGTGGCCTAGGTTGGCCCATTGCTGAGAGAAGCCCTGGGGTAGACACACAGGCAGTGCCCAGGCCCAAGTGGCCAGGGACCGGTTGTTTCCCAAGGTCAGGTCACAAAACACGTGTGACTAGGAGCTGGGAGTCCTGCTTCCCACTTCTAGCCCCGTCACCGACTTGCTGTGGGACCCAGGAAAGTCGCTGTCCCTCTCCCCGCCTCAGTTTCCCATGCTATAGCGGGAGTGGGGCATACAGAGCCCCGAGGCTCGTGGATTCCCTTGGGCTCTCCCAAACTGACGACAGCTCTTGAGACCTGAGCAGGGAGGTGGCAGAGGCCCTCACCTGGTACAGAGCCACACTGGTGGGCTCCTGAGGGGCTGGCAGGCTCCTTGCTGACCCCTGGGCCGCTGACCTCAGGCTCCCGCCATCTGCGACACTTCTTGATTCACTTGCACTGTCCACGTGCAGCCTCCAGAGGGCGTGGTCAAGACCCTAGACCGGCTCTGTCTGCCGCTGCCCACCCAGCCCGGTGCCTGCCCCACCCACCCATCTGCTCGGGGGCTGGTGAGCTCCTGGGCTGTCAGCAGGATCCAGTAGGGGCCCCGCACGAGCTGCAGCTGCTGGATGCTCAATCTGGAGGTGAGAAAAGTGCAGGACAGAGAGGATGGTGCAAATATCACTCCCCCCATCCGGCTCCTCGGATCTGCCTCTGACCCAGAGCCCTCCCCCGTCCTCTCCCTGTTTCCCTTCCTGTCTCCCCATCAGTCCCAGCTGGGCTGAAGGGCACCACTGAGCACTGTCCCCCAAGAGCCCCTTGGCCAGCTCAGGGCAGGACCCTAGGCCTGATGTGCCTTTGGGTCCCTAGCCTCGGTGTTTCCAACTCACCTGGAGATGTCTCGGGGTGAGAGCTGGGGGCAGAAGACTGCCCCCTCCTGGATGGGGCCGGGCTCAGGGAGCCCAGAGGACTTCAAACCCAGGAAGAATTGTTTTCCAAGCTGAAGAGCCCTGGGGGTCATCCTGACCAAGCCCTCACTGTACAGGTGTGTAGCCTGAAGCTCAGGAAGGATGGAGTCTTGTCTGAGGGCCCAGGCTTCTTCCCCAAGTCTCAAAGGACCTCCCAGGAGGTCCTCTGCCGGCCTTGATAGGGTCCTGACTGAAGCTCTAGGACGGACAGGAGGGTGGGGAGGTCCTGAGGTCTGGGACAGAGGATGGGAAAGCTCCCTGCAGATGCCAGGGCTGTGTACAGAGGAGAGGGCCTGTGGGGTGGGGGGCACAGAGGGACAGAACGAGGCTCAGATGCACAGGATCTCGCCTGATGAGGCAAGTGAGGGCCTGCCGGCCAGCACCAAGACACAGGTCAGGGCCAGAGCGAGGAGGCCGCCTGGGGGCTGCTTACCTGTGGGGAAAGCAGGGTTGGACATGAGTCCCAACAGTAACAACTGCACATGGAGCTCAGCCCCTTCTCTCAGCTCCTGCTACCTACTCCTGGGTCCTCCTCCGGGATGTGAGGACAAAAACCCCTGCCCAGCACCCTCTCCAGGGCAAGGCTCAGGATGGCCCCAGACCGGGAAAGTCCTACCTGTGGACTGGTCATCACGCACAGATGTTGATTCCCAGCACAGCTGTTAGGGTTCTCACCTCAGGCTCCTGGCCTCCAGGGGCCCCACAGACCCTGCTCAGACCCCATGACTGTCCTGACCACACTCTGGCCCTTGTCTGCCAGCATGTCAGGCTCTTTGCACTAGACTGAGAGCAGCTGGACAGCAGAGCCTGTTTCTTATTCATCTCGGGGTCCCCAGGCACCTTACAGAGGGACTGGACAGGCAAGATACTGAATAAATACTGTGGATCCCTGTCAATGATTATCCTACTTCTTGCACACTCCCTATGATGGGCCACTCACCACCTCTTTTGGCAGCCAATTTCAGTGTCATTCACTTTGACTGTTAGAAGGGCCCTCCTTACACTGAATCTAAACCTCTCCAGCCCTCATATCAGGATTGGGTGTGAAAAGGCTGCTCAGGACCGCTGGGCAAGGTGGAGAGGGCTACTTTGCTTGGGCAACCCCAGCTTCCGCCTGGGCTGGCAAGGTGGTGAAATGCCAGGCCCTATTCTGGAGAGAGGACATTGACCTCCACTGCCACAGAAGCTGGGGGGAGGCATACCTTCTTCCTTTGCCTCCCTCCCTTCCTGTCTTTTGCTGAAGGATAAGCACTGTCTGTCTGCCCGCCGATGAATCTCCCCCAATTTGAGTTAAGTCCAGATAATAGTAACAGCACTGAATAGCTTGTAGTACTCACTATACTATTGCATATTGTATTGCAATGAACACCTATTCTAAGGATGTCGCGTATTTCAATTCAGTTATTCTGCACAACGACCTCTAGAAGTAGGTACAGTCATGACCATGATTTTGTGGAAGAGAAAGCAGAGAGATAGGCAACTGTCTGTGAGTGGCAGAGCCTCGGTTCAAACCCAAGCAGCCTTGCTCAGGCATCTGGGCTCCCAACCACCGCCCACGCTGCTCCTCACCCAGGCTCCTAGAAAGGAAGCTTGACTTGCCATCTGGAGGAGGTGAGGGAAGAAGCATAGACAGGAAAGCGGTCCAGGCCTAGAAAGCCGCAAGCACAAGGGTTCTGAAGCGGCAGTGTACCTGGTGTATTCAACGGGAGGGCAGAACCACATGTGAGGAAGACGGAGGGCAGGGAGCTGAGGGCAGAGAGGGCTCTGGCTGGACTCCGGGCAACGGAAGCTTCTGCAGGCTCTGAGCAGGGGAGAGATCTGACTCTGTTTTCCGAGGATCCTCCTACCTGCCACGGTGAGGTCCAGGACAAGAGCAGAAGCAGGGAGGCCTGCAGGGAGGCCGCTGCAGTAACCTAGCGAGAGACGACGGGGGCCTGGAACAGGGAGGAGGCAAGGGAGTGGTGAGCAGGGCTCTGCTTCTGGGCGAATTCTAAAGATGGAACCCCAGGGTGCTGCTGACAGGCTGGGTGTGGGGTGTGAGGAGACGAGGGTGCCTGAGCCTGGGGGAGGATGGGGTTGCCATTACCTGCAGTGGGGAAGACGATGGGAGGAGGCCAGGGGGCAGATCGGGAGTTCAATTTCAAAGTCAAGTTGGAGATGCCAATTAGTCATCCAAGTAAGAGAGGCCGCTGAACCACCTACACTTGGAGTGTAGATCAGGAGGGTAAGAGGATGCCCTCCCAATGCCAACTGCAATGGTCTGTGCAGAGTAGCTCCTAGAAATTATGTTCAGTGCAGAGGAGTCAGAAGGGCCTTGGCATCACACAGAGGAATAAATCCTGATTTTATCATTTACTAGCCCCTGACCTTGGGCAAGACATTTAACTTCTCTGAACCTCAGTTTCCTCATCTGTAAAATGGAGATGACAATAGCTATACCTGGCAGAGCTGTGGTGAAGACTAAAACGTGTAGCGTATTTACAATGAGGATAGTCATTGTGGTGAGTAGGTAATTAGCTAGGCGCTTATTAAACAGAATAGCCATCATCATCACCATCACCATCAGCACCATCTTTGGATCTTTGAGGAGAGGCAGGTGTACTGGGGTGTAAAGAAAGCTGGACCAGGAGGTGGAGGCCTGAGCTTCAGCCCCAGTCCTGCCCCTGCCCCATCCAAGGCCTCAGCCTCGGGCTTCCCTGGTGGCGCAGTGATTGAGAGTCTGCCTACCGATGCAGGGCACACGGGTTCGTGCCCCGGTCCGGGAGGATCCCACATGCCGCAGAGCGGCTGGGCCCGTGAGCCATGGCCGCTGAGCCTGTGCGTCCGGAGCCTGTGCTCCGCAATGGGAGAGGCCACAACAGTGAGAGGCCCGCGTACCGCAAAAAAAAAAAAAAAAAAAAAAAGGCCTCAGCCTCCCCATCTGTAGAAGAAGCCGGTTTGCAGGGCTGGCCAGACCTGAGCCCTCCTGGCCTGTGGTGCTATGTTTCTCCCAGCTCAGAGGCCAGGGTCTTGGGGAGTACTGCTTTTCTACCAGTCTCTGAGGGACCCTCTGTACACTCCCTCACATTCCACTGTGATTCTCTAAGTGGTCTCCTAACATCCCACTCCAAGGGATGAACCCCTCAGAGCAGCTGGGTTTGTTCTGGGCTCACAAAGAGCTAATCATTTCTTGTTGGGAACATAGGCATATACCGCTGATATTAATGACAGACACCTCTCCCCTCAATCTGTACTTCCCAAAGCACCCGTGATCCACTCCTTTGCCTGGTGCTCCTAGAGAACCTGATGAGAGACCTCTTATCCTCTTTTCCAGAGGAAGAAACTGACTCTGGGCAGGGCAGTGACTTGTCCAGGGTCTCACCAAAAGTTAGGGCTGAGTTGGTCCTGAGCCTGGCTTCCCACCTCCCAGCCAAAGACAAAAATCACCTCTTTTATTGAACACCTAGAACATCAGAGCTGAAGGATCCTGGAGATCTAAGCATCTGAACCAACTCCTCTGTGTACAGATGGGGAAACGGGTACAGAAAGTGGTGTGGACTTCCCTCCATCCCACAAAGCAGCAGGAGGCTCCCCTGGTCCCTCAGTCCTGCTGGCCATGCTCAGTGTCCCAGGAATTCTGCAGCTGATGGCCTGCAAGGGGTCACAGAAGGCTCAGGCCCTTAGCGAGGGCAGCCTCTGGCCAGGCTAGAGGAGGAGCCACCTTTAGCCCCACCTCCACCTCTGACTCGTGAGACAGTGTTCACACCCTTTTCGGTGCCACCTGTACAGGGAGGGCTTCGTTTATATGTTTAGGGTCTCCAAAGATCCTTCATCTCCAATATTCCAGCTGTCAACAAAAATTAGGAAACAGGTGATTTTTGTCTCTGCAGCTGGCCATGTCCCCTCTCCTAACCCTTCCCCCAGGAGTGTGTGAGCTGCAAGTGCTCCCACCTCTGGCACAAGGGGTTCAGGCGCCACCCTCCTAGGGAGGTACCGTTTGTAGTTTTAGACTCAAGGGGAGAGACACTGAGAATTAGCCACAGATATTGGCTCATGGAGCCAAGTTCATGAAGCTAGTCATTTGCATGCTACCATAATGCAAAAAGATGAAGATGCCTTTAGTTACATTAACAAACAAATGACCAAAATATTCCAGGGAAGGAGGACGGGGTATTCCAGTCAGAGCCAGGGGCTCTTCAAGCCCTGTATCCAAGAGTCACTCTCCTACGCCCCAACCTGGTCCTTCTTGCCTCCTTCAGGGCAAGCTCCCCAAAGACCCACCTGCCACGCTGTGCTGTTGGAACTGATTGACCACCTCTCGGAAGATCCTGAGGTTCCTGCATGAGCGTCCTCGGATGTCAGACTCTCCAAGTGGGCTCTGTCCCGGGGAGCCCCCGTTCCCACCGCAGCCCGCACAGTCCCACAGTCACCACTCCAGCTGCCTGCCAGCTTCCAGAGACTCCTGCTGAGGGAGGGACTCGTATATGGCTCATTCCCTCCTGTCCTCCATAGGGACCTGAAGAAACTGTTTGGAAAATTCCATCTTTTCAGACCCTAGGGCTCCGGGGAGCCAAGCACAGAAGAGAAGGAGGGAATGAAGGAGAGAGGAACTGAGGGAAGGAGGCAGGGAGGGAAGGAGGATGTCTTCAGCACTACGGACAGCTCCACACCTGGCTGGGACTCCCAGGAGGAAACAGGAATGGGCGAGCACTGAAGAAACCAGCATTACTGAGCGTCCACTACGTGCCAAGCCCTGTGCTGGGCACTACCTATACAACCCACTGAGACAGGTACTGTCCTTATTATTCCCACTTTATATATGAGGGAAGTACAGCTCAAAGAGGTTAGGTAATTTGACAAAGGGCACAGAGCTAGTAAAGTGGTGGGGCTGACTATAGGTCCAGGCTTCTGCTCATCACACCACATTGATTCTTCGGGAATTATAACAGCGGTTTTTCTATCTTCTCTTTTGATGTGAACCCTTATGTGGAGATAGATGCCAGAATCCAGTGGATTTTCAGCCCTTCCTCTGCCACCTGCTCTCTCCTACTAAGGTGAAATTAACCTTTACTAAGTGCACGAAATTTGTACTATGTGCTAGGGATTGTACATACCCTATACAACCTCTCTGGGCTATACACAGTGAATGCTCAATAATGCTGGTTTCTTTAGTGCTTACCCATTCTTTTGTCCTCCCGGAGTCCCAGAAACCACTGTTTCTGATGGTTAAGTGCTGCCATCTACCTGACTTCCCATTATTCACACTGAGATCAAGGAGCTTCCATCACAACACCCCCCATGGCCATCTCTGGCCTACAAAGGACAACTACCATAGAGTTCTTCAAGGATAGGGAGGTCTCCCACCCCCATGAATGCATTCCTTAATGCTTGGGTGAAGGGAATGTCCTCCAGCTTCTCCTAGGGTTGTGAGCAGGTTGCCTATTATAGATCCACTCCAACGTGCCCACTCTCCTGAGGCTTCAGACTTTCCTACACAGTGTTCCAAGGAAGTTCTGGAATTTCAACATTGTTCAGTAAGGCCATCACTCTGTCCAAGCTTCAATTAATCAGATTATTATAGCCAAAACATGCTAACAACCTAAATGTCCAATGACAGATGAATGGATAAAGAAGATGTGGTACATATATACAATGGAATATTACTCAACCATAAAAAGGAATGGAATTGGGTCATTTGTAGAGATGTGGATGGACCTAGAGTCTGTCATACAGAGTGAAGTAAGCCAGAAAGAGAAAAACAAATATCATATATTAACACATATATGTGGAATCTAGAAAAATGGTACAGATGAACATATTTCCAGGGCAGGATTAGGACACAGAAGTAGAGAATGGGCATGTGGACACAGTGGGGGAAGAGGAGGGTGGGACGAATTGGGAGATTAGGATTGACATATATACACACTACCATGCATAAAATAGATAGCTAGCGGGAACATGCTATAAAGCACAGGGAGCTCAGCTCCGTGCTCTGTGACGACCTAGATGAGGGGATGGGGGGGAGTGGGAGGGAGGTCCAAGAGGGAGTGGATATAGGTATATATATAGCTGATTCACTTCATTGTACGGCAGAAACTAACACAAGATTGTAAAGCAATTATACTCCAGTAAAAAATAAATTTAAAAAAAACCACTCCTGGGTGATCAAGTCAAAATATTAAATTCCACATCCTAGGCTAGGGCGCCCATGTCAGTGAATTTGGCCCAATCAATTCTTATAGTTCTTCCCCTTGGTCTAACACCCTCGGAATCCACTCCCACAGGCTCCTGCTTACATAGATTGACAGAGTCTTATAAGTATTACACTAGACTGTCTAGACTATCTTCTCAGAGTGCAGGGGTTTTTTTTGTTTTTGTTTTTGTCTTTGTTTTTGTTTTCAGCAAACTTAAGATTTATTAGCTGTAGCAAGACCACATGGGAGTAATAAACTTACTAAACTGCCAAGTTTACCTTTTCGATTCCAATATCAGTTCCTTGGTCAACTTCTGAGTATCTGAGGTTACTAGTTTGCACTTCTCCTCCAGGCTCTGCTGGGGCTGAGTGCTGGTCATGGGCTTGGAGGCGATGAGGAATGACGAGGGTGTTCTGAGGAGCACAGGTATCAGCTTATAGAATTACTGCTCCCCGGGCGACAACTGAGAGGTAAGGAAGGTAGGGAGGGGCTGATTCCGCTGGTGAAGGGGATTTAGGGGAATTTGCAGATCAGAATTCTCAGCCCCATCCATTTCTCCCCAGATGTCTCCACCCCATGTCCTGGGGTCCCAGTCCTTTCCTATTAGCACTCCTCCTTCAATACAAGAGACCTGGGGTGGAGGTGTTGCAACTCTGCAACCTTTACCATCAGACCCTGGGTTTGGTCCTCGGTTATACCCTCCTTGCACCCACAGACATGAGGGACTCCTTCAAGCTCTCATGGAAACCTTCTGTTGTTCACACACATTCTCAATTTTATGGTCATAATTTTCTATTTATTTTTTCTCTCTCTCTCTCTCTCTCTCTCTCTCTCTCTCTCTCTCTCTCTATATATATATATATATATATATATATATATATATAATCTCTTGGGCTGTAGGAAGAAGCCATGTGCCTCTACTGTCTGTTTTTTTTTTTAACTTCATAAATGCCCATGATCTTGGAAGATGGTTTTATTTTTAATAAATTTATTTTTGGCTGTGTTGGGTCTTCATTGCTGCACATGGGCTTTCTCTAGTTGTGGAGAAGAGCAGGGGCGACTCTTCCTTGCGGTGCGCGGGCTTCTCATTGCGGTGGCTTCTCTTGTTGCGGAGCACGGGCTCTAGGTGCATGGGCTTCTGTAGTTGTGGCACGCGGGCTCAGTCGTTGTGGCTCTCGGGCTCTAGAGCGTGGGCTCAGTAGTTGCGGCGTGTGGGCTTAGTTGCTCCGCAGCATGTGGGAATCTTCCCGGATCTGGGCTCGAACCCATGTCCCCTGCATTGGCAGGTGGATTCTTAACCACTGAGCCACCAGGAAAGTCCCTCCACTGTCTTTATAACCAGTATTGTTGCCACAGGGCAAAGTGCCACAGCCACTTGATATGCCAAAGTCTGGCCTTCCCACCTGCACTGCATCCCATGATCATTTGAGTAACTGTGATACTACCAGGTGTCATGAATTACTTGCATCCTATTTCCCCCAGCAGGAGATTATCCCCATGGTGCTCAAATACAGGACAAACCCAATTCCAGAATCCTATTTGGAGAATCTAGTTCCTAAGGCCACTCTTGGCGCTAGACAGAGTCCTAGCAGGAAACTGAGGGCAGACTCAAATTAGGGTAATTCTAGAAGGGCTTGTTTACAAAGGCCTATTATAAAGGTGGGAGCAGGGGTTTCTAAAGAATATTGCAGTAACTTGAGACTAATGGTAGCAGAACTATTGCCTCTCCAGGTCCAAAGTGACGAGGGGAAGGAGTTTTCTGGAGCCCGGGAGACAGTTGGCTGCCTCGAAAGAGGAAAGGACACATCCAGACTATGATGTCCCCACAGGGAAGAATCAAGGGAAGTAGAAACCCAATCCCATGTCTCTTACCTTTGCTGCTAGGCTTCTCATTGGCCAAAACTAACCAGAATCCAGGATCTCTCCAGGGCTTCTAGAGTCCACTTCATCTGTCCCCCAGAAAAATGGAAGTCCTTAGCTGATGAAGGAGCCTTAAGTGGTCTCTGAGACACCACTCAGACAGGACAAGAACTCTGTGTATCTCCACCCACACTTGCACATATCCACTGGTTACTGGCCACTCACTATTCCCTGGGCCACTGCCCTGCTGTGAGCCAGTCAGCTGTTAATGCTTCTGTCCTGTTGCGTTGAGAAACCTGTGTCCTCTGACCTCCACATCCTGGTCCTTGTTCTATACTCTCTGCCAGCAGGGCAAGCCTGTACCTTCTGGCTGTCATCAGCCCCAGACGGTCAAGAGGCATCATCAAACACAGAGTACCAGTAAATACCATCCACAGAGCCTTTGCAACAGCCAAGGTAGTCATAAGAGCAAACACGTTATGTTTAGGACCATTATAGGTGTTTCCCATGTAATGATTCATTTCATCGTCACACTCCTATGAGACAGGACAGGCCTTCCCTGTCTTGTTCATTTCTGGCCCTTATTAGATATACAATAAGCCTGTGTTGAATTTACTGTCTCCATTTTGCTACTGCAGATCACAAAGCTCTTGAGGGGCAGAGCTGGGATTTAGAACCAGGCGGTCGAGCTCCAGAGCCCATGACCTCAACCCCAATATATGCTGCTTTTATCATTTTAACATAATGCCCAGCTTTCCCTCATTTTTCTTTTCCCAGCAAAGCATCTCCAAATCCTTTCACGTTCCTCACATGGGTAATAACATGACATGACATAAAGGGCACTCAGGTGGCACTGTGGTATATTCTCACCTCATTTAAGCCTCGTTATAACCTTCACCGTGCAAGGCTTGAAGGGGCAAGGACCTGTTCAGTCCTATTCATTGCTGTAGCCCCAAAGCCAAGCCTGGCACAGAGCATATGCACATTAAATATCAATTGGGTGAGTTAACTTTACAGATGAGGGATTGAGGTTCATAAAGCTTAATAAACTTTCCCGAGGTGGCAGAACTAGTAAATGACAGAGCCCTGATTTGTAACCTGTCTTTGTCCCCAAGACTGTTTCTACTGCACTGAGCTTCCTGGCCTCTCTGGGTCTCACTTTCCTCTCCAGTTAAATGGGGATTTTAACGGCCCTTCGGGTTGCTGTGGGGACAAAGGGTACAATGAGGTGGAGGCACTCTGCAAACAGGAAAGGGGGACACAGATGCAGTGCTACCTTCTTTCCCTCTCTGTGTCGCTGAGCCCTGGTGCAGAACAGGAGCCCCAGAGAATGAGGGTGATGCCTCCAGACAACGGTGAAACTGAGATGGATGGAAGACGGGTGGATGGATGGACCAAAAATAATGCCCTTTTGAAAAAGATGTTACTGTACCAGGGTGGACGCTGGCTGGTCTTTTAGCCTTTGTCCAGCAGAGGGCACCAAGGCTCCAATAATTAGCCTAGACTAGAGTTTCCTGGCAGGAAAAAGCCTCCTGCAGGAGGGCACTGTAGCCAAGTCCTGGTCCCGGTCTGTAGCTTGTTGGCAACTCTGGCAGGTGAAAGGATAGATACACAGAAAACCAGGTCAGAGACCACGGGGCACAGGGTGAGGCGTAAAGAGCACAAGCTTAGAGACAGACCCTCTCGCCTGCCTCCAGTAACAGGGGCTTCAGGGAGAACACTTCACACACCAGAGCCCTGCTTCCCTTTGTAAAATGGGGAAATAAGTGTACCTTTTAGGTTTGTCGTGAGGATTAAATGAGATACACTAGAGAGCACTCAGTATGCTGGACGCCCTCAACACTTACAAGTGAGGTATTCACGGTTCAGAGTGGTTGTTTGACTTACCCGAGGCCACAGAGCAAATACAAGATGGGAAGTAAAGATGGTCTCCAAGGGTCCTGATGAGATTTCTAAGTGGTTTGGGGCAATGGAGACAGTTCCAGGTGAATGTGGAAATTTTAGGGGTGGAAACTGCTCTGAGGCTAAGGAAGGTTCTTGGAGACAAGAGCTGAGTTCAGTGAACTCATCCTGCCACCTGGGGTGGATACCAAATAACCACTTAACAGCCCGCACAGGAGCTCCAGGTACACTTCTGTAATGTGGGAAATTAACATTTTAATGTGGAACTCGACTTGCGTCTCCTCGGGCGGCTGGGTGTAAATTTGCCATCTGTTTCAGAAGGCTGAGTTTTCCCCTAGGCATTTATTTCATGTGTTGTTGTCACTCATGATCCCTGCCAGGGATTTATCGCAAGGACCAGGCCTGGCTTGAATCGCCTTGGAATGAGCTTGTCAGCTCGCAGCAACCTGCAGAAAGCCAAGACTTGCAAAAAATGAACAGAAAACCCACGTCGTGTCTCCCTGGAGCAAGTGGAGAGTCCTGCCCGGAACGCAGCAGAGCGAGCCGGCTTTGCATCATGAGCTGGTCCCCTGGCCCTGAGGAGGAATATGGTCCACACTGTAGCGCTCCTGTCTTAGCAAGTGCTTGTAGAGAGCAGGCCTTCCCTGAGACTGCGAGAGGACCCAAAGGAAAAGTGGCGGTGCTCTATTTGCCCTTTTCCTCCCCATAAGTCAGCGTCTAAAACCTGCCAAGGTGCTGCAGGCCAGTGTAGACTTGAGTGGGACCGTACCCACCCCGGTCTAAACCTGCTTCTGCAGCCCCCAGAGCTGCTCACCACGGTGAGTGACAGGCTCTGCCACCTGCAGCACGTGACCCCACCCCCGTCCTGGCTTAAGCAGGATCTTTGCCTTCATTCTTCACAAAGCTCCTCCCATCCATGAGTCCAGCTTGTTGAGATTCACCCCTTCGTCTGTCTGTGACTTCAACCTTTTCTGAGCCCTTATTCTACGCCAGCTCTGTCCTTGGTACCAAGGAGACTGGATACTAAGCCGAGGTCCCTGCTGTAACCTAGTGGGAGAGGCAGAGGATTGCCACCTAGTGGAGGGTGTGTTATAGGCAAGAACAAATCTGACTCCATATTAGATCTGTTTCTTTTACTTTAACCTTTGTATTCTACTGCTTTTGCTTCAAGTTAAGAGTGTTGCCAATAGCCTGAAATGTACAGGATAACCCGTTCTCAAGGCTCTGACCTTTAAAGGTATAACTCTTTCCCATTCATATAGAGATTAAAAATAACATTTGTCTTGTTGGAGGTTTACAGGAACATCGTGACCTGACCTGCATGGACAGCTGCAAGAACAAAGGATTCTGACATCAAGAAGTTTTTGAGAACCAACCACGCCCCTCCCTCACCTTGCCTTTAAAAATGCTTTGCTGAAACCCTTCAGGGAGTTCAGGATTTGGGGGGCATGACTGACCCGTTCTCCTTGCATGCCCTGCAATAAACCTTTCCCTGCTCCAAACTCTGACGTTTAGGTTCGTTTGGCCTCACTGTGCTTCCGGTACATAAACTTGTGTTTGTTCAGTAACAAGTGGAGGCACAAAAGGAGGTGGAAGCAACCCTCTCTGGCGTGGATCCTGTGGTCTGGTGAATCTCAGCCCCTCCCCTCCTCAGGCGTGTGCTGGACCCCAATCTCCAGCAAAATGATTGAGCAGGACAGAGGCGACAGAGGCGACAGAGGCATGTCAACTGACAAGGAGTCAGCGGCAAATAGTAAGAAGTAGATGGGAGAATCCAGAAAACTGTGAGAAGCAGCCTGACGAGAAAGGGAGCCGCACTTGTCAGGGGGGCCCGTGGCAGCGCCCTGGAGGGCATGAGGCTGAGAGTTTGCAGCCTCAAGTGCCGTCCAATTCTTCTCCGTGGCCCCAGGACCCCAGACAGCTCTGGCCCAGCACGGTTCTGCAGAGCTAGCCACGTTCTGGGAGCAGGGCTGAATGCGTGAGGTGACACCGGGGCGTGGAGACCTGGGGCACCCATGCTGCCTCCATGTCAAGGGCCCTGGCAGTGAGTCGGGGCGGGAGGCAGCTGCTCCCCGTGCTGCCAGACCACCGGCTGGCACCTCCAAACAGGCAGCCTGCCACTTCCCACTCTGACATCTGAGGCCACCCTTTGGGGCCATCTTGTTTCCTTTAAGATTGCACTACTTGTGGGACTTCCCTGGCAGTCCGGTGGTTAAGACTCCGAGCCTCCACTGCAGGGGCTGTGGGTTTGATCCCTGGTTGGGGAACTAAGATCCCGCGTGCTTCACGGTAGTGTGCCCACCCCCCAAAAAAGAAAAAGATTGTGCTACTTGTGATGTGCCCCCCCAGCTCACTGCCGTGTTCCCTCACCTCCAAAATGCAGAGCCTCTGGTCAGATATCTGGCTATAACATGGAAGCTACTGGGATATCAGATCTGACAGCTTTTTTTGCTGTTGTGCCTTTTCTAAGACTAGAACCAGCTGCCAATGGTCTGCTTGGGAAGGAGCTCTCAGCTTCTCCTCCCACTGTCAAATTTTCATCGTTGGATTGTCACAGTGGGTAGAGGACACCAGAGGCAGGTCACACTTGTGCTGGGCTGAAAATGCCTCTGAACTGGCCTGTGATCTTGGGAGCCTGTCTCCTCCCCTGCCTAATGGGGGAAAATTGTGCCTGCCTCCTGGGGTTGCTGTGAGGTTTGTGTGGGGTGACACATGTGCCTGACACAGGTTGGGAGGTGCGCAGCAAATGGGGTTCTGGAAAGCATGGGGCCAGACAGCAAAGTGCAGAACCTGTGGGTTTTATAGGACAGAAACCAGATCCTAACCCATGGATGGGTCAGAATTCTCTCTCCTTACTGAGCCTTGATCTGTGTGTACATGGGGAACATTGCAAGGGCTGAAAGCTTGCAATTAAGGCCATAGTAGACTCCAATGAGAGGAACACTCTTTAAGCAAACCTGAATGCCGGCTCGATGAGAGATAACTGCCAATGCTCGTGCCCCAGCTGTGTGTGTGTGTGTGTGTGTGTGTGTGCACGCACATGCACACACACGCATGCAAACATGGAATGCGATTGCTTGTACAGCTGACGCCTGCTCTCCAGGTTTGGGCTGTGGCAGGACGTGACACTCCATCTGAGTTCTGTGTCTGACTTTTGGAGCCTTCTTTAAGACAGAGGCAGCCAATTGGACCCAATGTGCCTGCTGGAGCCAGCCTCACAGCTGCTGTCTCCATCACAGGGAGGAGCCTGGCTCTGGTAGGGGCCGCGTGGCATCAGCTCCCAGATGCCTGCCCAAGGCCAGGGCATGACTGAGAAAGGGGACTCTGGGCAGGGATAGAGAGGGGGTGTGGACCCAGAAACACTGGTCCAGGAATAGGTTGAGAAAGCAATGTTGGTCATGGAGTTAAATGGAGCAGTGATCAGGTAGTGATGGGGTAAGAAGGAGAAACAGTTCACAGTTGTCATAGATGGGGAAGAAGTAGAAAGCCAGGGAGAAGGGCAGAGAGGGAAAAGAGTCCATAGAATCAGAAGCAATAGAAACAGAGGAAGGGAGAGAGGGAGAAAGAGATGCAAGGAAGAAAAATTAAGATAGGAAGTAGATGTTCAGAGAGAGAAATAAAATCATAGTAAGAGGAAAGAGAGAAACGCCAAGAGAATCAAAGGCAGACAGGGAAATAGTGTATGATAAATAGACAGGGAGCAAAAAGAGAGGTGGCAAATAAAAGGGAGTATGCCAGAGACGGGAGGAGGAGAGGGCAGAGCCTGCAGGGGCCTTGAGACCTACCACATTCAACCCTCACCCCTATTTTCCAGATGAGAAAACGGAGGTCCAGGAAATCAGTGACAGAATCAGGCTTAGAATACAGGTGGCAAAGCTAGTGAAAAGGGAAAGAAACCTGGAGAAAAGATGAGAGTCCAGCAGAAAGCCCCAAATGGTTGAGGATCAAGAACAGAAGGGGTGGAGGACTTCCCTGGTGGTCCAGTGGTAAAGAATCTGCCTTCCAATGCAGAGGACGCGGGTTTGATCCCTGGTCAGGGAACTCAGATCCCACATGTCACGGGGTAACTAAGCCCCATGCGCCACAACGACTGAGCTCACACGCCTCAACAAGAGAGCCTGCGTCCGCAAACTACAGAGCCCACACAACCTGGAGCCCATGCGCCACAGCTAGAGAGAGAAAACCTGCACGTCGCAACTAGAGAAGAGAAAACCCACGTGCCACAGCTAGAGAGAAGCCTGTGCACTGCAACAGAGATCCCACATGCCGCAACTAAGACCCGACGCAACCAAAAATAAATAAATTAATTAATTAAAAAAAAAAAAGAAGAGGAGGGGTGGGGAGAGGGCCTGGGGTCTGGCCCACAGGCTGGGCTGCCGTGATGGGGAGACCCTGGGCACCCAGAGCAGGGAACACCTGGCCTCTCCCTAAGTTGGGGGGCTGGCACTGGCCCACAGACCTGAGGGCCTCCTGCCTGTCCAGGTCCCAGCTGCAGACAGAGAAACCGGGTGTGGTATGGGCTGAACCAATACTAACGCAGTGATTTCCACTTCCACACATTCTTATCTAGTCCAGGGATTTGGCTCATCAGACCTCTTCAGATTAAACCAGTAAATCGGAAGGAAGCACCCTGGAGGTGGGCACACGGGCGGGCCTAAGAAATGTCAGCTGACAGCCAAGAAGGAGATGGAATAATCGTGAACAAGAGATACCAGAAATCACTGTTTCTCAATCTGGGACCAAGCAGAGCAGGGGCACCAGCATCATTAACAGTAAGCCTGCTTAACAATGATTCACAGTTATCTAGATTGTGTCACCACCCTCGTGAACGCTGCTTACAAAGGTGTGGAAGCATAACACGCATTTTAGAGAAAGGGTCTCCAATCAGGAGTCCAGCAATGGATTCTGAGGGTACGAGAATTCTTTGAGAATTTTGAACCGCGTGTTTTCCTTATTTGACATTATTTTTTAAATTCTCTTCCCAGTTATGGGAGCAAATGATTTCCTTTGAAGTGACAATTCAAAGTTAAAAGAGATTTTCATAGAATAAGATTTGAATTTCTTGGTCAGTGTTAAGGACTGACCATTGAGTGGTCAGTTCAACAAATGTTGACCTTTACTACCCCTTTGCCAAGTCCTGGGCCCATATGGGAGTTGGCCTGGCACAGCGTATCAGAGCACAGAAAGGGTTAGGAAGTTACCCACATGAAGGAGGGGGGCAGTGCCTATGATGGCAGACTGGTTATATATGATCAAATAAGTAAATATATTCAGCATAATGGAAGCCAGTTTTCTCACTGTTAGAGGAGGGAGTTACAAATATGGAAAGAGAGAAAAATAGAATTTTCTGTGTGATGTCGGAGTGGAATTGGAGGTAGTGAGATGAACACGTGGTTTTCCAGATAGATATGCTTTCTAGCTCTTTCCACTGAGAGGAGCTGGAGTAGTAACATTCCAATAGCAATGAGCACCCTTAACACTTAGATCTTAGCTTCCAAAAGGAACCGGGCCTCCTTGTAGAAAAGGCTTATTCCAAGCCTGGAACAGGGAAGGAAAAAGATGAACCTGGAAAAGCTCATGGAAAGTAAGGAAGTGCTCACAGAATGATTGGGATATATCAAAAAGACACAGAAGTTGCTGGTCAAATCTGGAATACTCTGTGCGTCAAAATAAATAAGAAGAACAGATTATAACTCATTGAATAAGAAACCAGAAGTCCAGGGGGCTTCCCTGGTGGCACAGTGGTTGGGAGTCCACCTGCCGATGCAGGGGACACGGGTTCGTGCCCCGGTCCGGGAAGATCCCACATGCCGCGGAGCGGCTGGGCCCGTGAGCCATGGCCGCTGAGCCTGCGCATCCGGAGCCTGTGCTCCGCAATGGGAGAGGCCACAACAGTGAGAGGCCCGCGTACCGCAAAAACAAAAGAAAAAAAGAAAAAAAAAAGAAACCAGAAGTCCAAACTGTCAGAGAGGGAGGGAAAGAAGGAGGAGGGAGGGAGATTTTGATGTAGAATGGGGATACTGATACAGTTTCAGAATACTTCCCCACAAAATACTTATTCATCACAAATGGAAAAGAAATAATTTTCTGCAGTAATTTTCCTGTGGAGAAGCTTGTCAAGAACCATCAGAGTGATCAAAGTGAACATCACCAGTAATGGAGCAAATGAAATCAGGTGCCACCTGATGGGATGCCCCGAGAAGAACACAGCATCACTTCTGTGATGTTCCTGCTCAAGATTCTCATCATGAGGTAGCATCAGACAAACCAAAGTTGAAGGGCATCCTACTAAAGAACTGGCCTGTAATCTTCAAAAGCATCAAGATCGTGAAAGTCAAGGGAGGGCTGAGGAGCCATTCAAGTCTGAAGGAGACTAAGAGGCACAGCACAACACAAGATTTTGAACTGGATCCTTTGGCTCTAAAGGACATTACTGGGACAATTAGAGAAACATGAATCAGGTGTAAGGAGTAGATTATAGTAATGCATACATGTTCATTTCCTGATTTTGATATTCCTATTGTGGTTATGTAGGAAAATGTCCTCGTTTGTAGGAAACACTAAAATATTCTTTGAGGGAAAATATAAATTACGGCACTCGCAACTTTTCTGTAAATGTGAAATTGTTAAAAAGGTTTTTTGATCTTCCCACAATAAAACTCCCAAATAAAGTTTTTCATCTGAGCAATGCCAAACCTTCAAGGAATGAATAACCCTGAATTCATAAACACTTTCATACGAAAATCAAAGTCGGTGTGATAAAGAAAAATTGTAAGATTATAGAATATATGAACATGTATATAAAAGATCCCAAATAAAACTGCAAGCTAAGTCTAGGGCACCAGACTCCAAGGGCCTTTCTTGAGAGTCAGCTGGCTGGCCCTCTGCCCCCGTCGGGCAGGTCCTCCACTCCCTGTGCTGCAGGAGCGCCTTCTTGGATCCTGAGGTCCGCCCCCTTGAGAGGTGACACAGCCTGGGCTGTTGAGGGACTTCCTGCAGCAGGTTGCCAAACTACCCCTGAATTGCCTACTTTGGATTGGTATATGAGAAAGACATGAACTCCTCTTATGTTTAAGATGCTATTATTTGGGGATTTCTATCATTCACAGTCAAATCTTATCTCAACGAATATTGATCAATAGCAGATTCAAGGAGAAAAGCCATATTTTCATCTAGTAGGTTTTTTAGAAAAGGATTCAGTGAAATTCAATGTTCATAATTTTAAAAAGAACTCTTGGCAAACTTGGAAGAGACAAAAACCTCCTTAACCTCGCAAAGAATACCTACACAACTCCCGCAAACAAACGTTATAGTCAACAGTGAGTTGTTTTTTAAAAAATCTTTAAAATTAGGAACAGGACAAGGATACTTGCTGTCACAAATTCTATCCAATTCGCTTCTGGAGCCCCTAGTCAAGGCAATACAGTAAAGAGAAGAAATGAGAAATACAAAGATATGAAAGGAAAAACAAAACTCTAGTTGTTTACAGATGATATTGTCTACGTGGAATCTACAAACAATCCTGAAACAAATCATTAAAATAATAGCATTTAGGAAGTAGGTGAATATAAGATAAATACATTAATAGCAGCTGCATTTTTGTATACTGGCAACATAAAATTCAAAAATGTAATTTTTGGCCGCGCGGCATGCAGCATCTTAGTTGCAGCATTCCCCACTAAGGATCAAACCCGTGCCCCCGGCAGTGGAAGCACAGAGTCCTAACCGCTGGACCTCCAGGGAACTCCCAAAAATGTAAGTTTTTTAAAAGATGCATTTACAATAGGAACAAAAATTTAAGTGTACCTTGAAATAAATTTAACAGAAGACATGCAAGCTCTTTTGTGAAGAGATATTTTATTGAAAACATTTTATTGAAAAACATTAAAGACCTTTAAAAAGTAGTGGATACTTAAGATTCATGGATTAAAAAATCATCAATTATTGGTGTCAGTTATCTCCAAATTGTTGTATAGATTCCATATCATTCCAATCAAAATCCCAGCAGATCTTTTGGAGAATTTTGCAAGTCAATTTTAACATGTTTATTTTTAAATAGACAAGCAAAAAAGCCAAGATACTCCCCCAAAAGAAAAATCAGGTGAGGGGCCTGCCCTAGCAGCTATTGAGACTTATCATAAAACCATAGAGATTAAGAAAGTGTGGGTGTTGACATAGGTGGCAAACAACTGGAGCAATGAAACAGAATAGAGACCCTAGAAATAGGTCCTTGCATATGTGGAAACTTGATCTGTGACAGCTGTATTGCAGATGAAGAAAGGACCATTCACTGAATGGTGCTAATACTTCTGGTTAACTTTTGGCAAAAAATGAAGTGTGATCTGCACCTCACACCAGACACAAAAATCAATTCCAGATGGATTAAGAGCCTAAATCTGAGAGCCAACTTTTCTGTTAATTTTTGGAGAACATATACATTGCTTTATGAACTTAAGATAGAGGACTTTTTAAAATAAGACATTAAAAATGCAAACATGAATGCAAAAGTGCAATAAATTTTATTGCTATAGAGTTTAGAACTTACGGTCATCAAAAGATACCACAAAGAAAGTGAAAACATGATCTGCAAAATGGGTGTGGCAAATTTTATTTTCCGAAGATGGCTGCAACAATATCTCCCATCCCACATGCTCTTTTAGGAGCTTGCCACTCCCCATCAAGAAGCAGAGTCTACGCCCTCTGCCCTTGGACCTGGCAGGCGCTTGTTGGCGCTTGTCTTGACCAATAGGGTACAATCAAAGTGATGATATGTGACTTCCAGGTCTAGGTCATAAAAATGTCATACATGTTAACCTCCATCCCTTGCTTCTGGCCTCCTCCCCCACTCCCCACCTGCACTTTGCAGGTGACACATTACTGCTTTCCAGTTCAGACCCTCGCCTTCACCACATCTGATATGCTAATATTTGCCTGGGCTTGGTCTCTCCAGCTGTCTCAGCAAGACCCTCCCCCAGCACCACCTGGCCTAGGCCTTACTTGGGGCATATACTTTCACAGTCTGCAACTTGAGAGGTGGAGAGAAGCACAGAAAACAGAAAAGAGAAATCAAAGGCGTATCCAACTTCCATTCATGCTGAGGAATGGGGGAGAGAGGGATGGTCTGGAGTAATTGCACATGAGAACGCTCAGAGTGGGGGGCCCTGTCCCGACCACCGCCTGGTACTGTCCTCCAGAGTCATGCCCAGTGAGGGTGGAAAAGGTTGGGACTTAAAGAGTTCAGTTCTTGCTCTGCCCCTGATGTGCTGTGTGACTCTGGACAGGTCAATTTGCCTCTCTGGGCCTCAGCTTCCTTAACACCAAGGTTCCTCTGTTTGTTGTTTTCATACATATAATAACTAGCAGGGGGCCTGATATATGGAGTAGATGTTCCATCAATGGAGTTGAAGGAACGGTCTCTTGCCCTGCCCCCCGCATATTTCCTACCTAGCAAACTTCTACTCATTCATCAAGACCCATCTCGTGTATCACGCCTGCAGGACGTCTCCCCTGTGACTCATAAAGCTATCTGGGGCTCCCCATGCTTCTCTCCCTCACAATATGGAACTCTGCCTCCTATCTCAGCTACCTCTGAATGTGAGCCCTCTGAGAGCAGAAATCATTTCCTAACCACCTCTGCATCCAGAACCCAGCCCCGGGCCTGGCACAAAGCAGGCACCAGGAAATGGCTGCTGAACTGAGTATTTAATCAGCACATAATGAAATTTGTTCCTTTAAGATGACCCAGGGCTTCCCTGGTGGCGCCGTGGTTAAGAATCCGCCTGCCCATGCAGGGGACACGGGTTCGAGCCCTGGTCTGGGAAGATCCCACATGCCGCGGAGCAACTAAGTCCGTGTGCCACAACTGCTGAGCCTGCGCTCTAGAGCCCACGAGCCACAGCTACTGAGCCTGCGTGCACAACTACTGAAGCCCGCGTGCCTAGACCCGTGCTCCGCAACAAGAGAGAACACCACAATGAGAAGCCCGCGCACCGCAACGAAGAGCAACCCCGACTCGCCGCAACTATGGAAAGCCCACATCATGCATCAACGAAGACCCAACACAGCCATAAATAAATAAATAAATAAATAAATAAATAAATATATATATATATATATATATATATATATATATATATATATATATATATATATATATATAAAGATGACCCAGAGGGGTCTGTTCTGGCTGACGGCCACTCAGCATGCATTACCAGTCAGACTGGGAAGTGAGCCTCCAGGCTTCTTTGAGATTCCTGTGAGTGAGGCCAGTCACCAGACTGTTGGGGAAAGTCCTCAGCTTCCAGACAGCTGTTTTCTCAGCTGATCTCATGGTACACATGAGCAGCGGTCCCCAACCTTTTTGGCACCCGGGATCGGTTTCATGGAAGACAATTTTTCCATGGACGGGGGAGGGGTGGTGATGGTTCAGGTGGTAACGCGAGCAGTGGGGAGTGGTGGAGAGAGCGACAGATGAAGCTTCGCTCTCTTGCCCGCTGCTCAACCCCTGCTGTGCGGCCGGGTTCCTAACAGGCCGCGGACCGGTCCAGGCCCAGGGGTTGGGGACCCCTGCACATGAGTGCCTCATGTATCCTTTTATTTTCCAACATTGGCAATATTCCAATAGTGCTATACTTTTTTCTGGTAAGCTCTACAGACATATATGAGGGTATTAATTATCATCAACGCTGATTTAAATGCATATTCGTACCTTTCGTGCCTTAGTCAAACGGCACAGGGTAAACTCTCAATTAACTGCGTGTAGATTGTCCATGACAATGTGGACTCCCAGGTGGCTTTCCTGGGCCTCCTGGGCCACCTTCCCCTTCTTGTCTGCTGCTAAGGACTCAACCTTTCCAATTTAACCTGAACCAAAAGAAATCTGATGTCCTGAGACTTGCTCACACACCTCTGGCCTGTTCCAGTCCAGCATGGCCCAGTTCAGCTCAACTTGAACTGAACTCAGACACGAGGCAGCCCATGAACCAAGCTGTAGTCCCTCAACAAGCCCCACTGTGGGAGCCAGTCTGTCCCTGCACCCCTCTACCTGCTTCCTCATTTTCATACAGTTCAGCCTAGGACTCCGGGTTCCAGAAAGACCCTTGGGGCTGCAGAGTGGAGACGGGCAGGAGAAGGACAGACTGAGGCAGGAGACCAGCGTCTCAGTTGCTCTGTTGACTGGCCCTGGATCCCTTGGTCCACCCCCAAATTCTAGGGTGGCCACAGGAAACAGTTCCCATACATGCTGACAGCTTCCCACCCCAAGCAACTTCCTCTATTTTCTGCCCAGGGAAGAGAAGCCTTTCCCAGGAAACTGCTCTGCCCTACGGACACCTCTGGGGCCCCAGGGAGACTGAGCTTTATTGTTTTTTCTCCTCACTTTCCCCACTGCCTGATTTACTCTTAGGATCACGCTGTGTGCATCCAAGTTCTTGTATCAGGATCTGCTTTTGAGGGAACCCAAAAGAATACGCCCCAGGAGGAGGCTGGTGGAACCATGCAAGGAAGAGGTGATGAGGGCTTAACTAAGGAGAGGGATTGTGAGGATGCAGAGAACTTGTTGATCCCAGAGAAGTTTTAAAGATAGAATGGATGGGACCTGGCAACTAATTAGGTATAGGGCACAGGGTGGGAAAAAGGAAAGAGGCAGGAGTGACTCCCAAGTTTCTAATTCAGGCATCACCTTCACTGTGATAAGAAACGATGAAGAAGTAAATCTGGCAAAGAAAGATTTGAATGGATTACAATTTCAAATTTTATATGTGTTATAGTTAATCCTCATACCAACCTTGTAAGATATTCATAAATATATTGATTTCCCATAATGTCAAAAAGAAAAAAGGGATTTAAGGTGGCTTATAAGATTTTATAAAAATACAAGATGATGGATCTATAGCATTGAATATCAATCAATGGAATGTTAAAGGGAGTTGTTAAAATGATGATGAAGACTATTTAATGCCTTGGGAAGATGTTTACAGCATTTTATTAAGTTAAAAAATCAGCCCACAAGAATATTTATAGATGAATGCTAACTGCGGGAGTATGTATGTGCTTGGGTATATATAGTGGATTTCAACTGCAGACCACTCAGATGTACCAAAAAAGTGGAAACTTTATTTTTTGGCTAGATTTATTTCTGTTATGAACCCCCATTCTGTGAGGTAGAAACAATCTCAGACATTTCTGGGTCCTCCACCCAAACAAACCACCCCCTCCTGTTCCCTGTTCCTACAGGTAGGTCCTCAAGTGTCATCTCTCCACAGTGGTGTCCCCCTGAGACATCCCTACAGCCTGCCCAAGCCCTGGCTGTCAGTCCTCACTGAGCACTTTCTGGTCAAGCCTTATTTCCGACTATGTGACCCTTCAGTTCCAGGCAGTTTCTTAGCTACTGCAGGGCCCCTGTGGTGGGCAGAAAAATGTCCCTCCCCCCCCCCCAACAAGGCATATTCACTTTCTAATCCAGAACCTGTGACTATTACCCAATATGGCAAAAGATGCATATTACTTATAGGGCAAAATATGTGATTAAGATAAAAATCTTGAAAAAAAAATCTGGTCCCATAATTTCAAAGAGGAGGAAACTGAGATCCAAAGAAATGAGTTCCCTTACCCCAGATCACCCCTAAGGGGTCCTGATTTTTCCTCTTCCCTTCTTCTCAGCAGAATAAAATATAATGGGGCAGGATAATATAGAAAAGTGCTACCAGTGGATACAATGAATTCATTTATAATGTCATCATTAACTGAGCACCTATATACCCAATGCCCTGCTAAGCCCTAGGGGTGGAGGACCTCTGCCCTCACTGATCTTAGATGCTAGTGGAAAGAAGTAGCTTCCATCACCTTTTAAAAATTGGTCTCCTGTATCCAGAAACTCTAAATATGCATCTCCAACCCATCAGAGGCCAATAAAATGTTCTATTTCTTTTATTCTGCACATATTTTACTCATTAATTGGGTGCCTCAACCCAGGCAGAGATAAACTGAAAGAAAGGCAGTGAGTGATTCTTGAACGCTGTCTCATTCAGCTCTTCTTTGGTTCATTACCTAGGCAGACATGGAGAGATGAGGTACCTGGATACACACATGGATGGAGAGGATAGAGAGCAGAAGACTGAGATGTTTATTTTAGTCTCACCTAAGAAATTTTAAAAAATTATTTATGGGTTTATATTATAATTTATTAATGATTTGCTTAGTTTAAATTGTTATATGTATTTGCTTATAATTTTCATCTTATATATTTTTGAAATTTTGTTTATTTTTATCTTATTTAAAGGTAAGTTTTTATTGAGATAATTGACATATGTTTCAGGTATAAAACATAATGATTTGATATTTGTATTGATAAGTATTGCAAAATGATTATCACAATAAGTCTAGTTAGCATCCATCACCACATGTAGTTACAAAATTTTTTTTTCTTGTAATGAGAACTTTTAAGATCTACTCTCTTAGCAACTTTAAAATATGCACTATGGTATTATTAACTATAGTCACCATGCTGTACGTTACATCCCCAGGACTTATTTATTTCGTAACTGGAAGGGTTTTTTTGTTTTGGCTGCGTGGGGTCTTCATTGCTGTGTGTGGGCTTTCTCTGGTTGCTGCGAGCGGGGGCTACTCTTTGTTGCGGTGCGCAGGCTTCTCATTGCAGTGGCTCCTCTTGTTGTGGAGCACTGGCTCTAGGAGCACGTACTTCAGTAGTTGTGGCACGCAGGCTCAGTAGTTGTGGCGCATGGGCTTAGTTGCTCTGCGGCATGTGGGATCTCCCCGGGCCAGGGCTCGAACCCACGTCCCCTGCATTGGCAGGTGGATTCTTAAGCAGTGCGCCACCAGGGAAGCCCATAACTGGAAGTTTTTACCTTTTGATCTCCTTCACTCATTTCTCCAATGCCCCCCACTACCCTCCCCCCTGGCAATCATTAATCTGTTCTCTGTATCTATGAGATCTATTTGGGGGATTTTTTACTTGTTTTAGGTTCCACATATAAGTGAGAACATACAGTATTTGTCTTTCTCTGTTTGACTTATCTCACTTAGCATAATGCCCTCAAGGTCCATCCATGTTGTTGGTTTGACAAGATTTCATCTTTTTTATGTTTGAATAATATTCCATTATATATATATATATATCACATTTTTTTTATCCATTCATCCACTGGTGGACACTTAGTTGTTTTCACGTGTTGGTTATTTTGAACAATGCTGCAATGAACATGGAGGTACAGATATCATTTCAAGTTAGTGTTTTCATTTACTTTAGATAATACCCAGAAGTAGAATTGCTGGATCATATGGTAGTTCTATTTTTAATTTTTTGAGGAAGTTTCGTACTGTTTCCCATAGTGGCTGCACCAATTTACATTCCCACCAGCAATGCACAAATGTTCCCTTTTCTCCACATCCTCGCCAACACTTGTTAGTTCTTGTCTTTTTGATAATAACCATTCTAACAGATGTGAGGTGATATCTCATTGTGGTTTTGATTTACATTTCCCTGATTAGTGATATTGAGCACATTTCCATATACCTGTTGGCCATTTGTATGTCTTCCTTGGAAAAATGTCTATTCAGATCTTCTGCCCATTTTTTTTTTTTTCTTTTTTTTTGTGGTACACGGGCCTCTCACTGTTGTGGCCTCTCCCATTGCGGAGCACAGGCTCCGGATGTGCAGGCTCAGCAGCCATGGCTCATGGGCCCAGCCGCTCCGCGGCATGTGGGATCTTCCCGGATCAGGTCACGAACCCGTGTCCCCTGCATCGGCAGACGGACTCTCAACCACTGCGCCACAAGGGAAGCCCTCTGCCCATTTTTAAATACGATTGTTTTGGGTTTTTTTCTGAGTTGTATGAGTCATTTAATATGTTTTGAATATTAACCCCTTATCAGATATACAATTTGTAAATATTTGCTCCCATTCGACAGGCTGCCTTTTTCATTTTGTTGGTAGTTTCCTTTGCCGTGCAGAAGCTTTTAGTTTGATTTAGTTTCACTTGTTTATTTTTGCTTTTGTTTAAGATAAGGATCTTGAGAGAAGAAGTTTATCCTGGATTATCCACATGGGTCTTAAGAGCAATCACATGTATCCTTAGAAGAGAGAAGCAGAGGGAGATTAGACAGCCACGACAGAAAGGGACAGCCACGAGCGAAAGGTGCAGCCACAACTAACAAAGGTTAAAAGCCACCAGCAGCTGAAAGAGGCAAAGGGCAGATCCTCCCCTAGAGCCTCCAGAGGGAATGGGGCCCTGCCAGCACCTTGATTTCAGCCCAGTGAGACTTATTTTGGACTTCTGGCCCCCAGAGCTGTAAGAGAATCCATTTCTGCTGCTTTGAGCCAGCAAGCGTGCTGGCAATTTGTTACAGGAGCCACGGGAAGCTGATGCAGCTGCACACCAGGTGCACTGTGATTGTACTTCTTGTGTGTGAGCCACAGGAGCCCAGGTGCTAGCTCCCCAGCATGCACTGCGACCACCGGGAGCCCAGGACCTCCCGCCCCGCCCCCGCCCCCAGCCTCTCCAGGGCTGCGGAACATTCCGCGAGGCTTTATGGGCCCAGCTGCTTGGACTTCTTCAGTCACCTCTGCTCTGCTATCGAGAATCTCAGAAGGCTGCAAGAAAGTCAAGTGCCTGGACCTCTCAGGCTGTGCTGAGAGAGCGGACACCAAGTGGTGGGGTTGTGGAGGGAGATGACATAGGACCCCTTCTTAACACCCGCAGTTCCTCGCCTTCCCTCCAACTCTCCCCCTCTGCTCTCCATTAGAATACTCCCTGTCTGGCCTGGAATCTGGGTTGCTTGACTCCATCAATTCTTCCAAATGTGTCGCTTATACTCAAACCACAAAAGCCAAATGCTGGCTTCCTTTATTATCTGTATTGCACCGTGGCATGAAGGTTTGATCCCCTCGCAGCCTGGGCAAGGGCATGGAATTAAAGGAAGTATAGAGGAGGGAAAAATAAACTTTTACTAGCTCAATTACATATATATAATTTATATTAAAATATATTATATAGGGGCTTCCCTGGTGGCGTAGTGGTTGGGGGTCTGCCTGCCAATGCAGGGCACGCGGGTTCGTGCCCCAGTCCGGGAAGATCCCACATGCCGGGGAGCGGCTGGGCCCGTGGGCCATGACCACTGAGCCCGGGCATCTGGAGCCTGTGCTCCACAACGGGAGAGGCCACAAGAGTGAGAGGCCCGCGTACCGCAAAAAAAAAATATATATATATATATATTATATTTTTTATATGAAATATGTATTTGAAATATATTTTTAAATACATAAGTATTATATATTATATATGAAATATATAAAATGTATATATATTAAAAAACGATTAAAAGTGGTTATCTTTGGGCCACATATATTTTCTTCCTGGTGCTTTACATGTTCATTTCCCAAAATATCTAACATTAACATGTATTATTTTTGTAATTGAGGAAAAACTGTTATTCTAAAGAACTTATTTAAAGGGCATAGCATTTAAAAAACTTTTAAAGTAGGCATGGGAAGAACCAAGCACAGGAATAAAGCTTCAAGCACCTAAAGATGGATGAGTTTGCTCTGGGAAGGACACAGGTTTTGCTTTCAGCTTCCCAGCAGCCAGTGAGCATGAGTTCGGCCACGGTGCTCATGAGATTGAAACAGACCAACTGCTCAGAAGGACTGCTATTCTTAGGCCTAAAAGCAGACAGGCATTTCTGCCAAGATCTGTTAGACACATACTCTTCATCTGCTTTTATACAGAGAGGAAACAAACTGAGTGGTAAAATAAATGTCTGGCCCAGTGATGCAACTACAAAGAGGCGGAGCTGGTATTTGAACCCATAGAATAACTCTGCAGAGTGAGCCTTCTGAAACATGAGTCATAGGAGAAGGTGGTCAAAAAGTACAAATTTCCAGCTATAGGATAAACAAGTCCTGGTGACGTAATGTTACAGCATGGCGACTATAGCTAATAATACTGTATTGGGGCTTCCCTGGTGGCGCAGTGGTTAAGAATACTCCTGCCAATGCAGGGGGACACGGGTTCGAGCCCTGTTCCGGGAAGATCCCACATGCCGCAGAGCAACTAAGCCCGTGCGCCACAACTACTGAGCCTGCGCTCTAGAGGCCGCGAGCCACAACTACTGAGTCCACGCACCACAATGACTGAAGCCTGCGCACCTAGAGCCCGTGCTCCGCAACAAGAGAAGCCACTGTGATGAGAAGCCCACACACCACATCGAAGAGTAGTCCCTGCTCGCTGCAACTAGAGAAAGCCCACGTGCAGCAACGAAGACCCAATGCAGCCAAAAATAAAGAAATAAATATTTAAAAATAATAATACTGTATTGCATATTTGAAAGTTGCTGAGAGAGTAAATCTTAAAAGATCTCATCACAAGAAAAAAATTTTTGAGACTATGTATGGTGATGAATGTTAACTAAACGTACTGTGATACTTTGCAATGTATACATATATCAGATCATTATGTTGTACGCTTGAAACTAATACAATGTTATATGTCAATTATATCTCAATAAAATAAATCAAATCAAGTCAATTACGTCATTCTTAGGCTCAAAACCTCTGAGGGTTCTTAATTCATTCAGGGCAAAAAATCAAAGTCCCACGGGCTTCCCTGGTGACGCAGTGGTTGAGAGTCCGCCTGCCAATGCAGGGGACACGGGTTCATGCCCCGGTCTGGGAAGATCCCACATGCCGCGGAACAGCTGGGCCCGTGAGCCATGGCCGCTGAGCCTGCACGTCCGGAGCCTGTGCTCTGCAACGGGAGAGGCCACAACAGTGAGAGGCCTGCGTACCGCAAAAAAAAAAAAAGAATCAAAGTCCTTACAATGATCTCTTAAGGCCTGGTAAACAGACCCAGTAACTGCCCCGCCCTCATGCTCCTGTTTCCCTTCTTCACCCCAACTAGCCAGGCAGGCCCCGCCTTAGGGCCTTTGCCCAGACTGTTCCCCTGGCCAGGAACACACCCCCCATAGATTCGTCTGTACGGCCAACTCCCTCACCTCCTTCAATCCTTGGTTCAAAGGTCCTCTTCTAAGGAGCCCTATACCAACCACTCTGTTTAAAATTGTAACCCACTCCCCTCCTCGCACCCCACACGCCCCCTTGCACTGCTCTGTTTGTATTCATAGTGCCTGTCACCTCCTAGCACTCACTGTGCTTGCTGTTTGTCATCTGCTCCCTCTGCTAGAAGGCAAGCTCCACAAGGACAGGATATGCGACTTCTGTTCACTGATGTTACTTAGCGCTGTTTGCAGAACCCGCCACACCGTAGATGTCCACTACTTGTTGATGCTCAGAGAATGCTCCCCACGTTGCCCGGCATATAGTAAGTGCTCAGAGAGTGTAGCTCTATCTTGGGATGGTCAGGGGCGGGGCCACTTCCTAGGCATGTATTGCATTGGGTCAGGTCCTGCACTGGGCGCTGGGGATGGGGATAACCCTGTCCTCAAGGACTTCCCATTCTGATGGGGAACACATGCCAATAACATAAGGGGGATAGCAAGACAAATGTTTTAAGGTGTCAAGATGAGGTGGAGTTCATGTGTCAAAAATCACCCCCGATACTTCCATATGGGTTTTCTCACTAAATGCTCATAAGACCTACAGCTAGGTATGAACAGCCCTACTTTACACCCAAGTAAACTGAGGTCCTGTGTGTCAGGTAACCTGCCCAAAGTCAGGTTAGTGAGTGAGTCATTTGGACTCAGGGAGATCTTGGGGGCTTGCAGCAGAGCTGGGAGTTGAAGAGTGAGCAGGATAGTAACAGAAAGAGAAAGCTGGACTGCACATCCCAAGTGGCAAGGACAGCAAGATGTGGTGGCCTGGGGTGTGTTCAAGGGCAGCTAGAATCAGGTAGGGGCTGATCTGTCTGGCTTGCCACTCTGGTCCATGCTCAGGTGGGGAAGGGGCCCAGGGACCCACCTGGGGATAGGATGTGCCAGGCTTACTAGCAAGATGGGGTGAAGCGTGTAGTCATGGAAACAGCCTCACCCTTGGCCTCAGCCCTCGTTGGCAGGACTGGCTCCCTGACCCTGGCCCCCTTGGGTCTGCTTTACGCTTGCAGGCTCCCTGACCCTGGCCACTTGGTCACGAGCCTGTAGCAACAACTTCCAGGCCCCTCCACTCAATCTGCTGTGAGCCTGAGGACCAGTAAGAAGCAAGCCAGACGCTTTGCCCATGCTCCGCAGCAGTTTAGGCTTAAACAGAGCAACTGGCCCCGTATATAAGGATAAAGATGGATCCTTCTATATTGAACGTTTTTTCTTTTAATTCTTGTGCTAAGATTATTATCATTTATATAAGAGCTAAGATTTATTGACCACTAACTATGCACTTTCACATTCCTTATTTAATTGCATTCTTGTAAAAACCTTACAAGACAGGAATTACCTCTCCCTTTTATTGAGGACCCTTGATTTACGCAAAGCCGCTTCTGATCAGTGACTGAGATTCGATCATTCATCCCCTCATCTTTTCATTTATTTACTCTTCAACCCTTTTTGAGCAGCTGCCCCACCCTGCTCCCACCCCATGCCAGTCTGAGAAAGTACCGGTGGCATGTGACTCAGGTCTGACTCTTTATCAGGCATTCAGATTCCATCTCAAGTAACATTTATTGTGAGCCTTCACTGTTGAGTGTATTTTCCATGGCTTAACATTTAACATTAGCACTTAACATTAGCATTTAACATTCTCATAGCAGTGCACCAGAAGGGAATCTGCTGTCCCCTTTTACAAGAAAGAAAACAGAAGCTCAGAAAAGGGAAGTGATGTGTGTCAGACTAGCCCACTGGTGAGGGGCAGAGCCCAGAATCCAACAGGGGAGAATCTTACGTATTCAATTCCCACCTCAGGTTTCACATTCCAGCCTCATATTTGTTCTCGGGTTCTTACATCCCTCTAGCTGGGTCCTGCGGTCTAATTCCTCTCAATTGAAGCAGCCCTGAGATCTAATAGCCCAGCTCCCGGCAGGCTCTGCAGGAGGAAGCTAGCAGAGGAAAGCAGTCTCTGCAGGCTCACACAGGGTTGGGGTGAGGTACCTCCAGGCTGGAAAAGGCCCAGGCAGCCCTGGCCATGGGTCACGGTCTCCACCCCCGCCCCCTCAGGAAGGCCATGCTAGGACGCTGCGAGTCCAACATGCTCCCCTGATTGTGTTGGGGCGCCTGCCTGACAGAGGGACAGCGTGGGAATTCAGGCTGGCCAGGGCTTTGGGAAAAACCGAGACTACCCCTCAGCCGGGTTAAGGAGGCTAAGGCCTGTGGAAGGGAAGGGGGCCTCTAGGATGGGAAAGGGGTCCGGAGAGAGGAAACGGGAGAGAAGAACACAGAAAAAACAAGGAGAGAAGGACAGAGAGGGAAACACAGATGCAAAGAGCAAGCAGAGGGAGAAAGGCAGAGGGAGGAAAAAGACAAAGCCAGAGGCAGAGAAACCAAAAAACAGCCACACAGAGAGAAAGGAGAGAGGGACATGGCGATAGAGGCGAGAATGGCATACAGAGAAAGAGAGGAGGGAAGAAGGATTCTTCCCACCCCCGGGCTATGGAGGCAGGGAGAGGCCTTGGGCAGCTCCTCAGCTAGGGCTCAGCCTGCTGGACTTCCGGAAAGAGGCAGGGACGGCCCCCATCCGGAAGCAGTCAGGGTCCCTCCAGAAGGAGGGCGTGGGGACGGAGCCAGACATGAGCCACGTCTGGAAAGAGGAAGCAGCAGAATTTTGCAAAGGCTGAGCTGGCAGTGGGCAGGGAGGTTGCACAGACCGGGTTCTCTGGTCTGGGATTTCTCAGCGGGCAGAGAGGACAGAGGTCCCGCCCCATCCGTCCCGTCCGTCTTGGGGTCTGCAGGAGGACTGGGTGGGTGGGAATCTCAGAGAGAAGCCCACCCCTGCCTCTTTGCAGGTGGAAAACAGAGGCACCAGGTGGGAAATGTGTAGCCCAAGGTCACAGGGTTTCCAGGTCTTCTATAAAGGCAGCACCTCACCCTCATTCATTCATTTAGTCCCTCATTTATTCAACAAGCATTAACCTAGCACCTGCCATGCGCTAAGAAGTACCGTGCTAGGTCCTCGGGGTACGTTGATGATTAGCAGAGGCCTCTGCTCCCCAGAGCTCACAGTCTGACAACACGGTGCGCTAAATGCTGTGGTAAAGGGAAACTCTGGGGTGTGGAAGCCGGTGGGGGCGTCCAAGGGCAGCTCCCCGAGGAGGGCTATCAGGGCAAATTGAGAGGTGAGTAGGAGCCATCCAGGAGGAGAGGGGAGGGAGAGCGCCAGGCAGAAGAAACTGAGAAGAAAAAAGTCCAGACGCATCAAGGTCACAAAATTCAGCTCACTCTGCACTTTCACAAGGAAGCTATAATTATTTTGTTTGTTACTAATCTGACTTTCCTCCCTAACCACTCCTGCCTGGGTCAGCAGGAAAAACTTGCATAATGTCGTCTAACGTGGTTTCAAGCTCGGTCTGATCTGATCATTTAAACAGTCTCTTTTGGTAATATTCGGTCTGCCTTGTATGAAAACGTTCCATTCCTCAGGTAGCTTCCACCTCCACCTGCCTCTCAGCTATGAGTGTGTAAAGGGGACCTTAATGTGAGCAACCAGGCAAGCACAGGATTACCTGGAAGAGGCAGTTGCTGTCAGCACCACCTGCTTCTCCAGGACGAGGCTGGGTTCCTCAAGGGAGGTCTCTAGCCGGGGCCACGCCCCCACTGGTGTAGCTGGCTCATCTGGCTCCACCCTGGCTTGTGGTGCTCGTAGAATCGCAGCCTCTGCCTTGTTCCCCGTCTAGCCCCCTGCCCAGTCCTCTACCCTCCCGGGCCTCTTAGCTCACTGGCTCTTAATTTAGTCTCCTGGTCACTTGGAATTCAGGACAGCCCAGGGGAGCACATGCTCAGGCCTCCCTCTCTTGGACCACACTGTAAGTCCAAGTTTACAGGGTGGCATGCCCCTGTTGCTGCATGGTGTTGCATAGAATGAATGTAGCATCTCCTATTCTTGCACACTTTCCTCCAATTTTTCACTGTTATTAACAATCCTGTAATGAATAGCTTTGTGCCGTCCTCTTTGTGCACATGTGCTGGTGTTTCTCTGGGGTAGATTCCAAGAGGTGAGTCGCTGGGTCCACTACGCCAAGATAGTGTATTTTATAGTCTGATAGAGTCTGTCAGTCTGTCAGTTGGGGTCCAGAAAGGCTATGCCAGCTTACATTGCCAGCAACTCTCATCAACATTGGATATCATCAATATTTTTCAAAATGTGTCAACCTTATAGGTGAAAACTAATTTCTAGATCAATGTTCATTTTGAACTGGGGGAGATTGCCACTGCAGGTGGAGAGGGAGATCTGGGAGGAGTCAGAGAAGGGAAGGTGGACAGCATGTAGAGTGGGAAGGGCTTGGACCTGTCTCCGGACACGGTCACGGCAGGGGAGCCTTGAAAGGAGAGCCCTCAGAAGCGACTGAGAAGGCAGAGCCTAGAGAAGAGGGAAGCAGCAGCTAGGGGAGGGGAGCCAATCATTGGCATCAAGTGGGTATCTGAAGAAGGAGGGCGTGTCTAGAGCACCCAAGACACTAAGAGGGCCAGCCGGTCAAGACCAAGTGAGAGGTGTCCACTGAATCTGACAAGGAGTTTGCAAGGGACTTGGTGGAGAGCATGGTCAGTGGCGTGGTGTGTGCGCTAGACTGCACCAGGACGAAGCAGGAAAAAGATAAGGGGCAGTGAAGCATGCACCAGTGCCTCTGTAAGCACGAGATTGGTCCTACTGAAGTTCACCCGCCTGGAGGCTGGGCCCCACCTCCTGCGAGAAGCAGATGCAATCCTGCTTCTCCCTCCGTCCTCCCCTCTCCCCAGCACCCTCCCAATCCCCAGGTTCAGTAGGAGCCATCCTGCTGCTCCAACTAATAAGATCTCTCATGGCCAGCGTTGTGGAGGAGGGGTATGGAGTAGAACGTGATGATTCAAGATGAAAAATCTGAAGGGCCAGGCAATTCTCCCAACAATTCCACTGTTTATCTGAAGCTTCAAGGTTATTAGAGGTGTAGAAGTGGGAATAGCCTTCATGGGGAAAGAATGAGAACAAAGAATTCCCCATGTGTTGTTCCTGACACAGAGTAACTTTGGTCACTGCCCTCTCTTCCCTGGGGACATCCTCCCCTTTGCTCTCCCCAGATGTGACACCCTCATGCCAACCCTAGGGGACCTGCATCCCAACACCAGTGATGACAGTCACAGATGAGTATTGGTCAGGCCTAAATTCTTCCCTCACTCTATCTCTTTTAACCCTCACAACAACCTGATGAAGAAGGTAGAGGGTATCATTACCCCCATTTTAAAGGTGAGAAAACTGAGACTCGGGGAAGTGAAATGACCAGCCCAAGATTACCAGCCAGGAGGATGCAGACACTGACTCCAAAGCCTCTGTGTGCTTCCAACTCCCACCTAGTCAGGCTCCCCTAAACCAGGCCCTTCAAATCTCGAAGTCATGTTGACCACCTGCTCCATCCTTGGGGAAAGCCCAGGCCTGCCCCTTTCCTCTCCACTTCCCCAGGTAGAAGTTCTGTTGTGCTTGAGGGAACAACGGGGCCAACATGATTGGGTGGAGATTTTTACTGGCTGCGTGACCTTGGGCAAGTCATTCCCCCTCTCAGGGCAATTGTTTTCTCCTCTATAAAGTGGGGATAATAATCTAACCTGCTAGCATGATGGCGAAGAGGAACTGAGTTGTACATGAAGGACCAAGTGACTTGTCTCATCCCAGAGAGTTTCGTTCATTCTTTCCTCCAGTTTCCATTACCTGGACCTCCCCTAACCGTTTCCTGCCAGAGGCCTGGTCCTCTGCATGGAACTAACCAGTGATGGTCTTTCTGTGAGGTCTGAGCAAGGGCTCATGTTTGCTTTGGGTGACCCAGAATATCTCCATGGTCCTTGATATTAGCCTCCCCATAACCTTTTAGCCTAAGGGGCCCCTGGCCCCAAGATGCTGATGGACCCTGAAAAAAAATAGGGCTGGGGTCTCTTGGCTAACTCCAGTGTAAACACTGGGTCCTCATCTGAAACACACACCTCGACTCGGAGGCTGACGGGCCAGCGGTACTTGATGAGTCTTCTTTCAATGTTCTCTGACTTGTTCGCTTGGAGGAAGTTTCTCATGTGGGCACACATTCTCACACACAAGCCTCGCTCACACTCTTACGCTCACAGTCAAGCCCACAGTCTCACATACTCATTGCCAAGAATATATACTCCAAGGAGTCGCCTACTACCAGTTTAGCGGCTGTGGGAGGGGGCAGAGGGGGAAGGGGGAGGTTGCCGTCAGCAGCCAGTGGGCAGATTACAGAACTCTGGGTTGTGGGAGGTGTCATGCACAACTGGGGTTCTATTTCAGCCCCCACTCCAAAAAGGGCATAATGCTTTTAGCTGGAAAGGGCGTTGAGCTCCTCCCATTTCAGAGGAGAAAACCTGTGCGATACAGGCTCGGGCTGGAGAGAGGGATGGGCTACATCAGCCTTGCTCACGGGTGCAGAAATGTAGCCTTCATGGGTAACTTCTGCTGCAGGTGGACACGACTTGGGTCAGTTCCGGGTTCGCTCAGCAACTGAGGGCTTTCCCCCTCCCCTCCTACCTGGGGCGATGGAGTTCTGGAGGTGGGTAAGGGTGCATAGTGACAAGGTGATGACAAGGGCCACCTGTCCTTGGTCAATTTCGTTCCACAATGGCAACCCCCACTGCTCTCTCATTTCCACTGGTGGGTCTGGTCACCAGCATCTCTCCCCACTGGCATCCACTGAAGGGCCCACATTCCCATCTGATCTAAGACCCATCTTGGATCTGGGCAAAAGGGGCACCTGTCTGGGGCTTGCACTCTAGAGGTTCGTGCATATCACAGAGACTTAAATGCAGATACATAGATATAGTCCGGTAAGAAATTATTTTGGAAGTCCACTAACTGATTGAGCGAACAAAAAGACCAGAAATGGAAGTAAGAAACAAATTACCCCTATCCCTGCTGGGCCAGAGGCCCCAGGGCTGAGAATACATCACTGTGTGAGCATCAGGCATTCCTGTGTCAGACAAACTGAGGTGTCAGGAGGCAGCCAGGCATTGGAGCGGTGGACCCCTCCTCACGCTCTCACATACCCGAGTGGGCTCTCAGCTTGCCTCCAGAATGCCTGGACCCCTTAGCTCAGCACTACCGGCACCATGAACTTCACAGCAAGTCTGAGCACCCCTTGGAGGGGCTTTGATGCAATAAAGTCACGGCCAACAGGAGGGATGGTAATTGAGTGCAGGGAAGTGAGGTAGCAACCTCAAGGTCCTGAAGAAAAACAGAAGCACAGAGGCATTCATGCGGGGCCTGGCCAGAGCTCTGGGGTTGGCAGGGGGAAGGCGAAAGGAGGCCCAGCTGTGGCCTCTTCCCAGACTCACCGATCCTCAGAGCTGGAGGTCCCAGCAGCCTCTGTATAGCTGAGCAGGCAGCCCAGAGGGAAGCAGGGACTCCTTCAAGAGCACACAGCTGAGCTGGAGCAGCAGCCAGGTCTTTGGTAAGTGGGCTCTGCCCACCTGTCCAAGTACCGCAAGAGCCCTAGAAGTTCTAGGGCTGCGTCTTGCTCCCATGTGGCTGCACTTGGTTTCTTCATCATAACATAGTGATGTTAATGAGACCAAGGCACTGAGCCTCCCCTCAGCCCTAAGCTGGGCCCGTCATTTCCTGACTACAGCTCCCATCCCCAAAGACAAGTATAATCTTAAGAATACTTGGTCGAACTAGTAGATTCAGCAAAGAGATTTCCTGCCGGTAAAACTACTTCCATCTCACCTGACCCATCCCCCCAAACCCCCAGACCCACACAAGGGAGCAGGCGGCCCAGGTCACATCTCAGGACGATCTATCAGCAGCTTGTGAGCAATTCAAGGGCAGGATCTGGGTCGCACTCCTCCCTGGGTCCCAGCACCCAGCATGGAGCTTCTCACAGAGGCCCCAAGGGCACTTGGTGAATGAGTGAATGAATGAGTGAATGAATGAATAACATCTCTTTTGCCCGGAATAATAGCCTCATACCTGACATGGCACAGTGCCAGGAGAGACGTGTAGGATGGATGGATAGATGACGTGCAGAGTGTCCTCCCTTTGTCCCTCCAGCTCTGTTCTCCACCTTTCCACACCCTGCTCTGGGCCCCAGAGGCCGACCTGAAGGGACTGCATCACTGGCTCAAGTGTCCTATGGCCTCTGGTTGGGTCAGCTGATGGGGAGCCCAGAAGGAGGGGGAGGGAGAGGAAGGGAGGAAGCCGCTGGGGACCTTACTGCTCAGGCTCCTCTCTGTGTGGTGCCTCAGATGGGCGGGCACATCTCTTGACAAAGGGCAGAGCTCTTGTCAGGTCCTCTCTCCCCAGATTCCATTAACATCTCCTCCCTCACCCCTCAGGCTCCAGGAACTATCCACCTAGCTGTTCCTAACGCTCAGGCACTGCGGGGTCCTGTGTGCTTTCCCTTCACACACACACCCATCTTTATAAACTGTCTCTTTATTAAGCCCACCTTGAATTAGCCTGAATGAAGTGTGAATCTCTATTCTACTGGGACTCTGTCTGATACACATGGGTGACTGGTTAGATGATTGGATGGATGGATGGAAGGATGGAACTAGTATAATGCAGTCGTTAAGAGCCCAAGTCTTGTAGCCTGGATTTGTATCCTAGCTCTACCACTTACTAGATATCTGAACTTGGACAAGTTATATAATATCTCTAAGATTTTTGTTTTCTCGGCTGTAAAATGGGAATAAAAATAGTAACTTACAGGGCTGTTGTGAGGATCGAATGTGATAATAAAGCAAAGACTTGAGTATCTTGCTTGGCACACGGTTAGTGCTCCGTAAATGGTCACCCTTGCCACCATGGCTGGAGGGTCATCTGGTAAGACGAGGGCTCGCATGCTGTCCTTGGCTTGAGCCACCTGAAGTTCATGAACGAGGAGGTCAAGCCAGGTCTGGGTGTAAAACATCTGTGAGTTCTTTCCCTGGGGGCCACCAGATTCCCTCTCTTCCCCCAGCCTGGCTATGGACAGCGCTAGCGCCGTTCTCCCTCCTGCCCTCGGAGCTGGGTGGGCAGACAGCTCTCCCTGCTGGGCATGCCCGTGGCTTGGTCCTCTTCCTCTGGAGTTAGGGGAGGGGAGCATGGCTGAGTCCTCGGTGACATAAGTGACTATGACAGTTCAGAGGAAGCTTCTAGACACTGCAGCCCCTAGCAAGCGTCCCACTCCCACCTTTAGGAGGCCCAATTAAGGTCAAGAGCCACAGGGCTTTCTCTCAAGGAGCATCCCAGAATATGAGCCCCCTGGTGAGGCTGAGAGGCGTCCCCAGAATCTCCCCCTTTAGAGGCCTGCCTGAGGCCTGGGCAGCGAGTACTCTCCCTGGTCACCAGGAGGGCAGCCTCCTACCCGAGAAGAGCAGCCCTGGACCCCCTGCCCCCTCACTTGGAGCCTGCAATGCCCACGCACGGTGCACCCACGCACGCTCCCTCCCACCCCTACAGTCAGTGGAAGTTCACTGAGGCCCGCTCTGAGCCAAGGGCCGCCCCAGGCACGGGGAACGCAGATGAGGCAGACGTGGTACCAGCCTTCTGTGCACACAGCACACATCCAGAGGCGGTCACAGCAGGAAACAGGTGCGTTCAAGCCCCTCCCACTTTATGGATGTGAACAGTGAGTCCCAGAGAGTGGAGGGACATGCCCAAGGCCACCCAGCACTTGGGGGCAGAACCTCTGCCAGCCCGGGATTCCCAAGCACCAGGCCAGTGTCTTTCCACCTCCTGAGTCCCTATGAGTTGCAGGGAAGGAGACAAAATGGGTTGTGGCTTGAGGTCAGGAAACTGAAGGGCTTTGGAAACTGACCTGAGTTCAAGGCCCCGCCCTACTGCTGACTTGCTGGGAGGAGTTGGCGGGTCACCTGATCTCTCTCTCGGTCTCGATTTCCTCAGCTTTAAAATGAGAATAATTCCTTCATTGCAGAGGATTCCCGCGAGGCTATAGCAAGAACATCCTAAGATGTGCCTGAATAACATGTATTCGGTTGAACTGTAAGAAACTGTCATTTTTTCGAATAATAATTTCACCTAATAATTATCATACTATCAAATGATAATAAATGATCGTTTATTAATTAGCATAATCATCATCAACCACATGCCTCTCGTACATATTATTTTATCTCTCAGCCTCCTTACCCCCATCCCCACAAAAAAAAACAGATATTATGCAGAGCGCTCTCTGTGAGAACTGGCACATAGTAGGTGCTCACTAAAGTTTCCTCCTGCTCCTTCCCCTCCTCATGCAGGCACTTCTTCCGTGGAAGGCTACAAGAGAAGCCGTCCTCTTTTCTGAGTATCACAGCCCCATGGAGATGAAGATGAAACTGTGATTGAGACATGGGAGAAGAGTAAATAAAGATCTAAAATCATCTTCTCAGAAAAGTTTAAAAAGTTAAAAGAAAAAGAAACACACGCACACACACACACACACACACACACGGTCATGTTTTTAAAAACATGCACAGTGCAAAACCTGCACAGTGAAAACCTATCAAGTCACGATGGGCTCAGGGACAGGAGACCAGAACACTGTGGATGGCGCCTCTCCCCGCTCCACTCCCTCTGTCAACCCTCTCCCAGACTCCCGGAGGAGGATTTAGCAAGAAAGTCAGTTCATTGTGTTCTAGGTCACAGCTGAGCAAACAACCAAAGTGTCCTTTTGGCAGTTGGATGCCACGTGGAGCCACAGCAGAACTGAAGATTCCAGATCTGGGAGGACCCCAGCGTCTCTAAGTCCAGCCTCCTGCCTCTAGATGGGTAGCTCTCACACGCTGAGGGCAGAGGCTGGTGCTCTCCCAAGATGGCGATGCCACCCCACCTCTAATGCTGCCTGCAGGGCTTTCTCTCAGGCCAGTCAGGAAGTCCTTCCTTTTGTCCCACCACAGCCTTTCCTTCCTTTATCCATTAATCAATAGCCCCTGACAACATCTCTATGGTGGCCTCATGTGTGCTGGTAAAGGGGACCCGAGGACCAACAGAATGGCCCGTACACTCCCCATCTGTCTCACCTGATTGTCGTTGCCTGTTTAGCATCAATCTCCCCACCACCTTGATCCCAGGTGAGGCTAGACCCAGGTGAAGGCAGGACCCAGGTGTCACAGGGTGCATGGAAAGTACTCCCTAAATAGCTGTTCAATGTTAAATGAATGGGGGCTTCCCTGGTGGCGCAGTGGTTGAGAGTCCGCCTGCCGATGCAGGGGACACGGGTTCGTGCCCCGATCCGGGAAGATCCCACATGCCACGGAGCGGCTGGACCCGTGAGCCATGGCCGCTGAGCCTGCGCATCCGGAGCCTGTGCTCCGCAACGGGAGAGGCCACAACAGTGAGAGGCCCGCGTACCGCAAAAATAAATAATAATAATAAATATTAAATGAATGGGTAAATGAATGAATGAATAGCCATGCTCCAGAGGAACAAGATGCTCCCTGCTTCACAGGGAGCCCACGTCTCTGGAAGGAACAGGTTGGAGGTGGTGAGCAGCTGGCCCCCTAGGTCTCCTTCTGCCACTGGGGAGGCGCTATCCATTGGAGAGGCCGTGAGCCTTCCCACACACGCCTGGGCTCCAAACCAGGTGCTGGGGGATCCCCAGGTCTGGAAATTCCCCTGTGCATGGCACTGGGCTTTCCTGTTCCACCCCACAACTCCCACGGGTCTGGACGTTCTCAGCACCATTTCTTAGAAGGAGATATTGCCTTGTGAAAGCAAGTTCTGGAATTCACTACGGGAAGTGGCCGTGTAAACAAGGGGGAAAGACCCTGACTGAAGAGCCAAGATCTCCAGGTCTGATCCCACTGCAGCAATTACAGGCACGGGCTGCAGGGTCGGACAGACCTGTTTTCAACTCCGGCTCTACTGCTTAGGAGCTGTCAGACTTTTGGCAAGTCATTCACCTCACTGAGCCCCGGTTTCCTCTTTTTAAGAAGGGATTATAGTATCTGCCTCAGCAGATTCCTATGAGGATTATACGAGGAGCCAGTAGGGCTGATATTCAGCTGACCTACGAAGATTCTAACTTACTGCTTGGTAAATAGCTGCTCCTCAGACCCCCCGAGTGCCCCTCCCACCCAGCACATCACCCACTGTCCCCATGATTCAGCAACTAACGGGTTAACATCTGGCCCAGTAGAGGGTCTCCGGGGCCCTGGTGACCCTTCTGACTGGTTGGTGTCCATATTAAACTAATGGGTGTGAGTAAATGCTTTGTAAACTGCCAGGTGCTGGTTAATCCCCAGATGTCTTACCGGCAAGGCATGCTCTCCACTCCCAAACTGAACCGAGTTCCGTTAAATCCATCCCAGGAATTGGCTCCCAGATGATCTGACCAGATGATCTGACCTCTGCCCAGATGATCCAGGCAGCTTCCACACCCAGTCTGTCCCCTGTCTGGCAATTCTGTAACTCCCCCAATCCATCCCTCTCACTCCTCTGCTAAGCTGGCACAAGCTCCCCACTGACTTCTGGACTCCCGTGGTTCCCTCCATTTCATTCTCACATTGGACAGAGCCACTTCCAAAAGCAAGGGTCTCTCTTTGACCCCTTGATGAGATGTCCACCTTCACTGACATCCCTCAGTGAGGGCTGTCACAGCTGGGGTTCCTGGGGAAGGAGATTTTTTTTTTTTTTGCGGTACGCGGGCCTCTCACTGTTGTGGCCTCTCCCGTTGCGGAGCACAGGCTCCGGACGTGCAGGCTCAGCGGCCATGGCTCACGGGCCCAGCCGCTCCGCGGCACGTGGGATCTTCCCAGACCGGGGCACGAACCCGCGTCCCCTGCATCGGTAGGTGGACTCTCAACCACTGCACCACCAGGGAAGCCCCGGAAGGAGATTTTGAGACGCATATTTGCTAGCAGGAGGTTTATTGGGGATTGATCTCAAGATGAATACCTGTGTTGGGGAGTAAATGAAGCAGGGCTGGGCAGAGGGACAAGTTAGTCTGTTATGCAGACCCCATGAAGGGCTCAGCCCACCTCTAGGGAGCTCTGGAGCTGGAATGACCTTTCACGGTTGTGCCGAGTTGAGGCGAAGAGCCCTTTACCCTCCATACGGAGCAGTCATCGGATGCAGGCTGGGCCAGGGAAGGGGAGTGACATTAGATGAGGAGGGTCTCCTAAGGCAATGGCAGGAAAGGGAGTCTCAGCGGCCAGCTGTCAACCATCAGAGGGGTGAGTGAATGCTCCAGGCTGAGGGGGGAGGCTCCAGCGTCTGGGGAGTGCGCCGTGGCACCCTCTACAAAGGTGCTTTGGGTCAAGCAGATCCTCAGGAAGGTTTTTGTACAGGATGAAAAGAATCAGCCTCCACTGCCTTCAGGACACACTGTGAATGTCTCTCTAGCACATGAGGCGCTGCATGGTCTGCTCCTAACATCCTCTACTCTCTGCTCTCTTCTCTCACCCCTCCCCACTTGCTCCCAACTTTCTAACCATATTGTGCTGCTTGCAGTGTGCCAAGCTCAACATGCTATTTCACACCTCTCTGCTTCTGCACATGTTATTTCATCTGCCTGGAATGCCTTGAAATGGAAAAAAGAAATCCTTTTCTCTTCTTCCAGCCCCTTCCTACTCCTCCATCAAGACTCTGGCTGAATTCTGCCTCCCCTGGGAAACCTTCTACCACCGACAGGCTGGTACTTTTCTTTTCCCTCTTCCAGGCTTTGCCCTTACTGGCTGCCGTTCCCTGAGCCTCTCCTACTCAGGTGCCACAAATGCATCCTGAGTGGCCGAGGGCCCTCGCGGCACCTGGCCCTGTGGCTCTGAGCCTGGACGAAGATACCATGCAGATCCGCACCCAGCACCTGCACCCTGGGCATGGTGGGGGCACGAGGTTTGGGGGCAGTAGTAGAAGGCACCGAGGCGAGCCCTGAAGTCCAACCCCCTCAGCACAGAGATGGGGAGACTGAGGCCCCGAAAGGGGACAGACTTGTCCAAGGTGAGCCCATGCCAAATCGAGGACGAGGAGCAGGTAGGTCTCCAGGCTCTGCAGAAGGAGGGCAGGCACTGTTGTATCTGTCTCACAGAAGAAGAGACCAAGGTCCAAGAAGAGGCAGAAACTTGCTAGGATCACCAAGAGAGTCTGTGACAGACCATCTCTCTGGCTTGGGCTCCCCCATGGCTGCCTGGGCCTAGAGGCTTCTCTGGAGGAGTAGCAGCCGGGACCCTGATCCCCGCCCCTAGCGACACTGGGATGAGTCACACTTCCTGAGGCCACTGGGCAGTGTCTCCTGACTGGAGAAGCTGCCACATTCTTCCTGACCCTGTTTCATCTGTCAAAACCCAAAACTTCCAGGAAGGGAGGCCTGCAAGGCACTTATTATCCACCCACTGTGAGTCTGAGGAAGAAATTGGGCTCAGAAAGGGGGAGTGGTTGCTCCACGACCCCACCACAACCCCTGCCTGGCCTGGCTGGGCGGACCTTGACCCCCAGCCCGTTCTCTCTCAGGAGAGACAGAGAGGCAGAAACAGACACCAGCTCAGAGGGGAGACCGCACTCACCTGGGAAAGTTGGGCAGTAGGGAGGAGACAGCCACAACCACCTGGCAGACGTGGCAGCCTTACCTCTCAACAGGTCGGAAGGAAGCCTTTGAGAACTGGGAGAAGAAAGAGCTTGGATTTGCACACCCGCCAGCTGTGCTCCCATCCGACCCCGCTGTTCCCTCAGGCACCCCCTCCCAGACCCCAGCGTCCATCATCCCAGTTGCTGCACCCACTGGCCCTACCCTGTGGCTCAGGGCACAGCATCAGACACCTCTAACTCGACGCCATCTCTCCTGCCTTTGTGCCTTTGCACCTGCTGTTGTCTGCCCGGAATGCTGTCCCCTCCTTGTCTCTCTAACTCTAACTCACCTTTTATTTCTTCAGCTGAGGCTTCTCTGAGAGGCTTCCCAAGTCCTCCCATGTGGCCCTTCCTTCTCCTTGAAGCCAATCAGATGCCACCTGCTCCAGCTTCTCCCAGCCCAGGTGCCTCCTTCCCTCTGTCATAGTGCAGGTCACACTCTGGTCACTGCCTGTGTCTGCTTCCCCCAAAAGGCCAGAAGCCTCTAGAAAACAGGGTTGGGCTCTGACTTAAGCAACATCCACAAATGCAGCAAAGAGCTGACCACAAATGATCGACTCATTCATTCATTCCACAAATAATGACCGAACACTACGTGCCAGGGACTGTTCTAGGTGCAGGAGATAGAGCAGGGAACAACACAGACAAAACTCCTGCTGCATGACTATCATTCTATGAGAATGGGGAAAGGGAAGGGGGGCAGGTGAGAGTGAAAATATAATAGTCCAAATAAGTTTGGATGGTGACGGATGTTATGAAGAAAGTAGAGGTGTTTATTGAATGGGAACTGCAGACAGGGAGACAGGGGCTCCAGACAGGTATGGTGAGCTGGGGGAGGTAAATTCCAGACCCACCCAGCTGTAGGTCCCTCCATTACACGCCCTCTCCAGTTCCGCCAGGCGCTGGGGGGAGGAGGCGTGTAGGAAGGAAGGCTTGGGCCCCCCCTGGAAGTGCCAGACGTCTCTCCCACCCACAGACACGCTTCCTGGCTCTCCAGGAATGCGATTCAGCAACAGTTACTGAGCAGTTAGTTCTGAAAAAGTCACAGTAGCTGCCATTTACGGTCGGCCTAGAGAGTCCCAGGGGCAGAGCTGGCTGCCCTCTCTCCAGGAGCCTCTCAACAGCCTGGTGAGGTGGGCACTTGTCCAGGGTCACACAGCTGGTCCCAGACCCGGCCGGGATCTGAGCCCAGGGCTGGTGACCCATGTGCTTCCCACACCCCTACAGACCCCCGGAGGCTTGGAGGGCAAGCGAGTGGTCCCAGTGGTGAAAGGAGCCAGGGCCTGAGTCTGGATTCGGAGGTCCTAATCCCAGCGTGGATTTTTTGAGTTGGGAGGGGCCCCTTAACTCCTCTGGGCCTCTGTTGCTCTTTGTGTCGAGAGGAGCCATTAGCCCAGCCCACCTGCAGGGGGTGCTGTGAACATCAGGTGAAATATAGTGGGCAAGCATCTGGGGAAATACCACACGACACACCAGCCAGTCCCTCCGCCCCGAGAACCCCCAGGCTACCCTCCCTACCCCTCCAACCCTGCCCTGGTGTTGGCTGGGGCCAAGCAGGCTGGCCACACATGGCAGGGCTGCTGCTGAACCTGGGCAGGGGCGAAGACCTCTGTGAACTCTGACCACCTCGTAGCCTGGCAGGTAGAAAGCCAGTGTCAAGGCCAGGGGTGGGGCTGAGAGCCGGATTGCTAGTCTGGGGAAAGGTGAAGGCCAAGTCAAGGGTCAGGTGTCCTGCAGGTTCACGCTGAAGCAGGATGACTCAGGGACATCCCCGCCCCCTCCCCTGAGAGAGCCAGCTGCCGTTCCCATGCATGGAGGGGAGGCAAAGCTAGCATTTGCTAAGGGCCTACTATGTGCTGGGGCTTTCTCAGGCATTACTTAATTTAATCTACTATTAAAGTGCAGAAATGTTAAGTAACTAGCTCGATGTTGCGTAATGAGCGTATTCATTTCCTGTGGCTGCTATAATCAACTACACACACTGGCTGGCTTAAACAACAGAATTTACTTTCTCATGGTTCTGCAGGCTGGAAGTCTGAGGTCAAGGTGCTGGCAGGATTGGTTCTTCTGGGACTCCTCCTCTTGGTCTGCCGGTGACCATCTTCATGTTCACGTGGCGCTCTCCCTCTATATGTGTCTGTGTCCAAATTTCCTCTTCTAAGAAGGGCACCAGTCATGTTGGAATTGAATCCACCCTAGTGATCTTATTTTAATTTAATTACCTCTCTAAAGACTGTATTTCCAAAAACAGGCATTCTGAAGTACTGGGGGTTAGGACTTGAACATATGGGCTTAGGGGGAACTCAGTTCAGCCTATAACAATGGATAAGTGGCAGAACCAGACTGAATTTGGATCTTTCTGGCTCAAAAACCTACCCTCTTTCTATCATACCACACATTATACTTCTTCCTCTCCCCTGAATCCAAGGCTGATTTCTCATCAGCCTGCCACAAGGGGAGCTAGCATGTCCTGAGCATCTACTGAATACTAGGTGTTTTGCCCCCATGATTGCATTTAATACAACAACTTGAGAGGTGGGCAGCTTGAAGAAGCGGAAGCTAAGAGAAGGGAAGTGGGGCTTCCCTGGTGGCGCAGTGGTTAAGAATCCGCCTGCCAATGCAGGGGACACGGATTCGAGCCCTGGTCTGGGAAGATCCCACATGCCGCAGAGCAACTGAGTCCATGCACCACAACTACTGACCCTGTGCTCTAGAGCCCACGAGCCATAACTACTGAGCCCACGTGCCACAACTACTGAAGAACGTGTGCCTAGAGCCTGTGCTCCGCAACAAAGAGAAGCCACCTCAATGAGAAGCCCATGCACCGCAACGAAGAGTAGCTCCCGCTTGCCACAACTAGAGAAAGCCCGCACACAGCAACGAAGACCCAAAGCAGCCAAAAATAAATAATAAATTAACTAAATAAATAAACATTAAATAAATAAAATAATAATAAAAATACCATACACTTAAATAAAATAAATTTAAAAAATAAAAAAGAGAGAGAGAAGGGAAGTGGCCCAAGGGCACACAGGGGAGTTAGTAGCTGAGGCAGAGCATGAATTCTTGCATCTGACCTGCTCCACTCTGCCCCACTGCTGCCCCACCTGGGGCAATAATCACACTGCTTGACCACGGCCACACAGCAGTATGGTGGCATGGCCAAATGGAGGTTGGCACTCCTGGCTAGGGCACTCACCGTTGAATTGCTGGAGTGCCCCACGGAATAGGGAGCACTAGAGGAAATTAAGGGAAATGACCATTTACAAACCAAAACAGAAGTATATCTATCTTTTTACACTCGGTGAAGCAGTCCCGACGCATACAGTCTGAACACCAGCCCTATTCTCTACCATCAGTCATTCTTTTGGGAGTTAGGACCATCACTAAAAGTCAGAGTGGAAAACTGCCAGGAACTCCTGCTGACCTAGAAGGTGCTTGACAAGAAGGAGTTTCCTTCCTTTGAAAATAAAAGCCGCGTCTAAGGAGTTACAGCTAAGAGAAGAGGGTACAGGGCTGGAAGGGCCTGAGAAATCCCTCTGTCCAAGCCCCTCACTGTACAGATGGGAGACTGATGCCAGGGACAAGGATCTGCCTGGCTTGTGCATGGAGCTGGGCCAGAGCCAGGGCTGGCACTCCAGACTGCCTGACCACTTCTGCCCAAGTGCCCTGACCCCACTAGAACCAGCTTTCCAGGCCCACCCATTGCCTCACCCCATGGGAACTGCATGTGAATTCAACAGCCTCTTGGTCTGCTGGTTCCCCCTGGAGATAAGAAGCCCAGAACAGGCCACAGTCGCAACCTTCCCTGACCCGGGCTGGCAGCGATCCCTGGAGGAGACGCTTCATCCACCTGCCTGTCCAGGACCAGGCCAGCTGACCATGCTGCTGACCACAGTGTCTGGATGGGCCCCTATCCATGAGTGAGAGGGCAGAGGCCTCGTGGCATAACTGGAACTCCCTCCACCCTGAGCCCCTGTGTCAAAGAAGAGGTTAAGAGCACGGACTCTGAAACCAGAGGGCCTGAATTCAAGTCGTGGCTCCACCACTTACTCAGTCCATGAACCAAACAAGTTATTTAACTTTTCTGTGCCTCAGTTTCCCTTTCTGTAAAATAGGGATGATAAGGGTAATGCCTTCCTCATAGAGTTGTGAGGATTCAATGAGTTAAGGACTGTGTCTTGCCCATTGTAAGTTTCGGTAAGTTGTTAATTTTAAGTTTTATTTACTGGAGTCACCGTTACAGGTGCCAACAGCACAACAACTAAGTTTAAGTCCCAGCTCTGCCTCTTTCTCACTGGGAGGCCCTGGACAACCTCTCTAAGCCCCAGTCTGTAACATGAGGGCTTGAGCCACACCTCCCAGGGTCCCCGGGAGCATCAAAGGTAACCATGGCATGAACCCTGGGACACAGTCTACAAATGTTTAATTCCCGCGACTACCACCAGAAATTAAAATGAAAGCATGCTGATAGACAAGTATCCTTTTTTCTTTTAGGTATGGGGCCTGCCCTGCAGCTCCAAACAGTAGGACTTGGAGCTGGCTGGGGTGGGAGGGAGGCCCCCAGCTCTGCCACGGACAAATCACTGACCCTGGCTGCTCATCAAGGGCTGGAGCATCCCTCTCTTGCGCAGTCATTCCCCGGATATTGGCTCTGGAAGCACAGAGCCCATGGCTGATGAATGTTCTTCACCTGCCTGGGAAGGCACCTGAGTTCAGTCATGCATTTGCCCTGGGCATGCTCCCTTATACAAGAGCACACTGGGTCCTGCCCTGTTCTTTCACCCTCTCCTCTCCCTACCTCCCTCCTCCACCTCTTCTCTGCTTCCTGCCTCCCCACGCTCAGACCATCTTACTTCCCCCACTCAGGCTCCCTCCACTGCCTTGCAAGGTAATAATTTCCTTATTTTACAGAAAAGGAAATGGAGTCTTTAAGGAGATCAGAGGAAGCACAGAGCCAAAATGCCATCCCCTTCTTCTGGCTGTTCCCACCGTATTTTGGGGTCGGTCGTTTTCCTGGCAGCATCCCTGCTCGGTCCACCTCCCAGGGCACGAGGCAGTGATTAGCTAAGGGACACAGCCTGAAAGAGCATGGGCCTCAGAATCAGAGAGTAGGGCTGGAGTCCTGGCTCCCCCATCTGTGAGCTGAGTGACTTTGGGCAAGTTGTTTTACCTCTCCGAGCCCCAGTTTCCTCATCTAAACAACAGAGATAAGATGCTGTAATGGATGTGTGCACTCAGCCCAGAGCCTGACCTAACTGCCTCTTTCCTTCTCTTCATCTCACACAGGGGTACGAGAATGCTTCGTTCACATGACCTTGCTTTGGTGATGTAAGGAAGAATTAACCAGAATGCTCTGCTCAGCTGATGGACCCAGAATGTAACGATCTGGCACCCTCTGAAGAATGAACCCGGAACATCGCCATCTTCAGAAACCCCAAGCATGGTTCCTGTTGTTCTAGACCAAAGCAAATGCCTCTTGGTAGTCTAGAACTAGGGAGATTGGGAATTTACGAAGGAGACTCCCTGATGACTCAGAGCCCAAAGGAGTAGAGTCTAGCTGTGGCTCCGCCCCAACATGCTGTGTGACCCTGGACAAGACCCTACCCTCTTTGAGCCTCAGTTTCCCCATCTGTAAAATCCGGGCTTCAAAGGCAGTTCAGCACACCCTGATTATAGACAGTTGCTCCTGAAGGGTGTTTGTTCCCTCCCCCAGGGCCTAACCCTGAATACTGATGCATGCCAGGCCAGGGCAGAGGCTCTGTCCTCTGGGCCCCCAGGAAAATAAGCCCCAAAGCCCGGATAGTTTAAGTAAAATAACCCAACCAGGTCTCCCCATGAGAACCCCAGGACAGCTGTTTGGTTGCAAAGAGACTTACTCAGGTCAGAGGGAGCAATATGTGCACGTTCACAGTCACGTTCACAGTCTCATTGCTTCCAACCCGCAGACGGGTCAGGCAGGGCCTCTTATCAACACTTTATAAAAAATCAACCCAGAAGTCAGAGAAAGGGCTTCATCAGCTTGCTTGAGGTCACAGCTGGGAAGTGGTGGAACTGAATATTCTCTCTTGTCGCACGAATCTGCATCCTGTAAATCAAATCACTATATTTTCATGATTCCAACATCCTTTGACTCTGATGGTAACAGTCTCTGTTCCAAACACCGGTTACTGTCCCTAACACCACGGTGGTTCTGTTATGCTTCCAACATTCGTTGAGTCTAAAAGCGCATCCTTCTACAAATACTCATCGAGTGCCTATGATGTGCTAGGTCCTGAGCTGGATGCCAGGACACAACAACCAGCACAGGAGAGTCCCTAGACTCACAGGTCCTACAGTCCAGAGTCAGAGAGGACAAGCACGAGCCCATCATGACACTGTGAGGTGAAGACCATGATGGAAGAGGCAGAGGATACTGCAGACCCACGTGTAGCCGGTCAGAGAAGGCCTCCCAGAGCTGCCAGCTAAGAGGCACCTGGAGGCAGAGGTGGACGTTAGGCAGAGTTCTAGTTCAAGAGAACAGCATGTGCGAAGTCTGGGACAGTGGTGGGAGCACCGCGTCCAAGGAAGTGGAGGGAGTTGCTGTGTCTGCAAAGTGGAGACACAGGACACAGGAGAGGTAGCATGGGGTCAGATTACACAGCGTTCTTTATGTCATGCTAAACGATTACAACTTTGTCTTAGAAGCAAATAGTCATGGGAAGATTTTAAAGCAGGTAGAGACAAGATCAGTATTGCATTTTAAAAGAAACCCTCTTACTGCTCTAAAGAGCTTGGTCTGGAGGTGATGACATGCAGGCGGGGAGACCTCAAGGTATTTCCATGGTCAAGGCAAGAAATGCCATCACCTGGACCAGGGTCAGGTGATGCAAACAGAGAGAAGAGGTTAGATTTGAGAAGCTTGGGGATGCACCGACTGTGGAGATGAGGGAGAGAGAGGAGAGTCTTGGACGAGTCCCAGCTTCCTGGTTTATACAGCTGGGTGGGTGGTGGCACCTTTCCCTAAGATGAGGACTCAGGAGGGGCAGGTTAGAGTGAAAACTAAATCTTTGATTCAGGCAAATGGAGTGCAAGGCCTGTGGGACTCCCAAGTGGAGCCGATAAGCAGGCAGGTGGCCAGAGAGGTCTGACAAAGGCTGACGTGAGAGGTGCCAGCAAGAGGTACAGGTGCACATTCCTCAGCATCAGGGAGCAGCTGAAGGCGTGGGGCAGGGGTGGGGTGAGCAGCCCCAGGAACCGAGTGCAGAGTGAGAGGAGTAGGGGCTGCAGAGCACAGCCTGGGAAACAGTCACCTGTGGACTGGGGACCAAGGAAGAGCCAGCAAAGGGGACCAGGAGGGAAGCCAAGGAGAGAGTCAGCTGTGACAAATTCCGCGAGGGTTGGTGAGCCATTGTCAGCAGCTTAGCAGTAGCAAAAGGCAGTTTATGGTTTTCTAGAAGGGATGAATGGGAGGTGGGAAAGTGAAAACAATAGATCCAGACTATCATTTAAGAAGCTTAACTGATGCACAGGAAGGAACTCAGTAAATATTTCTAAGTGAATGTATTAGAGAAAGAGTTGTGGGAACGAAGAGCAGTGACTATGGAACAACTAAGCTGCAGGAGGTATTCTTTTGCACTTTTGGCTTGTTTTGTTTGAACATGGGAGATACGAAAACAGAGGTTCTCCAATTTCCCATTGTAACCCGTTAGTGGGATGTGAAATCAGTTTACAGGGTTGTGACTACCATCATTATTCCTAATGGAACAGAATAGGAGGGAAAAGAAAATATCATAGTGTACCACCCTGGTAAGGGTAAGTACTGTTCTGTCAAACTTTGGTTTTAAATATATAGAGAGGAAGGAAGGGAGGGAGGGAGGGAGAAAGGGAGAAAGAAAGAAAAGAGAAGGAAGGAAAGGAAAAGAAAAGAAAGAAAGAGGGAGGGAGGGAGGGAGGGAAGGAAGGAGGGGAGAAAGAAAGAAAAAAGAAAGAAAGAAAGAGAGGAAGAAAGGAAGACAGAAAGAAAGAAAGAGAAAAGAAATCTGAAAATCCCTTGATAGAATTTCTTTCCTTATGGATCAGATTCTAATGTTTTGTTGGGGTTTTCTTGACTATTTGACTTTTATTTATTTTTTTATACAGCAGGTTCTTATTAGTTATCTATTTTATACATAACAGTGTATACATGTCAATCGCAATCTCCCAATTCATCACACCACCACCACCATCACCACCCCACCTTCCCCCCTTGGTGTCCATACGTTTGTTCTTTACATCAGTGTCTCAATTTGTGCCCTGCAAACCGGTTCATCTATATGATTTTTCTAGGTTCCACATATATGCATTAATATATGATATTTGTTTTTCTCTTTCTGACTTACTTCACTCTGTATGACAGTCTCTAGCTTCATCCACGTCTCTACAAATGACCTAATTTCATTCTTTTTACGGCTGAGTAATACTCCATTGTATATACGTACCACATCTTCTTTATCCAGTCGTCTGTCGATGGGCATTTAGGTTGCTCCCCTGACCTGGTTATTGTAAATAGTGCTGCAATGAACATTGGGGTGCATGTGTCTTTTTGTATTATGGTTTTCTCTGGGTATATGCCCAGTAGTGGGATTGCTGGATCATATGGTAATTCTATTTTTAGTTTTTTAAGGAACCTCCATACTGTTCTTCATAGTGGCTGTATCAATTTACATTCCCACCAACAGTGCAAGAGGGTTCCCCTTTCTCCACACCCTCTCCAGCATTTGTTGTTTGCAGATTTTCTGATGATGCCCATTCTAACTGGTGTGAGGTGATACCTCATTGTAGTTTTGATTTGTATTTCTCTAATAATTAGTGATGTTGAGCAGCTTTTCATGAGCTTCTTGGCCATCTGTATGTCTTCTTTGGAGAAATGTCTGTTTAGGTCTTCTGCCCACTTTTGGATTGGGTTGTTTGTTTTTTTTAATACTGAGCTGCATGAGCTGTTTATATATTTTGGAGATTAAGCCTTTGTCCATTGATTCGTTTGCAAATATTTTCTCCCGTTCTGACGGTTGTGTTTTCATCTTCTTTGTAGTTTCCTTTGCTTTGCAAAAGCTTTTAAGTTTCATTAGGCTCCATTTGTTTATTTTTGTTTTTATTTCCATTACTCTAGGAGGTGGATCAAAAAAGATCTTGCTGTGATTTCTGTCAAAGAGTGTTCTTCCTATGTTTTCCCCTAAGAGTTTTATAGTGTCTGGTCTTACATTTAGATCTCTAATCCATTTTGAGTTTATTTTTGTGTATGGTGTTAGGGAGTGTTCTAATTTCATTCTTTTACGTGTAGCTGTCCAGTTTTCCCAGCACCACTTATTGAAGAGTCTGTCTTTTCTCCATTGTATATCCTTGCCTCCTTTTTCATAGATTAGTTGACCATAGGTGTGTGGGTTTATCTCTGGGCTTTCTATCCTGTTCCATTGATCTATATTTCTGTTTTTGTGCCAGTACCATATTGTCTTAATGACTGTAGCTTTGTAGTATAGTCTGAAGTCAGGGAGTCTGATTCCTCCAGCTCCGTTTTTTCCCCTCAAGTCTGCTTTGGCTATTCAGGGTCTTTTGTGTCTCTATACAAATTTTAAGATCTCTTTGTTCTAGTTCTGTAAAAAATGCCATTGGTAATTTGATAGAGATTGCATTGAACGTGTAGATTGCTTTGGGTAGTATAGTCATTTTCGCAATACTGATTCTTCCAATCCAAGAATATGGTATATCTCTCCATCTGTTTGTATCATCTTTAATTTCTTTCATCAATGTCTTATAGTTTTCTGCATACAGGTCTTTTGTCTCCCTAGATAAGTTTATTCCTAGGTATTTTATTCTTTGTGTTGCAGTGGTAAATGGGAGTCTTTCCTTAATTTCTCTTTCAGATTTTTCATCATTAGTGTATAGGAATGTAAGAGATTTCTATGCATTAATTTTGTATCCTGCAACTTTACCAAATACATTGATTAGCTCTAGTAGTTTTCTGGTGGCATCTTTAGGATTCTCTATGTATACTATCATGTCATCTGCAAACAGTGACAGTTTTACTTCTTCTTTTCCAATTTGTATTCCTTTTATTTCTTTTTCTTCTCTGATTGCCATGGCTAGGACTTCCAAAACTATGTTGAATAATAGTGGCGAGAGTGGACATCCTTGTCTTGTTCCTGATCTTAGAAGAAATGTTTTCAGTTTTTCACCATTGGGAATGATGTTTGAGGTGGGTTTGTCATATATGGCCTTTATTATGTTGAGGTAGGTTCCCTCTATGCCCACTTTCTGGAGAGTTTTTATCATAACTAGGTGTTGGATTTTGTCAAAAGCTTTTCCTGCATCTATTGAGATGATCATATGGTTTTTATTCTTCAATTTGTTAATATGGTGTATCACGTTGGTTGATTTGAAGAATCCTTGCATCCTTGGGATAAATCCCACTTGATCATGGTGCATGATCCTTTTAATGTGTTGTTGGATTCTGTTTGTTAGTATTTTGTTGAGGATTTTCGCATCTATATTCATCAGTGATATTGGTCTATAATTTTTTTTTCTAGTATCTTTGTCTGGTTTTGGTATCGGGGTGATGGTGGCCTCATAGAATGAGTTTGGTAGTGTTCCTTCCTCTGCAATTTTTTGGAGGAGTTTGAGAAGGATGGGTGTTAGCTCTCCTCTAAATGTTTGATAGAATTCACCTGTGAAGCCATCTGGTCCTGGACTTCTGTTTGTTGGAAGATTTTTAATCACAGTTTCAATTTCATTACTTGTGATTGGTCTGTTCATATTTTCTACTTCTTCCTGATTCAGTCTTGGAAGGTTATACCTTTCTACGAATTTGTCCATTTTACTGGCACAGAGTTGCTTGTAGTAGTCTCTTATGATGCTTTGTATTTCTGCGGTGTCCATTGTAACTCTTCCTTTTTCATTTCTAATTTTATTCATTTGAGTCCTCTCCCTCTTTTTCTTGATGAGTCTGGCTAAAGTTTTATCAATTTTGTTTATCTTCTCAAAGAACCAGCTTTAGTTTTATTGATCTTTGTTATTGTTGTCTTTGTTTCCATTTCATTTATTTCTGCTCTGATTTTATGATTTCTTTCATTCTACTAACTTTGGGTTTTGTTAATTCTTCTTTTTCTAGGTCCTTTAGGTGTAAAGTTAGATTGTTTATTTGAGATTTTTCTTGTTTCTTGAGGTAAGCTTGTATTGCTATAAACTTCCCTCTTAGAACTGCTTTTGCTGCATCCCAAGGTTTTGGATCGTCATGTTTTTGTTGTAATTTGTCTCTAGGTATTTTTTGATTTCCTCTTTAATTTATCAGTGATCTCTTTGTTATTTAGTAACATATTGTTTAGCTTCCATGTGTTTGTAGTTTTTACGTTTTTTTCCCTGTAATTGATTTCTAATTTCATAGTGTTGTGGTCAGAAAAGATGCTTGATATGATTTCAATTTTCTTAAATTTACTGAGGCTTGATATGTGACCCAAGATGTGATCTGTCCTGGAGAATATTCTGTAGTGCACAGAAAGATTCTAATGTTTTCTGAGAGTCAACTTCTGTGGGGGTAGTGTTCTGCAGTTCTGTTTGTCTTGGGACAGATGTAATAAATTGAGCACACAGCCCTTTGCACGCAATAACATTATCATGCAACCCAAGCTTGATAACAAAGTCCCCGAGTTCATTGGCCCTCAAGGACTAGACTAGCCAGGAAGACTTCTGCACCGGGGTGTAGATGAGCCCTCTTCCCCTACAGAGGGCGCTGTAGCCAGGGGTCAAGGAGACAATAGTCCCATGGACTTTATCATCAGGGAAACAGCCCCGCAAATATGTTGTTATTCATAAGCTGTTCTCACCCAGGTCAGTTGGCGACAAAGCCAGGCCTGGAATCCCATGTCCTGACCTCCAGTCAGGGGCTCTTTGCCTGCAGAGTGTGGTGGTAGGATACAATCTGTTTCTTGTCAGGAAGACAGAACAAAGAGGAAAGTGGGGAGGGTCCAGGTAATTGATAAGGACTGACAGGCTAAAATGAGAGAGAGACAAGAAAGAGGAGGGAACAGGGAAAGAGGGAATGAGTAGTGGGGGAGGGGGAGGGGCGTAAGGTCTCTGGAAGGAGACTGACAGGCCCTGCAGAGCCTTCCCTCCTCTCTGGGCACCTTCACTGGGGCTCTCTCAGATGAGCACCTGACCACGTAAGAGATCACCTGAGGTTCCCATGCATTTGGCACCACGGACTGTCACCTCAGCCAGCCCATAGGGCCCCACGCCCTGCAACTTGCTCTCCTTCTCTAGGAACTGTCCCTGGCTGGGTCCCCTCATGTCCTGTACCCCACCCGTACTGAGCCATTTATTGCTCTGTACTCTTCCCTCTGGGCTTTGCTGCTTCTGGGTGGAATGCCCTTAACTTTCTCTCTGATCCCATATTTCCGATCCCTCTATGTCCAGCAGGGCTCTTTCAGGCATCACCACCCTGATGACACTTTTCCTCATTGCTCCAGCTAGAACCTGACCCCTCTCTGTTCTGAATGCTCTGCACAGATTTCTATCAGAGCACCCAAAATTCTTTAGGACCTAAGACATGTCTTTAGGACCCACCCCAACTATGAGCTCTTGAAGCCCAGCATCAGACATGTGTCAGAGGTTTGATAGGCAAACATTTGTTGAATGGATGTTGGATGGATGAATGGATGGAGAGTAAAGACAGTAGGGGACTTCCCTGGTGGCGCAGTGGTTAAGAATCTGCCAGCCAGTGCAGGGGACACGAGTTCAAGCCCTGGTCTAGGAAGATATCACATACCATGGAGCAACTAAGCCCGTGTGCCACAACTGCTGAGCCTGTGCTCTACAGCCCACGAGCCACAACTACTGAGCCCATGCACTGAAACTACTGAAGCCTGCGCACCTAGAGCCTGTACTCCACAAGAGAAGCCACCACAATGAGAAGCCCGCACACAGCAAGAAAGAGTAGCCCCCTCTTGCTGCAACTAGAGAAAGCCCGCGTGCAGCAAGGAAGACCCGATGCAACCAAAAAAAAAAAAAAAGACAGTAGCACAGATGGATGGAAGAATGGCCTGGGAGAAGGGGAAACATGTACTTGTAGTGGCAACACAGAGAGGTTAAAAGAGCTCTTGACTGGGAGTCTAGAAGCTTTCCTGTTCATTAGCTCTGTGACCTGGGACAAGTCACTCCCCCTCACTGGACCTCAGTCTCCCACCTGTACAGTGAGGGACATGATAAGGTAAGATGCTTGATGTCTGATCCCCAAAGGCCCTTCAGCTGCCATGCTGGCTCCATGGCGCCAGATGCATCACATTCGGTCTGAACACCCAGGTCGGCTTAGCTCTTGGATGCAGGGATGAGGGCAGAGGTTCTGGAGTCAGAGGAAGCCTGGAAACCAAGGTAGGGAAGGGCAGAGCCTGAGGTGTGGACCTGGCCTCTTGGCGGGAGACAAGCTCTGGCAGCAGCTCAGGAAACAATTTGTTCCTGACCTGCTACCATCACCACCAAACTGAGAAACTTGGAGGCTGAGGCCTTGGCAGATTCGACCAACAGCTTTCCGCCTCTTTGCAAAAGTCTCCTTTCCCAGGGGGTCAAGCAGAGACCCATGGCTCCAGCTGAGGGAGCCTCCTTCTCTACTGTGTCCCCTCTCCCCACTCAAGGTCAAAGCCACCTTCCATTTTTTTCTCTGCAGTGGGAGAAAAAAAACCTTTGTGTCTGCTAAGCTTCCCACACCTCACACTGTGTTCTCCTAGACCATACAATCAGGCTCCTGCCTCAGTTTCCTTGTCCAGTTTTACAAATGTTTTTCCTATGCTGTAGAATGAATTAATAAATCATAATAGTAGTGGCCAACAGCCATCCAATGCTCACTACATTCAGGCACTACTCTACACATTCTGCACGAATTGATTCACTTAATCTTTGCAACAACCTTTGAGCTAGGGACTATTTTACAGATAAGAAAAGTAAGGCAGGGACTTCCCTGGAGGAGCAGTGGTTGGGAGCCTGCCTGCCAGTGCAGGGGACACGGGTTTGAGCCCTAGTCCGGGAAGATCCCACATGCCACGGAGCGACTAAGCCCGTGCACCACAACTATTGATCCCGCGTGCCACAACTACTGAAGCCCGCGTGCCTAGAGCCCGTGCTCCACAAGAAAAGCCACCGCAATGAGAAGCCCACACACCGCAACGAAGAGTAGCCCCGACTCGCCGCAACTAGAGAAAGCCCGCGCGCGGCAACAAAGACCCAACACAGCCAAAAATAAATAAAATAATAATTTAAAAAAAGAAAAGTAAGGCAGAGGACTAGGCAAGTTTAAGAACTTGCCTACTCTGAAGCTGGGATTCATACCTGAGCAGTTTGGCTCCAAAATCTGTGCCTTGCCAGAATGAATGAACAATCTTGTTCATGACAGAGATATCCTCACTGTACCATGGAAGCACAGAGGAAGGGCCTCCAATGGTAGAGTTAAGGATTGGGAAGATCAGGGGAGGCTTCTTGGAGGAAGTGATAACCTGAGCTGAATTTTGAATGACAAGTAAGAGATGGGGTAGGGCAAGGGGCACTTGGGGGTGCACAGCAGGAGCAAAGATGTGGAGGCAGCAAGGAACTGCCAGAATGCAGGGAACCCCAATAGCTGAAGATGTTGGAGTATCGAGTCTCAGCAGGAGGCAGGGCTGGAGAGGGGGCTGCGCCGAAGCACACACCAAGTGCTTCCAGGCTTGGGGAACTGTGGGAACTGGAAAAGTCTTTGTGGAGGAGGTATCAGGGCTTGGAAGACAGCAAGGACTGCAGCTGGTATATTGGGCTGAGAAAGTCATTCCAGGCAGGGGAAAAAGCATGGAGGTGGGAGAGTGGGAGAGAAATATTTAGGGAAGCATTTGATTTGGCAGGAGGGGAGGAATGTTCATTGTACAGTGACTGCTGAGACACCAGCAAGGCCTATGCATGGAATCTGGCCCTGCAGAGGAATGGCTGGAGTTGTCTCAAAGAGCCAGTTTTACATTCTATCTGTGTGACCCTGGATGAGTCGCCTCTGAGTCTCGGTTTCCACATTTTTAAAATGGAGGTGATAAGAGCCTACCTAAAAAGTTTGCTTAGAGGTTTAAAAATGGGAATACGTGTGAAAAGACTTTGCAAGCCCTGAGGCATTCTGCCATGTCCGCCAATCCCTGTACTGACATCAGAACCACCATAGGTGCTTTTAAAAAATACAACGTATCACAGGTCAACCCAGATCTATAGAATCAGAAGGAGGTTGAACTGGCATTATTTTTCTTCTGGTCTTTTTTTCCATTATTTCCTCACATGGTCCTGATGCTCTATTAACTTTCAATCTGCCGGCTTCTGACAACTGGAAAGAAGAAAATGCAGCGAGAAGAATAGAGATCCTGCAGCTTCATGGAAATACTTTGAATTTGGAGGGTTTTCCGGTCAGGGCTTGACAGCTATGATAAGAGAGAGAAAAGAAGGACCTTTTAGCTTTCTCAAAATGTGGGAAAAGAGCAAGGTAGCCAAAGGGACTAATGATGACTTTGACCTCCAATCTGGAGAGTTCTGAGAGAAAAGAGATCCTCAACCAACACCACCAATTGAAGTACGGCTGGTCAAGGAAAAGTACACAACACCCTACAACTTACAACATATTTATATATGTATTAATTCATGTGATCCTCTCTATATTCCTGTGAGGTAGCGTTTCTTATTTATTCTCATTTTACAGGTAAGGAAACTGAGGCTCAGGGGGAGGGACTGACTAGCCCAAAGTCCATAGGTAGCCAGGGGCAAGAGCAATGATTTGCACCTGGGACCCTTACCAAGGCCTCTCTACTACACCACATTCTGCTTCTTGTGTTGATTGTAAGGTAGTAAAAAGAGCACTAGAGCCCTAACTATTGTTTCAGCTCTGCAGAGAACATGCTGTGTAACCCCAGACATATCTCTTGCCCTCTCTGGGCCTCACCACTATCAATCTAGGGTGGTTGTTATAGGGATTAAATGATGTGATGACCTTAAAGGTATCCAACACAGTCCCTGGCATGAGATAACAGCCAAGATGACCACAAGAAGGGTGAAGAGAATGGAAAGTGATAGTGCATATGTACAAAAGGTGTGGCAACATAATAGAAGGAGGGACCAGCTTCACCAGGCATTGGGCTTCCTGGGGGAAGGGAATTTGGACAGAGATTTCAAGAATGCAGAGGTTTTCCAGTTCCCACAGTTCCCCAAGCCTTCCCTCCCTCACCTCCCTCCTTCTGGTTTTATGTGACTAGAGGACTAGAGCTTGGGATGTACAAGAGGGGAGTGTCCAGAAATGAGGCTGAAGAGGTAGGGGTGAGGGGAGCATATCACATGGGCCTTGAATGCCAAGCTAAGGATTTGGCTTTTGCCATTGAAAGGTTTTAAGCAGGTGTCATGATACATTTTGCAGCTTTGCAGTTTAGAAAGGTCATTTTTGCTGCAGTGTGGACAGCAGACAGGAGGGGGAGACTGGAGGCCAAGGGACCCTTGTGGGGGAGGGGAAGAGGGCTGATGGAGATTCCCAATCCAAAATCCCTGGAGGCCACCTCCCACTTAGGGAAGATCAAGGGAAATGATGAATGTAGAAGTACTCTGAAACTATAGCCAGCCACCAGCCAAGGTGTGAAGGGTTGTTTGTCACGCTTCTGTTACATGACAGGCCCTTTGGAGGGACCTGGGGCCTCCAGCCCTGCTGGCTAGCGCCTGCAGACAAAAGGCAGTGGGAGTTAGCATCCCTGAGTTCCCTGGGAGTTGAGTATTTACCTCCATTGCTCAGATGCTGAGCCTGACCGTCGCTCCACAACTCCACAACAAGGGAGGGGAGGACCACATTCTCCAGGCCAGGGCAAAGGAGGGGGGCAGGGTTTCCTTTGAAAGACAGCCCCCTCCCCCTCCGACATAGCCGGCAGGTGGACCAGCCCAGCAGAGGGTCAGGTGACCATTCCTCTGTCTCCTCCCCTCCCAAGCCTGCTCAGCTTTCCGGACTCTACCCCATCCCTGACCGGAGACAACTTGGTGTAATAAAAATGGCAGTAACAGCCCACAATGGTGCTTCCTGTGAGCCAGACTAATGCTTTACTAAGTTACTGTTTACTCCTCCCTCACAACAGCTCTTTTACAGTTGCAGAAACTCAGAGAGGTTAAGTAACCTCCCTAAGATTACCCAGAGCTGGTAAGTGGCAGGGCTGGAACCTGAACCCTGTCCAAGCTTGGGGCCCTCACCAAGCACTGATTTTCGGGTCTTTCTCCCCTCTGGGCTGGTAGGTAAGAGCAGGAAGGGCTCTAACCCCTCCCGAGGGCCCCAGGATGCACAGAGAACCACTAGGGGATGCAGAGTTGAATCTCAACGGCCCCTTTATTGAGCATGACTGTGAGGAGGTGACAGGGTGCAAAGGGGCCTATGGTGCAATTTCAAAGATGGTTGGATGAGACATCTGAGCTGGTGGCCTCCCAGTTCTAGAAGCTGAGATTCTAATTAGGGGAGGACAATGGTAGACAGAAAGGAGAGAGGGGAGCTTTCCCTGTCCTAAACTGATAAGACGGGGCTCCCAGCCTTCTTCCTGCACCTCCCTAACTGGCAGGGCTCCCAGGTTTCGGCCCAGGTGAGCAGAGTCACCACAATCACACAACCACACAGACTAGTGCCAGCTAGGACCTGCAAGAGCACTTTGTTCTCTGAGAGGCAGATTTGTTTTTGCTGCCCTGAGGCCTAGGGTAGTGGCCTCTACTCCTACCTCCCCTCCTCCCTACTTGCCTCTCCTTCCCCAGGCAGACGAGCAGACACATACGCACACGGCCAAGCAACTTTTTTTAATTAAAAAAAAAAGTAATAAGGAAAGAAGGAGCAAAAAGACTGGGTGTGCAAGTCTGGGCCACTGCAAGGGGAACACTGCCCAATCTCTGCACAGCACGAAAGCTCTTGGGAGGTCCAGGGTTCAAGGCCAAAACCTCCCTCAGCCCCCAGGCCACATACCTCTGGGGTGCCTGAGAACTGTCCCCTCCCTCACCCCACACTATCTCGGTGTGTGGACAAGGAGACTCAAACTCACCACCCTCCCAAGCCCCTTCTAGGGAATGCATTCACCAGGCAATTTCTCCCCGCAACCCCCATGTAAAAAAGGTTTTTTCGATGCTTTCCTGCACTTTTTACCATAAAGAGGGGTGAGAGAGGATGGGCTGCGGGGGGAGGAATCGACTTAAAAACTGCTGCCTAGTCAGTCACACTCCCAGTTTCCCTTCTTAGAGATCCAACCAGAAGTCGATGGTTCCCTCCACACACACAAAAAAAAGTCTGTTGCTTTCTCTCTCCTCTCTTGCCAGCTCTTCTGCCCAAGCCTGGCTCTCTCCTCTCTGTCGGTTCGTCTTTCAGCCAGTCTTTCCCTGCTTCAGATTCTTGGACTCCCTCTCACTAACGTCTCTGGACCTCTGTCACCCGTTTTAAAAAACGGGGGGATGAACTCGAGAAGAGGGAAGCCTCACCACCCAATCTCTTTCTCTCTCTGCCTCTCTCTCTCTCTCTCTGAACACACACACACACACACACACACACACACACACACACACACACACTCCAGCGACCTCCAGATGTTCCCGACCGTGCGGCCATCTGCTGAGATGGCTCAGGCGCTCCGCGGAAGGGGGCAGGGACCCGGGATGCAAGAAGCTGGGAGCAAGGCCGACTGAAGTGGGCGGGAGCTGCGTGCGCACTTTTGAGACGCTCCCTATGGTGGAACCCGGGCTGGGCAAGGGCTCCGCCGGCGGGCGGGGGGCGGAGCGGGGAACGCGCCGGGAAAGGCCGGCACTTTGGCGACACTCCCTAAATCGCCCAGCGGCTGGCCAGAGCCGCCACTGGGCGCGGGGCGGGCCGGGGAGCGCCCAGCGGCGGGCGGGGGCCGGAGGGCCGGGGGGCGGGCCGCGCCGCTCTGAGAAAAGCGCCGGCCAGAGGGCCCGCGACCGGGCCGCCTGGGTGAGCGTGCCGAGGCGGCTGCGGCGCAGGCTTCCAGGTGGGTGCGGGTCCCCGGGAGGAGTGGGAGTCCGCGCAGCGAGCGAAGGACAGGAGCCCCCCCACCCCAACCTTCACAGCTCCATCCCGCGAGCGGACGGCGCTGGACCCAGGGGCGGGGCCGGGGCCCCTCAACTTTTCCTGGACCCAGGGCGTCGGCAGCGGCGGCCTGACGCCCGGGACTCGGCCAGAGTGAGGAACCCGGACCTAGAAGGGGGCTTCCAGGAGACAAAGGCTGTGACCGGGGGCCGTGGGCGTGGGCCGGCGCCTCTGGGGGCTTTGTGCGGACACGTGCATCTCGCGTTTGTGGGTCTTTGTGAATTTGGTCCGGGGACATGCATCTGCCTGTGCCTTTGAATGTCCGTGATTTGAGGAGGCTGTTTTGCGCCTGTGTCCACGTTTCGTGGGCCCGCGTTTGGTTGTGAGTGCTGGTGGGCGCATCGTTGTGTCCGCGTACGTGGTCTGTGCCTGTCGACGTGTCTGGGTTGGGTGTCCGTGGAGTATGTGCGCGCCGAGAGCCAGACACCGCCCCAACTCCTCGCTCCCCTGCTGTCCACCCGGGCCCAGACTTGGCTTCAAACTTTTCTCCGGGTTCCTCGGCAACAGCGCCCGTCCTCCTCCCCCCTGCAGTCCGGGCGGGGGGCTCTGGCAGCCCTCCCCTCATTCACCTCCAGGGGTCCTTAGAGCCGCGAGGGGATGGGACAGGATTGGTGGGTGGGGCAATCGGCAGCGCCTGAGGACTGACCCGAGCCGAGGCTGGGCAGAGCGCGCCGCACACGCCAGCCGAACCTGCTGGGAGGAGAGAGGTAAGCAGCCGGTCCTGGCCCC